>NW_021941024.1:0-1458909 GCF_000721785.1 Aureobasidium pullulans EXF-150
CCTAACCCTAACCCTAACCCTAACCCTAACCCTAACCCTAACCCTAACCCTAACCCTAACCCTAACCCTAACCCTAACCCTAACCCTAACCCTAAACCCCCGAAGAAGAAGATAGATAAGCTAGTAAGGACGTTAATAGCGATTAAGAGAGATCGCTTCTTAAGGCGAGAAGCGATTATCTAGGTCTGTCGTTAATGCATGATTCTTATTAGGGTCTTAAGCAATAGTTAATAAGATGATATTATTAGCGCTTTAGAAGAGCGGACATCTAGGGCTATATAAATGTTTAGCAAGATCGTAGCTACCCTACACTATACCCTACTTTTAAGACCCTATGGGAGAGTTGTAAGGACTTAAGGATAAGCCGGGTAACACGTACTAAGAGTCCCTTACCTAAGCCTAGTCTACTACATCCGCGCTAAATTAACGGCTAGTCATAAGTGCAAGTCTATATACAGATCTGTAGAGTTAGGACAGCTAATCACATAACTAAAGTCCGGACGGGGTAAACGTGCCTCGTTAATGTTCCTTTTTAGTCGCTAAGAAGCGTACTAGTCCTGCCAAGGGCGGCAGCTAATGACCTCGTAACGAGTAAAGCTAATTTTTACTCGTCCTAGCAGCCTCTACAATGTATAAGGTACTAATGACTACAGTTCTCTAGCACTGCTTAAGTCTCCGAAACGTAGGCTAATCAGAATTTGGATTCGGCCGCCGTTAAGTTCTAGGAACAAGTGGACCGGCTCATATTGAACAGTCACTAGCAAGGTATCACGCGTCTAAAAACCAAGAAAACTTGGCAGGAATCAGTGTAGAGTTCTGCACTCTGGTTTCGAGGCAGCGTAAATTTGACTGTAGCTCGCGGAAAGTAGGTACTAAAGTTATCGCTGCAGGTAGACTTCGGTATGTGCACGACATGAAGAGATATCCTCAAAATTCTTAGATGAAGGCGAAAAAGCTTAAGGGTCATGTTTCTTGCAGCAAGTGCAGGATCTCATAATGTTTATCCGGTTCAGCAGTGACCCCTGCAGAGATTGATACCACACATTAAGTCACTGCACCAATGAAAGATGTATGAGACGCCATGAGCAACAGAGAAAGTGGTGCGATGACGCGCTGTTCGGTCGGTGACGTTCGTTCAACATATAGCTATTCCCCTGCCTGGGGACTAGAATCAATTGCGCAATGACAACTTCTGTCAACTTCGCTTATTCACTAGTCAAGCTGCAGAGAAGACAGTACATATCAAGGTCTTTTTTGGGACCCACGCATTACTTGATCTCAACCAAAGCTGGACTGTTTCACTGTCCGAGTACTCGAGCACTCAATGAGTCTTGCCGTCCTTGGTTCCTTCGATTCCCTCAAGGTCGCTATAGAGCCGCCATTGATAATCAAGGCTAGGGTCGTTGAATCGTGCCTTGATGTCCAGCCCTCCGATTTTGTCAAGGTCACTTTGATCCATGATGAAATCCGACTCGACATTTTCCTGGATCTGCCAGTCTATAGTGCTCTTAGGGATGACGGAGCGTCCATTGTTGACACCCCAGGCGAGGCAGATCTGAACTGGGCTCTTTCCATACTTCTGACCGAGCTCTTTCAGGACAGGCTGGTCGATGACACGCATCATGTGTGAGATCTCCTTGCTCCAGCCCGTCTGCCTATAGAAGTCGTTCATATTGCCAAGGGGACTGAACTGGACAACGTGGATGCCCTGATATCTGAGCCACTCATTGAAGTCCTTCTGCTGGAGATAAGGGTGAACCTCCATCTGGTGGACAGCGGGAACCTGGCCCATAGTTAGCCTTTGCAATGGGCTTCTAGTTTCACTAGTAGTGACTCACTGTGTCTGACTCGTTGATGAGCTTCTGCAACTCGCCTTTGCTGAAATTGGACACTCCGATCGCTCGAACCTTGCCACCTTTGACCAAATTCTCCATAGCTTTCCATGTTTCGACAAAGGTGGTTTTGCCAGCGACCATTGTGCCGTTCTCATCGCGAGGAAAAGGGTCGTTACCACGAGCAAAAGTGCATGGATAGTGCATTAGCAACAAGTCGATGTAGGGAGTATCCAGAGACTCCAGCGAACGATCGAGTGCCCCCTCGACATCGTCGGGGTGAAAGTCGTTGCACCACAGCTTGGTGCCGACGAAGATCTCCTTGCGGTCGATTCCGCTCTTCTTGATGCCTAACCCAACTTGACTCTCAACGTTGTAAACCCGAGCAGTATCGATCAGACGGAGTCCTTGCTGCAATGCTCGACAAACAGCATCTTCCTGGGCATCAGGGTCCTGGAATGTACCAAACCCAATGGCCGGGATCTTCGCGCCTGTGTTAAGGGTGTGAGTACGTGTGGATATGGCACGAAGGTTGGGTCCTAGATATGACTGCGCAAAGGTACGTGACGATGTCGTCCGAGAGGACAACGTATTGATTATCCGGGTGAGAACAGGCATGGTTGGAGAAGTGAGCTTGGTGGCTGTGTTCCGTTGGCGTACGAGGGTCTGGAAATGCTGAAAGCGATTTCGTGACTGCGACAAGGTAAGCACCTTTCTAACAAGTATGAACCCCGCTCAGGTGGCGCAAGCAACAATCCTCACAAAAAAAGTTCGCGGCTCGAGCTCTTTGCCGATCAACAGCTCGGCACGAGGTCTAGCGTCATTTGTTGAGGATTCAGGCAGCATGAACTAATGGGGACGCTGGATGGGTAGGGTTGTTGCGTGTTTCCGGTCTCGGCCTGTTCTGAAAGGCTGACAATAGGGCTTACCAGCATCGTGAGTCTCAAACATATATTAGTCGCGAATCTTGAGATCCTCTGCAAACAAGGTTTCGCGCTGTAATTATCGTGGAGAGATGGTACAGGAAAGCTCGTTTCGAGGTTGGTGGGGCAGCCGAGTAGGGTTCTCTGCCGAGTGAAAAAAGAGGAGAAGTATTCGAAGTTAGGGCTTGCCCGCAATCTTAATAGAACCGTCCAGCCACCAAGAGACGAATACGTGAATGACGGCATTACATCGTCTCGAGCACGGAGAGAAAGAGCAGTCTGTTTGAGCTGATGTCGGTATGGCCGGGATCAAGGCTTGCAAGCATCATTCAGTTGCGACAGCGTGCCAACCTCGATCAAACGTGTCGCAATCACGCGAGCGATGTCTTGACGTCATATGACCTCTAGCTCACGCGACATAGCGTGGAGTATGTCCGGGTCGGGGCACTCGAGGCGATCGAGCATGGACGACAAGCAAAGACAAGTCGCGCAGTCCTTAAGCCCCAGACCAACGCCTAGCAACCCGTCTGGCATGGAGGATCTCATTGACGAGCTGGAGTGCAGAGCAAAGCATCGCTTGTTACTTGCACAGCTCGCGAACAGAATGTAAAGCTTGGATTGCAGATTGTATGATCCTCCACATCTTTATTGCCCTTGCGAACTGTGATTGAGAGAAGCAACAAAGTGTAGGTTTTTGATTGTACGATGTGTGTATTTTCATTGCAGGTTCACGTAGAGACCGCCGTCGACGAGGAGTTGTGCACCGGTCTGGGTGAATGTTAGCAGATTTAGGAAGGCCGCGAAGGTAGACACTCACAACGTAGCTACTCATGTCGCTTGCAAGGAAAACAGCAGGGCCTGCCATATCGTGAGGTTCAGCGACATGTCCGAGCGGAATCCTCTCATTCACAGCCTTCAGCTTCTCAGGCTTAGCCAGGTCGTCGGCGCTCATGGGTGTACGAGTGTGTCCAGGTAGCAGTGCGTTGCATCTGATCTTGTGTTCTGCCAAAGCGCAAGCAGCCGACTGCATCATGCTCAAGACACTGGCCTTTGTCGGAGTGTAGTGGACTTGTTGCTTTCCACCAAGAAGCGCGCTGATTGAGGCGACGCCAATGATTGATCCTCCTCTTCCTTGTGCCACCATTTGTCGAGCCGCTGCTTGTACCGACCAGAAGGTGCCGCGGGTGTTGACGTGGAGGTGCGATTCGAACATTTTCTCGTCGGTACTGTATAGACGGTCAGCGCATGTCAGGAATGACGGTTGAATAACGGCTTGCTCACGTTAAGAAGTCGTGGAAGACGCTCACGCCAGCGTTTGCGACAAAGACGTCGAGCGATCCAAACTCAGAGACGGTCGCCTTGACGAAGTCTGTTCCAGTCTGGGGCTTTCCAATGTCGCCGCCGATTCCAATCAGTTTCGCGTCCTTGGGTACGTCGGCTTTGAGAGATTTGAACAGCTCGGTGGACTTGTCATCGCCCAGGTGATTCACTGCGACGGCGCCGCCTTGTCGCAAGTATTCGATGGCGATTGCTCTTCCGATACCAGAAACACCACCTGTGATTGCGCACACTTTCCCAGCGAGGAGCATGGCGTTCGGGAATGTTGCCATGGTTGTGTGCTTGTGTCGTGCAGACGTCTTTGTCAACAGGGTCGCAAGGAGGGAGTCGGCGCTTTGGGTGCCGAGACTGGTCTGGTGGGTCGTGAACGAGATGAGAGAAACATGTTCTTCAAGGATGCCTTTGGTGCAAACATGGCCATGAGGGCTTGCACAAGCTTGTTCGCTTTGTCGACTTTGGGAAGTCGCGCGCACCGAGACGACCTCGACGCGAGCTCCAACCCCGCTTCTTCCATCTTTACCGACGTCATTTCTGCCCGGACGTGACTCCACTCTGGGGAATGTCGCTTTCCCTCCAAAGATATTCACATTCGGTTTTCCTCCATTTCATTCACGTTCAGAGGACACCTTCACACGAAGATTGATTTTGACTTGTAAGCGTGCCTGGTCTGGTCATACCAAATGCACTGCACTGCAACCTATATACACGTATAACCTCCGTCTACGATAATGTTCGATCCAGTCATGTAACAGCACGCGTCACTGGCGAGGAAAACATAGAGCTGCCATTCATCAGTCTCTCATTCGTGCATCGAATTATTCATCACTTACCGACTTCAACTCTGCAGGCTGAGCGATTCGACCACAAGGAACCATCGAGAGCCATTTCTCCATGAGCTCGGCAGGCTGTTTCGAAACCATCAAAGTGTTGATGTATCCAGGTGAGACCGAGTTGACTCTTGCGAAAGGTGCCCACTCCACCGCCAAACACTTGCAAAGATGCATTGCAGCAGCTTTCGACGCGTTGTACGCAGCCTGCCATTGTGGTACATTGACCAGCGTAGCAGATACCGATGCGGTGATGACCAGGTTTCCCTTTCCTTGCTTCTTGAATATCTCGCCCGCTGCTTTTGCTGTCCAAAACACTCCGTCGTAGTTGACGCTGTTGATGGCATTCCAGCTCTCAGTATCGTAGTCCAACGCATCGAATCTCGAGCAGACACCTGCATTGGCTATGACGACGTCTAAATGGCCGAAATCTTGTTCGATCTGGTTGATTGTGTCTGCAATGGGCTTCGCAGATCGGACGTCCGACTTGTATGCCTGTACTCTGACATTGTACATGTCGCTGAACGAGGCCGCAATGGATGTTGCTTCGACCGAGCTATGATAGATGATTGCGACGTTCGCGCCCGCCTCTGCCATACCGCGAACGATCTCCGTACCTATGCCGCCTGAGCCACCAGTAACTGCTACCGTCTTGCCCTGGAGCGAGAACTGTGAAAGGACAGGAGAGTCGATGTCTGGGACAAAGGGAGACATTGTTGTATGTTGCTTGCGGTGCCGTGTATGGTCTGAATGAAGGAGTTGGAGAGTCGTCGAGAAGCTGTACCCATGTGATTCTCCCGAATGCTTCTTCTCTTATCTCTTTTTATTCCCATCTCCTCCGGCTTCTACTAGACATTAATCGCGAAGCCCAGGCGCACTCACCAGCAATTTCCCATGCTCGCAAGATTCTCAACTTGTGGGCGCAAATACTTCGTATCGACTCCTCGCTTAGCGACAACTCTTTCTTTCCGTTTGGTCCCAAGAAACTCACATGATCCCAGAAGACTGATTGGCAGGAAGCAAACTCACACCAGCTGAGAAGACGAAGCTCGCTTAAAGGTATCTCGTCTCGAGATAGACCCCACACGAACCCCACTAGTGAGGGGCAACCTGATGCATCCCCACTCGCAACGAGCTACCCCTCATCAGCGTTCACTGTTGGTCTTTCGATGCTTCCATTAAACAGGATGTCAGGAAGCTCCCAGTCGCCAAATCATTAACCAGCAATCCTCAGCTCTCCATCCTCAACAACCCTCCACACGCAAATATGGGTGCACAATCAACAACCATCGATCCTTCTCGCAAAAGTCTTGCACAAAACAAGACCAAGAAGATTCTCGAGGATGCAGAAAAGGGAGGCTATGGAATCATTGCTTCAATCGTGTAAGTCTTGCAACAATTCTGGTTACAAGGATCAGTCTTGCTCATTCTTCTTCAGCTACAATGTCGAGAATATCGTCGCGGTAGTCAGAGCGGCCGAGAATAAGCGTTCCCCTCTCATAATCCAAGTCTTCCCATGGGCAATCACGGCTTCCGATGGCCTTCTTGTCAGAGCAGCAGCAGACGCTGCATCACGAGCATCAGTCCCAATTGCGATCCATCTCGACCACGCTCAAGATGAAGCATTGATTCGCCATGCCGCAGATAACTTGCCCTTTGATTCCATCATGGTGGATATGTCTTACCACGAGAAAGAAGAGAACCTCGCAAAGACAAAAGAGCTTGTCGAGTATTGCCACGAAAGAGGCATCGCGACCGAAGCCGAGCCAGGACGATTGGAAGGAGGCGAAGATGGAGTCGCCGACACAGTAGACTTGGAAGGAGTCTTGACCACACCTGAAGACGTTGAGCAGTTTATCGCAACCGGCGTCGATTTCTTAGCCCCAGCCTTTGGAAACATCCATGGAGAATCGCCGTACGGCAAGGCTGGACCTCAACTCGACTACGCAAGGTAAGCATTCGATGTTTGCCGTCCAAAGCAAGTCACTAACAAGCCCGCAGACTGGAAGCGATCAAGAAGCAAGCGAACGGAAGAGTGAGGATCGTTGCTCATGGCACCAACGAATGGCCAGATGGCGTTACACAACGCGTCATTCAAGCAGGTGTTAGCAAGATCAATGTTAATAGACTGGTGCTGGATGACTACTTGAGGCATTTCAGAGAGAACGCAGCCAAGATGCCCCTAACGAAGCTGATTGATGAGGGTATTCAACACACAACACGACAACAGGAGGAGCAGATGGATGTCGCGTGGTCAACTGGCAAGGCAAATTGATCGAGATTAGACAATACACAACACATCACATCTCACGCAACACTTTTCAGCTGAGAATTGCTCTAACGCCCTGTTTCACTTGCATTTCCGCTCACTGTGTCCCGTACAAGAAGATGACCTTGACTAAGCAACGATTTTGAGAGCAAACGATCTTCTGGAAGCACACAGTATCAAACACAGCTGAGGATTGACTCGTGTCTAATGACTTTTCTGTTGTGCAGGGTGACGGGGCTTGCATATCATCCGTCTCGAGACATGTGAGAATGTCAGCCGTGTAGGAGATTCAGTCAGCAATCAATGTGCTCGCAGATGTAGGGTAACAGACAGTCTTGTCATAAGGCATCTGTGTAGACATTTCATTGTAGGACCCGCTGGGATTCCTAACGCAATTTCGACTTGAAGGCTTTTGGCTGTGGACTCATGGATGGCCTAAGTTTGGCGTGTTCTTTCAAGGCTTTCTGCGTCATGGAGAGTCCAACGGGGCATATATCAAGATGTTTGATGTTTCTTTTGCTTGACATACAAGACAGCAGTGGCCGTCGGAGGATGAATTTGCAAGTGATATCCTAGTTCTTCCTGTTGCCCTTGACAATGTCAATGTACTCCTTGATCAAGTCCTCCACTTTCTCATCTCTTAGCAGGCCAAGTCTATCTGGCGTGCTGGGGTCGAAGTCTTCAGGCCAGCTTCGAAGAATTCTTTCGAATGTTGGGTTCGTCTCCTCTTTCAACAGCTTCAATTTGTCGGCACCTCCATACTTTTCCAATGCATCCATCATCTCTTGTATGGTTGTTGAAACACCAGGGAACATGATGTGTCTCTGATGCGAAGGAAGTGCGTCACTTGGCAAATCCAGCACGCGAACAAGGTTCTCGATTGTGCTGCTCGGCGAGCAGACGTATGTGCGGTAGGAGCGGTCGACAAGAGGTATCACACACTCCTCTCCCTTCATAGGCTCTCGAATCATGCCTGATAAGAAGGACGGGGCAGCGTTGCTGGGGGCACCTGGTCGTACAATGACAGTGGGGAACCGAACACTGAAGGCGTCGACGTAGCCTTTGCGATTCATGTCGTTGATGATGATCTCTGTCGCGAATTTGTGTGCTCCATAAGTACCCTCAGGGGTCGGCATGGTGGAATCGGTGATGACCTTGGGCAGGGGTTGGCCGTAAACTGCTTGAGAACTCGAGTAGACGACTCGGACGCCGGGGTTGCTTTGGCTGAGGGCAAGAAGCAAGTCGCGAACACTTTGCACATTGACTTTCATCGACTGCGAAGATTATTAGGTCTCGTCTCATGCACTGGACAGGGACTCGAGACTTACCAAATCGAAATTCGCTTCCGAACCTGCGGACATGATTCCGTGGAAAATGAAGATGGCGTCCAACGGTTGCGCAGCTTCAATGAGCGACTTGACAAACGAAGGGTCGCAAATGTCACCCTTCATGCATTTTGCATTTTCAGGATGCGCGACACCTTCAGGCACTTTTGGTTGTACGAGATCGGTCAAGACCAGCTTGTGACCGTCATTTAAAAGTCGCTTCGCAAGCATGGGACCAATCATACCACCTGCGCCGGTGATGATGATGTTTTTGCTTTCTGACATGTTGGTGGTGTTTGAGGAAATCATCTGGTCGTGGAAGGATAGAGGATTGATGTGTCTGCATCTGAAATCAAGGTGTCGGTGCAGGTGGGTTATATGGGAAGTCTGTTGATCGTACCTGTGCCACGTCTCGAGGCTCATGCCCTCATGCCGATCACCCCACCATTCGATCACCGGCTCCTCGGCTCGAGATGACTCGACCCGAGATAAGGGAAGCAATGCGGAGCTCGGCAAACTCTTGCCGGAACACTGTTTTCGCAGCGTGGCATTAGCGGCGTCCGTGCAGACGTGCGGGGTTTCTGATTCTCGCCTCGACGACCTCGCGTCGGCATTTTCGCAACACTCTCTCATCACCCAATCGGGCATATCCAACCAGCGTGAAGTCGTTACGAGCAATCGCAATTCACAGACGCATTGTGATGCGCAGTCATGTCAGAGTCTCCAAGATCAGTAGCTCGCGTGCGCAAGTCCAAGGGCAAAGGTCTTAGGACAAGGACAGGCTGGTGCGTCGCCAACTCCCGGTTGAACTCGTCAATGACCTGACACCTTACTCAGCACCACCTGCCGTGAGAGACACGTGAAGTGCGACGAGACGCGACCCGTTTGCCGCGCCTGCCAGAGAGGAAACCGCCCTTGCCAATACACCACTGCCCAGCCGTCATTGGGCAGCTCAGACTCGAGCACTGTAAAGTCCATTCGCTCCATCGGATTGCTATACTCGTCTAACAACTTCACGCAGATTGTCTATGTACCGTCAACAAGCAATGAAATTGATCAATCGACGACAATACCAGCAGAAACTTCCACAACCAAAACAGCTGCTCTAGGCACGCGGCATCAACATTCTCGATCCGTTGACGACACATACACAGCAGGCGTTGATGAAACTTCCATGACCTATCCCGACAATCGCGATGTAAATCAAAGAATTCAAAGCATATCTGCCAATGACAACTTTGGCTTTCCAACACTGGAGCCGACTGCTCTAAACACGACTAGCCCAGCGTCAACAGCAAGCGGACATCTATACTCTGCAGAAGTCGCCCCTCTGAGATGGCTCAACTTACTAAGGAGGGATGCATCCGCTTCTGATACTTACCCGCAAGGTCAAGGATACGCCGACGTCGACCATAGCGACAGTGCAGACCAAAACCAGACGACTGGTCATCCAAGCTTTACTCCTGTGAATGTCCCTGGGGTTCGGCTCCGACCAGACGAATCATACAACATTGAAGGTTTTCTTGACCTTTCAGACCCGGAAAGCAAACTCTTGCGGCACTTTGTCGAGAAGATATCTACGTGGATCGATCTCACAGATCGCGACGCCTCATTCGCTAGCAATGTACCCACAATGGCTCTCAAGAACAGAGGATTGATGCTGGCTCTCCTTGCTCTTTCAGCACGACATCAGTCGCTGCTCTTGACTACCGAGAATGCTAATCGACCAGACCGCACGGTGGCTGTGCAGTACTACCATGAAACACTACAATACCTTCAAACTGCTATGGAGATACCAGAGTATCTCAAGAGCGATGAATTGCTTGCGACAGTACTGCTAATCTCAACATACGAGATGATCGATGGTTTCGAGAGCGGTTGGGAGCGACATTTGAAGGGCGTCTTCTGGATCCAACGGTCCCAGCTCATCCATGGCGAGTATGGCGGCCTTAAACAAGCAATCTGGTGGGCTTGGTTGCGACAGGATATCTGGGCAGCCTTCCGAAGCCACAGAGTGATTCTCAGCTTCTACACTTTGAAAAAAGAATGCTCTGAGCTGGACCGTTGGGAGCTCACAAATCGAGTAGTTTGGCTCCTTGGCCAATGCATCAGCTTTGGCTCAGACTCTGAGGTAGAGGCTGGGAAGAGCAACGTGCAACAGCGCATCCATCGGGCTGCGTTCTTGACGGCAAGATTGGACGAATGGTGGTTCTACTTTGCTCCGTATCGCACTGAATTGCCTGTCCAATGGCCCGAGGGAAGCGCCTTCAAGCCCATTTGGATCAACCCACCTTCATGCAGTGAGTAACTCCAAGGCAGAAACGCTTAACTCACCACTGATATCTCTAGGTGCCGCCGTCCAAATACACTACTTTGCACGAATAATGCTAGCCGTGCATTCACCAGTCGTATCGGGCCTCAAAGAATTGGAGCGTCTTCAACAGACACTAAACGACGCAATAAATTACATCGGAGGCGTCGCATGCACGACAACCAACACTGCCGCCACCATAATCTCAACCCAATGCCTATTCGCAGCGGGCCTCAACACTCGCGATCTTGCGAAACGGGATCAAATTGTCCAACTGCTTCGAGCTCACCAGTCTTGTACTGGATGGCCGGTTCATGATCTTGCTCGGGATCTTCAGGCTGAGTGGGCTGCGGAATCTTCTCCGATGACGGCGGGGACTTAGCTGTGCGTTGTGGATGGAGATTGTATATGAGTTCAAAGCGTAACTTTCCCAACTACCTTCACCAGTTGATGGGTAAGGCTGATGTGTTGATGTTCGCCTTGTGCACCTGTAACCTGTGAAATTGCGAGAAGTCTGGTCGTGGGTTTCGCATCCTAAATCGTATACGGCCCCTGGCATCTTGAAGCCAGTAACTAGATCTAAGTACGAAAATATGCATGTGCAAGGTTTCACCATCATCAATCAGAATTCGAGAGCTATTCATGAGTAATCGACTGACGACCGCACCCACGAAAGCCGTCGCATACATCGTGACGAAAATCGAAGGAATTCCCCATCCAGCCGAGCGTGCGACGACAAGCATCCGAACCTCGCCCGTAAAGTTGAATGACTTTGCCACCTACGATCTAACGCACAGCTTAGCAGTGTACAGTAGACAATACAATTCCCCTCGAGCACTTACCCAAGACCCTTCAAATCCGACACCTACATCTTCTTTGCAAAATTCTGTCTTCCCATGTTCTTGTGGATTTTGATTCTTGGTCCAGAATCACTATACAGAAAATTTTGGAAGAGCCTTTCATGGATGTAGTATTTTGGGATATTCTGTAGATTTCCGGACTATTCAGTGGCATTGATCACGTTACAGGTCTGACAATCGAGTCAAGCTCCTGGCAGAATTCGTGCACCTCAGCAACAGTGTTGTAGTGAACAAAACTGACACGTATGAGACCATCTGGGCCAAGCTTCAGAACGTCGTGAGTCGGCCTGGGTGCCCAACAGTTTCCCGACACGACTCTGAAACGTCCCTTTCGGCAGATTTGGTTCGTCACGTCGTTGCAAGATCTGCCGATTACCTCGAACGTGATGACAGACACCCGCTTTTCCGGATCGGATGACTTCTCGCCGAAGATGCGGAAGTGTTGTGGTCGGCGCCTGAGATAGTTCAGCAGTGTCTCCTGCAGCACGACTTCCTGGGCGATGATCTTCTCACATCCCACTTCGTGCTGTAGGTAGTGGGCAATCGGTACCAATGCTTCCTCGAGCTCGAACGTATTCGTCCCGAGACGTAATCTCCAATCGAGCCCGGGCATATCGCTGAGGAAGTAATGGCTGATGCCAGCGAGCACTCGCTTTTGTGTGCTGCGTCGGCCGTAGAGCTGCGCGATATGTGGGCCGAAGACTTTGTACCAGCTGAAGCAATAGAAGTCGACGTCGAGAGCCTTGACATCGATGGGTCGGTGGGGAGCCCATGCGACTCCATCAACAATCAGGATAGCGCCGGGAATCTGATGGACCATGTCGGCAACCTGGCGGATGGGGTGGCAAGTGCCGACAACGTTCGATACATGATTGCAAGTCACAATGCGTGTCTTCGCTGTCAGCAACGGCTTGAGTGTTTCCAGGGATAGACATGGGTCGTCTCCAGGCGGAGGTGCCCACCATTTGATGGCGATGTTCAAGTCCTTGGCCAATGCGATCCATGCTGCGGCACTTGCTTCGTGACAAAGATTGGACACAACCATCTCGCAGTCAGAGTTGAGCAATGGGCGTAGTGCTTGGCCAAGTGCACGGAAGAGGAAAGTGGTGGTTTGCCCAAATGCTGTATGAAATGAAGAAGAGTGGTCAGTCAAAATTCTGGAATCTTGTCAAGAGATGAAAGACTTACCAATCTCATCGGCGTCGGCATTCATGAAGGCAGCAAGTTCTTTGTAGTTGTTCCCAAGCCTTTCTGTCTTCTTGATGCTCTCTGGATCATCACGGCCAAGTTCGATAGGGATTGACGACATGTACCATTGCGTCCTGTCAATCGCGCTTTGAAGCAAAGCAGTTCCAGCAGCATTGTTGAATGGCACAATACCTTGTTGTAAAGCTGGAAACTGTTTGCGCACACTTTCCACGTCGAAAGCATCGACTGCCAGTGGAGCATTGTTTGTTGAGAGTATCGGTATAGGCGGTTGTGGCAAAAAGCCTGTCTTGATGAGTTGAGCGACATTTGCCAGAAGTGCAGAATCCATATCACTTGTAGGTTCATGTGGTCTACCTCGAACACCCACTAAAGCGTCATTGGCTTCGAGCATATACATCAAAGGAAACATGACGTGTTGCTCCCTTTTATCTGCGACCGCTTGTTGGAGCTTGTCCAACCATCTTTGACTAGTCAAAGGCTCGAGTTCGTACCCAAATCTATCTTTGAGCAGAACCCACAAATCTCTGAATCTGATGCCGTCCAAGACTTGTGTTACTGGCTTGCCATGGTCCTCGAAGATGCCATCCAGAATGCTTGTTGAGACACGAGCAACATCGGCAACGAACAGCCAGTTCTCGGAGTCGCTCTCGTTGTAGTAGCCCAAATCGATCGAAGCAGCGACGAGTCTCCAAAGAAAGTCTGTCTGGTTGGCAAGACCTTGCTTGGAATCACCAATGATGAAACCCGGCTTGATCACGCGAACATGACGGGCTTTCGAGTCTTGCTGCCTTGCGAACTTCTTGACGATGAGCTCAGACACAACTTTTGAGCGCGCGTATCCAGATTGGTTGGCAGCCTTTGTGGTTTCCTGATCGTCAAACCTCAGCTCTTGGCCGCCAGAGACGAAAACGAAACTGTACAGTGGTCGCTGACGAGATCTCACTGCCTTGAGCAGCTCTACTGTCGAAGACACGTTCGTTGTCTTGAGGCTTTCATAGTCCATGTTGTAGTGTACTTTGGCGCCATTGTGGATGATCGCATCAATTGAAGGTGTTGTTTGTGCCTGGAGCATTGCCCATTGACCATCGGTGAGTCCAATTTGTGGTTTGGTGAGATCACCGGTCCAGACGTCCAGTCGAGCCGAAAATACTTCCTGCCACCAGCCAACAGCTCTGGCGCGTGCGATCAATCGATTGCGGGCGCCCTCCCTTGATGGACCCCTGACCAAAGCGTAGACATGGCACCCTGACAGTGTGAGTAGCTGCCTCAATATCTCAATACCAAGGAAGCCTGAAGATCCAGTGACGAAGACTCTTTGCACCTTAGAGTTCTCGTAGTGTGGTATTTCTCCTAGGTCCAAACGATCCAGCTGCTGGCTGACCTCGTTTAGAACCCCCAGAGGCGTAGAACGTTTTTGAGCGACTTGTGAGCCTCTCTTTGCATCAATTGTCGAAGCTAAAGTGCGCACTGTTGCCTTCGAGCTCAGCATGTCGGCGATAGGAATCTGAACTGCGTAGCGTCTGCTCAAGTACCACGATAGAGACATGATTTGAATCGAATCAATGCCTCCTGATTGTAGGTTGAAATCATTTCCTTCGAAGGACACACGTCGAGATTCATGATCCCCGGCGACAATTCGGGCATATTCCGCAGCTATCGCCATAGCAGTCTCCTCGTCAGGAAGTAACTTGCTAGTATTGACAAGCTTCTCCGCAGTACGTTCCACCAGTGACTTTTGCATATCGGAAATCCAGTTGGTAATGTGTGACTTGTCAAGCTTCATAGAGCTAGTGTGAGGCAATCGGTTAACCACGATCAACTCGTTTGGGATCATGTAATCAGGCAGACGAGGAGACAAAGAACTCCTCATCTTGGAGTAATTGAATCCAGAGTCTTGTACTATCGAAGGCGTACCACAGGTGTTGTGTTGAGCTCTATGTCCGATACATTGCACCACAGCCACTAATTTGTCCTTGAAGCAACCTTTGCGAACGAGAATGACTGTGGAGCTCTCGACTTCGGGTATCTTGTTCAGATGATGCTCGATCTCCTTCAGTTCGATACGTTGTCCATGATATTTGACTTGGTCGTCTTTCCGGCCCACAAATTCCAAGCTGCCGTCCATTGTATCGATACTGTATCGTAGAAGGTCGCCGGTCCTGTAGAAATGGGTTACCGATGTGTCTAGATCACGTACCCAGGATGGATTGTCCAAGGTTGCAAGACTGGTTATACTGGAATTACCAATGTATTCCCGAAGTAAGCTTGGCCCGCCAACCACGAGTTCTCCAATCGCACCAAGCGGGACAAGCTTCTCGTGGTTGTTGGGGTCTACTAGAACACACAAGGAATTTTCGAGCGGTGTTCCAAGTATCTCAGGCCTCTCTGCCACGCGTCCGGTGACACAAGGTCCTGTTTCAGCTGGACCATAGCCCTGAAAGATTCTAGGACCATTTGGGAAGGACCATTTGCTCACAACATCCTGTTGAAGAGCTTCTCCGCCGAAAATTAGCGTTTTGAGCGTCGGGAACGCTGCAGGATCAAGGATCGAGGCCAGAGTTGGGGTCATGAGCGCTAGGGTGACATTGAAATCTTTGCAGAAGCGCGAGAGATTGAGTCTTCGATCTTGCTCGTTTGGAATGCAGATACAGCCTTGATATGTCAGAGTCGTGAAGACATCTGTCATGAAGATGTCCCATGTGGTTGCAGCGAATTGAAGCGTTCGAGCACCCCGATAATGAAAGGCCCGACCTTCGACAAGCATCCGAGTGGCGATTGCACCGTGTTCAATAACAATTCCCTTCGGTTTGCCTGTCGAACCGGAGGTGAAAAGCACCAAAGCAGGTTCTCCAGAGCGCATTTGAGGCAAAGTGTGGTTTGTCTGATCGCTGTTGGGTCTATCGTTGCGAAGTGTGTGAGACGAAACCTCGACTGTGTCGAAGAGGTGCGCGAAAGCCACCGACTGAGAAGCGGAGGCAACAACCAGACTTGCATTCGTCTGGTTCATAATCTCTTGAACTCTGGCTTGAGGCTGAGAAGGGTCGATTGGCACCATTGCGCCGCCAGCTTTCAGGATACCGAGTACCGCAACGACCATCCACATGCTTTTCTCGAAAGAGAACGGAACGTACTGCCCTCTGCGCAGACCTTTCTGCAATAGTTGGCTCGCGACTCTGTCAGAGAAGAGGTTCAACTTGGCATAAGTAAGAGATCCATCCCACGCTTCCACTGCATTGTCTTCGGGAACTTGGTGAACTGAGTCGAGAAAGAGTTGATGCAAGCATGTTTGGGATTCATAGATAGGATCTGGAACCCAGGAAGAGATTGCCCTACGATCTGCGCGGCTGATGGAAGCTTTGAGGCGTCGCTGAGTGTCGGTCGTTTTGACAGGAGCGCTGAGCTCTGCGAAAGTGCTCCAGACCGCAGAGGCGAACTTTTGTGGCACGTTGGAATGGTTGATGTACAGTTGGACGTCGGAAAAGTGATCTCCAGACCAACGAAGAACAAAATCAAACTCTTGGTTCAGTGCGTAGTCCTTTCCTAGATCAATAGCGGTGTTGACTTTGGCCTGATGTTTGGAATTGTCGAAGGGTGTTGATGTTATCCGAGGATTTTCGTCCTGTGTCAACGATCTGGAAGTTGAGGGCCAGTGTGAAAGAATCAATCGCGGAGTGGCGAGACCTGTGACTGCAAAAGCAACATCCTCAGCTACAGTATAGATATGTAGTAGTCTGGCCCAATTCTCGACCAACGCATTCTGGTCTTCCTTCGTAGATCCTGTGCAGGTGATGGATTGAATAGACGTAGATTTGACCAGGCGATTCGGCAAGTCTCTGCGACTGGATTCTATAGCCAGAGTGGGTAGGTAAGTCAGAGGAACATGGTGGCTTAAGCCTGTATCGGAAGATTGAGGCGTGGGGTCGTTGAGATCCGAAAAAGCACTTTCGACATCATCATCGAGCTGCGCATGACTCGCGGAATCCTGAGAGAACCAGCCAAACATCTTGACGATTGACAGCACCGATGTCACTCTTGAACTTTTGGTGCGACATTGCGTGTTGATATGCGCCTCGACACATGGCTTGGCTGCGAATGAGCTCAGTTGACCATTCGGTGTACGCTCGTATGAGATCGGCGTCGGAGTGGTGTGTGTTCGGCGGGTCAAAAGGTGTTCTTCATTTGTGAAACGCCGAAACCGAATTCGGCAGTGACGGAAATTCTTCGGCAGGAACACCGCCTAACCCCAGGTCACGCCATACCGTCCCTGGTAGCATCGCTCGTGGCGACGTGGCACAATAGTCGCCCAGTCCATCAGCACTCCTTTGCTTCCATGTACAATCAAACTAAAGCGTCTGACCGTCGTCGTACCTGGTGCCGCCGTCGTATTTTCATCTCAATACAGCTGGTCTCCTCAACCTAGCCGAAGATGGTAATTTCGGTTTCTGGCAGAATCCAAGTCCGGGCGAGAACGGACGACGGTCAGTATCTCTTCTCACTTGATTTACAGACTGCTAAATGCGAACAGCGCTTTTGTTGACATCTTCATGGCGCGTCGGAAAGCTCAATATCACTGCAAATCTCTGGCAATCGATCGAGCTCGTTCTACAACTTGAATCTTTTATTGATACTACAACATTCAACAATGGCTTCGAAAGTGCACGGGTATTCTGCCTTGACGCCAACGATGAAGTCAAGGAAGCGAAGTTCTCAGACAAGACAGCCCAATTTTTCTGGCAGTGTCTTCGTGCTACGGCCGTGACGGGCCCTGGTGTAGACTGTGTCGTGAGACTTGTTGTGCCTCTACAGTCAGGGTACATTGTGCGCTCAGACATCATTCCTCTGCGTCTGCAGGATCTCGAATGTGTCAAAACAGTGACATCCTTTGCGGATCCCCTACAGACCTTTGCAGGTGAGGGAGTCACTTGTTCGGATTGTTCCAATCTTGAACCTCTATTCTCAGCGGCTGCAGCCGGGCTCATCCTCAATGTTTCCAGCACTGATACTGAATTGGAATCTTCAACGATTGACTTGGAGCTGGAGAATAGGCTATCATTACCCTGGATCCTCCCTGGGCCCGTACAACACAAAACACTGGTCCTAGTCGACGCGAACAGTGCAGATCCTGCTAAAGGTGGAAATGGATCTGGACTCTACCTTGCAGCCCAAGCACTCGGCATCAAACTGGTTGTGCTTGACAATGCCAATCACTGGCTCGAAGAGCCCCAGTATGCTCACTGGCGTGAAGCTTTCATCCCGACTCGATTGACCAACCCGCCTGAGGGTGACCTGACCGAGATCCTCCTCAAGTCCATCAAGGCATATGGCAAGCCGATCGATGGCATAATCACTTTCGCGGATTCCTATTGGACCTACATTGCCGATGCTGCGAAACAACTTGGCATTCCGACTGCTCCTAAAGAGGCGCTCAGGACTGCTACTAACAAGTATCTGACGAGCAAATACGTCGGTCACGAAGCTTATCGTGCATCTTGTCTAGACGAAGCTCTTGACATCGCTAGCAAGAACGACCTTCCCTACCCACTCATCGTCAAGCCTTGTGATGGCTGGAGTTCGGAGGGAGTCTCTCGTGTAGATTCTTTTGATCAGCTCACTACAGCCATAAAAGCTATCGACGAGTCGCGCCATGGATCAGAATTTGTCATGGAGAAATACTGCGCGGGTCCAGAGGTAGACGCGAACTTTGTGTTGCTGGATGGCGAGGTCCTGTTCTTCGAGGTCTGCGACGACTTACCCAAATCGGCCGATACCAATGGTCCTTCCTTGGGCTCTCTCAACAACTTCCACGAGCTCAACAGTGTATATCCCTCCGCTCTACCTACCGAAGAGATTGATCTACTCCGTAACAGTTTTCTGGATACTTTGCTCAAAATGGGCCTCAAGGACGGCATCATGCATCTGGAGGGGCGGGTTGACCGCTCATCGGTCGACTATGAGATGGAGAACGGTATCCTCGACCTGCATCCTCGCAAGTCCGCTGGTTCCGAGCCAGCATCAGCTTGGTTGATCGAGATCAATCCTCGTCCTCTTGGCATGACCGGCTCTCAGATCGTCGAGTCTACTTACGGTGTTGACTATTGGGGACTCGCGTTGCTCATCGCTGTTCAAGACAGATCCCGCGTTCGCGCTCTCTCCCACCCGTTCAAAAACGGGCCTCAGTATCACTGTATCATGGTCTTTATCCCAGCCGATTATCCTTCTTCATGCGAGGGTTTGTATGACTCCGAAGATCTCTGCGCCGATCTCATGTCTAGAAGAAAGGATCTTGCCAGCCATATCAGTCGGTCTGGATGCTTCGTCAAACGAGGTCAGAAGGTTCCACACCCGAGTACAGGTGTCCACAGCTTTCTGGCATACTTCAATGTGTTTTCAAGGAAAAGCAGGCATGAGGCTCTGCAATTGGCGAAGGAAGTGAGAGACGAGGTTCGTTATAGTTTCAAGTAGCTTCCGGGACAGAACGTTTATAGAATACACATTTTTGCTTTTTGCAGTATCTCCATTGCTTGATGTCCAGACTGTTAGAGAAACCGATGCACACAGTCATTTTGCCTTGATTACCAACGCATTGCGGCATTGGCAACGATTGAGTCAACAAACTTGTCTGAATGTCTATGGAAAAAGAATGAACGCAATGGACATATGATTTCCGCAGGTCGGTTGGATATCAAGAAAACGACAGGTCTAAACCCCATCCCAAATTTAGCACCACTTTCGCAGCACAAAACAATCAAGACTTATGTACTTCTCAATGGAGTTTCTGCATGCCCACCATCTCCCAATACTTCCCACGCAGCGACATGAGCTCATGGTGACTGCCAGATTCTATGAGCATTCCGTTTTCCATCACACAAATGATTTCGCCATTCCTGATGGTACTTAGGCGATGCGCCACCATGATCGTGGTGCGTCCCCTCCTGATCGTGTCCATTGCTGCTTGAACGATGGCCTCGGACTCTGTATCCAGCGCCGAGGTAGCCTCGTCAAGCAGCAATATCTTCGGCTTCCTTAAGAAAGCACGTGCGATAGCAATGCGCTGCTTTTGACCACCGCTAAGCATATTACCGCTCGTGCCAACCAGCGTCGATAGTCCTTCTCTGATGCTTCACGTCAGTTTCAATTCAGTTCTGACCAGACATGTATGGCTTACGGAAGAGATTGCACAAAGTTAATAATGCTGGCTTGTCGACAAGCTTCCATAATCTCAGGGTCGCTGACTTCGCGCTCGACCTGACCAACAGCGATGTTTTCTCGTATGGTACCAGAAAACATGATGCTTTCTTGGCTGACAAGAGAGATGGTTTGACGGTATGCATTCACATCAAGTTCAGTGATATCGTGCCGATCGACAAGGACACGACCCAAATCAGGCTCGTAGAAGCGTTCGAGTAGCGAAACACATGTGCTTTTGCCGCTGCCAGTCTGGCCTATCAGTGCAAGAGTCTGACCTGGCTCTACGATAATGCTGAAGTTGTTCAAAGCTAACCTGTCCGGTCTGGACGGGTAAGAGAATGTGACATCTTCGAATTCGATCCTGCAGCCTTTTGGGTGTTGAGCTTGTATGTCGTGTTTCTCCGTTTCTGCTTCTGCATTCCCAAAAGCGTGATTGATCTTGGGTTTCGCTTGCATTACCTTGTCCAGTTCTTGACTCGCATGCATAGCCTTACTTGCATCTGGAGCAAAGGTAAAGATGGAACCAGCGATTTGCGACCCTGAAATAAGACTGACAAAACATACGTAGACCTGGAATGTCGAGTATTCGCGATCCGCAATGAGCTGACCACCATACCAGAATACCAATGCTGCACAAAGGTAGACCACAGACTGGGACGCAGCATAGAGGCTGGAGGCCGAGAGGATCGATTGCAGCGACTTTGCCGACCGCTGAGCAAGAATGCTGTCATATTGTCGCATAGAGTACTCTTCCAATCCAAGACTGGCGACTGTGCGAACTGAGCCGATGAGCTCACCAGCATATGCAGCGGAATCAATTCCACTTTGTCTGACCTTGGTATCAAAGGCATTCAGTATCTGAAGGCGCAACCAACCGCAGGCTACCACTATTGGTATCGTCGCTGTACACAGGAGCGCTAGCTTCCAACATACCACCAGAGAGAGGATGATACCGCCAAGAATGGTTAATATGAATGTGAAAATGCCTCCCATAACAGGTCCGCCCATACCAGCAAGATCATCCGTGCTGTTCGAGAGTACGTTCGAAAGTGCATTAGTTGTGTTCGCAGGTTCATCGAAGAAAGCCATGTCCTGTATCATGATTGTCTGGAATCCCATCTGGCGAACTCTCTGTGATAGCTTTTGAGTTGCGTAAGCTAGGGTGGTTTCAACTCCCATCCAGAAGATTAACGTTGCACCTGCGATTGCGACATAGAGGCCTGACCATGATTACTACGGCTGGAAGTTATCCAAAGACGAGTCATACGATCCTCTGACCAGTCACTCAATACATCTTGAGGAAGTGTTAGCTGTGGCAAAGCACCAAGGAGTGAAATTTGAAGTCGGCGACATCTTGTTGATCAGAAGTGGATACTGATACATACTACAAGTTTGCGGCAGCAGACCCTGCCCGTCTGGATGACGCAGGGTCTCTACACCCATGTCTAGCCGGTGTCGCCCAGACTGAGGAAATGAAAGCTTGGTTACACGACAAGTGCGCGTTCAAACTTCCAGTACGGAACGGGACTCGAGCACTGACTTTCTTCTGCATAGTTACTTCAGCGCCGTCGCCGGTGATGCTCCAGCATGGGAGTGTTGGCCCCCAAAGGAATGGGCTCTCGTTCGTAGATCTGATCAACGACTATCAAATCGGGCTGACAAAATCCTACTCATAGCAGGAGTTCCTGCTTGGTTCTTGGGGCGTTCTGATAGGCGAGATGTTCGATCTTGAGGCAAGCACTTTTTTGAACCATATCTGCGGTATGCGACTGATGAATCTTGTGATTAGGCCTTGGCCAAGCAATGTGAGCAGGAGAAACGCTGGTCGTTCTTCTTCATGAGCACAGCCTTGAATATGCCGGGTAGGTGTTATGTGGTTCCAGTCGCTTCGATCCAGATTTCTAACCATGATTAGGTGGTGTTGCTAGTCTCGCGAACTCCGTGACAATCCATTAAAGGGACTGGTTGTATGCATACTCTCTGATATAATATGTAGCTTGAATCTGATTATCACCGATGTGAACCGGTCGCTGCCGCAATTGAGTTTTCTCGAGGGCACTTGGCCACCAGTCAGAGTTAAGTCATTGCTGCGTTGCTTGGAGAATTTGATGGCAGGCTTGTAAGGTCGGTTGCAAGTAATATGGATATCTGATCTTGGTCTTGCGAAGATGTTCACAGTGTGTAATCGCAGACTCCTGACTTGACTAAGTGATTACACAAACAGCTGCCTTATTTGCAACAATCTGCAACTTCCTCGAAAAGCTTAGTCAATCACCATACTTCCTGGCCTCATGGCAGTCAGCATAACCCTTTCTGTCGCTTCTTCGTTACCCATTCCATCTTGTAAGGCCTAGAAGTGTGCAGTTCACGGCGCCTCTTCTTTTTTTTTTCTTGCGGGGTTTGTGTTTCGGTGTTGACCATTATGTGCCAGCTGTAGCTGTTCAGGATTGCTGCGGTACGGCAGAGTTGGGCAACCAATTCGCTGACCCGGTACAATCTTTCGATGCACTGTTTTCCCAGGCACTGTGCGCCTGTCACGCCACAATGATAGCAATACGACACATTTACGGGTTAATGGCTGGCGTGGCTTGAATCCATCAATTGCCCAAACTTTGAGCCTTCGAACGAGGACAATGGATATCCAATAGTCGCAGATGTGAACACATGTCGGACAAGAAACTGATCCCCTCGTAAATAGAAGTGAGGCCTTTGCTTGCCATTCAATCTCGATCACTTGCTAAAATTGCTGGGATTGAAACTAAAAGGCTTATGGTCTAGGTTCTGAGTGGTACGAATACGAGATCATGGTGCGTCTTGCCCCACAACCTCAGCTCTTGTCGTACCTGCCAATACCAGCTAAGCCCCTTATACCCCACTAAACCTAGATATTGTAACACCACTTGTCCATACAAAGTGTTGGGTGGCCCGGCCGAAGTGCTGTGTTTCCTCAAACTGTGGACTTCAGTCTCACCAAGCTTCTAAGAGACTCATCACCACGTATTTGCAGTTATGATTTCTAATCGGAGCGCAATATTTGGAACGACAACGTTGTTTGTCATTATCTGTTTGCTTGTTCTCCGAGACACATCACGTCTCGACAACAGTCTTTCTTCCAGTCCCGATGCCTCTATCAAGATTCACACTGCTCAAGAAGGTCATCCCACGTTGTCGGGCTTCACAAGCGCATTTTTCAAGGACTACAATACAAGGAAGCTAAAGGGCAACGCTCGCATCTACAATGAGACGCTTGGGGTAAGCATGAGACTAGCTTATATCGCGACCTCTCCACTGACGTGGCATACAGTTCGAGAAGATCTTTGTTGTATCCTTGCCCGAGCGGAGCGATAAAAGAGATGCCTTTTCGTTACAGGCAAGATTGTCGAATTTAGACTTCGTGATGGTCGACGGAGTCAATGGCGCGGAGGTGTCTGCGAAAGCTCTTCCATATGTAAGACTATGTTTACCGCTGAAACTAAACGTAGTCTGACCGGACTTTTAGACCATGAACCTTAAAGCTGGCCAGGTCGGTTGTTGGCGAGCAGAGATGAATATCATACAAGAGTCAGTATCATCCAGGCGATCCGAACTACCGCTCTAACGTCGTGCTAGGATGGTTGCAAGCAATATACAATCCGCCATGATTTTTGAGGACGATGCTGATTGGGACGTTGGTCTACGTGCTCAAATGGCCGAGCTGGCCAGAGGTGCGCGTTGGTTAAGCGGCAAAGAGACGGAAGACGGTCATCCTCGATCACCATATGGTGATGACTGGGACCTTCTCTGGGTGGGACATTGTTCGACCAGACCTCGGAGTGGTGACAACCGCAGATGGGTCATACCAAAGGATCCCACGGTAACTCCTCCAGATCACCGCCGAGAGTTCGAAAAGCCGTCAATGGAGAAGTGGGAGACTGGACCGAATGCCGACAATCAGACCCGTCTTGTTTTCGTGCCAGAATGGGGCTCTTGTACTGCCGCCTACGCTCTGTCGCTTCGCGGTGCGCAGAAGATGCTTTACAGACAAAGTTTGATGCCCTTCAACAATCCTATCGACGATGGTATGGGCCACATGTGTGGTGGTGGTGTTGCCGAAGGTATACCATTCAATTGCATCGCTCCTTTTCCAGCAATTGTTGGAGTATCACGACCTGCCGGGGGCGCGAATCGAGCAAGCGATATTGAAGATCGCCCGCAAGATGATAACGTTGATATATCGTCTCATTCTGAAGGACTGGTCTTCCCTGTCAGACAAAACATCGATCGACTACTTCGACAGGAGATGGAGTTTGTCAGTGAATTTCCTGATGTTACAGGAGCAAAGCTGCATCTCGCCAACATCACAAGCGCTAGAGGTCATGGTGAGTATCTTGACTAGAGATAAGAAGTTAATGATCTAAAAGATCGATCGAAATTGATACAACTCTCATACAACGCCACAGACTAGTAATATTATTCCAACCGCATGACAGAACAAGCGGCTATGCACTATCTTGATGGTAGGCGACTGTTGCTGTTCGGGTGCTAAACCTTTGCAGAAGTGATCGTGGTACTATGTCTTGCTGATGCATAGCCTGCGATAGCAGCAGATGGCGAGACAGTAATGTTTCCTCTTATCAACGCTCAGCATCGAGGTTCCTTCTCTTCTATCAGAACTGGCCATTGTCGTGGAGACGGAATGGTTATTTTGGCAGTCTTAGCAGTCTTAGCAGTCAGGATGTAGGGTCGTGATATATTTCTACTCTTATCCCTAAGACATGACATTGTTCAGACCAACAATGCTCAATGCTGACAAGGACTCCGCGCAGATGATTATCTATTGGAAGGAGTGTATACACTTCGCGTTGACGAACACTCCATCAAGATCAACACGGCATTGACTACTGATAAAGGAGTAGCCACACATTCGTAGCGAGACCTAGTAAAGGTCTACTAGCCGTGGGCATTAATAGGTCGGTTCTAGATGTAGGTTGGGACGGTTCACCGTTGCTGTTCATCGTTCGTCTATCCCAATTATTACGAGGACGTCCACACTCTGAAACTTGCAAACTCCCAGTAAGCATTCTCAAAAGCCGTACCATTACCAGACACCAGATCTGCACATGTCCCTGAACATCCGTACTCTGTCGAATAAACAGCCGTGGAGCCAGCCCAGTCACCACAAAGATCGATGTTTGCAATGATGGATTGATTGCTGAAGTGGTCAGAGATGTCGCAATGTGTGCTTGGGAAGTCGGCCACAGGGGTGCCCCATCCTGATGGGTCGGGAGAGGAGTCGTTGGTGGAAGTCAAATCTGAAGGTGGCGATGAGCGGTCGAACATCCACATGCGAATACCAGCGTCACGGAGTTCGACGGCGAAGAGCTAAGACAGAGTCAGCAAGACGTTGGGAGGGAGGAATGAAACCGACTTACACCACCACCTGCTTCGTTCAAGGCTTCTCCGTAGCTGCTCTTGGTTCCGAAAACACCGCAACCTTCGTTGTCATTTGTCGAGTTCCAGCAGTTTGTTCCGGACACTGTGCCTGTCTCCTCTCTCTTGGCCTTCATCGTGCAACCTTCAGATGTATGAAGGGTCATTTGATTGCCTTTGTTTCCCTGCTCGACAGCCTCAATGACATCGATCTCTCCGTTCGTCGGCCAGTTGTCAGGATCAGAAAGCCACACTGCCGGCCATGTACCGCAGCCATAAGGTGAATGAATGACATCAAACACGAACAGTCCAGTATCCCACTGATTCTTTGAGGTAATGCGCACAGAATTGCGATTTGTGATGCCCGAGCTCGTGCTGTCAACCCTCAGGATGGCAGATGACTCTCCAGCATATGTGAGGTTACTCCAGGTCGCTGATTCTTCTGAAAGATAAACGACTGCGCCGTTGCTGGGATCGGCGTCGGTGTAGTAGTTGAAGTGGTCGAAGAAGGTTGTTCCGTTCATGCGCTCCGAGATGGTGTAGTTCAATGCGCTGTAGTCTGGGTATGAACCAGACTCGGATGATTTTGAGCCCTCAACAGCGCCGACTATCACAGCGACAATGATGACTGTGGCTCCGACACCTCCTATAATCTGCCATTTCCGCGACCAGTTGAGAGGGTTGAGTTTCGACATTGTGACCAGATGAAGAGTTCCGAGGTGACGGCTTGGAGGAAAGCGAGATGTACGGAAAGAAGAGAGAAAGACAGTGATAGCAAGATAAGAAAACCAGAAACAAATCCTACTCTACGTGCGCAGTAACGGCAATATAGCAGAACCCTTCACCAAAACAAGCCACTTTGAAGCATACGCTTAAAAGCCACAAAGTGATGTTTCAGCATCATTGATATACTTGGCAACAGATCTGCCCTGGACAAAGCCGGCATGTATACGCGTCTTCCGCAGTGGGAAACTGAGAAGATTGTGTGATGGCGATGAAAAGTTGAGATGGGTTGCGGGAAACCGTTGAGACAAGCCGCAAATTTTGAGAGGAAGACGCGTCGTCGCGTCGTAAGCGGTTTTGCACTCGAGCAGGAGGATGCAAAGGCATTCCGAGGATACAGCTCTTTTTGTTCAAGTCAAGCAGACGATGCCTCTTGATATGTCCTCCGGTAGCAGGAAGACTTGCGACAATCTTGATCGCGTCTGTCCTGTCGCGACATAGATCTGCTTCCTAAGCGTCATGACAGAGACTCTTCGTCGAAAGATGGATGGCCGCCAAGTTACAGCACAAGAAGAATCGATTGCGATGGAAAGAGCATTGCGTTCAATGGCTCCTGAAAATGCGCGTTGATGGTGATTACTGTTGTTGTTGTCGTTGTCGTGTTGGGTTACTTGGAAAGAAGAGAAACGATGACGCAGCGGGCTGGGGTTTTGGCTTCATGCCAGGGTGCTACCACATACAAGCATTCTCGAGGTCGACAACGGTATTGCGACAGCACCTTGCACTTTTTCCTTTCTGCAAGAGCATCGAAAGCTTGGGTGGAATGTTTTGAGCCACAAGATAAGATCTCATACTGATATTCAGCCCCTTCGTCGCGCTACACGCGAAAATCACTTTCCAGATATGGTTCATCACAAACTCGCACCTGATCATATTGATCTCATCTCCAGTCAGATGATCTAAGCTACGTTTAATACAGGGGTTCCGGCAGTAATTAAAGCGATCTCGGATAGGGTCGACGATATAGCTGCTTTAACGGTAGATGCCTAAGTCGAAAAGGAGGACTCTAGATACCATTTTGTCGACTGCCTAATGCTCCGATGCTTGAGCCAGGGTGTCACCCTGTACAACATACACTACGTCATCCCAGCATAAAATAATGACAGGGCCCGTTCTGGCGTCTGGATTTTGAGATAATCTCCTCTGGAACAGCTTGAATCATATCTCCTCCTACCTTTGTAACCAGTTTTTAGACAAAGGTGACATCGTTTTCAATTCCTCCTTGATATACGGAAGGGCTTTCGAGGAGATGTTCATACAGAGGTGAGGATCTGGTAAAGTTCTATTCGCAAACAATTCGCAATGCCTCTGAGTCGTGACCGCAAAGCGTGACTCGGCGTCGTCGACAACCCGCCTCACTTCAACCAACACACCACGAACTCACAACCACCCTACCACCAACATCATCCACCATGCCCCACGAACCTCTCATCACAAACTTAACCCTCTTCTACCGAACCCTCGCCGCCCTTCAACACATTTCTCCCTCGGACATTCTACTCCCACCAAACCAAATCTCCCTCACCGCCGCCAACGACGCCGGTCTCTGCCCAGAAGCGATAGATCTACTAAACCGCCTTCCCCACCTCTCCTCTGATGTTTCCTCTCTTCCAATTCTTCCAGATGGCACACAAGCAGTCTTTTACACCTCCGAAGATGAATGTCTAGAATGGTCACGCACACCAACCTATCAAGATTCACCAGAAATCGCATCTTCGGCATTCGTGCTGACGAATCCGAATATCTATGGTACGAGTTTAATCTACGATACTTTGAGCCGCAAACTTCTCCCCTGGAAAGCCTGGGGCAAACACGTAGATTTCGAAATCGCAGAGATGGAAAATCCATTCGAGGAATGCGATGGTGATGCAAAACCTGCAGATGAGATATTGAAATCGTGGATTGGAAAGTTCGTCACACTTGCTTGGGTGCCTTTTGGGGATCAAATCGTTGTTGAGCCAGATGAAGATGAGGTGAGAGATGCGATGAGGGATGTGGATGTTATGGTGCAATATCAAGCGCAATTTATCCAGTGGAGCTTCAGAGATGTTTACATGGCTGCTGGATGGGACGCCACAGCCGAGGATCTGGAAACCGCGAGCAAGGATTTCGACATTGTTGAATCCGCGAGAATGCAGGCGGAGTGGTTGAACGAGACGGAAGAGATGCTCGATCGTGCATATGAGCAACAATGGCCATGGCAAAAAATACGCATGGAGTTAGGAGGAGAACTTGCGAATAACCAAAGAGCGAGATTACTAGATGCGGGGATTGGGGATGGATACCGACAAAGACATATCGAGCTCTGATGATACCCATAAGGTAAACTTGCAAAGAGGAATCACTCATAATCATGATAAGTCTCCTCTTCATCAACTACTTGAGTCACCTCATCAATACCTCTCCCGTCCATCTCAAAAGCATTTCTCTCAAGCACGACTTCCAAAATAACACAGAATAGAAGTAATCCAAGCGCCATGGTCAACAAGCCACACATCTGCGTGACAAACCATCCGAAATTTCCATTGACCGCAAACCAACAAGGCAAAGCAATAGCCCCATAAGTCCCCGCCACAGACACAGGCGTACTGAAAACCACAAACAGCACTTTCCATCCCTGCAAATATCCTCTAGCCCTGAACGCAACCGCAGCAGCCAAAAATACACCGATGGAGTTACAAGGTAGCCACCACCAAGGCAGACTCCCAACCCTAAGCGGTTGATTACCATAATACACCCACGCCCCCATAGGCAAGAAGATTTCCTCAATGACCAAATCGCCCAGCACCATCAGACCCAAGAAAAGCCATAGATTCTTGGTGGAGGTGTTGTTGTGGAGCAGGCGAAGAAGGGTTTGCATAAAGGCTCCGTAGCCAAACCATACCGAAACCCATGGCACGATTTCCCTGCCTAGAAGGTGGAAAGATGGATATGTGGTGGTGGGCCAAGGGTGATATAATCCACCGAGGACGTCGAGCATGAGTTCGGGGAAAGCGATGAATGCGCCACTGATGGGAGGAGGAGAGGAAGTAGAGTCTTGGTGCGATAAGCGTCGATGGTGCCGAGAGCGACTCCGATAAGGCCGGAAGTATACATGACGGCTTGTTCGATGATGATGTTGGTTGTAGGAATGGGGGAACTGATGGGTGGACGTGGGATGCCGAAGTTAGGATCCATGTCAGATTCGGGTGATCCATGGACTGGGCCGGGACGGAAGAAGGTTACGACCAGAGCAATGATTGTGAGAAGGAGACTGATGACAGAGATAGTTGTCTTTGGCTGGCTCTGGAGCCTTTGCCGTGGTCGTTGGTACCAGATCTTTTGGTTCATGCTGGAAGAGAAAGCTGTGCTGATAAAGAGATTTGAGATGGTTGTTGATAAAGAAATGATAGTCGCTTGCTAAGATGCACTGCGATGGTAGCTTGTTGCTTTATGTATAATGTCAACTATGCTGTCCATGGTTGATGTGATGGAGTACAATATTCGGGAGCGCGCTTTCCGATCCGTCGGGTAATTGAGATCCGAGACGCCTGACTTTGGTGTGTTACGCAAAGACGGCTTGTTGACTCAACCTGGTGTGTGCGCGACTCGTACGAGAGTCTGAGATGGCCATAGAGAAGATTGTGACCTTGCTGCTTCCCACCTTCTTAATCCCCTCTTCAACCTCCTGGATACTGCCTTCTCAACTTAGACGTTTTCCGGTCGCATCTCTCTCAAGCGACGCAGAGGTTGGGCACCACTCAACATCTCTTTCAACAATCTCGGATAATCCCAGCCCAGCTGTGCAGCAGCAATGGCAGTCAAACTAGCCTGGTCTTCTCTTCCAGGTCTTCCCGGCCCAGTCATATTCGGCTTCATATTGACGTCGAATAGAGCAAACTTGGACCCTGGCTGTTCAGTGAAACGACGGACATCGATGCGCATGATTGCTGTCAAGCCCATCATCTTCGCAACGCCTTCGCATTCTTTGGCGATGGCCGAGTAGGTTGGATCTGCGGCGTACTCTTCTGGAGTTACGGCGCGAGAGTTTGCAGTCACGGCGACGATGCCGTTGTAGGGAGCGACTCCATTGGCGTGGTTGAAGCGCGTGACGATGGGTAAAGCCCAGTGGGTTGGATGTTCGTCCGAAGGCGGCATGACGGTGACAGTAGCTTCCTCTCCAGCCAGGTAGTCTTCAAGAATGATGGCTGGCGACTCCTTCCACAGTGCCTGGACATGAGCGCGAAGCTCATCAAAGTCATGGCAGACCTTGACGCCGTGGCTGCCGCGACCTCTGACTGGCTTGCCTACGGTAGGAAAGTGCAAGTCGAGAGAGTTGAGGCGGGCGTCGAGGTCTTGGCCGTCGTCCTCGAGCAGCCATCCTCGAGGGAGTGTGAACTGGCCCGACTTGCGCAGCATGTCGTTGACGTAGTGCTTGTCGTCATGCAGCTCCACCATGCATGGGGGATGTCCAACAATCTTGACTTTGTCCTGGTATGCTCCTACTCTTTCAGACGTTTGAAGCGGGTGCGAGGCGAAGACGACGGTATTGGCGAAGAGGTGAGTGGCTCCCTTGTTCAGAGCGCTGAGAATGCCTTCCTCGGAATCTGGGAAGCTCCATCCGACATGCAGTCGAGGGCTGGGCGAGTCGATGGGTGTGATGATTTCGATGCCTGCTTGGCTGCTGAGGTTGAAGGCAATGTCGGCGCATCCGTCTTGGTAACCTACAGCATGTTAGTATAGCTTGGCAAGTCTTGTCAGGAGAACTTCATACCTCCAGGCTTCATGGGCTTGCGAACTCCATTGATGATGGGAGACTCAATCGCTTGGTAGAGAAGAGCGACGCGTGCCGTGTGGACACTTCTGTTCTGTAGTTGAGGCATGATTTTACTTCGTGAAACTTGCCTTGTAAACGATAATGCCATGTGAGATTCGTGAAAGATATGAGAAGTATGAGAAGTTTATACTACCTGGTCGGCATCGGAGGGAGTCATAGCCGGTAAAGGCAGAGAGTTACCGGTGTGAAGTTCTGATGCCGTCCGGTGCTGCGCAGCCTTTGCCGGTTGACAGTGCGCCATCACCTACCTAGGCATAACCGGCATGTCTGGTTATATTGCGGCGAGCGTATTGGACATACCGTCTACAGTTCGGATTATCCGCTTTGTTGTAGACATGTTGAAGTCGATGCTGGTCGTCTAGGAACTCGGCGAGGAAAGAGCGACCGACGAGACGGAATCTCCGCAGACGGTCACTTCCGTCATGACAGCTTCATGGTCTGTGCACAATCTCAACCTCACCTCTCGAAAACATCATCACAACAAGTTAACGACATCAATCATGAAGAAAGACCAAAGGAAATTATGATTTCGACTATATGACAAAAGAAATGTGTATAAGTGTATGAGAAAAGAAGAAGAAGAAAAGAAAGAATTAATCAATCAAGATCAAGGAGCCTGCCTCGAACTTCCCGAAGACGAACTACCACCCGCCGTACTCGAGTTTCTATAACTCGATGTTGCCGATGCTTTGGGGTCCATGGGGTCCAACTCGTCAGCTTCGTCTTCTTCCTCGATGACGAAGTCGGCAACCACATGAGTGCCTCTGCGCTCGAATTGGTGCTCTTGCGGGTTCGGCGAGGGCATTGTTGTTGTGCCGAGAGCGACCTTTTCGGCGTCGTTGAGGATGGCGCCTTCGACGATTGTTGGACGTCTGGCGAGAGGGTCGATGTTGGCGCCGGGGATGATGGTCGGGCGTCTGGCCATGGAATCTCTGCCGACCACGGCGGTTTCTTCGTCTTTGGCTTCGGCTGCTGCTGCTGATTCGGCAGTGCGGTCGAGGAAGAGGTTGCGAGGGAAGGGCTCCAGGGTAGGTTGCTTGGGCACCACGGGCTCCATGGCCCAGCGGGCAATGTTGCGACAGCAAGCTGCAGTGATGGTCTCGGTCATGAAAGAGAGAGCGAGAACGGTCAACGCGAGGGTAAAGTAACACACGATGGCCGTCGACAGAAGAGTGGCCCAGTATGGGATACCGCTCGATCCGATCAGCACAACCATGTACGCACCCAGAGTCCACCAGATGAAACCGTGAATGAGGTAGATGGTGAAGGCGTGAGGGAAAATGGGCTGCCAAATCTTCATCGACAAGAAAGCCTGGAACCAGGTGCTGGTCTCGACCAACAATTGCATGGCAATGGAGAAAGTGAGAGTGTTGAGACGAGGCTCAAAGTACAGCGGATAGCCACCTCTGATGGTGTCACCAAGCTTCTGGCCAGTGTAGATGTCAGGATGGATGTTTCTCTCCGAAGACATGGTGGTGATATCAAGACGGTCCTCAAGCAGAGTCATGGCGGCACTGGCGAAAGCCAAGATCCACAAGCCAATACAGAAGACCCAGCAGAGAGCAGGACGAGTCTGAATTCTTGCGCTGAGCTTGTAGGTAACCTGCGCATCTGCCAGCATCAAACCAGCCCAGAAGCAGGATCCCCAACTCAAAGAGTACCAATGAGCGACAATACACCAAGCGTAGAAGCAGAAACGCTTCCAGCCAGTCTTGATATCACGGATCATGACGACAGCCAAGAGGGTGACGAAACTGAACTGAAGCTGAACAGGAATACTCCACAAGACACCGACACAGTAGTGAGATACGACTTGAGGTGCGGCGTTGGGGATCAGGTACATAAGTTCCAGCATGGCGTTAAGGTAGTGGCCGAAGTTGTCGTAGTTGGAGATGAACGCCCACTCAGACCAGGTGATCGAGGGCAGGTACAACAACCATTGCATAAAGTTGAGCTCATAGAACAGGTATTCGATGGCGGCAACGATAACGCAGGGCAAGATCAGACGAGGTGCACGGAGAAGCATCTTCTCGGCAATCATACCCAGATCTCCGTCGCGGAGATATCTGGCTGCCAAGAAACGACAAGATGTGACGAAGAAGGGGCCGAGCTGTGATAGTGTTAGTGTGATTTCAAGTGAGTGTGATCTTCCCGACTTACCCAGATAGGGTTGAGAATAGCAGGAGTAACAGTCCAGCGAGCCCAATATTCACTCCTGTAGTGCTGACCGTAGTTCAAACCACCGGCGTAGGGGTTGAAAGTCAACATGAAATGGATAACAGTAACACCGAGAGACGAGAAAGCGACGAGACCAGCGAGGTAGTTGATACGAGCTTCATGCTCCTTTGCCTTGGGCAAGGGCATATCAACGGCTGAGACGGGAACAGCCTCGGCAAGAGTGATACGACGATTGGTCTTGATCTGCGACTCGTGAGGAGGATCAACCATGTCGACTTCGTGCAACCCCTGGGTATTCCAGTCCTTGATTGAGACCGACCTACGCGATGGATGGGAGACACCGGATACATGGGAAACACCACCGATGCTAGCAAAATGGTTTTCGCGGTATCTCTCGAGCACACTGGGCTGCCTGCCCCTGGCAATAGTGGAGCGACGGGCATCCGGAGACTGGTGCGAGAGGTCGAGATCCTGGAGGGTATCGGGGTCGCGCATAACGACGCCAGCGAAGTTTGCATGGCTCTCTCTTCTTCCAGAGTGCACTTTGCCCTTCTCCGAGTCCTCAGAGTCGGTGTGCATGAGGTTTTCTTGCAGCTCGATGGGCTCAACGCGTTCTGCGTCGTGCATACCATGCTGGAGAACGTGTCCAATAGCCTTAACAGTGCTGCCTTGGCGACCCTTGATACTCTGGAATGTGCTGTGGTTGCGAGGACGATGGCTGTCATCGGCAAAGGCGACACTGGCCTTTCTGACCTTTCTTGCCATATCGCTTCTTTCCGGAAGCATTTCAGGAAGTTTGCCGTGGTAAGCCATACTCTTTCTGCGCCAGTCGGTGGGCTGAGAGCTGGACATGCTTCTGGGAAGTTCGGTGGCAGTTGCGTAGGCATCTTCGTGTCTGTGTGCAAAGTCGTCTCCGGATTCCTTGTCGAAGGGGTTGAAGAACTTGACACTTCTTCTGCGCATGTTGTCGGTAGCAGGCTGGTCCTTGTCGCCGACGGGTGTCGCAACATCGACGAATCCGACACTTGACTTCTTCGTCTGTGGAGGCGCAGGAATCAAAACCTTTTCGTCCATTGAGATTCCCAAAAGCTTCTGAACGAAAGGCGATGGTGAGCTGAGCTCAGGCTCGACGTGTACCTTCTTGCCTCTGTTCTTCTTCAGCAACAGCTTCCAAGGTGCTCTTCTGAAGAGAACGTTGATGAGTGTGAGACAACCGAAACCGAAGACTGCACCAGCGGTAGCACCGGCAGGAATACGCCAGCTCTTGCTTTGTGGGGGTGCCTTGTAAGGTACCAGGGCAGCTTGCTGATAAGGGCTCGATCCACGAAGAGTAATGTCATCGACTGAACACATGTCGGCCATGGTGCAGCGGGAATCAAAATCTTGCTGTTGGGCTTCGGTAGTCAGGGATGAGTTGAAGAAGGCACGAACCCAAGCGAGATCGGCCTGGTTGCGCTGATTGGGAGGACCGGCCATGTAGTACTTGTCGCCAATCGACCAATGCTTGAAGATCAGAGGCAAAGGCTCGCTCAAGTCAGTACGACTACGCTTCTCGGATCTGGTCTTGTTTCCACCGATGGTCCAGTTGACGTGCTTCAGAGTCCAGTCGATCTTGCTCTCCACAAACTCCCAAGGGTCACCACCGGCGGTTGCATTCTTGTCATTTGCGAAGTAGGTGTAGTTGAGCTGATATTCGTAGTCGGGGAACTCGCCGTCCTTGAGAGCCAGGAACTTTGCGTCTTCCGGATATTGCATGTTACACATATCAACTTCGATGAAGGATGTGCGGTTGTGGTAGAGCTGCATTGACATTGCGGAACCACTGGAGAGGCGAAAAGGTTAGTCGACTGTCCACAAAAAACATCCGATCTCAATGAAACTCACCCAGTGTTCTTTCCCGGTCCACGCATTGAGGATCTGAAAGTACCGAAATGCATGTCCTGTCTCTTGGCCTCGATACCAGCACCTTGGACGTAGTGTTGTCCAGTGCCTTGATCAATCCAGAGCTGCATCACCTGCTCATTCACATTCTCATCCGAGTAGTCGCCAATGATCGCGTTGGCAGGAGTGGCTCCCTGTCGATACAGCGAGTTGTAACCATATTCTCTTCTGTGATGGAAATCGAGAGTCTCAAACTCTTCGGGTAGTGTGTTGGTCTCGTTGAAGTAGACGATCAGTGCTTCTGTCCATACTTGATCATTTGCCGCATCGACGAAACCGCAAGAGCAGTCAGAAACATCCAGTGCGGATGTCGTGGCTGCCAAGATGGCGCTTGTTAGTGCAATCCCCCACTTCATGATTGCGAGTTAGAAGGGAGAAACACAAAAGAGAAGAACAACAAGGGGAAAAGGTTAAGGAAAATGTATGAGAAGGAAGGCAAAACGACTGAGTAGTAATGATTATATCCAAACTGCACGTGCCCTCGTCACCCACTGCCGATGATGGAAGGTGTGTGGCAGGTATTGAATACGCAAAGAAGGAAGGAAGGTGATCGATGTATGATGCAAAAGAGTCTCCTACTGGAAGATCTGGCCACGCATTCAGCAAAACAGAGCCAAATTCAATCACTATGGTACTGCATCACCAGTGTCAACCGTCATAGTCTACTATCGCACGATCTATCGCAAGACCCTAATGACCGGTGGCAATTGCATATCATGGTATGGAAGGAGTGCGGGCACTATGGGCTGTTGAAAATGATCGGCATACCTTGTTTCAGTTGCTGATTTGGACCCATTCGGTACAGTCTTCTACGCGCGCATCCTTTCTTCTGCAGATCAATAGATCGGATGGAACGGAAATCGTGGAAAAGATAGACTCCAGGGTGATGATGCACGTGCATTGCGTGTATAACGATCGCGTGGAGCCTCACTTTAGAGTGTATATGGTGATTAAGGTAAGGATTATATTAGCCGTTTGGGCGTAACGGCGCTCTCGTTCCTCAGATCAGACGCCATCACCCACAGTTTTGTTACATGAATCGTGCTGACAGATGACATGCACAAAGAGGAAAGCCGTTGAAACTTGGAGCGTTGTGTGGTTTGAACTATTTGAGACTTGCAGAAACGGTCACCGACCGAAAATGCTTTTAACGTCATATTAACTATGTATTCTTGGTGGTAGGATTTTATCCTGAGAAGCTACTATCGATAATCCTACAGATCCTTTGATGCGACGCCATGTATGGTCTAGACCATGATAACAAAAGAAATTGTGAAGGGGAAAAACAGAAGAAAATTTGAAGAGAAGATAGAGAAGATAGGAGAAAATAGAAGGCAAAGAAACGTCTACTTTCTTGAAGTAGGGTTCCAAGATGAGTATCCGATAATCTCACGGAAGTGTCCATAGATACCTGTACAAGTGATTAGCAAGAGATACCAAAAGTATTGAATCGAGAAGTGACTTACCCATTGTACCCTGGAGAATGAGGTAGGGGACGTAAATAGCAGAGAAGAGGATCATGTCGTAGAATGAAGTGAACTCTGAGCGCACAATCTCCGTGATCCATAGCGTCACAATCAAACTTCCGACTGTGAGGAAGAGGAACCATTCGGATAAGGCGTAGCGGAAGAAGATCAGCCTGGCCAATTCGCCAGAGTTCTTGGGCCAGCCAGTGATGAGGAAACTGAACAGAAGGCAAGTGTGTCTGGTGATGAAAGTTAGCTGTGCTTGAAGAAACTGTTTTGAATCGCAACTTACTGGGTGACGAGGTAGTAACTCAGCTCACGGACGATAATAAGAGAAAGAAGACCATAGCGCTCACTCAAGCAGCGAGTACCGTTGGGAGGGTTGTCCCAAATCATGTGAGCGTGACGAATAGAAGCCTGGGTCCAACCCTGAGTCCATCGCATTCTTTGCTTCCAGAAAGCCATCCAGAATGTCGGTGCCATCTCGTAAGACTTGACGTTCATGTCGTGGACGGCTCTCTTGCCTTCACCGTAAGCTCTCAAGGCAGAATCGATATCCTCGCAAAGCATGTGACCGTGCATTTGGTGACCACGCAACAATTCGGCCTTCCAGTAACCGTTGGAACCACAGAAAAGACCGAAAGAGAATAGACGCGAACGACCGGGATGCGACACAGCGTAAATCTTGTCGAATTCAAGAGCAATCATGCGGGTGAAGAAAGTTTCCTTGGAGTTGTAGACGATACATCTACCCTGGACGATATCGACCGTGGGATCGGCAATGAAACGCTCAGCAGCCCAGCGAGCATTGTAAGGGTGAGGGAAATGATCGCAATCGAAAACAGCGATAATCTCGGCGCCAGTGTCCAGAGTGAAGAAGAAGTTGAGGTTGTCGGCCTTGGATTTGGAGCCGACGACCTTGGTGACGCGAAGAAGACCACCGTGCTGCTTCTCCATCTCAATGAGTTCGGTCTCGAGAGGTTCGATGGGTTTAGGAGTGTTGTAGAGAAGGTTGATGCGGAGCTTTTCGCGAGGGTAGACAATCTCCTCAAGTGCGTAGTTGACTTGGTCCTTGACAATGTCCTGCTCGTTTGGCAAGTATGCGACAATAACAATGTCAAGGATGGGGAGAAGATCGTCGGGAGTGGGGAATTCTCCACAAGTATTGACTCTGATGGCAGCCGCTCTCGCATCGCGAAGTGGTGAGATACCCAAGAAGGCTTCAATGACCGTACAGGCGGCGATGTAGAAGTTGATAACCATGAAGAAGTAGTAGAAGCCCTTGATGGTTCCTTCATCGCAAGAGACGTAGAAACATATCGATGCTACCCAGTAGCAGATTGTGAGGATGAAGGGCGTCCATTCGAAGACCCAGTTTGATGAGTACTTGACAGCAGTGTCAAGTTTGTTCATCAACTCTCGGAAGCCAGATTTGGCAGCTTTGCCACCCTTGAATTCTTCGGCCATGTTGGTGGTGTTGTTGATGGTCGAAGAGGTATGGAATTGGTGAAGGAAGAAGGGAAAGATTGCGGCAAAACTTCAAAGACTTTCCGCGAGTATTCAATTTATTCGAACATCATACTTGAGGAAGCTCATCATCATGAGCCTTCTGCATTCGGAAGCTTGCTGTATCTCTAGACTCATCGACCAGATAGGAACCATCGAAATGATCAACGTCCCGATTGACGAAAGTGTGTTTCTGGATTGGAGCCTGCTTGACGTCGTGGCCATGGCGTCCATTGGTCTGGCCGTTTGGCAAGGGTCGTGCGATAGCATGAGGTCTCCAGGTCTACGGACGTAGGAGTTCGGTTGCTGCTTTCGGTCAGAGGAGGCTCCAAGCTGACGAGCTCGATTGACGCTACCAGTGTATGCCGCGGGGACAGGTTGACGCCAAAGAGTCGTGTAATGGAAAAGCAAAACGGCATGTCTCACTATGGGGAGAAGGAAAACAAAGCGGTTTCCGTTCTGGTGCAGAAAAGCGTGCAACCGGTAAGGCATCCGCAGATCCGACGTTGACCAGGTGAACTCAGGGTCGGCAAGGCTGTCATTGTTTCAGAACGGCCATCGAGTAGGAAAGAATGCATCTGTATATGGAAAGTAGGTGTGGATACTGTCCAAACGGCGCGGCTCACGACCGTTGAGATGGCTGGCAGTTAGTATCCTCGGCTCAGTTCGGGGAGGGTTGAGCGCACGTTGTATGTGGCATTTCCTGTCATGGACCAGGCAACCTCTATGAAGAATGAACGGCTGGAGGAAAAGGAACGACGACGGATGTTCTGGACAAAAATTGGGTGATTGACGTCCATAGTCGCCGTTTTGGTTAGGATAATGACGAGGAAATAGTCAAGACAACGCATTGTCAGGATTGATTGATGATGAGCAAACAAGAAGGCAATCGTACTTGATCACTTAGACAAGACATCTCGGCCCATTCGTGCTCGAACTCACCATATTTTCCCTCTCGTCGCCAAAGCAGTACGCTCGCAGCGGCGAAGTCAGCAAACACCATGTCGGCCTACCAACCTCAGAATTACATGGCACAGCGACGAAAGTCGTCTGTCCTCAGCAATTCACAGGATCATCTTTGGGGATTACGAGCGATTCTTGCAGTGCAGAGTTTCGCATGGCTGTTCTTCAAAGTGTTCAATCCGACGCTGACAATCCCGGCACCGACGGCGACTGGTGAACACGTCCCAGCAGGATCACCTTCGGCAGTTCCTGGTGTTTTCGGTGGTCCTGGAATTGTCGCGCGCGATTTGTACGCACGCAATCTGAGTACGTCAATTTTCTTCTCCTTCCAAATCACAGAAAACGGTGGAATCAATGGGTTGCGGTAAGGCGCAGAGAAGCGACGGGAGGAAACTGCGGCAAAACATCGGTCGTTGCCGGCAGGAGCGTCATCAACAACTTCCATCTTCAACCTCCGCCAAGCTTTGACATATCATGCGATGCGACAGCCTCAAATTCATGAACACATGAGTCTCGAAATTGCAGACATGAGATGGCCGAGATGATAGAAATGAAGATGGAGCAGTTCAACAAGTTGCTTCTCTCACCCGCGTTTCGCAGATATTTCTTGAAGCATGAGGATTCGATAGCTATGCAGTGGTGGCTTGTCTCATACGCCTCATGCTTCAGGAATCACTCACCATAAACTTGCAAAATGACATGACTCTCGTATACTGACTTCCGATTCCAGGCGACATCCCTTCCCTCCAAGAACGCACCCCTCACTATCAAATCCTCCTCCGCAAGATTCTTTCTCCCCTCCTCTGGGATGAATCCTTCATCTTCTGCTTCTTCATCCTGCTGTCTGCCCGTACCGTCAGCATATCTTTCCTCCGCGAAGTCAACTCGGCCACCTACGCTCGCTCTTTGATCTCTCGCCCCATCCGCATGGGTCTTCCTCTGGCCGTCGGTCTTGCTATTTCCTGCGCTGTCTTCAGCACAATCAACACCCAATACCTCGAGGACTTTGCCCGCTTGAACCAAAACCCATACCTCAGAGCCCCCGAACGTCCTGACGGCGCACTCGCTTCTTTCAACTCGATTTGGAATTTGCTGTGGGTGACTAGAGATTACTCGCTTCAAATGGGTAATTTGGCTTTCCCTTCTTGGACGCTTTGGGTGCCGTCGGCTATTTACCTTCAATCCTACACCGTGTACATCTTCATGGTCATCTTGCCGTTTTCTCGTCCGGCTTGGCATGTTAATGGGTTGATCATGTTTGCCTTTGGATCCTGGTGGTTCAATTCTTGGGGTTGGTATTCGGCCACTGGTTTGTTCCTCGCTGATATCGCTATCAACCCTCCTCTCCGCACTGCTCTTTTCCGCGGCTGGAGCAATTCAAGCGGCTCAGTTAGAATGCCTTATTGGGCTCTTGCTGCTGTGTTTGTCGCTGTGGGTACGGGATTGAAGTATATGTGGACTGCAGGTCTGGATCAAGATTTCTGGTCTGGAGAGGCGCATGCGCATCCCGCTCGTTACACTGGCGGATCAAGCTTTGGCTATTACGATGGCAACCAGCCTTATCCTCGCATGGACAACTGGCTCGTCATCGTCGGTCTGCTCGTTCTCGTCGAATTCAGCGAAATCGCCAAAACCATCTTAAGCAGCAAGATTTTCAAACTCGTCGGAAGACGTTCGTTGAGTAAGTCCGACTTTTCTTCCCTCCATATCTTTATTCTTTGAAGCGTTTTGCTGACTTGTTGGCTTAGGTTATTATCTCACTTCTACTCTTCTCATGTACACCGCCGGCGTCAAGATTTTCCTTTACTGCAACGTCAGTGCTGGATATTCCTCCGCATCGGCAAAAGCTGTTGCTTTCTTTGTCGTTTTGCCGTGTTCCATTCTGGCTGGTGAGATCTTCCACTGGGCTATTGATAAGCCTGCTGTTTGGGCTGGACATGCAGTCTTCAGATGGACCAGAGATATGTGAATCGGTCACTCACATCGTCTGCTCTATTCTGGACGTGTGGAAGAAAGCGAACCAACTCCTTTTCCTTTGTTTTACATTCATATAGCTTACTCCTTTTTCCTTTCTTTTTTTCATTATTCTTTTCAATGCCATAGAGCACAATTATTGAAATATCCATTCATCTTGCCTGTCTGTACTTCGACGATCATCAACGCATCAATTTCTCCCCTTTGACAACAATAGGAATCACACCACCAGTAGGCAGCGCAAACCTCCTATGCCCCACCGCCCCGAGCACCGCAGCAATCGTCCCCGAATGTGCCGTGAAACTGATAAACTCATGCTCATCCTCAGCAAACACCTGTTCCAGCAAAACATGTTCGCGCAAAATATGTTCCACAGGAGTTTCGCGGCGATCAGGCGTCCATGAAACATCAGTCTCTGGAAGTCCCTTCTCCAACACATACATGGGGAAATCTTTCCTGATGATGGAGGAAGCACCTCTACGGTCACAGGTGTGCACGCCATTGGTCTCCCTCAACAATTCCTTGACTACGGGGACGAAAGGTCGATCTGCGGGTAAGTCGAGGGAGGAAAAGGATAAGGAGGCGGTTTGCAAGCAGCGGTAGAAGGGGGAAGTGTAGTAAGTTTCCGGGGCGGGGACTTTTGCGTCTGCAAGGGCGGTGCGCCAGAATGTGTTTACGTCAAGAGCTTGTTGTTCGCCTATCTCGGTTAGATGGGCATCGGCCCAGTGGGCGTGTTCGTCGCCTTCTTGACGGGCCCAGTAGTCCTGTTTTGTGACACCATATCAGCATTATCCCTCTACCCCTCGTGATCGAAAGAGAAAAGCGAAGAGAGAAGAAGGGGTCAGAAAGGTAAGGTTGAAATGGGTAGGTACTCACATCCCAGAGTTTGGTGCCATATCTGGATTCGGCGACGTTATGGTAACCCTGGCCATGTCTTCCGAGATAGAGGACTTTGTACTCGGTGCCTTCTTCGGCATTCCCATTCAAAGTTTTGACATAATGCTCGAATCTTTGCCATGGAGTTTTGCTCTCCACATCTTGTAGTGTTTCATCAGAAGGGTAGACGCGAGGTATGAGACCGAAGTTTTCCTTCGCCTTTGAGTGCCAATGATCAGTCATCGCTCAGAAGATACAAAGGAAGAGAATTGGAAGGTCTGAGGAAGACGTACGTAATCGAAAGTATCAGCATCGGTATCAGGAAGCCCTTGCTTGAAAATCTCAGGCAAGATACTGAATTGATATCTCGCGTTTGGTGGAGGAAGAGTGATTGTTGTCATGTTTGTTGATGTTATATGCAGGTACGTCACCGTTCCTACAACAAAGAGCAGAAAGCTTCGAACGATCAATTAGTGGTCTGGCGAAGATGATGAAAGGTAGGGAGGACGACAGGAGAACAAGGATTTGGAGTCGTTCGTCGGAGATCGTTACGTTGTTGGACGGAAGAACTACCAGGTTCGGACAAGCCACTTTGCATGTCGTGGTTGTTCCGTTCCGACGCCGCAAACGTGGAGGATCAGAGTGGAAGAGAAATACTCACATGAATAGAGGACGGAATCTGAGCTGGACCTGAGCGACTCGGAGATTTAGATCAAGATGTTTGAGGTGAAGCAAATTCATAGAGAGAATTTGGAAATCGATGTTGCGCAGGTCGATGTTGTTATATTCTCGAACATGGAGAGGATTTGGAGAAGCGCACAGCGTCATGCTGCGGTCAAACATCACAATCACGAATCAAGCATGCGAATCACATCGGAATGAACAAATCAGGCCAGGATCAGGATATGTAAACATTTCAATTCTTCTTTCTTTGCATATGGGCGACACAAAAAGACACTTTTCAGAGTATATCATTCAGGCCCCAGATGTGGTACTCGTATCGTCACGTCTTCTTCATTTAAACGACGCCCTGAACGCCATGCCATGCCGTGGTCAAAAAGGCCCTTGTTTTTCTTTTCTCCTAAAGACATTACAACCTCAACTCACGCTCAACCTCGAACTTGAAGTCAAAGTAGGGCTGGTCGAAGTGGTGGACACGGACGTAACCATCCTCACCACCGGATGCGTAGACGGTGCCGAGGGGAGAGACGGCGACGTAGTTGAGAGGACCGAAGTGACCTCTGACACGGCCAATCTCCTCTTCGAAGATCTTGTGGTAGAAGCGGGCTTCGAACTTTCCTTGACGGGCGCTGGTTGTGGTGACATCCATGGCGGCTTGACCACCTCCGACGATAACGTAGTCCTTGACGGGTGTGATGGCGGCAGAGTTGAGGGGGGTATCGGCGACGTATGTCTTCATGACCTCGAGTGTCTTGGCGTCCATGAGCTGTGAGGGTGTGTGTTAGTTGACTGCTTGGATGATGGAAGGGTAGAAGGTGGAGGTGTTCCATACCTTTGCGGTCTTGTCCTTGGAGGCGGTGACAAAGTAGGTGCGGTCGGCAGACCATTGCAAGTCGGTGACCATCATGCCATCCTCGTGGGGGTAAGCGCGCTCATACTCCTCGCCAGTCTTTGCGTCCCACTGGGTGACGGAACCGTCCTCGTGTCCAGAGATGATGTACTTGGAGCAGGCAGAGAAACCAGCAACCGTGACCTTGGGAATGTCGTCGACAACAATGCGCAAGACGTGCTCGCTGCTCTGCTCGGCCTCGGGGTCCTGGTTGATGTCGTAGACGATGATTGTGCTGAGCTGGCCCTGACGCTTCTCCGTGACACCCAGCAGCTGAGTGCCGTCCTCGTTGAACTCGACGCGCTTGATGGCGGTTCCGAACTCCCAAGTCTTCAACAGCTTGCCGGTCTTGACCTCCCACAGTCTGATGGTGTTGTCGGCGCCGCCGGTTGCGAGCAGGACGGTGCGAGGGTCGACGTCGATTGTCCAGAGGGCACCCTGGTGGCCCTTGTAAACACCGAAGCGCTCACCGTTGTGTGACCACCATGCGCATGCGTTGTGATCCTTGGAGACGGAGAAGATGAAGTCGCCCTCCTTGCTGAACCTGCGCTGCCTGTTAGTCGCCGTGTCCTTTCCGTCTCTTTTGAAAATCCAGTAGATGGGCGCACGCACTTGACCTGGGTCAGAGCTCTCTCCTACGATGGGTGTCAGTTTGGGATGTGAAGAAGATGGCGCGCATTTCAACGTACGTGACCGGAAAGCAGAATAGGTCTCATGTTGGCGGTGTTATTAGTGAATGTCGCTGTCGCTCCAGCTGCGCTTGTATGAAAATGTGCGTCGCCCGCTCAGAGTCGCCTGGTCCGTGCGCCATTGACTGCCTCGATTTGCTGGGCGCCGTAATTTATTCGTGCTTTCCCCTCGCTAGTCTGCAAGTGAGTCGCGCTTTCCTGATCAAGCTGCCCGAGCACCTCCGCATTCCCAAAGCCAGTCTACTGTTTCGACGGTCTGACTCACTGGACGATATCCCGCTTCCAAACAGCATAAAGGTGGACCAATGGATAAGAATGCATGCAGAGGTGCTTGCCAATGTTTGAGAATGCCAGGCAGAGGTGAATGAAATCAGGTAAAAGCCAATAGGCGCCTTCTGCGTCGGAGCATGCCTCACAGCCTCGAGCTCTCCCCAGACTCTTAGGACACACAGTCCACCAAATTCTCCTCTCAGTATGTAATTGAAACCAAACTGCCGCTCCTGCCCCACGCCAGGCCTCCCTTGTTCCATCCTCTCTTCTGTGCTCGTATATCGATATATCCAGTCCTTGCTCGAATCCTATACCCTTCTCAAAACAGAAGGTGGATTGCAATCCGAATGCACGGCCAATTGATCAGCGGTCGGCGTATCGCCTTGCGGGGCCAAAATCTGCGTTTCCTTTCTGTGACTCGTCCATCCTCTTCTGCCTTTCTTTCCTCCAACATCCAACGCGCTGCATTCAGCACCACACTCCGCCAGATGACGGCCCAAAAGATTGATGGCACTGCCATCGCAAAGTCGATTCGCGAACGCATCAACCAGGAAATCACCGAAAAGCAGGCCGCCAACCCTCGCTACAAGCCTTCGCTCAAGATTGTCCAGGTCGGCGAGCGCTCAGACTCTTCCACCTATGTGCGCATGAAGCTCAAGGCCGCCACCGAGGCCAACATCGAGTGCGACCTGGAGAAGTACCCCGAGGACATTAGCGAGTCGGAGCTGCTCTACCACATTGAGCGCTTCAACAACGACAGCTCCATCCACGGCATCCTCGTCCAATTGCCCGTTCCCAAGCACATCTCCGAGCACGCAGTCACCTCTGCTGTCGCCGACGAGAAGGATGTCGACGGCTTCGGTGTAGCAAACATTGGCGAGCTGGCCAAGCGTGGTGGAAAGCCTCTTTTCACACCTTGCACCCCCAAGGGAGTCATGGTCCTGCTCAAGGAGAGCGGCGTCGAGATCAAGGGCAAGAACGCCGTCGTCATCGGACGCAGCGACATCGTCGGTAGCCCCGTCAGCTACCTGCTCAAGAACGCCGATGCCACCGTCACAGTCTGCCACAGCAAGACCAAGGACCTGCCCGGCTACGTCAAGAACGCCGACATTGTTGTCGCTGCCATTGGCGCCCCCGGCTTTGTCAAGGGCGAGTGGCTCAAGGAGGGTGCCGTTGTCATTGATGTCGGCACCAACTACATCCCCGACGAGAGCAAGAAGTCAGGGCAGCGTCTTGTCGGCGACGTCGACTACGAGTCTGCCGTTGAAGTCGCATCTCACATCACTCCCGTGCCCGGCGGTGTTGGCCCCATGACCGTGGCCATGCTCCTCCGCAACGTTGTCGACTCTGCCGACAGCTACTTCGACCGCCAAAAGTCGCGCAAGATCACACCTCTCCACCTCAAGCTCGAGCAGCCCGTTCCCGCCGACTGGGAAGTCTCCCGCAAGCAGCACCCCAAGCTGATCACCAAGCTCGCCGCCGAAATTGGTCTCTCTGCCCACGAACTCGAGCCCCACGGCGCATACAAGGCAAAGGTCGGTCTTGAAGTGCTCAAGCGTCTGGAACACCGCCAGAACGGTCGCTACGTCCTGGTCGCCGGTATCACCCCTACCCCTCTCGGTGAGGGCAAGTCCACAACCACAATCGGTCTCGTCCAGGCTCTCGCCGGTCAGCTCGGCCGCATCGCCTTTGCCAACGTGCGCCAGCCCAGTCAGGGCCCTACTTTCGGTATCAAGGGTGGTGCTGCAGGTGGTGGCTACAGTCAGGTCATTCCCATGGACGAGTTCAACCTGCACTTGACTGGCGACATCCACGCCATCACTGCCGCCAACAACCTGCTCGCCGCCGCCATCGAGACTCGCATCTTCCACGAGAACACTCAAAAGAACGGCCCTCTCTACAAGCGTCTCGTGCCTACCCAGAAGGGCAAGCGCGAGTTCAAGCCCATCATGTTCCGCCGTCTCAAGAAGCTCGGCATTGAGAAGACCAACCCTGACGACTTGACCGAGGACGAGATCGCTCGCTTTGCTCGTCTCGACATTGATCCCGACACCATCACCTGGCGCCGTGTACTCGACGTCAACGACAGACACTTGCGTGGAATCACTGTTGGACAGGCTCCTACCGAGAAGGGTCAGACCCGCCAGACTGGCTTCGATATCTCAGTCGCCAGTGAGTGTATGGCCGTCTTGGCTCTTAGCAACTCTCTCTCCGACATGCGTGAGAGACTTGGTCGCATGGTTGTTGCCAGCTCTCGCGCTGGTGATCCCGTCACTTGCGACGACATTGGTGTTGGTGGTGCCTTGACTGCCCTCATGAGAGATGCCATCAAGCCCAACCTGATGCAAACTCTTGAGGGAACTCCCGTCTTTGTTCACGCCGGTCCTTTCGCCAACATCTCGATTGGTGCTTCGTCGGTTCTTGCCGACAAGCTCGCTCTCAAGCTGGCTGGTACTGAGCCTGGTGAGGACTACAACTCAAGAACCGGTTTCGTTGTTACCGAGGCTGGCTTCGACTTCACCATGGGTGGTGAGCGTTTCATGAACATCAAGTGCCGCTCTTCTGGCCTCAAGCCTGATGTTGCTGTCATTGTTGCCACCGTTCGTGCCCTCAAGACCCACGGCGGTGGTCCCCCAATCACTCCCGGTGCCCAGCTCCACGAAGTCTACCGCACCGAGAACATCGACATCCTCCGCAAAGGTTGTGTCAACCTCAAGAAGCACATTGAGAACGCCCGCCAATACGGCGTCAAGGTCGTTGTTGCCATCAACAAGTTCGAGACCGACACCCAAAAGGAAGTCGACGTCATCCGTGAGGAGGCTCTCGCTGCTGGTGCCGAAGATGCCATTCCCGCTAACCACTGGGCTGAGGGTGGTAAGGGTGCTGTCGATCTTGCTCAGGGTGTCATTGCCGCCTGTGAGAAGGCCGAACCCAACGACTTCAAGCTTCTCTACGGCCTCGAGGACTCTGTTCAGGAGCGTATCGAGAAGATTGCCAAGAACATGTACGGCGCTTCCGGTGTTGAGTTCAGCGAGACTGCTCAAAAGAAGGTTGATGCCTACACCCGCCAGGGCTTCGGCAACCTTCCCATCTGTATCGCAAAGACACAATACTCGCTTTCTCACGACCCCGACCTCAAGGGTGCTCCTTCAGGCTTTGTCGTTCCTATCAGAGATGTTCGCATGGCTGCTGGTGCCGGCTACCTGTAAGTACTTGATTACACCCCTTTCTTGTCATTCATACTAATGATCCTCTCAGTTACGCCCTCGCTGCCGACATCCAGACCATCCCCGGTCTTCCCACCGCTCCCGGCTACCTCAACGTCGATGTCGACGCCGAGACTGGTGAGATCGATGGACTCTTCTAGACTCGTCTCTCTCAACAATGAGCGATCTAACTGCATGTATGATTTTGGCGGCGGGCTCTTCAACATAAAATGACTTCAACAGCGTCGGTGTTCCGGGATACTTTTAACAATTTTCATAAGGGGGAATCAAATGTTTGCATGACACGAATGAAACGGTGATGGATATTCACGTCAACTTAACTTTGACGTTTGGCGGGATGAGGGATAGAAGTTCTAAATACGATTGATAAGTGTTTAGCTGTATAGGTTGTATACGATCGATCTTTCACATTCTCAAGTCTACCATCGCTTGCCATCTCAACTTACTGTTCTAGATACTCGCAGGATCGCAGCCAAGTCCCTTGGCGCTGAGAGGTTTGATGTGCTCGCCGAGCATTTACTCGTACTCACTCTGGCCAACGCATCGACAGAGCGTTGGAATCCTCTTGCCTTGCATGACAGCTGATCGATCTTACAAATCATACAGCAGCACCTATGAGCAGCATGATGGATGGAGTCTTTCCACAAGCAATGATCATGTCAGCTTGGTGTCCGCGGCGCCCGAATCTCTAAGAGTAATTTACTCTAGCAACACGACACTACTTGCGCCAAAAGTTTTGCTATAAGTTGATCTTCTTCTGCCACTTCTTCGGTACATCCTCTAGCGATACGGTCAAGCTTATTACTCACTTTTCACCGCTTCCGACACTTGACCTTTTTTTCTCCACCGGTTTCTGATCCTTTCACTACTCGTGTAGTTCAGGTCCTACAAGTCCCATCATGATTGTCGCAATAGCCGGGTCTGGCGATATGGCCAGATATGCCAGCGAAGAGCTCACTCGAGACGGCCACGACGTTGTCATCCTATCACGCAGCAACAGCAGCCAAAAACCTCACTTCAACCTCCCCGGCATCCAACAAGTCAAAACAGACTACACGACCCCATCCCTCTTGCAAATCCTAAACGACACCAAAGCACGAGTTCTCATCAGCTTCATTACCGATTACACTGCCTCCTTCATCACCGTCCATGAGAATTTGATCGATGCTTGTTTGTGCAGTGTTCATTGTAAACGCTTCATCCCTTCCGAATACGCCGGCAATATCGCAGAGTTTCCTGAAAGCCCATCTTTCTACTATCGCACCAGACAGCCTATCCGCCAGATCCTGCGTCGGCAAGATCAATTGGAATGGACGCTTGTGTGCTGCGGCTGGCTCATGGACTACATCCTGCCTTCCAAAAACCGCCATCTCAAAGACGCTGGCCCGGGCTTTCCTATCGATCTCGCGAACCAAAATATCATTATCCCCGGCACTGGCGACGATGTAATCTCTTTTCTCGCAGCAAGGGATTTGGCAAGGGCGTTGAGTGTTTTGGTTTCTTCCCCGCTGGCTTGGGGTGAATATACTTATATCTGTGGGGAGACGGGGACGTTTAATGAGCTTGTGGAGATGGTGTTGCCTTATTATCCTCACCTGCAATGCGATGAGATCACTTACAAGTCAGTCGAAGAATTGGAGATGATATTGCAATCTTCACAACACGAAGAAGAGAAGATTTTGGCGGAGTATCAGTTGAGTAATGTGGGGCCCTCTCTGTTGCTTCCGGAGGAAAAAGTGCAGGCGGATAGACGGAGGTATTTTGGTGGTGTGATGTTTCGTGGGATTGCAGAGTTGCTCGGGCAAGCTAGGGATAATCCGAATGTTGTTGTGTGAAAGAGGAAGGGAGGAAGGAAGGAAGGGAAAAAGCTGTTTTCTTTTCTTTTTTCCCTTTCTTTTCTTTTTGAATGCTTTGGAGGTTCTGGCTAGTAGCTTATTTCTCGGATGCGAACACACGCGCATCTTTCTCATGATCATGTACTTCATGTTCTTCTTTCCCCGCTGCAGAGCCCTCCTTGTCTTGTCTTTTTGAAAATTTGGCCAAATCCTTTACCCAAGATAAAAGACGTCTGCGTTCTTCAATGATGGGATAAACAGTCACACTTGCGAATGAAAAGATGGCCCAAAGCAAACTCACCACAACCCAGCCTGTAAAGAATGATTTGGAGAATTGGTATGCTGTGCCGTATAAACTGTACTTCTAGTCAGCGATCTCCTAACTTTTTGCCCAATTCAGGTGGATTTGTGGTTTGAAGCGTACCTCAAGGGCCATATTATGAACAAAGCGAGGAAGAGGAATATAGTTATGCCTCTAGCAATGTGCGCTGCTTTTCTCAAGCGCTCCGGGTTATATGAGGGATCGGCGTAAGCGACGTCTTTGTCTTTGCCTGTTTCGTCTGTGAGGCGGATGGCGCCGAGGGTATCCCATGTATACTTTGCATCGTGGAAGATTGAGATGACGAATGTGACGACGGCTGCGGCACCGATACCAGCGATACAACCATAAAGGCAAGGGTCTGTTTGGCCCACTGAGGCGATGGTCAAGGTGCCAGAGAAGCGTTTTGCAAGAGTCAGCTATTGATCATCAGCGATTTGATCAATGTCATTGCTGGGAGAGAAGATGCAATACCCAAGTTATGACTGCAGAGAAAAAACCAGTCCAGATAGATGCGGTGGCTGCCAAGGCACCTTGTCTGGTGGAGAAGAAAGTGGCGATCAATGCGGGCAAGGCAGAGCCGGTGAATATACCAGTCATGTTGTAAATGAAGCCTAGATCAATCTTGACTCCGTGAAGCATACTGCCAAACGCAGCCATGAAGATGGCGAAGCCGACGACACAATAATGTCCAGCTTGGAGAATCTGTGCATCTGTTGCTTTAGGTTTGATATCTTGAAAACTGTGGTTAGTAGAGTAGCCACAGGTTGAAGGAGTCCAAAACTTACAAGTCTTGTAGACATCATAAGAAAGCACAGTAGAGACACCGATCAACTGACTCGAAATTGCGCTGGTGCAACTCATGAACATGAGCACAAGTACTGCACCCGCTCCACCTTTACCTGCAATCGTCTGAGCTGCATATGGTAATGTTAATCCAGCGCTGACTTCAGCAGCACTCATCCTATTCGGAAAAGTCGGAAAGGCGGGCGTGTTCTCCAAAGCCACTGCAGCAATACCCATTGTTGTGGCAAGTGTGAAAGGCATTGCGTACCACGACAAACCTCCTAGTACGTATCCAGGCACAGCAGACGCGGGATCTGCGGCTATGCCTTTCTGATGGAAAGAGTTGTCGAGAAACACAACACCAGTATACTCGAGAATACTGAGGATGGCAAATTTTAAAGCACCCAGAGAGCGGACGGTTAGGTAGCTGCCATCCTTTGTGGGTGCAGAGTAGTCATTACGTGCTGCAGCTTCATGTAGCAACTCCCACATCTTCGCTGGTGAGCCGATTTGATCGCCTGTAGCATAGACCTTGAACCAGAAGACGAAGATGATGATCAAGATGATGGCGGTGTGTACCTGCGAAACCATGTCAGTATCGGAGAGCAAATAAAAGAGATGTCAGAGCACTCACGTAGTCAGTCAAGATGGTGGCGCGAAGACCGCCGCGTAGAGTATAGGCAGTGACGCTCATCGGAAGTAGCCATAGGCTAGCATAGACACTCATACCGGTCAACGAGTTGATTGCAGCTGCACCACCGATCAAGATTGACGAGACAACCAGAATGTTCGAAGCCAAGCTGAAGAACATAAACGAAAGATGTGCAATGGTACCATATCGAACACGGATGATCTCGAGGAAAGTTCGAGCATTCGGTGCTTTACGTTTGGATTCCTCATCAACGTCAGTACTCTGCAGAATTCAAATGTACAGTTGCCTTACAATAGCAAGATTGCTGAAGATCATGATTTGAGTACTGTTGCATGCGGCATAGAAAAACGAGCCAGCGATGCCATATTCATAGGCAACCGTTACCGATGAGAGCAGTGTCGTACTCCAGGTCCAGGAGGAGGTCACTCCAGCTGCGGTCAGACCAGTTCCAAGGGATCGCTTAGCAACCGTAAACTCTTCAGCGTTCTCCACGTTTCCGCGTTGCTTCATGATCGCTGTCACCGCAATCATGGCCAAAGCAAACAATGCTCCGAGACCAATGACAACGCCATAGCCAGCACCCTGCACGAGAAACTTGTCAGCAGTGGATCAAATCAGAGTAAAGACTTGGATTCATGCCTGTGATAAAGGAATTGTCGCTTGTGTCTCAGACATCGTGAGTTCGTATAATGCGCAGCAAAAGTGGTCTGGGTACGAGAGATGGTCCAGAACGCAAGCCGAGATTTGGGAGAGCAAGTCTTATGAACAAGCACCAAGCCTCTGCAGATATGAAAGACCACCTACCTGGTGAGCGGAATCTTATCAAGAATGATGCTGTGGTGATTGGACGCACATCTTATTTTGCAAAGTCAAAGTTGTCCATGCCAGCACGCAATAAAGCCATAACTTGCGAGTGTTGCGCCAGCGACTCATTGCACAGACCGCATAGTCAATAAAACAAGAGTGATGCAATAACCCCAGGGCGTGTACTGCCATTGGGGCAATTTCATGTGATTCAGAGTTGGTCACAGTCGACTGCTTCAAACTGATGAAAATTTCGAAGAGTTCCTCGTCCCCGGTGTGTTGCTGGTCGGACTGCTGGTTTGGGACCTTTCTCAGGGCTGAGCTTAATGTTACAACAATGCAATATCTGCGTATGCTGTATTGCACCATACGTTATCTGATGGCGAATTGATAAGAATCTACTTTCGAAGAAGAGCACGACTTTGCGACGCCGGACCTTGTCGACGTATCGGAGTAGACAGCAATTCAAAACGCACGTCGCGAGTATTTGGTTGGTTCGCACGAGTGGAAATGGATGTTGTGAGAGAAGTGAGTTGCGATGGTGTGGTATGGGGCAATCTCAAGCTCTGATCACATCATCTTGATCCCGTGGGGAAGCTACCAACCACTCATCACCCCACCTTCCAGAACGAAACACATAAATCTTTCTTGAACGTGCTCAGAAACTGGACTTCAACTTCCAGAATTCCATGGCGCCTTCAATTATCGACAACTACTCTGCTGGTGCTAATAAAGCATCGCACAAAAATCCATCATTTGAATCCTCAGACCCAGCTATATACGAAGAGTATCACGCAACATTCTCTGCGGAATCCATTCCCTCCAGCACCTCAGCCTGGCTCCAACGTGCTCGAGATGTCGCCTCTATTCTAGCCACAGACACAGCAGCTCGCGACATAGACAATAAATCCCCCTTTGCTGAGATATCCCTCCTCAAGTCTTCAGGTCTGCTCAAAGTGCTAGGCCCAACAGGATATGGCGGCGGCGGCCAGGATTGGGAGATTGGCTACAAAGTCATTCGCGAAGTAGCAAAGGGGGATGGGTCTATCGGCATGCTGCTTGGATATCATCTACTCTGGTCCAAGACGGCGGATATCGTGGGAACAGATGAGCAGAAAGAGCGCTTCCAGAAGTTGATCATTGAGAACAACTATTTCGTCGGAGGTAGGTTTATCAATACAAACTGTGAGACCGAACAGGTTCTAACGGGATATGAATAGGAGCTGTTAACCCTCGCGACAACGATCTTGCCATCTCCGATCATGGCGATCATCTCGTCTTCAACGGATCCAAGCATTTCAATACCGGTGGTGTAATCTCAGACCTTACAGTCTTCGAAGGTGTGTTATCTGGGACGTCCAACCATGTTTTCGCCATCGTACCAACTTCACAACCTGGCTTCGAATTCGCTCACAATTGGAACAACATTGGTCTTCGCCTGACAGAATCCGGCAGCGTGAAGATCAACGATATCAAAGTGCCTTGGAGTGATGCCCTGGGCTGGGACGCCACAAGCAAAAAACCACTAGATTCTGTGCTCTCGATCCCATTTGCAACACTTCTCCTTCCCACCATCCAATTGGTGTTCGCAAACTTCTATCTCGGCATCGCACAAGGAAGTCTCGAGTTTGCAAGAGGCTACACCACCACCTCAACACGTGCGTGGCCATTCGGCGGCGACAACAAAGACTCTGCGACCGAAGAGTTCTACATCCTCGAGCGGTATGGAAATTTCCATGCTCATTTGCTCGCAGCAGAAGCTTTGACCGACCGAGCAAGCAAGGAAATCAGCGACATTTTTCTTACTCATGGTGGCAAGCGAGACGTGTCTGCACGCCAAAGAGGGGAAGTGGCAGAGTGGGTCGCGAGCGCCAAAGTAGTGACAACAGACACAAGCTTGCGAGTCACTGCAGGTGTGTTTGAGGTTACGGGCAGCAGAGCGACTGGCAAGAAAGTTGGTCTCGACCGGTTCTGGAGGGATGTTCGAACACACACGCTTCACGATCCCGTTGCGTACAAGAACAGAGAATTGGGGAGATATTTCTTGTTGGATGAGGTTCCAGAACCGACTTGGTATACCTAATTTCGATAACATGTATAATAGTGTTTTCGTTAAAGTATCGTCTGACTACACACAACCGAAACTGATCGTGCAGGAACAAAACAATGCCGTCCCTTTGCTGATAGGCTCCAAATGTGCTGCTGCCTTGCAATTCAAATATGACTCACCAAATCTATGGTTCGTAACAAAGGCGGGATCTGCAAGATTTGGGCCGAGCTAGGAAGTTACATAATCGACTTTCACCGATAACAACTTCTCTCTCTACATCTCTTTCTCTCAACATCGACCAGCACACAACGATTGTTGAATTGTCATACAGCGAACTAAAACCATGCCCATCGTCAATGCCAAAACCGTCGAACCAGCCAAATATCGTTGGCAGCAGGTCAAAGATGCGACCAGTACAGCCCCCTCCCTACAACGACGAGGGAACGGAACAGAAAATTGGGTCGGCCTTCGCAAAGAAAACGCCAGAGGGCAATATGACTTTCACATTCTGGTCAAGGCAAGAACACATCGACCATTTACTCTCGTCTCACTTGAACGGCAACTCGTGCATGGTCTCTTGAGACAACGTTTCGAGCATCCCGACATTGCCTGCGAAGCATTCTGGGACGATGAGTTTGGACCCCTGATTCGATATACCACCCCATCCGACGACCTCGAAGCAGGCATCTGGGCTCAAGGAAGCGTGCAAATCCATGCGACTCCTCAGAATGGTTACGAACTTAGACGGGAAATAGCTGCTGGAAGGGAAGCGCAGAATAAATCTTCAAAGTCCTTCACAGTTCATGCTTTGGCGGATGTAACGAATCACGACACGGTCATGAACGAAGGCTCTGATGTGGAATTCCTGGTTCACTTCAACCACATCTACTGGGATGGTATCAGTGCTCGACTCTTCGTTGGCGATCTACTTCGCAGTCTTGGACAAAATCTGGAAGCTGCAAGGTACGATTGGGGACAGGAAATCAAGAATCTAAGCGTGCCGCTTCTCGATGCGCTGAATATCGATATCAAGACTTTGAGCAAAGACTACGACGACAGCCTGGAGGAGTTTGTGGCGAGTATGTTCAGATTCAATGTACGTGTGGAACGCCTCTGAAGCGGTCTCCTAGCATGTCGTTGTTGATCATTAGCTAATCCATCAAACTCTCATAGTCAAGTCATTCCATTCAACTAGGTGTCGAACCCGGACTGCCAGATACCGCTGTGCTACAACTGAAGCCTGGGACGTGTCAGAAGATCATCCATGGAGTAAAGTCTCGCCTGGGCCCAGACTACACGATCACCCATCTAGCCCAGGCAGCTACACTTCTAGCTTTACTGAAAACCAATCCACTTTCGCAAGAAGCCCTTCCGGAGAAATCAGTCATCATGCCGCTCCCTGTCAATGGTCGACGATACCTTCGAGAAGAATTCGCACACTGTCAATATGGCAGCTGTCAAGCTTGCGCGGTCGTGGAGTTTGATAACCTCGAGCAATTTGCTGTGGACTTTGAGGACAAGGTTGCTGTAATTGATGCGCTGGTCAGGGCTATGGAAATCACCAAGAAATCTTACGATTATTGGTTGAGTAAACCATTTCTCTTGCCACTTGGTCTTGCTAAAGATAATTTTCTCTCGGCACTTTTGGAGTCGTGAGTAGAGGTACTCTTTGTTATGGTGAAGAAAGTCGAAGCTGACTTGGGGATCCTAGGTCTGGAAGTCAGCCCGATGGTAAAACTGTGCCGGTGAGTCTTTTCTGCGATCATTATATCTCATGATGAATCACTGACATATCTTCTTTACAAGATCATTGCAAGCGACGGTCTGAACGATCAGTATATTCCAAAGACTGTATCTTCTCAGGATGAATCCTTAGTCCTATCCGTCGAGGACATCATTTGCCTGACAGATTCTTATACTCCTGGATTGTAAGTTCCATCAAGTCCACTCCTTGCGAGAAATCTGCAGTCACAACGTTGAGCATACTGACCATCATAGTGGGTTGCGCATGGAAGCTTGGAATGGAGCGACGACTATATCACTGGGCTACTGCGATGGAAGTTATACGTCAAAAGAAGCGCATACATTCTTGCAGAACATCAGGGGATTCATGATGGTACTGGCCGGGTGAGCATGCAGTGTCAAGCATTGCAGTTGTTGGACCCGGAGTCTGAAGAAACCCAGAGTAGCCTCCTAATCGTTCCAAGGGTCTTATTGTCTTCGAAGAGCCTCCTGTGATGTGACAACACAAAGTTGTAAACACCTCACGACCTGATGAAACCAGTATATCCCTGTTGAGCAGTCTCCTTGATGATGCGATGATATTTGTCCGTGCCACCCATGTATATCAAGGGTTCTCGAGGCTTTCCTGGGATATTGTCGCCCATATACCACTGCTTTTGGTCAGGTGTGATTTCTTGGGGCAGAAGAGCGGGCAAACTTACCGATTTTGTCCTGGGTAGCAATGTCGCATTTGCATATGTCCAGACATCGGCTGCCCATTTATCTTCAACCTCCTCTACTGTTTCAATCTTCGTGTTTCCTTCTTGCTTCATATCGTTCATCATCTGGACAACCCAATCTCCTTGAATCTCAGCACAGGTGGGTCCATTGCAGAGAGCAGTCGGCGCTTGAGGTCCGTAGGTGAAGAACATGTTTGGGAAGCCAGCACAGCACATGCCCAGATAGGTTTTGATGCCGTTCTTCCACTTCTTAGTCAGGGTCTGACCATCGATGCCGCGAATGTTGATGTTCTTGAGACCTCCGCTGATGGCATCGTAGCCAGTGGCGCAAATGATATAGTCGAACTCATACTCTCTTTCGGAGGGCTTGATGCCTGTTTCAGTCAACTCGACAATAGGCTCAATCTTCGTATCAACCAGTGTCACATTCGGCCTGTTGAATGTCTCGTAGAAGCCATTCTCCAAGGAGACGCGTTTGCAGCCGAAAGCGTGCAGTTGCTCATCCGGGGCGAAGAGTTCTTGCAATCTTGCATCATGAAGACGTGCACGCACTTTGCTCTTCCAGAACTTGTAGGCTTCTTTGTTTGCTGTCTCGTCAAAGAGCATGTCAGAGTATGTGGCCAGCCAAAAATGGAAGTCGCCTTCTCTCCAGAGGGATTCGTACACTTTCTGTCTCTCTTCGGGGGTGTCATCGAAGGTCTTCTTGGGCAGGAAGCTGAAGGTGAAACCACTGAATGTCTCTGATCGATTGACGAAGAAGTCAGGATATTCGTTTTGTGGAAATGGTTGTTCATTGCCAGTATATTCGACTTGTCCCATGGGCAAACATGTATTCGGCGTCCTCTGGAAAAGTACAAACTCCTTCGCCCTCTTGCCAATTTCTTGGCTGAGTTGTATTCCGGTCGCTCCAGTGCCGATAACGGCGACTGTTTTCGTGGATAGGTCTGGGTCTTCCTTGGGCCAATATGAAGGATGAAGAAAGGTTCCTTTGAACTTGTCCTTGCCGGGCCAGTCTGGGATATACCGTTTTGCTGAGATGCCTGTGTTGAGAAGTAGGTAGGCGACTCGATATATTTTCCCAGTATCAGTCATAATGTCCCACTTCTTGTTGCCCTCGTCCCATGTGGCATCGGTCACAGTGGTGTCAAACACGGCGTCTCTATCCAGATCTCACTTCTTTGCTACAAATTGGAAGTAGTCTCTGATCTCTTGGCTCCCAGGAAATCTTTGCGTCCATCGCCATTCTTTCCAGAGGTCTGGGTCTGAAAACTCGTAATGTGGGATCGTGCTGTCGACACGGGCCCCAGGGTAGCGATTCCAATACCAGACGCCACCCCACGTGGATGCATTGTCGACGAGTTTGACATTATATCCTTCGTCGCGGAGTCGTTTGAGTTGATAGGTGCCGCAGAACCCACCTCCAATTACGAGAGCGTCGAGTTCGATGGGAGCGGAAGAAGGCATGATGGTGAAAGTGGAGGGACCAATAGTTACTCCATCCTTGAGACGGGCCGGATGAGGGGTCAGCTTGGTCTTTATATGCATCCAACTCCATTGTCAGCCTCGGCCTTATGCGATGCACCAATAACATCAGCGATGGCTCGTTTCGCCATTGGTTTGATTGCGACGATCCATTATGGTGTCGAGTTCGGAGTAAGCAGAGCTCGAGCCAAGCACTATGAATGCAGTCATACAATATAAGGAGACCCTGCATGAGGCACCAAATGCAAGCCTGTCCAATCAAGTCTTAAAAGAAGTGAGGGGAACACAGAGTGATATAACTGTCATCTTTCGGTGCTTGTATTCTGAACCGGTGACTCGACGATCCGGTCCAGAGACCATACCAAAGCCCAACTGAAACTCTGACGTAGGTGATGGGTAGACCTCCCAACAGCGAAGACTCCTGTGCCTTCCAGCGCCGGAGGTTTGGTTTGAGATACGAACCCACCTGATTCAAAACAGACATCTTGAGAATATCGAGCACTGAGTTGTGTTGCAGCCATTTGTATGTCTCCCCGTTAATATCTTGGCTTCTCTCGATGACTGCGACATGTTATGTTCTGGGCTGCGTCTTGCTTGGATGCAATATGCTTCATCGAATCGTGTTGACTTTCGTACACCTTATTACACAGCACTGTCGATGTTTGCCAGCTGGTGTACAACGTCAATGTTGGATAGACGCGTCGTGGCTTAGATGTCGCAATGTTTCACGCATCGTGTCGCGGACGGAAGGCATAATGAGGTGCGACCTCTTCCCTAAGCCGAGATCACGAGCTCACCGTACAGCAAGCGGTAAGCGAGTAAGACAAGGATGTTACGGATGTGCTTGAGGAAAGAACATATCGACGCGTCTTGGATATAGGATATCTAGAATTCATGCCGTCATAGGTGCAAACAGTGCAAACCTGAGGCTCAACATCAGTTGGCACATGAGATGCATCTTTCGGATGTGTTTCTACGCCGAGAATAGGCTATTATGGCTCCATGTCTCATTGAAGCACTCATGTTTATACTCTCTACCTTTTGATACTTATCTTAGCGGAGATTGAGGAGAAATGTCACATTTGCTGTGTTCAGTCCACGGAGAGCAGGAAATCACTGGGATTTTGGAGCGTGTTACACAGAACAGACAGATATTATCTTGATCTTGATGTGGCAGCGTCGATCTCGATCAAAACCACTGGACAGTCTAGTAGCCTAGGGAGAAATCTTGTTGCGTCCTTATGATCAGATAGCCATCACATTAGACGTTGTTGTCGACTCCTCATGAGCCTACTGTCAACAAAAACGCTGGTTAAGGGGAGAACCCTGCTACATCGCTATGCTGGTCGTCATGATCTTCGAGCTCTTGGCAACATCATCTCGATGACGAAGCGTGTTTTCGTCGACGCGTCTTGTAGACATTCACCTCAACATGCATATTGCTCGATACTGGTTCAAAGAACCTCACAACTGCAAATGTGATAACAAGAACAACTTTGGAGCCAATCATTGACAAGGTAGGGAAAAGTAGCTTGCGAACCTCGAGATCAGCTCCATTACGTCCCTCGTCATCATCTCAAGGCGCGTTGTCAGCAAATGCCCAACCCGAGGAGATGCCGTCAGCTTATGGTGCAGTACGCAGAAAACACTTGAAAAACACAAAAGAGCAGGAACACAAACACCCCCTCGGCCAGCAGGCCGGCATAGACACGTCTAAGCTACTGTTGGTGTGGCCTCTGGATAGACAGTAGCTCCGATGCGGTTTCGTGTGCTTCGGCTAGCTCAGCATCGGACGGCATGTCGACAACAAGGAGGTATAACACGTCCTGTGATCTTGTCAGTACAAGACCTCGGTACGGGAGAGATGTGCTTTACCTTCTTCATGACCTTCTGCACAAGACCCAATGGTCCTGCATTTGCTCCTCCCCGGCCACCGCGCATTCCACCAAGGCCTCGTTCGGACGCTCTGCTGTCGTTGTTAGATCTTACAGGCTGGCTGTCCACCATGAAGCTATCGCTTCTGTCTCCGCCAGCTCGGTCAAACCTGCTACCAAATTCTCGGCCGAATCCTCCAATGCTATTACGGTCAAACCGTTCTGTGCCCCTAACATCACGATCACCAAAGGAACCTCCGCAACGACTGCCCATCATGTTGCCCCGCTCAGGCATCTGTACTGCTCCACCTGAGATCAGAGCGACCAGTGAACCGCTGTTTGCTGGATGACTGGGGTCGGCGAAGCGGGATGAAAACTTTGGCTTCGGACCCGCCGCAAGGGTACTCTCTGGATTGTCCATTGCCTATTCGAAACGTCAGTCAAACAGACGAGATTGGACCGGTTAACCCAAAACCCACAAATTTGGCTTGTGCTCTTCTGTCCATGTAGTCCTCCACAAAGACTCGCTTTTTCTTCAAAGACGACCTCTTGGCCTTGCCTTCTTCGTCCGATGTCGCAGCCAGGAGGGTGTCGAGTCCGGGATAAATGAGAGGAGCGACTTCAGGCCATTGGAACTCTCCGTGCGTTTTGCCATTGGAACTGCGAAGTGAGCTTATAAATCCGCTATTTCCGCTCATCACCTTTCTGGCCATACTCTCAAAATCCACGGTAGCTTGAGCATCCGGGTTGTCTGGATTCCAAGTCAACACGAGGCAGAAGAGTCCTCTGGGCATGAAGAACTGCTCGTTGATCTTGTGCAAGAAGGCGTTGGTTTTGTATCTCCCTTGCACTTCCATTGCTGCTGTTGTAGCTGCAGTGATCGCCATCGAGACCAGGAGTCCGGTCACCGTAGGTAACCACATGGTGCCTATGGAGGCGAGATTGAGAGCAGCTATCCACTTGGTTGCTTGGGTCGACTTATTGAAGGTTTCGATGAAGTCAATAAACATGGCTTGGTCGATACCGCGTTGCTCGAGGATGGGAGGATACGCCCTTACCATGCCTCGGCTGCGGTCTTTTGGCCTGCGCTGTGGTATGATAATAGGAAATGGCAGCTTCTCTTGAGAGAACGCGGACGTGGGTATTGAGGGCGGGAGACGTGAGATAAATGTGTCTGCCAGTGTACCAGGATCTGTAGGTTTGTCCATGTCTCCGTTTTTGGGCACGCCGATGAGGTCGTCTTGGGCTTCGTCAAGTTCCCAAGCCTCTTCTTCATACTCGAAAGCAGATCGTTCATGGCCCGATGATGGCTCGGGTTGACCGGCGGCATGCTCGTCCCTGGACTGTGTCTTCTTTGCCTTGTGGGCTTTGTAGGCTTCTGATGCGAGGCCAATGCCACCTCCGACGTTCTGGACGATACCGCTGATGATGTGAGCCATTGAAAAGGTTTTGGATGTGGTAAAGTAAAGGTAATGGCGAAGTTGATGTGGTCGTGACAGGAGAAACTGTACTGGATTTCAAGGCTTGTTATAGACAAGTCGTCCCACGAGTGCGATTCCAATATGCTCGGTTTCGCATTCGTGTAAGCCACTGCTCCCATCCTAATCGCATGTAACATCGTACTGCGGTCTTTGTCGACGAATCAAAAAGTGGCTGAGCTGATCCTCCAGATCCCACGAAGCTTGTACTTGACCTGTTTCGGAGTATGGTCCTTCTACTTACCAGGAACGCTGTCAGACAGCACCGTCTGACACCCAGGATAAGGCGAGGACAAGCTTTCGGAGGCCGCGGCCGAAAGCAAGAACGCTTGATTTGCTCGGGCAAGTTCGATGTTTCCGAACTCGTGTTCGGATTCGTTCTTGTCGGTCAGCTGTGGCTGTGTACTGTGACTTCTGTCAGAGCTCGGGTTCGCTTTCGGGTTCGCTTTATGCGCGCGAATATCTCCATGCGTCGCAACTGCACTTCCTCCATTTCATGGAGAACGGACTGCTGACTGTTCTATCTTCTGCCCTCGGTGCTAACCGCGGCTTGTCTTGAACGGTTCCGCATTTCTTTTGCTGCTGTAAGGTGTGCTGGAGACACAGCGAGCTTCTAGAGCTCACTAGCTATCATGGCGTGTCTTGATGTCGTTCCACAGATGTTAGTAAGTCCGCTGGATATGTTTATTGGCATCCAGACATGGAAGAATATGTATAAGAGTGATGCAAAGGCACCGCAGTGAATGCGACTTGATTAAGAAGTTGAACAATCGTCCTTCGTGGCTAATTGGCAAGTTTCGACCAAAATGACCTACTCTCGTGATGTTTCTATGTCATTGTGCTTGCTCTTCTCGGCCTTGCCTTAGTTGTGTTTGCAGCAAGAGAAATGGAAACAGATGCCTGACAGATAGACAGCAGTCCGAGTTTCGACTTCAGCGACCGCCTCTTCAAGCAAACGTTCGCAAGGGCACACGTGCCACTGGTATCATACATGTTTTCCTTGAACTGAACATTTGATAAATTGAAAAAGCATCGCTGTATCGCAAAGCTGGCAAACGTATCGAGCCAAATTGGGTTCCGACTGCCACGACTTTTGGCCGCTCGGGGAAAACATTCTGTCCAATCGTAGCTACTGGAGCAACCACCCCCTCCTCGCAGGCTCGCACTGACAAGGCGTCTTCGAATCCTTCCGAAACTCCAATTGGCACCGACAAGAAACAGATGGACGGCGAACGAATGTTGCCTTTGGATTTCGTTCCATCTGAAGCGGTCCTCATACCGTGAAACCGTGAAAGCCATTCACTGCCAATGTCCAAACGCCGCCCTTGTGTTCAGCTGGTCGTGGATGCAGAGCATGCCAGTCTTCGAGGCATAAAGACTACGGATTTGTGATCCTGCTGTTGGTTGGGCTTATCGCAAAGCCACGATTTTTGCTTAGGCAGGCACGATCAAGTTAGTCGTCCATATTCGACACCCATCGTCGGCACAGTTTACTTTGTCAGAAGATACTGACCACGATGCGAGACGGACACTGGAAAACAGGATTCGATCTTTAGCACTTGCATTCATCTCATGGCCTGATCGATGTCTTGATAGTGAGGCAGCGACTTTTGATGATCGGCGATTCGCTCCTTCGTCGTATGTCGTATAGGCAACACAGCCTGCTTTCGGACGAAGCCCGATTCCTGTGCTTGTTCCTTCCTTCGCAGACGTGCCATTCAATCGGCCGCTCAATTGCTCCGAACTCCTATCCCTCGCTACTACTTACCAGTTATATGACCCACACCATGTCTCTACTTTATTCCGAACTGAGAATATCAATAACCATCTGAAGCTCGACAATCCTCCACATTCAGCAACATGGTCGCTCTGGAAACAATTCGGGCTTCTAACAGCAGAATCGCATCCACTCTCCCTTCAGGACTTGTCGCGATATTCGTCGGCGCTACGAATGGTGTTGGAGAAGCCACGGTGCGGCAATTCGCAAAGTATGCATCAGCACCGCGCGTCTACTTGATTGGTCGTTCTCAAGACGCTGGTACCCGTATCGTCAACGAGTGTAGAGCTCTGAATGCGAAAGGCGAATTCACCTTCATCAGTAAAGACACAAGTCTGATGCGTAATGTCGACGAGATTTGCGACACAATCAAACACAAGGAGAAATCGGTCAATCTCTTGTTTCTTACAATTGGCACGCTGCAAACTGGCAAAAGTGAGTTCCAGAGATGGTTGGATGCGATGCAGCGAGTCCTGATTATGTGGTTATAGCAACTGTTGAGGGTCTCCACTATCCAGCGGCGATTGCTGTTCACGCTCGCAATAGATTCATCACAAATCTCCTTCCACTAATCAAGAATGCAACCTCCTTACGCCGAGTCATTTCAGTATTCATTGCTACACTGGAAGGGGAGATTCAAATGGACGACTTCCAAGGCTGGCATATGAAGCTCATGGCGAACAGAGATCATGCCGCGTCCATTACCACGCTGTCCCTCGAGAGTCACCATAAGGACAACCCGAATGTATCGTTTGTACATAACTTTCCAGGGGTCATAAAGAGTGGCATAACTCGAGGAACCTCGGGAGTGGTCTTGACGGCCTTGAAAGCTGTAGTTCGCATCTTTGGTTCCCTCTTTTACATGCCTGCGGAAGAAGCTGGAGACCGACACGTTTTCCTGTCAACAAGCGCGAGATATTCCGCTGGCGAGAAAGATGAAGCAGCTGGTGTTCCTCTTTCTGTTGCCCCTGATCTGAGCATTGCGCGAGGAACTGATGGTAAATTGGCCAGTGGGGTCTACTCTATCAATGCAAGCGGCGAAAGTGCTGGCGAGAAAGTGGAGGACGCACTCGCTTCTCTGAGAAGCAGAGGTATGACTGGGAAAGTCATGGATACCATCAATACAGACATTGAGAAAGCGCTTGCCGCCAACACCAAGGCTTGAAGATGTGTCAATAGCATTGCAGATTGAAACAGGAAGACTTTGCAACGAGAATTAGCTTCCCTGAGCTGCTGTTACTCTACCACGAATCTTCACTGCTCCCGAAAACTGTTCGAGTCAAAGAGCCGTTGCTATCGAGAATTTCGAACACGTCTTCATCCCAATACTTTGATCTCTGCTCGGCCGAGTCATCTCAATGATCTTGATTTCTGCATTTGTATTGGCATGTGCAGTCGGAAGGATTCAATCCACAATCGCTCGCCAAGATGTCTTGTTGAAATTGGCTTGCGACTAGCTCAGCATGCACGCCTTGTTGTGTTACTAGTTCGTTGATTTAGACCACTGTTCCCGACCTTTATCTGTGGCACGTGGTGTAGGCAGCAAGTGTAGCGCATACATTCACACGACACTATCTCTGCACAGATAAATTGGCTTTATATAATACACATCTTATAGCCTTTACTTCGCATCAAGGAAGCGAAGAACTTCTGAGTAGAAGGAACCGTCCCGGACAGCTTCATAAATCTTTGACACCCAAGATCCAATCGTCTTCTTCGGTCGCCCGTCAAGCATATTACCACATGGGGAATTGGCCACAGGGTGTTCAATCAGTCCACGATGGAACGGTACACCCAAGTGCTCGCGCACAAAGAGATAAGCCATTTTCGTGCCCTTGCCCAGGTAATTGGGAGTGATCTGATGCTGGAAGAATCCGTCTCTGTGGCTCAAGTACAATTGCAAAACGTAGTCACTAAAGGTTTGATGGCAATCAGCGATGGCCTTGACCTTGATGTCGCCAGTGATAGTGACCCCCAGCACGATCGCAGTAAGTAGAGCTTCTGTAGATCGCTCACAGCGCTCGGCAGCGTCCAGAGTACACGAGTGATACCATGCAGCTTCAAACGTCTTCCAGAACTGTGGGAAGAAATCCTCGGAACCGTCTTCGGCCGAGAGCAAGGCTCCAAGCATCTGTCTGGCTGGTTCTTCTGCTTTCATCAAGAAAGTCCGGTGTAGTGTTCTCAGATCCACGCCCTGGCAGCCAGTATAGAGGCAGTTTGCAACGATGAGCGACAACACTTCAACGGATTCCATGGTCTTCCTGGCGGATAAAAGGCCAAGTGAGTTGATCGCCTGGTTGTGCATCTCGGCGGACTGCACGTGATTGCTAACAGGATTAGCTAGATGGCCTAGCTCCGAAACGTAGGCAGCAGTGTTGACATCAATGCCTTTCAGGCAGAACGAAAGACTTGGGTCATCAGCGGCAAGGTTGGGTGGCAGGCCGTTGCTCAAATCGTGGTTGATCATCTCGCTAGTCTGACTGAAGAGCATCTTGCCGATGGACTGCAGGGCGAGGCGCGTTTTCTCGGTAGCAGAAGTTACTGCTGCAGCCTGGAAATTTGCGCCACAGTGGATGTCATTGTCGGCGACATTGACCACGGGATTATCCGAAGTGGAGTTTAACTCGACGTTCAGTTGAGCTCCAGCACTTGTTAAGTCTTCCAATTGGGGGGAAAGCCATTGGGGCGAGCTTCTCAGGGCATAACGTTCCTGAGCCAAACCTGCCTTGAACCGATCTTTAGTCTGCTCCAGTCCGTACATCATGCGTGAGCCATGGAGAAAATTGCGAATGTTCTGAGCGGCCTCGATCTGACCGACATGGGGTCTGACCGCAGCGATGAAAGGATGAGCCCACTCGTTGTTGGCAAACAATGCTTCGGAGGACAAGGCAGTGAGTAGCTGAGCAGCAATGGCAAGCTGATCAGCCTCGTAAAGAGCCAGTGTGGCAACGGCAGCTGCAGCTGCGGTGCCATTGATTAGTGAAAGTCCCTCTTTAGGTCCGAGTACTATTGGTTTTATTGATGCTTCACTCAAAGCTTGTTCGGCGGTCATGATCTTTGCTGTGCCACTCATGCCACCAACACGAACAAAAATGTCGGGATTTCCCTGAATAGCACCCGCAACGTATGACAGAGGCATCAGATCTCCAGATGCGGATATCGAGCCTCGAAGGGGAACGACGGGCACGATGTCGTGGTTGAGGAGCTGCATGATCGTGTCTACCACATCATGAGTCATGGCAGAGTGACCACGGATGTTGGCATTGCAACGAATAAGCATCATGGCCCGAGTCCACATGCTTGGCATGCTGTGCGACTCAAGGTATTCATGATGGCCGGAACCACTTTGAGTGTCCACTCCGGTAAGAACGGCGCTCTGGGTGTGTTGCATCAATGCTCTCTGGAGACCGAACAGATCTTGGGTTCGAGTGTCGGCACTACCACCAAAGCCTGTATTGACACCTGAATGTCTGATCAGCAACTCATCTTCACATCACGCAAGATTGGGACGGGCTCACCATAGAGGTAGTATCCGTTTGAAAGATAAGTCTGTAACGTGTTTACGCTGCTTTCGATACGAACACGCAGACCTGGGTTTGTCGTAAGGCCCAGATGGCAGCCATATCTGTGTAGCAAGCTGTCAGTTCATCGACCGTCTCTCATCGGTGCTAGGAAGTACCTGGCAAGGGCAATAACCGTGGCGATATCGAGGGATTCGCCATCGATCTGCACCAAACGCTGTGTAAGCAACTTATTCAGACGGGACCACGTCTTTACGGCCTGCTGGGCGTGAGGGGTCGGCCATTGCTTGTGTACATCGTACTCAAGAGAATCTGTCGAGCCGTTCGTGGTCGAGCAGTTTTCAATCGAGCCTTCCATAGCCACATTCGAAGTTGAACCAGTTGTAGTTGAGGCGCCCATGTTTACCAGCGCAAGTTCTTGGATCGTGAGATTAAATGCTGTAGCCAGTGAAGTTTATTGATGAAGGCCGACACTGGAGTATGGATGGCATATATACCTTGTTCTTGGGACGCAGAGACCATCCTTAGCATTGACCTTTTCCTGCCAACACGAGCACTCATCTGGGTCACTCGTTATCTACCAGTGCTTGATATCAAGAGTGGAATGTTTTCGCCTCATCGATAGAGTGACTCGCTTAGGTACTCTACACTATCTCGTATGATGCAAGCTCGTGTTCATGGCAGTACGGCAAAGACAAGTCCTTGTTGGAAATTGACCTGTCACTGCTACATAAGGGGGCCTAACCCTAACTGAAATTAATCAACCTTCTTACCACTCATTACTCTGCTTAGTGTCACCTTTCAACAGTCCTCGAGTGACCTATCGGCACTACGTTCCCCTATGTACATATCTAGCCCCAGATTAATGCTACTTTAGAGCATACCATTACAATGGATTCCAACATTCCAAAAAAGCTTGTAGATTGTCGGACCAAACATGCCGCGGATATGTAGGCGTTTAGTCGCGCGGAGCAAATATATTGCTATGGTGAGTGACGGTGGAGCCGCCGAAGCCCCCCACAGCTTCGCCAGCGGTCAAAGCCGCAAAAGGGATTTAGAAAATCAACACAAGTAAGAAAAGGCTATTGCACAGATTTCTGGAACCGACTCTTCAGACAATAGACACCTTGCACAACGCTCATCCAGGGTACTCTGACAGGCCCGGTTGGGAAGGCGGAAACGCCAAGATCGCAAAACTTGGACAACATTAATCCAGGACCTATCTGCAGATAACTGCTGACCGGTTGAAAATGATCAAAAACAGGGTCAAAAGGGCAGTCATCGTCCAGCTTCGCGAAACCTGGAGATCATCTGGAACTCCCATCAGGCGACTGTGTTATTAGCTCCCGTACGGAATTATCATTCACCATGGGGTGGCGGTGGAGAAGTCGTGAATCCACTGTGGTAGGGAAATCTGCCAAGCCCACCAAAGCTACATGTTTCAAAGTCGAATCGGGAAGGCCGATGGAGCCCCAACGTGTCAAGACTTGCTGGATTTTGGTTGTGCAAGATCTCTAATCTCTCGATAACAGTGGTTGCGTATGGCCCTGCATAACACCCCGGTTTTTAAATGAGCCATGTAGCTAGGCGTTGCAACAAGCATCGTACACGCGGGCTCGGCAAGCGCCGCATCCGTCTGAACCTCCTTATCAAGATCTAACTTATTTGAGAGACTCGGCAGTCGAACCACGCGTCTCTCCACGCTCAGGTCTCAACTCCTACACCTCGACTTCTTCCTGGCGTGCGTGCCCACATTGCCATTTTGTCCTACTACACAGCCACCGCTATATCACCGAGCCGTACAACTTTGTCACAAAGTTCATACTGACATGTCGACCGTTGATTCCCACTCGCCACCCCTTGCAGGTCGCACAGAGAGCGCGCCTCTGTTGGGAGAAGACTTCGCCACGGTGAATGCGTTCAACAAGCGCCGACTATCGTGGCACATTTTGCTGCTCATATGTGTCTCAGTCGTCGCGTCTGACTTTGGGAACTATCTCTCCTATGCACCCAGCATCGAAATCTATGAGTCTATCATTTGTGAGCAGCTTTATGGCGGTCGACTTGCCCAAGGCTTCTCCGTAGTTGAAAGACTGCTTTGCAAAGCCCCTGATGTACAGAACGAGCTTGCAACCATCAACTCGTGGAAAGATACCTTCGACCAGCTGCCTGGTATATTGCTGGCCGTGCCTTATGGTTTGATGGCCGACCGGGTCGGACGCAAACCAGTCTTGCTGCTAAGTCTTACGGGCCTCATTTTTGAGGAGACTTTCATAAGATTGGTATGCTGGGAGAATAAGATTATTCCGTTGCGAGCAATATGGGCGGCGCCAGTCTTCCAGCTCATTGGCGGAGGGCCTCAGATTGCGACCTCCATGGCATACGTGATGATTACCGATATATTCCCTGCGGACAAGCGGTGAGGGACCCTTCTCAAGAATATTGCTAGACTTCTTACTGACTCGCATCTTCTTAGAGCTTCCGTGTTTTTCATCATGGGTGCTGCCATTCTCCTAGGCGAGATATTCGCTACTCCTCTCAGCGCTTTCTTGATGTCATGGAGCCCATGGATACCATCACTATCCGGCTTGGCCATCCAGATACTCGGGTTCTTCGCCGCGACAATTGTGCCCGAGACACTTCCAGAGCAGTCTGGACTAGTCCATCGAACGCCTCCAACGACTGATCGGGACGACGACGCGCCAAATGAGAATACCCGACAGCAGCATGGCACACGCAACTGGTCCTCCATGCGGGAGACTGTCACAAGAGTCTTGCCAGATGCAAACATGACATTCATCTTGATCTCGTTCCTCTTTGCCAGTATCGGGAGACAGGCTGTCCAGTTCATCTTACAGTATGCCTCGTTGAGATTCCAGTGGACTTTTGCGAGGGCTAGTGCCCTAATCACCATCAAAGGCTTGGTAACTTTTGTCGCACTATTGATGGTGCTTCCTAAGATTTCGACACTGCTCAGCAATCGCACCTCTGCCGAGAGGAGCGATTTTCTGATTGTGCAGGGAAGCGTTTGGCTCCTCTTCGTTGGTTCAATACTTATGGCTCTGGCTGCTCGGCCCGCTCTGTTCATCATTGGTGTTATCTTACTTGGGTCAGGATGGGGCTTTTATTCTGCTCTTCGAAGCTTGGCTGCTTCCTTGGTGCTTCCCAACCGAATCGGAGTCGTCAATACATCCATCGGCCTGTCACAGAGTGTCGGCACCATGATCGCCGGTCCCCTCTTTGCTACAGCGTTCAGATATAGTACCGGTCTGATTGGCGTTTGGCAAGGTCTCTGTTATTTGGTTGCCGCTACGCTGTTTTTAAGTGCGGCTTGTACTATCTATTTTGTACAACTCCCACGTCTATATACACGGTCATGAAATCCAGATGGATGTTCACATCGTCAATGCCATGATATTCTGTGCTATCAATACTCTCATCCCAGCCGTAGACATAACGACTCTCACTGGCCTGCCGCCTACGCGAAACTTATTTCGCTTGTATCTACGCATCCACAGTAAGCTTTTACTCACCCGTTTATGTGCACATCCGCATGTCCATCTGCTTGCCTCTCTGCTTGCTCTTCACCGCTTCCGCGAATTCTGATGCGCTCGCCAAAACGCATCACGAACCATGTACTGGGCGTCAATGCAAGCGCGATGAAAGCCAGAAGGCTGTTTCCCCACCCTAAACCCAAAGACGAGTAAAGCTTCTGGCCACCCAGAGGCAGGAGTGCTCCAACTAGACTGCGCAAGAGATTGACACCGACCATGGCCGAGGCAGCGTGTACTGGGAATGCCTTGACCATGTAAGCCTGAATTGGCTGAAAAACAGACATCATGCCGAACCCGAATATGCCCAATCCCACCAAGGGAACTACTGGGTGCGCTTTGACTTCGGCCGTCCATCCGTACCAGAAAAGACCAATTGGTATAAGAACACTGCCAACGGCCGTTGGCCATAACCAGTTTTCCGGCTTCAATGTCTGTTGGGCTTTTTGTCGTTGTTTTATCACCTTGTCGGATGCAGCTCCTACGGTGAAAACTCCTGGATAATTTCATGTCAGTAGTCTGTTTGACAAGTGATGCTTGCGGTCTCACGTACCGAGCAAAGTGCCTATAGCTTCGCCGAGGTATGTTAAGCCGGACTGCCCAGCAGAGAAATGGTATCTGTCTTGGTAGACGTAGGAAAGAGTGGTGAAAACAAGATACAGATATCCGTAGACCACAGCTGATTGCGTACCAAGAATCCATATGATTGGCGAGCTAAGAAATAGAGTGGTTGGACGAGCGAATGCTTCCAGGATAGCTCTATGTGAGGTGGTCTGAGTGCCTGGGTCAACTCTATAGTTACAATCTCCAGTCTGTCGTCTTATTCTCTTCGCTTTCCGCTCAAGCAAGATTGGACCATAAGTCTCACGAAGCAAAAATGGTGAAATGATTGTCAATAAAGCCATCTTTGTACAAGGATATGATCAGTAAGTGTGGCCTTGCCAAAAAGGATGCTCTCCTCTTTGAAAACGTACTGGTATGGCGATCACCCAGAATATCCATCTCCAACCAAGCGTTTCACTCAGGTAACCTCCAGCAATTGGGGCAAAACTCTGTATTAAGATCAGTCCAGAGATACGAGAGTCTCATAATGACGCAGTACTCACTGGAGGTATCAGAGATCCTAGTGCCCATATTGCCATTGCCATGCCTAGGGACTCGGATGGCATAAGATCACTGACCGAACCCCCTCCAAGAGCAAGAGGGGTAACTCCTGAGAATCCAGAAAGAAATCTAAAGGCAATCAACATGGACACGTTGACGCTGCATGCGCAGCCTGCAATGCTTCCGAGAAAGATGATGTTGCCGCAATTGTACACCTTCGCGCGCCCGTAGTGCTCTGACAAAGGAGAAGCGAGCAGAGGACCGAGGGCCGAGCCGATAACATAAACGGAGACTACAAACGATGATAGCTTCAAATCGGTGGAGTTGAGAGACTTCATCATCATCGGCACAGCGGGTGCTAACATGTCTGAACTTAGCGATCTGACCGAGGCATGTCGTTAGCTATGGACTCAATTCGTGAGAGCTTACTTACGTGATCATGGTTAACAAGGATATCAGGACAACTTGACCCCAACGAAGTGCTGGCGACCAGTTGATTGGATTTTCGAGATCCTTGTCTCCATTCCATGACACTCTGTAGGAATCTCTTGAAGCAGTGTTCGAGAGACTTGCACCCTCATGAGGTGGAACCGCAATGCGCGATGGCTGCATAGGGATAGCCACAAGAGATATTGCATCCTCTGTGGAGTCGTTTGCCATTTTCGAAGTGTAGCCTGACTGAGTGGAGCAGCAAGTTTTGCGCAAATTATGGTTGAAGCTCGATCGGTCAAGCGTTGTTAGGCGGCACCTTTATTTGACAAGGCGAGCAGTTGCGGTCCCAAATCGCTACCCGAATACTATTCACCTACTGATAAGGGCTCCATAGCCCTAGTGTAGGCGCCAAGCGGAGATGGACCGGGGGACTTCCGACCACATAGTGGAGAACGCCGCGCGGCGATAAGCTTCTGGCGAATGGAAACGACCGAAAGCTTATCTTCGGTTAGGGTTTACTAGAAGCACTGAGCATCCGATTGGCCAGTGTCTCCCAGTTTTGCTGCATACGAGATGACTACGTTTCTTTGACGGAAAGTAGAAGGAGGTGTATACAATGGATCAGCCAGTCCAGAATCACCTACTCTTAGTAGCTAGTAGCATGCGAATCAGTCATCTCATATTCTGCGGCACGCGAGACTACTTTCCACCCCAACGGGGAATCTTGTTGAGTGAAGATGGCGAGATGATTTCGGGCATCTCAGGCAACGTATATATTCCAAGGACTTACAGAGTGAGCATGAGCAAACCACTGCAACACAGCAACATGACTGAGCAATTTTGGAAGTCGGCTTTTGCGGACTTTGAGACTACCTCTTATCCTTCTATACCGATTGATTATCATGCCAAGCCGCAAAGACGCATTTCTCATGAGATCCGAGACCTGGACTATGCGTTGGCTACCACAGTCTACGTCTCATGGGCGTTGCTTTTGGCTCAATACACGAATGCTAATGATATTGTGTTTGGAGTATGCCTGAGCAAGCACGAGTCTCCCACCCACCGGATTTTGCCAATGCGCATAAAGCTTGACTGGAAGTCGGACGTCGTCAGCTGGATGAAAGATGTCGCACGGCAAGAAACATTCTTACAGACTTTGGAGGACGATATCGATCTGCGTCACATTGGGCTTTGCAGCATTGAGGCGCAAGAGGCCTGCAATTTTCGGACCTCTGTGCTCGTATGCCGAGAAAGTTCTCCGCATCTTCAGGTTAGTCTTCAGAACGCCATGCAATCTTTACTCCTAACACGAAAGTAAACATTGTATCTCCAGTGTTTGAAGGCTTTAATCAGGGGAACTGACAAGACCATCCATAGGAAGACGCCTTTCCAGACATTAAACACGACCACTCCGTGATACGTCTGCTTTGTGTCTCTAGACCCCATCAAACTTGCAGACTCTCGCTCCAGTTCGACGATGAGATTGTCGAAGCAAGACAAGCCCATCGCATGCTTTTCCAACTGGAAAACCTCATTCAGCAGTTCAGGAGGCCGGAGCCCCAGACCAGGATCATCGATATCGATCCTCTCTGCAAGGAAGACAAAGTCACATTGTGGGCTTGGAATAAACTACAGCCAAGGGAAAACTCTACAACCATACCCGAATTCTTTTCTTCCCAGGCCTCACAATTTCCGAATCGAGTAGCTGTCCATGCCTGGGACGGCAAGCTGACGTACGCCGAGCTTGAGCAACAGTCATCACAGCTAGCTCGTGTTTTACTCGCGAGGGGCCTCGCAAACACCGGTCGTATTGTCCCTGTGTGTTTCGACAAAACAATGTGGACCACGATCACTATCTTGGCAATCTCCAAAACGGGTTCCTTGTTCTGCCTTCTTGACCCGTATCAGCCGCCGGCACGCTTAAGCTGCATCATCGCTGAGTTGCAAGCAACAATCGTCCTTGCCAGACCAGAGACCACAAAGTTGGCGCAATCGCTGTACCACGAAGTGGTGATTGTTGATAACCAGTTATTACACTGTCAACATTCCTTATCAGATAGATTGCAGCTACTTCCTGGATTGTTGCCAGACAATGGCCTCTATGTGGTATTCACTTCGGGCAGCACTGGGACTCCTAAGGGAGCAGTAATATCTCATGCAAATCTAAGCTCGGCGGTTGCACATCAAGCTTGTGTGCTTGGTTTTAGCAACTCTCGCACTTTCGACTCATCGTCATACAGTTTCGACGCATATGTCTGCAACACGTTTCACACAATACTTACAGGTGGTACTTTGTGTGTTCCTTTGGAAAATGATCGAATTAATAGACTGCAATCAGTCTTACAAGATATGGACGTCGAGCTTGTACAGTTGACACCGTCGGTGTCTTGTCTGCTAAATCCAGAGGCGCTTCCATGCCTCCACACGCTCATCTTGACTGGAGAGAAGATCAGTCGCACAGTGCTCGAGCCTTGGCTTGCCACAAAACGGGTCCGAGTCATCAATGCCTACGGCCCTTCGGAGTGCACGATCATGTGTGCAGCCAACACCAACATTACAAGCATGGGAGATGCAACCAGCGTCGGCTTTGGTCTTGGAGCTACACTTTGGATTGCCGACGTCAATAAGGTCACTCGGCTAGCTCCAGTTGGAGCTGTGGGTGAGCTGCTCATCGAGGGCCCTATTGTCGGACAAGGGTACCTGGGTGACAAGCGGAAGACTCAAGAGTCTTTGGTATCCGTTCCGGAAGGATTCCTCTCAGGCGAGTCTCTTGCGCCTGTGGGCCCACTTTTTCGCACCAGAGACCTCGCTTGCTACAACGTAGATGGCTCTATCTCCTTCATCGGCAGAGCTGATACTCAAATCAAGATCAATGGCCAGAGAGTGGAAGTAGGCGAGGTCGAGTATCATCTCGGACGTTATCTGCCTGCTGACCTGCAATCGATCGTTGAAGCCTTACAATGGCCATCGGGAAGAAAGCAACTCATCGCTTTCTTGTTCGACAGCGGTTCTAGGTGGAAGCCGAAAGAACTTCGAAAACTAGCCATTGGGTCTGCGGATGTACTGTCTGACCGCCTACCGAAGTATATGATACCCTCGGCGTTCTTTCCTCTGTCCAGTATACCTATGACTGCGACAGGCAAGATTGACCGGAAGGCAATCAGAGCCATGGCCTTACAACATCCAGATCGATTGCTGGACGTGAACAACGGCCTATATTCCGGGTCCGACAGGAAATCAAAGACTACGATGACTAAGGAGCAAAAGATTCTGCATCGTCTCTGGGTCTTGATCATGAATCTTGAGAGTGTTGAATTAGCCGACAACTTCTTTTCGAGGGGTGGTGACTCTCTCGCGGCCATGCGTCTAGTCTCAGCGCTGCGGTCAGAAGGCTACGAGATGCTGACTGTTGCTGATATCTTTTCGCAACCCCGTCTTTTGGATCTTGCGTCGTTACTCGAGAAGAGCCATAACATACCAAAAGATGTTCATGACAATACCGTGGCCCCCTTTCATCTCCTCCACGAGGACGATGAAACGGTTGAACAGATTCGGAGAAAAGCAGCCGACCTATGCCGCTGTCAAGTCCATGAGGTTGAAGACATCTATCCATGCTCGCCCATTCAAGAAGAGATGATTACGCTATCCGCCCGGGATCCTATCAATTTTGTCACTCGCATTCCAATCAAGCTCCCTTCTGATATAGATACACAGAAGCTCTACAGAGCTTGGGATACTGTAGCGACATCGATTCCCATCCTTCGAACACGCATTGTCGATCTCAAGCTTCAGGATGATTCGGTATCGAGGCTTCTCCAGGTGGTCCTAAGCCTGCCTGTCTCGATTACAGAGCACTTCGGAGGGGAGGTATCGATGGGCTTGGGCGACTCACTCTTTCGTGTTGGCATCGTTAATGACGGGTGCAGAAGCTCTCCAGGTAGCCGGCCATCATCTCTTGTGTTCATTATGCATCACTCCATCTACGATGGTTGGTTCCTAAATGATCTTGGCGAGGAACTCATGAGAGAGTACGTTGGCCAGCCTAGAGGTGGTATTGGTCCTTACCGAAACTTCATACAGTACATCTCGTCCTATGATCGAGAAGCGGCATCTCAATACTGGAGGCGGAATCTCAGAAGCATCCGAACACGCCAATTTCCAAGGACGCCTGGTCCCCACTATAGACCATGCGCGTCCACAGTGCTCGAGCGGCCAGTCATCCACATGGACTGGTCTGGTGAACATGGAATGACGCCCAACACGATATTACAAGCGGCGTGGGCAATGGTCCTGTCAAAACACTCCGGCGCAGACGACGTTGTGTTTGGCGCGACGTTGCTTGGTAGACAAGCGCCTTTGAAAGGAATCGAGCGCGTTGGTGGTCCGACGCTCGCCACTGTACCTGTCAGAATCGCTTTCGATTGGGAGTCGAGCAGTCCTCTTGAACTTCTGCAATCCGTTCAAGCTCAGTCATCTGAGATGATTCAGTTTATGCATCTCGGGATCAAGAACATTCGTCAACTCAGCTTCGATGCGGAGCAAGCTTGTCATTTCTCGACGTTTCTAGTGGTGCAGCCAAAACAAGACATCTCCGATACGAACTTTTTCGGTCTCGGCACTGGCAAGGATGACATTGAGGCCTTCAACAGCTACTCGCTAATGCTGGAATGCTCACTGACCGCTGATGGACTTGTGCTGAGAGCAAGCTTCGATGAGAAGGTGATCGGTATCGCCGACACCACAACGCTCCTGTCCGAGATGGAACGGGTCACTACGTCACTTTCCATGCCGGAAAAATACCAGGTTCTTCTGGATATCTCGATTCTGACCGATAGCGAACGAAGGAGCATCGTGAACTCGAAGATTGAAGGGCAGCGTGCTCAGATTCGGGAGACTGAGGTCCTCGTGCAGAGTTGTCTCCCTCAAACGATATCTGCTTTTATTGATCTAGTGGACTCGCCAGTGATTGGAGATCGACTTGTCGCATTTGTTGACGCGCAGAACCTATCCTCTACACAGTATTTGGAGCTTCTTGCCGAGTTGGACGGGGAAATGATGAATCATCTTCCCCTCCATATGCTTCCTAGCGCATTTCTGATGGTAGAAAGTATCTCGCATAGCGAAGATCCCGAACGAACACGGAGCAGCCTCCATCAGCTGGCCCTCCAGGCGGCTAAGAATGATTTTGTCCTCCGATCCACTCTGGTCAGTCACAGCCAATCTGACCAACCATCGACGGAATCGGGAATCATTCTACAACAGCTATGGAGTTCCGTTCTCGACGTTGACCGAAACGCATGTGGAAATAACACCTCATTCATAGCTTTGGGTGGCGACTCCCTCGCCGCCATGAGATTGGTAGCCGCTGCGCGAACAACTGGTTATACCTTAACTGTCGCAGAGATTTTCCAAAAACCCCTTCTGGTAGACATGGCGGCAAGGATGAGAAGCCATATTGAATCACCAGAGATGCTCCCAGCATTTACCTTACTTGATCAATCTGTGGACAAGCAATATCTTGCTCGAGTTTGTAATGTCGATCCTTCCGCAATCGAAGACGCTTACCCCTGCTCACCACTGCAGGAAGCCATGATGGCGGGTACTATGCGGTGGGCTTGGAAATTCGTAACTGTCGGTGTCACCAATCTATCTGAAGAAATTGACGTGGAGCGACTGAAGAGAGCATGGGAAAAAGTATCATCTATGACACCGATTCTTCGCACGCGTATAGTCGAGCATGCTGGCACAGGTCTTTTACAGGTAGTAGTAAAGGCGCCTGTTCAGTGGTCGACTTATCGGAAGATTGAAGACATCCCTGACACTCCCATGGGAGTCAACGATCCTCTTCTGAGATTTGCGCTCATTGGCGTCCCAAAAACCGACAGTCGATTCATTCTTCGAACCACCATTCATCATGCAATCTACGACAGATGGTCTGCTTCGCTCGTCCTAGAAGCCGTCGAGTCAGTGTATCGACAACAAATGGCCGTCCCAAAATCGATCCCATATAAAGTCTTTATCAATCATCTCATGAAGGACATCGATCTGGATCAAGCGAACCAATTCTGGACGGCGTATCTATCTAACCTCGATGCTCCCCAGTACCCGCGTCTCCCTGACCCAAAGTACAAGCCACACCAAACGGGAGTTCAAAAGCACCGAATTCCGAACATCGACTGGAGTGGCGACTTCACCTCGTCCACGCTACTAAGAGCGGCATGGACTATAGTCGTCTCCCAGTACAGCGGTTCACAGGATGTGGTGTTCGGATCAGTCTTGATGGGCAGACACACATCTTTGCCTGGCATAGATAGGGTAGCTGGCCCCACCTTAGCAACCGTTCCCATGCGGGTCAAAGTGCGATGGGACTCCTCCAAGCACGAGTTTTTAGATGGGATTCAGTCACAAACCACGAAGATGATCCCTTTCGAGCACCACGGCATTGACAAAATCCGTCGACTCAGTCCAGAAGCACAACAGGCTTGCGAATTCCAGTCTCTTTTGGTCGTTCAGCCTCTCGATGATACTAGCAGGGGCAGTCCCGCGTTTAGCTTGCAGCTAGATGGTGACGACAGTACCGAATCTGACGCCCACGCAATAGTGATGGAAGTCAGTCTGCTTGACGCAGCCGAAGGAGTTGCCACGTCGCTGAGCTTCGATGGTGCAGTACTCAATCAGGCGCAAGCACAAAGTATGCTCACACAATTCGAGCACGTTCTTCGACATATCTGTGACCGCAGCTCAGATACATCAACAATTGGCGACCTCGATCTCCTAGACCACAATCAACGTTGCCAGATTTGGGCTCGTAATGAAACGGTTCCCCAAGCGATCGACTCTTGTCTTGGAGACATCGTCGCTGACAGTGCAAGAAAGCACGCTGCGGCACCTGCTATTCACGCTTGGGATGGGAGTGTGAATTATTCCCAATTCTATGGGTTAGCTGAGAGACTGGCCTACCAACTCATTCATGTTTACGGCGTGAAACCAGGCAAGACTGTTTTCGTCTGTTTTTACAAGAGCGTGTGGGCTCCCGTTGCGATGTTGGCCACAACTCTTGCCGGTTACACCACAGTGTTACTCGATCCTTTGCAGCCCATTGAACGCTTGCATAACATCGTGCGGCAGGCCGGCCCTGGCCCAGTCCTAGTGCCTCCGTCCGCAATGACCAAGATAGACACTCTCGGCCCATTGATTGTGGTCAGCGAGAAGACCATCATGGCGCTTCCTACATATACGAATGATAAGTGGAAGCCATGTATCAATTCAGATGACGCGCTTTATATCATCTTCACATCAGGCAGTACAGGTGCGCCCAAAGGCGTCATAATCACCCATGGGAACGGTTGTAGCGCGTTCATGCATCAGAGCAGAGTTTTTGGCCTACATCCTACGTCTCGCGTATTGGACCTTGCTTCCTACAGCTTCGATGTCGTTTGGGAGCAATTTTGGATGGTGTTCTGCACGGGAGCCTGCTTATGTATCCCATCCGATGATGATCGCAAAGACAACATAGCCGGAATGATTCGCGATTTTGAGATCAATTATCTCGACACCACCCCTTCACTTGCCAGGACTATCGACCCCTCTAGTGTTCCCACTCTGAGACATGTTGTACTAGGCGGTGAGCCAGTAGATGTTGATGACGTTACTCGCTGGGGCGATGTAGAAGTCCGCAATGCGTATGGACCAAGTGAGTGCACGGTCACAAGTACAATTGCACGTTACCGCGAAGACTTCACAGCCATTATCAACATTGGTCGGCCTTGTGGACTCAATGCTTGGGTTATCAGCCGTGTTCAGCCCTCAGAACTTTGTCCCATCGGTGCCGTTGGAGAATTGTTTTTGGAAGGCCCCTTGGTCGGAAATGGCTATTTGAACAACGAAACGAAAACAAAGGCTTCGTTCCTCCAAGACCCTCCTTGGCTCCCGGAGCAGATCGCGCAGCAGGGATCTAGACGGAAAGGCAGATTTTACCGGACTGGTGACCTGGTCAGCTGCGATCATCAGGGAATACTGAGATACCTTGGGCGCATCGACACGCAAGTCAAGATACGGGGCCAACGCGTGGAGCTTGAGGAGATCGAGCTCCATGCACGCCGGTTTATGGGAGCAGCGGTCTCAGTTGCTGCCGCTGTGAGTGAGATCAAAGTGTCGTCACATAGAGTGCAAACTCTAACACTGTTCCTTTGTTCGGCTGGATCTACTGAATCTAGACTGCCGATCGACGTACAGCGACAATTGTCAAAGCATCTCGCCCGCCATTTGCCGCCGTACATGGTACCATCGAAGTATTTCACAGTTAGCTCACTGCCCAAGACTGCATCTGGCAAGCTTGACCGGAAATCTTTGCATGAGCTTGGAGCTCAATCAAGATTTGCGGCAAGCCAGGAGAGCAGATCCATAATTGCACCAACGACGGAGTATGGCAATTTGCTAAGACACTTGTGGTCACAGATTCTGTGCACTCCAGAGGAAAAAATTTCCGAAGATGACAGCTTCCTCGATTTGGGTGGCGACTCGCTGGCAGCCATTCGCTTGGTCGGCGTTGCTCGGCAGCAAGGCATACCATTGTCTGTGGTCATGATCTTCAAATATCCTCAACTTGGAATGCTAGCCGAACATGTGACAGGATCAAAGAACTGTATTGTCGAGTCAAGGCCTGACTCTTCTCTCTCTCCAAAACGATCCTTCCATCTCCCAGACGTATCAGATGTAGCGAGAATCTTGTCTGTTGCTGCGAGAGAGATCACGAGTATTCTTCCTGTCACAGATTTCCAACAATACGCAGTTGCATGTGCCTATGGGACTCCACGAACTGAATGGAACTACTTCGAAGTAGACTTTGGATCGAACGTTGATCATTACAAGCTGAAGAATGCTTGTACAGAGCTCCTGCAGCACATGGGTATCTTTCGGACCCTCTTTTTACCTTATCATGATCGATATGTTCAAGTACGGGTCGACACTCTAGATTCTCAAGTATCTATGGTGGATGTCGATCAAAACTTGGATCGTGAGTGCGAAGCTATCTGCCTTCAAGATCTTAGCGAGCCTATCTGCCCAAGGACGCCCTTCTCCAAATTTTTCATCGTGCGCAGCTGTATGCAAGATACGACCAAACTGATCCTCCGGATGTCACACGCCCACTACGATGGCTTTAGCCTAGCGCGACTGGCAGATTGTATTGGAGCGCTGTACAATAAGCGTCCGCTCCCAGTCACCACATCGATCTCTAGTTACATCGAAACTGCCCTCCATCACAGCGATGAGTCCTACACCCATTGGAGAACGGTTTTACAATACTCGGCCCCTCCTCTGAGGCTGTCAGATGATATGCCTTCTGCGGCGAAGAAACAGAAAGCTCGATTCTACGTTCAGGATATCATATCTGATTTGTTTCCAGCTAGAGGTATCACCACCGCCGCGCTGTTTTTAGCTGCATGGGGCATGGCATTGTCCAAAGTGACCCGCGCGACAGATATTGTGTATGGGCGTGCTGCCTCTGGGCGGGCTTTGACATCCTCCGATGTCCTACATGAGAACGTAATGGGACCATGTCTCAATCTTGTACCTACGAGGCTACGTCTTCATGGTCTCCAGACAGCTTCTGACATTCTACAATCAGTCCAGAGACAGCTCACCGCTTCCATCCCTCATGAGACTGTGGGGTTCTCCGAGATTGTCCGCAATTGTACGGACTGGCCGGTTCAAACATCCTTCGAGTCTGTGCTATACTTCCAGCGACTCGAGTCTCCAAGGTGCCAAGTCGGTGACAAATATGTGGAGCTTCAGCCTATTCACTTGGACCGAGCTGACTCACTTGAACCGCCTCGAGTGAATATTGTTCCTCGTGGTAAGGGAGTCTTTGTTTTGGAGCTATCATTCCATGAGTAAATGTGTACTAGAGAAATGGGAAAACAGCTTCTACACTATATGAAGACATGGCTAGAAGAGGCATGCGTTCGTCGCGAAGGCCGCTTGCCTTCAGTAAGCAAGGGCAGTCAGGAAGAAATGGGCGGTATCGGCGAATGAGAGTCCGATGGGACGCTTCAACTAGGAGCAGTCAACAGATCTTCAGGAGGGGAAGGACAGAATCGGGTGCCGCAGTTGTCGTATTTATATTTGTTCTTCGGGTGTTTTTCCAATTGCGACAGATACAGGAGAATGGTATTTGCAAGGGCTAGAGGAAGCACTCACTCCGAGGTTACCGCTTCAATCATGGCTCGTAAGGCGAGACCGCACGTCTTCCGCTTATCACTTCCGCTGGCCCGTTTTCCTTTACAAGGTATATATCCTCATGTCTTACACCAAATTTGCCCTCGAGGTAGATTCCTGGCTCCGCAGTGAAAGTCATACCAGGTCGGAGAAGTGTTTCATGGTTGCCTTTGTTGAGATAGGGAGATTCATGTGCTAATGGTGTCAGTGAAAAAGGAAAACACACTCGAAAAGGTCCACACGAGCATACCCTTGATTCCGATACCGTGACCCAAGCGATGGGTGAAGGTCCCTTTGTAGCCTGCATCATCAATGACCTTCCGGGCCGCGATGTCGACACTAGCAGCTGTTGAATTGGGCATGAACATCTTCCCAGCTTCGGTCTGGGCTTGCAAGACGATATCCCACACTTTCAGCTTCTCAGCATGGAGCTCGCTGTTATTTATTTCTGGTCCAGGAAGACGAAGCAATCGACGAATGAGAGACTTCTTGGGAGGATCAATGAAGAAGCTTCGGCAGACGTCAGACGAATAGCCCAAGTAGTGGTATCCAGCGTCAATCAGAACCATCGTTTCGTGGGTAAGGACTTTGTCTCCAGTAGCAAAGCCACCGTGCGGAAGAGCTGCATTGCTGTCGAACAAGACGATATCGAAGAACAGATCAAATCCGATAGTCTTCACGGTATCATCAAGGATCTTGATAACGTCGTTTTCCGTCAGACCTGCCTCCAGACACGGTCGCATCGCTCTGATACCCTCAATAGTACCTGTATTGACGGCTCTGAGAAGTTCAACCTCAGCAGGTGTCTTGGTCTGGCGAACAGCCTCTACCTCACCACCGAGACCGACTGTCTTGAAGCCATTTGCGTCAAGTCCGCGGACGAGGAAGTCACGAATCTCCTCGTCGACCATAAGCGTGGCATTAGCGTCGGGGAATAGACCATCTTTGAGCGTGCGGTAAGGGTTCCAGTGTTCTTCCCAGACAATGATATCGAGTTCGCCTTCTGATGGGATACCGAGCATTCGCACTCTACCTTCTTCGAAGTGCGGTGACAAGAAGCTGGTCTTTGCTTTGACTTCTCCAGTAGAAGCATTGACAGAAGGCTGAACAACCATCAAGAATGGTCGTTCTTCTGGCTACTACATTGTCAGGTCAACGAAGTTGGAGGTACGGAACAGGTACAGTACCTCCCATGGCTCCCATTGCGGCTGGGAAATGTTGGCATAGTACTGGAACGTATAACCAGGCTCAAGGACAAACCCATCAACACCAGATACATGTAAAGCCTTCGCTAGATTGTCGCGTCTGTCGAGAAACTCCTGTGCTTCAATCGGGCGTGCATTCTCCAGGAAATAGAGGTCTTTGTGAAAGTTTTCAATCGAGCATTGCTGCACACGGTCGAATTGTGACTGTGACGAAAACGGTTTCTGCTGATTTCGTCAGCAGTGTCTTGAGGTCTACGTGAAGACGGGTCTTTCTTACGATGATCCATGTCAAATACAGCGCGACGACAACAGCGGCGGTCCATATCCTTGACAGCGAGCGGGGTCGCTTGCCGATCTCCGGGCCCAAGCCTTGTTTGCTCTCAAACTCGTCTTTCATCACAATATTCTGTGTATACAATGAGGAATGTGCGTAAGAGAAGTTGGTACCAAGTGTCGATTTCCTAAGGACATTGGATAATATTGACATCTCGAGCTTGTCTTCGGCGGAGAACCGCCGCTCAAAGCCGAAAAAGGCAAGAGATCGACACTGGAAGATAAGGATAATACCACATTATCTTATCCGGAATTTGGCCCCCGACATATACATGCGATAGGGCGAGACAAAGGAATATGTCGGCATATGCTCTGGCCTATCCGGCAAGATGAATACGCTGTCGAGAAGGAGCTGTGTACATATCGACTTGAATGCCCAGACCCACATTCGGTGGCTCCTTGGATTATTCTCACGAAAAAGAAGCTCACCATCATGACTTCACTGGATATGTCGCCGCATTCGCCAGAGGAGCATGCTGTGCAGAGTGGTTCAAAGGCGAATGGCTCGAAGAATGGAGCGCTGGGTGTGGTCGAAGTAATGGACATTGAGGAAGGAGAAACTCAAAAGAGCTTCTACAGCAAAGGATCTGTTGTGATGATGGTCATTCTCTCAGGTCTTGCTATCGGTTCTGATGGATAGTGAGTTGAACGTATTCTTGAGAAAAATTACATGGTTGACATTCTCAGCAACGCCGCCGTCATCGGAAACGTCGAGCTTTTGCTTGCCATCCTCTACCCAGAATCATTGACAAGCTCGATCTATACCCGTCTCTCGAATGCTTTCTTGATAGGCATGATAGTAGGCATGCTGATGTTCGGTGTCATTGCTGACCAACTTGGCCGAAAAACTGGCGCCGTCGCAACGACTGTTCTGCTTGTCCTCGGTATTGTGCTATCAACCGCGGCGAAGGGCACTGATGAGACTGGAATGTTCTGGATGCTAATCATCGCTCGTGGCATTGCTGGTGTCGGTGCTGGTGGTGAATATCCAGTCAGTGGAGCTGGTGCGACCGAAGCGACCGACGAAAGTGCAGGTATGCGCAAACACCGAGGTTTCATGTTTGCCATGATTGCGGATCTATCAGCTAGCTTGGGATATGTCTTCGGAGGCCTGTTAGTAAGCCCAAGGTACAGACAGAGTGAGCCAGTCTTGCGCAATTGACCAGCGTTGATAAAGTAGCGTCCAGGACGTAACTTTTGCCAGCGTCGACCTCAATTTGCGAGCTGGCTTGTTACTTGTTGAACCAGTACCACTATCCTGTTCTTCCAGAAAACTGTACTGATTGTACTTGTATCGCAGGGTTCCGCTACTGCTTTTACTCTGCGTCAACCAAAGAGAGGATAAATACGATATTGTCTGGCGTCTCAGCTTCGCTTTGGGTTTGATCCCGCCTGTCTCGATCTTCTGGTTCCGGTACAAGATGGCTGTTTCTACTGCCTATCGCAAAGCATCAATGAGGAGACAAAAGGTTCCATACCTCCTGGCCATCAAGCGGTATTGGCGACCACTACTCGGAGCATCATCGACTTGGTTCTTGTACAACTGGATCGCTATCCCTTTCGGTATCTTCTCTGGAACCATTACAAACAGAGTTAACGCAGGAGGCTCGCTCATTACCAATCTCGGCTGGGGCGTTGTGATCAACTGCTTCTACATCCCTGGTCCCTTTATCGGCGGCTATCTCTCCGACAAGATCGGTCGTCGCAAGACCATGGCACTGGGCTTCGCGATGCAAGCGATATTAGGTTTTGTATTAGGAGGAGCATATCACAAGATTGTACCCATATTCCCGCTCTTTGTGGTCATGTATGGCGTATTTCTCACACTCGGCGAAGTGGGACCTGGCAGCACGTTAGTATTATGAACATGTTCTCAGAGAGAGGATGTACTGACCAAGATGTTGCATTTAGTGTCGTTCTGGCATCTTCAGAAAGTTTTCCCACCGCAATTCGTGGACAAATGATGGGACTCTGTTCGGCAATCTCGAAGGCAGGAGCAGCGATCGGAACACAGGTATTCACTCCCATCACTGCAAACGCAGGCGACCAAGGTGCCTTTCTGGTCGGCTCTGCGTTTGCTGTCCTTGGTGCTTTGATAGCATTCTTCGTCATTCCAGACGTAGGGAGGAAGCTGGAAAATGAAGACGAAGCCTGGAAGAGATATCTGGAGGAAAATGGATGGGTTGCTGATTGGGGTGACAACGAAACACAAGATCCCAAGGGCATAGTCGTTAATCAGCATGTCTCATGAGCGTTTGCCTTCAGAGGTAGAATTGAGATACGACACCGATATGTAATGTCCGAAGCGATCTTCAAAACACTGCCAGACTCACTCATCACCTGGCGCCCCGCGCACATTTGCAACCACAGCAGCATTGACCGAATCTGGGAGTAATCCAAGAGCCGTGTGGAACGCATAGTTATTCCATCCAACCACTTTAGCAGCAGCATTCTCTCCAAACGCGTCCACCGCAACCTTGGCCACATCAGCTGGCTGGTCAACGCCAACCTTCTCGATCAAGCCTCTTCTCTCGCCATGACCACTGCCATCGAGATTCGTCTCAGTCACATCAGGCACAACGCAGGCAACTCTGACACCAGTATTGCGATGACGTTGCTCCTCCCGAATGGCCTGAGAAAAGGAGAGGACAAAAGCTTTGCTTGCGGCGTAGACCGCTGTATAAGGAACAGGTTGATAGCAAGCCGTCGAGCCAATATTTAGGATACCACCTTTGCGTCGTTCAACCATGCCGGGCAAGAAACGAAGACTCATATCCACAACAGCACGAACCAGAAGATCGACACTAGCCAGGGAGGTATCAGTTTGGATGTCTCCAGCAAAGACATATTTCCTGCCGAATCCAGCATTGTTGACGAGGATATCCACAGTCCAGCCCCATCCTTGNGGGAGATATTACTTAGACATCCCGAGTCTCGGTTCTGCTAAGCCGACCGTTTATTAGAGGTGTAGCAAAAGACGCATTGCGAGCAGTTCGATCTAGGTTTCTTTAAAGCAAGGTTGCGCCATTGGAAGATCGACGGTAGCCCTCCTACATCTTAACGGGCCTAACTATACGCGTATAGCTGTTAACCCGTCGTACCGTCCTTGCCGACGTTACTTATTTTGTAATTCACGAACAAGCAATCTCTAGTCGTGGAATCTTGGAACGAGAGAGAATTTTCTTAGCCCTTTGCTCTTATCTATCTAAATCTACGGGATAGAACAGTTTCGCTGCTCTAGTTTCTAACAATGGCTCTAAGCATATCGCTGTAGACCCTACATTACTAAGAATGACGTACGCCTTGATATCCGCTCGCCATATTTTGGACAGGCGGCCCAAATGTCGAAGGAACTCCGACGACTCCTGTTCCTTCTTCGGATACTACCTAGGCTATAACGCTAGCCTTTCGGTCCTGTTTCTCGACTTTGTTGTACTATTATCCAATTCTCTTTGATCGCGCTCCTCTTGATCCTCTGTTCCTAATCCATGGTTCTTCCGTGTTGGGCACCGTACTTGTCAAAGAATCTGAGACCTGGATAACTCCTCCCTCTAGGGGCTGCAGAAACATATTGAGACATGAAAAGATGACCAGTGGCACCAGTTGATTTAGAGGGCATGGAGAAGCCCGATTCCGTAAAGGATATCTTCTGGTGAAAGTGGTACAATACTGATTTGACCATGAGACGAAGAATAGAGCTAGATCTATACATCCGCTCTACAACAAAGGTTGATATCAAGACAAAAGTTTTGTTTGCTGTTGTAAACTATCTAGATGTTTCTATGCCGATGTACAAGGACATCCTGTCCGCCAAACAGCTGTAACCTCTTCTAAGATTCAAGACTGCTTTTGCGACATTGGTCTAGTAAGAGTAGTCTTTGTATCGTAGAAGATCTCCCCTTTGACACAGGATCTATGCTCTTTTCTTTAGTAACACAATTCGCAAAGTACGATAATTCAGAACAAGATGTTCAAGGAAGATTGAAGGACAAGGTAATATGATAAAAGTTTTGACATGAATGAGAAAAGAAAAGACATTACGAGATTGGTTTAATCTACGCCATAACGATGATGATGTTTCAGATGACAAAGGAAAAGGAAACTCCACCAAAACAGCACATCTAAGCAAGCGCCTTCAAATCCTTCGAAGTCAATGCCAAAGGATTGCACTGACTGACTACACCACCAGTCATGATGAATCTCAACTCCGGATCAGCAATAAAGCTAAGATCAGCCGTGGGGTCCTTGACCTGTGATATACAAGTGAAGGGTACAGAGCATGATACCCTCAGTTATGTGCGCTACGATAGCAATAGCCCTGCGTTCGTGTCATTCAACACAACCACTACTGCTTCATACAACGGAACAGGCAGCTTCTCGATCACTGCTTTCTGCCAGGGACAGCCAGGTGGTCCATGGCCAGCTCTAAATCTCGGCTTCAACAACGTCAGACTACTAGCTGCTTACGACCCCACCGAAGTTGGAGCAGCTCTGACTTGTGGCTTCAAACAAGCCAGAGACACGATTCAATCTGCTACCCTCCAGCCTTATTGTTCATCACTCCTGTCTTACAGCACGCCAACAACTACCTTGACTGAAGTCATAAGTACCACTTTGACTTTGACACAGACTGTGAACATGGCTAGACGGAAGAGAAGTATCATCACTCCCGCACCGAAAGCTGTGCCCGACATCCTGAGACCTCGACAACTCGATGTCCCAGCAAACTCCACAATGCCAACATCGAGCACGATCGACGGAGCCCCGAGCGCCCTTGCCACCTTTGCACCCCAAGATGTCACCAACGCATGCAGTGTAGAAGCCTCCGCGGTATCCACAACAGTGACAGAAACAAGCTCTACCACCACGACCCTCACAGCCTACGCGACCGAGACCAAACTACCATCCCTCTTCATCCTCGCTTCTTCTGGAAACAGAGGCTTGTTCATCAGTCGCGACGACTCCGGCGCCGTCAAGTTCACCTCCGACTCCAACGCCGCCCTTCCCTTCTACGTCGACGATAGCAGAACTCTCCACTCATGGCACGATCCTAGCTATACACTCGTCGACCGCTACGAACCCAACTCGGGCACAGCAGACAACAGAATTTACATCGAAGCCCCTTCCTCGGCATCATACCCATTGACTTGCGGTACCAAAGGTCGCACAGCTGGAAGCTATTTTGTCAATTGCCAGAGCAGTGGACCGCCGAATGGAAATCCTGTCGTTTACGGATTTGGATGGTGTCCTTCAACGCAAGGTTTGTATATGATACCCAATAATTCTAACGTGAGGTGTGGAGGTGGATATGCGTTTTTGGCGTTGTATTTGGTCGCTTATACGGGAAGCCCTTGATCAGGACGTGAAAGTCGCTACTTTCTTTCTTATGTATATATTCTCTATCTTTTGATTTGACCATTTTCTCTTTTTTTCCGTACATCGTTGGCTTACACTCGCAATCGTCTTTTTTCACTGGCTTTGCTTCTTCTTCCGGGCTATCTTACGTGATTTGTAGTGTTGCAGACGCTTTCGTGCATATAATTTGCATAATGGCGACAGCTTCCGAAGATGCCAAGAAAGGCCACCCTGTCTCGGATGCGCTCCCTCCCAGATGCATGTATCACCCTGTTCATTCCAGATTAGTTCTGATGAATGACTTCTCACGACATCCACACCAAACAGCTCATACCCCTTGCGGGGTAAATAGCTTGAGAAATTCATCAAATCAGATCAAATTGGAAAAACACTGTCTTGCCCCAAAGAGGCGGCAGGGATCATTGACCTCGAAGTATGAGGAAAATGTGACAACGACGAGCACATTTTGAAAATACAGATAGATCTGAAGGAGAAGCTGTAATCATTGCGACCGGAGGTAGTATAGACTGTATGTTCTTATCACGGCATGCAGGTAGGAGAGCGCGAGAGGGTGGTTCGAACGGGCATGCAATTGTGTGTAAGCAGAGCCTGTGGAAAAGCTTGCACGTGTTGCGTTATCTGACGACCAGCACACATGCGGTTAAGTGAGCGCGATGCGAGCCTTGTTTGTATCGAAGGGGAGAGGAAGATCGAGGTTCCTAATTTGCAATGCTGACTAACCGAGGATATGCGAAGAATGCTTCACTTGCAGTCCAGAAAACTACCTACGATATTTGCTGGAAAGCGGAACGTGTCATTCGTGTCCACGGAGTAGAGGAATAACGATGGGCGCGAAGTGGTTGGCAGTTGACATGCCTTGTCTAGCTCAGAGTAGACTATGAGCTTGCAAGAGTGTGGCAGTCGTGGACACGGCTGACGGCACAAGAACAGCATGGCCGGGGAGCATATGTTGAGGGATGGAAGTTGAGATAGGAGTTGTTCAATGCCCAGATGGGGATGTATTGAGCGTTGATGAACAGCCATCTAACCAGTTGTGACCTCCCGTGTTCTGGAGCGTTGTTGTACGATGTCCAATGACGGTATGTAGCAGGGGTTATGGCAGTATGGTGGGTAGAAGCGAGATGTGATGCAGTTGATTGCGAAATGAACAATGCGGTTCACCCTGCAGAAGTTCGTACCGCTCCGTCGGGGAATGCGGCCACGTCCTGGAAAACGCCACGAGACCAAGTGGCGTGTCTATACTTGATAGCCGACACATGCAAGATGGCGGACGGCATCCTGATCCGACGATTGAGAGTCATCACTCGGGTCCGCATGTTCACGACACATCGCACGCACAGGGCTGACGCGACGGCAGCCTCTAACCAGGAACCAGGCCTTGGTAAACCCAGAGTGTTCAGTCGGGCATGTTGATCACAACGGTAATGGAGCTATGCGCTTGGAAGCAGATGATCACTAAACCAGCGTTGAGGTGGGAAGGAGGGAGGGAGGATATTGTGGAAAAAGGGAGTGTTGACTTGACAGACGCGTCTATTGGTTGCGGAGAAATTCTGCCACGACCCACTCGGCCGAATTGAGGGAAAGAACGTTTGAGAATCCTTCTTTCTTCCGTCCCAAGATCTCACAAAACAAAGCCCAATGAATCGTGAAGTCTGATCGTCTTTCGTAAGATCGTTCTATCTGACCTGAACATGAGACACTTTCGAGAAGTCTGAGACATGCTTCAAAAAAGAACGACATGGCCTGATGGACTGTCAATCCGCAACATTCCGCCAAGCCTCGCGACTTCTGCCTTCGTTGAGCATAGGCTTCAACAACAACAAGCGGCGGCATCTTTTCCTATCGATAGGTCAACTGTTTCGTGTAGAAGATATCGGGTTGAACACCTCTGGCCCACAATCGCTTGAATAGCCCAAAGCAGTGTCATGTTGAGATGGAACGAGCAGCGGTCATCCTGAAAATCAGCTCGCACTACACGTCAATCGGGTGACTGCTCCTATCGCTTTCGCTTTGGGAATGCTTATTTTCGAGGTGCAACCTCCCTTTTAGTACGCTTCGTAATCTTGCATGCTTCACAGATTCACGAGGGGCAATATGTCTGTTGGCTGATGATGAATCTTGTCATTACTCGGAAGAAAACACAACGCCAGAGAGCCGTCACGTTTGCGGAGCGGGGCGATCCGTTTTTCGCGGGCCGTCGGAAGGAGAGACCAACCAAACCTTTTTTCATCCTGGAAAACTCGACGTCGTCTTCTTGCAACAAGTCGCATGGCCAACACGTTTCTCAGCGACAACATTTCGACAAGCGAGGACGCTGCACGCATCGTTGCAAAAAGGGCATGCGCACTGTCGTAGATGCCGAGGTCAGGTCGAGCCACGCCGAGAACACTGCCAGCGTTGGGAGACAAGCCTCGCACACGCGCAATGAAGTGAAAACTGCCGTCGCTAATGCAGCCCAGTTTCCATGATTTCTTTCCAGATGATGGCATTTTGTCTGCACTCTCAGCTGTCGAGGGCTTGCGCGTGTACGCACGTCCAGGGGTGCAAGGGTCTCCTGATCTTTGAATAGCAACAGGCATGCTGCATGTACGCCGTCGATGAAATGTCGAGGACTGTCATCGAATCATGTCGCGTTCCAAGGATCTGAGATGTTTTTCCGGCATCGCATCTTGATGATTTCCAAATTGTTCGCATTAGCCCAATGGCGTTGTGTGAAGCAGGCCGATCAATCCCCGGACCCAAGTAGTCTGCAGCTAACAAGCCAGCCCTGAGGAAGCGCCCGCCAGATTGGGTCTTGAATAGATTGACAGCGCCTCGATCTTCACACTACAACTGCAAGGTCACAAATTCGGGATTCGAGGATGAACTCTTTTATATTACAACCGAAAGTAAATGAACATCGCCAACACCGAAGGATCCTTGTATGCACGTTGGCCGTTTTCACTCAGGCACTGGTACCATTGCAGCCGGTAAGCTGGGCTCGTTTTTTTCTTCTGCGTTCTTGATGTCGGCAATCCGGACTTTGGGAATAGGAGAGCTATACGGGCAACGAATGATGGGAAAGAGATGAATTCATACAAAAGCGGAACTAGTTCATCAACGGTTCGCCCTATACGTCCAGTCTTGGTATGGGCATGAAAATCGCCGTTGCGACATCTGTCTCCATTGAGGCATGACCCAACAACCTGGTTCTGACTGACCCAGCGACAAGGATTGAGTGATCGCCATGACGCCTCTCACAGATTCAATATGGGATTAATTTATCGTGTACTCCGGATCGAGTATGCGAGAGGGCTCACTGTAGCTTGTTGACAAAGTTGGAAAGACCAATTTGGGATTTGTCAAACGGGGCAAGGATCCCTTATCCACAGGTGTGGCCCGTCTGTCATTGTTCGGTTCTCCACCTGGAAACGACTTCAAGGCATCCCGTTACGCCACCACCGATGAAGAGGCTCAAGGGTGGTGGAACAAAGGAAGTTTATCCTGAGTCTAATCTAGCGATATCTTGCTTCCCGTGTCAAGGAGATATATGTATCTGCTTGAATCCTCTCATGGTTCTTGGAGGTATCATTTTTTCCTCATCACATTCTTTTATCTGCTCAAAACATCTCAGAGGCCAAGGATACCTGAAAAAGCAAATTTGATTGCAAGGATCTTTCTCTCGACATTCATACGACTGTAACAAGCCTCAGTCATCTCAGCTCTACACTGCGACAGCAAAAGAACTATACCTGTTGTATTACCTAATGGCCTCAACTACAATGGACACCACACACTCGTTCGAGAAGGATGTAGAGAAGGGCAACGACTGCAAAACCATCGCCATCACAGAAAAGCATTCGTTCTCGTCGTTCTCTAGCACATCAACATCATCCACAGCTGTAGAGCATTCTCAGCCACAGTTGACACAAGCCGAGGAACCTGTTCCTCCGAAAAGACAAGCCAGAGTCATCCGATACCTACGACACACTGGCCTCAATGTATACCGAAGAATCTTCTCAATTGTATTCCTCGCCAATCTTGCCGGTCTGGTGGGTCTTTTGGTGTCAGGTCATTCCTCCATCTTGACCCACATGCCGTATGCGGCCAACGCTGCAGCAGCGAACTTTTTAGTCGCGATTCTGATTCGCCAAGACTACATTTTCAACATGATCTTTCGCGTCTGTCAATTAGTGCCACTATCCGCACCATTGCGACTTCGCAGAATATTAGCCAAAGTTTACGAACATGGCGGTATGCATACTGGATGCGCGATTGCCGGAACAATGTGGTTCATTCTCTTGACTGTCCTCATCGTCGTCAACTTCGAGACTGGCGCCATCATCCATACCCCTATCGTTCCGATCTTCACCGTCCTCTTGCTCATCATCTTCCTTGTCATGTGCGTCTTTGCCCATCCGGCAATTCGTCACAGATTCCACAACTCGTTTGAGTTCACTCACCGCTTCGCTGGATGGTGTTCCATCGTCGTCTTCTGGGTTGACCTTGTCCTCATCGCCGATACAATTCGCCTCCAGAACACCACCACACCTGAGCCTCTTGGTATTGCTTTGGTCAAGCTTCCTGCTTTCTGGTTCCTCATAATCATGAGTGTGCATATTGTCTTGCCTTGGCTTCGTCTTCGCAAGGTCGCATTCACCGCTGAACGTCTTTCGGAGCATGCCATCCGTCTGCATCACAAGGAGCACATGGGACCTTACCGCGGCATTGCCATTGCTGAGTCTCCTCTTGGTGAATGGCATCCCTTTGCTTGCTTCCCCGACGGTGATGGTGTCAACAACAGCATCATGATCAGTCATGCTGGTGACTGGACTCGCAGAACAATCGACAGCCCCAAATCTCACTACTACGTCAAGGGTGTTCTCAAGACTAATGTTTTGAGCATGGCTTCCATCTTTAACCGCGTCCTTCTCGTCACCACGGGCACTGGTATTGGTCCTGCTCTTTCGTTCGTCGCGGAACCCAGTCGTAAAGGTCAATGTCAAGTCCTTTGGGTATCTTCCTCGCCCGAGAAAACTTTCGGCCAGCCTTTGATTGATTGGGTGTACACTCTGAATGGCAATGCTATCGTTTGGGATTCCAAGAAAGATGGACGTCCTGATATGGTCGCGTTGACGTTGAAGATGTACAAAGAAATGAATGCCGAAGCTGTGTTTGTCGTGAGTAACCCTAGATTGACCAAGCAATTGGTTTATGGGTGTGAAAGTCGAGGTGTACCTGCATATGGTCCCATCTTTGATTCTTAGATCTTCTTTCGTTTTCCTTTTTCTTTTCGTTTTCTTCTTCTTCTCTTGTTCTTCTATGTTTCTATACACCTTTCGACGCAAGTCGCTGATCGTCTCTTCTGTCGTTTCTGCTTTTTGATAGCGATTTTCCACTCAGCGGGGTGTTTGGATCCGAATCTATTGACCTGGACATCTCGTATATACTATTTTCTATCCTTGTACAACAAAAATGTTAATATCTCAATCTTCGCGTCTTCGCATCTTCGTATCTTATCCAAGTGTGCCTGCCATACCTCCAACTTGTACTCCATGGCCATCGTCATCTCGACTGCAGACGTCTCGCTTGCCTTTGTCAGTCTTCTTTCTCCATGTCTTGTCATGCCCGACAATTTCTCTTTCTCCATGCCTTGCCATGCCCTGCAACCTCTTCATCGCGAATCGATCCTGCAACTTCCTAAACGGCATACCCCTAAGCGATGGAGTCGTCGACATTGATAAAGGCTCACACATTCCTTTGTGCTCTTTCGGCACCTCCGCGTGCTAGAAACATGACAACCACGAGTCTTTTCAGCCCTAAGCTTGCTGTTTTGAGGTATCAATAAGATGACAAAATTCCACCCTGCCTCCCCCCCCACCATTGATGGTTCACAAAGTCTGGGAAAGTCTGCGAAAGTCGAGGTCTGATGTGACGTGATGAGATAAGATAAGCCATGCTCGATGGAAGGAGCACAACATCATGTGATTGGAATTTTGGAAAGGTGATGTCGTATCAAATGCACGATGATGTGGGATGATGAGCGCGCACTGCCACTGCTTCTCAGCCACGATACTTACGTCTCCTCAGTGGATACTGTAGACGTCTCAGATTACCGAGGTACGCTGGACCGAGGTTTATGCAAGAGGGACCAGTTTGTTGGGTCATGCAGGTACGCGTTTCAGATTACTGGATCGTCGGGGCTTTAGGATGTACATCGATTTGAGGCATCCTGAGCGAACACATCTACGGGATTGTAGTGCATTGGTCGCAATATAATGTTGCAACTTAGAGAGGGAGGGGATATCGAATAGATGGTCAAGTGATATAAGCGATCAAGGATATTTACTGGAGAGCTCTGCTTGAGTGGAAGCTACATCCGCAAAACCAACGAGCGCGGATATGCGACATCTCGGTCAGGGCGAGATGGAGACAGCCCGCGTCCGGTACGCTGTCAGATCTACACTCGTTCCACAAGAGTGGTCGACGGAGCATGATCTTTGAGAGCGATACTTGAGACGTTCTGTCTTTCAACACCGTCGTTTTCGAAATGTTGTCTTTCGAGTGCGGTCGTCTTCTTGATGATCTGTGTCGTCACGTATGCCATGATGGCACCCCAAACGATAGGGATTGTCCAAGCTGCAAATCTCTGGTCAGCATTCCATAGACTCGGTCATTATGTGCCAGATCCTGAAGAAAACTTACCCAAAGCGAAACCGACGTCCGGGTTGTCCGCGGTGAAAACGATGACCATGAGGACAGCTCCACACGACAGGCCAGAAACACCCCAAAGCCAGTCCATGCGAACGGCTGCACGCGCTGCTGCTGAGCTGATGGCAAGACGAGCTTGCCAGGCAGCTCGGAACTCAGCTTTACAGCTACCGTCTACGGCGATGATATCCTCTGCCACCACAGCCGCACCAGACGGTATCGAAGAGCCTTTTGGAGAAGAGGAAATTCGGAAAGGTGTGCGGAGACCGCAGAAGTCCAAGAGCCTTACGAGAATGAATTGTCCCGAGAGTTGGAACATCACCAAAGGCAGATATAGCGATAGAAGACGCATGTTTGTCTCATCTTCGGTGTTGCCAAACGTGAAAAGGATGACGACGTAGATGATGCCGAGTATAAAGTTGAAGTGGAAGTAATCAAAGGTCCACCATGTATCGCATCCCAGCGGACGATAGTCTTGGAAGCGGATGAGTTTGTATGTACGAACAACGAAGCCAAGAAGCGCTGGGAGTCCGATGACTGGAAGGATGATAATAAATGTGGTATGTGGTGATAACGAAGCTCCGTACTTGAGTATGAAATATAGCACGACTGGGAGAATGCTGGTGAAGAACACGAGGACCGAGAAGTGTACAGCTATGCTCTTCTTGTGTTCTCTGAGATTGAGAGGAATTATTGGGTATGTTGCTAGTTGAGATGTCATGTTGATTGGTGACAATACGGCGAAAGATGGTCGTGGGCCATGAGCAAACACAGGCGGGAAGAGCAAGTTCCTTTGTAATAAATTGCGAGGACAAGACCAGATGCTCAACACATACCAAGAGCGCTGCCGTACTTCGTATAGAACTGTGGTGCTCGTAAATCGTACATGGTAGGGACCTGGCTTCTCCGAACCCCGGAAACGTTGTTAGACTTGACCCTAACCTCATATCCTGCGAAGTCAATGGAGGGTCTCACAATGATGCGACAGAGCTCATCAGTCCTTTTCGATTAAGACGTACTCATTCTTATGGCTAACTTTCTTTAAAAGCTGCGGCCATCGATCAATGTGGCTAACTGAGGGGACAGAGCCCATGAAACAATTTAAAAGGACATTTTGGACAGAACAGACTCGTCCATCGGCCTAGACTAACAATGCGTTGAGTTTGTCGCGTATTTCTGCATGAGAATATCACGAGGTATATCCAGAGGTTGATCCAGGGGTTTATCCGGGAGATATCGAGTTGAGGCTTCTACCGTCTATTCCAGACCAGAAGTCAATTGACATGAATACAAGGTTTGGGGATTGTCGGTAAGCAACTGAAGGGTCAGCAAAATAGGCATCACCTTTGACTCTTCCACTTTCAATTTGTGTGTACTGCATGGCGGGCTTGGAAGATGCGATCTTATTCTCGGCGGATATGTTGACGAACAATCAATCGTAAAACATGTGGTGAAGAGAAGTCGAACGAGGCCTGCTAAGCATCCTGATTGCGCCACATTTTCGCGATGTCAAGAATGAGATGTTCCTTCCGGAGAGGTCGAAATCGGGCGGCCGGGGGTAGCAGCTTCAGTCCCTATCGCGACCGGGCGCAAATCTCGACCGCGCCTATCTGGCAGAAGGTTTATCAAGAGTCCTGCATATCTCTTGAGGCGAGGACCGAGATATAAAAGAGACGGTGTCGCTCTTGATAAAAACAGGGCTGTTTTTCGCGTCCGGAGAAAACCCCACACGATGTCATTTGGACCTTCCTGATTTCGTCTGTCGATCACGGTCGACGCCGACAAGAAATTTGGTGGAGACGAGCTTTCAACCAATCAATCGCTGCACGCTTTCTTGTCATGGCCTATCTGCATCTGCAGTATGGCTTCATAGTTGGCGGAAAGTAAAATATGATGGAGGTATATAAGAGGAGGGTGTGGCAGCGTATGGCTCTGTTCAACACACAGCTTGCGTTGGTCGATTTCTCGTGATGCGTTCCACAATTGCTGCAGCTTCGCTCTTCTCAACGGCGGCATTCGCTGCTCTCTATAACGAGAGCAACGCCAACCACACTTGCGCTTTGAGTCAGTCGCTTGAGCCAATGCGACGATGGAACGGTGTTGCTGATACGACTCTCCAGCTGATGCCGACTCGGTGTTGTCTTGCTCCAGCCGCGCAAATCCCCTGAGCGTCGACTCCTGTTGCGCCGAAACATTCGGAGGGCTCTTCCTCTCGACCCAATTCTGGTCAACATATACCGGCCTCGAGTCTGAAGGCCAATTGCTGCCTGCCAACGACTGGACTCTCCATGGACTGTGGCCCGACTTCTGCAATGGCTCGTACACTCAATACTGCGACCTGAACAGACAGTACGACCCCACCCCTTCGCCTAACACCACCAACAGCTTGCCCAATGGTATGTCCTACTCTTTCTCCATGATTCTCTTGCTCTTGCGGCATACTGACTGCTGGATGCAGGTACTGTCGTCCCGCCGTACAAGGGTCCCAACATTGGCACCTTCCTCGAACCCTTCAAGAAATACGACCTCCTCGCATGGATGAACAAGTATTGGATCAACCAAGGAGCTGATAACCCGTCGTTCTGGGGGCATGAATTCAGCAAGCATGCGACTTGCTTCTCGACATTCGACGTGCCTTGCTACGGTCCCGAATATGTTGAGCATCAAGAGGTGGTCGAATTCTTCGAGACTGCCATACAATACTATCGCCGTCTTCCCACCTGGGGCTGGTTGTCGCAAGCTGGTATCAAGCCTAGCAACACGACCACCTACTCGATTGGTCAGTTCCAGACTGCTCTTACCAGCTCGTACGGTGCTTTGCCCTACATCGGCTGCAGCGGCCCTCGCTTCAATGAGACTGCTGCTGGCGTCAACTCGACCGATAATGGCCGAACTCAGATCTCCGAGGTTTGGTACTACTTCCATGTAAGTGTGATGCTGCTCGAAGTCATCATGCTCGGATGGCTAACGCGACACAGGCATTTGGACGTCCTCAACGCGGTCAATGGCTTCCCACAAACGCAACAGGCTCTGTCACCAGCTGTGCAAAGACTGCCAACGCCCTCCGCTACCCTCTCCGTGCCAACGGCTCCACCTGGTGATTCGACCAAGTCAGAGGATAAGTACAAGAGCCTGGAAAGGAAACATTGACAGAAAAAAAGCGTATTGTTGGAAAGTATCCTCGGAAAGGATTACCGTGAAAGGTAGCAATCTCCTCCCATGCCATAATTGTATCAGCCACTTCGCTCGTGTCTTTCCTTTCTTCATTCGTCCCACGTGCGCCTTCCGACCACGCCTTGTACACGCCCATCACGCCTTTCTCCTTGTGCGCCCTGTCAGCGACACCGCATTTCCCGATTCTGCCTATCAACCCCGCAACCCTATCTCCATCCTTCGCGACCTCTTCAAGTACCTATATCCCTGCCTATCTTTGCACAATTGACCTTTGAGTCATTGAAAAAAGTTCAACACCGAGGGTAGCCGAAACTACTTCGGCTTGCAGCTCACAACGCGACGCGAACCGCTCGGTTCATACCCCGAATTTGCCAAGCGATAATCCCCCATATCCATCCACGAGTCTGGAAACGATTCTGATTTGATCTCGAGCTAGGTATTTCTGTTACTTGATAGTTTCTGTTGAATGCGGAGGACGTGTTGCGGGGTTATAGACTGTGATAACGTATCTATAACTGTGAGGAAGGTGAAGTCCTGAGAGTGAGATATGTAAGAGCTCGTTCCTCACTTTCCTTTCTCGATATCCTCGTATCAAAGCTTTCTCACCTATTTTTTCTGACAAAATCCTGCTGCCCAGAAGTTCCTTGTTCGCGCTTCTTGCTTTCTCAGTCTTTTGGCAGCATGGAGAAGAACGATGAGATGAAGAACTTTCCTGAGGCTACCATTTCCACTACCAAGGATGTTGGCGATGTTGAGAATGCAGGCGCACGCAATCACACCAAGCGCGGTCTTTCCAGCAGACAGGTTCAATTCCTTGCTCTTGGTTCGTAACCATTTCTCTCATTCTTCACTTCTATCATAACTGACAATGACACAGGTGGTGCCATTGGTACTGGACTGTTTGTCGGCTCTGGTGCCACTTTGAGTGCTGTCGGCCCTGCGCCGTTGCTCATGGGCTACATCGTCATGTCATTTGTCGTCTACGGTGTCATGAATGTCCTGGCCGAAATGACGACCTACCTGCCTCTGGAGGGTCTGTCCGTGCCATACTTTGTCAACCGCTTCGTGGATCCCAGTCTCGCTTTCGCCATGGGCTGGAACTACTGGTACGTACCACATCTCATTCCTGCACAGAATCTTGCTACTTACACCTTCTCGTTCAGGTACACATTCGCCATGTTGCTCGCCGCAGAAGTCACCGCCGCTGCCATCATCATCCAATACTGGACCGAGGCTGTACCCGTTGCTGTCTGGATCGCCATTGTCCTTCTCGTGATTCTCGCCCTAAACATCATTGCTGTCTCCTTCTTCGGTGAAGCAGAGTTCTGGTTTGCTTCCATCAAAATTCTGGCCATCCTGGGCCTCATTGTGCTTGGAGTTGTGCTCTTCTTCGGTGGAGGTCCGAATCATGATCGCCTGGGCTTCAGATACTGGAATGAGCCTGTAAGAGTTGAATGACTGTCGGGAAAAACGCTTATACTTACACAATCATCAGGGCGCCTTTAACCCCTTTATTGCCAAGGGCAACAGTGGCAAGTTCCTTGCTTTCTGGTACGCCTTCATCAAATCTGGATTCGCCTTCATCATGAGTCCTGAACTGGTGGTCACCGCAGCTGGAGAAGCCGAAGCTCCCAGGTAAATTCTCCGACTCAGCATATCTACTTACTAGCAACTGACACACCACCCCAGACGCAACATTCCCAAAGCCGCCAACAGATTTATCTACCGTTTGTTCGCCTTCTACGTTCTCGGTACCCTCGTCATCGGCGTAACAGTATCCTACAACGACCCATCCCTCCTTTCCGCCATCAATGACGGCGCCCATGGCGCCGGTGCCTCTCCCTTCGTCATTGCCATCCAAAACGCAGGCATCAAAGGTCTTAATCACGTCATCAATGCCGCCATCCTGACATCCGCATGGTCTTCCGGAAACGCCTGGCTGTTCTCTGGATCAAGAATGCTTTACTCCCTCGCACTTACCGAACAAGCGCCGAAAATATTTCTCAAGTGTAACAAGAAGGGCGTACCTTGGGTCGCCGTACTATTCACCTTTGCCATCGGCTGTCTCGCTTTCCTCAACGTCAGCAACAGCGGTGCCAACGTGTTCAACTGGTTCACAAACATCACCACAATCTCCGGTTTCATCGCCTGGATCGTCGTGCTGATAACCTACCTCCGCTTCCGCCGCGCAATGATCTTCCACAACGCTCTCTCCTCCCTCCCCTTCCGCACACCTCTTCAACCATACTCCGCTTGGTTTTCACTAATCATCATGGTTTTGGTGACACTGACAAATGGCTTTTACGTCTTTGTGCCCAGCAGGTGGGATATTTCAGACTTCTTGGTTTGTTACATCACCATTCCTATTTTCTTGGTGCTTTGGTTTGGGCACAAGGTGTGGAGTCGGAATTGGAAGTGGTGGATCGCGATCGAGGAGGTGGATGTGTGGAGTGGAAAGGACATTGCTGATGCGGAGGAGGCGGAATATGAAATCAGGGAGCCTAGAAATGTTGCCGAGAAGATTTGGTTTTGGGTCGTGTGAGGCGAGAGGCTCGCGAACAGTATTTTATGTATTAGAGTGGAGGGAGAAGTACATTGTTACCATTAATTATGAATTGTTTTATGCATGCAACAATACTGTCAGTTTTCTCGACCTTGATTGCTTGTCTAGGCCTTCAAGATACTGAAGTTGCATGTTCAGATAGGCTTTTGCTTGAGAGGTACAGAGGAAAGCATTTGGGTTGATGACTATTCACGGATGATAAAGGGCACGTATCGCTTGGAGAGAAAAAAGAAACACGCCGGAATCCCAATCTCAACACAGAGTAAAAGACCTTGAAGAGATTATACTAAATCACAGAAATCACGAAAAATTGCACGGTAAAATGGGTAGTCGGTTAAGAATGAACGTTGTTCTATTGTGTAAGGTCAATGCAACGAGCGTAAGACCCATCTGTCATGGCGGTATTGATCAGACATGTATCTAGATTTGAGAATTGGCTGATCATCAAGATCAGGTCAACTGTATAAGAGATGAGGAGTGAATTATAGTACGGTTTATGTGACAGAAGGCTCTACGACAAATAAGTTAGTCAACAGAGTAGAGTTCATCACCATTGTCTTCAATTTCCATCAATGCAACAGCTTCTTCGATCCCAGCCTCATCATATTCTTGAGCATCCTCAGCATCTCCATCGGGCAAGAAGTCTGGAAGGTCAATCGGCAATCCAGTACCGATATCAACAGGCACAAATCCATTTGCGTATTCATGATCAGTCTCATCGTCGACGTTGTAAACATCTCGTTCAGCTTGATCACGAGCTCTGTGCATGTTAATCATGAGCAAATCACCTGGATTGGCTTTAGCGACATCAGCGAGTTCTGCATCCAACAAGCCTTGCTTGATTTGATCGCGCATCTCTTCACGTTGAAAGGCTTGATTGAGCGTGCGTCTGCCGGGACGACCGCTTCGATTGGTGTGGACGAGGACGCCTATTTCTGCTTCCATAGCAATAAGCCATTCGCGGAATCGACGCACGAGATTACGAACACTGAGGTGTGGGTTTCTGGTGATGGAGGCGATGAGAGCACAGGCGTCGTCGTAGGTAGTTTGGCCTTGCATAATCAAGTCGTAGTGATAGCTTGCCGTGTCGATGGTGCCAGTGATTGATTGCCTGATGATGTTCGCAGCGGAGAAAATGTCTCGGGCGCCGGGCGTGGAAGCGATACGTGTTAATATGTCGATAGCTATGGTTTCCAAAGGCACGAGTTGCCATCTTAAGTGGTGAGTCCAGTCGGACAGACGTTTCAGCAAGCGGTAGTTGATGTTGATTTGAATCATCTCGGGCGTCAGAAAGCTGGGTGGAGGAGGGTGAGAGATGGCTTGACTGTAGGAGGGAAGAGGTGTACTGGGTAGTGCCGTATCCGGAAGGGGACCTTGGAGTATAGGCTCAGGTGTGTGAGGCGAAGAGGGTCGCGAATCGAGAGTTGGAGTAGAAGCGGCATTTCTGGCTGCCGTAATTTCGTTGATCTGCTCTGTCAGCAAATGCTCAGGGACGTGACTCATGCGTGAAACATTACCTCCTGAAGTATCAAGAGACCAATGAAGCGCCCCTGCAACAATTCCAGGTAGTGTCAAGCGACCTTCGAATCTCATAGTGTCGAATTCGGACTGGTCATAATTGGGAATCTGGGGACCTGTCCTGTCGGTGTCGTCTGGGTGCCATGTGTCAGGCGCGGTAGAGAGCTCAGGGGAAGTTTCGGCGTCGACAAACGGACCTAAACAATTAGCACAGATGGTAGTTTCATTGTGATAGACCATCCAAGGATCGGAGCATGAGCCATGAGGCCAGCCATTAGCACAGTTAGTGGCGCCAGCACCAAAGTTGTACCATCGGGTCTCCCAAGACTTCTCACCGCACTCGGTGCAGATATAACGAGTTCTTTCTCCAAAACACATGTTGTTGATTGTTGATCGTGTTGGGGTGTTCTGGACGCAAGTTTGGTGAGGTGTGCAATTTTAGAATAGAGAAGTCTACTGGGAACATTATAAACAATTCAGAAGAGACTGCAGAAGTAGCGAGCTTGATATCAGGGACTCATCTGAACAATGAAATTGTGTTGATAACAAAGAAAGACTGAAGCTGCCCAAAGAAAGCAACAAAGACAAACGCTGCGTCTTTTCTGCTGCTTTGTGTCTTTGTTAGCAGCTGGAGACTAACTTGCTAAAATGCCACGTTATTGGTTATTCACCAATGATGGGAAGAGGATCTGGCATTGGTAGACTGAGGTGAGATATTCTTCCTCCACTGATAAGTCTGATGTTCCGCGCTAATCCAGCATCTGACCAAGAAGCACATTCATGAACCACTTCCCATTCTCTCCAGTGAGTCCATGCTATGAAACTGTCGTGGCGATTCGAAACTCAAGCATCAGTAGGGGTGGTAGCCTCTGTTGTTTCCACCATTCCATCCACCGCGGTAGATACCAGCAACACCATAGCCATTGGACTGACCTCCACGACCACATCCACCACCCTGCTGCTGACTAGGAAAGTGGTAGAAAATCCCGGCGTTAAAGCCGTGGTGGAAGCAGCGAGGTACGCCGTCTTTGGTTGTAAGCCACTCATTAGTATTTTCGACGTCCTTGCTTCTGCTAGTTGCGAACTCAGAAGAAGTATCGGGAGGTAGGGCTTCTTCCTTCTGATTTGGAGTGATGGTATGGAGAGCAGCCATCTTAGAGTCGAGGCCAAGATCTGTACGCTCATTCCAGAGGGCGACTCTCGTCTTGATATCCGAAAGGTTGCTCCAGACATGCAATCAAGAATGGCTGCAAAGGTACCGAACACAGTAACTTCCTCGATGAGCCTACCGCAAAGCTTGTGGCAGAGAAAGGAGCAGTTCTTACACGCCCACTGGTCACTTACGCCGAGATGGACGGCTGGCCTGCTATCTACTACCTGAAAGTGCAAAGAAGAACGGCGTAGTTCTGGAAGCCGGTATCCGATCGCTGAAGATTGCTTCAGAGGCTGGCGTGACTGTCTGCTTCGGCACTGATCTGTTGGGTCCGCTGTGCCCAGACACGAGAGTTCAGCATACGCTCGGAAGTCCTTTCTCCGGTGGACTTGCTGCGTACGGCAACGGTCAATCCTACACGTATGCTACGGGTTGAAGACAGATTGGGTCAGATCAAGCCTGGCTTCGTCGCCGATCTTCTTATACTTGAGTTAAACCCACTGGAAGACATCACTATATTGGACTCGCCTGTTAAACATCTCTTTGCAGTCATGAAAGGGGGTCGAGTGTATCACGGCCGCTGGTCGAAGCTGCCAGTCGACGCACCAACACCTGTCTCTTTCTTATAATAAATGGTTATACGGAGATAATTGAAATGTAGTTCCATCCACAAGATTCTCATGTGAACCTTGGCTGGAGTTTGCCAGAGATCCTCTCCAAGATTCGTTGCGGCAAGAGCGTCTCATATACATGACCAACCCACTCACAGCACAGTTCTCTCGTGTGAGCCGGATCAATGATCTCCTCTACGCCAAAGTGATTGGCGGTGCGGATGGGATTCATCAATCGTTTGTACTCGTTCTCAAGCTCTGCGTATCTTTCATCTCGCTTTTGCTTGCCATGTTGACGCTCGATCTCCCGAAGTTCGAAAGAATGACCGACTTCAATGCCGCCTTCAAGTGGTAGTGATCCCCACTGACCAGAAGGCCATGCAACTCGCATGCGGGGGTCTCGACAGTCAAGCATTAAACCACCTGCTACGCCATAGACGCGTCTTGTGATGACACTGAAGACGGGCATGGTCGTGCTGTAATAAGCTGTGGCTAGTGAGATGCCATGTCGCATTGTCGCATTACGCTCAGCAACTGTTCCGATAGCATATCCGGGTATGTCCACAAATTGGACAAGGGGAATGTTGAAGATGTCCAAGAACTTGAGCATCCGTGCGATCTTCTGGGAGCCCAGAGCATCGAGTGCACCGGCATTGACCTCGCAATTCAGCGATACAATGCCAACGGGCTTGCCTCCGAGTCGAGCCAGACCAACAATCGCTGTTCTGCCCCAGAGTGGACCAATCTCGAAGAAAGAGCCTTGATCGACAACTTCGGTGATGATCTTGCGAGCGTTGTACATGCGATTCTTTGCACGGGGAATGATTGATCGAAGCACCTCAGACTTGCGGTCCGTGGGATCCGATGATTGAATGACTGGAGGTAGCATGGTCCCGCAGTTTGGGAGATAGCTCAGAACTGTGCGCAACTGCTCGAAACATCCAGCTTCGTCGGCTGCGAGATTGTCGATGGTGCCGTTCGTACAGTGTACTGCTGGGCCACCTAGATCTGCAGGTGAAAGATCCTCTTCGAAACTTGCATTCTTGACGACATCCGGTCCGGCGTTGAACAAAGAGCCAATGTCGCCGGCCATGACGGAGAAATGACATGCCACAACACGAGCAGCGCCCAGCCCAATGGCTGGACCGACAACTGCGCCGAGGTTTGGAATGCCGAGATTGAGCTGTTCGACAACATGTTGGAAAGAGGGCAGTGGCGGTATGTAAGAGTACTCCCATGAGCGAATTGTTGTGACAGATCCACCGCCTGAAGAACCGTCGACCAATTTCACAATCGGCAGCTTCAAAGCGATGGCGAGCTTTTCCATATAGACCTGAATATGGTCAGCGTATGGACTCCTAAAGGGGTGAAAAATATCTTACTGTCTTCTCGGTCGAAGCACCATCAGCGTGGCCGGCTCTAATCGAGAAGTCGTCTGCTGTTAGGATGATCTTGCGACCTCGTAATCTTCCGAATCCCTGAACATTGTTGGATGGTACGAAACCGATTGGTTCTTCGTTTGTATCGCCAATTTGCTTCCACTTGACAGTACCAGATACACTCCCCACAGACCGAAAGCTCCCAGGATCGAGGAGTTGTTGTATTCTCTCCTGTACCCAGAGCTTACCGGCTTTCTTTTGTCGCACATAACCTCGATTACTGGTATCAGGTGTCGCTGCGATTCCCTGGAGTGTTGCAATCTGACCAAGAACATCCGAGTAGTCTGACGGTAGAGCACTTGCGCTTCTGCTGCCTCGCTTTCTTGACTGGTTCTTTGGTGTTCCTGTCGCAAGATGCGAATTGACCTGGTCAAGACGTTCCTTCGCGGTCTTGTTCGACATTTTGGGGTGAGTCAGGATTGCTCTGTCTAGATCTCGATCAATCAATCAAGTGTCAGCGGCAACAGTCATCTTAATCGTTCCACAATTGCTAAATTTGTATAACGACACTGTTATGGTACGAGTCGTAGTAAGTTCGGGAATGGCCTCGGTTTGCCGTGAGAGATGGGGAGGGGCGTGTCGTCATCCTCCGCAAATGCCGAGGTACGAGACCATCAAGCCTCCTGCCATTCTTGTGATTCCGCTACCTTCGATGATATCCCAGCACCAGTAACCTTGTGCGTGCGAAACGTGATTCGGTATCATCTAGCTGCTTGTCCTTACAATCTCTCAAAATTCCCAGCCACCGAGCGGCCGCAGACGCTCCCTCCACCATGTCAAGGCCTCCGACGAGACAGATCGAACGACTTCTTGTCGCAAACAGGTCTGTACTCTGTGACTCTGCGAGGTCCTTCCTCATCTGATGAGAAACAGAGGAGAGATAGCGACAAGGATCATCTCCTGCGCTCGAGAGCTAGACATAGAAACCTTCGCCATTTACATCGCCGGAGACGACTCTCACACTTTAGGCGCAGCTCACGCCATCAAATTGGATAGTGCTTCATCTTTCATGAAAATCGACGAACTTCTACGTATTGTAAGAGACAACAACATCGACTCCGCTCACCCTGGATATGGCTTTCTCTCTGAATCAGAAGAGTTCCCCAAAAGGATGTGGGAGGAAGCGAATGCTATTGTTGTTGGTCCAGGTTGGGAGATCCTTAGCAATACTGGAGACAAGCTAAAAGCAAAACTTCTTGCTGAGAAATGTAAGTGACTGATTTTGAGAAAGTTTGACTCTACTGATCAGATGTACAGGCCAAGTCCCGACAACTCCAGCGCTCGATCGACCTACAGATGATGTGGAGGACATTCGTGGTTTCGCAGCAAAAACTGGTTTCCCTTTGATGATCAAGGCGGTCGATGGAGGTGGTGGCCGAGGAATCCGGCTGGTCCGTAGACTTGACCAGCTCGAATCGTTGTTCAAACGCGCCCTTGAGGAGAGTCCGTCGAGGCAGGTATTCGCAGAAAAAGCGGCGATTGACGGATTCCGACACATCGAAGTCCAGATCATCGGCGATGGAACAGGTAACGTCACACACCTCTGGGAACGTGATTGCAGTATCCAAAGAAGATACCAAAAGATCGTTGAGTTTGCTCCAAGCTTGATCGATGATCGGAGACTTGTTGCACAAGTCATTAACGCCGCGCTAGAGATGGCCAGCCACGTAAGTTGACATCTATCTGAGGAGGATCTGACTGATGATTGACTAGATCCGGTACTTCTCACTGGGTACCTTTGAGTTCTTGGTAAATCCGATCTCGCATGAGTTTTACTTCCTCGAGATCAATCCTCGTCTCCAGGTTGAGCATACAATCACCGAGAGCATAAGTATGTCAGACCTAGTCAGATCTCAACTTATGCTCTCCCAAGGTGCCACACTTGACGATTGTGGTTTGACAAGCTCGTCGTTAGCCCGAGATCCTGAAACACCACCACCACTCCACAGCATACAACTACGAGTCACCGCCGAGAACGTGGAACAGAATTGGGCGTTGTCCATCGGCAAGATATCAAGATCCAGGTTTCCAACCGGCAATGGCGTTCGTGTCGATACTCATCTTGTCAATGACCATGATGCGATTGTGTCAACAGACTTCGACAGTCTCATCGCGAAGCTGGTCATCACGGGCTCTTCCTGGCGCGAAACAGTTCGAAAGGCAAAGCGTGCATTGGAAGACACTTTCATATCTGGCGTGCAGACGAACATCAACATGCTTAAAGCCATCGTGACGCATCAGGACTTCCTAGACGGTAATTGTGACACTCAATGGTTGGAGAACAGACATGAAGAGCTTCTTCATGCCAGCCGGCAATTTCCTACATCTCACCAGACTCCTGCACCGGATCTGACATCAGCTCTTGTCAACTCAACTGGCAGTACGATTCTCCGAAAGGGTGACGCTTGGACTGCCTCTATCTCTTCGCCGTCAGATCCGCAAAGTAATGATGTACCATATCATGTCGAACTGACTCGCGTCTTCCGCAACGATTTCCCCGGACATCTGAGCGCAGAGCTACTGTTCACCACACCATCGCAAGAGTCCAAACCATACCGTATCACGCTCTCTTCAACAACTGCAAGTGCAGCAGCAACCACTTCACAGCAACGACGAGGAGATCCGTCAGACTCATCTCACGTCATCATACCTTTCCCTGGAAAACTGGTAGAGGTACTTGTTGACGAAGGCGATGTTGTACAGCAAGACGATGTTATCTGTGTCGTGCAGCAAATGAAAATGGAGCTCGAGGTCCGATCGCCGAGAAGTGGAAACGTGGTGTGGATCACAGAATTGGAAGATGGTGAAGATGTTGCGGAAGGAATGCTGGCTGCGATAGTGGTACCACAGAAGGATGCGAAGCTCTGAGAGAAAGTCAAAACATAGTATTTTTCGGAAACGTGCCCCGAAGCGCCACAAACAAACATGGTATCCACAGCGGTCTCAATCCTTTCACACAAACATCCATCCACCAAACAACAGACCAAGTCCAAATTGCATAAACCCTGCAGACTCAATGGAGGAAGCAGCTCCTGTAGACGCAGCGATACTGCTAGTCGCACTTGCAGCACCGGATGTAGCTGAACCTTGACTACGCGACGTAGATCCGGTGGCGGCTGAAGCTGCAGAAGAGGAAGAGCGTGCGGTTGAGGATGCCCTGCTGCTGGAGGCCATTGAAGAAGCCATCGAGGACGACATCATTGACGACGACATCATAGAAGACGACATCATTGACGACGACATCATGGAGGACGATGCAGCAGCGCTTGAAGCAGAAGCAGATGATCCTCCAACAGCAGCACCGCCAGCTGAAGCTTCAGCACCGAGAACACCACCATAAACCTGCTCAGGAACTGTACTGGTCCCAGCAGTCGACGCAGCAACAATGAAGGCACCGATCGTCTGATCATTCGACGACCTTTCGCAACCAACAGTCAGTGAAATGCCCAACTCTGATGCGGCTGAAAGGAAGAAACTTACGATGGATTAATCACACCAACCATACCAGCCTGGCAATGATCACCTTGAGGACAATAATACCAAATCGGATCGGTATTGTTGACGGTGATGGTGAAAGTCGTATTGGACTCTCCACTGGCCACTTTGACGAAACCAGAATTGAAACCATTGTCCATGGCCGCGCAAGGACTGGAGTAGCTACTACGAGCTACACCGTGAGCGCGAGGGTAGAAGTGAAATGTGACAGTGTCACCGACAGCAGCGGTGGTGGAATTTGGGGAGAAGACTAGGCCATCTTCGCCGACGTCGATGGAATGTGATGCAGCATTGACAATGCCAAACAAGGACAAAGCGATTGGAAGAGTGTACGATTTCATGTTCAGCTTGGAGGAAGAGAAATAGATGGAGAGTCTAATGGCAGTATCAAGACAAGTCAGGTAGGGAGGACCTAGACTTTATGTAGAATGCTCGGAAGCTGGAAACGCAAAATCCGTTCGTCCCCCGTACCCTACACCACATACAGGTCATACGTTGGAACGGCAACAACAAGCACCAATCAGGTGACACATTCCGCAAACGCCGATAACCATATAGCGAGTCTAGTGGGGTCTCTGGAAATAATTGAATACGATGACATTCAAGGTACCTTGCAGGTCATGTGTCTCCATGATTGGAACGGAGATATATTAAGCTTTATGGTTTGGGGGGAACATGGCGTTTCTTAGCTGCGTCAAGCGTTGACCAAAAATTTAAGAACGGGTCCATGATCCAGGCTGACAGAGCGGGGAAGCCACGGAGGAGGGTTCAGCTGGACTTTTTGGACGTGGTCGAGGCTGACGCTGGTAAAGTACTCTCATTCTCATCCCGTCCAGCACTGTACAGTAAGCTAGTTATCCTTCGCCCGCTCAGCGGCCATCAGCGGAACCAGCCATAGCGTCTCGGACGCGGATGTCTTCGGCGACAAAGTCGAAATTCGCAATGACAACAATGGAGACGCTGCCTGATAGTCACAATCGCGCGTTCGGGCGACGTAGTACCTTGACCGATGAGACGACAAATGAACAACAGACACCCACACATTGGAGATACTGCCTGGTAGATACCTACCACCTACTATGAGGACATTGACACCGTTCTTGTATATGCATGCAGTAACACGGAACCGGTAATCCGCAGGGGTCAACTAGAATGCAATTACGACTTAAGACAGTGGGCGAGGTAAGCGAGAGGGGGGTTGGAGCTGTTCTATTTCTCTCCGAATGCGCTGAAGGCCAATCTCACAAAACTGAGAGTGGGAGAGAGAGGTTGTATAGTACGGCCAACGAACAATAAGAAGGTAATGGGCATATGGAGAGCGGGTAGGCTACGATCAGACTGTTCTGAAGCTACCGAAAGAAGAAGGTAACGAAGCAGGCCAGAATCCCAGTCTTCCAGTTTTGCTGGACTCGGAGTCGACGAGCCTGAGGAAGGAGAAAATGTTGGAATAGCGTGGATGCGTAAAACGAGCCCCGAGAGGACACGCAAAGATGTCCTGCATGTGCCGGAAGGAGCGCGAAGGTCACTAATCAAATCACAGGTGAACAGCAAGAAGATTACTTGATTGGCATATAGATAAGAGATGTGAAGGAACCCCTTGAAGGAACAGACATGTTTGTACGGCAGTGGACGATTGACCTGTACTTGTCACACGGAAAGCGCCCAGTCCAGACCAAGTTTCGTGTCGGAGAACTTGTCCATGAGCGATGGATAAGGTGGCCAATGCGGTGTAAGTGAGCATAGCAGAGGGCAAGCAGGAACAGAATACGACAAGAGCGTATAGCGAGAGATGCTTTGTACAATTTTCTTCATACAATCTTCAAACAAGCAACAGCAACATACAACACACAAACAATGCTAAGTCTACACTTTCATACCCCTCTTACGCCAAGACTCCTTCTCCACTTTTGAACCCTTCAAGAAGTCTCCCTCAACCCATGATCTCTTGTGGGAGGAGTCCTTCCAAACTACAAGATATTCTCGAAGTAGGAGCTCTATGTTTGGCGCGAGCGCCGACACCCATCTGCTTGTATTCTGCAATATACTTGACATTAGCCTCCGAGACGTGTGCCCTACGCTCCACGACCTCATCATCGGCCATAACAGTGCCATCATCGTCGTCCTCTTCCTCTTCATCGGTTTGGCTCAATATTGCTAGCGAAGATCGAACGACAGGAGCCATGTCATCTTCAGCATCCTCATCATTAAGGGCGTTAATGTCGGCAGCGACCTCATCTTCGGGAGTGTCTTCGGCGTCGGGAGTGGGAGGTCGCGCGAGGCGACGGCGAGCTGGGACTTCATCGAAGTCATTGGTGGCTGGACGGAGGTGTCCAGAGTTCTTGTCCTTGACGTAGGACACATGTCTTCCAGCGGAGAGGGAGATTTTGCGAGCCCAAGCGACAGAGCCAACAGTACGAGCAGACACTGTAACATTGTATAAGAACGGGGTGAGTCAAGACAGATGATGGATACATGTGTATACTGGTGAAAGAGAGGAGAGAAGAAGGACAAAGGGGTTTCCGGACTTCAGCGGCCCTCTGCGCTATCGAAAGTTCTGCGTCATGAAGCGACCCGCGGCGCTGTACTTGTTGTGGATGTTAAGGACGAAAGCGGCAGGTCTTCACGAGGACGAGAAGGCTTAAGGAAGAGAAGATGCTTGTTGCTAGAGGTCTTAAAAAACGACAATCCTGCGACGAGAGAAGAAGGGAGGGAATTGGATTGGAAAAGAAATTTGAGTGGGAGTGGGTGCTGCCTGAAGGAGAGTCGTTCTTACCTGTAGTAATGGTTAGAGGAAGTTGCACTTGACCTACTTTTAAGGAAGCAGCGGTTGTGATGTGGGGCACTTTTAATCACAACAACATGGGAATACCGAACGAGAAGAGCAGCTCGTCATACTTGTAGCTGTATTGAACTTCAGCGACTACACCGAGTTGCAAGGCGAGCATCATGTTTGCGTCGACAGTAACGTAGCCTTCAGTGAGAGAGAAGAGAGGACTGATAGTGCCCGAGCCTTGGATGGTGACACTTCCAGAAGCTCCACATCCAACGCAGATCTTCATGCTAGCATCGAACTCGGCCTTTCCAGGTTTCTTGATCTTCTTTGGCTGGCTGGGTTTGAACTCTTTGAGTAATCTAGCATCGCCCCATGGTGATTCGACCATGTTCTTCTGCTCTTTTGGAAGTTGGAAAGACCATTGCTTGTTAAATGACCTGGTGAAGCCACGGCGGCTCAGGTGATGAAATCTAGCCAGGTCGCGTCAGCGCAGACTATCGTTGTTGCCTTCCTCGTAGGTGTAGTCGTAGGCGAAATCAGTCTCATCTTCCGAGATTTCACTAGCGACATATTTCGAGTCCAGATCTTTAGTGCCATAAATCTTGTCGACATAACTGTCAAATGGAGTACTGTCTAGATCGTCGTAATAGCCCAGGCAGTCATCTAGGTAGCGATCGATATTGACGTCGAGAGGGCCGATCGGCAGACCATACTTGGCATCGACTGCGTTGCAAGCCGCGTTAGTTGAGCTGGGAGTCGCTGATGTGGTAGAGCCTCCAGAGAGAGTGGAAGTTGGGTTGTCTCCGTTGATCGAAACTTGAGGCTCCGGCTTGTAGACGCCCCATTGGAACTGAGCTCCGTTCATCCAGTCTGCCACTTCGACTATCGCACCGGATACGGTCACTGTCAGTCCTTCGACTGAGAACACAAGTGAGGAAGAGACATAGTAACAGAACTCGCCATTTGCAAAGTTCTGGCAGATGTTGGAATAGGTGATGAAGATGAGCTGCTGGTTCGAAGACCAAGAACCTTGTGCTTGAGCGAAGCACGCCGCGTCAGCAAACTTGACTGAGAGGACACCGCTGTCATATGAAACTGAGGTAGCGCAGTCCGTGTGATCAAGATTGACAGCAGGGATCTTGTAGTTGATGTCGAGAGTACCAAAAGAGTGTGCAACACTTGGATCGGCACGAGGACCTCCATCGTTGTAATACAAGGGTGCTGGCTGGTTCGCAGGAATCAAGTTTTGTGGTCCAACGACTACATCCCAATGAACGGCAGGAGAGAGAGTAACTGTAGGAACTGGAGCATCCGCAGTTTCTGACCAATCGAAATTGCCCTGGGCTCCAGTGATCGGTGTCGAAGAGGCAGACAGAGTGACAGTCTTGTACACAGTCGAGACGACGTGATCTGCGCCTTGGTAAACAGTGGTATGTATCGTAGTAGGAACGATAGAGGTTGCAGGAACCAGGGCGGTGGTGGGGACTCTCGTCGTGGTGCTGTTCAAGTACGTGGTACCATTGATCACAGCAGCAGCAGCTTGTGGGTTGAACCCGTTGAAGAAGGTGCCTGAGGAGGCAGGGAAGGCCGACACTCCACCAGCAACGCTTGCAAGGGCAATGCCGAGGTATCTCATGATTGTAAGACAATAAGTAATGGATTGAAGAAAGAAGGGACGGATTCAAGACCAGAATGAGTGATGGTCTTCAGAGTAGCAACTGGATAGACCAGACCAGTTCCAAGGTCAGAACTGGTCTGGCAGTTCCAACTGGACCAGATCGCTTGGCGAACTGCCAGTTCGCCAGACTAGACCAGATCGATCTGGTCAGCTGTATAGAGGCTCGTGGCGAGGAGGAAGGTGTAAGAATTCTCAATGTTCTTCAATATCAACGGGTAGACTAGCAACGTTTTTAAAGGTCCCTTCGAGACTAGTAATAATGCCGGTTTTAATCTAGCTCTTAACACACTAAGCCTCTCCTATCGATCGTGCTAATAGTCGTCCTCTTAATGGAGTAACTATTAGACCTGCGCTTAAGAAGACACGCTCTAGCTTATTAGACATTGTAGGGATAGTAAAGAGGTCTCGGGCTATACGTGCGAGACGAGGGTAGCACTACTTTTAGCGCTTCGAAGACCAGAACTTAAGGGGTCTAAACTCATTAGGTTAGCGACCCTTATCGCACTAACGACTGTATTCATCGTTACTTATGTCGTCCTCTAGATTAGAGAAATTACTTAAGAGGTCCTCGTCCATCTAGCGCGCATTATCTTTAACTCTTGTAGACTTAAGGTCCTTATCGGTCACCTTAATATTAGCGTATTTAAGCTAAAGATTCCTAACACTAGTACGCGCCCTAGTAAGCTAACCCTGCCGGTGTTTCTATGCCTTCTTAAGCTACTTCTACTTAAGTCTAGGGTAAAGCACGATAGTAGCGACATAGACCGGCGATTGGTCTGTCTTTATGTAATATTTATCTAGCTTTTTCTATACGAGGTTAACACCGACGTAGAGCATACGATATTCTATCGTGTTCTTAATAGGCTTACTCGGAGGAGGAGCAGATAGAGGAGATAAGGGTTAAGGGACTAGTATTAGCGTAGGAGGAGGTAGCATTAGTTATAATGACTAATTGCGGCGCAGATTAAATCGAGTAAGAGGTGCTAGCCGGTTAAGGTCTTAGGAGTCTTCGAAGACGGTGCTAGCCTATAAGTTAAACATAGAATAATCTTGTGCCGGCCGTATAATAGAGTACTTAGTCTTCGCTACCTCGAGGTGCGTAAGCATCTTCTCTATAGTAGGAATTACCTACTAGATAGCGCTATAACTAGCTCCTCCTCCTCGGCCTTTAAGGCGCTAAGTAGCGTAGTAAAGAGGCTCGAGTAGATAGTTATATATCGTAAGAATCGCCTAATCGTCCTAAGTAAGATAGTCGTCTAAATGAGCTAGCTTTTTACGGTGCTTTAGAGGAGGAGCTTTGCTGCCATTATTAGTGATCTTACTCTAATACGCTTACTAGTTAGAGTGCGCCTTATTATAAAAGTCTTCGACTGCTAGCCTTAGTCGAATAAAGACTATAATAGCCTTAAACATAGAGTTCCATCGAGTGTCGTTAGGAGTATAGAGTTCGCTAATCTAATCTATTAACGGATAGTCCTTCTAAAGCTTTTTAAATGCTTCGTTACGCTAAGGCGATAAGCGGATCTAAATAATCGTGTTTCTTATCTTACTAAGTGGTCCCTTCTTGCGCTAAATGAGTAGATCATAATTCTTAATGGTGACCGAGGCTAGTTCGTTTTTAAAGGCTTCCTCGTTAACACCCTAGAGCATTGCGCGCGCAATAAGGTTAATCTTATAGCTAGAGTAACGGAGCCTTCAGTAAAGAGGATTAAAGCCATATTTAAGGCTAAGGGCTTGTATATAGGTATCGTTATTGGTCGCATTATCCGTCATAAAATATCTAAGTTTTTCCCGAAGGTTAAAGTGCTCGATAATGTCGGTAATGTTGTTAGTAATGTTAATGCCGGAGTAAGCGCCGAGCTACTCTAGCAAGGATAGAAGGAAGGTCTTAAGGTTACTAAACTTATCTGCGAAGTGACAGTTAATACCGAGTAGAGCGCGGATGTTACGAGAAGTCTATAGATCGAAGGATAGATAGATCTTACTCTCTACTAACCTAAGCTTTTTAGTTATAATGCTAATGTGACTATTATAAGCTTAGGTAATCTAGTCGCTAATAGTAGTATAGCTTAGAAGGCAACCTCTCTAGCTAATAGCAGGGTTAAGAGAAAGTAGAAGGTCCTATAGATACTAAGATTCGAAGAGCTAAAACGCATGGTTATTATAATAGATTAGGGAAACGATGCGAGCCTTCTACTTAGCTAGATAGAAGACGGTGCTATAGCGCTTAATGTCCTATCTATAGTTCGAGCTCTTAGTAGAGGACGTAGCAAAGCTGCTAGATAGTCGACTTCTCTTAGGGGCGTTCTCGCTATAAACAGTAATACTATAGGTGCTAAGATGCTTAATAGGGGGTGCCGTGCCTTTACCTACACTAAAGGCATATCGAGTAACTCGTTTCTTGTAGTAGGAGGTGCAGATCTAGTAGTATTGCTTAGGTAGAGCACCCTTAACTTGTACGCGCCAACCGTAGAGAAAAATCTAGCTTATACTAGCTCCCTTTCCATTAATATACCCCTTAAGTTGTATCTTACTCCTATCTCTTTCGCGCTAATAGAGGCGACTAAAGTCGACGTCCTTATAGTAGTCGATGTTTCTAACTGTACGTAAGCTATCTACGCGCGTAGCAGTGCTTTAGAAGTCATTAGGACGTTAGAACTCGGTAGGGACGTTAATATGCGAGGAGGCGACGGTAGAGGTTAATAGGGTAGAGAACTAGCTCGCGGTTTCGAAGGGGAAGCGAAGGTCAATTAATGAGAGTAATTAAGAGTCCTAAGAGGTCTCGGCTAGTGTTTAAGAGGGTTAGGTAGTCATTTTATTAAGTGGTGACAATGTTGTTGTTATAGTTAGGAGCGGGAAGATATGGAGAATATTTAACGTTGGAATTCAAGCCCTCTAATTGGCCGGTGGAGCGCCAAGGCCGCTAGCCGCCACCAAAACAGATCGATCTAGCAGATCCAGTATACCGATCTGATCTAGTGGATCCCAAAGTCGGAACTGGTCTAGTTAGCGAACTGGTAGATCGATCTAGTAGACCAGATTAGCGATCTGTCTAGCTCCTACTCTGATGGTCTTGTTCCAGATGGTCGATAGACAAGGCTATTCCGAGTAGTCGCTGATGATTTTCTCGAAGCTCGAGCGCGTATCTTGTGCACTTATATGTCAGTGTATTATTCTCAGTGTGTGGATACCCAACAACAGAGCAAAGGCCCAACTGCATCAGGGGCAATCTCTTCGCTGTTTCGGTTACTTCACCAGATTCTAGTGGAATAAACAGAAAACACATAGGAGGAAGCATCCTGAACGGTAGACGAAACTGGTTCTCAGCTGAGGACTGTAGATACAGTGAGTTTAGAGTTGAGCGTTCATGAAGACGTTACAACGTGGGGCGACTGCAATCTGTCTCGATGGGATTTTGGGGTAGAGATTCAGCTCTGCCGTTGAACTGGCCGTGAACCCTTCTCAAGACCCGATAGATTGAACAATTGAACAGCACTTAGCAGGGCCTATCTGATGGCAATGCCGATATGCTCAACACGCCTGGTGAGAACAGAATTGATAGTGCTGCAGGTGGACTTGGACGTGAGCAGGTCTTGCACGCGTTCAACCAGCGCTTCATCATAGATCGTGGCCATCGTGAGCGTAACGTGTAGCAGCTCAGATTGAATTGAGCCTTTCGGTCTTTTGCATGGTGACATGCACTCGCCGCCTTCGTCTTGTTTTGTGCGAAGAAAGGGCATGTCAAGAGCAGGACAGAAGTTGAACACCGCCAAGTCAAAGATCTGGAGCGTGATCAGATATTCGAGCCAGTTCGCCAAGCACGCAGAACGCTCACGGCTCGGCTGTTTTTAGCTTTCTTCTCCGTTTCCATTCGGCAACGACCTCTCGACCCCTAAGACTCCTGACCTGTGGCCTAACCACTTGCCGTGAACGACCGGCTCCAGAGCCTGAGCGCACGGCAGAAGACGTTCAATATCTACCAGTCACGACTCGCTTAAGTTCAGGAGTGTTCTGAATCTACAAGTCGTTAGAGGCATCGGGCACTGTGCAACTCTAAACTCTCAGCTGCATATCAAACGGATACAGGCTGACACCGATGACTTCTGGACTCCTGTGCGAATGAAATGGATCTCCTGGACTGCAAGAATAGCACGCTGTTTCCTCCACATTCCGGCACAAATTGACAGCATGATTGCTGGTGGTCGCTTCGAAAAACGGCGACTGCACTCTGGAGGATACACTCCCATGAGAGACATGCCGGGACTCGTTCAACGGCACGTGAGTCGAGAATTTCGGCTTGACCGAATCCTACACAGATATACCTTGGGCTACAGTTTCCTGTTTCTGATTCTTTACGCCACGTCCAAATCTGATACCATTGACGACCTGTTGAATGGTTTGTGTGTAGAACCATTCTCCCATCATGGCAGAGAATGGCCAAGGGGGATCACTTCAGCTCACGCTGACTGACAACGTCCGCCATTATTGCAGTCTCGGCTCCTCCGTGGATGAACGTCTTACAGGTCGAGACATGAGATTCTACAAGCGGTATTGAATCTTCTGCTCGGAAATGAGACATGGTGAAGACTCTGTCAAGATGGTCCTGTGTTGAGTCGAATACAGTGGTATCAATGGTATAAAGAGCTCAGTCTGTTCCCAGTCGTCGTCCTGTTCTCATCACTCACAATCATCACACTCGCTTCAGCCCAACTCACAGTCTCTTCAGATCCTCTTCTTCTTCTATTCGAACCGAGCTCCTTGCACTTCCAATCGCAAACATGAAGGCCTCAATCGTTGCATCCGCCCTCGCTCTCTGCGCCATCACCCCGGCCTTCGCCTCTCCCATTCTCGATGCTCGCGCAGCTGCCCCTGCCTGTAAGCCCGTGTATATCACCAAGCTCACGCCGGCCAAGCCTGTGACTATCACCGCTCCCGGCAAGACCATCACCGTCCCTGCCCCTGCAGGCGCTGCTGGCACCAAGACCATCTCCATTACCGTCAACAAGCCCATCACTGTCACCGCTGCCGGAAACGCTGCCGCTGCTGGAAAGACCATCACCGTCACGGCAGCAGGTACCGCAGCCGGCAAGACCATCACCGTCACTGCTGCAGGAAACAGTGCTGCAGGCGCAAAGACCATCACTGTCACTGCAACTCCCTCGGCAAAAACCATCACTGCCACTCCCTCCGCAAAGACGATTACAGTCAGCGCAAAGGCATCCACCCTTACAGTCTCTACCACTTTGACCGAAACCACTACTGCAACCACAACTGAAATTGCAACTTTATCAGTCACTGCAACAAAGACTATCACTGTCGCTGCCGGCGCAAAGGCCACTGGAACGAGCGGAAGCGATGACGGCTCCGATGGCTCTGACGGCTCTGACGGCTCAGATGACTCTGGCGACGGCGATGACGGCTCCTCCGACGGTGCTGACGATGGCAGCGACGAGGGCGATAATGAGCAGTAGATTAATGTTTGGTCTGGTGAGAAAAGGTGTTTTGTTCCTAGATCGCGTGTTTTCGGGTAGGGAGTTCAACTGTCTAACACATATCAACATTGTAATCGATTTTATTTGCTCTAAACTCGCTCCCTATCGTAGGCATCTCGATGTGTCTTTTGATTGACCAATGATACCCAAAAAAAAACTAGCCTATAGTGACTGTTTCTTTGCTTCTGTACAGCTAGGATTCTCTCATTTGCGAGAACCATTGCATCTTAGTCTATGTTTGTCATTTAATGCGTAAAGCAAGATCTTAGCATTAAACATATAAGAAACCGCTCGTTCTAGTTCTCTAAACATTCTTAAACAAAAGCAACAATTAATGTGTAATTCGAGTGGTCGGCGACTTTTGTAAAGAGACAACTAAGTAAGATACCTCCTAATGTCTACGATATCGCCTGTCGGGCCTTCTTGCACACGAAAACGCCCTATAGGAAAACTGCGCCCCCTTAAGATCCTACGAAGCCGTCCGCCCCTTAGCTAGATCCCTACCAAGAAACGTGGATTTCCTTAATATCTATAGGAGGGCAAAAAAAGGCGAGCGAATCCTATAAGTGTCTTCGAAATGCGAAAGATCTGCTTAGTATAGTCCATAGATAGAAGAGGTTTAGAGCGCTACTCCGGAAATCTACGATCCACTCCGTAGAGTGGATCGTAAGGCTAGCTCTATAGGTTAGAGTAGAGTAGTATAGTAGGTAGTCGAGTCTATAGAACTCTATAGAGTTCGGAGTTTAAGCGGTTCTAATTAGTTAAATCTCGGACCGATAGCCTAATGTAGTAAGATTAGATAGATTAGATCGGCCGGAAGTAGCCGGCCGCCCGGCTCCCCTCTCGGAGTCTTATTATAATAACGCTTCCTTCTCTTCTATCTCCCTCTAACTAACTACCCCCTACCCTACTACGCCGGCATCTCTATACTTGCTTTTCTAATAGTTCTTCTAGCTATGTCGCATCATTTTTACGTATTAACCATTAAAATCGGTCTACAAATACTCTAGAGTACGCGTACCTAACATACGCTAAAACAATATAAGATACTCGCGTCGAGATAGCCTCTTAGAGCACTATAAACTCTTTTTTTACTAATTCCTCGTCCCCTCCTACTACTAGTCCTTCTTAGTCGCCTTTATTTATCGAAGACACCTCTAAACTATCTACTCTAACGTCCCTAACGTACGAAACATTACCCTTAGTTATCGCCGAAGCTCTTAATATACCTATCTAAATTCCTAACTATTACTAGCGTGTTCTATAGGCTCGCCTTATTCCTTACTACTTAAGACCTTACCCTAACGGTCGTAGTACCTCTCGCTCTTAGATCTAGACTTACGGATAGCGAGTGCTTAATAAGAAGGATAGCTCGATCTACTTCCTCTATTATAGTTACCTTAATCGCTATCCTATAGGGAAGCTAAAGACATAGAGAGTCTCGGAAGGCATATCCGGTGCTACGGATTACCTTAAGAACATATACGAGCGTAGCCCTAATAGTGCTATTAACAAAAAGAGAAGGATTAAAATAATAGGGGAATTAGACCTATATACCGACGCTATTAAGCGTTACTTTATTCGCTTCGACCCTAAGCATTTTAAGGCTCTTATTACGGTATAGATTGTTTACAATAGCTACGCATTTAGAGCTATAGAATCTTCCTATCTTAGGGACTTATTTTACTACTTATAACTAGCGATTAAAGCTTAGAACTATTTACCCTCGTACTAAACTATATAGAGGTAGATTGCTTAGGGATATTATAATAGTCTCTAGCTCGTACGCTATCGAGTCGATAGTTCTCTATCTAGGATTTACCTCTCCTTCGATAGCTAGACTACTTATATAATAAAGGCCTTCCTTAGCATTAATGTCTACTTCTACACTAATGCTAGATACTAGACCTTCCTTCTTACCCTACCTCGTATGACTAGCTCGCATACCGGTACTAATATAGTAGCGTTAATAGTTAAGAGACTAACTACCTTTAGGATCGACGAATAACGCCTTAGATACATTATAGGAGATAATGCGTCCCCTAACAATATAGTAGTCGACATCCTTATAGAGCGCTATTACTTTACTACTAGAGAGCGGCGCCTCCGCTACGCTAGTTATATCCTTAACATTATCGCTAATGCTATTTTATTTAGCTCTACTACTACTACGCTTAAGGGAGGTACCGTATCTTAAGACATAGTCTTATGCGTATATTAAGTATAGACTAAAGTCGATTAAATTACTAGCCTATAATAAGACCCGGTAGAACTTACGAGTTAATGCTTATAAAGTTGCTATAGAGTAACGTCCTACTATTAATAAGATCCTCGATAAGGAGATAGGTGTTTAGGAGACTTATAAGGCTAAGGTTACTTATTAAGGGAAGTTACTACTAACTAACGCTTACCTCGCTAAAAGACTAGTAATTCTAGACCATTATATAGATGCCGAGGACTAGTCCTATATTACTAAGCTTATCTAGATCCTTTCACCTCTTAAAGAGGCGACTCTCTATCTATAAGGCTATGCTAATAGCTCCTCTTATGGCTCTATATAGTAGGTGCTTCCTATAATAGAAGGTCTCCTCCGCTATTTTAAGTAGCTTCGGGAAGATTACCGGATAGCGCCCCTAACTAATATAGTTACCCTTAATAACATTACTCTACTAACTACGCCGGTTATCTTAAAAGGTAAGGGGCTAGAGAACAAAGAGTATTGTCTAGTACTCTAGCCTTTCCCTAAAAGGAGTAGGGGCGGAAGTGACTTTAGTATCTTATTGTAGACAATGAGAGTAGATTGCTTGCTTGCTTAGACTACCTAAGGAGTGAGAGGTGAGCCCTATTTATGCTAAAGAGTGCTTAGAAATCAAAAACTTCTAAAGAAATCCACTAGTTTCTATCTGCTTCTAAGGACGCGTAAGCATTAGTAAGCAGCCCGGACTTAATAGATTAAGTCCTTATATGTCCGCTTAACTCCATAGATTACTAATGTAGCATTAGTAATCATAGAAGCTAGTAGAAACCTCTAGAAAGATAGGAAGCCTTGCTGAACATAGGAAATCCTAAGGTCTAGGTGTAACCCTGTCCTTGGCCGGCCTACTAGGCGATAGTAGGCCTCTAAGGCACTAAGGCGACCCTGCCCAATAGCTATAATTTAGCTATTACTACTAGAAGGCTAAAGGTGACCCTGTCCCTTCTAGAGTAAGGACGGCCGGCCGGCCACTTTTGGTTGGCCGGGGTGACCCTGTCCTAGGCGACCCTGTCTGTGGCCGGGGTAACCCTGTCTGGCCGAGGTGACCCTGTCCGGCCACTTCCAAAATGAGTGACTTTCTAACTTCGGCTATAGCTTAGTAGTTTCTAAGCTGTTTTAGTCCAAATTCAGACTGTAGATAGCCGAATAGGTAATAGCGCGTATGCCAAGCCTATTACCTAATTAGGACTAGTATAAGGCTAGATTATACTATCCTTAACAGGTTATTACATTAAAACAAAGTAGACAAATACGCGCATCTTAGGCCGCTTTGCTAACTCTAGAAGCTTTATAGGTAGAGGTACTAGAGCGCGAGGAAGTTATTAACTATAACTCTATTATCTGCTCGCATCTTAACCTAGCGTAGGCAAAGTTAGATAAATATTATAAGCTTACCGACTTATTAGCAATCTATATAGCAGCTATCGTCCTTTACCCTAGCTATACTTAGGAGTTTATCGAAGAGATCTAGAAGTGGCGGTCCTATTAGGTTATTACTACGAGATCTAGAGTATAGCAACTTTAGACCGAATATTCTTACCTACTAATAACTAAATAAGTACTACTACCTATAGCTCCTACTACGCGTCCTTCCTCTCTATTTAACCTCGAGACCCCTTACTCTACGCCCTAAGAAGATAAATACTAGAGGTAGTATTAATAACTATAAGATGCTCGCATCGAGCGACCTTTAGACTACTAGACTACCGATTCCTCCTAACGCAACTACCTACGCCTCTTAAAGCTAGCTATCGATGTCTTTACCGCACCTACGATGTTAGATAAACTAGAGAGGACGTTTAGTAGTGCTAGCCTTATAAACCGTCCTTATCGGAGTCGTTTAGGTGCTAATACCGTAACCTATACCTAATGTCTTAAGAGCTAGCTTAGATCGAACATAATAACGCTTAATATGTTAAAGAAGGAGGACGGCGACGCTATTAGCGAGGTTATATAGAGAGCTAGCAGCGACAGTGACATTAAGATCCTTAACTTTGATTAATATATGCAAATACTGAGATTTCCACTCCCTATTCACTACCTTCTCCCTCCGGCACCACCTTCCGCATTAAGCTATAACACTCTATAGAGCGTAGATATCCATGGATAAATCCATGTAGACCCTTGCTCTAATCTACTGCCACTCCGAGCCTTTGGAGTAGGTGGAGTTAAGACAAAAATCCACTTCAATCCATCCATAGACTACACTAGATCTGCTAACCCAGACCTTGGCTTTTTTTCTTGACTCGAAGCTATTGGCGAAACAGTCTCGTATAAGATGTCCCAACATTTTACAAATGAGGCATGCTGGGACGAGTATAAAGTAGATGCTTTCTTATCTGATCTAATCTGATGGATATCTCGTTTGTCCTCGCTCGTTGATACAAACACTTGTGGCATTTCATACTAGCCAATATTTACCTTTTCGTTCATCACCAGGTCCAGACAATGATTGCGACAAGGGCACAAGACTCCACGAAAGTCCATACAACCGAGAACACTGTGCAAGTGGGCTCCTTCGGATTCGATGATCCGCAAGCCGATGCAGAGAACAATCCAGATCATGATCCTGCAGACGAAACCATCCCATGGAAGCTCAAGTGGATTGCTCTTCTCTGTTTCGTCTCTTTTCCAATCGGGCAGACCTGGACGCAATCGAGTCTCGGGCCGCTGAAACACACACTTCGCAACGAGCTCGGCATTTCCAACACACAATTCGGCGTCGTCAGTAGTGCTGATGCCATTGTCAACTCGGTTTGGCCAATCATAGGCGGTGTCCTTCTCGACTGGTTTGGCCCAAACATCATCGTGCTGCTGTGCACAGGCATCATCTTCATCGGATCCATACTGGCTGCCTCTGCCACCAATCTTGGAGTCTGGCGTGTACTTACAGGAGGGCACATCCTCATGGGCTTTGGTATCGCTGTCTTGGATACCGCTCAACAGAAGTTCTTCTACCACTGGTTCCGTATATCAGGGTTGGCTTTTGCGTTCGGATTTGAGAATGCGATCAATAAGACGGTCAGCTTGGTTGCAGGCATGACGGCTATACCTATCCGCAATTCGACTGGCTGGTATGGCTGGAGCTTCTGGATCCCTGCCGTGTTCTGCGGTATGTCGACCTTGTTTGCCATTGCTTACATACTTTTCGAGAAATACATCGTCCCTGAAAGATTCAGGCTGAAGTCAGGTCGGCAAACATCGATTTCATCAGATGACCTGGCTCAAAAGAGAAAGGTTGTGTCTTTTGGGACCATCTTGCGATTGCCTTGGGCGTTCTGGATGCTCCCAATGACACAGCTTCTACAATCTGGTGCTGCAGGAGGATTTAGTGTCAGTGCTGCAGACATCATCAGGATGAAAGGCTATACTGAAGCCGTCGCTGGCTATCTCTCGACAGCACAAGACATACTACCCATTGTGTTGAGTCCGATTCTTGGTATTGCCATAGACAGGTATGGTCATCGGTTCCACTGGGTTGCTCTCGCGCCTGTGTTCTGGATCATGGCTTGCTCTCTCATTGGCTTCACGTCAGTCCACCCACTCGCGGCACTGGTCTTCTCCAGCCTGGCAGGGGTGATCAATTCGATGCCTCTACAGATCTGTATTCCTTTGCTGGTCATGGATCAGAACAAGTTGGGTACGGCCTTTGGGCTGTGGCGAGCGTTCAACAACTCTGGCTCAACGATCATGGACATTGCATTTGGTGTCCTCCAGGATGGTAAGTAGTCCTGCAATATACCTTCTTTAGCGCCGAGCTGACCATGGAATTAGGCACTGAGGGCCAGGGATACACTCGGGTGTTGCTCTTGGCAATTGGTATCAAGTGCTGGGCGTTCTGTCTGGGAGTGTCGTACATCCTTGTCGACTATTTCAAGCTTGGTAAGGGCATGACGATGACCAGGAAGCAACGTCAGAAGCGCGAAGCCATCATCGAAGATGCGGCCAACGACCCCTTGACCCGCCGGACAATTGTCCCAAAGGTTACATATGCCGGCCTTGGTCTGTTGACTTCGATTGTCATGACAGCATGGGTTGTATTCATCAAGTATCTTTTGTAGGTTGTATGCTGAGGCGTGGGAGACAAAAGACAGTCGATGGCGGACATGTCGGCGACGAGAAGCATGGACTTGACGAGACCATGCGAGGCCGTGTCATCGCGACAGAGGTGGCCGGTCGTAAGGGTAGGAACGCAACGAGAGCCTTCTCGGTGTGGGGAGATTTGGGCGCCTTCTTTGGCGACTGTCTTCTCGGCAGTGTCCTTTCGGAGGAAATGCACCAGCCTTGTGTTGAGGCTTGTGACGTGGCAGGTCGCAATGGGCGAAGTGCGGTGGAGCGTGTCGTGGTCTGATAGCCTGAGCTCATCGGACATCGCATCGGCGCTGCCTGGTCCATGGCGCAAGAGAGAATTCGGCGGTCAAAGGATGAGCGACCGAGCCGTATCCCGCTTGGAGGATCGAGTCGAAGGAAGGCGCATTTTCGAGTCAAGTTGGAGCGTCACGGTTCGCAAAGGCAAGAGCCATGTTCACTGTACTCTAGCTTTCTGCTCAGAAAAGGCAGTCGCGCCAAACTTCGGGAAGCTGTGAGTCGGTGTTACCATCAGCTTTGTTAGCAACGGATTCTTGTTGCCAACAACATTTCTTCCCCGGTCACCTTGATGGTTCTCGCCTTTGGCCGTTTCTTGACATCTGTCGCTTCCTCTTTTTCCTCTGCGATTTTGACCTATAACCAGGGCTTTGGAGGGAGAAACGCTATGACGGTCAGTACACAACTCATTCATCAAAGCTATTGACTACCGCTCGTGTTCTCATTTGCCGAAGCACGACATACGACATGCAGACCGGGTACATCTCGGGTCCTGCGATGGCGAGCTCTCGCGCCATGCAGCATAAATTCATCTGACCCAATATCGACGAACCACGGCAGGCGAGATAATCAAACTTTACACCTGAATCGATGGCGAGCTTTCGCATCATGATCTTCCTAGCAACTCAGCTTAACAGAAATCTTGGCCCTATAGTCAACCAGCGAAGACAACTACTATATGATGAATGAAGAGGTCGCCTGTTCTGCAGACCTAGTCATCTCATCAACATTAGGACAGAAGAATGGCCAACGATAAATCCTCTGGCATCTTGTCAACCCAACCTTTGGAAAGTCCAAGCGACGATGGCTCTCTGAAAGCAATTCGCAAGCGTAAGAGATGCCGTTACGATGCACGACATGGTAGCTAACTCGGTCTTACATAGCCAAATGGTACCGTTCTACCTTTTGGAATGCTTTCATTCTGGGAATTTGCAATTTTCTGGCTCCTGGTATCTGGGGTGCCATGAACTCTCTCGGTGGTGGTGGTCAGCAATCTCCATCGTTGGTCAACTCTGCCAACGCTTTGACCTTCTGTCTCATGGTCTTGACCTGTTTCTTCTCATCTGTTGTTGTCAGATGGGTGGGTGTCAAGTGGGCACTGATCATCGGTACTCTCGGATACTGTCCATACGCTGCAGGACTATACGTCAACAATCGTTATGGTGATGGCTGGTTTGTTCTTCTCGGCGCAGCACTTTGCGGTCTCTCTGCTGGTATCTTCTGGTCTGTCGAGGCAGCTATCGCCCTTGCCTATCCTGAACCTCACAATCAAGGTCGCTTTCTCGGTTTCTGGCTCAGCTTTCGTCTGGGCGGCCAAATTGTTGGAGGTGCCATCAACCTTGGTGTCAACGTCAACAACAACAAAGCTGGCTCCGTCTCATACCATGTCTTCGAAGCCTTCATCGCACTTCAAGCTCTTGCACCTTTCGCAGGTCTTCTGTTGAGTCCACCTGAAAAGGTCCAGAGAACTGATGGATTACCTGTCCGCTTGAGCATTGGGAACAGCATCACTTATGAGCTCAAAGCAATGTCCAAGCTCTTCTTCAGCAAGCACTTCCTCCTCATTGTGCCTCTCATTGCACAGGCCGTCTATGCTGAGTCAGTCTTCTTCACCTTCCAAGCACTCTGGTTCAGTGTTCGCGCTCGTGCTTTGGGATCTTTCCTTTCCGGCGTGGTTGCCGTCACGCTAGGTAATATACTCGGCAAGTACCTCGATCACACAAAGTTCAGCCTCAAGTCACGATCTCGTGGAGCCTTCTTCACAATTCTAGGTCTTCAAGGCGCATGGTGGGTTTGGGCGACAGTGCTGGTTACAGAGTTCAACAAGACCAATCCGACTTATGACTGGGTGGATCAGGGCTTCGGAAAAGGATTTGCTCTATTTCTTTTCTGGGTCGCTGGATTCCAATTGAACTACATGTTCCTGTAAGCTGTAACGGGCCAAGCAAGAAACACCCAATGCTGACTTGGATAGCTACTTTGTCGTAGGCAATCTCGCCGAGACACAAGAAGAGGTCATCCGCATTTGCAGTCTGCTTCGTGGTACCGAGTCAGCTGTGCAGGCCGTCAGTGTGAGTTTGAAGATTTTCTCGATGCTTTTCGGTTTGGACAGGACTGACTTTATTTGAACAGTACGGTCTCGGAAGTGTGTCTGTCATGGCAAGGACTGGAAGCATCTACCTCAACTTTGGTCTTTGGGCCATATCGCTCTACCCAGCATGGCTAGTCATCTCTAAGATTGGCGTCACACTGGGTGATAAGAAGTTGGCTCGTGAAGAAGCCGTGCAAGAAAGTGTGCTTGACAATCACAGTTCAGATCAGCAGGCGGAGAAGTAGTTGGTGGTTTCTATAACCCGTCAGATGGTATGTCCAGGTCGAAAAGCGGAGAGCCTGTCAAAAGGTAATGTTGGATAAACCCTCTACAGAACCTTGAATAGATTGGTACCTGGGCCATTATATAGCTGATCAGCAAGATCAAGAATGTCGATCCTGTCAAACCGCTTGCCATCAAGAAGCAACTCCTTCGGAAACCACTCGCTCAAGATGCCTCCAGGATATCCAGGTGATGCGGGTATGTTCTCTTCCTCGAGACCCATAATCATGACAGCAAGCGCAGTACCACACAGCCATGCAAAAACCATACCTTGACCATTATACCCTGCCGAAATCCACTCGGAAGAACCTGCAGAGTGTCGTTGCGACTTTCTTCCACTGAGACGCCCATCCAGTTTTCCGACAAAAGGAAGCGAATCTGCTGTTAGAGCGATGATACCGGACCAATGCTGTTGCAGGAATCTCTCTTGTTGTTCCGGCTTTCTTGCTTCCTTGTCGGGCGAGAAAACAACAGGCAAGATCCCGGCCAAATGTGCTGAAGTCAAAGCATCAATGCAACTATCATCCCACACGCCAATCTGATTGACTCCATCATCCTTGGAGCGAAATGTTCCTCCGCCCAGCATTATATCGCCCATTCCTTTGGCAGAAGGTCTTTGCGTCATGTAGTCGTAATCGTTTTCGCCGTAGATGATTGACCATGAGCGATTACCGTGGAAGGTTTGATAGCTGTGATACCCGAGGTTTTGAGCAGACATGTGTGCTCGTACGCCTGTGGCTTTTGTCATGAATGAGGGGAGGAGATGGCTCAGCCAGGCGTTTGTGGCGTGGACGACGTGGTTGCAGTGGATGATGCCGCGGTTGGTGTAGACGGTGTAAGCGTTGCCAGCAGGGTCTCTCTCGATGGAGATGACGGGGGTGTTTGTTTCGATGGTGAGTTGGTTCGGATATTCCTGTAGGAGCGTGTTCCAGATAGAAGTGACGAAGCGATAGGGCCACATAGCTCCTGCTTCATAGGAAAGCGCACCTACAACAGTATTGTTGGTAGAAAATTGCTGATGTGGATTAGCTCTCCATACAGCGCAACCGACATAAACAAACTCACCTCACGAGCCTCCGCCGCCTGGAAGACCTTGACTTCACACTCAGGCAGCAGCGTCTTCATCCTCTCAACCACCCTACACGCACCCTCAAATACCTTATCGTCAAGAAACAAATCCACGGTCTCCACACCCCTACATTCCGCCCCCTCAACCCCTTCACTCTCGCAAACCTCCCTTAAAACCTCTAAATGCCTAAGTTGAAATCTCGTCAACGCAACAGCTCTCTCTCTCCCAAACTTCCGCTCCAGAGCATCAAAAGCTTCATAAGGTGCCACTTTCACATGTCCGCCATTACGTCCCGTAGCCCCACTACAAATGTCTCTAGCTTCTAGGACGGTGATTTTGATGTAATGGTTTTTGCGATTGGTTTGTTGGAGGAGGGTGCGTGCTATCGCTACACCGGTTATGCCACTACCGATGATTACGTTATGCGTTTTAGTAGGGAGTTGAGCTGATTGGATATCGACTAGGTTTGGAAATGGTGGGTTTTCGAGCCAGTATGATGTGGTTGGTTCGGGGCATGGAAGACAAGCACCCTGGTGGATGCGAGAGACGAGGGCTTCGAAGGTGCGGTTGAGGTCGAGTAGGGTTTTTATTGCCGTGCGTAATGTTTTCCAGGTCTTTTGGACCAGGTCGAGTAATCCCATGGTTAACTGATTGTATGTCAATAATTGAGAATTGGTGGAGTTGCCAGATTGTTGTTACGATGTTGGTGCCTGGACATCTGGTATGACTTTTGTGGATTCACACGGCGGTCGATGTCCGCGGGTGCCGAAGCCTGTTGGCAACAGCAGGTACCTCCTTCCGCAACAACCCATCAATTCGAAACGAAAGCGGGACAGAAATTGAACAAGGAAATCTAGATCCATCGCCTTTGAAAGGTATGACATGATTGGGTATATATTAATTTATTGTATCGTACAAGCACTCTAAACACATGCTTTTGCTGTTCATTCAAGATCTGTGACTCGTCTTTTGCACCCTTACAAAGCAGCAACGCTGTTGAGAACAGGGTACTTGGGCTGAAGAGGGTCATAAACAGACTGGCAACGACCATTGTAGTCAGCAGTAGAGCCGATCTCAATGGAAAGCTCATCGCCAGGGACGCCGAGCTTAGCGACAGCACCAGACTTGGGCTCGACCTTCTCCCAGCCGGGTCCGGCAGAGGGGTTCTTGATCCACTGCACAAACCAGTCGTTCATGGAGTCAGCGAGAGCTTGTTGGGCATCTGTGACACCGGTAAGAGACTCGAATGTCTCCTGACCTCCGAAGAAGAAAGGAATCTCAGTACCGTGAGTGGGTGCACCAACAATGCAGCCGACGACGTTGCAGTAGTCACCGAAGAAACGGTAGACGTAGGTGTCCTGCTTCTCACTACGAAGGTCGATCAAGTAGTCAACAGGGCAGAAGAAGCGAGCATCGCCGTACTGAGCACCACTCATGGCAGAGACGGAAGCGTAGTCGGAAACGTTGTAAGCAGCAATGAGTTCCTCATCAGGGATGTGAGCGACATCAGCATCGAAGGTGTTGATCCAAGAGCTGAAATCGGTATTCTCACCACCGTATACAAGACCGAAGATGACACCCTCACCATCGGAGTTACCGGTGAGGAGAGGAACGTGAGAAGCGTACTTGCCAGCAGCAAAGCGACCAGCGTAGTCAGAGAAACGAGTCACCTCATCAATGACGGGCGAGAACCAGGTGTTGTAGGTGGAGTTGAAGTTGGCAGTCTCAATATCGTAGATGCTCTTGGTGCGCAGGCACTCAAGCTGACCGGCACCAGTACCACAACCAACCTCAGCGGCGACAATGTCAAGACCTTGGTTGACAGGAGTGATGGCAGGACCAGACTCGGCGTTGGCACTCATCTCGACGGCACCAACAAGCCAAGATTTGGGGTTGTTCCAAAGGTAGTGGTCAACCTGGACTGAGCCAGAGGAGTGGCCACCAAAAACGACGTGGTTGGGGTTACCACCGAAAACAGCAATGTTCTCATGAACCCACTCAAGAGCCTGCTGGACATCAAGGATACCGAAGTTCTGAGAGCCATCCTTGCCGAGCTCAGCAGAGTTGGGATAGGCAAAGATGCTCTCTCTAGTGTTGAAAGTGACCATGATGACATCCTTGCGAGCAAAGTTGTTGCCTTGGAACTGAGGGTTGCTGCTCGAACCAGTGACCATGGCACCTCCGTACATGTATACGAAGACCTATCCAAGAGTATAAGCTTTGTTTCACATCACGAGTGATCGTCGGAGTACTTACAGGAAGATCCTTACCCTCTGCGGGGGCCCACACGTTGAGGTTCAAGCAGTCCTCATCTTGACGGCTGTAGGCATCGTTGCTGATAGCCTGAGGACAGGTTGGGCCGTATGCAGTAGCGGTAATAACGTCTCCCTTCTTCAGCTTGCTCTTGGGGATAGGTGCCTTCCAACTGTGGAGATTGAGTAAGCTATCGATCTTGATTCAAGTTCGCAAGAGCCTCAAGCGAGACGTTTCGGCCGTTGAGCCATGTGGACGTACCGATTTTCTCCACCAGTAGTCTCAGCAAAAGGAATGCCCAAGAAGACAGAGTTTCCGCTGGCATCAGCGAATCCCTTCACTGTTCCTTCTTGAAGATCGACACTGTGAGATCCTGCGGGAGGCGCAGGTGATCCCGCGGGGGGCGCTGGTGGAGGAGGACCGCGAGTAACGGGACCAGCTGGTGGGCCAGGAGGACCGGGAGGGCCGTGAGGAGCTGGAGGAGCAGCGTCCCTGCACACTGCCAAAGCTGTCACGCAGGGAACAGCTAAGGCTGCATTGAAAACATGGCTGAATCGCATCCTTGTTTGATATCAATAGGGTTAAAGGAAGACAAGAAAGTTCAAGACGAAGCGATAAGAACGAAGAAGTACACAACAAAGGAGCAAGATCTGCTTTTATTCACCACGCGAGATGATCCATTTCTCCTGCAGATCACCCTGCTAATGAAACCACGTGCTTGCGAAGATCACGAAAGGGTCCATGCTATGTCTTTCGCAAGCGACCGGCCTCTCCAGTGTCTCCACCGTAGGGTAGTACTCGGCAGCACTTTCGAAAAGCCACAATTTTGGCGGCTCTGTCGACGGCAATTCAGGCCGGCTTGTCCCTGGAAAATGCATGAGTGGAAGACATGCAGATTTTGGCTGTTCGCAAGAGAGTCGTTCTTTCCGAGTCAGGATTTTTGATGCTGCGCCATGCCGCTAATCATATTTCTCTGCCGTTGAAGCTTCAACGACTTGTGGCTTCGGCGCGGTTGAACTTTGTCGTATGGCAAGAATTTAACAGTCGTCTGTCATGGCCAATCGGAAGCGAGATGAGCGTGTTGAGAAGAACCGATATCGAGCGTAGGGTGTTTGGTTATAGAGCGTACACGACCACTCCCGACAGCCGAGTAGATATCCCGTTGTAACAATACACGAGCAATTCGAGAGTTCGAGGTACGTCCAAAGAGATGATGGAAATTTGAGCTCTCAGTGGAATCACCTGCAACCTCGAAACATCATTGTGCATTCTGATGATTATAAACCCCCACCAGCACGAGAAGGGAGTCGTGGGCCTGCCGTACACCGGATAAGAAAGCCCTACACGTTTGGTATCATTCTCCGTATTGGAGACATGTTTCGTACTCGGGACTCGAAATGCGAAGCAAGACTCCACATCAAAGATTGGTTCAATTGAACCCTTTTCTGGTTTTTGTTGCGGTGGCGCTTGCTGTGGTCTTGAACTTTTCTTGCAACAGTACGGAGTTGTCGCGGCAGTTTAAAGATTGCGCTGCTGTACACCAACGGCGCCTCCCGCCCACATGAAACTGAGCATAAATCCTGCACCAAAACCTTGGTTAGAAGGATGAATGCCGCGCAGAAGTTACATGCGCCAAAAGGAACAACAAAGTTGCAAGGATCAAAGAACTCCGGAAGTTCTGTCGCTTGTGAAGACGCGAGTCAAGACCCGATCCCAATAGCCTCTGGATTGCCTCATTTTGGGTGGCTATCTTGTCCGTGCTGGCTCGGTCTGTCAATGCGTCGCGCTTGTAGAAGCATCCGAGGCTCTTCTGGAAGTCAACGTGGGGACTTTTCTTATTTACGGGCGTATATCTTAATGATCCATCGCGCCTCCCATAGCGAGATAGCAGTCACTAGTATGTAGATCATTCGCCCTACTGCAAGCCCTCTGCAACCGTCTGCAAAGGGAAGAGACATAAGAAGTGCCTGTGCCAGTCTGTCGGACCGCCTATTGTTGCGTGCCTCATCTTTTTGTTCTTGCGTGTTGGAGATCTGCTTCTGTCTGTCTGAGATTTTCATGTAAATTGATTGCTCCCCATCATAGCCATGCCAGATTCGTCGGTAGGGCAGGTGGTATGTATTTTTCCGATCCGGATCTAAAGTGTCAACAATTGCTCATGTTCCCTGTCAGATCTCCTGGTACATCTGTACCATCATACCATGCTTCTTCTTGTTCCTTCGTCTGTTCAGCAGGTGGCAAAAGTTTGGCCGCCTTGCCCTCGATGATTACTTCCTCATCCTCGCGGCATTATGCCTCATCGGAGACCTGGCCATTCAACAACACATGTGGAATCTTGGCTTGGGAAACATGGCAGAAGCAAGCCAGGAGGATTTTATCGGCATCATGAAGGTTTGTCAACTACGTGCCATCCACTCCGATCCGTACTCACATCCCTTGCAGATGATCGTACCCGGTTCCGTTCTCTATGTCTCTTCTCTCTGGTCTATCAAGTTCGCTCTTGTTCTCTTTTACAAGAAACTTGCCGCTCCGGGGTCCAAGATGCAGATTGCCTACAATTTTGCGCTCGCTGGTTTGGCTGTCACCTTTACGACCATCTTCTTTGACATTCTCTTCCAATGTTTTCCATATGACAAACGCTGGTCTCATGATCCTGCTTGTGAGTTGCTCAATCTGAATCTGACAAATGTATCGCTCACTAACAAATTTCAGATCAATGCAGTCAGAAGGCTTCCAGAATCAATTACTGGATCACCATCCTTTTCAACATCTTCTCTGACCTCATCATCATCTGCCTTCCCATCACCATGGTCATGAAGCTTCAGATGAAGTTGAAGCAGAGACTGGCTGTGGCTTTCATCTTCGCTCTCGGCGGCTTTGTCTTGATTGCCAGCAGTAAGTGACGTCTCAAGTTCGATCGAATGCCGCAAATACTGACAACAACGCAGTCGTCCGTGCCATCTATTCATGGAAGAACGAGACAATGTTGACCTGCACCGTATCCATGGTCGAGAACGGAGTCGCAATCATCGGTGCATGTCTTCCCGCCCTTCGCGCCATCTTCTTGGGTCAACCTTCAACAAACGGCAACAGCAGTTACGCAAAACATTACGAACTTTCCTCGAACCAGCGAAGAACCCAGCAAAGCCGAAACACCACAAACTTCACAAGCAGCACGAGCAGACCAGGTCGTACCAACTCGGTGGACTCGGACGAGGAGCTAGTAAGGAACATGCAAGCACATGGTCAAGCACAACCCTATGTTTCCGCACAGTCGAGTTTGTCAGACGACAAATCGGGTGGTATCATGGTGGCCACAACAGTGGATGTCGACCACAAAGACCAAGAGAGCATCAACTCGATGCACAGCCCATACGGCGCTCACAGAGTCTAATCTTTTCCTTTGTCGATAGTGTAATTATGACAGAACATAAGAGTGTACCCCAGAATTACTCAACGGATATCATGAGATTGACGGCCAAGAACCAATGTAAATTTTTCAATTGGTCCAAGTCAGCCACTGCTCCGCTCCAAAGCTTTGATCCGTGAAGAAAAGATAGTCTTCCGGTATCTCCATGGAATATGACAAAGGGTTGATCAGATCAGGGTCCATGTAATTTGACCCTGCTGAATCGGCACCATAGCCGTCGGGTGGATCCCGAGGAGCCTCTTCTCCCTGATTCGGCATATATGGGTCTACTTGGTTCTGCCGGCCTCTCCCGCCGGCTTTGCGTGAAACATGAATTCTCCCAATCAAAGGGAGAAGCAGGCTGACCTGTTGCCCTTCGGTTGAACTTGGCTGCCTCAAAAGAGAACTTAGGCTTCTGATTGCGTCCACTCCATGACGGGCAGAGCCATTGCCGGTTCGCTTGGCAGCCAGTTCCATTGTTTCAACAGCCTGGTCAACTAGACCGCGGGTTTGTTGAGCGGTCATGTTTTGCCGAGAAGCGACGGACGAAGAAGCTGTCTTGGACTCATCTGTAGCCAGCAACAGGAAAACTATTGCTGTGAAAGCCTGTAGATCTACTATCGAGCTCGCAAAGAAGCCTGCAGGAAGAAGTGGACGTAGTGAAATGTATCGTTTGGCGTGCTCTTGACAAGCACTGAAGCATGTCATGAAGTTGTAGAGAAACCGCTGGTCGTGTTCATAAGCAAGAGCCAGCCGGAGATGGGTCCGAATGGTGAAATAAGAGTGCCAGTATTGAAACAGAGCTTCTTTCGACATCTGTGATCCATGCTCCTGCCACCACGACTTCGCCGGAGCCTGAGCCAAGGTTTGCAGTTCCTGGTCTGTAGCCATGACAATATTGATTAGTTCCGGGATAGACTTCTTCTGGGTGTGTATGTCGTCAAGCTCAAGCACACGACTTGCGATGTTGAAGAGTCGATGGATAAAAGACTGCAGAATGACCTCGCCATTCATGTCGATAATAGGTCGTACCGGAAGCGGAAAATTGACGGTAGCGATTGGTAGAGAACACATCATCGCCGTGATCCGGTCGATTGCACAGATGGACTCCCAGACTTCAGCCTTCTGGTTCTGCTCACTGTACGGATCTTCGTCAATCGGTTCCAGATCTAATCGAAACGGCCTAGACTGAGATGCTGCATTGGCCTGAACGACTACTGCGGCTCGAGGGAGGCCGATCAATTCGGCAACGGCAATGACTCGCCGTAGTGTAAGCCACGTTTTTCTCACCCTTGCTCGGCCGAGCTGGCTATACCCCGAGAACTGGTCAGAGAACTGTCATCAACGTCAAGATGGGAGGAGTTGATATCAAGCGCATAGGATCTAGCGTACGCAGCCAATACCAAGTACTCCCATGGTTGATACTGGTATGTGTAGCTGTCAAAACGCATGAAGTTATGTAATAATTCAAGAGAGCCCAATCAGAAAGCAACAATATGAGCTCTCAGTGGACCCTCTCTAGAATCGCAACATCCATGTGCATTGTTTCAGCTAGTAGTCCAAGTAGTAGACCTATGGGAAACTGAAGATTGAACATGCGCTGTGGAAGAAAAGCTCATGCACTCGATGTCAATTCCAAAGATGAGGGATAAGACTTACAGTCTGATGAACAGCAATGCACACCTAATTCCATCTAGACTTGCGATCAGGTCGTCGTTCGAGACTATCACTTTCTCCACAAGGTTAGAGACGTCTTTGAGAAAAGCAGAGGGATTGGTGATGCTTCGCAGCCTGTTCATGGCATGACCTTCAGGCGCTTGTTGGACTGTGATGGCTACTGCCAGTAGAACAGTAGCGATGGACACAGGATGTTTCTCTGAAGACTTGACCTTGTCGTAATTTGAAAGCATTTTTTCTCCTGCGCCCATAGCCAGATTGAGCGAAAAGAGAACTTTGTACCATGATAACCAAGCAGAGGCATTTGCCGCAATGATCACCATATCTTCGCGTGAGGGCAACAACTTGAGTAGTGAAATGGATTCTTTGGACATAGTTGAACTTGACATGCGCGTAGATGGCGTGACTGCTTCATGTCCATTAGAGTCCAGCAGATCATTGTCGAAGAGATGAAGAAGATGCGTCGGTGGGTTAGTGGGTGACGAAGGATTTGAAGAATCGGGACTTGATTGATTACGAGAGTGACTGCCGGATGGTATGCTGTCCGCGACATTGTCTTGCGTTCGACCAGGATTTGTCGCGATGCTATCAACACCGCCGTTGATGGCACCCCATAGCTTGGTGATTTGATCTTCCAAAATTGCAATACGAGCTTTCGAGGTCAACTTGGGCGCGTCTGATGACTGGACAATTTCGACTTGTAATTCGCATGTACGATGTCTTGTCAAACACCCTTGACAGACTTGGGCATTGTCGGAGGGCCAGATGCAACGAACTTTGCGATGTCGACATTCTTGACAACTCCTCGTTCCTTTACGGATGCGTTTCGCAGGCGGTTCCTCCGACATGGTTCGTGATACCGGTGGTTCAAATGTCGCGATCAGAGCCAAAACGCGTCCGACTTGAGAGAAACGAGGAGCGAGAGCGATGCGCCCGGCGGACGAAATCAAAATCCGCGCCATCGAAGTCGACGCTCATTGGTCGAAGCAAGATGTGGCTTGGAGACCCCGCGATGATACTCTCTTTGTAACGAATATTTGCGGTTTTGGACCCTGCCTGTCACCAAAGTTCGTCCGAAACGGATCCGCTGTCACTTCCTTCGGACCCAAAGTGAATCAACGGTCCGCGAGTACAGTGTATATAGTTTTTGCTCTGGGGACACAAAACGAACGCTCCATTCACCGCTCTGTTATACCGACACTGATCAAAAATTATCTACACACCGAAGATTGGTCAAATCGCACCAATCAAACGATAATTCTCAGTCATGTCAACATCCTATGAGACCCAACAGCTCCGACATGGTGTACGTGTAGCAACTAGAATCATGCAAGAAGCCCACTGACACATGTCCAGCCTCCATATGCTTCAACTACAGCCGCTGTCGGAGGAAGACCTACCGTCCACCAAGATATACCAGCCATCGCAGTCTTCCTAGTCCTCTACCTTGTCGGCGCCATCTCCAACATGACCATTTTCCAGAAGAACAGAAGAAGAGGCCACAAGTTCCTTGCATCATGGGGAATGTTTGGCTTCTGCATGGCACGCATTCTCAGCTGCGTGCTAAGGATAGTATGGACGACTGAACCGCACAATGTCCGTCTCGCCATCGCCGCAGCCATCTTCCTCAACCTTGGAGTCATGGTCGTTTATGCCGTGGTGCTGGTGCTCGCAAGTCGCATCCTGAGAGCTACACAACCAAGCATTGGATGGAACCCTGTGCTGAGAAAGGCTGTGAAAGTCTCTCATGCCGGCATCGTCGTCGTGGTAATCCTTGTCCTCAGCTTCACCATCGCAAACACTGAGACACTCGACCACACCGTCAGAACAGTAGCACTGTGGGTACAAAGAGGATCAAACCTCTACCTCCTGCTTCTCAACTGCATCACTCCCATCTTTTTGCTACTCTCTTGCCTGCTTCCAAAGGATCCGGAAAGCGAGAACTTTGGGTCGGGAAGCATGGCCGCGAAGAAGATCATCCTTGGAGTAGCCAGCTTCTTCTGCTTGTTCATCTCTGGCTTCCGCTGCGGTGTCCTTTGGGCAACACCGAGACCTGCATCGAACCCCGCATGGTACGATCACAAGGTTATGCTTTACCTGGTCGAGCTGGGTTTCGAGGTTGTCATCATCTACCTCTTCCTCTTCACCAGATTCGACAAGAAGTTCTGGGTCCCCAACGGCAGTACAAAGGCAGGAGATTACTCTGAAAGAAATGAGGAAGTTCACACCGTCGTGGACAAGGAGATGGCTTTTGACTCTGATGTTCAGTCTGTCTGATTCTCGAAGACACTTACCTATTAATGCTTGCTTTTTCTGTTGTAGACCACATAGAATAACGACCGATATGATACTATTGAAAGAAGACTCTCCTCCGTATGCTGAATTGTCACGCGCTTGGCGGTTAAAATGGATGATGGAGTAGATTCGCATCCGTTGTGAGCGTGTCAAATGGTCGTATGTGTGGGTCCCTCCCAGCACAGGGCATCGCACGTCACTACAGCTTCAAATGCAGCAGGATGGGGAAGGTGTTGCAAGTACGCATATCAAGATAGGATGGATGCCGATGCGCCGGCGAATCACTGAACAACGCTGTCACGACTTATGGCCAGTCGGGAAACACCTTTCGCTTTCTCGTACATCATGTTTCCTTCCTTCTCGCTACTGATAGTACGCTGCTTGCGCTGTTGATCAGTTGTTTATTGGGAGCAGTGCTGAGATCTGAATTAATACATGGCTGTAATCGTAACACTTGTATCGGTTCACTGCTGTTGTCCGTTCACTATGCGTCTGTCTCACACTCTCTCAACACATTTCTTCGATAAAGCGGTCTCAAAAACCAAAAATGATGAATAACTTAACGTGAACACACTAGAGGGACATCAAACATTCAACACACAATCATCACCCTTGAAGGAACCCATCTATCCAGAACTGTCTTTGAAAAACGATGACACGCACCTCGTCGACGCCAATTGAGCTTTGAGATTTCTCAAAATCCTTGTATATGGTATGACCCTGTCAAGGGTACCGGATTCCGGAAATCGGCAACTCTGATGTCATGCCGAGAGACGACAAGACGCGCCTTCTCTCTCGACGCGTCTCTTGTCTTTCCATCTCTTCCCCTCAAGACAGCGACTCAACTCATGTGGCATGCTTGTGCAGGCACGACTGTCGAAGGAACTTTGCAACAGGATGTCTGCAAGACTTCAACAGCCGTGGGAGGGGGCACCCGTGATCAGATGTGATTGCGCAATTCTTGGTATACGACATTTTCGACAACCGGGCCAAGGACCCCAAGATATCAGGATCTCATTAACTTGAAGCCAAGGGGTTGGCGCACGACATACGGTAGGGATGCAGGATGCTATCTTGCCAAGTTGGTAGGTCAGCGAGAGTTTCGATGAATATAATTGTAGCAGGATCCACATGTTTCTGCGCTGCACTCACGCAGCAATCATGGCTCTGCACAAGATCAAAGCGTACGCTCAGAAAGGGTTCAGATGGATCTTCCCAGAACCCGACAAGGCCGAAGATGGACGAGACCAATGGCCTTCGCGAGCGGCGTTTCTCCTCGCAGCGATGGGTGGTTGTGCTGGTCAAGGCAATCTTCTCCGCTATCCTTCAGTCGTCTATAACAACTATGGCCTCCAATGGTTCATACCCTACCTCCTCGCCGTCTTCCTTATCGCTATTCCCGCGCTCGTACTGGAGATATCAATTGGTCAAGCTTATCGTGGTGGTTCTGTCATCGCCTTCAACAACATCAATGGACGCCTCAAAGGCATTGGCCTCGGTCCGGTCTTTGTCAGTCTTATTGTCGTACAATACTTTACAGTCAATCTTGCGTGGATTATGAACTACTTCCGCAATTCTTTCACCAGCCCTCTACCTTGGGAAAACCGTATCGAAGACTTTTACAACAATGACGTCGTTGCAAATCCAGCTCCTATTGCTGGAAGCCTTACTGATGGTGGCAATAACGTCGCCTCATATACTAGCTATCCAGCTATTGGTCTGATTGGAGAGACAGTCGGCTGGAGTGCCTTCATCTGGTTCTTAATCTGGTTCTCAATCTTCCGCGGTGTCGGTATGACCGGACGCGTGGTTTATTTCACAATGGGATTGCCTATTATCACCACCATCATATTCGTCGGTCGCGCTTTGTCCCTGGACAATGCTGGTGCCGGTGTCAAACTTCTTTGGGGTACCTGGAGAGGAGATCAGCTCGCATCTGGTACCGTATGGCAAACGGCTGTTGGCCAAGTCTTCTTCTCGACCGGTATTGGCTTCGGCTACTTTACGTCATATGCTTCTTACAATCAGAAGCACTCGAATGCTGTCATGGATGCTGTCCTTATCTGTGGCAGCAACGTCTTGTTCGAAAATTTCGCTGCTTTTGCAATCTTTGGTGTCGTTGGCTTTCTTCGACGTTGGCCACAAGATGGTGAACGGCTAGGAGCATTTGTTGTCGGTTTCCTCACTCTGCCCGAAGCTGTGCTCCAGATGCCGGGAGCAAACTTCTGGGCCATTCTTCTGTTCTTGACATTAATCGTGCTTGGCTTCAGCTCTGCTTTCGTGATGCTGGATGTTGTCGCTACTTTGCTCGTCGATTCAGGAGTCAAGTATTCTCGCCCAACCATCGTCACTGCTTTGACGCTTGTCTCGTTCCTGATGTGTCTACCTTACTGCACCGAATTTGGCTACTACTTGTTGGATGGAGTTGATCGCTGGATCAATAACATTGTTCTCATCTTTGTGGTCTTCGGTGAAGTTGTCAGTGCCACTACGGTCTATCGCTGGACTGATATTACTGGAAGAGTTGGCTTGCCTGCTTTCATAGTCTATAACCTCGGTTACTTCGGTGGCCTGCTCATTGGTGTCACCGTGGCTCACGGTGTTGCCAGTGCAGGACCGGGTGCTGGTGCTGGATTTGGCTCCTTCGTTGTCTGCACTCTCGTCGCAGGCTTCATCGCGAAAGCGCCTGCGTCTGACAGTTTCGGAATCATGTCCAAGGTCAGAGGACAAGCGAGTCAACTATGGTACCTTGCATTCTACTCGGTAAGTAGTTGTCTGACTGTTGATATTCCAAGCTAACATATCACAGGGCAACCAGCTTCGTCGCGACCTCAACCTTGTCGTTGGTGGCGGCAAGAATTGGAATATCCCCTCCTTCATGCCCGTCCTTCTTCGATACGTCAGTGGTCCTGTCCTCGCCATCATCTTCAGCTTCGCCTTCCCTGAGTTCCACACACTCCGTTACGATCCTATGATGATTACCGGCTTCATTCTCTCTATCTTGGGGATGGTCGGGGTGTTGTTGGGCTTCGTCATGCCTAGATACTACGATGCATTCATCCCTGCACATCGTCGTGATGAGGGAACACAGGTGACTGTTCTCAATGAGCCGACAGGCCAGCTCGACACATTGTCCGTCGTCAGCAGCGATATCGATGGTGGCGAGAGTGGAAGCAGAGATAAGTCTCTATCTGAAGGCGTCAGGTCGGGGAACGATTCGCCTGAGTTGAGAGCTGAGAGACTCAAGTGAATGCTTGATGCAACCCATGTTTCGATTTACTTATTCCTTTTGCTGGACACTTTTTTTGTGGCCGATAGATAGACTTGCCTTTTTGCTTGCCACCGTCATCATTTTTTCGGACCAGCCATCGTGGCTTCTGGTGCGCTTGATTCTCTGCCACAATGCTTGCTCATATTTTGTTTTTCTGCTTCCATTGATTTCAGGGTATGTCGTACAGTGTAAAATCATGGTATGGTTGACCGCCATTGTTAGAAACGAACAGCAACACCTGTCGCATTTCGTTACTGATATCTAGCATCATAAGCAGCTTAATTTCGACCGTTCATAACCGTCCTGGTGACTGAATCTAGTCACTCTATCAAGTCTAACAGCAAAACAGCCAGGACCCGCATAGTGCACATGGATGTATTTAACCTCCGCCTCGCCTTCCGCCCCGAACATGCTCTCCGCACAAGATATTAAATCCCTCCTACTAATAACCCGGAATCTAACCATCATATGCTACTTATCGAAAGCGCGAATAGACAATACCCTAGATAACTGCTATATCGGCACTAACGAACCGACCGACAAGTCCGCTAGCTTACATACGGGGTCTTAATGTATAAAAACCGGACCACTTTAGCGGTAAGGTAAGTCTACGAGCCATAGGTCGTAGGATATAAGGAGCATTATTTAACCTAGTTTGTTGTCTTATAGGCACTTACAGCAGGGGTTTACGTCGGAGAGGATTATGCTCTTTAATGGTATAGCGGTGCTAATAGCTGTCTCGATAGGTGCAGGTAGAGGAATAAACTTAATAGTCGATAGGATGCGAGGATGATTTATAGTGAGTTCTGTTAACTAGTATTAGCTAGTAGTTATGCTATAATGGCATTAGTATTCGAGCTTACGTCTATGCTTAGAAGACTATTTGTGTTAGAGATAGGACTAGATAGATATCTAGTCTAACTTATCTAGTCTAATCTATATCTAGAGGACCCCCTTTCTAAGTCCACAATATCTAGTTAATATCCACCGATAACTAGATATCCATTTAGACTAGATATCTAGTCATATCTAGTCATATCCATTAGATATTACCGCATTAGGTAATGATTTTTTTAACTCTGTCAAAATATTGTTAAGTGATTAAGAACCAATCATTTAAGGGCCTTAGAACTAAGGTAGTAAGTCAAAAGATAGCCTAGTAGAAATTTGAAACTACCGTGGTTCGAACCGCGGCGGAATTCTTCTTTTTTGCATTAAGCTATAGGGTCCTTGGCAGCCACCTTGCCTATTTAGGCAAGCTAAGACACTAGACTAGATATCCACTAGATATCCAGTCAAATCTGGATTGGATTAGATATAGAGCCATATCCATATCTAACCTATATCTAACCTCATATCCATTGGATATCTATTTAGATATCCATCTAGTCCTAGCTCTGATTTGTGTGTTCGGATGGTTATAGAAGTCCACTGTAAGATGAATGTTTCATCATAATGGTCGTAAGAGGATACTAGCTTTATACTATGCGACTCGTACCGAATAATGTATGGACACGGGGTTACGAGGTACAATGGGCATTGCTACCAAAGTGGCCTATAGGAGCAGACAATAGACCGAGATGACGACTAGACGGTGATCGCTAGCTCGGTAGGAGACCCCTCGGCCCATTGGTTTCATAGCCTCGAGCGCGATTCTTATCTCCAAGCTCAATCGTGTATGTATGTGTAGGCGATATTGTTGTTGTCTGGTCCACTGGGTGAGTCCGGAGTTTATCCTTTGGCGTTGCTCATGAACTGACCAATCAAAGTTGCAGGTCATACGAGACGAGGGAGATCGTAGAGGCACCCCTAGTGCGCGCGGCACCCCTAGTGACTACCGGGGTGCACACCTTGTGTCTAGCATATCACCTCACATACGGCAGATATTTTCTGTTGAAAATCAAGCGATCCTTGGCGCAACCTTGAGTGCTCTTTTTGCCAACTTACTGGAGCATTTCCAGGGGCGTGGGGACCCTTTTAGCAAAGTTGGTATGCGAAGGTTTCTATGGTATACACATCGACTCACGTGAGAGTTAACGCATCAACGATCTTTGTATGTGCATCACTGGGGGTGTCGCGCGCGTTGGGCGTGCCTCTACATTTTCCCCGAGACGACCGTTGTCCGGCTAGCGCGTCGCCAAAACCATACTACTCTCTGGCCGCCCGAGCGTAAGACGGCATCAAGGTCTTCTTCTTGCCCAACGACATGAATTCGCCAGATCCGCATAATTCTTCTGCGGCGAAAAGTGTTCCTCGGTGGAAGAAAACAGCATCATGGAAATGCCCAGAGCTGCACCGCAACCCTTATCAAGGCCGTCTGGACGTCACTTTACCGAAACCTCAAGATGGACTGCATGCGTGCGAAGAGACGCTGCGGCTTCCGAAGCTTTCGTCTACGCTGTCAAGACCACAGGAATATACTGTCGACCGAATTGTCCCTCAAGACTTGCCAGACGCGCAAATGTTGAATTCTACAACAATGCATCCGATGCTGGAGAGGCCGGTTTCCGAGCATGCAAGAGGTGCAAGCCAGAGAACAAAACCCATGACCCGGAAGCAAGGGTTCGGAGAAAGGTTGACCAAGCCGTTGTTTCCTTGAAGATGGCGGCAGAAAAGGGAAAAAGGGTCGGTTTGAACGAGTTGTCCAACACGATTGGAATCAGTAAGTGGCATCTTCGAAGGGAGTTCTTGAGAATCACTGGATTGTCGCCGGACCAGATGGCTAGCATACTCTTTGACCCGGTGTCTGCGCAGAGAGGTTCGGTTACACATCTTCGAGCATCCAATCAGTGGCTAATATCTTCTGACTATAGATACGTGGTTGCGCCAGTTGGATGAGACTCTTGGGCTTCCCGATCGAGTCGCGGACCATGTTTGCAATCCAAATGCGGAGAATACAAGATATGGATCATCAGGAACATCCAGTGAGATTCCGTCTCTCATCTCAGATCACGAAGCTGTGGCTTTTGACGACCCGCTATGGCTAGTGAAAAGCGAGTACTGGTCTACGAGCTCCGAAGAAGCAACCTCTCATCTCCTACATGATCTTTTCCCGGAACTCTTTGCATCGTCGCGTCACTAGATCCCTCAAGTCTCTGGAGATGTCCTTGTATTTCTTCCAAGATCTTCCATACAAGACTCAGACTTCAGTTCAAGCCGAGCAGTGGCCCATCAGGAACATAATTCATGTCTCTTCGATGTCGACTTTCCTGCTTGCGTGCTGGAATTTGACACTTCCAGCCTTCCCCCACGACCACAGCTGTAGTTTTCAGGCTGCAGAAATGCACAGAGTTTTTGAGATGAAGCAAGTCGTCCAAGATCATACGTAGGGTGCTGAACTTTCAGTGGAGGCTACTCTTAGCGCAGTGGAGATTGTGCATTGCTACAGCTACTCGACGACAACAAGGGCACAGCACGCGGTGCCTATGCCGTGGTTCTCTTGGGTGCGCCGGTCAAACTGCTTGTGACTCAATCTTATATTGCAGCGTCTTGGCTTCCCACCATATGTTCCAATGAACGACTTTCTCGTCCCTTCTTGCCTCTTCGGCAGCAAAGACTACAGCATGCGCCCTTACGACATCTTCAAGGGTGCATCCAACAAACTCTCCTTGGGCCTCCTCAGCTTCGACTCCCTTGCGCTCGACAGCATGGACTGCAGACACAAAAGCCGTAGCCAGGCCTCGATCGCCTCCACCATGAGACTTGATCTTTTGTTCGAATTCGGGTGCATCAGGCGTCTCGATGACAGTCTCCTGTCTCTGAACAAAGTCAAAGTATCTAATGGTCTTTCCATTGTACGAAAGCTCACCATGAGAACCATAGATGATACCTCGACGTTCGCATTCCTTTTCGGTATTTGCGACCATGTGGAGAGTTGCGAGTTTTCCTGGGCGATACAAAGGGGACTGGTTATCTTCATCCCATTTGATTGTGACGACCTGATCGTCGCAGACGTTGTTGTCGCTCTCGTAGACGCAACGACCGTACCACGGTCGTTTTGCAATCTCTCCGTCTGGAGTGACACCCTTGGTGTAATCTTGTTCCAAGTTGGCATAGAGACTTCTTCTCGCAGCATCGACTCCAGAAAGTTGCAGAGTATCCTCGATATCATGTACGACATGGTTGAGCCAGTGGGTGTGTCCTACAGCCAGCCGAGCATCATCATATATCTTGACGGCACTGTATTGGCATTCTCGTTCGTAAGGGCAGGCCAGACAATTCGTGGCTTCGCCGGCTTGTTTTGGCTTTCTAGATCTCTTGAATTGGTTCAGAGCTCCGGTCGATGATATAGTCTTGGGAAGATGGGCAGGGATCTCCTTGTCGGCCCCGTCGGGAGCTTGAGAGAGTAGCCAAAGCAGGAAATCGATGTCATGGCAACTTTTGGTGAGGAGGGATCCGTCTTTGTTGTCCGTTGCTCGTCTCCATGGCCCTCGCGTATAGCTGTGTGCAAAGTGCCACCATCCGACGGGCTCCGTGTGCTCAACCGAAAGAATGTCACCGATAACACGATCTGTGAGCAAGAGCCTGCGAAGTAACTGATTGTGTGGGCTGTATCTCAGAACATGTCCAACAGAGAATATCTTCTCTTGTGGATTCCGTGAGAATGCCCCCAGTATCGACATACAATCCGCTAGTGAAGTTGCCAATGGCTTTTCGCACAAGACGTGGATATTCAGTGGTGCGATTGCGAGCATGATCTCCACATGCATTGCGTCCAAGGTGCAGACGAACACACCATCGACACCAGGAGGCACAGTCTTGCCCGCCCCTTCAAGTTCACGCCGCTCGATCTCCCAAGCTAGCCATTGCTTCCAGTCGCTAAACTCCTGTCCGGCGGCGGGTTTGCCATCTTGTCCCCAGATGTACGTTTTACCGAAATGCTGTCGTCGGAAGTTGACAGGTTCTGCTACAGCGTAGATTGCTGCGTTGGGCATCTGGGATACTGGATTTGCGTATGACACACCACGCTGCCCAGCGCCGATGACTAGAAACCTCAGTTTTCCATCCATTGCAGAAGTGTCCAAGAGTGGCATTGTCGTTGACCCAGAGAATCAGTTATCTTGATATGAGGTTGAACAGATGAGTCGATGCAGAGTTCTTGGTTCTGAGGACCAATTCAATGATGGAGTTTTGCGGTAAGTTTTTCAAAGATAAACGTTTCCCAGGGTATCAACTTTGATATACAAGGTTGCGTTAATTCGGCCAGTCGATGCCAGTGTGATGGTAAGCTGGCAAGATAGACATTCAAGGATGAAACGTCATATGTCTGAAACGAATCTGGGTGACATTGTGTCTGGCATCTGCCCAAAGATTAACAAGGATCGTCAGGTCACATCGCGTGCGGCCCCAGATTATGTTAGACTCTGATAAGCCTTTACCCCGCTTGATGCCTTCTAATCCCTCGTTTACTCTGCAACCTTGTGATACACAAGACGCATGCGAAGATAGCGATTAACTATCAGTTAGCGTAAATCATCCTCCCCTGCGCCACTACCCTATCAGCTGGTGATAGCACAACATTGCCGACACTTAATGCAACTCATGTCTGCACCCCTAGATAAGTTTGATGCTACATACCTATATGTGTTCAGTCCACCTCTATTGATACTTGAATCCAAGGAGATATTACGAATAGTGGCAGTATCACAAGGCCTTGACTTTGATTTTCACCTCTACCCCCAACATGAATGACAAAATCCAGACTGAGGATACCGTCGACGAAAAGCATGGCACCGTACTGGACACTGTCATACAAGTTACTCAGGCCGAGCATGAACTCGGCTTCTGGAAAGGTGCGAAGCTCTATCCCAAGGCTGTTTTCTGGTCAGCATTCTTCTGTATTGCCGTCATTATGGCCGGCTTCGATCCACAACTGGTCTCATCTTTCTACGCATTACCTGCTTTCCAGAAGAAGTACGGTCAGTTGTACGAAGGCGAATACATAATCTCAGCACCCTGGCAGACCGGCCTGGGCATGGGAAATGCTGTCGGACAGTTGGTTGGCGCACTTGCTTGTGGTTGGCCGCTTGAAAGGTTCGGTCGCAAACGCACATTGGCGGCATGTTGCTGTTGGTCCATTGCTTGGATCTTCATGCAATTCTTCTCCAGCAACTTGACCATTCTTTGTATTGGAGAGATCTTCGCTGGCTTGGGATATGGCTTCTACGTCGTCATTGCTCCTGTTTATGCCTCTGATGTATGTCCTTTGGCTTTGCGAGGTGTTCTTACCGCGTCGGTCAATCTGGCATTTGTTATCGGGCAGTTCATTGCACAGGGTACTGCTGCTGGTGTGGAGAGCAAAACAGATGCACTTGCGTATAAGATCCCCTTTGGTACGTTTTACAGGTCGTCCAGCGATCTATCGACACGTGGTTGATGAGTCGTGCAGCAATTCAATGGGTCTGGCCTGTAATCCTTTTGGTCGGTCTTTGCTTCGCTCCTGAAAGCCCTTACTGGCTAGTCCGTCAAGGACGAAGAGACGATGCAAAGCACGCACTTGAGAAGTTGACAAGCAACAAAGATCGTACAGGTCTTGATGCTATGCTCGTATTGATTGAAGAGACAGATCTACTCGAACGTGAGATCGAGGCAAGCACGACTTATCTCGACTGTTTCAAGGGAAGCAACCTGAGAAGAACCGAGATTTGTACCATGGTCTATCTTATCCAAGTCATTGGAGGTAATCCTCTTATCGGTTATTCGACATTCTTCTTTACCCAAGCTGGACTTGCTTCTGCCAACGCTTTCTACAGTATGTCCATGTCTGCAAATGCGATAATGACATACCTCAGCTAACCTCGTCGAATAGTGGGCGTTGGCAACACCGCCCTTGGCTTTGTCGGCACATGTCTGTCTTGGCCACTGATGCTCAAACATGGCCGCCGAACCATCTACATCCGCGGAATGGCCGTCATGACAACCATCCTCTTCATCATCGGTTTCCTCGACATCCCAAAGCACAATACCGGAGCAATCTGGGCACAAGCGACCTTCATGGACATCTGGACTTTCGTATACCAAATGACCGTCGGACCAATCTGCTTTGTATTGATCTGCGAAGTCTCGTCCACTCGTCTTCGCGGTCGCACCATCGCTATAGCCACAGCTGTGCAATCTTTGTTCGGTATTGTTTTTACCATCGGTATGCCATATATGCTCAGCAGCGAGCAAGGTGATTGGAAAGGAAAAGCAGGATATCTGTTTGGTGCGATTAGTGCGTGTTGTCTTGTCTGGTGTTATTTGCGCCTTCCAGAGACATTTGGAAGGACGTTTCAGGAGTTGGATATTATTTTCGATGCTGGGATCAGTGCACGTAAGTTTGCCAGTTATGAAGTGGTGCAGGAAGTGCATGAGCTCCGGAAGGTGGAATGAGTATTCAGGTGGTATCCTCAAGTTGATAGCCAGGGCGCTTGTTCGGAGATCGATGATTCAGTGTGCCTCTAATTTGCCTTCGAATGTGATTCCCTATCATGGTCAGGCTTCATCTTCTCCACCACTTAGCGGACGTAAATGAGTCGTAAAATCATGGTTGATCGGGGAGGTCATACCTCAAAACTTGATGTGTAAAGAGTTTGCTGCCTAAAATCAGAGGCTCGTCGGATCGAAGCACCATAATGATAAGTTGAACCTTTGTTCAAACGTGAAAGATGATAACGACATGCAAAAATCACAAGGCTGCCCGGATAGGTATGCGACGTCCCCCCGCTTCCAGATATGTAGAGCTTATCTGATACCACGTGTTCTCTCGGCTATCATGCTTGAAGATCACCATCAGGGTCCAAATACGACCTCCTGCTACAAACAATAGATGTAACATTAGTATCTTTCCAAGACCGACCTCTGCCTATCTTGAAATTCCATCCTTCCATCCATCCTAGTCGTGACAGAAAACATCATTTCAACAGCTACGACTACCCTTCGACCCTATCCATCAAAAACACCAGCGACGAAAAGCCTCTCCCAGCAAAACAGCATCGATATCGTCCCTTGGAAGCTAGAATTATCCTCAGCAAATCTACACCACAACCTCTTAATCACATCCGAACAATGGCATCCCCAGATCTATCCCTCTTCCCCGCCACCTTACTCCCCACCTCCGCAAGCTCCTCCCTCCCAAAACCCTATACTATCCGCCCCCTCCACCGCACCGACCACGCACACGGCTACCTAACCTGTCTCTCCTCCCTAACCTGGATCGGCGACATCTCCGCCGCTCAATTCGAACAACGCTTCGATTGGATGAAGACAAAAGGGAAAGAATGGTACTATTGCATCGTCATCGATGATGGGGAGAAGATAATAGGTGCGGCCACTATGATTGTGGATAGGAAATTGTAAGTTGGAACCCTAAGAAAAACCCAATCCCACCTAATATAATTATAGTATCCAAAATTTCACAACAATAGCCCACGTAGAAGAAGTCTGTATATCTTCTTCCCACCAAAAGCAAGGTTTGGGTTTATTGCTTATCAACGCATTAAACGCATTGGCGATGGAAAGTCTAGGGGTGGATAAGTTGATTTTGAATTGTAGTGAAGATAATGTCGGGTTTTATGAAAAATGTGGGTATGAGAGGGCGGGTGTGCAGATGAGGGTTGAGAGGAAGAAGTAGTAGGAGAAAATAGAAAAAAAAAAAAAACATCCAGAAATGTGAGAAAACAGTGTTTTCGAAAAACACAAAAGCCACAAAATCTGAATTCGGAAATAAACAATCTCTCTGAAACGAAATCAATAAATCTCTTCCAATCCGGCTTCCTTCCATGTTACCTCTCCATTGGCAACCTTATCTCTAACACCCCAATACTCGCCACCAAATTTCCAATACTCTTCTCCGGTTATGGGATGTTTCTCAGACTTGAACCATCTGGGTTCGAAATGTTCACCCGCTGCTTCACGCTCACGTCGTCTGGCTCTTTGCTTTTCTTCAACACGATTCTTTTCGTCAGATGCGACGTCATATTTGCCTTCTTCCATGGCACGTTGATCGGGTCTGAATCTCGAATCTGTAGGTGCGAGAAGTGGTTGCAGACGCGATGGCAAAGCATTTAGTGTGATGACGAAAGGTGTAAGGTTGAAAGGAATTCCAGCCGGACGGGGACCGGCTTCCCAGACGAGAATAGCTTGGTTGGACTCTTGCGATTTGGTGGATGTGCCGAGGTTCTCATCTTCGTAGCCAGGAGTGGGTCGGGCGTAGATCTTGTCATTCCAGCGGCCTCCGATGCTCCATTTGGGTACGCCCTTTGCATCGGTGACTTTGCCGGCGACAAGGAAGGCGGATGATGCTTTCCAGCCACGCTGCTTGAAGTCGAGGATTGCTGTCTCACCGGTGGTGTGGTTCTTGACTTCCATCAAGCCGTAGTTGTCAATGGTAGGGCTGCCGGTAATGATGCCAACAACAGAGGATGTGATCTTCTTCCAAGTGTAGAGCTCTTCCGGTCCGTTGGTAGGCTTGAGACGCAAGAACCATGTACCAAGCGGGTTGATCTCGAAGGACTTGCCATAAAACTTGCTCTTGACAGAAGATTCACCATAGTATTCCCACTTGGCACTCTCTGCATAAGCGGCACCAATAGGAGGGTGATGGCTTACTTGCTCGATGAAGAAGCGGTAACCCTTGTCAGGACGAACATATTCGAAGGTCTCACCTAGCAAAGGGTTGAAAGGCTTTGCAACTCTTCCGATGGTGGAAGCATATTCCGAAGCAGCGAAACCAGCAACATAAACCATTCTCTCAGCAGAGTCGGAACGTTCGGCAGCGGTGTCTAGAAGCTCAGTGTACTGCATATCTTCAACGACACGGTAGAGAAGGGAGGTGGGTTCGTTGAAGGTGACAGGCAAAGTCATCTTGGTCATGTCCTTGCCAATCATATTCTTGAGGATACCCCAAAGCGAGACCTTGGGTCGATTATCGGCATCGATAGGAAGCTTGGATCTAACAGGGTCTTCGTATCCCTTGTACGATTTTTGAATGGCGGTAGATGTGTTGTCTTCAGCCGGGGCGGTCTTTTCCTCGGGTTGCGTGCTGGTTTGAGGTGTACTGGCGACAGGCATCTGACCAACAACCTCGACTTCTCCAGCATCGACGGCGTCAAAGAACTGCTCATCCATGTCAGACTCGTCGTCCGAGACGTCGTGGTTGGTCAAGTCAGCAAGGGTCTGTCTGCGACTGAGAGAGGCAGTATCTGCGGCCACAGCAGTTCCATCATCAGCGACAGGAATGTCAGCAACGGCAGCGGCGAGCTTGCTGCTTTGAGTAGCTGTGGTTCCTCTACGACTGCGAGCCCGACTTGCAGTACCCGAACCTTGACCTTCGAGAGCGTCTCTCAGAGCACGCTTTGTTCTCTTGCGCTTGTCCTCACTCTCGCCGATTCGATTCTCCAACTCTTCTTGTTCAGCAGCAACGCGAGCCATGCTCTCTTCCCACAACTTGCGGATATGTGCTTCACGGTCGACACGGTGTTGCCAGTATGCATCGTGATCCTTGGAGAGACGAAGAAGATCGATCAGGAGGCCCCTGAGGTTGCCGACAGCAGTGTCGTACGAGGTCAGAGCATATTCGACATCAGGGTGGCCGAGAGGGAGAGTTGGGTTGTTGACCTTCTCTTGCTGCAGCGAGTTTGACACGGAGGCCAGCAAATCGAGCTGGAGCTTGGCAGATTGAGCAGTGATGTTGAAAGCGTCCTTGTTGATGGGCTTGATGTCGTGGGAGCTGTCATCGTCACCGTAGTCATCCTCCTCATCCTCAAAGTCCCGTTCGCCCTCTGTCTCGAATGTGTGCGCTCTGGTCAGCCTGCTGGACTCGTCGCCGTACAGAGTCTCTCCATCGGTCGTGCGGGCGATACTTGTACGGCGGTCGCTGGTGACGGTGGGTGCAAGAGTGGAAGAGTCGGCAACAGAAGGAGCACCGGAATGTTTGTCGGCAGCAGCCTGGCGCAAGGCCTCGCCTTCCTGACGTTGACGCTTCTGCTCTTCACGAGCCTCGTCTTTTGACCACTGGATGGCGTTGTTCAGTGACCAGAACCAGCGCTTGGCCTCGACCTCGTGGTTTGCCTTGAGGTGGTACTTGACCGACGACTTTCCGTGAATCTCAAACGTGAGCTTGTCCTTGGAGTCCATGTGAAGAGAAGCAATCTTCATGTTGATGGCACCACGACAAGCAGAGCCAGCATCATCTTGGTGCTTGTAGTAGCTCAAGACACCATCCTCCAGCACGAACCATCGCAGCTTGTAACCGGAAGTGTAGTTTGTCCACTTTTTGAGGTATCCCTTCATCTCACGGGCCTCCTTTGCACTCAAAGCATTCTCTGGCGGACCCTCGCCTGTACCAAGTATAGCCTTCTCTTGAACACCACGTTGAGCGGCGGCAGCAGCAGGCGACTTTTTAAGAATCTGCTTGGTGTGGTCGTCTTTTGTGATCTCTTGAGGCAGCTTGCCTTTGCGATCGCGACGGAAGGGGTCGGCACCATTGAGGAGGAGGATCTGAATGAGCTGTGTATCCTTCTTGCGAGTTGCTTCGTGCAGCAGGGTGCCGCCTGACTCGACGGTCTGGGGCTCGGTAGCCAATTCGGGGGCGTTGATGTCGACGACATGGCGGACGTGGTCATCGGCGAGGACATCTTCGAGAGTGCCATAGTCGGCGGACTGGACGAGGTGCTGGATCCTCTTTGTAGTTCTGTCGATGAAGAGAGAGCGGGCGAGCTGGAGGAGCTGGAAAGCGTCTGGACTGCGAGCTTGATCGAGAGGCGTCTTTCCCTGGAAGTTTGTAGTCGATTCATTGACCTGCGGCTGGTCGAGGAGGAGCTTGATGACAGAGGTGCGACCAAGAGAGGAGGCAATGTGCAGGGGAGTGTTGCCGTCGCGGTCTCTGGCATTGACGTCGAGAGTGCTCTGGCCCATGCTCAGGACATACTCGACGACTGACGGCTCGGCGCATTGTACGGCGAGGTGTAGGATGGTGTTTCCTTCAAGTCTAGTCGAGTCTTCGCGCAAGTGCTTGTTGATGGCGGCAGTGTCACCTTGTCGCAAGGCTTCAAACACCTTGAACAGCTTGACCGACTGCTCGATTGACGTTGTGGATCCTTGGGGCATGGTGGTAATCGAGCCATTGCGAGGAGCTTGCGGTGATCGAGAGGGTGGTGATGTTGCAGATGCACTGTCAGGGTTGTTGTTGGTCATGGTCGTGACCAGATGAGGGGTCGGTCGCGCGCTCTGGAAAGAAGTACGGCCCGAAGCCATGGTCGGAGAAGATGGCTCGAGGTTGTCTGTTGCTGGAGAGTCGGGAGCCTCGTTATGAGGCGCGTCGCCTCTGCTCGTCACCTTTGACAAGAGCGACTTTGCGATCGACGACTTGTTGCGCTGATGCGAGGACGAGCTGAGGGGAAGTCAGCCTTGGCGCAGATCTCGTAGATTGGTCGCTTCCATCATACTTCTCTGCCATGTTTAAGTCCAGAGTTCTGATATTTCAGAATCGACTGGTATGCGAGGACAAGCTACTCAGGGTGGGATCAAGAGAGGGGAAGACAAGCAAGACAACGGCAGCTCTCATGGATAAACTCTCGGTTACAATGCATGACGGATGTGGTCGACAACGCCGTGCGGGAGCGCGCTGGTCTAGAAGTCTATATTTACACTGCCCCCTTGTCTTATGCAATATTTCGTCCATCTTTATGCAACATCTCTAGGTATTCGTACAAGCTCTATACAATCATTCTACTGTACATCTATCATGTACTCTACGACACCAGCAGAATAACACTGCCCAGCTGTCTCGCAACATCCTCCTTGTCCACATCGTGAGTGTCTTCAACCTCTCCCCACATGTCCGTCTGCCATGTCACTTCAACACTTGCAGCTGCACGAGCTTCAGGAATGCCGAATCTTGATCCACCGTTGTTCTTTTGCAGGTGTCTGAACTCCTGACTCCATTCAACCAGTAGGCGGATCGCAACAAGCAGACTCTTGGTGGCCAAAACTCCTCTCTCCAGACCTGCGAGTTCGAACGCAGGCAGGGCAGTCATCCATCCGCGAATTACTTCCTGAGTAACCTTGGGTTGCGGTACTGGCATGATGCTCTCCTCGCCCAAGATGGGCACGACCTCAAGTCCGGGGAAAATGTGCGTCGTGAGGTATGCAAGAATGGGCTCGGCGTTCTCAACCTGTTTCGATCTCAAGCTTTGCTTCGGCTGACCATCGTCCTTCATGTCGAGACTGGATGAAGGGTCATGGATACTCTTCTCGGGGTCCCAGCAAAGCAATGTGTCGGTACTGAGGTAGCGCATCAACATTGTGACGACGCTCTCCCGTATCTTCTTGTCTCCTGCAAGGTCTGCATTGTGGATGTCGACTGCGCGGGAACTCAGCGATGTGAGAGGAATATAGTGGTGTTTGAGTGCTTGTTGAGCAGAGGTGAGGAGATCCCATTCAAGGGCAATGCCTGAGGCGAGGGCGTGTTTGGTGGGAGGAAGAGTCAGAATCTCCTTTGAAGCCGTTCGGACCGGGCGCTTGTCAAGCATGATCTGCAGACCGTCTGTACAGTGTGTTAGCAGAGGCATTGTCGCTGCAGGTCAGTCCTCCGTACCAGGTGTTTCGACGACCGAGGACTCCTTCCAGAAACGCTTGCGCAAGGCTGTGGCGGGCTTCTTGGGGTCAACCTTGATCTGCGCCTGTCTTTCCAGAAGAGCAGCTTGTTGTCTCTTACGCGCAACACGTTCCTCGGTCTCGGTAGTGGGTGCTTGGGGAGGTTGCGGTGGCGGTCCGGCAGCGATGCCATGAGGTAGTGGCGTTGCTGTCCTTGAGGCGCTGTTGTGCAGGCAGCGGCATGCTGGACGGAAACGGGTAGTGACTGTGCGACGACCAGAGGCGGTCAATGCCGGGCGAATGATGGCCTCCATCGTTAATAGGAATGTTGATATTGATGGTCGTACTCAGCTACTTTTCCCAACTTCACATGCCAAAAAGTCGGCGACGACAGTTGCAACCTCCAGACCGGCACACGCCGCGTCGTCGACTCTCGGGGGATCCGTGCGCAAGAGCGGGGAAAGCTTCTTGCACTTTGGCCGCCCCGCATCCCGCATCTTCTAATGAGATGGCCATCGGCTCTGGTGACCTGTGGCTTGACGTTGGAGGAACGACATGGCCGTCTTCCAATTTGCCATCCTCTCTGCAGGGACTTTTCCGCATCTTGACACTTCTCTTGTTGGCTTGAAGGTGACTCGACTCCCTGAGAATCCTTGTCCATCAACTCCGTGCCCCTGCCCCAGCGAACCCATCTTTGCTAGTTGGAGTGGCCTCCGTGATCGCTCGGCTCTCATGCGCTCAAACCCCACTCGCTGTGGCCCATTTCTCTCCATCTTTTCGCATCTTCTCTGATCGGCAAAGAAGCGCCTGCCCTAAGAATATTGAAATGTTATCTACGAGTAATGACTAGCTATCATCAAAGAGATTGGGCCGGGAAGCTCGTCTCCCCGTCATCTCATCACCAGGACGATCCTGCTCCACCAGTTCAACTCAGTCAGCCTGCTCCGAAACAAAAGCAGAAAGCCGAACCACAGGCTAAGAAACTACGCTTCATCACGAGTCAAGGAGCTCCTCAGGCGAAAAGACGTCGCGTGTCTACTGCCTGTCTAGTTTGCAGGAAACGGAAGGTCGCTTGTTCTGGAGAACGCCCACATTGCAGTACGTGTACCAACAACAGGCTGGAGTGTACTGGCTATGCCGACGACGGTTCCTCTGGAAATGTCAATGGCGACGAAGTCGAGACTCCGCGAGTTTCAGCTCCTTCCTTGAATCGTTCCGCGACGGCAGAATCTATCAAAGCCCCTCCCCCAAGGAAACAGAAGACGACTATCCCAAAGCCGCGGAGCCAGAGCATGGGCTTCGTGTCAAACAACTCAGTCCCTGCTGATCCGGGGCATATTCGACCACAACCTTCGAGAGTTGAAAGCGAACAGAGCTACTTCCCGAGACCTTCCATCTTTTCTAACGCTCGGAATCGCATGCCATATTTCAGATGGCTTGGTCCAACAGCCATCATGCCGGGCTTCAAACAGATGGTCGTCAAGGTAAATCGCTCATCATCCATGGTGGATGGTGTAACCTCGCCCTCGACCGGTGCACAGCCTGGCGCATCTGGCATGTCCAATCATTCTGCTACATATGATTCGGATGCGCGTACTCCCCAGGTCTTGCCGTTCTACGACAATTCTTCGATGCCACCAAGCGAGCTAATCACTCATCTTTGCGAGACTTTCTTTACCCACCTTGCTTGTAACTTTCCCTTTCTCCAGCGTGACACTTTTATGAAAGACCTTGAGGAGAAGCAGGTAGATGCAATCCTTGTTGATGCTGTATGCGCGCTCGCTGCTCGCTTCTCTACTCATCAGTTGATCGTCGAGCAACCACGCGAAGGTCATGCTGTCAACCATTCTGAGCAGGGTTCAGCTTTTGCTCACCGCGCAAAAGTGGCTCTGATTGAAACCTATGCTACACCGAGTGTCGCCGCTGTTCAAGCCGCTCTTCTACTTGCATACAACGAGTTTGGCGAGAGTCGAGATAGCGGCCTTTGGATGTATCTTGGCATATCAATTCGATTGGCTCAAGATCTTGGTTTGCACAAGCGCGATGGACTTCGCTACGAGGGTCGTTATGGCTCCTCACCCAAGTACTCGAGGCAGGAGAAGGATTTGGAGAGATCACTTGGACGCATCAACTCCCAAGATTATGATGCCGCTGTAGCAGAGGAAGAGAGAGCAGCGGAAAGGGAACGGGTTGATACGTTCTGGGCTGTCTTCTTTCTGGATCGCGTCGTCTCTTCTGGCACAGGTCGACGAAGTACATTGCAGGATGATGACATCGAGCTCTCTTTTCCGCCGCTCGATTTGCTAGATCCAAAAACCGGCTGGCCTTCCCCTTTCCCTGCATTAATCAGAATTGTCTGCCTCTATGGCCGAGTTGCGGATTTGCTAAACGGCATTAAGGAGCCATCAGACATCACTGCAGAGACCCCCCAGAAGCTGGCAGAGATGGAAGCGCGAGTCACAAACTTCTACCAAGGTGCGTTTTCTGAAACAAAAACTCCAACTAGCACTGACATATCACAGGTCTGTCACCGAAACTGCACTTCCAAGCCATGAATTTCCATCACTACGTCAAAGCCGGAGAAGGAACCAACTTTGTTCTCTTACATTTCTGGTTCCACACTCTCATTGTATTACTTCATCAGCCAACCTTGCTCAAGACCTTTGAAGGCAAAATGCTCCAGTTGTTTCCTAACAGTCAAGCATTGTCCATGTCTTCCGCCAAAACGATCGCAGATATTCTGTCATACTCGCAGCTCATCGACACGAAGGCGGGTCTCGGTAATCCATTTACCACGCAGCCCATCTATATTGCTGCTTGCGCTTTCCTCAAAGAGACGGCCGAGCAAACGGCGACCTCGAAAGAACATTCTCGCTCCCAGTCGTCCGCCAACTCGCGCGCCGGAAGTCCTGCAAGAGATCAGCAGTCACAAGCTGGGGCATCAATCGCGGAGATGGCCAACATGACGCGACCCTCAAGCATGTTGGCGAACAGCAACCGACAGCCCATGGTAGAAAGAGCTCTTGCGCGCCATACTCTACTCGCGACAGCCGCGAATCAGCATTATCAGCTTTGCTACAAAGCATTACAAAGTGTCGAGACATACTGGGGTGGTACGAAATACATCATTACAGTGTTGGATCAGAAGTTCAAAGGTGTTGGAGATCCGCTGCTCTACACTGCCGAAGAAGGTGAAAGTGCTTTTGAGCCACCTGAACCAAAGCCTGCTTTCAATCAGCCAGGGTGGAGGAAAAAATCTACGCCCAATCCCTGGTCCCCGAGTGCTTTGATGCAGAGCTCGTTCATGCAAGCCAGATCCCCGCCAGCAGTGGGAGAAGCCAATCAACCTATCGGATGGACACTGACTGGCACTCTCAATTCACCGAACACAAACGTCGCATGGCACTTCTCTGGCGCCAATGGCAATCAAGAGCATGTACAGCAATCGTTGGACTCAGTACTCGACAGCAACAATCCGTTCGACCTCAACAACATGCCCATAAACAGCCTGTCTTCCTTCCACCAGCCACAGAATCATCACATACGTACATATTCTGGAAACAGCATACCCCGCTCTTCAACACAGCAACGAAGTCACCGCCCATCCCTACCTGCATCCGCATTTGCGACGATCGCACCATCACCTCCTACCTTTTCTTCACCCTTGAATCAACGTCAGCCCAACAACGAAAATAGCTCTCTCCACGTCCCTTTGAATTCCTTCAACCAGCAATCAGAGATGCTCAACTTGAATCAAGGCGAGGACAGTTTCGGTGATTTCTTAATTGAGAGTCAAGATGTGGATATGAGTCTACTGGGCTTGGACATGTTGCCATGGTTCGATGCGCCAGGTGGGGATTTGATGCCTATATTCGATGACGACGAGATTGATTTGCGAGACACAGGCGACGGACTTGAATAATAGAAGAGGACCAATTTTACAATAGCAGAATGACAAGACTGCAGTTTGCACGTCCTTAGAGGGTTTCCCATTCCATCCGCAAACTCGTGGTTCTTCTGCTAATTTGCCAAGGCAAGAAGAAAACTTTGTTGTAAAGAACTTGATCGCGTCTGGAGTTGGAAATGGGACCGAGTGTCGGAGTGTCATCTATGCGGTTTGGTATTGCGAGAGGTACAACGAGCTTTCTTGGATCTGGTACAAGTCAGCAGTAATGAGACGCTCATGGCAACTTTATTGCTGTCGGTCTATGATGTGAGCCATTGCAAACAATAAAACAGACAGATCACTGATACACTCCAAAGTGCTGTCAACCATTAATTGGTATACAAGCAAGAGGTCTTTACCACGATCATGTCGATGGTAGTATTACTCTTTTAAAACACCGCGAGCTTGATCGATTCCGTAATCCTCTGTCCAAGCAGTTGTTTACAGCGGTGCGGACCCAGATGGTTGCTTTTTCCTTGCCTATCATCTCGTTCACACTCAAGAACTAATCGTTTTGATAGGCGAACTTTTATGCGCATCGTCAAGAAAGCATCCCTGCATGTTCGCAGCATCTGGATTGGTCATCAGATTCTGACGATGATACGGATATATCAAGTCTGTTGACCACCGCAGCTCTAGAGATACCCGGACTTCGCGCGGATACAGCAAAACGTTCTCTCCGGCCGTGTGTCGGTCACCCCGCAGGACGTTCTTGAGCCACTCAATCGTACGCAGCGCCTAGAAACTGCTCTTTTGGGTTGGTACGACTGGTTTTTTCTGTGAAAGATTGATCTCTAGACCCGGTCTCGATGCAACATCTGTGGGCTTTTACATGCCTCCAAAAAATCCCCGGAGCGAGCATCTTTATGGCGATCTTCGATGTCCGGAGCAGTGTCAACTTTTGACGACCTATACCGCACAATATGTATCCTAATTTTATACCCCTTCAAGCACGTTTTCTTCACTGCTTGTCAAAAACTCATAAAAAGAAACACACACGGGATGCTTTACATACCATAAGTTACAACACTGCCAAATCTCTCGGAAACTCTCTGCATCCTCCACAAACCTCTGTGATGAGATAATCTCTACCGTACCTTTCTTCTTGAAACTTGATCACTGTGTTCCATTGGCCCCAGAACTTGCATACGAGAACAAAAAAGCTTTTCGTAGAGAATTTACTACATGGGGAATTGCTTTTTTCCCACCCGTCCTAGGAATTGGATTTGAGGTAATGTGTCGGATGCGAGGATTGGTGGTTTCCCCATTCCGGGGTGCGGCGGATACGGTGGAGACTTTTTATCTGGTGTCCACTTTTCCCTTCCATGACTTATTTGTTTTTGAACTGCTTGTTAGATATTTGTGCAATGTTTCGTATATCTTTTGATGGGGTGGTTCGAGGATGGCTGATGTATGAGGAGAGATATCCTTGATGACACCTGATCTTGTTCTTTTGCGTCTCGAAATTTTGATTGGAAGATTTATGTTTCTGCTGATTAATGCGTATGTTCGATTGATTGTGTACGGTATGTTGAAGTGCGACACGTTTTCTTGCAGTCGCAGTTGTTGACAGCTATCGCGGACATGACTTCTGACGCAGGCGTCGACTAGTTGGTAGTCTTTAGTGTGGGGCGACACGATACCTTGATGGTGGAATACTCGAGGTTCAGAAGTTGATGTTGTTGATTTGGTTCAGGATGTCAATCGATGTCGACTAGATAGGTAGGGGCAGCCTCGCTTCTTAAAATGGTGTTACTACTAAGCACAACTCCTCATTATACCACCTCACTTCACGTATTCGTATGTCCTCACGTGTTATCAACAGGAAAGATTGGAAGAGTACAAAACATAGCATTGATGCTGGAACCACACACATTCCACTGTCTAGAACCCCTATTTTTTGGTGTCCAAAAGTCATATATCCGAATATCATATCCAATCATAACGTCTACATCTATTGAGAAACACTGGCTTGCCTATCACTAGCATTTCTCATCTTTCCGAACTTCAGAGGTCCCAACATCTCGCCCCAGAAAGTCATAGGGGGGTCGATGAAAGTTTGCTCGTATGCATCGATGGTGGGGCGTTCCCAGACCAAGTCAGCTTCGAGGGGCTTGACGATCTTGGTGCGCTTGATGAGTTTCCATGAGAAGTAGGTGACTGGTGCGACCAAAAGTAGGGTGTAGTAAATAAAGAAGTTCGACACGGACCATGGGGCGAAGGAAGTGTAGCCATAGCAGAAGACAATCATGATCATCCAAGCTGCTCCAAGGTATGCCTGGACATGCTGTTAGTGATTTTTGCTCCAAGAACGCAGTGAGGAATTCGGGGACTTACGCAGTATGGCTGGAACCAACCCTTGTAGGGGAGAGTGTTTCTATCCAGAGCCTGGGCCTGACAAGCGCGGTAGAAGAAGATGTAAGTGATACACATGACCAGGTAGTTGATGACACCACCAGCAGTGACGAGGTTGATGAGCCAGCCCAAGACGAGGTTGGATCCGCTGCTGACTTGCAAGAAAGCAAGGCAAGGGAAGATCATGACAATGGCGAAGCAGACAAGGGGTACACCACTCTTGGTGCAGTAGCGGAGGGCCTTGGGAGCACGGCCCTCAATAGCGAGGCCGTACAAACTGCGAGTGGCGCAGAAAGTGTAGGTGTTTCCGGCACTGAAGATAGAGGTAACCAAGAGAGCGCTGACCAAATGAGGCAAGCCACCAATACCCATGTTCTTCATGGCGATAACGTAAGGCGAGGCAGCAGCAGTTCCAGATCCGCTCGATTCACCAGTGATGATACCAGTCAAAGTAGCATCAGTAGAGCTGAGGACGATACCGACTGCCATTGCACCTCCCATGAAGAACAATGCGAATCTGAAGTAGACAGTCTTGAAGGCGTTCTTGATGTAAACACGAGGGCGTCTGGCTTCGGCAGAGACCATGGAGATGTATTCAGGACCAGTGACACAGAATGATGCGGACCAGAGAGCAGCACAGAAGCCCTCGAACTGACCGAGAGTTCCAGTGCTTCTCCACTCTTTGAAGGCGTTGTGCTTCCAGTTGCGGAATCCGTATGCGTCGTTTTGAGGGTTACCACCGACCATGGTGATGAAGGTGAATGAGAAGACAATCATGATCAGGATGACCTGGTGTAGTGTTAGCACGCGAGTACAAGCGCGAGGATATTGGACGATGTACCTTGCCACCAGAGAGCCAGAATTCGGCTTCACCGAATGCCTTGACAGCAAGAACGTTGAGGATACTAAACGAGAAGGTCAGCAAAAGGACCAACGGAAGTTATGAAATGAGTCGCATGGGATGTAAGTATTGATCAAGTCGCAAGGGTGACAAAAAGGACATGCTCGGGAGAGAGAAGCCAAATGCGTTGGGCAGAAGATCCAAAGGGCGCATTCTGGATGATGTTGCTTGGGAGAAAAGAAAGAGAGTTCGGAGCTGCTTTGGAAACGTCGCACTAGGAAATGTCGCAATGGGAAAAGGAAAGTCGCGCTGGAAGTCATACCCATAGAGAATCTGGATTGTGCGTTAGTCTAAAGCCTGCTGTTGAGCATTTTGTATTTGAAAGACATACAATACAAGCGAGAGGAATAGCCCATGGTGGGATGTCATCGCTCCAAAAGTCAAGCACCGTGGAAAGAGCAGTGATTTCGAAAGGAATCAGGAGCGCTTCATAGATGAAGAAGTTATAACCAGCCATGAAGCCAAAGGCATCATCGACGAAGTGACCAGCTAGACGGATGAAACCACCAGAGACGGGATATGCGATAGTCATTTCTGCGATACAGTTGTTGACGAGACCGAGGAAGCAAGCGTAGATAGTGTATGCGAGGAACAGCGATCCCGGCCCACCCTTGTACAAACCACCACCGATACTGACGAAAAGGGCAGTACCAATGGTGCCGCCAATGGCCATGAGCTGGATTTGTCTGTTTCCAAGACGACGATGGAGGTGATCGGTGTTCTCGACAATCTCGCCCTCCTCGTATGGGGCATCGAAAGGAGCATCGGGAGTCGCTGAGACGAACTCGCCGGTCTTTTCGGTATCCTTGAACCACGACATGGTGGATTCAGGTGAAAAAGAATGAAACGTTAGTGAGCGGAGGTATGAGCGAAAGTGTGAATGGGGAGGAAAGAGTGGGATGGCGCAAGGCCGCTACACTATATATCAGTGACATGCTGGCCAAATTGTTCAAGAAAACGTCTTCATGGATGGTTCTCCGGATGGGTGCACGCCACCAGCTGTGGATGTGGTCCAGGCGTGAACTCCAAGGATGATAAGAGTAGGGTAGCAAAGTATGCGGCTATCAGCGGCCCCCACATTAGGACATGTTTCCCAGGCGGAGGCGCCTTTGGTGCGGAGTAGCGCGACTTGGCCCGCCACCGCCTGCTCCGCCCAGACCGTTTGGATACCGCCGGTATGGGCGATAAGGCACGTGAAGTGCCAGACGTAATGGTTTTAGTCGCGCATGTACCCTTGTAGACATATTTCCAGCCCATCTAGAACGTCTGGGGAAGAAAGCTTCTGGTCAAGTCTTGAACGTTACTTCCCAAACTTCAGGATCTGGTGACATGGAGGGCTTTTTCTGGGGCGGTGCAATCCAAATGCTATCTCTGATACCGGTCTTGCTTGTTCCATCTTGTCAGACCTGGATCATGAGATTTCTGAACTCTTGCAAGAACATATGCTGACCATTGTCAGACATGATGTTTTTTTTGAAGTTGGTATCAACTTCATGATTTCCCGGGCCGATTCCCTCATTTCGCCTTATCTCTTATCTTTCCAATCATCTGTTCAGCACATCTCGTTCGTCAGTGTTATCTCTTGGCTCTGACGGAGTGGCCGAGCAGCGTATTCACGGCTTAAGCAAATGTGGCTGTGATAACAACAGAAAAGAAGGGTGGAAGTGTGCGTCTCGAATTGTTAGGATTTGAATCCTTGCACCAAAACCCTCGAGTTTGTGGTCGATTTCAACGGGATCTCTCGATAGTGGATGAAGTCTCTCGCGACATTCTCATGGATTGCGATACGCGCTTACGCAGAACGTCGAGCTGATCCGGCAATTGTGAAGAGGATGTACTCGATGGTACCACAAGCAAAGAAACTTGGCGACAGCAGTCTGCGATGCATCACGCGTCGACGAGAAACAAAAGCACAATCGCCTATCTCCAGCAAGCTCACCAACAAGACGTCTTTGATCTCGACATTGCTCAGACCTTGAGTCAGGAAGTCGTTGCCCCTAGATAACGCGCTGTCGCCGTTGCGTTGAAGCTGTCGTTATCACTGCTACATACTTTGCCGCGTCTTGGTAATTACCGACCTCGCCAGTCTGTTTCATCTCTCGTTGTCTGCTGCAAAGCCTTACTTCGGTTTGTTTCCACGACAGCCATCATGCTGCTTTCGGTACTCGTTGCAAGGTCTTCGGCCCAGAGCATGTTCACCTCTATACTGCTCTATACAGGTTCACCTCCTACATCCTGATGATGCGATACAGTGCAGAGTGCTTTCTAGAAAAGATGGTCTATTCCCAGGGATGTCCTTAGTACGGCACGTTCGTCCTTCCATGCAGCCAATCAGGGTCTGTCCAGCTCGATCCCCTCGACGGCTGCCATTCGAGGGGCTCGATCAGAAATCGCGACATGTACCGACACTTGGTTTTGTTCTTGGAGAATCGAGAGGAGACGCAGCCAGCTCAAAACTGCTGTATACGCTCCCCAGTCTCACATTCTAGTGTTGCGACGCAATGCAAAGTTGAGTTTGGAGTTGGTCACCATTTCCACAGAAAGTTCCTCAGTGATTAGACCCTCTTGGTCTGCCATGCACGCGCTGCCGTCTCGTCGATCTCACTTCAGGAGATATAGGGGGCAGTCTAGTCACTAACGGCATGCTCGGAGGTGCGCGTGGCAAATCAATTGTCGCTCCCTCCACAGCTGCTCTTTCATGTGCCTCTCTCACCCTCCTCCTTCTCTGTCCACCTCTCCTACCCCTCGATGAGTCGATAGGCGGCAGACCTCTTGTGACATTGTTCCAGGTCTTCTTTCCACGTCGACTTTGTTTTGTGTGCTGACCATGATATCTGCACATTGGACACGTGTATCGAGATTTGGCGTGATGTTTGAGGATAGGGAACTCGATTAGCACATCAGGGCACTCTTCGAACCATTCGGCGAGATTATGATCGATTTGTTCTTCGGCCCAATGTGCGATACACGGGGAGCAAAAAGTGTGGCCGCAGTCGATTTTGATATTCGGCTTTGCCTCTAGGCAGATGGCACATTCTGCTGATTCCGGTGGTGCAAGGGCTGTTGTTGCGACAGTGGTCGATTCTGCCGTTGCAGGGGTTGATTTACGCCGTTCTTTTTGTTTGCTTTGGCGTTTGTAGTAGCGAGTCGCAGCAGCTCTACTGTTTTCGCGTACTCCACCAACAAATCTAGTGTTATCGGTGATATCATTCAAGATTCTAGCATGTCGGTGGCATGACACGAGCTTCCAGCCATGAGGATATTCTTCGGAAAGAGAGGTTGTTCCTGCGGCTATGTCGTCGCATGCAGGACAAGACTCGGCGTGAACGTCTTCGGGCACAGTAAAGAATTCTTCCAGCGCCCCGACGTTGTAATCCAGATCTATGGGTCGATCGTTCCCCTCATGCCTGAAGAAGATGCCTTCGTCGGATATCATCAGAGCTCTGTTCGGGAAAGGGCCGAAGATTGAGTCGTCCATGATAGAAATATGTCTTGGTAAAACTGATGAGGTTGATTTGTGTTGCTTGTTGGAAGAAGATTGTCAAGATGATGGAAGAAAATGACAGAATGACAGCTGCGAACGCGGCTGAGTCACTTTGAGAATATTGTGACCGTACTGCTTCAAGGTTTCGACGTGTCGGACACGGATAATAGTATTCGCTTGCCAAGGCAATCTCCGAGCCAGCTCTAAAGACTTTCTACTAGGCCCAAGAACCTACAATATGGATATTCGAATGGATGTTGATTGAAGAGGAAGGATGAAGTGCTTGCCGGGCTTGACAGAAGGAGGAATTGGTGGCGCTTGGGCCTTCGGCTATTGCTGCCTTCTCTGTTCACCGACACAAGCAGGTACAAGAATGATCCATTGCCATCACATCAGATGTGACGAGTATACAAAAGTATACCTCATTCAGGGCTTTCCTTCTCCAACATGTCTGCAAACATGGTTAATCTTTGTGTCCCCCGGTCATCTAGAGTACTCGTCCTCGTTGGGAACCAATTCCGCTACGGAAGCAAACTCTTGGCGTTCGCGACTCCGAAAACTTCTCGGCCTTTGCAAATCCCATGAACACCCAACTTCTTGCAGGAACAAACACATCATGGCCTTCAGCTTCAACTTTGGTGGCGATGACATCGACCAGACAGTCGATCAAGATGTGCCAACTCTTGATGCGCCATCCGACATGAACGCGACAAGCGAGGTACAAGCACCGCTTGTCAATGTCATGCAACACGACTTGAGACAATTATACGAAACATTGCCCGACAGATTATGCTACAGCACTGCTCAAATCACATCACCAACTGGGAAGACGCTGCTCTTGCCGCGGCGTGAGCTGTTCGATATCCGCGTTCAACTCATGTCCGAAGCTTCTGCGGAGAACGACAACGACGCGACTTTGCGTGATCTGGAGCAAACAGACCTCAGAACAAACGTCTATGAGGGTGGTTTCAAAACTTGGGAGTGTAGCATTGATCTGTCAAGTCTTCTTCTGGACCGTGGCCCAAGAAAGGACATTGACGAGTTGGTCCGCTGTGATGGAGTTGTCGAACTTGGAGCTGGATCTGCCTTGCCGTCTTTGACTCTATTCCAACATGCACTAAGGAATGGCATTGCACAAACATTTACCCTCACCGACTACAACAGTAGCGTCTTGCGACTGGTGACTTTGCCCAATCTCATCCTTACCTGGGCAGCGACTACCTCACCACCGTTGATCGACCTGGCAGCTGAGCCTTCGGGAGATCTTGAGAACATTCCCGCACTTTTCCCAGAGTTCCTTGCTTCTCTTGCTGCTTCTCACATCCAGCTCTCCTTCATCTCTGGTCCCTGGGGTCCTACTCTTGCTTCCCTGATCCCAGAGTCTGCTCCGGATATGGGCAGTTTGATCCTTGCAAGCGAGACCATCTACAGCCCAGCTTCAACAACAGCATTTGTGGACCTCTTGATCAATTTACTCAGCCGAACAAAGATGGCCAAGGCGATCGTAGCCGCAAAGAGATTCTACTTTGGCGTCGGAGGAAGTGTTGATCACTTGAAGGAGGTGTGTGCGGAGAAGGGTGCAGTGGCATACGAAGTCGAGAATTCTGGCGTTCCTGGAATGGAATCTGGTGTCGGAAGAGCTCTCGTCGAGGTGCAGATGTACTAAGACAAAGCGACGAATGGAACTGGCCACTGATAGACGATGTTTGGCCTGAAAGGACTGCTGGCCCTCGGAGATTCTCAGCACCTTTGCCAACCATGACGCTTCCGATACGCCTGATCATTGATATTTAAGGGCAATTTTCTTCTCGCGATCCTCTTGACACAGAGATCCACCCTCAGTCGAATGCGTCAAACATGATCCTCTACTCAATATTTGCGGAAAGCGCGAAAGAATTGCGACTCCCGGCACCCAATTCAATCTTGATGTGCACATTTATGTACAAATTTATGCAAACCTCCAGGATGGACTGTTACTATTCTTGGCAGCTACCTCCGAACTCTAAATTCCTACAAGCCTCGTTCTACATTTAGGCCAAGGGTCTTGCCAATGACTTGGCTTATACCATCGAAGCGAACCGTCCCAAGTGGCCGTAGAGAATAGCAACCTCAACGGCTGATCGTCATCGCCATAATATGAGCCCGCTCCCTTTCGTATTTGCTCTTCTTACCTTTGTGTCTATCAGCCGTACACCATGTCTTTGTCTGCAAGCGCTGTTAGCAGTATCGCTGGAATCACTGATGTGATAACCTCACTAGTCACAGTCAGCAGCAGTAATTCTCAATCCCCGCGAGCCTCGAGTACAGCGTCATCATCGGTCGCAGATTCGATAGCAGAATCATCTGAGCTTGTCGCATCCTCGTCGCCAACACCTACGCTTCTAGCATCGTCAGTTGTCGCATCTTCTGAGAACCCCTCTTCTACTCCTAGTCCCGCTGCTGCATCTTCTGCGCCGGCCGCTGCATCATCTCCGGACAACTCTGCAGCAATCACAGTCGTAGTAACCTCGGTTGCAACATTAACGGACCTGCCATTGACGACAATCTTCACGCCGCCAACATCATGTTCGACTCGACCTTTTACGCTCGGGGCCACAAATAGCAGCACCATTGGAACTTGGGACGCACAATACAACTCCACATATGCGTGCTATCCCCCATCCTGGAATACTGCGAAAGTGAATTATTATCTACCCGGTGTATGTCCAGAAGGCTACAACTACGTCGGCATATTCTCCTACCAAACAACCACTTCCGCAAACTGCTGTCCTTCTGGAATGAGTTTGGTGGACAACAACTGCCAGACAGTAATCTCAACACCGACTTATGCTTTAATGCCCGACCTCACAAATACGTTTGCGATCTCGGATGGATTCACTGGTCTTGCGACACCGATAAATGTGGCATGGCGATCTGCAGATTTACAGTCTTTTACTCCAGCGGCCGCGCCTGTTTTGGCTGTTGCTAGTGCTTGGAACCTTCCCACCTCGACAAGAACTGCAGACACGGAAACCAGTTCTGCAGTCCCATCTTCCCGTGGACTTTCCACGGACGCAAAAGCGGGAATTGGTGTGGGTGTGGCAGCTGCTGTACTGATACTTCTTGGCATTTTACTATTCTTCTTCCTCCGTAGAAGAAAACAACGGGCGATCAAGATTTTACCGGACGAGCCGGAGATGTCGGGGAAAGCAGAACTCAGAAGCACAATTTCTTCATCAATGGCATCTTCTCCCACAACAGCAGTGTCTTCACCTTCAACCGCGCAAGCACATGAGATAGATCCTGGAAGCGAAGTTATAGAGATACAAGGAAATCACATCAACGAAGCGCATGGAACAAATTTGGTGGAAATGCCGGTGGGGAGACCTTGTCCCGAATTAGCAGGAAGTGTCAAACCGCATGAGTTGGAAGCGCCGTGGCGATTTAGAGCCCATGAACTGCCTTGAAATTTCCGTACTTTGTAAAAATTTGCAGACATGCTGTCAATCTGCCTCATCGCCCCAGTATTTCTTTAGATCTTGCGCCCTCCATTGAGTTGCGAAGCCGGTGGTTCTCTCGATTTCTGCGAGCGCATCCAGTACCACACGATGTTCGGCCTTGCTCGACATGACTTTGCCAGCGATATAGATTGGCTGCGGCGCATTGGTCCAGGCGGCGTGAAGCAGGTTGCTCACTGAAATACCAATGACTTGCCGAGCGTGCCAAAACATTGACCTTTGGCCCCGCACTTTGACGCCACTGGGCTTTGCTTGTAGCATCAACAGCGTGGCCGTGTGGTATAGCTGATTAGCACTGACTGCAGCAGCGTTGGTGTAGATGACCACAGGAAATGGCCCCTCATCATCTTTCTCACTGGTTCCGGGAATCAGGGGTTGCATCTCTCGGGGCCGATTGGCATGCCAGTCTATCAAAAGGTCGAAAAGAGCTCTCCATTTGGCAGAATATGAGCTGTCGCCCTCGGTGGAAGTACCCCGACTCGATACAACGTTCAAGACACTGGCGCAGAGGAACAATGAGTAGTTCGCATAGCTGTCGAAATTCTGGAAGTCGGTTTTGAACCTCGATATTGCCGTTGACATTGAGCCTGTCGGTAGGAACCAAAGACTTGTTGGTATCTTTGTGTGAGAACCAGAGAGAAAACCACCCCACATATCCATGCGTGCAAAGCACCAAAAGATGGCTTGTCGCATACCTCCGACAACACCATTGATACCGGCGGCTTTGAGCAGCATAGCCGCACCATTGAGATGTCGTGTCCAATCTTTGGGTGAGGAACTCATCATCTCCAGGACGCAGAGTAGGACACAGCTCCCGATGACTTCAGTGCTCATGCCCTCTAGCTCGGCAGCAATCAGCCGAATCGCTTCCTGATACAACGCCAGACTCTCTGTGTAGGGCTTGTTTGGATCTCTTCGCTCGATCTGCCTTGCCGAGAGAGCTAGTACAGACAGGCGTAGTGGCTCCGAACTCTGAGCGAGCAGAGGTAAATGGATCTGAAAGTGGCGGTCGTTGTCAAACATATCTAACCAAAGGGCGATTTCATCGAGGTAATTCCGCCAAAGCTCCATTTCTCGTCGTACTGTCATACCTTTGGGTAGATTGCTGATAGTAGCTGTATCCCTCTGGATTGACCCGAATTGAGGCGTATGGCTGACCGTTTCATGACCTGCCACTTTCTGCGACTTTTCAGAATCCGGAGTACCTGTTCGCGTAAGTCCGGTACCCCTTGCGGTATCCACCATGGCGTTGTATAGTGTTGTGTGTAGCTCTCGATACGTGGCGTTAGGGTAGTACATGGCATACATGTCTGGTGACTCCGCTGGAACATGATCCATGTCTAGCAGTGTATCGGCTTCCCCATTGCTCATGGGCGGCCATAATGAGTCGCCGAAAGCTTGGAAGGGGTCTCGATCCGTCAGGTAATCAAGGGACTCCAACTCAGGCAGTGTAAAGGAAAGTAAGTGATCGTCTTCTCGGATGGTTGGAAGACTAGGAGCCGATAGAGGGTTGTCTATAGATGAGAGCGGTGTCTGGAACGTGACATGGGCTTGTGTTTCGTTCTCGGCTCCGGCAAGACTGTGGGAACGCCTACTTTCTCGTGTAGCATTGGCATCGTGAGACTGGGTCCTGGGGAGAGAGAAGCGCTGTAATTCTGGCGAATAGCTATCCAATGTGTATCTCCTTCCAGCCATCTGTTGCTCCTGGATTGTAGGCTGCGTGATGTCGTGGCTGTCCAGGTCCATGTTCCAATCCAGGGAGGTATGATTCTCATCCTCGGCGAATTCGTCGACTGAGGTCATCTCTTGGCCATTGAGATACTCGGTACACTCGTGAGTGTCGTGATTGAAGATAACGTCGACCATTTGCAGGTTTGACACAGTGGCAGCGATCCTCTGGCCAGCAATCATGCTTGGGTGATCGGCTTCTAATGCAGTAAAGCGGAAGCTGAGCCCCGAATCCCATTCACACTCTTCGCCGAGTCGCTTGCATTTTGCACACCTCGGTTTTAATTCGTCGCACTTTTTTCGTCGCCGGCGACAGTTCAAACAGCCTGAGCGACCGCGGAGCGAGCGTTTTGAGGGACCCTTCTCAACATCGTGGGGTGGTGAAGGCGACGCCTCGTACACTGCCAGAGCCCCAGTCTTGTCTTCTGGAGTAGCAGCTCTGGCATGTCGACTCGATCGCATCGATCACGGTGTTGTTTGGTGAGAAGGAGATTTGCCGGGGTGGCTGGGAAGGAAGGTCGGACGCGCTGACGAGTGCGGGGCGGGCAAGCGAAGAAAAGACAAGAGAACAACGGCGAGGACGAGGGCTGACACACAGATATATCGACATTCTCGCAAACACCACGCAAACTCTACTTGATTCAACGGGAGTTCTTCGTGTGTGCCGGATTTTCTAGTCCAATGTAGACATCGAGCATCCGACCACAGAGCATCATACTTCCAGTCACAGTACATTGGCAAGCACGATTCAGGAGCTGCCATTATCGGTACTTGCTAAACACGAGAAATCTTGCATCGACATAGCTTTTTTGAGGGACTTGTTCAGCCATTTCCTCAAGGTCTTCATCTACTGACATAATTGGTCTGAAAAGTCTAGTTTGAGAGATTTATATACCATCATCGTCCACGAAGCATTTATGCAGTTGCGCAGTGTCCGCCGTCCACCCTCAAATCTGCTCCAGTCATCCAAGAGCTACCATCTGCTAGCAAGAACACGCAAGGAGCCTTGAAGTCTTCGGGTGCGCCCAGTCTTCCTAGGAGAGCTCCTCTCATCCATGACTCCTCAACCTCGGGCTTCTCTTGCAGCAGACCATCAGTCATGGCCGTACGAATATATCCAGGGGAGAGTGTATTGACTCTGATACCCCACTGACCCCATTCGTATGCGAGAGAACGGCACATTTGGTGTACGGCGGCTTTGCTGGTGTTGTATGCTGAGCAGTGGAGACCCTATCGATCTGGTCAGAAGAGCATTACAAGACTGTAATCTTGACTCTGACTTACACGGTTGGCGATCTGGCCTGACATGGATGCGATCATCACAATACTGCCACCAAGCTTCTGATCGCGAAGCAGGCGTGCTGTGTGTTTTGAGATGAGGAAGCTGCCTGCGACATTCACCTCCATGATCCTCCTGAATCCGTCCATCGGGTAGTCAATCGCGTCGACCATTTGCTGAATGCCGGCACACGAAATCATGCCTTTGACTGGCTTTCCGCGCTGGCGTGCCTCCTCTCCACATTCAGCAACGACCTTCTCGACTGCCTCTTCGTTGGTGATGTCGCAGCGGTGATAGGTGGCACGAACACCGGTGCTCTTTTGCAATCTCGTGATCACATCCCACTCCTCGGCACTGGGCTCGGGAAGAATATCGAGACAGATAGCATCGGCGCCAGACTCGAGGACTGCGACAGCAAGTGTTATGCCGAGCCCGCGTCCAGCTCCAGTAATGATGATAGTCCTGTTCTTCAAGCCAAATGCCTTTTCAATGGGCACATTGGCAGCTGATAGCTGGGACTCAGGGATGTCCCTAGGAAGTTCAATGTCGGAGACAATGCCTGGTGCCATATTTGGGTGACGACTAGAGATTGCTAGAGGGAAAGATGGGTAAGGTAAGAATGTTCGGAGTTGTGTGAAGAGAACAAAAAGTCGAAGACACAACACGATCCAGCGACACCTACCATTATGTACGTATCAGACACCCAGGGCACGCGCAATCAGCAAAGGCCATGAGGCTCCAGTAAACAGGTCAACAGAACCCACTATCGAATCATACTGTCAACTTAAGGTGGGGGGTTTCTGCGCTGCGACTGCCCTCTACAGAGGATGAAGATTGAAAGCGACTGAGGCGGTCGCGGAAGCGCTGGAATTTACCTCTTCCGGCTGCGACTCTTGACGTCGTGGTCAAAACTCCTGACAGCTTCGGGAGATCGACCCATGTTTTACCACGACTTTTGACAACTACATCACAAGTGTCCACCGTTTCTCAAAGCAAAATCAAGCGCCACAATCAACCAAGGGAAACCGAAGCGCTCATTTATTGACCCCGCACTCGGGTTTCCCAGTTCTAACAATGCCATTTGCACATCAAAGTAAGAATGCCGCTCAAGATGAATTTGAGTAGAGGTACCAGTGACATGGTCACCATTATCGACATCATTGATAAAGGCAATGGACCGCCGTGCAGCTTCTGTCCTTCCATTCCTCCCCCTTATCTCAGAATCTCTTAGTATACAGCATGGCGCCCTCCCTTGAACACTACGAAGACGCTACCTCCGGTATTCCCGTGAAGGTACTTGGTACACAAATTGATGGTACCAACGGCGCTGCAACATTACAGCTGGAGGAGGCAGACAAGCATGACCAAGTCCTGCGAGTATTCCGCTGCTTGATTGCGGATTTATGCGAGCAATTCAAGGGTGGCCACCCTGGTGGTAAGCCATTGGTCGAACATGCCTAGAATTTATTTGCAAGACTGACGTAATTAAATAGGTGCCATGGGTATGGCAGCCATTGGTGTCTCGCTCTGGAAATATGCCATGAAATACTCACCAAGCAACCCCAAGTATTTCAACAGAGACCGCTTCGTCTTATCAAACGGCCACACATGTCTTTTCCAATACACATTCATGCACTTGGTCGGATACAAGAACATGACTATTGACCAACTCAAATCATATCACTCAGAACGCACAGATTCGATCTGTCCTGGACACCCAGAAATTGAGCATGAGGGTATTGAAGTCACAACTGGTCCCCTCGGACAAGGTGTTGCAAATGCTGTTGGTTTGGCCATGGCAACAAAGCATCTCGCTGCCACATACAACAAGCCCAACTACGAGGTTGTCAATAACATGACATACTGCATGATCGGAGATGCCTGTCTGCAAGAAGGTGTTGCTCTGGAAGCTGTTTCCCTTGCTGGTCATTGGAAGCTGAACAATCTTGCTCTCGTTTACGACAACAACCAGATCACTTGTGACGGTTCGGTCGATATCACATGCAACGACGACGTGAACGAGAAGATGAAGGCTTGCGGCTGGAATGTCATTGATGTCATGGACGGCACCACCAACATCACCGGTGTCGTCCAGGCACTTGTAGCTGCCCGCGCAAGTGACAAGCCCACCTTCATCAACATCCGCACAATCATCGGTATCGGTAGTGCATCAGCTGGTGATGCAAAAGCTCATGGTGCTGCTTTCGGTGCCGAGGATGTTGCCAACATCAAGCGTACCTTCGGCATGAACCCCGAGGAGCACTTTGTCGTCCCTGACACAGTCTACGACTTCTTCCGCGAGGCAAAATCCCGAGGCGAGGACTATGAGAAGGAGTGGAGCAATCTCTTGGATGGCTACAGTAAGGAGTACCCTGAGCTCGCTGAGGAGTTTAAGCTGCGTGTTGCAGGAAAGATGCCCAAGGACTGGACCAAGATCATCCCTGAAAAGGGCAGCTTCCCCACTTCACCCACACCATCCAGAAAGTCTGCAGGTCTGGTATGCAACCCTCTTGCACAAAACCTGTCAAACTTCATGGTCGGCACAGCAGACTTGACTCCTTCGGTCAACATGACCTGGAAGGACAAGGTTGATTTCCAGAACCCCGAGCTCAAGACCGCATGTGGTATCAACGGCAATTACTCTGGTCGCTACATCCACTGGGGTATCCGAGAGCACGCCATGGCCTCCATCTCCAATGGTCTTGCCGCCTTCAACAAAGGCACCATCTTCCCCATCACCTCATCCTTCTTCATGTTCTACATCTACGCCGCCCCCGGTATCCGCATGGGCGCCCTCCAAGGCCTCCAACAAATCCACATCGCCACCCACGACTCCATCGGCACCGGCGAGGATGGCCCTACCCATCAACCCATCGCCCTCGCCTCCCTCTACCGCAGCATGCCCAATCTCCTCTACATCCGCCCCTGCGACTCGGAAGAAACCGCCGGTGCCTTCATCGCCGCCATCAAAGCCGACACCACACCTTCAATCATCTCTCTGTCCCGCCAAAACCTTCCTCAATACCCCGAACACAGCAGTCGCGAAGGTGTTCAAAAGGGCGCTTACGTGCTCATGGAGCAAGAAGACGCCGACGTCACTCTAATCGGTGTGGGCGCTGAGATGTTCTGCGCGGTCGAGACGAAGAAGTTGTTGGAGTCTGACCACGGCATCAAAGCCCGCGTCGTCTCTTTCCCCTGCCAACGTCTGTTCGAACAGCAGAGTAAGGAGTACAAGCAATCTGTTCTCAAATACCGCAGTAATGCCCCCAGAGTTGTCATTGAAGCTTACGCTATCAATGGATGGGAGAGATATGCAGATGCTGGATATTCGATGGCTACATTTGGTAAGTCATTGCCTGGTAAGAAGGCTTATGAGCATTTTGGATTCGATGCAAAGGCTATTGCACCGAAGGTCAAGGCGTTGGTTGAGGAGGTCAAGAAGGAAGGTGTGAATTCGTTGAGAGGTGATTTCAGAGATTTGAACGGTACGATGGGATATGGATTCGAGCACTAGAATGACTGCTCTCTCTCTCTCTCTCTCTCTCTGATGTTTGATGTAATTGTATATAATGACTTTCGCTACATGATCGATGATGTGATCGTTTTCCAACTCACGCCATTTTATCACGATAGTATTATCGCTCCGAACAACAATTACTAGATCCGGCAAGCCTTGGGGAGCATTATGATAGCTCATCCAAGCTCAGGCCGTCGAGTCATAAGTGATAGTCAAGTTGTTGGTCTTGACATGTCTCGAGTACGGTGTACCATAGCTCACTTCCTTGAACTTTCGGTCCATGATACCGAACGAATAACTGCTGTTAGGCACACTCGAATAGTATGCTTCACCAAACTGTCTCTCGTCCAGATTCATAGGTCCGCTGACCAAACTATAAGTCGAGACATCGGGTCTTCCTGAAGAGGAGATTTTGAGTCCATAATCCACATAAGCATTGAAGATTGAGAAATTGGCTGACGCGTAAGTTGTGTTGGCGATGATTGGATAGGTGTAGCTTAAGGTATTGGAAAAGTCTGGTGCACTATTCACGACTGCAGCTGAGGTACCAGCGGTCTTCTGGATGTTTGACGATGCGAGCCCACCCTGTCCGAGAAAGCCAGTATTGCTGTAGTCGAGACTTTGAGTCCAACTGCCGAAGCTGGATTTGGCGGAGTAGGTTCGCTTGGCTGTAACGCTGTAAGACAATGTTGAGTTGGTTGAGTTGATGCCATTGTTCGTAGTGCCGATATTGGAGGTAGTTTGGACGACTGGTGAGGTAGAAATAGTAGGAGCAGCATGTGTGCCGTTGTAGCTTTCATCGCCGTAGAAAAGGAAGATCTTGCCCGAGACCAGCCAGTAGCTGTTGATGCTGGCTTCCGACAGTGTTGCCGGGCCATTGCCTTCGTTGTCATCCATACCGACGACTCTGATGCTGAAAGCGTGCGGCTTTCCATCCAGAAGATAGGGCAAGAAGGGTGTAATATCAATCTCATACTCTCGCAAGTCGTAAGCGTCAATGCCTACTACCGGACGCCAAAAGCCAGGAGCAATACCACCAGTGAAGATGATGGGAAATGGCCATGCCACACCTGCCATCATATCATCAATGAACAACTGGACTTCGCGGAAAGGACCATAGCCAAGTAGAGTACCAACAGTGGACTCGAAAGTGTGAATGTCGGATTGGAGGGCATTGGTGTACCAGAATTCTTCGTTGCTTTGGCCTGTAGCAGCGATAGATACCGTAGCATGGCTGATGTTCCGAGGAAACGTCTGCTGTACCGTTGCGCTGTCACCTGGTAGAGTGAAGATACTGCGTTGTCCGGACGCTCCCAGCTGAGGAGTAATTGGCAAGATGAGATCCGCATGGGCCGGCTTGGCTGAGTTGTAAGAGAATGTAGCCGTCAGTGTAGTGTTAAATGCTCCAGTGTAGGTGGAGTCATACACGTTGTCCAATTCAAATATGAGTTTCTGAGGAGATTTCCAGAGACTCAAGTACATGCTAAGATCTTTTTCATATCTGAAGATGATGCCTGACGCAGTAGGCTCAGCAGTGCTAGTACGCCAGACTTCAATATCACCGAGGTACATTTCTGCAAGGCGATCGAATTGCCGACCAGCACTAGTGACTGTCCATTCAATGACTACATTGTTGAAGTCACAGTCTGGTGGCGTGTACTGTCCAACATAGGGAACTCCATAGCTGCTAGCGAAGGTGTGTACCATCAATGTCTGCTGGACGTTACATTGCGGCGATTTGGGAATTGATACCTGTTAGTAGGAATACAGTTAGCATGAACGTTTCTAGAATCTTTCGGTCTCGATCCTTGTACTCGAACATACCGGCTTGTAGAGCTGGATGATTGGCAACGGAGAGGCCGGTGCTGCAGCAGATTGAAACAGGGATGCTGCTTCGAGTGGTTTCTTCGGAGGTTGGCGATGCGCAGACACAGCGTGCAGGGCCGAGGCCAGCAAGACGAAACGTTGAAGATGCATTGCTCACCGACTCAAACGAAAGATGAGGACAAGCGACCGGAAAAATAGGAGGGCAGGAAAGCTTGATATACAAGACGATAAGATGTTTATGGTGATCAAGACTATATGAGCTCGCTACTGCAAGATAGAAGTGCTGTCAATCAGGACGGAAGAGGAAGGCGTTATCAGGCATTGAGAGAATTCGCGCCGCATCTACTCCGTACTGGGTAGCACAGCACAGCACATCACACGATACAAGATTTTGCTTTGCGGTGACGCAAACCGACGCAGCAGATATCAGTCACGACTGCGATCAAGAGGACTCATGATGAGAGTGAAGGAAGGAAGGGACCGGGCGGTTGAGGTGACTCGGGCGACGCGCTTGACGCGTTTCCAATCAACCTCGGCAATTGCATGCTGTAAAGTTAGATGCGTGATGGAAACTGCGTTGCGGCCGAAAGACAGTCGAGACGGCCCGCAAGCGACGGATATCTTCCTTCCATTTCCCCACGTGCCTTACAGCTTGCATCCGCTATTCTCTTTGCAGAAGGTAAACCTTGAACCAAAAGCGAATCAGACTTCGCCTATGCTCGAATTCAGAGAAGCAAGCCCTCGTTACACTTGGAGATCTGCAATGTACAGAAATTGGAATATGCAGGAGACGATGATTACGGGGGCGACCGATGAAACACAGCATGCCTTCGCTGCTCAACTCAAGCACCCCGAGTCGTCTATAAAGAAGGCTTGATTTCCTTGGCTTTTGGAAATATACAACAGCACATCATCTTTCTCGCAATGTCGTCTTCTCTTCTCGCTTTCAGCACCCTGCTCGGCTTGGCCGCTGCCGTCGCAAAGTCATGCCCTGCATCGTCACCCATTAGTTGCCAGACTACTGGCACCATCCAAAACACCTGTTGTACTGAGGTCCAAGGTCAAGTTCTCCAGGTTCAATTCTGGGACTCCAGTCCTGCAACCGGTCCTGCTAATTCATGGACTATCCATGGCCTCTGGTAGGTGTCAAAAGACCTTTCAACACGGAACGGCTATACTGACTACCGCACAAGGCCCGACAACTGCGACGGCACCTACGAAGCCACTTGTGATAGCTCGAGAGCATACACTGATATTGGCTGCATTCTTGAAGACAAGGGTCATGGCGATATTTTGACTTACATGGAGACCTACTGGAAGGACTACCAAGGTGATGACGAGTCTTTCTGGTAAGTGATCGTTGCCTCCTGATATCCACCTCATCGATTAACATTCATCCAGGGAGCACGAATGGAGCAAGCATGGTACCTGTTACTCCACTCTGAACCCCAGCTGCTACACCAACTACTCCAAGGAAGATGAGCTTGTCGATTTCCTCAACACCACTATTACTCTTTTCAAGAGCCTCCCGACTTACCAGTGGTTGGCTAATGCCGGTATCACCCCAAGCTCCAGCAAGACCTACACCAACGCCCAGATCACCACCGCTCTCAAGAACAAGTTTGGCGCAACTCCTATTCTCTCTTGCACCAGCGGTAAGCTCAATCAGATTGAGTACGCCTACAACGTTCGTGGCAGTGTCGCCAACGGCAAGTTCATTGCTGTCGAGCCTACTGGCACTTCTGGCAACTGCCCTAAGACTGGTATCCAGTACGTGCCTAAGGATCTCAGCACTACGCCCAAGGCCAATGAGGGTAGCTGCTCTTAGGGTGACCCCGAGTCTCATAGTCTAGGGTGTTGAAGCTGTGGAAACGCACAATGTTGTTCGGTTCAACTCAGACGATCACGGAACTGAGTTCTCGACACACTCTCAGTGGACACGACTTGAGACTGCAGATTATCTTGTTACTCTACAATAACGATAGACTTTGACACGACGGACCGAGGAGCACCACTTTTGCTGTCTATGTTGGGTCTAACTCGTCCCTGAGTCTTCGCCAATGGTTTTCGCAATATCAAAAGTATGATTCAAACAATTTACTTCGACGCTTCAATGATCTTTTGAGCCATCTCCGGCAGTGTGTCTGCCATGACATCCATGTCAACATCAAACAATTCCTTGCAATCCTCCTTCTCATATACTGAACAATAGGCACCCTTGAACCTATAATCATCATTAGTATCTCATCATCACAAAGCAATCATTTGGACCATCCGAAACTCACCCAACAATCTTCGCAGCACTGACATCCCAATAATGCGCTGCAGCGAACCACTTTTCCTCCTCCCCAAAACTCTCATACAAAGGCTTATACGCAGCAAGCGCCGGCTTCGCAACCCCCAACCCATCACAAGACCTGAAATTCTCAATCGGGAAATCCACTCCGCCTCTTGTGAAATACCCATGCACTCTTTCCACATCACCCGTGGTCAAACACCATACCGTAAACCCTGCCTCTCTCAACGCAGCAAATGTCTCCTTGACACCTTCTCTCAATTCCAAATCCGAATAACTTCTCACCATCTCATCTCTTTCTGCGTCTGTTGCGAAGGCGCGAGGGTTGTCGATTCCAGACATCCAGAGTATACGGTAGAACATTGTGCTGAAAACTTGTTTGTAAGGTTTATAGCGGGAGGAAATAGAGAGGTAAGTAAATTCTCGCTCGGAGGATTCCATCCAGGCGAATCCGAAGAGTTTTGGGGTGATGTTGTGGGCGAGGAGGCGGGGGCCGAGGACTTTTTGGATGGAGGTGAAGAAGGCGGAGTAGGAGACGCAGGTGCCTACTACGTCGAATACTACGTGTTTGGGCATTGTGGTGATGTTTGGGTTGGGGAGTAAGATGTTGTGAAGTGGTGTTGTAGAAGGGGGGAAAGTGATGAAGGATGAAGGATGATTGGATTGTTGTGCTGATATCAAGTACCTATCCGGCTTCGTTACTACCTTGATGGTCATACTGCCGGCCCAGCTCTCGGGCATGGGACTTCGGCCACCGGCAGTATTTTCGCCTATCCTTGCCCGCCCGAATCGATTGCGTGCTACATCCTCTTGATAAGCACTTAGGGCTCAGGTCTTGTTGAAGCTTGATCACGAGCTTATCATTACCACAATCTGCTTCGCCTTCCTGATACGAACATGACGAGTTGACGATCCGGATGGAAGACGTTCTCCCCGAGTACTGAACTTCGACACGCGTATGCTGTGGAAATGCACAAGTGTCGCTAATTCAGAGTAGACCTCCACTGAGAGTGTAAATCTCCGCGCTTGTCTGTGGAGGGCTGTATTGATCTCAAAAGCATTGTGCGTTCCTGCGACCCGGATGACCTTCGTTGTGATAGCGAGAGCTGGCTAAAAGTGACAAGATTCAGCACCTATGATGGTGCACTCAACTTTGTCCTGAATGGATTTGTACAGTGATCTACTCATCTATCCCTTGTTCCATCTGTAAACTTCAAAGCCCCTTATACTCCACGTCTGATTTTGATCTGGCAATATACAATAAGTTTACTCCCAAAGGAAGTTGTACTTGTGCCATCCCACCTTTGGCGGTTCAGGGGCCTCGGGGTTTGCATTTGCAATATCAATGAAGTGACGGATGGGCAAAGCTTCCAGCGGGATGATGCTCGTCTTTTTGACAAACTTGTAGCCGAAGTACAGGATCAAGAACAGTGGAATGTTGAAGTAACTCGAAATGAAGGTCTCGGTGTCCCAGTGTCCATGCAAGAAGCTGACATATCCGCCCGTGAGTAATAGTATGCCGAAGGAGAACAAAGACACCCATGCGAGATATGGTTGTAAGGGAGCAGCCCATGGTAATTCACTGCGCGAGATATTCTGCTTCTTCATGCTGTAGTAGAAGCGTAGGTATACTCCGCAGATGACCATCCAGTCGACCATGGCGGCAACAGAGACCAAATCTTGCAGCCAGGTGAAGGCGACATTGGCTCCATTGGACAGCGACAAGAATGCAAGGCACAAGAAGATACTGAACAAGCTGACCGAGACCCAGGGAATGCCAAAGCGGTTGGTCTTGGTGAAAATCTTTGGTGCACGTCCTTCCTTGGCCATACCGTACAGAATGCGAGATCCGGCGAGCATACTAGCATTTCCGGAACTCCAGGCGCTGGTTAGGATGACGGCGTTGATGATGGACGGAACCACTTTGATGCCCGCTCTTGAGGCAGCGATGACGAAAGGTGATTGGGAGGCGGTGCCAGTGGACTTCAATAGATGAGGGTCGTTTGAGGGTACCACAAGACCGACCATGAATATGGTGAGAACGTAGAACAGCAGAACACGGACGAAGATTCTTTTTGCTGCCATCGGTATGTTCCTGCGAGGGTTCTGAGTCTCAGATGCAGCGATCGAGATGTTTTGAATGCCAGAGTATGAGTAGACAGCGTTGCTGAAAGTTGTCCAAAATCCAAGGAATTGGCCCAAAGAGCCTGAGTAGCCCAAATATTGAACGAAGGGCCCTGGAGATACCCAATACTGGAAGCCAATGCTTGTATGATCAGGTCCGCCGCCGCAGGTAATGACTAAAGCCATAATGTTGATGCCAATGATGAGCATAATTTTCAATGTTGCGAAGGTGAATTCGAGTTCACCATAGATCCTGACGAAGGCAATGTTGGATCCAATGAGGCACACTCCAAGAACAACAATCCAGACAGCATTACTGACGTTGGATGTCCAGAACTCGAACAAGACGGCGGCAGCGCAGAGCTCAGCAGGTACACTGACAAGATTGGCGTATACTTGGTTCCAACCATTTGCGAACGAGAGGGCTGGGTCGACGAAGTATTCGGCGTGGCGAGTGATACCACCACTAAGTGGGACTAAAGTGCTGCGAAATATTAGACAAGTTGGCGAGCAATGATGATCATGCTTCCTACCTCAGCTCCGAGATGGACATGACAACGCCTGAGCACAGGAAGCCGACGAAGGTATAACCCAGGAAGGCACCCAACGGGCCAGCTCGAGAGATGGCTTTCCCTGAAGACAAGAATAGACCTGTACCAATTGTGCCGGCCAATGCAATCATTTGAATGGTCCTCTGGTTCAGACCACGTTTGAGCTCCTTCTTCTCCTCGAACTCGAGTGGGCCGTCTTGATCATACTCAGGAAGAATCGTGCCACTCTCGACGTCCGAGGCAACATACCCCTCCTGAGCGTGCGAAATCTTTTTCTCCTCCATATTTCCCATCGCAATGGTTTCTGGCGCGTGTATAGACATTGTTGAGCCAAAAAAGCGTCAAACAAAAAGGATAACGTAAAAAAGCTGCGGACTTGCCTTCTGCTTTTATGTACCACCATCCTTGATATCCTCTATCGCAATACACCAACATGCCTATCTCTTCTACATCACCATTCGGTGCGATGCTATTGGCTCAGCCATCATTACACTGAGTAAACCTCTTATCCGCCCCCATGATCCGGGAAGATTGCCGCCCTAGCCCTGGTTCGTTGCATCAGATTGACGCGGCCAGGCCTCGAGTGTGATATGCTTCGACCATTCCAAGATCGATTCAAGTCGACAGGATAGGCAAACAGCATGATAAGGGTCGCCTATGTACACTACTGGCGTTTAGCATTCGCAACTCAGGTCCGTGTTGGGGGTTGGACATCAAGGCAATTTAGAACTCGTTCAGATTCGAGAAGAACAGCGGTATGACTGCTCTCACGTCTGCATCTCCACTCATTGACTTTGCTATTCCCTCAGAACGAGGAGTTGTTCTGGTGCTCCCCACACGTTCGCGTCCGGATGCCAGATTGCGAGCCCTAGGTGGGATGTGTGCGGGGCTTCATACGTGCGTAGACGCTATCAGTGAATCTCCTTGTCGATTGCGCTATATTTCTGCATGATTTCGTGTCTTGAGTGTTATCTCGAGAGAGTTTGTGAGACGAAGTGAGGCACAGTCCAAATGGAAGGCGCGAAATTGACGTGATCGGCAATGGCGCGGCGCCGCCTGGGCAAGAGCTTGGCCTATCTTTCCATGCAGGTCCCAACAGGCTGCGAAATTGCTGCCTTACGATCATACGAGGTGGATAGAATACCTCGATGTTCATGAAGGTGCTTAAATAAGGTATTTTCCATCGAGCGAGTGGTTTCGGAAAGAACAACAAACACATCTTTAACGCCAAAAATGCAACTTCCCGAAGGTTTGCCGACGGTCGGTGGAGGCAGTGAGAGTTTTTGGCGCACCAACCTTCACGAACTCGACGACTATCGGTCGACTGAATTCCCTGAGGAGTCCGACATTGTCATAATTGGAGCTGGATACGCTGGTGTTGCGACTGCATATCATCTGTTGGAAGCCGGTAGCAAAGCATCATCCATCACACTTCTTGAAGCCCGAGGCGCTTGCAGCGGAGCAACAGGCCGTAATGGAGGTCATTTGCGCCCCGATTTATACGGCCATATTCCAACGTACATCGACCGCCATGGTTTGAAAGCTGGTGCTGAGATTGCTGAATTTGAGGCCGCTCATATCAAAGCAATCAAGGACGTTGTCGCCAAGGAGAACATCGACTGCGACTACGTTATAACAAGGACGACTGATGTTTGGTGTAATCAAGATGCCGCCGACAAGGTGAAGGCGACATATGACAAGATGGTCGCATACGGTCTGCGGCACATGGACGATGTGCATTTCGTCATGGGAAAGGATGCCGAAGGTGTTAGTGGCATCAAGAACGCAAAAGCATGCGCGACATACACAGCAGGCACCATCTGGCCATACAAGTTCATCATGACCCTGCTTGGAATCCTCAAAGACCGGGGCGTCAACATTCAAACACACACTCCGGTCAACAGCATTTCTGCCTCATCTGAAGGAGAATGGACCGTGTCCACATCTCGTGGAGACATCAAGACCTCCAAAGTCGTCCATGCGACCAATGCATACACCAAGGCTTTGCTACCGGAATATGAGAAGAATATCGTACCCTGCAAAGGGATTTGTTGTCATATCGCTGTACCGAAGAAGGACATTGCTCCATTCGTAGGCAACTCATACATCATCCGAGAGCAAGGCGATCCCAGTGTTCTCTCTTACTTGATTCCAAGATCTGATGGTGGCATCATTGTCGGCGGCTCGCAAGCGATCTTCAAGCCTCACCTGGAGCAATGGTACAATAACAGCGACGACGCTGAGCTAATTGAGGCATCCAAGGACTACTACACCAACTACATGCAGAATAACTTCCGTGGCTGGGAGAACACGAAGGCAGAAGTGCAGAAGATTTGGACCGGTGTGATGGGATACTCATATGACAGCAACCCCCATATTGGTGAGGTTCCCGGCAAATCGGGTCAGTACATCCTGTCTGCGTTCAATGGTCATGGTATGCCTGTTATTTGGCTGGCTGCGAAAGGCGTCGCTGAGATGTTGCACTCTGGCAAGAGCTTCGAAGACACTGAAGTCCCAAAAGCTTTCAAGACGACGCAGGAGAGAATTGATAGAGCAAAGGCTGGACCTGAGGGTGGTGACATTCTTGCTTAAGAGCAATTCTCAATGAACAATTCGGCCAAGCTCAAAATCATCATGCATATGACAGGCACAAGTATGGTCCTTCTGGAAATTGGAAACGGGAAGCCTGTTGATAGAAACAATCCACTTTGCTACCAGAACTGTGTCATTGTACGTTTTCTTTGATATCTTACTCGTCCTTCCAAACATCTGGTTAGCGTAAGCGCCTCATAGCATGATATGGAGGATATAACACGACTTCTGGCCCATCGGGAAAGAACATCCGCCTACAGCAGCATCTCCGATATCGGCACTTTTCCTTATCTGACTCACGAAACATCACACCTCTCAATCCATCAACTAGATATATAAGTCATGAACACCATCCACTAATTTTAGCTCCAATTGATCAGGTCGATTTCGTCTTCTGTTGGTTGTAAATCATGTCTTCCTCTTATGTTATCCTCGGCGCAGGCGTCATCGGTCTAACAACCGCTCTCGAGCTCCGCGAACGCTATCCCCAAGCCAACATCATCATCGTCGCCAAATTCCTCCCCGGCGACCGTGACGCCTCATACACATCTCCCTGGGCTGGAGCGAATTGGCTCTCCGTAGCCACCGACAACGGCAGACAGGAAGAATGGGACAGAATAACATATCAAAAATTCAAAGAACTCGCTATCAGGACGGCAGAAGTGGGTGTTTATGCTATGCCCATTACTGCTGTTTATGATAGTGAGATTGAAGATGCTGGTGTGTTGAGTACAGGGACTGGGAAGATCTGGTATGATGGGTTGGTGGGTGGGATTGCCATGTTGGGGGAGGAGAGGTTACCTGAAGGGGCGAAGTTTGGGTATGAGTTGAGTACTTTTGTGGTGGATACGCAGGTCTATCTTCCTTGGTAAGCTTATACGAAGTGCACACTTTGATCTCTCAAAATGCCCAAGATGGGCACAGTTTCTCATGATTATTTCAAGGTTGCAAGGAGAAGCTCGCCGTCAAGGTATCGAGATTCGAAGAGGCATGTTTGAATCTCTTGATGAGCTATTCACTGCTTTCCCGGATGCCAATGCGTATTTCAATTGTACTGGGTTGGGATCCTACTCTTTGAAAGGCGTTGAAGATAAGAGCATCTATCCGACAAGAGTATGTATCACGAAACCAAGTAGGTGCAAAGCTCATGGATATACAGGGTCAAATCATGCTTGTCGAAAGCCCAAAGACTACAATGACTCGCATGTACTTCCGCTCGCCGCAAAGAGTCAACAAAGACACTACATACGTCTTCCCTCGAGGCCCTCACAACGGTGTTGTGCTCGGAGGTATTCGCCTTGACAACGACTGGAGTGGAGAAGTCGATCTCGAGCTCGCTGAAGATATCAAGCAGCGATGCTGCGCTCTTGCTCCGGAGTTGGGAAAGCCGGAAGACTTGAAAGTGATATATCACGGCGTTGGTTTGAGACGTGAGTTCAGATATCTTGGGAAAGTGTAACTTATACTGATCTATGTGTTGTAGCGAGCAGAAAGGGCGGTGCTAGACTGGAGAGGGAGAGGTTCGCTGAGCATCTGGTCATCCATAATTATGGCGCCGGTGGTGCTGGGTATCAGGCTTCATGGTATGTTGCGACGGGCGAGCTAATGCGAACAATACTGATCATTCTCACAGGGGCATGGCGAGGGGGGCCGTTGATTTACTACAGAAAGACTCTCGTCTGTAGGCAAGTCGTTTGGCTTGATGGTCATGATGAAATGACCTGTGTGCTGCAGCAAGCATGTATTTTCGATGAGAACATCTTCTCAGCATATCTGTAGAGGTATATAGTCCAAACCAGGACCGAGCTGTCGGCGTGCTGAATCGTCAGCATTTTCAGGCGTCAAAATGCAAGATGATGCCTCACGTAAGAACGTTGTCCAAAGAGAGCACATTTATTTCCCAACGACCACATTAATCGCCCTTGTACTCCGTCTTCGAGAACGAGGCGATGTTAGCAGCCATGCCCTTTCGGGGCTCGATCTTTTGTTCTTCCGCATCGAATACGACATCGTCCCTCTCCCACATTGCAAGCAAAGCAGCACCCATAGGACCGAACAGCAGAGACCAACCCAGCAGTCGAAGGAAAAGTTGAGGCGAAACGACCCCCGAATCAGGGTACTTTACTTTGATATCTGCAAAGTACGCCCACGCCAGGTAGGTACAGAACATGAGTATCATGTCCCATTGCAAGAACCAGTGAGCGCCTTCTCCAACTGTTCTCGCCTGGGCCCCTGAGAGAGGTGATACTGGGACAAAGAGATTCCAGGGATGAAACTCAGTCGCAAGGTTTCCTGCGAAGAAGCTAGGGAAGAAAAGACTCATCATTGATATTGCGATGGTACCGACATGAGGAACAGCAGCACAGCAAAGGCCGAAAGTGTACACTCGGCGGAAAGCTCTACGCTGCACCTGGGGGTCCTTTTCTGCAAGTTCATCTTCGTAAGATGAAAGCCAAACCGAGATGAAGCCTGTCCAGACGCGCTGACCCAGGCGAAACAGCAGTGGGAAGAATTGCCATAGGCGGATGAGATCAACTTTCTGTTCCAGAGAGATAACAGTTGGTTCATGAAGCGACATCAGGACTGTTGGAACAATGATACCACCAATTGTGGCAGGAATGATGGCATCTACATCAGTCCTGTAGTGCACGAAGACAGAGCTCGTCCATTTGTCTCCGAGAGGTGCAAAAAGGAGAAAGATTGGGCCAATGATTCCGATACCTAGGCCTTGGAATAACAAGCCATAAGCTGTAGTGAAAGAGATCACTCTCCAATTTCCCTTGTTTGAGTGGCGCTGTCCTTCAAGTGCTGTCAGAATCCATGCGGCAATACCTTGACCAGCAAAGTAGAAGCACATTAACGAAGAGCCCGGTTGAGTGCCGTTGACCATTGGCCAGAATATTGTGAGCAAGCTTCGTATGAATTCGTCGAGCCCGCGCCATCGCGTAAATTCTGTGGCGTACGTCTCGCCGGTTCCTGGTAGACGGTTTTGTGATGACCACTCTCTCATCATCCCAAACGTACCGTTCTGGCCTGCGAACCTCCAAAGTGCGACATAGCCAAACACAGCGAAGGCTAAGAATATCGTGTTTCGCACTTCGGTATGCATGTTGTTGGATGATTGGATCAGAACAGTAGATGGAAGTTGATGTTCTTGGAAAAATAACTGTTCGTAGATGTCATAGCGGCATCATGGAAGTTATGACCAAAACTTCGCAGTTTCGAGAATATGTCAGCACAGCTTTTCTGGGCCTTTGTTGCCATCCAATGCTTTTTCAATGACCGTTCGAAAACAGTCCGCTTGTAAATTTGGCGAGCCGTTCAATGGGTTTTTGTTGCTTGTGAAATTCTGGTTAATGAAACACTCGTGTCGCAGGCGTACCGTGCATTGCAGTGACATGCTCTCCCGCAAGATTCTGCCTTCCCGTGTGCCAAATTTTGTCACGTCGACTCTCTCGCCGCGGCGACGCGCAGTAATGCACTGATTAGAATTTGGGATAGATTTGAGTAAGAAAAAGTTGTCCACGAAGAGTGACCCCTGGACTCTCTAGAGCTCTCCTTATACCTAGCTCTATTCTTGAGTATCATTGTGCATCTCTACAGCTCTCCGCGTGACAAAGTTTGGGACACGAGGATATGTTGAGATTCCTCTACCAGCACGTTCATGTTTTGGAGCCGCTTCGACGTTCGTTTGCATCCCTTATGCCCTCCCATAAGCAGGCCGTGGTGAAGCTGTGATGGTGGTTTTTCGTGGATGTGTTGACATGAGCAGTTGTCAAGACTCAAAATCACTTGCTAAACATTTCACTCACCATCTCAGAGACATCACAGTCAGCATCAGGGCCGAGGTTCTAGAGCTATTCGGTATCTCATACTGCCGGCCAAGCTCAATGCTTGGTGTGCAGATCAACGAGGTGGGGGAGGGGTCGGAGGGGTTTCTTGGAAGCATTCACGTGGACTCGACTCCCGAGCTACCTTGCATGAATCCTACGGCAAGGTGCATTGCATCTCATGTAGATTGCGCTTGGTCTTGCGACTTCTCATGGAGGAAGACTTGACCTATACAGGCAATGTTGTTGCAATGAATTGAAGGCGTAACGGCTTGTTTATGATAACTATCCAGCGATTAGGGCTCAATACACTAGACAAGACACATCCTTGATAACGATGAAGCAAAGAGAGGTATTCTGGACCATTGCGACCGACGAGGATTACCACGCCTGCCCTTGGCTCAGCAGAGTAGCTACCTTGTGCGCCCCAGTGGCGCTTTGGAGCGTGATAGAGATAGGCCATAGTGGTTTGTCCATGCAATATTATCACCGGCGCTGTCATTTCTCAATTACAGCGGGAAAAGGCCGCCTGGAAACGGCAAACCACCCGAAGATTTGAAGCTGAGCTTATCGCACACATCAACAAATACAATGACAATTGTACGGTCATGGTCGTGCGACCATGCTATACTCGCTAATCAGATATGCTTACCTAGAAGAAGTGAGGGGCCTTCGAAGGATGTCCTGCCGAACGCCATGATTCAGGCAGGTCGCACTAAAGAGCAATCTTCATCTGAGTTTGGAATACGAAGTACGACCACCATTACTCGATACTCTCACGGGCGATGAGATGGAACGAAGGTAAACAACAGCGACAGAACTCGGCTTTGATGCTTCGCTTCGGTCTCCGCCCGTCTTGATGAGACTGTCATGAACAGAAGTTGTTGCCCCAGAGGTCAGAGGTATCAGAGAGATCCGTGATCAAATACCCCAACACACCCACATTCGCCGAGTCAACGCCCTGGGGCGTGGTGCGTTTCGTCTTACGCTTGGCAGTCATTTCATTGCAATCAAGACCTGTGGAGCTCTCTTCTATCCCAACAGAATCCTGCAGTAAATTCCTGCAATGCCTGCGAAATACAAACATCGGGAAAAGTAAAAGTATGGGCGGAACAGGGTGTTGAAGATGCCGGTGATGGTCGCATCCAGAACAGCTTTCGAACGTCAGCATGGTGAAAATTCGAACATGAAGTCATTGGCGTTCCTTCTCTCGAACTCCCACCCGTTTCCGAGCGCCTGGAGGCTAGGCGAACGCACGCTATGCAAACCTTCGTGGCCTAGGGCTCGTTCTGTGTCAAAGCGTCTGCTCACATGTATATGTGCTGAGTAGACCCCGATAACCGTCTGGTCTCTTTTTTTCACGCTCACTCTTTGCACCAAATATTCATCATGGGTTTCCTCACCAATCCTCCAGACCGTAATCTCGACCAAGCTGGCCTTGCCGCTGGTCATGGTCAACCCGCACCCTCAACAAAGAACCAACTCACCGATGCGAGAAAGGTTTCCAACGAAGAGAGCGGCACCGATGTCGACGAGTCCGATGCGATCCTATTAGCCATGGGCTACAAGCCTGAGATGGCACGTAACCGATCGACTCTCCAAGTGGCCTTCATGTCATTCGTCCTCGCCTCTATTCCTTACGGTCTCGCAACAACCTTCTACTACCCTCTTGTCGGCGGCGGTCCTGCCAACATCATCTGGGGTTGGATCATGGTCTCCCTTATCATTGTCTGTGTCGCTGCCAGTCTGGGTGAGATCACCTCAGTCTACCCGACTGCTGGTGGTGTATACTACCAGACTTTCATGTTGGCACCCGCAAAGTACAAGAGAATTTTGTCATGGATTTGCGGATGGGCATATGTCGTTGGAAACATCACTATTACCCTCGCTGTCAACTTCGGTTCAGCACTGTTCATCATCTCCTGCGTCAACGTTTTCGAGAAGTCGCCTGGTGTTGGCATCTGGGAAGCCAGCGCGTGGGAGACCTGGTTGGTCTTCGTCGCTATCACCCTCTTCTGTAACGCCGTTTCTTCTCTCGGAAACAGATGGCTGGCTTTGGTTGACGTGCGTAAATTGTCATTTCTGACTGAGATCACGAGACTGACTTTTTTGCATAGACTTTCGCCATTTTCTGGACTCTCGCAGGTGTCGTTGCCATTCTTATCGTCACCCTGGTCATGGCCAAGGGCGGTAGACGCTCTGGCGAGTTTGTCTTCACTCATTTCGAGCCCCAGTCAGGATGGACTCCTGGATGGTCGTTCTGTGTCGGTCTCCTGCAAGCAGCTTATGCCACCTCGTCGACTGGTATGATCATTTCCATGTGTGAAGAGGTTCAAGAGCCTTCAACTCAGGTCCCCAAGGCCATGGTCGCAACCATCCTTATCAACCTTGGCGCTGGTTTGATGTTCTTGCTCCCTCTTCTCTTTGTCATCCCTGACCTTGCAACTCTCGCTGCCCTCGCATCCGGACAGCCCGTCCCTACCATCATCGCCACTGCTGTCGGTTCGCCCGGTGGTGCTATCGGCCTGTTGATCCCTCTGATGGTTCTCGGTCTTATCTGCGGTATTGGTTGCACCACCGCCGCATCTCGTTGCGTCTGGGCTTTCTCTCGTGACGGTGCCATTCCTGGAAGCAAGTGGTGGAAGCAAGTCAACAACACCACTGCTCTCGAGGGTGTGCCACTCAACGCCATGATGCTCAGCATGGTTGTGCAAATCCTGCTCGCTGTCATCTACTTCGGATCCGTCGCTGCCTACAATGCCTTCTCCGGTGTTGGTGTCATCTGTCTGACTGTCTCGTACGCCATTCCCATTGCCACCAACCTCTTCACTGGTCGCAAGCACGTCAAGGGAGCCGACTTCTCGCTCGGACCTCTTGGTCTTTTCTGCAACATTGTCGCTCTTGCCTGGAGTTGTCTTGCTGTGCCATTGTTCTGCATGCCCACCACCATTCCCGTCACTGCAACCCTCATGAACTACGCATCAGTAGTCTTTGCTGCCTTCATCATCATTGCAGGTGTGTGGTACGTTGTTTGGGGCCAGAAGAACTACCAAGGACCTCCAACACACGAGGACACCATCCTCGAGGCAAGAGGCAGTATTTCGGAGGCAAGGAGGCATTCAAAGGTCGCTTAGATGGGTGCACATTTTTCTGGAGTGAAAGTGTTTTTGATGATTATGGATTAATGCTGGAAGCTTTAATACCCGACGCAACTAACCAGCAGGCCACACGCGACCGTCTTTTACCCAACCTTGCGACGATCATCGAGAGCGACGACAACCATGAGCTACATATAACGCCCGTGTGCGACAACCAACTGCCCATGCAGCCCATGCGCAAATACATCGCCAGCGCCGTGTCCCGGAATAACCGACATTCGTTCCATTGCGACAAACCGCCAATCCATCTGCGGCACGTCGCTTCCCTTGCGACCTTTCTTCTTCGTTGTTTCGAAAAGCGATGTTGACGTGTTGTTCGATCTCGCCTGTGTGCGTCTACAAAATATTTAGCAGAGACCTCTTGATAGCTTCCTTTTCTTTTGTTGTGGATATCCCTTCTTGTACCTTACCTTAACTTTTTACATTATAGGCATTCAGTGTCATGTTCATACTTGCCTTTTGGGGGTTGCAGCTTTTGCTGCTGATTGATCTTGACTCGGAGAACTAACAGTATTATACAGCTTCCAATCTTCTTACTCCGCTGGTGGGTTGAAAGCAGACATCTCCCACCAGCCCAAGGTATGTTCCAGTCTTGCAAACATGATCTCGCGTATCATGCTACAATCGTCGTTGCACAACCATCGGCTAGCTCTCGATCGTCGGATGGCTGATTTGGGCCTTCGCTTTCGATCAACGTCAGCCTCGGAGTACGATGTGGGCTTCAATTGGATGCCACCAAATTTCAAGGCAAGTCCAAATGGAGTGTACAGCGGTCCAACCTCATACAAGAAATTGGCCTTGTGGTATTTTCGCAAGATGATTCAACAAAGCTCTCGCGAACAATTTTGCCAAGAATTTTCAAAGTGCTGGCAAATGTGTATGTCTGCCGCATGTCTGCCGCGATCGAGAGCAATATCAGATCTGCGATGTTTTGTCTCCATCAGACATGGTTCAAGATGGCAGTGAAAGTCAGATAAGTAATCATAAATTGCGATCACCGAAAACAAGTATTCCAGGCCTTGGACGACGTGAGAAGATGAGCGTCGCATGCGCCACCGCATGAATGACGTAGCCCGCATATCGCACCTGCCTCACAATTATGCGGATACTTAGATAGCTCGCTCCTCACAACAGACTTCATCGACGAACCCAATCATTATACCCGTCAATCATGCCGCCGAAACAAACACAGCAGAAAGCAAAACCGGAAGCTTCGAACAATCAAGCGATGGCCGACAACAACGCGAACGGACAGGCTCCGCAAAGCGGCATTCCGGAACGTGACATCAAACAGAACTCGGGCGTGTCTGCCAGTATGGCACTGCAAGCCACGCAAAAAGCATGGGAATTGAGACAAGCCGCCAAGGGAGCGGGTGATGCGGACGCACGACAAGCTACTCTTGCAAAGGCTGTCAACAAAGAGATCGAGGCCGAGTCTTTTGGCAAGGCAGCAAAGTACGCTCAGTCTGGAGCCTTCCAAGGACTCGCTGCCGGTGCTGGCTTGGGAGTACAACCTGGTGTCACCCTTGGTAAGCTTACCGGAGCCATCGTTGGTGGTACAGTCTCGACAGTGACTGGACTACTCGGCGCTGGCGTTGGTTCTGTCTACGGAGCCATGAGAAGCGAACCTTTGTGGAACATGGGAGAGATGGCTAGTCAAGGTGTACAAGGTGTCGTCGGTGACTTCCTTCCCGATTGGAAGTCAACACCTGCACAAAAGAAGGCATTGGACAAGATGGTCATGCAGACCAAGGAGACACAAGCACCCAGCAAGGACGAGCTCGAGCAGATGAAGAACGACATGCCCGACCAAGCGCCATCGTCTTGGTCGCAATCAGCAAAAGATATGACCGGCTACCTCCCCGGCATGCCGTCAATGCCCAGCATGCCCTCCATGTCACAAGCAGGTTCTGCCGTCGGTTTGGGCGGTCTGGGCGCATCACTAGGCATGGGAGGAGGTGGAGGCCAGGAAGCCCAACAAACCACCCAACAACCCAAAAAGCGAAGCCAATCTCAACCCAAGCAAAGCGAACAAGCACCCAAGCAGCAAAAGACATCCAACACCCAGCAATCCTCGAAACCCGCACCACCCAAGCAAGCCCCTAAACCGAAAGAGGCCCCCAAGCCCAAAGAAGCTCCCACAGCCAACACGACCTCATCCCAACAAACACAAGCACCAAAGACGAATGGCACATCACAGTCTAAGCAGTCGACGGGACCGACAACACGATCGGCTTCACAGAAGCAGACGCCTGCACAAAAGCCCGCTGCCCAGCCACAAGCAGCCAGCAAACCCGCCCCTAAGCCCGCTTCCTCGAGTGCAGCCGCAGAAAAGAAGAAGCCGAGGAAATTGAACTCGGGCAAGAGCAATGGAACACAAGCAAAATCCACACCTGCTGCCGCATCTGCTCCTGCGAAGAAAGGGCCGAGGAAGTTGGAGACGCGCAAACCTGCTGCTACTGCCGCTTGATCGCTCTGCCAGCTATCAAAGTCCGCACTTGTGCATGTCTCGGTATGATGTTTTGGAAAAGTGTTTGAATAGCGCGTTGGCCTTTTTGTATATGATGTGGATGCGTACATGTCCGATCCTGGTTTGTTGATATTTGTACATAGCTTTAACGATACCAATGTTTTCTTATTTCTTGTTTCTCTGCACCTTTTGGCTATCAAGTATTACTCTGTCGTGAATATTCGCTACCACCATCACCATTGTTAATTTCCTCATCCAAATACTACCCATTATGTCCTTGCTTTCGTTGCAGTACAATGTTTACTATTTACCATCCTCAAAAGGACCATCCATGCGTTCGCAAAAGCGAGGGTTTTAGGTCTTGTGTGCTAGCTAGCCCCGAGTATTTGTATATTTACATGATTGATAATATGTTGATTACTTATTACATGAACCGAAACCCAATTCTCTGGCTCTTTGCAATTGTATCTAGGTGATGTAACAGTTATTATGACATTGTTGTTGTTCCTAACTTTTTATGTTTGGTGTAGCTGAATGCAAAAGGACAGGGTGATATACTCAACAAGCAGTTTTCTCATAAAAGTGATGATACGACGATGGGTATTTGTTTTCATCTTTAGGGATCTTGTTAGAGACTAGGTAGTGGTGAGTTTTATGTGGTTTAGGAGGTACGGAGTAGAGGAGCAGGGTTTTGCGATGTTAAGATGATGTTTTGTGTTTTCAAATGACGAGATTCGATTTCACAGCCGAGAACCAATGGTTAAACAACAAATTCTCTATCACAAGCAGCATGTAGAGAAATAGCAAGTTAACTGCAGCACGTATCCCTGAGGCCAACTCTTTTGATTGTCGATGCAAGATATTGATATAGTCATTAATACAATCGGGGTGACATCTCTAGCACAATCTGGATTGAAAAATCGAATGTCGACAGCGATGACCAGGTTCTAATTTAGTCTTTGACTCATCGGATAGACATAAAGAACCGGATCAAGATTGTATATAGCCTATCAAACATTGCGACAAAAAGGCATCTTTACCATTGCGAATTAGTGCTCGCAGTTTCATATTAGCGTGGTCAGGGTCGCTCCTCGGATCGACTTGTGTCAAGAGGATGCAATTTGCTCACCTATTTCACGATGGCAATATCCCATAATAGCAAGACATCCCCCTCCTCACCATTTCCCCAGCTTCAACCTATTGTATTAGACTATCAGAGCAGTGCATTCAACAACCTCGGTATCCGGTTCACCCCTCCAAACCCATCATCTCCAAAACCTCGTCCAACGGTCGGATATCAGAAAACCCAGCCATGAGTAATAAGCCGAACTATCTTCAAAGGATTTCTCCAAAGTACCAAGATTCGGTCCTTCTTCAATTTGATGGAGAAGAAAAGTATGGAGTTTTGCAAAAGCGCGTGTTTATTGTTGAGAACAAGTAGATGGAACAATATGAGAAGATTCGATACGAGGGTGAATTTGAGTCTCATTGATAACGGCTATCGCGAATGCGCGAGTGAGACCGAGATGAGTTTCACGTGCTTGGAAGTCGGTCCTTCTTCTAGAAGATGGAGAAGTGGATGTGATGGAACGTAGACTCCTGATTAGAACCAGCACTTGATTGCAAGAAAGTATTGATCGCAAGTATAGGATAGTGAGTTCCGAGGGAACGTGTAAGTGATTCCAACGGTCGAGTACAAGTGGAAGCCATGAACGGTCACTGCAAACACCGGGTCCTTGTGGTTCTCAATAAGGTACACGGAAGAAGGCATGCCAGCAAAGTCGACAACTATCCATGAGGTAGAATCGTCCCTTCATGCGTAGGTGGAAAGGTTGACGGAAGGTGTGTAAGAGTTGGAAAGGTATAGCCGCGAGGCAAAAGCCATGCCAACGGCCAGTGAACGGCCATCAAGGATGTTGAATCATAGATGCCGTATGTTCAGTCAGTTTTCTGGAAGACCGCTGAAGCATGAGATGTTGTGCTTCTGAAGCATATTGTAAAACACAATCGCTATGATGGACATCGATGTCAGTGGCTGAGGCAAGGGGACGAACTGTCAGCAAGCCGTTATTTACGAAACAGCTGCGTTGCGTATACCGCAGATGACGTCGGTCTTGTTTTGCAAAGTTGCCCCTGAGAAGAGGCAACGCATGGTGGTGGCAAAGGTGAACTTTGTGTCCTTGAAACCGGATGCAGTTGCGAAGTGGTATCCTGAGATCCGAAGGCGAAAGGTGTAAGTGGCGGAGGAAATGGGCGTAAACGGCGAAATATAAGAAAAGTCGAAAAACGGTCATTGCGAACCATTGATGGAGTTTCGATGTGGCTTCTGTCTATTTTCTGGAAGCTCAGGATTGGAGTGCGGAGTCAAGCTCCTGTAGTGATATGCATTTTGAAGTGAAAATCGCAAGAACGAAGAGCAGGAAGTTGTGTCAGTGGCGGTGATAATGAATGTCAGAGGCCAATCAACGGCTATCGTGAACCAGATTAGTTTTGAGAACCTCTGTCACCAAATCAATAGATTGAAGCTGATTTCTTTACAGCAAGATGTAATATTGAAGTGTGTATCTCGCTGGCCGCACAATTTGTCAACTTCGATGAGCGAATTGCAGAGAAAGAAGATATTCAGGAGTTTCAAGAAACAGTGCGATCGAAATCGAGGAAAGAAATCATCGTCGTGCCTGCCTTGTCAAAACTCTATAAACACAGAAGCCGAGGCACGCGAAGTTGTTGAGGTTAGCGAGTTACAGAGAGCGTACGAAAAAAGATCGACATATTGATCGGCAGTGAGAAGATCTTCCAGAAACCCGAGCGAAGCGATCGACCATACCATTTTGTTTCGGTTATCATGAACGTAGAAGCCCATCTTTTCCAACTGCGAATGCGATCTTCAATCGAAGAAGACAACGATACGTGCGTAGATTGTACATAGCCCTTATCGAATGTCCGAAATCAAGCATAAACATAGGGTTGGCATTAAGATAACACAGAACGCGAAAAAAAACGGTTATATCGATAGCATTTTCAAAATTCTGCTTCGCATTCCGAAGCAAGAGGGAGAACCCGCAATAGCATCCCACATGTCAAAACTTAAAACGCACGTACTTCTGTGTTCTGATTGACCAACTCTTATATAATTCTGACATGTGAAAGAATAGCACAAGCGAATATGACGATCCTGCTATTGGTCGAATGACTGAGACATGGAGCCCTACAAGGCTTCTCGCTTCTTGGAAGTCAAGAAGCAACGATCGTCGTTGAACACGAAGGGGCTGTGAGGGACTCGCACGCAAAACACGTGCCGTGCTTGAGACATGCGCATTGGCATCAACATTGGATGTCAACAAGATGTGCAAAAGTCCGAGGCAACAGGTATCCATCGACGGCCGAGTTAAGTTCGAATGACAATCGGTGATGGAGAAAAGGTTTGTTTACACAGCGCACTGACTTGATGAAAGAAGGTTCATTATTGTGCATTGTCTTGACAGCTGTCGAGGAACTTGTTGATGAGAAGCCACCACAGGCAATAGTCGCTCCCTAGGGGATGTACCTATTTTGTTTGGACCATACTTTGTGTTGCCCTGAAAGAGAGAGAGAGCATGAGACCGCAGAGCTGAAGGCACATGCAGCAAGACAGACGGGAAGAGACACGGAATTTGCTGCCGACCCGAAAATAAAGTTCATGCTGACAGAAGGACCACATTTTTCGGAATGTGGTTCCTGCAAGCACGGGAATCACATAGACAACACAACAGGGCGAGCACAAACAATGGCAAAATCGGCACTCTGAAGGGAAGCAGGAGAACAGAAGTGTTTGGTAGAAAATTTGTTCGTAAAATGTGTCTAATATCGACAAGAAGGTAGTTTCGTAGTCATCATCATCATCTTGATCGTAAGCCATTGTCCAAAAAAATCAATCCAACAGTTCAATGCCACGAACTCCATCCAGCGCCATACAGGAAACAATATGCAGGAAGGAAGAAACAAAGGAAGTATTTACATGGAACCACACCACTTCTCCTTCTCGGACCAGAGGTCGTCAGAAGTACGTCTAAGATCTTCTTGGATCTCGTAGCGGACATCGCCCTTCGCGGCGTCCCATTCCTCGAGTGACTCCTTGAAGTGCTCGACGAGGCGTTGTTGATCGCATTGTCTGGCTGTGATGACTTCGCTGGGGCCCGTGAAGGCCTTTGTGAAAGCGACGATGTCGTAGAGGCTGAGACCCTTGCCAAACTGTAGGACAGTGTTGACAGCGTCGAGCTCAGCATCGTGAATCTGTTGAGCGTGACTCATCAAAAGCTTGAGGCTTTCAGGAACAGCAGGGTGGGAGAGAGAAAGAGGAGTGACGTTGCCATATGAGCCGTTGACGCAGAAAGGGCAGTCAGGACCGTGAGCAAGTTTTCCATCAAGCATGCGGAAGTCTGCGGAGATCTCACACTCTGAGTCCCACGCAGAAGGCTGAAGAGTAAAGCTCATGTCGCGGATGAGGGGTTGCGAAGGAGGAAGAGTGCAAAGCCATGACTCAGCAGCAGGCGAGAAGGAGGTGGTGTACTTGGTAAGGCAGCAGGGTTCAGGGCAGGTGGCATCGATGCCAGGCACAGAGCTGAAGAGAGAGATGAAAGAGTTGCTGCCGAGGAAGACGGGCAGTGCCTCCTGGCGAGTTTGGCGGCATACGCGAGTGATTGCCGGAGGGGCAGCCAATGTGTCGATGTAGAGAGGTTCCGACTCAGTCACTGCGTATCCATAGATCATGAGACGAATCTCAGCAGGAAGCTCAAGGAAGCGGAAGGAATCAGAGGACGAGCCAGTAGGCTTTGTGGGGTTGGGAGAAGCAGCAAGACGGGATTGTTGATGAGTCTTTGTGAGTTGTGCTTGAATCAGAGCAGAGTGGTAGTAAGGAGATGCCGAGACAGTAGGAACAGCCTGAGGAATTGCCTTGGTCTGCTCCTTGTCCTTGGTCAGGCGGGCAGCAACAGGCTTCTGATGACGTGCCCAAGTCTTGATGCTTGAGTTTTGAGAAGACATGTTGGAGCGTCGTGTCTTGGTGCGAGAGGTTCTGGTCGAACGAGATCCAGCCATGTTTCTGATATGTGGAGAGTGTTACGTGGATTGGTGGTTGGAAGAAAGAATCGGAGGACGAGACGCCTTCAAGTAAAAGAGGCAGAGGCAGCGAAGAAAAAAAGATGCCGTTTGTTCAAAGACGAGCGGTCGTCAACAGTGTAAACAGTGATGGGCGGGGCTGGGAAGTGGGGTTCAAGCCAGGATATGCAAGTAGAGCGTTGTCTTTGACTGTTGTGCCGTGCTTTGTAGCTTTTCTTGGTGGTAAGATGTCGTGTTGGTGTATAAGAGTCTCTATTCCTGGATGGATCAGCGAGAGAGGTCGTATATGAGCTTTCGAAATTATTTCTAGTGGACACGAGAAGAAGGAGCTTGTTAATATAACATCTCAAACCTCTACGGCACGGAAGTGACACAAGCTGCTTCACATTACGGCTTGCTGGACTACGGCAGGCCGTTCTTGATGTCTTTGGTTGAGGTTTCACTCAACCCGGCCCCGCTGGAAGGATAGCAACGGTCGCGTGAAGGAAATGCGAAGGCAAGGCAGAGGAAAAAACGTTCGGCGGGCTGGTCGTATCACTATCACGACGGTTGTCGCACAGCTGGACAACAACGGCTTTTTGGCAACGTCGACCTTGCTCGGCCATTCATCGTCAGCTCAGTCGTGTGCCGTGCGACACTGGCAAATTCGCGAGACGCTGAGAGCCGCAAATCCTGCAACGGCTTTGCAACGTCGCTCGATCATCTCTGCCTCGCGAGCTCGCTGCTCCCAGCAGCCGTTTCGCTGCTGACGTACGGGATCGCCGACGTCAATGATAACCTAAGACAAGACACAATCGATTGCGATAGATACCCATACAAGCCTGCCGCGGGACGTTGAAGTTGCCATCATGGAGGCAGGAGAAGGTTGAAGGAAGACGATGTGGAAAGTCAAGCAGCTTGCGACCTCCAAGATTCCGGCTTTTTCTACCAGACCCTCTCCGCAATATTGGCATGCCGTACCGAACTTGTGGCTTGTAGCTTCAAGCCCTCTTGCACCTCATCATCAGCTTGACCCTGCTCTTCCTGGCAACAGTCACCCAAGCCTTCGGGCGGTCACAGCTCCCCTCTGTCGTGGTACCTCTGCTACAAGTCAGCTCTACTCATACCGTCCAGCCCACCAAGCCACCACGAGTCATACTTGCATCTGCAGAAACATGTTCTGACCGCTGCGACAACTCATACTCTATCTACGTGCCAGTCCTAGAGCTGTGTTTCGCCTAGAATACGAGCACCCAACTCCTTCTCCGTTGGTCTGCTCTGTTCAGCTCTGTCGGCGATTCTGTCGTGAACTTTCTTGCAATCTCAATATCCCAAACAAGGACCGTACAATTTCATAGCGCTGCCCTATGCGTCTGCGCAGCACAGTCCATGACAATCCATAGAGCCAATTTCTGCTACTCGTGATACTTTTCCGACTTAACTCTACCTGCTTATACTGATCACGATTCGTGAGATCACATTCCATTCGGCCTTCCTCTTTGAGCTGACGATCTCCATTTGCTTGCAGATTTTATCCACTCAGCATGCGCGGGAGGAAATTGTCCTCGGACCCACAATACAACATAATCTCCCGAGACTGCAACCTGTACCTGCAGGCAATGTCTTACCTACTTCAACTGCCTGTCCTGCCTTCCTCCGCTGGTTCATGTTCCTTCAGGCGTGAACCGAGACACAAAGACATTCTCCGTTTGGCAGCGGAATTCGCGATCGACGTCGCCGTTCGAATGTCTTACCTATAAGCCAGCCCTTGCGTCTTCCTAATACGGCAGCCCGATCACTGTTCCATGGTCACACATACTCTTTCAAGCACTCTTGACATCTCGTCTTGCCCTCTACATGTGTTGCCGAACTTTGTATCCATTTTCGGCGTCGTCCAAGCCTTTGGCCTTCCCCGAAAGACCGGCGGCCCCGGCAAGCCACTCCTCTGGGATTGCGGGCAGTCCGCCGAGGCTGTTACCCTTTTCGTCGGTAACCTTCAAACATGTTCTTGAGATCTGAATCAACAAATCTCTGCGTCACTCTTGCCGCATACGACATGTGCTCTTCTTCTGTTCAAACGTTATTGGACACGGGAGACCAAGAACAACACATGCTCTCTTCGATCGACATTCTGCATGATTCAAGCGCTCTTGTACATGCTTTGGCATTGTCTTGCTATATCGCCGGATCGACGTATTGTACGGCGGATCAATCATAAGGCGGATCAAGACCAAGAACACAGACTCCGATAGTCTTGAGTTCTTCGTGCTGATCCACTTGTTCACATGTCTTCAAACTCATCGAACCAAGACGAGAAAGTCGGCCGAATGCAATAGCTCTGCAGAAGTGCTACCAGTGTTTGTTCAGGGTTTTGACGAGTGCCATGATGACTGCAATGTACCACTGCGAGGCATTTCGATAGTGCAGCTCAACACCGAGGCCAACCACTCGACCGGAACAGAGTCCCAGGAGCTGGAAGACCCGACTACTCCGCAAGTTCATCCATCTTGTCTACGCTCAGCTTCCTCTCTGCACGTGGTGGTGGTTGAATCCTTCGACTCTTGGTTGGCTGCTTGGGTCGGCATCTCAACAAAGGGCAAGAGATCTACGGTGGTCGAGGAGCAAGCCACCAGACTGTCGGATCTCTGTTGCCGTGGACGTTGTGAATGGTGCATTTCTTCGGCTCCTGAAAAGCGCGGGTCTGAAGCAGCTGTGCTTCGCGCGTCGCGCATCAGCTGTTGTCGCAAGTGTTGGTCGGCCTCAGGCCAGATGGTTGCGGTGACCGGAGAATTTTCATTCGTGCTGTGCAGCGATCCCCCCGCCATCTTGCAGATCCATGCATGTGCCCCGCAGCTCATCTGTGTTTGTTTGCTCTTTCCTCGACTTGCATCTGCACCTGCGTTCGACGAAGACACGCATACATCGCCATGTCCTGCAACTTATCGCGTTTCTTCACATGCCTGCGTTTCACCTACTGTTGTAGGCATCGCTGGGTCATAACGGTCTTCCTGCACAGCCCCAGCCACGTCGAGTTGTGCGCGTCGTCTTCTAACGGTTTTCACGTCGACGGACTCCGAGTTACCTGTCCGGTTGTTTCTGCCAAACGAACCAAGCCTATGTTATTTCGGGCGGACTTTTCATACCGCTATCCTCGGACTCATCCTTTGCTATGTATACCTAGTACTACAGCCCCACCGCCAAAGAATGGTTCACAAGGAAAAAGACGTTGGAGCTGCTCTACCGTCTCGTAAATCCTTCCTCGGCCTCTTGAAGCACCCAACACAACACGCAGCTGAGGTTCTGATTACTACTGCGCTCCGGTGACCAGCCTCGTCGCAAGACATATTGGCATGGGTATGGTATCCTTGTGAAACAGTTGTCTGTCGGAAAAATTTCCATGCCGTGCTGGCGGCAGACCTCTACCGGCTTCTAGAAATCCTTCCCTCGGTTCTTGCTTGGGCGTTTGTGAAACACAAGGGCCAGAGACGCCTTGCCCTGACTGGCTTCACACGCTTCGACCTTTTGTGGTTGATGCTTCCATACGCACGTATCGCCAGCACTGTTACTGCTTTACCAGCCATATCTCATGGAACGTCTGCCCTGTGCATTATGGTCTCTGTCTGAAGCATAAACGTAAATGTTTGTAGCGAGAAGATGTAGCGGCGTTTCGAAAGCCGAGTGAGGTTTTGAATGCAAAGCACACTGCTCACTCAGATTGCATGGCTGGCTTCATAACGCTCGACGAATCCTCCAGCGGCTGCGGACTGCTTACGCGCGGAAAGATCTGCCTATCAATCATTCTTTCACAAGTCTTGCTGACCTCTACCACAATTCGACACAACTCTCTTGACTCGAACAGACAGCTGTCGTCGGCTGCAGATTACAAGTCGCAGAGTTCTGCATCAGCAAGACTTGTGACCAGACCGTTGCGCACAACCAAGGGTTCAAGCAGATCCCGTTTGGAGAGGCGTCCTTCTTTAGATCTTCTCTTCGTGGCTTGCAGTCTTTCAGCTGACGCCCAAGGACGCCCCAAAATTCTATAACACACGGCTCTTATTGCCCAGACTGTTCGAAAAGAACCCTGCGGCTCTCCCTTCTTCTATGCAACAGTCGGGCGTCGTACGACCACCGGCATCGCAACTCCGTTTCTGTTGCCCTTCTCTTCTGTTCACCTGTCGTCTGCTTATGCTTTCCGCACGCCTCGTCGGCTGTTCCGAGAGCTTTATCTGGTGAGTCAATCTTTGATTCTTCTCGGGCTTCACCGTGACTCTTTTCTTGGAAAAAGGTAAGTCTGTATCGGCTCTGAGGTCCGAAAACTGTTCATGGTATAGGGCTTGCAGTCTCATCGGCTACTATTGTCGCACAGCTTCGGAGTGAATGCCATTCGGTACTGCTCTCGGCGGCGGCGTGGACAATGTTGTTTGGTGCCGTATGTCTCTGCTCTCTTCGCGTGTGTCTAGACGCCTCGTCGCGTGGATGAAAAAGAGCCGGATGTCTCTCATTCACGAGGCATGGCTTGTTCGCACTTGCCACAGAAACTTTCGAGAAGGCATTGTCCGGCTGTCCTTGGTCCAAAAGTTTCGGTATGGTCTATAAACCGAACTCGGTATGTATCCGCGAGTGGCTTTGCTGGCCCTTGCTCTGGACTATACTTGCAGTGCTCTATGGACCCTGCATTGAGGCTAATCCGCTTTTGTGATGTGCAGAGCGAACTGCATACTGCATGGATGATGGCGCACACTTCTTGCTCATCACCACTCCACAATATTCAAGAGATTCTCTACCACATCTCAAGGCATCTCTTACCCTGCATCTGACTTTGCAGCTCTTCAGCTCACTGCAGCTACCGACTTCCTCAGTCTGGAATTCGAAAGTATGTGCCGCAAGCTTGTGGAGCCGCCAGCTGAGTTGAGACTCCTGCTTCCTACATACCGCGGATACATATCTTATCGTTTATGCAAGCACGTTCCAATAATGCATACTTGAATCAATGAACCTGGTTCGTGGTTTCCAAAGGTACTCCAGTACTTGTACATCGGAACTGTTGTCCGAGACCGGGCTTTCCATCCGTTGCTCCTTCTCTGTCCTGCCCGTGTGCTAAATTCTGTCACTTCTAGCCATCTCCTACGGCCACGCCCGGGGTTATTTAGTCTGTAGAAATGCACAATGTTTTTAAGATCTCTCTAGTCGTCCGCAGAGAGGCGCTAAGTTTCACACTCTCAGTGGAGGGCTGCACTGATCTTAAAAACATTGTGCATTTCTACAGGGTGCGCGTGACAAAGTTTAGCACACGGGGAGGGTTTAAACGCTTCAGCTGTCGCGGTACACAAATGCGGACGTATTTGTTGGCCCGAGGTCCCTTCCTTCTATCTCTGCACTATCCTTCGAACTGTCTGAAGTTCTACTCTCATCTGTCACTCCTGTCTTCTTGAGGATGCGGTAAGTTTGGTCTCTGCTGGATGAAGCCTTTTATCTACCAGAGCTTTTCAGAAATGCCCGGTATCCACCACGAATCTCGCCTTACACATGTGATATCACACGAGCCCACGAATGAAAGAGATGCAAAGGCAGAAAGATGATTTTCGCTACCTTCTACCCCCCATGGTAAATGATTATGAGAGCTTGGATTGTTCTTTCTAGAGCCGCATATGTTATTTACCAAGNGAAGAAGCGCACCAGGTTAGTAAGCTGAGAGAGAGAAGAAGCGCACCAGGTCAGTGAGCTGAAAGAGAGAAGAAGCGCGCCAGGTTAGTAAGCCGATTTTTCTACACCACTCAAGATGAACGTGATCTGGTTGACCGAGTCAGCCCTGTTATGAGTGGGCTGGACTGGAGCCAAGAACAGTTCAAGGCCGGCGGGGCCCCGCAACGGCTGCCAATGGGTGGTCGAAAGTGACGTGCATGGCGCTCCGAACCCTGTTAGACAGGCTCACGTGTCGATCTGCCCTTGTCTCCCGACCACGGCGGTGCATACGAAGGATGCAAGGCTGCTGCAAGTCTCGACATGTATACAATTTCTCCTTCCTCCCTTTCACTTGCTTACTGCCCCTTCTCGACCCTTCCGCGACAGGTCCATCATCTTTGGACTGTTCTTCCGACGCGATTATGTCTTGAAACTTCGACTGCGATATCACAATTGGACAACATCGACCAGAAAGAGATAGACTCGAGGGATTGAGCCGAGATGCCCGACGGAATCACCGACGCAAAAAATGGCATTACTGGCGGCTACAAAGGCGAAAATGCCATAATTATCCGAGCCATGCTGGCCTTCACTGCCATAGCCTGGTACAACTCGGCCGAACTGATCATACTGGTCCTTGTCGTCTTCAAACGCTACTCTGGGTTATACTTCTGGTCGTTACTCATCACATCGGCTTCGATCATACCGTACTCGGTCGGCGCTTGGTTGAAACAAGTTGGAGAAAGCGATGCCATGGGCATGATCATACTGTCGAGCATTGGCTGGGTTGTCATGGTACCAGGACAGAGTCTAGTGTTATACTCTCGACTTCACTGCATCACACAAAACCAGAAATTGCTGAAGGGGATACTGTACATGATCATCATCAACGCCATCATCCTTACCGTCCCGACAAATGTTCTGTCTCTCGGCTCAAACTCCAGCAAGTACTATCTCTTCACTACTGGATACTCGGTCATGGAAAAGATACAAATGACGGCCTTCACCGCCCAGGAACTGATCATCTCTTCCATCTACCTGATTGAAGTACGTCGAGTGCTCAAAGTCGTTGATGACGGTCGCTTCCGAAAAATCATGTGGGAACTCGGCGCCATCAACGTCGCAATCATCGTCCTAGATGTTGCGCTTCTCGCTGTCGAATATCTGGGCCTATACCAGATCGAAGTCACACTGAAAGGAATGTGCTATAGTATCAAGCTGAAGCTGGAGTTCGGTGTTCTGTCAAAGCTGGTCAAAATAGCCACTGCTCGGCAAGGCGTCTACGACCTCAACACTGGCTCCGACAGCAACGGCACGAAAAACACAATGACCTACCAAGGTCATGGAACTTGGCTGACCGATCTTTCGGCTTCACCTGCGACACTGACGACGTTACCGTCGAACACCACATACAGTACTGCCAAGCGAAACAGTACCTGGGGAAGCTTGTTTCAATCCAACAACCCATTCTCATCTGCTCATGCGGAGGTGCAGAAGAAACATCACGACTTTGAAGCCAACGTCACCTTCTCGCAAACCGATCCGCTGCCCAAACCGAGTCCGGTTGCCGAATATATATCCCACCCTCCTCCCATTGTGACTTCAAGACGATCTTCAACCGAAGAAATGTACCCTGGACGACTCGGCTGAACTAGGATTGAGCTCATGCATGCAAGACATTTGTATGCACGAACAACATCACCGAGACCAAGCCGCCTGATTCCTGCATGGTCATGAACCGTAATCAGACCCATCTTCGTGGTGTAAAGCCACAGGTTCCTGCCCCTTGTTCAGGGGCCAAAGTTACGGGCTCCAAACCCCCAAAGCTGCCTCCTCACTCACAGTCACCCCCTGCGCTGACCGAGTGTCTTATCCCACCTACATGTACGCAGCCATGGACCTGAGCCCCTTCTTCCGCTCGCAAATACGGATTCACGGACCTGAGAGTCTCCTTTACCTTGTAAGCTGGCCCGCGCTCCCAGTGGCCTCTTCGCACTTCTTGCGCCATCCCAGGTGCTTCAGGATGTGGAGGACTCAATCGTATCACGATCGTGAAGAAGGTCTCCAGGGTCAGAGTGCAGGTTATATACTACCGCTGGCGGGAGCGGAAGCACGGATGTCACATGCTCGGCTGAGCATTGTCATTGTGCAGGCGGCATTGCTTGATTTTGAGCTTGTGCGTACGTGGTGTTTGAAAAGTGTTTAGGCAGGAGCGATTCTCTCATGTGAGATAGCACCTGCATCACTTCAAGCTGGAGCAGAAGACCTCAAGCCGAAATAGAGTGTGCTCTCCGGCGCTAGAGCCTACTCTTAGCACACCTGTCACAATGCACAGTTGAATTCACGATCTGACAACCATCCAGAGAGATCCCTCAATTACTCCTCTCTCAATGGTCAAAGCGATCGTCTCAAATACCATCGTGCATTTCTACCACTACATCTCGCGCGGCCGACGGGTTGAAGAGATGAAATATAAAGATGGTGACGATAGTAAGTGAGGGCGAAAAGCATGATTTGCTAAGGATGATCGAAAACATGACTTTGCGATTGAATACTTGATGTTACCCATGGTTTTCTCCGGGCACTTTTATCACAAGAGCAGTTGCAGCAATGCATGAAGTTTTTCCACGACGATGGCTTGTCCCAGGAGAGTGCTAACAGATGGCATATTGGTTGTAGAAGAAGAGGCGGGTGAACAAGATGAAGCATGCTCATGCGTCCAAGAATTTGAATGAGAGAGAGAGGGAGAGAGTGGTGTGAGGGCGAAAGAATGTAAGGGAAGAAATGAAACCATCGATTTCTAATCATATCGTACAGAAAAGCAAAATGTAGAAACTCCTGTATCCGTATGCCCATGTCTCCCGTCCAGTCCTTTGTCGTCAGTACCTTGTGTTGCGCCTCTAGAAACCAAAGACCATGTGTAATCATCTAGAATCCTTCTTGACGATGTAAAGCAACGCCTTGACCATACCAATTTCTTTCCAACTCCTCATCGTTCGCGACTTCTTAGGTCCCCGAGAATCAGATGACACGTCTCGGACTAGCGGTTTCCTCAACATGCTTGTTTCTCCCAGCAAGCAGCGGCGTCCTCTCATTCCCACCATCCTCAGCATTAGCAGCGGCAAAGCTGTTCCATCTGTCCAATTGAGGACGGAGTGCTCTGGTCGAAGGCGACTCTGAAACATCGCGTCTGGAAGAATTGCTGGCGGTAGCAGAAGTGGCGTCAGCGCGACGGGCTTTGCGGTTGTCGCGGATCATGTAGATGATGGCGGTGACGATGAGGGTGAGTTGCATTATGCCGACAAGGACGTAGACGATCCAGACTGACCAGCCGGAGAGGCCGAGACGGAGGATCATGTTGATGCCGAAGATCCAGGTGTACTGTTCGCATCATGTCAGCTTTTGAAGAACTAGAAAATCGAGAAATGAGGATAGAAACTTACAGGTGCACCCATGCAGATACTGGCCAAACTCAGACTGCCCAAGTGGCCAAGATGAATGGTAGTCCAGACCTGAGGAACCCACTGCACGCAAGCAAAGCAAGCGACACAAATACCCAGAACGTTGGCCCATTCTTGCGAGTACCAAGGGAAGCGGTTCAAGATGACAGCCGAGATGAGCATAATGGCGAAAGCGAACGCAACCACAATGATAAGAAGACGGATTGCGCGACGAGCACGGCGGAAAGTGCGATCAGGCGATGACAGAGAACGACGACGACCGTGAAGTTCAGCATCTGCTTCCTCTTCTGAGAAGTAGACATAGAGGAACATTCTACAGATAGCATCAGTTTTGAAGCCCTTGTTTTTCCACAATCCAGCTGTTCAGAAAGATCAAACACTGGAAGAAGTAAAAAGGTACTCACATGCACCAGAACAAAGAAACTCCACTGACGACCTGGAAGATACCGAGCAGACGCGAGATACATCCAAAGCGCGTGTAATGTCTGCAACAAGCAATATCCGTCTGACTTGTTGGCAAAACCATGATATTCGCCACAGCACAAGTTCCAGAAATAGAGCCGAGAAGAATGTAGAGAGTAGAAAGACCTTCTGCAGACTTGCGGCCAATGATACGCGCGAATTGAGGGATATAAGAGACCAGGAGCCATGCTAGAAGTGCACTGTTTTCGATTTGGTCAGCAAGAACGATGATCCGGAAGATTGGCGAAAGCAGAGATCTCGAGAGGCAAAGATGGAAAGAACATACCATGATATGGCAAACTGTCCAGTCGAAGGCTCGGACATCTTCTTGCAGTCATCCTGCGTGATCTTTGAAAAGATATCCATCGCAAAAACCGTTTCCTGCGCCTGCGTTTCTGGTCGGCAGGTCGTGTATGCAGGGAAAAAGGAAAGATAAGAAAGTGACAAAGTGCCGAGAAGAGGGATTATAAAAGGGATCCCCAATCACGCAATGATCGAATCCAAGCCGGCAGACTGGTGGAAGTGAACAAACAGAATAATGGGAAACGTTTAAAGGGGTGGCCGCGACGGAGATGGGTCGTAAAAAAGATTCTTTAAGCAAAAGTTTCAAGAGTCAGGCAAATGGTAAAAACACCGAGTTCTCGACCATTAAACGCAGAACCATCAAGAAAAAAGTGACCGTGACTAGACGAGTCATTTCAACGTCATGTACGACCTGAAACTACAGATATGTTGGCCTGACGATTCTGATTTGATCGCTTGCCTGTGATTCATGCAAAACAACCCCCAATGAGGCGGTGTATGATGGCTTTCAAGAAGAAAATCCCGCCATCGATCAAGCACGTTTGTGCGTGTGGCTCGTAAGTGGTTTGTTTTGTTCGCAGAAGATGATGTGAGAGATTCAACTAAAGGGGCAATGATGTGCCCTTCTCCATGTTTGGCTCTTTCGGAAGATCGTCCCGAAAGCCGTGTGACCAAGATTCCAGACCCGAAAGACCCTTGTTTCTTCAGCAATCATCTCGGGTTTTAAACAGCCGCCGCGGACGTGTTCTTCGTTTCAGGTTTATTTCCCTTTCTGTTTTGTTTTGCAGAAGTGATTGATCTCATTATTCGTATTCTTGTTTACATGGGCTGCTCTATGGAAGTTGGCCGTGGAGGGCCGTACCCTGTTATTGATGCATCTAGAGCTTGCTCTGCTTGCTCTTGTAGAGATGGATCACATGAGGGTTGCAGTAAGACAGCAGACCCTGTGTACCCCATTCACCACCGCCGATACCACTCTCCTTGTGACCACCGAACAATGCCTGAGGAGTGGGCTTCTCGAATGAGTTGATGAAGACGCTTCCGGCTTGCAGACGAAGGGCAATGCGCTCAGCAGCCTTCTCGTCCTTGCTCCAGACACAGGCACCAAGACCAGCGTTGGTGTCGTTGGCACGGTTGATGACCTCCTCCTCATCAGAGTAAGGCTGAACGGGCAAGATCAGACCGAATTGCTCCTCTTGAATGATCTTGCTGTCATTGGGAGGGTTGTCGATGATGGCGGGCTGAAGCCAGAATCCATTCTTCTTCTCGACATCTGCGCTGCCAGCAACGAAGTTGTAACCCTTGTCTTTGCTGTCCTGGAAGAAAGTCTTGACCTTCTCGTACTGCATCTCGTTCTGGATGGGGCCGAGCATAGCTCCTTCGTCGTCAGGGTTGCCGACCTTGAGGCTAGCAGCGACCTTGACCATTGCGTCGACCATGGGTCTGTAAATCTTCTCGTGGATGTAGATACGCTTGGTGGCAACGCAGACCTGGTTGGGAGGTTAGCCAAAAATCGAGACATTGGAGGATGGATTAACTCACTTGACCACTGTTTTGGAAGGCACCCATGACAAGCTCAGGGGCGGTAGCTTCAATGTCGACATCTTCTCTGACGATACTGGCGTCGTTGCCGCCAAGCTCGAGGTTTACACGCTTGAGGGTCTTGCTGCAAGCAGCCATGATCTTCTTACCGGTAGCAATGCTTCCGGTGAAACTGATCTTGGCAATACCGGGGTGCTCGGTGAACATGGGACCAAGCTTGTCATCGCCGCCGAGAACCTGGACGACACCGGGAGGGAAGACGGCCTGGCACAACTCGACGGCCTTGAGGGATGTGTAAGGGGTGAAAGGTGAGGGCTTGACGATGATGGTGCATCCGGTAAGAAGAGCGGGGATGATCTTGCCGAAAGACAGGACCAAAGGGAAGTTCCAGGGACAGATGGCGCCAACAACACCCAGGGGCATGTATCTTGTTGTCATGACCTTCTCGTCGTCTTCGATTCTTTCTTCAGGGACATCGAGGGTCAAGTGGTGACCGAACCAAGCACCAACGCCACCAACTTCCATGGCGGCGAACTGTCTGGGCTTACCAGTCTCCTTGCAGAGAAGAGTGGTAAATTCTTCTTGGTAGCCGCCCCACAGCTCCTGGAAGTTCTTCAACAGCTCCTTGCGCTCCTCAATGGTCTTGACGCTCCATGACTGGAAGGCCTTCTGTGCCGAGGCAACTGCATCGTCGACGTCTTGCTGAGTAGCGATTGGGACGTCCCAGAGCTTTTCGCCGGTAGTGGGGTTTACACCCTGGTGGTAGTTGTCTGACTTGGTGCGTGACTTGCCATCGACGATGTTGCCGAAGTCGCTGTCGAATGAGATGTTGGTGGTCTTTCCGGGAGACATGATGTGTGAGGATGTACTGTGTCGAGAGTCGAGATGGGAGGACAAGGCTCTGCTTTAGTAGGTCGAGCAATGACCAGAGGCAATTGAGAATTTGAGACAAGTCAAGTCGCTTACGTGAAACGAGTGAGCCGAGGAACACGTTCTTGATGCTCGGTGAAGATCAACGTTTCCCTCACCCCGCACCCCACACACCTTGCCCTGCCCCGCTTTCCCTGGTTCTGTAAACTTTGTCACCTCTTCAGACCATTTCTCCTCTCTCTGTTCACTTGCAAAGTCATCTGTATCCATCAGAAAGCACAATGCTTACTGATTACAGTCAGCTCGTCTTTGGAGGGCTGATTCATGTTCTGCACTGAGTTAATATCTGACTGTAATGCCAAGGGCTGTGCCTCTTACCGCGTGACATACTTAACGAAGCGAAGGAGCTAGCCCCGCCCTAAAACATCTGCCACCATCTCAACCACCATCTGCCGTGCATGGCAAGACTCAGATGTGTGGGTCTGTTGCCTTTTGTGGCTGCAAACTCACAAAGGGTCTCGCCGGATCGGAAGTGTTCTCTGCCTTGGACCTGCATCAAGACTGCATCAGTCCTGCCCACGTGCTTCAATTTTGAGATAATGATAGTGAATCATTGTAAAAATCACCACATACGTTCTTATCTGCAGGACCGAGGGTTTCTGTCCACTACAGGCTTCTCTCGTATCTATATTCTAACCCCGGCTTCTCTCAAAGCCGAGGTCAGTGATTCTTTCAAGTACCAACTTGTATCGAAGCAAGATGAATCATCATAGCCCCTCGTCAGACCGGAGTCGAATTGTAGAGGCGGGAAATCATTCGTAAACTAGTAAAGAAACTTGACATGAACATCAATATACATCGAATCGTAAAGCTGATATGGACAACGCTGGGAAGGGAAAACAACACATGTGCTCGAAGTAGACCAGTCAGGCAGGTCCGAGGATCAGAAATAGTTCCTGTACTCGCATTGACATAGATCTTCAGCTGGTCGGGCAGTAAAGACATCTGTGATCTGCTGTCCAACAACACCGTTGTTCGTGTAGTAGCATGCTGGGGTATCAGTGCCACCCGGGCTCACGAGCTCGACATGGACAGCGTATGGCCAGAGGGCGTAGCTTGCGTTGTTACCAGTATAGGTGTAGTGCTGAGCAAACGTATCATCAAGGTGCAAGGTTCCGACGACTTGAGTCTGATTGAAGAAGCAAACAGTGGCTCTGTTGTCGGCAGTGATGTTGGCAGCTGGGATGATCTTCTGGGAAATGTTGGCTGCAAAGGTGTATCGTGGAGAGGTGTCATTGATGAAGGTCAGAGGGGTGGAGTCAAAGACGATGCTGAAAGGGTTGTCTGAAGCGGAGATGGACAAATTCGCAGCAACACCCTGGCCAGAGGTGGACAAGTCGCTGACGTTGGTGGCATACTCAGTAGATGTGTTGGAGAGGATCCAATTAAAGGTAGCCAAAGAAGCAGCGGGCGACTGATCAAAAGTGGGACCAGGGAAGCATCGCCACGTGTTGGCATTCGATGTGCAGTTCGTCTCGACCATGCGCAAAGCAGTGACAAGACTGTACTCGCCCACCGGGTATGCCAATTGCACGCTGCCCCCTGACCCAGGCGGAGGTCCTCCAGGTTGATCATGTTTTCCTCCTCCACCTCCTCGTGTCAAGCCTACACCAAGACCTATCCCAAGGCCAATGACCAACAGCGCAGCGAGCACCAAGAAGCCAATTCTCTTGCATCCTCCTCTTTTGCGAACAACAGGACCGATGGCGACAAGTTTGTCTCCTTCGAGGGCATCGGCGTGAAGCGCATAGGCTGGTGGCATGGAATCATGGCTGGTGCGTGGTATCGTCCTGGCGAGATGAGTGCTGTCGCTCCATCGGCTCGTGAGATTCGGCGATTGCGACGACATTGAATGCGACGAGGTCGCTCTGTCCGATACGACAGCCGAGAGTCGTTGGCCTGCGACTGTTGAAATCCGGCGGGGTGGAGGCGCTTGAAGTGCCGACGTGGGATTAGGAGCCCAAGGGCCGCGAAGGACGTCCATATCGTCTTGTGCTAACAATCCACAGGCATGACTTTGCTGAGTGAAATCGCACCTACAAGAGTCCGCTGCCACCCGGGCATACTAATGGTTATAAAGGAGAGGCTCATCCAGATTTGTTATGGGCCGACCAGAGTTCAACGGCTCCTCTCTCGCCAACTTACCGCCATTCCCGCAATCCCTTCGACACTATTGAAATGCAAACTTCCAAGCTGGACATGACCTGTCCAATCGCATCTTCTCTTGCACCTCCAGGCGCGAATTTTGTCGACATGTATCGCGACTTGTCGTCTTGCATTCCGGTACTCGAAAGCCCAAAGTGAGCTGGCTGCTCCTTTCACCACCTCTCAAATTCTCGAGCTTGGCCTGCGCTTTCTCCTTCCAACTCTGACTTCAATGTTCAGATTTGCAGACATGCCACTCGGGGCCGCCCTCACTATCGCTAAGCCTCCTTCCACTATTGACTGGCTCTAGATGGTTCCCAGGGAAGATGCCATTATCCAGAGCCGTGTTCCAGTGCCTGGCCGACAAGCGGAACAGCAAAGGCTTCTTCCTGCTATCATGTTTGCACGTGATATCATTCTCCACATGTCAAAACAGAACGTCAACCATCTCCAACGCTCTTGACTTCCTATCCCTCAATTTTAGATCGAGAAATTCCATGCACAAAAGATAGGTAGATCTTCCACTCATGTCTCAAATTCCCATCAACCACTGTCCAAAGAAAAACATCAGAGCATCTGCCACCTCCTCGTGTGCTAAAGTATGTAACTTTGACTCTCATGCCGCGGCGATGCGTATTGTTCCACCCATCAAAATGCACGATAATATTGAGAAAGAGCACCTCGGCCACAGAGAGCGACTATTTGACACCCTCTCCTTGGACCTAGCTCTACTTTCAAAAATCATCCTGCATTTTGACAGCAGTTTTAGTGACAAGCTTTGGCACAAGGAGAGGCACCACCTCCCTATGTGCTAAAGTTTTTCATCTCGACTCTCATGCTTCGGCGATGCGCATCGTTCCACACATCAAAATGCACGATGATATTCAGAAAGAGCACGTCGGCCACAGAGAGCGATTATTTGACACCCTCTCCTTGGACCTAGCTCTACTTTCGAAAATCATCGTGCATTTTGACAGCAGTTTTAGAGACAAACTTTGGCACACGGAGACGGAGAAGTCTGTCACAAAGCCATCGGTTTAAGTGGGTTTGGCCGTGAAAGTCTTCACTGTGTTCAGTTGCCAGTGAAGCCGAAATCCTTTATTGATGCCAAGGCTGACAAGTCTTGGCGAAGCACGGCCCATCCCGCTCCCGTTCCCGAAATTCAGCCGAAAGCTCCGATCCTAATCCTTAACACCGACGCCAAAATGGTCCATATCATCAACTGGTCCAACTTGCGCAGCGACGGCGATCCGGCAAAGCACCTTACCCACACATCAGATACGGATATCGAAACCCCCGTTGCTCTTCTTGTTGACTACGTTAACAAACACCAAATCATCAAGGATAGATTTGGTCAGTCCGATATAAGATCTTACCTCATCCAAGCCTCGACTAACCTTCTCCAGGCTCTGTCGCTTTTGACAGTCTTCCCGACAACTACATTGTGGTCACAGCGTACGGCACGAAGAATCCATCCCGCTCTTGGCGAACTGTCTACGGGCACCCCGGAGGCTCAATCGCATCCTTGGAAGACTTCGCACCACACATTGTTTTTCTCCTGACGCGAGACGGTTCTCAGCCTTGTGGTTGCTCTAAGTGTAGAAAGACACCGAAGGAACAAAAGACCAGCCGATCTACCTCCAACATCGAATCCACTCCCAACGCTATCCACGACGACATGGAACCCGCCTTCCCACCTACCCCCATGGACGTCGACGACGACGAATTTCCTGTCAACACCAACATCGACGAGGACGGCACCCCCAATGTCTTGACTCAGCTCCTAGACCGAGCCTGGGCAGGAGAGCATTTCGGTCAGGCTATAGCAGAGACTGGCTCCATGCACTGGCTTCTTGAGAATGAAGCCGCCGAGTTTCCCGACTATCTCAAGAGAGTGAAGCGCACTCCTCGCTGGCAGTTCCGTCTCGGCGAGGTTGTCCTTGTCGCGCGCAACCTCAAGCCCGGCGACAAGCTCAGAATGGATGATGCGACTGGTATCCTCAAGATCTTCAGCCGTGCCTACGGCCCTATTGGCCTGCCCATATGGGAAGCCGCAGTTGTCACCCAGCTGTACCCCAAGGCCTTTGGCATCAACATCCTGGATCAGCACGGTGATTCCCAGGGTACAGCCTTTGACGGATATCGTGTCGAACCCGTGTCGGAGATCGGCACCAACAACAAGCCATGGTCAACACGCTACCAGGTCGTCGACCCGCTCAACATGCGCCCCTTTTCCCATTGGCGCGAGCTCATTGACAACGCCGATTTGAACGACCCTCATGCATGCCATCCCACCGTCCGCCACGCCATGCTTGCCATGTCCTCCGTATCTGGGGTCGGTCGTTACCACTTCACTGCCAACGGACAGGAAGCCCGCCTCTATTTCAAGGGCGTGTACATCGGCGCCGAGTTTCTCACTCAAGGTGACGTTGTCCGTTTCTCGTCGCCCCAGCATTTGAACAGCTTCGGAAACGACGTCTTGCACATCAAGCACATGTACCTGTACGCTGGTCTCGACCGCGACACCGAACCGAAGGGTTTCCATCTGCAAGGTATTGGCTACACTGTCGACCGCGCCCACGCTCACGGCAACTTCCAGCGTCCTGTTCCCGTTGAAGAACTTCCCTTCCGTTCCATGCGCGGATACGGCCTATGGTACAAGATGTCGGCTGATGACACAATCGTGCGCGTTAACTACGCCCGAGTTCTGACCCGTCTTGGAGAAGACGCCTACATGAAGATCATGGTCAAGCACAGTCACACAAAGGTCGCGTCTGGCGGTGGCGCTACCCACATGGGCATGCCCGATCATGTCATCGACATCACTTATGGTCTTGAGGGAGTTGTCGCTGCCCGTGAGCATTCCTCCAAATTCGACCCTCGTATCGACCGCAGCATCGGAGAGACTTTTTACCTTGCCGACGACCGTGTGGAACAGCTAGACCTCCAACTCATCAACGGTCATGATGTTGGCCAAAAGGCTCGATTCGGGTTCGATTCTGCTCCACAGCCTCTACAGGAAGCTCACCTGAAGAGCATGTTCCGCGCGCGTGCCGCTCGTCCCAAGGCACCCGCACCCGCACCCAAGAAGGCTGCCAAGTACGAATTCACCGAAAAAGAGATGGAATTCGCCGAGGCTTTCATGGACAAGTATGAAGCAGGTTACACACAACGCCAGACCGAGGGCGATTTCGATGAATTCATCTCGTAGGCCGAGGATGATGCCAACAAATCAACCCCCTTCTTGGAACGAATGGCCAGGGAGGCCGCCGAAGAAGACAAGAAGTTCAAGGAACACATGGCCGAGAACATGGCCAAGGCCGACGATATTCTTTCGAGGCTTTGAGCTGAGAAAAATGTCGCTTCAACGGCGCTTGAATCACCACGGAAATTCAGGACGCTTGCAAAAAGATTTTGGACATGGTGCCAAACAGGAGATGCCACGATAGGATTGAGGAAGAAGGAAAGAAGTTCAATGGGAACGAAATAATGCGGAGGATATTCAAAAAAGGGTAACAAAGGGCAATGATATCATGAAGTAAGGGAGCCCGCGAAGACGCCAAAGCATCATACAGAGAACGCGAGCGGTCTCCCTAACACGAGCCTTTTTCTAGCGGAGGATTCAAGAAAACTAGTAGTAGAGAAAAGGAAATCAACACCAGTTGTGCTCCACCAATCCCTCGTCTTGTTCTGATCGATCGTGATTTGGAACCGCAAACGTCCCCCAAAACGTAAACATGGATGAACAACCACCAAGCGACACATTTACTTATACGTCACTCCAGTCATGCTTGGCCTCCGGTCTCCTCAATCATTCCCGTCCGAACATCATCATTCGTCAACAGCGCACCATTCCCGGTTCAGAGACATTCACTCGCAATGGCAGTCGCGGAAGCCGCGAACCATGCTCGATTGATATGTCCAGCAAATACGTTCTTCCAACCACCTTGACAGTTCCCATTTGCCGGTCACGGCTCAACTGCTTCATTCTGGCACTACACGAGAGTCCACATACACGCCTATTGTACTGAGACCCATGGTACTCTGGCAACAAGAAGCGCGGCGGAGCCTTTGCCTGAGTCCAAAACCACTCTCACTTTCACGATACATCGAGAACGACTGGCTGTCTCGACACATCCGCACCGTACAAACGTGCATGACGAGAGCGCAGGCCTGATTTCGAAGATGCTCTGCGCTGGTATGGAACAGGCGACATGGACATGAGCATCATGATGAGCACCACCATCAACCAAAAATCTCACCGCTTCTGGAACCTCGCTCTTCACCGCTCCGAAAAGACTGTCCGACCTCGCCTACATTGCTCAGATCCCTTCGTACACCTCCGTCTCCGTCTCCATCTCCATATCACACGGTCATACCAAGAACGCGAGAAGCTAGAAGGACATACCCCACAAGCAAGGACTTGATACAACCGGAGCTGAAGACATTCGTTCCTACTTCACGACAATTCCCGGTACCGCGCCCACGAAATACACGAAAACCACAGCTGCACGAGTGGTCAAAAAAAAGGCAACAAAGGAGGAAAGACAAAAAAGCCCCAAAGCCGTGCAACAGAGAAAATACCAGACGAAGAGGAACCTCAAAACAAACAACACAAAGCAGGAAGGAGCGGCGGCAAGAAGATTATCAAGAAAGCAAGAGAAGGGTTGGATGGGCAGACGAGAAGATACCTTCTGGACATGAGCCTACAACAAAGAGAACCGACAAAGGCGTCCCCATCTCCTAGTCCATGAACAATGCCCTTGCAATTGCCAATACCATGAGATGATCAAGCGATACGAAGGTACCTACGTGTAAGCTGCACAGCTAAAGGAGCAGACGGAAAAAGCAAGAAGCAAAAAAGAAGAGCCTGAACAGGTAGGATGAGGAAATACCCGATGTGAATGCCCAAGGCAAGAAAGGAATCCAGCACTCGAACATGAGATGTCGCAGTGTAGATGAATGGCAAGAAAGAGTTGCCGGGAAATATTGCTTTCAATACCGTACCCATACTATACCCTCTTGACGACAGTTGAGTTGGTGCAAGACGCCGATTCAAATTTATAAGTTGTCCAGCCTCCCACATGCAGGACTTTGTCACGCGCATGGTAGAAATGCATAATGGTTTTGAGATCAGCGCAGTCCTCCACTGAGAGTGTGATAGTTAGCGGCTCTCTGCGGACGACTAGAGCGATTTTGAAAACATTGTGCATTCCTACAGACCAAACGACACCAGGCATGGCCGTGGGAGATGGCGAGGAGTGACTGAATTTATGTCAGATATGTAATAAGAATGGAAAGTTGTCATTTCAGGGGCATAATGCAGGGTATCTATAGAGTTGCGCCAGGTAAAAGAGGAAAGAACCAGCCCAAGACAGCCCAGCCGATTAAGATGATGATAGCATAGTTCACGGTTCCCGCCAACAGCTGCAACACGGTGTCTTGGCCATACATTTCATGCTATAACTCGGGGTCGTCGACGCGTGTTGGTGCGATACGCCTTCTCTTAAAGGGGTATTCGGCAGCAGCAGTCAAGCTAGGAACACTGCTCATCTCAGGGGTATCAGTAGCACCCCTGACGGGGCTGCCTGGCATCGCAAAGGGTGACGGCGATGGTGCGCTGCTTGGACCTTGTGATGATGAGCTGCGCTTAAGTGGTGTAGGCAGTGATGCTGCAACAGGAGGCTGTGGGCAGGGGACACCAAGCTCTCCAGGTTGAAAGTTTAGGCTGGAGCAGAAACCGTCAGATGAGGTCATGAGCAAGGTGTTGCCATCGTTCGACCAGGTCAGGTCTGTGAAAGTCGCGTAATGTAGGTTGCTGACGACACATAGCGGCTTTGCTTGTTGAGTGTCATAGACATGCACAGAGTCTTGTGTCGCCACAGCATACACTATACGGTAGGGGAGATCAAAGACGGAAGGAGGGCCTGGTAGAGGTGTGGGAGCTGCAGATCCGTCTTCTGTGCTTCTCGGAGAGGGTATGGCAGCTGAATGGGCGTGACTTGGAGCAGGGGAGGGCACGATTGGAGGAGGCTCCATCGAGGAGGTCGCTTTGGCAGGCAGAACAGGCTCCGGCAGGAACGAGATTTCTTCAGGGATCTGAGTATCAATCGTTATGTCCTTGGTTGGGACCGGCGAAGCGCGCAGGGTGTAGAAGATGGGCGAACACTTGACAGCCAACGAGGGCTTCTTGTGGCCAGGCAGCTTGGCAACAGGCGGCTTGTTGAGCCCAGCTCTTGTGTAGATGTAGGTCATGTTGACAACGTCGTCAATCTTGTTCGGCTCGGCGGTAGAAGAGTGTACCTCTTTGTGCTGGCCTGCTGGCGTAAACAGCAGACTGCCGTCAGGTGCGAAGGTCAGGCGGCGGAAGAAGGAGGTGAATGTTTCGTTCGCATACATTGGTGTGCTGCGAGTGGGCATGTTCAAGCCACCACCAATGCTGGGCGATGGTGAGGGCATGACAGCGGGTAGGGGCATGGATGGACTGGGCGAGACGGAGCGGCGCATCGACTGGCCTGAGACTGATACGGAGCCGAATGAAGAGCGACGACTGTGGGTAGTTTGTGGAGGAGGGTTCATAGGAAGGGCGAGCGACAGAGGAGTACCGGGCGCACTAGGAGCGGGAGACTCGTTGCCGACGAAGGATGCGCGACCGCGGAAGTCAGGCGGGGCGGGACTGCTTTGCGAGATGCGACGTGTGGGCATGTCCATCTTGCTGATCTTGTTATGGTTTGTGAGAATGCATTGGCCGTCCTTTGTCTTGAGCGTGTAGATGTGGACGGAGCGGTCGCTTGACTGGGTTGCGATGTATTCGTTCATCGGGTCCCAAGCGACACCTTGGACGTAGTGGTGGTGCTCTGCCACCTGGCGGATGACGGATCCTGTGAGTCGTCAGTTGTCTGTCGCCTTTCGGAAGGCTCTGGGTAGGTCATACCCGTCTGGGCGTTGTAGATACGAGCGACATTGTCCATGCTGCCCGTGATGAAGAAGACGCCGTCCGGGGACCAGGCAAGATCATATATTTCGGATCCCGTCGACCGACACATGGCCTTTACGCGCCATGTCTCCTTATCTTCTAGGCCATCTTCTCCGAAGGCTGTAGTGTGCAGGTGTGAGAGTTCGCCGGGCACCCAGAGGAGGATGTTTCCATCGTCTCCGGCCGATGCGAGCAATTCACCTGGCCAATTGTCAGTCTGTCTGCAGATAGAGTCGAGGATTGAGGACTACCTTTCGGGCACCATCGTACGACGTTGACAGCCTGTGTGTGCTTCGCAAGCGTCGATAGGTACGTGACGCTTCTGTCTTCTCCGCTGCCGTCGATCTTCCAGAGCTGTCGACTGTGGGTCAGTGACGATTCATCGAGTGCGTTCAATGTAGAAGTAGCGGCACGAGGCTCTCACTGGCATCGGAGGACTCTGTGTAGCCATGATCAAGGTGGATTGGACTTGACTTACTCTGACGTTGTTGTCACCTCCTGCTGTCGCAAGTCTTCCCTTGCCGTGTGGTTCGAAGTGTGCTGAATAGATGGGGTTATTATCATTGTGCCATGACACCAGGAGCGGAGCGGCCTTCATGGTGCCGTCGGTCGTGTTGGATAAGCTGTGGTGGTAATGTAGCTGGATGGAATGTAGCTGGATGGAGTGACCAAGTCTGAAGGTCAAGTTCAAAGTACACAAAGGTCAGACTCCAATCAACTCCCAATGGGGAAAGGGCCATCACGACCGTGCCAAGCCTCGTCCAGCTTTGTCGTTCTCTAGCTCGAGCGAGGGGAGCTCCGACCATCACAAACCTGACACCTTCCTTCCCTCTGCCTCTGCATTGTCATATAATGTTCCCGTCAACTTCTACTAGACCAGTCACTGCTCGTGCAGATGTTTGTTATATCTCCAGGTCACGCTCTTGTCGGAATCAATCTCTTTGGGTCTGGCTTAATAGTCGCATCAGAACGGCTGATCGATACAATTCTTCACCGACATTGCATCAACGACGAAGATGCTGAATCTGTGCATAGCTTGTTTGACTATGTAGTGACTATACATGATTTGCAGGACGCTATTAGTTGTGGATTTTTCTTGATCTACACATCAAAATGCACGATGATATTAGGGTAGGTTGTCCACAAAGAGCGACAAATTCGAAGCCCTCTCTTCAGACCGAGCTCTACTCCCGAAAACCATCGTGCATTCTTACAACAGTGTCAAATACAAAATTTAGCACACGGGGAAGAGTAAAGCCATCTCACTGTCATCAGGTGGCAGCAGCTTTTGCGTCCAACCTCACGACATACGTCTCATCGGCCTCTTCGACAATCAAATTGCCATCCGGGTCAAATCCACGCTCTCGAAATAGGATACAGGTGCTCATGGAGCTGGGATGTTTGATGAATTTCGTCACAAACTCGCGAATGTTTGAACGGTCGAAATTCATGACGAGACTCAGGCCTAGGTGTTGTAGGTCGACAAACTGAGGCGAGGTCAAGTCGTTCCAATCTCCTAGCTCTTGCGTCCACAGGAGCTTGCATTGGCGAAGACGAGGATGCGACTTCGACAGTGCGACGACTGAGGCGAATGTGAGCGAACACTCCCACTCCAAACAGATATTCAAGAGGTCTGGAAAATTAGTCACCCATTGGATGAAATAATCGTCTGTAAGCCATGGTATCGCAAGGTTAATATTAGATGGACCTATGCTGAGGGTTTGTAGATTCTTCAGGGCTGACAAGGCATTCAGGTCTTCTCGAGTGCCTTCCCAGTCATTGGGCCCAGGCCTAAATTTCTCGTTGTACCTGGGACTGTGACGATCAACACCGATTTTCAGGTGGATATCTGTAAGGCAATGTATCTGGGCGATACACGGGCAAATATGGTGGAATGGGTCGCCCACAACCAGATCGAGCCGTGTAAGTGATTGCATAGGGAGCGAGAGGAAATAAGACAACGTCGCTGTCTCCCCCTTGATTGCCAGATGTCGAAGTCTGCGGAATGAAGCATCACCTCCCTTCAAGCACTCTTCAACAATGTCCCCTGTCAGATCGTGGTCCAGACGGAAGTATTCGAGATAAGTGAGGGCTGAGGAAGACTTCAGCACAGCCGGAATGTTGACTTCCTGCCCTAGCGGCTTCGGTCCATACTCTCTGTAGTGCATCTCGAGGATGCGCAAAGAAGTGCATGCTCTCAGAAAATGGTCCAGCTCGTGAGGTAGGGAAAGGGTTTCGAGGCCCCAAAGGACCAGCTTCTGGAGCTGTGTCGGTGAATTGGTCCCATCAACGGACAAAGCAGCTGACAAAAGAGGTGTGGGTACCATATACCCAACGGAGAGTACCCGGAGGCTTCGAATACTCAAGAAGCGCCCAAATGTCTGTGAGTCTACAAGGTCAGGATGCTGATTTAGCTGTTGTCGTAACACAGGAAGGATGTGAAGTTCTCGTATATTAGGACAGAGTACGATCATTTGATTTACTTCATGCGAGCTCAGACGGAAGTTGCATCGAAATTCGAATATTTCCAAATTTGGCTGCAGGAATGGCAATATGCCTTGATGATATCCTCTCAAAGCAAGACGCTTGAGACTCAGGAAGTTGAGATCTTGGTATCGATCGAGGTGAATTCTTGAAGTGTGAAGCTTGAGATAGCGGATCTTGCTGACGTACAATTGGCGCCTGTATACAGTATCAAGAGCAGTAAAAGTAGATTCCAGCTTTGATATATTGTTCCAAAGTATATCTGCGGTGTGGTTGAACCAAAAGGTGTTCACTCTCATAGGTGAGAGAAGGCATCTCCGATCTGTCGTTGTTAAAGACGTCTTATCCACGACAAGACAATCAAGTATATCGGCTTGAATCTCGCGTGGTAGATCCGAGAAACGAGGCATGATAGCTACTTTGATCTCTGTTGGATAAGCAAGAGAAGAGGCAGACTCCAGAGGATGCCTGGAAGGATGAGCACGTGTGAGCTAAGGTTGGACATAAGGCGGACATAAAAGGAACATGACTCGCATCCTCCGAGCAGTTTATGCTCCCCTTTCAGCTTGTGAAGCTGCGCGAAATCATTCAGTTGCAACGAACTTCAGTAGGAGAGACACATATTGCAATACCCTTCCACTTCAATTTATTGGGCCTCTTGACGACTTTGATCGTGAGAAGACATCGGGTTGTGGAAGAGCAGTGTCTTGGCAGTCAAGCTCAGGCGACCGGTGCACGGCCATCGCGGTGCCGATGGGAATTGTTTGTGTACAAAAGTAAACACTCGACTCAGAGACGTTTTGAATAACCTCGACCATTTCGCGCTTTACTAACCTAACCCATAGCATCATTGCAGTACACCAAGCATGGTCGCAACTCGAGCCATGGCAGCCAAAAAGGCGCCCGAGAGCGACGACAATCAACTAGCACTCCGCAAGAAGCCTGTCCGCCGCGCCACAGCAAAGAAATCAGCTCCGTCCTCTCCTAAAAAGGATGCCCAAATCACTGCGGTACCTGTCAAACCAGCAGCAGCACGCCCGAAGCGGCAGACACGTACAGTCACAGCTCCTCCAGCAGCAGAGCCGATACCCAAGAGAGCTCCTACAACTCGACGAAAGGCTGCTCTCCCTGAGGCTGCCAGAGCAAAGGTCACCAGATCTAAGAAGACTCAACCTGACCTGGAGCCCGAACTCGAACCAGAACACGACTTTGAAGCACAACTGGAGCCCGAGGTCGAATCACAACCGACACCCGAGCTCGAAGCACAACCAGAACCGGAGCCTGAAGCACAACTAGAGGCCGAGCCTGAAGCAAAACTAGAGGCCGAAGTTGAATCACAGCCAGAACCTGAAGTCGAGACACAATCCGAGGCTGGAACGAAGTCAGAAGGGAATAAGGAGCAAGATTCAGAAGAGACACACGAGCCAATTTCACCTCTGCCAATGCCTAGCATCAGAGTCACACGCTCACACGATGTTCAAACGCCAGCTGAAGAGCCAAGTAAGGAGGCCACAGACAACGAGGACAGTTCGTCCGAGGACGAGATTTGTGGACCCAAGACACCCATGCGACGAACTGCCACTGCTACGAGAAGCCAAACAACGTCGCGGAAGAATGCCTCTACGACAAGCACTCGCAAATTACACACCCCAGCACGCGACTTGCTCGTCCATAGAGCCAACCAAGGCACTCCTCAGACACAACGTATGCCTTTGAGATCAACCCGCGACTCGTCCCCTGCTCGACCTATGACTGTAGCTAGAGGCCTGAGCAAGCCCATGGTCTTCCGTCAGCTGAAGCAACAGTCTCCACATCAGACGCCAGAGCCAGGAATTAACGATAACCTCAGGGATCCCGAGACAGTCCAGGAAAGGGCACAAGACGAATCATCATCCGAGTCGGAACTGGAGGAGTCAAGCGCTGACGAACTCGACGACCAACTCGACAACATCCACCACGGTGACATCTGTATAATGCCCACACCCGCTCGCACCATCCATTTCGAAAGCGTCGCATCTGACTCTGAGGATGAGCTTGCCGCCAATGCTCAAGTCTCCGAAGATGATTACGACCTTGACGAAGAAACTGTTGTGGAAGAGGACAACAAGAAAGAGTCCGACTATATCAACGTGGAACCAGATGAGGCTGATGATGCCTCGGATGACTCGTGCGATATCGACGACAGTATCTTGCCTGAACCTCATTTCTCAGCAAATTTCACCACATCCATGCCATCATCTCCAGCGTCCATCACTGCAGAACTTCCACATATCGATGTCCAGGATTCCGAGATGCTTTCGTCTCCTACTCCCTCTACCCCATCGTCCATTGCTCAGCATGATCTTGAAGAAGACGTCTCACCTACCAAGCAAATCACTCCAGTGGCAAGACTCTCTCTCGACGATCGTGAGCTTCTCTCACTGATTGAGGATGAAGGGACGGCCACTCCTGACGTTAAGCCGCGCGTGTCGTTCTCAACAACCACGGCCAAGATGCTGCAGACTCCCCGCATGCAATTTGCTCTGGGAGGGGCTGACACATCGGAAGTCGAGGATAGCCCATCTATTACTGTGACTGAACCAGCAGAAACTGACGAGACCATGACTATCAATCCTTCGCTTCTAGAGGTCGATGAAAATGGTGTCAAACTAGCATCGAACCTGGAAAATGCGGCCGCCATACCCACTCCATACTTTGCAACGCCTGCAGCTCGTGAGCGCATGAGCATGGGTTTCCCTAAAGAGCGCATGAGTCTCCTCCAGGACGACATCTTCAACTTTGTTGATTTCGACCACGTTTCTCCCGTCAAAGATAACGTCCAGACCCCCACGTTTGAAGATGCGAGTTATGATGCCGAGCCTATGGAAACGTCAACGCCCGGATACAACTCCCGTCACCAGTCTCACTGTTCGAGAAGTGTCTCGACGCCGAATGATCAGGCAAAAGAGAGACGCAATTCATCTGGACTACCATTGATATCGCCAAACTATGCAAGATCTACCTTTGCATTCGATTCTCGTCGCAAATCTCTCCCCACTGCTGGGCTACAAACACCACTGCACAGCGATCTTCGACCTCGTACTGCTGAGACTGCTATCAAACCATCTACGAGTGACTCTTTTGCCAAGTTGTGGGCTAGCAAGCAACGCAGGTCGTCTGTGAGGAGGTCGATTCTCGATCATGCGGTTCCAGAACTGGCTGAGATCCACTCAATGGTTCCCAAAGAAGAGCAACGAAGCACTGGAAAGCGTAATTCTGCGTCATCACAACGTTCGACAAGCACTAACCAGCTGCAAACACAAGCAGCGTCTCCTTACATGCCCTTTCCTGGGGCAAAGCCTAGAAGACACACACCAAGTTCTTCCTTCAAGATCCGAACTAGTGGTCGAAGCCCTCTGAAGATCCGCAGCACCAGTCGAAGTCCCATCAAGATTCGTAGCAGCAGTCGCAGCCCAATGAAATTGCGTAACGCTAGCCGTAGTCCGGTGAAGCGTTTACTCGAGGCACCGCGTACACCCATGAAGACACCACTTAAGGGTCCCTGCCTCGCAACACCAGCTGCCTTTCCTATGACGCCTCACCCCTTGCAGCCACTGAAATCTGTGACAGCACTGGTTGAGGTCTTCACACTCGACGGCTCCTCCGCATCTGGACCCTTCATAGCACTTCTTCAAGGTCTCGGCGCTCGCACAACAAAAACCTGGTCTGACCGTGTTACTCATGTGATCTTCAAAGATGGCTCACCAACCACGCTCCAGAGGGTTCGCGTCAACAACAAAGACCCTACCGGTAAGAAGATCTTCTGCGTCAACTCACGCTGGGTGACCGACTGCGAACGCAATGGCACACGTATGGATGAACAAACAGACATCTACACAGTAGATCTTGACGAAGTTCCCCGTGGCGGCCGCAGAAGAAGAAAGTCCATGGAGCCCGCCGCATTGAGAAATGTAGACGGTAATATCGTGCACAGCAACAACAGCAGTGCCAATAGCAGTGCCAACAGGAAGAGCATCAGTTCTCGCCAAAGCATTGTTGGAGGCCGTCAGAGCATCAATCTTGCACGGGCAAACAAAAGTCTGGCGAGAGTCTCTTTGGCGTCGAGCTTCTGGGGTGAAGATTCACCTGTGAAGAAAACGCCTGGTCGTAAGCAAGCTAGGGATTCATGGGATGACGATGAGGATATGGCGGATGCGTTTTTTGACGAGCCTACTGGCAAGTTCGAGGTACCCGCTTCTTTGGGAGTCAGTGGTGCAAGTCTTGAGGCAGGACAGATGACTGCGCCTGTAGATAGAGTGAGGAAGTTGAGAATCAGAGATGAGGACAACAGGCGTTTGACTTTTATGGGTGGCAGAGAATGAGGAGGTGGGATATTATGAAGTTATGAGGTTACTGGTTGAAGGATAATGGTGTTTTTGGTCTTCTACTTTTTGCATTTCTCGTAGGGAATACCACTTGTTTCATCATGTGTATGTTTACTTCGATCTTGGTATGGTGCCCTCCCTCAGTGTAAAGATGCTTCTCATGCAGATATCCAAGCTCGCATCGCTTTGACAGGGTCTGCATCATTTGCCTTGAGCAGCTCGGTGGCTCTAACCCTCGAGACGTCAAGATTGTCAGCCTGGGAGCGTTATTAGCATCTTCGCATTGTACCACAAAAGCACGATTGCATGAGTGATCCCCAAAGCCATGCATGAGTGTATACCAGCTCCAGACTTACCAACAACACGACATCCGCCAATTCAACCTTTACGTTCTTGAGCTCCGAATGACCCACTCCAGAGAGGGTCAAGCCCTTCATTGCATCGCCTAATGCTGCAGCTGATTTGGAGTTCGTGGTCTTCGTTTCTGTTGCTTGTTTGTCCAGTGAGTTCAGAGCTGCGGCTTCAGATTTGTTGCTGGCTGGAACAGCAGAAGGTGCTTGATCGCCTTCTTGGATTTGCGACGGTTGAGGCTCGGCCATTGTAGTTTTTCTTTTGATGTTTTATGTGTTGTTGTGATACAGTAAGAGGTTGTAAACTCGGGTGTTTTGTAGATGGTTGCATGACGTAGATAGCCTTGGCGGAGCACCGGAGAAACGGAGTTTACGGAGCTTCAATAATTTCGAAACCACACCCTGCGAACAGCGCGCGCCTTTGACTCACAAAGGTATACGTGCCGATCACGACTTCTTCTTGAGTTCTCACTCAGTGCTGTTTCCAGAACATATTCGAGAGTCTAGAGGTAGGTCCCAAACGTTTCTTCCGTGTCCATACAGTATCCAAGACGCATCTTGCTGTAAATTCTTTTTTTCACGAAATTATTGTCACGCGTTTTCGTCAATGTCAAACAAAGGGCGTTGTCCTGCATCCTCATGCTGTGCAAGAGTTGGAAAAACAGAAAGAACACATCTCCCAATCTCAGCTCTTATCCGAGAGCGTCACACATATACTGATCCCGTCATAGCAACATCTCAGGGAAAATGGCAGCCACCAACGACTGGACACCGACGTGTTAGTCGATCGTGCTTCTTTGGGCACTTTGCAAGCTGACAGTTTCCTCAGCGTGGCGTTCAAAGCCCATCAAGCAAGAAGTCGTCTATGAAAACCAACTCGCGGTCAACAAGGCCGTCACCAAACTTACCAACCTCCCACCGCTCGTCACTGCACACGAGATCTGGAAACTACGAGCATCTCTACGTGATGTAGCACTCGGCAAGGCCTTTCTTCTCCAAGGCGGTGATTGTGCCGAACTCTTCTCTTACTGCAATGCCAGCTCTATCGACAGCAAGACCAAGCTACTGCTGCAAATGTCCTTGGTGTTGATTTACGGCTCGAACAAGCCAGTAGTCCGTATTGCACGTATGGCAGGCCAGTACGCAAAACCCAGATCTTCGCCCATGGAAAGTCAACCCGATGGTACCAGGATCCCTTCTTTCCGCGGCGACATTCTGAATGGTTATCCTGCTGAGGAGAGAGCAATTGATCCCGGACGTCTCGTTGAAGCCTACTTCCACTCTGCCGCAACCTTGAACTACCTTCGCGCTCAATTGGCGTCTGGTGTCGCTGACCTGCACAACCCCTTGGACTGGAACTTGGGTCACGTAGCAGACCCTGATCTGGCCGAGCGCTACCACAAGATCGTCGACTCGATTGCAGAGTCTCTTCGTTTCATGCGCACAATTGGCGCCGACACAGCAGGCCAACTTCAAACCGTCGACCTGTACACTTCTCACGAAGGTCTGCTACTCGAATACGAGAGCGCCATGACTAGAGAGCTCCGTCATCCCCCCAACAAATTCTCCGCTTGTGCTGGCACCCCTGTCGAGGCACGCAGCACCCTCAGCGACTCGGAAGACGACGAGGACGAATCTGGCCACTACAACACCTCTGCTCACTTCCTCTGGGTGGGTGATCGCACACGCCAGCCCGATCACGCACACATCGAATACTTCCGCGGCATCATCAACCCCATCGGCATCAAGGTCGGTCCCACAACCTCCGTCACCGACCTCTGCGAACTACTGGATATCGTAAACCCAGACAAGGAGATTGGAAAAGTCACTCTGATCACTCGTTACGGCGAGGGCAAGGTTGCAGACTTGCTGCCCACACACATCAAGGCAGTGAGGGAGAGCGGACATATCGTGGTCTGGCAGTGCGATCCCATGCACGGCAATACTAGATCTACTGCCACAGGCATCAAGACGAGATCGTTCGGCGCTGTCTTCAACGAGCTGGAAGCTTCGCTGCGCATTCACCGCGCTCTGGGTAGTGTCCTTGGCGGTGTACATCTAGAGTTGACAGGCGATGCCGTCACCGAATGTACTGGTGGAAGCGTCGGCTTGGAAGACGAGGACCTGGGTAGCCGTTACGAGACTTTCTGCGATCCTAGACTGAATGAGAAGCAAGCACTGGAGCTGGCTTTCTTGATCGCTGGCTTCCAGAGGAAGGGCCGAGCCAGCGTTGCTGTCTGAGAGCATCTCCGAGGGCCAGCAAGGACGCCGTAGCTAGGTAGCCACAAAAGTACACGAATTCTCCAGTGCAATTCTTCTCTTCAAGTGGTCCTTCGTGATTCAAGTGATTTTGTGCCTATCTATGCTCAGTGTCTTGATCTACGGTAGCTGTCATCATGGTACCTGTCTCCACCGCGCCGTCTGTCGTCACGATCACGATCGCGGCGGTCATCTCGCCTGCTATCCCGCCTGGGGCTCCTCTCTCGCTCACGGCGTGGCGGACTCCTGTCGCGGCGAGGTGGACTTCTGTCACGGCGAGGTGGACTTCGTACAGGACTCCTTTCTCGGTCGTCCCTGCCGCCCTCTCTACGCTTGCCGTCTTTGTCGAAGACATAGTCGTAGCGCTCACCACGGCTGTTACGACCACCATATCTCTCGCCTTCCCTATAGTGTCTCTTTGCTTCTAATCCAGCAATACCACCGAATCCGCCCTTCTTCCTGGCAGTCTTGGGATTTGTCGTATCGCGCCATGCGTCAGCCAGCCTGCTGACACTCTGGGAGAAGTCGACATGGATACGGTGGTCGTCGATCAATACACCCTGCATCTTGAAGTAGGCGCGCTCGCAATCTTCTTTACTAGCGAATTCGATGAAGGCGTATTGTAAACTGTCTCCAGTCTTCTTATCGCGAATGACTTCGCAGGACAGGATCTTGCCGAAGCGACTGAAGATGAGCTCGAGGTCTTCGTCGCGAGTGACGGGGTTCAATTTGCAGACGAATAGCACTTGCTCGGGCGGTGTGACGTCGGCGAATGGAAGGTCACCTATCAACTCGAGGGTCAAGGCTTGGGCGCGTGCTTCACGCTCGCGACGCAGCTTTTCGAGTTGTTCGGGGTCTGTGTTCTCGGCGATTTCCTCGTCGTGTGCGATGCGCACGGTAGCGAGTTGGCCTGCGGTGGGCACAGGGCTTTTCGGCGGCTCGATCAGGCCTTCTGGGTCATCGTACGGGTCGTCTAGAACGGCGGTGTGTAGGATGCGGATATCCTTGAGTGGACGGCCCTTGTCGTCGACGAAAGCGGTATTGATCTTCTCAAGCGCGTCAAAGCCTTCTACGACCTCGCCGAAGATGGCAGCTTTACCATCCAGCAAGTCCAGGTTTTCGCCGAGAGTGATGATAAACTGACTGGCGGCGAAGCGATCGTCCGGGTTGATGGGTGAAGGTGTTGTTGCCATGCTGACAGTGCCTCTCTCTGTATGCTTCCTCTTGCGAACAAATTCGGGCTTGAAAGTCATGGATTCCGGCTTTGCGGGCTTCTTGGTGACACCGTCAGGGAGACCCCAAATGGACGAGCCTCCATCGCTTTCGGCGGCATCGGGACCAATGGGATCACCGGTTTGGAACGAGAAGTTGGGTTGGACGTTGTATATAGGCGAGTAGTTGTAGTACTTGATTTTGCATAGTTTCAGGAAGCTGCGACGCGACTTAGCAAATTGATCAGCTTGGGGGTAATGCGGTGACGTGTTCGGCGAGACTTACTTTTCACATGCCTTTGGAGCTTCGTCGACATAGAGGTCGATGGTTATGTCGCCAGCAGACGTTTCTAGCAAGACCGACATGGTTGTGTTTTGGTGATTGAAAGCGCGAAAGTTGAGACGAAGCTCTTCGAGGGTCCGAGTGACGCAGCGAATTCGTCGGCCCGGATGTTGCTTGCCTATCGAGCAGTCTTCGATATTTACAGAACACAGGCTTTCTGATCAGCACATGTTCAACCAGAAGAGCTTGTATGAATGCACAATTCAATTCCAGCCTCAGGCCTGATCAGAGTCGACCTCCACTGACCTCTCAGTAAATGGCCTCTGCTACAACTAGCTATTCCTCCTTGACAGGTGCAGGAGAGCAGCCTTCACTACAACTGCTCTCTATCCGCTCAGTGTCGGTCGGAAAGGAAGTACCCAACTCCGGTTGCACTACATGATCTTTACCTGCCGAATTGCATCTGCACCCTTCTCGGTGCTCTCATGCTCATCACTGCATGCTTGGACCTGCACAAGCGCCTCCGTCTCATCCAGATACGAAGACGGCCCGTACCTTTGACAGACGGCTGGACGTGCCTGCAATGTCGTTCCTGTGCTACTGCAGTGCAGCTCTGTTGAAATTCCTTTGACATCAAAACATGCTTCTCTTCTACCAATCGTTTTTCTTGCTTCGCATCACCTGCCTCACTGCTGATTAACATGTTCGTTGACTGCACGAGCGCTTGAGCCCGTTCAACAACCTGGCGCTTCAGTTCACCTGCTCCACGCCTGATTCGATGCCACTAACACGTACCGCCTCCATGGATCCATGACTTTATACCTATCAAGCAGATTCAGATCCACACCGACCCTTGCCTATAGTACCCATTTCCCGGATCTTTTGAAGATTTGGTCGTCCCACACTCCAGTCTCCAGAACAGACATCTGGACGCCTATCTTGCGCAGCCTCAGCAGAACTCAAGCAATGCCGTTACTCAGGTCGATCCTTGCCTTCGCCACATGAGCCTCAATCTGCAATCACCCGTTCGTGTATCGCTTGTCAACCTGCGTAGCCAATATTCGGTCCGCTCATGCGTCTTGATTGGTGCTGCCAATCGGCGTCTTGCTGCTGCGCGACTTGTCGTCCCTCCATCATCAGCCTATCACCCATTTATCCCCTGTTTCAGAAACAGTACAACACATAACCTCCCGCCGAAGCCATCGACTGAGTGCTTTGTACCATCCCCTCTGCAACCACTCTTCTTCATGCCTCTAGAGTCATGCTTCTACCCGCATGTCCTTTGCCTCACCGTCAAACTGACATCGTTGGCATTTTTCGCTGCTTGACATCCGACAGTCTTCCGTTGGAGCCATTCCATCAGCGCATGGCCTGTTTACGACCATCTCAAGGCTGAGGACGTGTCATTCTGCACATGCATGCACTTTTTTACGAGGCAATACTGGACCACATACTCTGCGCATCCGACTCTCGCTCTTGTGTCTGACTGCTGCATCATAAGTAATCTGGACTTGTTTACGTCTCACCACTACGTCTTGTCGTTGCTCACTTTGCAGCATCTTGTCTTGTCACCCCGCTTGACCTTGCAGGAGTGGCAACTCAACAGGTCTTACTTTGCTTTCGTTTGATCAACTCAAACGAACACAGCGCACGTTCTGCCAACTCCTATCCGATTCCCCGCGTGTGGAGAGTGTGAGAAGCCGGGGACGCGCTTCCTTATGCCTTTTCTCCAGTCATTTACGGGTAATCGCGTTTCGCTGCAGCCAAGCAGGTGCCACCTTCGAAGACGAGATGTATTCATGCGATACCAGATTCAACGACATCCAAAGCTTTGATGGAGCTGTCGTTGGACACCCAGATTCCTGGTCCAAGACGGACTTCATTACCAAGGGTCACGCTCCCCTCACCTGCGAGTAATTGGGCTAGATTTATGAGTGATCACTTTTCTCCGTATGGAGCCCTAAGATCGCAATTCTGAGTTGCTTCATAAAAGATTGTTGCCTTGCTGTCAAAGAGTATTCCGGTCCTGGTGCTCCATTTTCTGGTTTTGCTGTGTTCCCTTACAACTGTTTGTATCTGACAAATCTTTGACCATCAATCGCCATTTTACCTTCTCACAACGGAGCACACGATCATGGCTCAAACTTATCAGAAAAGTCATTACGACTATGACGGCATTCAACGGTCAGAGCGGCGACCTTCACGTGGACCTTTACACACCGTAGACCGATACGTTGCTTATTCGACCAGACCGGACCCTCGTCACGAAGCAAGAACCTATGTTCTCCAGACTCCCATACATGACATTGGTGAGGACAGTGATCAAGGCTCTGCCAGGAAACGAACATCGATGGCTGTAAGTTTGATATGCAGTCCATGACCAGCAACAATAGCTGATATGTTCCAAGTGTTCCCGCTGCAGACGACGCAAGATCAAGTGCAGTGGCGGATATCCTTGCCAAGCCTGTCGAAGTGCTGGAGTTGATGCCAGTGCATGTTTGTATCATAGAGTACGCTTGCTTCATCGCTCTTCCACAAAATACCTTGTTGATCATCCCTTCGCAGGTAGGCACAAGTCAAACTTTCGATCTCGACACCTCTGTTGGCGGACCTTCGCCCATGGCTCCCATCTCTCCATACAGCCCCGTTTCACCCACTGGGACTGGTTACCCTGCGTATCCTACAGATGACAGGTCGTCTTCAGTACCAGCATACGGCAGAACTGGCTATCCACAGACCTCCCTTCCGGCTTATAGCTATGATGTTGACACACCTACATACGCAATCAGCGACGACTCTCGAGCGTGGACAACCGGACATCGCCCCAGTCCTGCAATGGGCTATTACCAGCAAGAAAGCCCGGCAGCTTACGACTACCCAACTCCTGTGTCCAGAATCTCGAGTGACTCCAATGAACCTCTTTCTCCCCTCAACATGAGCACCCTTCAATCTTCGCTACCCCTTCCGCTTGAGCGCCGTTTACCAGCTCCCAACTTTGTTGGCACTCCAATCACTCCTGACAACGACATCCGCAGTCCTATCAGCGCACGACTCTCGAGCCTAAGCATCAGTGGTCCTTACGGTAGAAGTAACAGTGCATCTTGGGCTGTGGATGGCGTCGAACGCCGCCAGCCTTCCATCCATGATCTTGCTGAGGCCAGTATGATGCTGCCCCCCGTCACACGCGGGCTGACTGGTTCCACTGCTACACTGCCTGCTCTTGGACAAGACGCCACTCCTATGTCTACTGCAATGTTCGTGTCTTCCCATGGAAGTGATAACATGGCTTCCCTTCAAGCCTCGACAGGTGCCTCACAACCCAACTACTACAGTGCCGGTACATCCGCGCTCCCCTCGTTGACCACTGGTATGCTTCCACCTTCAAGCTATACACGCTATACGGCCATCAACAACAGCAACTCGTCCTTGCCAGTCATCAACACAAACGATCGCACAGATGCCACTTCCTATTACGGTTGGACTCCGACAAACGCAAACAGCACAGAAGCCTTGCCTACCATCAACAATGTCGAGGCTACTGCTCAGTCTACCGCCGGCGTCGACAGAAAATACACACCTACACAGCTTTCTGCAAGATACCCACCCCTTCACCATCCGAGACCGAAGGTTGTGCCCTCTACTCCCCACGCTACTACACTCGAGAAACACGACCGCGTGCAACAGAAGGATGAGAAGCATCAGAGACCTTCCTCCGGATCGAGTCAGCACAAGCCCTCCTCGGGATCCTCAAGCTCGACACACGGCAAGAAGTCAGGGCACAAGCCTAGCAAAGGCAGTCTGTGATGCCTGATCAATTGGGTCGCAATCTCATATCCCACGTATCTCCTTCTGTCCACTTTTTCCTTTCTCTGGGTCATCGGCGTTCCACAAAGCGAGGCGTAATCTGCTGTGATTCTTTTGACACAATTTTTCCTTACTCATGCTCATTTCTGTTTACCTATCATCGATTTTCGAAAAGTCGTTTTGCCTTTATGTCGGCATTGGAAGGGGTGTTCACGGTTGGTCAGAACGATAACATGACATGAGAACGACTAAACCGCCAGATTTACGATGGATACCAAAAGTGAGCAAAGAATTTAGCAATAGGTAATTAACAATTCAGAAAAGTAATTTAGATAGTCAAAAATCAGCAATGACGTTTTGCTTTGATGTTTCTCTTCAGCTCCCGCACGAGACCTGTACAGCAGCAGACAAGAAGATGAAAGTCATAATTGCAAAAAAGAATGTCCAGAGTCCATGACTTTTAAGAACTCGTGATTATTCATTGTGGAATTCGATTATCAGCATTTTCACAAGCACTCAATAAGTGCAGTCAGCATTTCGCCAACATTACCCTCCTCTTCGGCATCAATGCCAGTCATTTGCTCTTGTAAGCTTTTCTTCAACGTATCCACTCCTTCATCTCTGTCGGCTAGTCCTTTGATGATTTTGGCTCTCGCGCCTGCGTCTTCGGCTATTAGCCAACTGAGGATAACGTCGAGAGTATTCAAGCAATATGTTGCAGCTCCGGCGTCGATGTCTTCTGTGTTTCGTGCTTTTGTTGCGTATTCGTGGCGTAATTTGACCAGTTTGTCCAGCTTTTCGTACTCTTTTTCGACAAACTTTGCTAGTAGGCGTATGCGGTGTGCTGATTCGCCGGGAAGTAGTCGTAGTAGGGCGGAGAATATACCGAGTATGTGTTCAATCGTTGCGGCTTCCAGGTTTTTCTTCGTGAATGTCGAGAATAACGGTTTCAAGCCAGCGGCATCCACAAACTTTTCAGCGACCGGTTGGCCTGATGGCCCAGATAGAGCATGATCTAGCACTTTGAGAGCGCGAGTTTTTGAGAATTTTGCTTCTTTGAGCATGAGTAGCATGAGCTCCACACCTTCTGCGAGTAAGAAGGCGGACTTGCCGGCAGATGGTTGTGAGAGGCAGGTGAGGGTATCAAAGAGGTCTTCTGCGTATTCTTCTTCTGTCGAGTCGCGTTCGGGGTCGCGTTTGCGGTAGGCGGCTAGTAGTTGTAGGATCTTGTCGACGGCGTCGAGGGGTATCAAGCGATCGCGTACGGCTGGGGAGGCTTGTGATAGTACTTGTAGGACTTCGGCGGCGTATTGTTTGTTTTGTGATACGGACTTTTCGGTGGCGGAGATGCGGTTGAGGAGGTATTTGAGGATGGGGTCTTGAGCGATGGTCGCGGCGGTGGTAGGATTGGAGGATAAAGCTTCAAGGACTGACAGGGAGTGGTAGACACCACTGCGATCGGCTTCGACAGACTCATCGAGACGGTCGAGGTTGGCGAGGAGGAGATCGATGAGGTCGGCTTCCAGCATGGCTTCGACCAGGGCATCCCATTGGTCTTGTTCTGCTTCAACATCGTCGTCCAGTAGTTCGGAGATGATTTCAATGGCGTCAATGGCGATGTCTGTATTCTCATGCGACAACAAAGAGACCAGACTTGCTGAACAACCAATCTTTGCAAACTCCTTGTATAGTTCTGGGTGTTCTGATAGAATGCTCAAGCTCTTGATCTCGGCGTCCAGGTCGGCCTCGCTGGCAACGAATTTCGAAGGATCCGTCTCGTATTTTGCGCGTAGTTCGCTGTTCTTGTTGATCTTGCGTTCGAAGCTCAGTCCCAAACGACGGACCCATGCAGCATCAATCTTCTCAACTTTGACATCTGCGCCGTCATCTGCTCGGTCGACAAAGTCCAGTGCGGCGTTGGTGTGCTGATTTGTACCACTGCCAAAGAAGCGGCCCTCCTCATCTTCATCCGCTTCTGGCGGTAGTTCCGGGCCGGCTTCCATATCCTCATCTTCATCTTCCGGCGCATCGTCGACACTCGGGTCTAGCTTTGCGGATTTGTATGCGGCTTCTGCATCTTGGTCCTCGAATTTGCGCTTGGTGCTGCCATTGGTCGACGGCAGAAATGGCTTCTTGAACAGGTCGTCGATGCTCGTCATGGTGTGCGTCGTGTAATAAGCTGAAATAACTAGGTCGCATTTGTTGATCGCATCCGTGTTGCGACAAGAGAGCTTGACAAGTTTGAATTGTTTGCATCTCAACATGGCCGAGGCCGCTTGCTTCGGGGAACTTGCTTCAGAGCGCACGGCATTCTCTTATCCATCGTAAACCAACCTCCTGCCTCCGTAGACCTCGAAATGTCATCGGGCATCCAGAGAAGCTCCATTGAGAGCTCGATTCTTTTGATTCTCTCACTTGACCATATTGGCATCTTGTCAAGTTCGTGTGATGTGATAGCTACTGTAGGAACATGTCAGCAATGATGGTCCGAGCATTGCTGTCTAAGCATACTCTGTGCGCTTGATACCAACTCTCCCTCTCACCACCACCACTTCCTTGGAGCTTCCATTCGATCCGCGACACTGCCCGGACCCATCAATCAAGCAACGGAATACGGAGCTGCTTTTCTACCGGGCAAACACATCAAATGCATCTGACTGGATTATAAGACTGTTGTAACAAGCGCCCTCGACCAACCTCTGCACAGAAAATCCGTGCTAATCCACCTTGCTCTCTGTCGCGACTTCCAATAATCGCAAACACTCTCTGTGTGACCTGCCTGGATTCTGTGCCATCACACGAGCGCGCGTCGTCGATGATTCGAACATGCCAAGTTTCGTAGGCTGATCATCTTGTTCCGGCGCCTGTTCAATCCATCATCGCTCTTTCCTTCAAATACTGCTTCACTTGCTTTCCTCTCTGCTCTCGCTTTTTTCACTCGTCATCTTGTATCCCGACAGAGACAACCATACATCACAAAGCAATGGCCGATGAACTCCTCATCAATGGTACTCCCTGGTGGCGAAATGTGAATATGGCAGTCATTGAGGATGCCAGGTCGCGCTCCCAAGTCAATGCGTCCAGACCAACCACGCCTCCGCCGGCCCCCGTACCAGCAGCAGCGCACACTGCATCCGCCTCTCCTCCCTCGGCTCCGCCTGTGGCTGATCTGTCATACATCCCGGGACCCAGAACTACCTTGGCGCCCGAAGATACTGTAAAAGGTGCTGACTATCCTAACGTCGAGCAACCCGAACCTCCAAAATGGTACAACGACATTCCTCATGGTACCCTCCAGAAATCTCCTCGTCCCCTCCCTGAGGTTGACGAGCATCTCAACAAGATCATTTCTGGTATCAAAAACTGCATCAATGCCGTAGGAAGAAAGACCGCCCCGAGTCCGGCCGACTTTGAGAAGATCAATGACGGCATCCACCGTGCCTTCTTTCTGGACCTTACCGCCACGACAATTCGCAAGAGACGTCTGTTGCACAACGACACTGGACTTCCAAGAGTATTCTGCTCGACTCTGTCTGATGGTGTCGAGTATCCTTGGTACTTGAAGGAAGACGCCGCTGAGCTTTACATCAAGTGGTGGTCCAGAGACACCGATCCAGGCTTGTTTCGTGGTATTAGGCTGGGTCGCCCAAAAAACGTTAGGCTAGGCAGAGAAGCTACCGTTGATAAGTTTCTCCCAAATTACACTGGCAGAAGACACGGCGATTTCCACGGCAATGGTCCCCTCCGAAATGGCCAGTGGTGGCCCTCGCAGCTTTGTGCGATGAGAGATGGCGCTCATAATGCAACTGTGGCAGGCATATGCGGCGACTCCATTGGCGCATTTTCTTGCGTCATGTCTGGCGGCAGCTACCCCAACATCGACAGGGGTGAGGAAGTCTGGTACTATGGCACCGAATCTGAAGATTCCACTCGTCCCACCGATTCAACTCAGTACATGATTAACAGCTCCCGCTCTCACGAACCTGTACGTCTGCTTCGCGCTTCAAAGATGACAACCGAGGGATCCAACGACTTCAGACCTGCGGAGGGCTTGCGGTACGATGGTGTTTACGAGGTCGTTGGTTACGAAATCAAGAATGTGGCCAAGCAGGTCCATCTCTTCCATCTCGTCCGACTGCCCGGACAGACGCCCATTAGAAGCTCCGGACCTGGAGTACGACCTACTCCTGAGGAGTTGGAAGCCTTGGCCAAAATCAAGATTGAGAAGAAGTATCTGGCTTGAGTTCGATCGAGGTGGAGAGATCAGTCGCTGTTGCAAGCACGTCATGTTTTGTTTTCCTTATTCTTTGCATCAGTCGAAGCATGGGCGAAGATGGAGAGAGAGTAAGGTTGTTTATTCATGTACAAGAATGTTGTCAATAAGCAGTAGTCTAATCAGCATTATCCGGGAGCTGTGAAATCAGGGTCAGATTGTATTCTCATCCTCACCAACTGCACTGCACTTTAGCCGTGAGAAGGCATGTTCGTGCAGACGTTTGGTTTAGCCTCCTACGGTAAAGATCCCGCAGTCTAACTCTTCTAGGACTGACCCTAGCCCCTTCGAGACTGGTCTGACACTTGGCGGATGCTGCCGCATCTCGACACGGACGTGGAAGAAGGAGCCGGCACCAACATGCAAAGTCGAAAGGATTGCATGTAGTCATGTAGGATTGCTATCAAATTACATGAGCAATACGGATCTTGTCGTCATGCGGAGCGACAGCAAAAGGCAATCCTGACCAAGACCACGTTGCGCAAGCGAGAGATCGCTAAGCGACTGAAGGATCCGTTGGGCGCCAACAGCTAATGGATGATTGTTTTCTTATGACCAGTACTCCGTACGCTCAGGAATGTTGGCTCCATTCTGTGTCTTGGTGTAGATGCACATCTACTCTTGAAAAAGTCGAGCTCTCCATCCCGTCAGGACAACTGACACTTCCAGGAGTCCGACCAGCTTGGCGACCTTCAAGCCTAAATGTCTGCCGAAGCAGATCTATCCTCCGCCTTCCTTGATGGCCAAACCAAACCCCCTGCTGGAGCTTGCAATTCTTGCCGTCGTCGGAAGCTCAAATGCGACAAGAAACTTGATGGATGCGCAAACTGTGCAAAGGGCCAGATCCCTTGCATCTATCCTTCTTCCTCGCCGGAGCAGGTGAAGCGGAAACGCGGGCCGTACCAAAAGAACAAGTCCCAGCGTGAGAGACAACTCGAACATACAGTCAGGGACATGGCCTCCAAATATGCCGAGTTGGAGAATCGCATCCTTCCTCGCCGAGATAGCAGTGTCAACCACGACTTCACCCCGCCATCGGAGGAGTCTAGCAGTGAAGGGGTATACGCTTCTACTCTCCCGGCTGTCAGCTCCAGCACGTCCTCGAGACAAGGTGTGTCGTCGATTGTCTCGAGCAGCATTGATGGTGACTTGGCTCTTCCACAATTCCTGCAATCATCGCTTGGCTGTAATCCGAGTGGAAAAGACACGCCTTTAAGCAATAGGTTCTGGACCCCTTTCTCCAAAGACGTGAGTCGTTACTCTTACATTCCAACATGATTCGGCTGATCCTTTGACCAGTTTGTTCAAGTAACACAGGCAGTTGATGAATCATCGTCGGCTTTGCACAACTCCAATGTTGCAACACCTGAACAAGTGACCTCTGGCCCAAGCTCAGGTACTGCATCGGCCTCTCCAGTCTCTGATCTGCGCAGTCTGCATCCTTCCGTCACCGACATTCTGGAATGTTGGCGCATTTACACCTTGAAGGTCGAACCGATGATTCGCCTGTTGCATCCTCCCTCTTTCGAAAGACGGCTTTTGGCTGCCATTTCAGACCTGGACCATGTCACAGGCGGCATGGAACTGTTGATGTTCAGCATCTGCTTTGCGGCGGTCACCTGTATCTCACCCGAGGATGTCCAGCTCCAATTCTATGAAAGCAAGGAAAATCTGTTGAAGAAATCCAAGTATGCGATTCGAAAGGCCATGGTGGACGTCAATTTCATGGCCTCCAGGGACATTCAAACACTCCAAGGGCTGGTCATATATCTGGTACGTCACTCCTTCATCGTCTGTCCACAAGAATGCACTAACAGTCGTCACCCGTAGCTGTTGCTTCGACATCAAGACGATGAGGATGTGCTGTGGACTCTGACTGGAACAGCGGTACGTATGGCACAACTCATGGATCTGAGCAACGATTCCCCTCGTCTCAAACTGTCCCCCTTCGAAGTGCAGATGCGTAGGAGACTCTGGTGGACCATATGCAGGCTGGATTTACGTACCGCCGAAGCATACGGCTTACAGCCATCGCTCTTGGAGACAAGATCTAGGGATACGCTGCCGCTGAACGTGAATGACCTTGATCTCTATCCAGAGGCAATCGAGGCACCAGTGCCTCGAACAGGCATTACTGACATGACCCTTCCCTTGGCAGGCTACGAGATCACGCGTCTGGTGAGCACAATCAACATCCCCGACTCGTTCGACTTTGATGCCGACGGCGCTGATGCTCGGATGAATCAAGCAATTGCGCGGAAGATGAGGATGGTAGGAGAGTGTCAATCTCGGCTTCAGTCCGACTATCTCCAGTATGCCAATCCTTCAGGGCCTTTCGATTGGATGATAACCACCTTTACTCGATTGATGCTGGTAAGTCATTCATCTTGTCGAAGACCGATCTTGTGGACTGATATCTGTAGACGAAATGCACCCTCTTGATATTTCATCCGCTCAACGGTGCAGCAACGCGTCCTTTGACGCCGGAAGTCAAAGACCAGCTCTTCTCGGCTTCTATTGACACGGTACAGTATTCTCACGCGCTCAAGTTCGAGCCTCGGATTGAGAAATGGGCCTGGTTCTTTCGGGGTTTCGTCCAATGGCACGCACTGGCCTATGTCGCGGCTGAACTCGGCCATCGTACAGGCACGTCCGAGGTAGACCGTGCATGGAAAGTGCTGGACGAAGTCCTCGAGAACAAGCACGCGACAAGTAAAGGAAGCGACAAGAGCGCCTTGTGGAAACCCATGCGCTGGCTGATACAGCGAGCAAGGGAAGTGCGGATTGCGGATCTCAAGTCCCGCACGGATCCATCGTCAGCAACAATGTTTGATGCGTGTGGAGGTGAGACTCGAAGCGATCTGACCAATGTTGGTTTTGCCGAGGCGAACTTTGGTGACATCGCGGAGGTCGGCGTCAGTGAACCACAAACATCTTCATTGACCCCGTCGATGGCGTCCCGAGACACTGTCAATGATGGATCCAACTCATTCATGGACTTTGTACAAGCATCTGACTCCAACAAGGCCCTGGCTTTCCTTCCCGAACAGGCCCCCAACAAGTCGTACGCGGCTAATTATCCATTCGGATCATCAACAGCTCCTGTGATGTTTGACGGCTCGAATTCTAACCTAGCCAATGTCGATTTCACCGGGGTGTTGAACGATTTCTCGCCGTCGACTTTTCAAGACCTGATGAGTGACAATCAACAACCTGAGCTTGACTTGTTAGAGCAGTTGAGTTCGGAGAATTGGATGGACCTCGCTAGGAGTTGGGATATGGAGTTTTGAATATTGATTTGAATAATGCTAGGGCCAAGTTCTAAGGCACAAAGATCGTGCGATCTCCTTTCTCTGACCACGTCTTCTCAACCTCACTCAAAGGGACAATCTTCAGAGCAGAGGATTTGATCCCCTTGAAAGCCTCCAACAGACGCGGCACTTCAGCATTCAGTCTTTCATAAGAAAATGCTCCTGGTCCAGATCCCCTGATGGTCAGGTCGGTCGATCTCAAGATGGATCCGGGTAAGCTGATCTCAGGTCCAGCCAGTGATCCGATGTGGACGTACTGTAGAGGCTTGGACACCTTGAGGGACTTGAAAAGGTGTTCTGTGGGAGGACCGTAGAGGTAGTCAAGGATAAGATCCACGTCTGCTGCCTTCGAAAAGTCAGTCTCCGAGACTGTGCTCTGGAGCTGGATTGTTTCGTCGAGACCCAGGGTCGACATAGCTTCGACGTTACGGGCGCATCCAATCACCTTGGCCGCACCCAAAGAGCGGGCAAGAGAAATGGCGATGGCACCAGAAGCCGAAGTGGCGCCCATGATGAGTACAGAGAAGTTGTCGGGTAGGTTCTGTGTTCGCGCCTTCATTGCCATCCACGAGGAAAGACCAGGATTCACCAAAGCAGCCGCTTGCTGAGGATCAACGCCGCTTGGAAGCAATGTGACTGCCGCTTCGGGCACGTCCACAACTTCACTGACCGATCCACCGGTCGCAAAAGTTGTAAAATAGACTGATCGACCATCTACGGTGATGCCGACGCCGTCTGTGCCGGGAACATGTGGGAGTGATTTGCTGGAAAAATGTGTGCCTGCCGCACGCGCACGCACGACAGAATGCAATCCCGCGGCTTGGACCTTGATTCTGACCAGACCAGATCCTGCGGGCAGTGGTTCGAGATCAGGCACATTGACATACTTGGGCGGCTGGCCCCATTCTGAAACTTGTGCAGTATGCATATGATGTTTTGTACAGGCGATTTGCCTATGGTGTGTGCGGATGAGTTTGGTGAACGAAGAGAGTAATGGACGCATTGTCGATTTGGAGAGCCCGCGACGGCCTTTTTGTGTTGTTGGTGCGGGTAGTGAGCGGGTGTTTACAACATCTGCCTCAATGGGCAGTCCACTTTCGGCGTCGAAGTTTCGGGCGCGAAATTTCGGGTCCGAAATCTCATGCAATTGTCTCCGACAGCAGAACAGTTTGTCAGTAGCCTACATTCAATTACCGATCACTGATGATACTACGAGCAGAAACAGAGCACGTATATAATCAAAGCAAATCATGTCTCCTTGACTGTGACATTGATTTTGAAAGATTCACACCGTGCCAACCTTCCAGAACTTCTACCGCTCTTCGACCAACTCGACTATGACGGACCTTTTCCTCGACACATTAGCTGGTCAGGTTATTCGCGCCGTCTCAGGCGGTCGTCTGTGCTCATTGCAAGATCCCACGGCGAATCATAGACCAACACACAACCCCAATGATGACTCGCTTGCATCTTTCGACGGCCAAACAGTCAGCACAATATCCGAAAAAGAAAGGGGGACCGACTTTGAATTGATATCGTGGTATGGAGACGATGACCCGGCAGTAGGTGACACAATTTCTTGTTCTGCTGGTTATATTTTGCTGACCAGATCTCCCAGAATCCCCAAAATTGGTCAACGGCGAAAAAGGTCTTTGTCACATTCTTGATATGTTTCTTGACAGTCAGCATATACATCGGTTCCGCTATCTATACCGGTGGCGAACAAGGCGTCATGGAAAAGTTCCATGTCAGTCAGACGGTAGCCACTCTCGGCCTCACACTGTTTGTGCTCGGTTATGCAATTGGTAAGGCAAGCTTTTCTTCGTCCCATGCGCTGTCAACTAAGGAAAGTAGGACCCATGTTTCTCGCACCTTTGGCCGAAGCCCCTCCCATAGGCCGTAAGCCGGTCTATCTTGTGACATTGTTCATCTTCGTCGTCCTGAATTTCCCGGTCATCTACGCTCCGAATATCGCGACCCTTCTGGTGTTTCGCTTCTTGACGGTATGTGTACATTCCCAGAGTGCAACGCACTATTGACTAATAACTTGATAGGGCTTCATCGGATCTCCTGTACTCGCCACGGGTGGCGCCTCATTGGCAGACCTCTGGTCCAGAAAGAAGGTCGCATACGCAATCGGTATCTGGGGCGTCGCCGCCGTCTGTGGACCCGTCCTGGGACCTCTGGTAGGAGGCTTTGCAGCACAACATGAGACCTGGAGATGGACAATCTGGGAGCTCGTCTGGCTTTCCGGGTTCTGCCTGATCTTGCTCATCTTCACGCTCCCAGAGACCAGTGCCAACACCATCCTCTACAAGCGAGCAAAGCGACTCCGAAAGTTGACGGGCAACCCCAACCTCAAGAGCCAGGCTGATCTGGCAACTGAGAATATGCGATTCAAAGACGTGGTGTCTGCCAGTTTTTACAGACCTTTCCAGCTCTGTTTCAGCCAGCCTATTCTTCTTGTCACGAACGCCTACCTGGCTCTTGTCTACGCCCTGCTCTTTACATGGTTTGAAGCATTCACGATCGTGTTCACCGAGATTTACCACTTCAATCTTGGAGAAAATGGACTCGCATTCTTGTGCATCATGGTGGGCGCCATCATCATCATGATACCATACTGCGTATGGCTGTACATGGTCCAAGAAAAGCAGTTTGACGAACAAGGAAACATCGCTCCGGAAGATCGTCTCCCACCCGCTATAGTCGGCTCATTCTTCATCCCCATCTGCATGTTTGTGTTTGGCTGGTCAAGCAGGGAATCCGTCCACTGGATCGTTCCAATGATTGGGGCTTCCTTCTTCCCCATGGGTGCGGTTCTGCTCTTCAACGCCATCCTCAACTACCAGGCAGATGCCTATCCCGAGTATGTCGGTTCCGTTCTGGCTGGAAACGACCTGATACGCTGCAGCGTTGGATCGGTCTTTCCGCTTTTTGCGCCTCACATGTTCCACCAATTGGGTGTTGACTGGGCCAGCTCCCTCTTGGGCTTTCTGGCCATCGCCTTCGTTCCGATCCCATATCTGCTGTACAGGTATGGAAAGAAGATTCGCATGTCAAGTAACTACGCGAGGCATAATATCTAGTTGGCAGCGCAGGTTCATCGCGCTGTAGTTAGGATTCATAAAAACAAGCGGCTTGTCCTGTTCATACTCCATGTGAGGGTGTGTCAGCTCTCAATCCAAGAGCGCCTTCGCAATCGCCGTCGAAATCCTCATCCAAGTCCTCGCCTACAAGACTCCCGGAGCAATGAGTGTCACACCATAAAAACAGGTTGCCTTTCGACAGGTGACTGGTTGTTTGACACATGTCACACAGCGCTGGAGGGATACTAAGTTGACAGATTGAAGATGGAAGGACACGGAGTTGTTATATGCAAGTGCAGGATACTCAGCAGATTCAAGTTGGAAGAATACTGAGTCAATAGATTCCAGAATACTGAGTCAACAGATTCAAGATGGGATAAGATATTTCGTCGAAAAGCAAAGCTGTGATTTGGGTATCATGCGTAACGAAATTGCAAAAGGGCCCATGCAAAGCCATGTAAAGTCTGTCGTGTCCATCGTCTCCATCGTCTCCGTCGTCTCCAAAGCTCCATCGTATAATCATAGCTCATTCTCTCCATCATGTAATCATGTCCCCCTTAAAACTCCTTTCGCAATGCAGGAAACAATCGTCGTAAAAACCTCCATACCTCCAATTGAGAGACAGAGCAAAAAGCGAATCCCCCAATTTCACTTCCAAGCCTGTTCCTTTTCATCCCACCCAATAACTTCAAACGGAATATTCAACACCTGCAACATACTCCCCATCCCCAACTCCTGCTCCTCCTGCTCCTCCTCATCTTCCTCTTGCTTCTTCACTTTATCTTCATTCTCCCTTCTCCTCTGTTTTTTGCCTCTGGCGGTCAACACATCGCCCATTTCATCTCTCCAATCTTCTTCATCGCCTTGTGTGGTTTTGTTGTTTTCGTTGTTGTTGTTGGTGTCGTTGGATTGATCGGAGTAGAAGGGTTGGTATGTGCTTTGTTGGCGGAGGAAGGCTGCGTAGCCGCCGTTGTCGCGGATGCGGGTGCTGAAGTCGTGGAAGACGGTGTCGGCGGCTGCTTGGCTGGCTTTGCGCCATTTTGTTTCTAATCTGCTTGGTTGTTGTGTGGTGCGTGTGGCAGAGGTCGTGCTTGTGCTTGTGCTTGTAGCAACCGCTTGTTGGAGAATTGCATTTTGGGCGCGCAGCTCACGGATACGTGATTCGAGATGACGGATCGCCAGAGATTCTGATGTGGTTTCGTTGCGCAGGTTGCTGGTGCTGATGCGAGTGGGTGTGTTTTCTGCCGTTGCGATGCTGCTGTCTGCGCGCTTCAAGGGTGATATGAAGGGTTTGTGTATGCCTATGCGACGTCTCTTTGGCTGAGGGGGCGACGACATGGTTGCTTTGTGTCTTTGCATCAAGGTTGTGTTGTGTCTGCCTTGGTCGGAGGAAGTGGGATGGAAAAGTTTTGGCGGGGTAAAGTGACGTAGTTGATGAGCTTGTCACCCTGTCATGTGTTCCTTCCTCTCCCCTGTACGCTATTCTTATGGTTTTTGCAGGCATAAAGTAGCCATGCTCGAGGCAGGAGATGACGCTGTGCGACAAGTGCTGGCTGGCCCGAATACGTGGTATCGAGTTAGAGCAGAAATTTCTTGAGATTATAAGATCGGTCAGTGTTGCAAATCACAAAAGGAAGAGACATGGAAGCCGAACACCAACGTCTGTATTTCTCGAGAACTAAAGATGGGCAAAAAGAATAAGCACCATGGGCAGGAATCGAACCCGCGACCTCCTCGGATCTAGACTGACACGGCGTTGAGTAACAACGAATGACTGCGCACGTGTTAAGACCACGGGTGTGTTAAACCACTACACCACCACGGCTGAAGACTTGTAAGGGACCTGATTTATCTAGAATATAAAGGCCTGCTGGACTAGTGAAGACGCGTGACGGTGATGGACGCAAGATTGAGGGAGTTTACGCGGTAGCGAGCTTCGTGCTTGAGAAGCGGCCATATGACTCAAGGAAGGAATACACCTCTCGTGTTATACTGCACGACAAGAGGAATTTGATTGTGTGAAGGACACCTAAGTATTGATTAAAATGTACATATCTTTCTTTTTCATCTACTCGACAAATCATTCCGCCTCATTTACAGCTTGATGGTAATGTTGCGCTGGTCCAAAAAGAGACCGACACCGGTCAAGATGGACATGTAGCTGATCAAAACTGCCATGGCCTGGTAATCGTTCATATCCAGAGTAGGCAGAGTCATGTTGACAAGACCAGTTAGAACGTTGGCAAGGCAAAAGATAGCTAGTCCATTGCGGTTGAAGGCGTTGAGAACCTTGCTGGTAGCCTTCGAGACACGCTCCTTCTCGACCTTCCTGTCACGAGAAGTGTATAGGAAAGGGAAGAGAATGCCCTCGATGACGCGGAAGAGCAGAAGCTGACCACAGTTGAAAGCTGCGACCCAAGCGAGGTAGGGCATGTTCGCAAGACGACGAGAAACGGTCAAGCGAGGTCCGTAGTGCCAAGTCAGGAAGACGTATATGACAATCCAGAGGCCAGTCCATTTGGCGAGCTTGAACATCGAGTTATGCTCACGCGTCTTGCGGATCTCCTTCAAGCTGTCTTCTCCACCGAGCATCTCAGCAACCCACTCGTCGTTGTGTGTCATGGGTGAAACAGCGTTGACATCACGGCGAAGTGCCTCCATACCAATGCCCTGTCCGACAATAAAGATAGCCAAGTAGCCGAGGAATGAGAAAATACCCTCTCTGTTTGCGGAGATGAAGTCGTCTCTGGGAGCCATGAACATGTAGAATCCAATATCCGAGTATGTGAACAACATCTCATAAGGAATGAGGAGCGCAAAGCCCAGAGCGCTGTAAGAGGGAATGTACTTGATGAGAGGCTGGAGGATAGTGACAAAGAGAGGCAAAAGTCCGAGAGTGAAGAAGAAGTTCCAGTGAACGCCGTACTCGGTGACGTGCTCTTGATACTCAAGTCCCTTGACAGTCCAGAGGCGAAGGAATCCAAGAGCAAGCATAGGCAGAGAGTGCATGACTGCAGAGTTCATGCGGTTCGCGAAGCTGACCTTGGGTGCATCTTCGTCTTCTTCCTTGAGCGCCTGACGCGCGTAGACCATGCCGGCACCAAAAACGAAAGAACCGACACCAAGATCCATCAAAGAAACACCCCAGTTCTCAACCTTGGCGAATCTGCGAGGGAAGACGGGGAAGTCAACAGCCAAAATGGAAATACAGGTGATGATCATCATAGCACCCCTGTAGGTGGTGATGAAAGGCTTGATGGGAACCAAATCGACAGGCTCAACAGGTCCAGTGGCTTCCTCCTTGACCGGAGGCTTTGCAGGCTTGGTAAACCTGTGGTCGATGTTGTCGCCATTGACCACAGTACCGATTGCAGGAACTAGGAGAAGTCCGATCAAGACAGTAGGGTTATCAGCATACGCCGTGACGGCGAATAGAATTGCTCCGACTTGAAGCAAGAAATCAGTCAGGTATGATGCTGGCGTGTAGGGGTCGAAAAATCTCTGGCGAGTTTGGAGAACAGCCCAGAGCAACGCCGCAGCCTGTTATCACCAGTTAGATATCACCATCAACGTTTTGCCTATTACATGCGGCTGAAGATGAAGGATTGCAACTTACCGGAGCCACCATTGTCACCTGAGTGATATCCCATACGTTACTTCCAGTATGACCCGTAACGAAGTCAATCTTGCGTTCGATATAGCTATCTCCCTCCATGATGCCGGTGTTTGTGAGAAAAGAAGAAGGGTGATCTTTTTTTCTGGAAATGAGGACAACACAGTGTTCTCAAGGGGCCGCCAGCGTCCGAGCCTTCTCGAAGCTGTCAAACAAAACATTGTGAAAATGAAGCTTGGTCATAGCTCCGGGCCGGTACCAAACTACCCCCGTACTTCTCCAACCTTCGCTCTTGCTGACCAATTCACGAATATCACTGAAGTGCACCAAAGTGTTGCGCTTGTTGAGAAGCCAGGCGTGCGTGTTCTACTTGTGCGAAGATACTGTCTATAGTTTAGGTGATACTCACTTCGTCTTGCAAATTCCAACCTGAGGCATTGCACATTCTGTGGGTCTCCCTACCGTTTCCGTCTTCCGGTCGGCGCGTCCTTGTGCCGATGCCGTTCCTTCCTTCTCCTGAGAGCAGCACCGGTTGGACACCTCCGCTACTCATTTCCCTTCTCCGTCGTTCTCTACAAGGGCCAAACCACGACTCATGGCTGCCTTTCGTATGCGTGAGAGGCGCAATCTAGTTCTGCAGAGAATCATCGGTGACATCGGTTCTATGAGGGCGTTTTCAACTCGGGTCTCGAAGGGCAATACTCGAAATTGTCATAGATGATCGCAGAACGACACAAAACAGATGCATGAGCGCGAACCCCATCAGAGCTCACCGAATCACAATTCCTATTGCAAAACTAGTGCGAGCTTCTCGAGTTATTCTCTTACGGGCTCGTAGAGCTGACTTCGGAAAGCACTTGTGATAAGCGGGCCATGTGCAAAGACCCATGTATAAGCACTCAAGGCGGAGAAGTCGACAATAAATGCTATCTGCTTCTCATCGTTGTACGGCAGTGAGCGACGTTTGACTTTCGGCAAAGCCTTTCTCGACGACTATATAAAGATATTCAAACCTTGTGAGTTATCTTGTACTCTCATGTACTCACAGACCGTTTGAGATGTAGTCTCTTGGGTGCACAAGAGCAAGCGAACGTTGCAGCCTATCAACGGTCATCTTTCGAGCCAATCTCCAGTCTTCCTGTTTCGATACAAACACAGCAACGACACGGAAGGAACGACGGCGTTCGACGTTGAGCTGGTCACCGTGGCTGCCTCTTGTCGGTAGCACAGGGATAATATACAGCTAGAAAGAACGACTTACCTCCTGCAGGCTTCGCATTTCCCTTCTCAAGTCTCTCCTTGTCACCGACCCTGTCCCTTGTGGTCTAACAAACTCCATGTCACTCTTTTAATATCCGGACTTTGATACACGACCGACCACGACTACTAATAACTAATTTTGTAAATACCAATCTGTGTTCTGCTGGATCGGATATGCAAAAGCGAAAAGACCCTCTTCTTGGAAGACAATCGAAACGAAGCCGGGCCCTCAACGAGACAGTACTTGGTCGACCTCCAGCATGGCACCTCTCGCCGAGCGCAGTGCCAACAGACAGAGCCGCATCCCAGTAGTCGGCTCTGAAGCCAGAAATTGCAGCAGCAACAACGCCGAGAACGTACCGCCCGCATCAAATCTTTCTCGTCTGCTAGCACCCACCAAATCATCAGTCGCTCGGTCAAGGTCACCATCACCTTCCCCAATCCCACTGCCAGTCAATCCACGGACGGGTTCAACAACGCCCGGTCGTGGACGCCTCAATACCTTCACATCAAACGACAGCCTGAACTCATCCTTCTCGCGCCGTCAGTCTCTGCGTCGACCATCACCAACGCCTGTGCTAGACGCTTTGAGTTCTCGACAGCCCAAATCGCCCACTATGAATACGCGGAGATCGTTTCGTCAAAGCAGACCAAGCTCGCCAATCCAGGAGAATGTGGAAACGCAGGGCGGATACGCTGAGCTCAGAGCCGCTCAACGCACTAAGCCTCTGTCTATTGAGAAACCACTGCCGTCTCGTCCAGTTGCTACCTTCGCCAACTCGATGAGCCCCACAAGACATTCGCGCGGTATCATCGACGCGGCTGAACGGCCCCTGATCAAGGCCCCTGGAACACCACAGGAAGAAGAATGGCCTGCTTCTTCCCCAGAACGTCCCATGCCGCGTCGTGGAAGCGCAGCACTTAGCAGGACGCCCAACACAAGGCTCACATTGTCCAGCAAGCTTCCACGCTCATCCGTACATAGCAGCCCTGCCATTGTGTCGCCGATCCTCGGCCAGCTGTCCACTAATCTCAACTCATCGCACGTTGCCCCAGCCGTTTCCCCGCCCACGCTTTCGTTTACAACAAAGAGCGAACGGCCTGTTCTATCGGTAACTGACGCAGATTCGATTGAGTGCCGTCCACCGAGATCTTCATCTCTGCGTACGCCCGAGCCTAAGCTTGGCGACGTGGGTCTAGGTATATCTGCGGCGGACTCCTCTTCCGATGAGAGTCAGGAACACAAATATCTCCCTGCTGCTCACAGTTTCTCTCGGCCTAGAGCGCAACAAGCAGAGAGATCGCCAGCAAGCATCACCTGCACGCCTGTTCCACAGTCTCCCACCTACTCTGCATCTAAGTCACCCACGCGGACACCTGCCACAACACGCAGTCCGCTCGTTTCAGCTACAAAGTCTCCAGTCACCAACGACATGTTGACGTTTGCAGGCAGACGTTTGGGCAACTCGACAGACTTTGCTGCGCTAGATCAAGGTGCTCGCTCATCCAGACCCAGAGCCAACACTATCAAGCACTCTTCGCCAATCAAACAACATCTGGCTTTACGCGATCTACCACCAAGTGTTTCATCGCCCACGGAGCAGATCAAGCTAAGCCCAATCAAATTGGTCTTTGGCGAGAAAGCTTCTGCTGATGATGTGTTCGAGTACTCGAGAGTGAAGAAGATCTCTGGTAGCCTACTGTCCAGCTCTTTTGTTGGTTCGACTCTGAGTATTTCTGAGGATGCCGATCACCTACTCCTCGGGACAGATGGAGCACGCGCTCCTGCTTTCGTCTCTCAGGCAAACCTCACAACTCCAGTGGATGCCGAGTTCGATTTGCCCTCCCCGAGTGAACATGGTTTCCATGTTTCTTGGCCTGCAGATTTTGGTTTCAATCTTGTCGATTCAGGACAGGATTCGCCAACGGTGCAGAGCTCGCCTTCCGTACGACCTCAAGCATTCTCGAGGATCTCAGAAGAGAGCGAGGAGTCGACCACCGAGACTACCACAGATCTCCAAAACGAAGGTGGCAAAAGACAGGCTGAGCCTGTGCATACTACTATCGACAGCGCAAGAGTGCTTGAAAATAGAGAGAAGGACATCAACACGACACTATCCATTCTTGAAGGAACTCCTGCCAAGCAACACCAATTCTCGAATGCTCCTCCAAAGTCAATCAAGACACGCCTTAGTATGGCCAAACTGCCCAAGGAGGTTCCCAAAGATACTCTCAAAGCTAACGACCAAGGCAATGTACGTCCACAGGATGAACGTCTGCCGTCATACATGCTTCCCACAGAGGCACGCAAAAACTCTGCTGCCACACCGTCCGAGGCTCGCCGCAATAACGCGACTGAATTGGTCCCAAATGCGAGCACTCGTCGTGCCTCCCAATCTGCAAGGTTGACCCCGACTCCAAGCTCTGACAAAGGTCGTATTTCTCCCTCTGGCCGACAGACTCCAGTGTCTGCATCTCGTGGAGCCTCTCAGAGTGGTCGATCAACGCCCACATCAGGTATCCCGCGTTCATCACAGCCCGGCACAGGAGCTTCATCGAACACACGCAGTGTGACACCTACGGCCCGCCCTGGCTTGAGTGGCCAGCCCCCACGTCAGGCTACACCCAGTTTGAAGGACCATGACAGCACAACCGCCAGTGCAAACAAGAGAACGTCGATAGGAAACATCAAGGCCGCTCGGCAGACTTTTCAGCCCACTAAAGCAGCTCGCGATGGTTCTTCTACACCATTGACTCGTCCAAGAAGTGAGTCCAAGGGCAAATCAGTGCTGAACAACCTCAAAGGATTGTTCTCTGGAAAGCGCGATGTACCTCCGACCCCGGGATCCAATGGCAGGAGGTTCTCTATCGGAAGCCGAAAGTCAGTGTCGATGGAGCCTGAGGACATCCCTGATGTGCCTGCCGTGCCTGCTGTGCCTGTTGTGCCTGTTGTCCCTTCTGTCCCTTCTCTTCCAGAATCCAGGAGAAAGTCCACAACAAAAAGCATTTTGGTTAAGAAGACTGCGACTGAAGAAGTCCATTCTTCGAACGGTGAGACATCAAAGGAGCACTCTATCCTGCCGAGACCTAGAAGAAAATCGACGGTCAAAGATGCTGCTCCGAAGAAGGATTCTGTCACTTCTGAAGAAGAGAAGCCGTCGCTCCGCCGCAAGGCCTCTAGGGGTAAGGTCTCCGCTACGGACGCTCGTCAAGAAGCCGACGCCGAGAAGGAGAAACGTGACACTGTAGCACTCATGGAAATGGGACTCACTCTTCGTCAAGAGGCATTTAAGGAAGACGATCTTGTTCGAAAGGAGCGCATGACATCTTTTGCTCAAGTCATGCTTGACACTGTCACCAGTGCTGTGGAAGCCGAGAGGAACATGTACGCTGCTATGCAAGCTGCCGAACAAGCGAAGATGTCGTACATGATGACCCAGCAAAGTGTTCAGGAGATGAACAAACTCGTCTCGACCTCCCGTCGGCTGCCTCTGTTTAAAAAGAAGAAGCGACCAACCAATGATGCTTGATCAGTTGGCAGATTATATGCCGCTCTGCTTACAAACACTGGAAGACCTGGTTTCCACCTATCTCATCATGTCTATATGACAATATTTGTTCGCAGTCCGAAGATTCTGTTTCCATTCGGCGTTTGACCGGCAAGACTCGGGGAAGTCAAAAGTCTACGGAAAGACCCTGCTGTTTTGTTATGTGTTTATGAGATACCACACTGCTTGTTATGTCTGTCTGATTAGTCACGTAGCATTATCGACCAGCAGATTCTACTTCATCTTCAATCCAGATGTCGCCCCAGTAACTCCACGATGCTGTTTGACTTGTGACAAGTCCCGCAATGTAGAAGCCCCACTTTCCCACGAGCTGCCCCGCACGGGGTTAGGGGATTATTCTTGATGATGTCACAGCTCTGAGGCTCGAGCTGTCATCCAAGGTTTTTCGGAGAGCCTCTGTCCACAGTTCCATCGTGAAGTTAGAAAGCCATCCAGCTTTGGGAAGGTCAATCGTTCGGCAGTTGTGGATATAGATTAAGAGCGCTTCAAAGCAATGTAATTGGGCGCAGCGATCTGTCGACACGAGATGCGAAACATGGATACCAGCCGCACCAGTACGGATGATTAAAGAATGGTGACGTCGAGGCGATGCAACCGACCTGACGTAGGCAGGAGCGAAGAGCTCAAATATGCATGACTGCCGCAGTTGAAGTCCGGGTCCATCTCACTTTGTTTTCTTGTTCCATTACCACAACACAAAGAACACCTACAAAATGGCCGCAGTAACACAAGCAGCAGCATTGGCCGAGAGGGCTATTGGTCACGGCGACAACGCTATCACTGCCCAAGACGTCACCAACCCTGGAAACGACAGAGAAAAGTACGGCGACCCGAATGAGACCATGAAGGCTTTGACCTGGGAGGGCAAGAACACAGTCAAGGTCATCGAGTGCCCCAAGCCCAAGCTCATCGAGCCTCGCGATGTCATCCTCAAGATCACTGGCAGCACTGTCTGCGGTTCGGACCTCCACCTGCTACACGGTTCAGTTGTCGAGCTTGAGAAGGGTGACATCCTCGGTCACGAGTTCTGCGGTATCATCGACCAGGTCGGTTCGGAAGTCAAGAACCACAAGGTCGGTGACCGCGTGGTTGCCTCTTTCCAGATTGCCTGCGGAGACGTAAGTCAAAGTTGTTTCCTCCTATGGAACCACACCATACTGACATTGTTGCACAGTGCATGTACTGCAAGAAGAAGCTGTCGTCCCAGTGCGAGAAGACAAACTCCAACACCATCGAGAATGCCATGTACGGTGGTCGCACTGCCGGTATGTTCGGCTACTCACACTTCACTGGTGGTTTCGCTGGTGGCCAGGCCGAGTACACCCGTGTGCCTTGCGGCGATGTCAATCTGCTTCACCTTCCCGACGATGTCCCTGATGAGAAGGGTCTCTACTTGTCCGATGTTGTCAGCACCAGCTGGAACTGTGTCGTTGACACTGGTGTCAAGGAGGGTGACGTCGTTGCCATCTGGGGAGCCGGTCCCATCGGTCAGATGTGTATTGACTTCTCCTTCATGAACGGTGCAAAGCGCGTCATTGTCATCGACCAGAACTGGCGTCTCGACTACTGCAAGTCCAAGTACCCCAACATCGAGACCATCGACTTCTCCAACCTCCCCAAGGGTGAGACTGTTGTCAGCACTCTCAAGAAGATGGAGCACGGTGGTCCCGATGTCGCTTTGGAATGTGTTGCTGGAGAGTACCCCAAGAGCTGGGCTCACACCATCGAACTCATGGCCGGTCTCGAAACCGACACTCCCGAGATTATCAACGAGATGATTGAGAGTGTCAAGAACTACGGCCGTTGCGGTATCACTGGAGTCTACGTCGGCTACGTAAGTCACCCTCATCCTTGTCATATATTAACGTGAGACTAACTCTACCACAGACCAACCACTTCAACATTGGCTCGTTGATGGAGCGCGGTATCCGCTTGATCGGCAACGGACAGGCACCTGTCCACCTCTACTGGGAGAAGCTTCTTAAGATGATCCAAGAAGGCAAGATCGACCCTCTGAAGATGGTTACACACCGTGTTCGCATGGAGGACCTCGACAAGGTCTACTACAAGTTCGATAAGAAGGAGGATGGCATGCAGAAGGTCTACGTTGAGACCAAGTTCTCGCAACCCGCTTGCGCTGGCAGCCCTGCTTTGACGACATACTAAAAACCCCGAGGCGGTGTGGAATTATGCTCACCACCTTGATGAAGTTGACGACGACCATGGATATACCTTTTTGTTGGCACGTTTTGGAAATGAAATGAATTGGGCTCGAAAGTGTTGCGGCCTGACAGGGTCTGCACACGAGCTGGGGGTGGGATTGTGACGCCTTAGGCGTTCTGTTTCATCTTCTTGAATCAAACTATACCATAATGTTCATACCCCTAAACATAAATTCGAGACATTCAGATGTTTTGCCAGAAGAATTTGAATCAGCTTCGTGATGCTTTTGTCGATGTTGACGTCTTGCAGGGTCTTGTGCGATAAAGTTGACACCGTTCCGGGGAGCCTCAACACGGAACTTCGTACTCTCAAAAGGCCCGACCTCACCGCCGTTCTCGAAGTTTTTCTTTGGTCGCCTTGTGGATTCTTCACACTGTCAGGATGGTGAAACGAACGGTGAACGACGACGATCATCATTCGCGACTCACGCCCAGCGCGCCGAGTCGCGGGTGAGAAGAAAACAATGCTTGGACCGAGCTTGGAATCAGGGCTCCCCAACGCAGCAGCAGCAGCAGCAGCAGCGACGACATCGCGCGAAGACACAGTGTATATAAGAGCATAGGCCTCGAGTTTCTGAAGAACAGTCTTTCCAGTACTTCAATCACGACTTTACGACCTTCTTTCAGAAACCTATACCACATCATGGCCGTCCGTATTCCAGCCAGCCTGCACCGTAGCGGTCTTCGCCCTTATCTCGCAGAATTCGTTGGCACTCTTCTGCTCATTCTTATCGGTGACGGTGTTGTTGCCCAAGCTGTTCTTACAGACTTTTACTACGCCAACTTCCTTTCCGTCAACTTGGCCTGGGCCTCTGCTGTCGCTCTCTCCTGCTATGTCGGCGCCGCCGTGAACCCTGCCATCACTCTTGCCTCTGCCATTATCCGCCCTACCAAGCAACAATGGGCTCAACTTCCTGGAAAGGTGGCCGCTCAGTTCCTCGGTGCCTTCGTTGGTGCTGCTTTGGTCTACTTGCAGTACAGATCTGCCATCAAGGCTTGGGACCCTGAGTTTACTGTTCCTGGTGGTTCTATCTTGTCGCCTCAAGGTCACCACTCTGCTGGTATCTTCGCTACCTACCCTGCTGCCCACTTCGGTTCCAACTGGGAGGCTGCCATCACCGAGTTCCTTGGTGCTTCTCTTCTCGCCTTTGGTGCTTCTGCAGTTGCCGATCCCAAGAACGAGGGTCTCAAGGCTCCTCAATTCATGATGTTTGCTTTGATGGTCGCTATTGGTGCTTCCATGGGATGGCAAACTGGTTACGTGAGTATTCTGCAGATCAGATGTTAATATATCGTTTACTAATATAACTCATAGGCCGTCAACCCTGCTCGCGACTTTGGTCCTCGTCTTTTCTCTGCCATTGTCTACGGCCGCGAGGTCTTCTCTGCCAAGGGCTTCTACTTTGTTGTCCCTCTCTTCGTCCCTATCTTTGGCGCTATCGCCGGAGCTGGTATCTACGATGCTTTCATGTTCGAGGGCGAGGGTTCCGCAGTCGCTGATGCCTTGGACGCCGCCGAGGGCCATGATGGTCGTATCAGCCTGGACTAAGCGCTCACTATTACTTGCTTGAAAGATGTTGAGGTTCTGTCAGCAACGAGTCGTGCTGGAAGCTGAATTGGAGCTATGGATCTGACGTATTATAGTGGAAATGTCTGATGGCATATTCGATGTTATGGACTTCATGATGTTTTGACATGTGGAGATGATGACGGTGAGATTGGGTGGACTCATTGTATATATATTGTTGTTAGAGTTCACCTACGCGTATATGAGATGCTTTACAACTTTTTGCTTCAACTTCATCTTTCCCTGTTTGGACCACGGAGGTTAGAAATGGGCTGGTAGCTCTTGGTAAATTTGTTGTTCGGAAGATGCATGAGAACGGACCCTGCGACTTTCAAGCGCCGCCGAGGTTTAACCTTGGCGTTCGAGAATATCCTCAAAATAGGCAAGAGCATGCGGCCAACGTTCTTCCACCAACTACCTTACTTCCTTCCTTGGCATTATGTCAAGGAGGAGCTCCACAGTTGAAGAAGGGGCACCGACGCCTCAAGATATTCGCTCTTGCCTTGGAAGTCTTGCTATGACTGCTTGTCGTACGAGGCTTTCGCGATCAATGGAGTTGCCTGGAACAAGACGCTGGACTTAACTCAAGACGATTCTCAATTTGACAGGCTGTGTCGCGCATTGACTTTGTCTCCATGGCATCGATCCTATCCCGAGTATCTGGTTCACTAACTCCAACATCCAGCTCCTTCGTGGCTTGGTATAGCCGGCCAGTTGCAGATGCAATAGGGAGAACTCGTATATGGCCGCATGATCATCTCTGACATACGCACGAAACATCCGTATTATGGGTAAGAGAAGTAGATCTAGTCGGTTTCCGGCAATATCTATGCTGGAGTAAGATCGGTCTTGCATTCCTACTGGCTTGGTTGCATGTAACAAGAGGCTTGGGAGCATCAGCGCCAACCATGGACGATTTTCCGCCTTGTTCGCGGTGCGGAGATCTTGTGTTACCATAGTACGGCTCGAGGTTGGTTTCGATTTTGCACTCTTTCTTTGATGTAGGGGTGCTCTGTCTTGTCTTCCTGTATACCACTCTTTTTCTCAAAAATGTCAGAAGCAGCATACCATCTCATCTCCTCCCATGAGAAACGTCACACGACCAGGCGATCTAGGATCCTCACCACATTTACATCGTCAGCTACTCTTCTTACTGCAGTTTCTTTCGCCTTCGTATATCTGACTGCCATCTTTTACACCCGCTCTATTGCCTACCGAGACCCGACATCAGCGTTCTTCGACCCTCATCGTGGATATATACCCTCGTACTCTGCAGTGCGACAAGATCAGGCCGAAGCCTTCATTTTCGCTTCTAAGACAGACTTGACAAGAACAAGACCGAAGGAACAGACGCATCAAAAAAAGTTCTGTGTGGGTATACCCTCGGTCGCAAGGAATGGAACAACATACCTACGATCCGCAGTGGGGTCGCTACTAGATGGTCTATCAGAGCAAGAACGTAATGACATACATCTGGTGGTCTTTATCGCCCAGATAGACCCTTCCGTACACTTCGCTTTCAAGGAGAACTGGCTTCACAATCTTACGGATGAAGTACTGTTATACGATTTACCGAAGAAAGAAATGGAGCATGTCATTGAACTGGAACAGACTGGTAACTCAAGAGAAAAAGGACTCTACGATTACACCTATCTGCTCAAAACTTGCTACGCGCAAGGCGCCGACCACATCGCAATGTTCGAAGACGATACCGTGGCATTGGACGGCTGGTACCATCGCACCATCAATGGACTAGACATAGCAGAAAAGCAAACAGCATTGCGAAAGGCTTCCCTAGACTGTAAGTGAAATCATGTCACTCTTGAGCTCAGTATCACTGACTTCCCTCACTCAAGTCCTCTACCTACGCCTCTTCTACACCGAAGAATTCCTCGGCTGGAACAGCGAAGAGTGGAAAACCTATCTCTTCTGGTCTTCAATTGTCACAGCAGCTGTAGCCACATCTCTCGCATCAATCCGCTTGATCTCCCGCACAGCAAAGAAGGCAATGACGCCGAAGTTGTTAGTAGCGGTGTTCGCTATATACCTACCCCTCAGCATCCTTCTCTTCTTCGCCGCCGGTCGAGTGACAGTGCTCCCTCTCCCGAATGGCGTCAACGAGATGCCTCGCTATGGCTGCTGCAGCCAAGGCCTTGTTTTCCCACGAGACTCTGCAAAACTCATCATCGACTTTTTCGAGGAGAGAACGTTGGGTTATGTGGATATGTTGATAGAGGAATATGCGGACGCTCATGCAAGTACAAGGTGGGCGTTGACGCCGAGCGTAATACAACATGTTGGCAGGAAGAGCTCAAAGGGTGACGATTACGGTGAAGCGTCAAAATACAAGATGACTGTTGCGGAAACATTGTGGAATTTTGGTTTCGAGGAGAACGATGTTGGTGAGTTGAGGAGGGAGCATCTGGATGCTATTGGAAGACATAGCTCTTGATCTATACATGACGAAGTTTTTTTTTCTGACACATGTTTAGTTCATTGGTGAACTGAATCGTGAGCCATCAATGGTTGTGGGTAGATGGAATGGTGGGGAGAAAAGCTGAGCCGAAGCACAGGGATGAAATGTGGCAAGCCACCATGATGGAGGTAAACACGACATTTCAACCCTTTGCTTGACTTCTCATCAACACCCAAGCCTTTGAATCCTTGTTATTCCATCGCTTGGAATATCTGAAGACACTGCTCCAATCATGAAATCGGCCGTGATTGGATTCGGTGAGATGGAGATGTCTTCATCAAATGCATCGGTTGGAGATCCAAGGACCCCTTCGAAGCCTGGCAACAATAGTGGACAGGACCGAATCAATGAAAGCAGCACCATACATGAAAGCCAAGAAGGCAGTCGACGAAATACGCTCCGTCTCGATACACAGTTGTCAGGACCTCCCGAGCCTGGTACCCGACGAGTCTCGCCAACTGGGACGATCGGTGCATCGTCCGTTTCGTCCACATCCAGCCATAGTCGTCAAGACTCGTCCGCATCTTACACGCCTCTGCGTAGTGCCAGAGGATCACTGTCTCTAGGCGTAAGATAATGGCCGAGTAAACATGAAGAGTAAAGTGCTGACACCAGACAAGGGTACTGCACATCATTCCGTCTTGTCTCGAAGATCGTCTCTTTCTCAATCCGGCATCAGCAGAGAGGCATGGGCACTGCCACTCGCAAACACCGATTCTCTCATTCTGGTGCCAGATGCTGTGGCCACCAGATCACCCTTGTGTGCACAGACAAACGCTGAGTATCCAGAGATAACGGAAGCAAGAACGCCACAGAGGGGAGGACAATGTCGGCCAACGCTTCGTCGTCAAAGGAAGTCCTCTCGACAGCGTGAACTCCGCAACACAGCAATACTGGTCGGGATACTATGTGTCTTGCTAGTCACAGCATTGAGCATGTGTAAGTAGTCAGTCCTTTTGGACCAGTGATATGACTGACGAGCGACAGATATTGCAATGGCCCTGCCAAAGGTCAAAGATATACCAGCCAGTATACACGTTTTCATAATCGGCACATTCGTCCTGCTCCTAGCACTCATCATCCTCTTCTCCTACCGCTTCCACAAAGCCTTGAAGAGACACAAGATTGAGAGAAGGCAGGGCCTAGCTGGCAGACATAGACGTTCGCGAACTGTGCGTCCGACAGAGACAGAAGAGAGCTTGATACCGAATAGCCCGATCATGGTACAATATGAAGCCGACGATGATGTTGAGAGGCCAGAGCACGAGTCGCCGGCCAATATCAGACCCCCACCACCAGCGTATGGAAGGTGGAGAGGTAGTTATCGGATGGATCCAGAGCTGTTACATTGGAGACGTGTGGGCGATGCTGAAGAGGACGAGCAGCGGAGTAGTGTTGATACGGCGCCGCCGATGTATGCCTCGCCGCTTAGGTCAAACCGGCCTGAAGGTGTCAGGAGACAGGATGAAGTCGTGGGCTCGACGGAGATGGTCGAAGTCGGCCGGGCATATTAGCTTCTCCTTGATGATGACTTACGAAATATTGCTTAGACTGTCTGTTGTATCAAGTCCTTTCGAAAGCGATATGGTTGGAAGTGTTACATGAGTCTGTGCATTTGAGCATCTCCGTGATACGAAGCATATTCGAGCTCTCTCCCATGAGAACGACCACATGGAAATATTCACACTGAATTCACATGCAAAAAACGTTTGGGTTGCATCACATGAAGGTGTCGGAGAAAGGTACGGAGAAGAGAGAGTGTGTGTGCTAGAGGAGTTGGTGCCGTCATTGCCAAGAGATTCACATGCCCTGTCCGGTGCCTCGGCTCCCCGGATTCGGTATGCATGCAAGTGTTGACAAGCTGAAGCGCTCCTTCTCCCTGATGACTTGATATACCGACTTGCTCGATTCCTCACTACAACAACAGCCTGCCGATACCCAGATCTGCACTCTCCAGCTCAAACACTCATCTCCGACGCAAGGCCAAACACCACAATGTCGATCAAAGACTGTAGGCCTCACATCTCCGGTCTCCTCACACCACAAGACCAAAGACTGACCACAATATACAGCCAACTTCCCGTCCTCCGCCGCTTTCGACGCCATCAACGCAGCCCTATCCGACGACACCGAGCGCAAAGACGCCATCAAAAAAGGCGGTGCCATCTTCGCCTTCACCCTCAAGAACAGCAACGGCGCACAAGAGAGCTGGCACATTGATCTAAAAGACACAGGCAAAGCCGGCAAGGGCACCGCTCCCGATGGGAAGAAGTCTGCCGGTAAGAGACAATACACAAGTTCCACCTGCTGCTGCAGGATGAAGCAAAAGGCATCGACGCTGATACAATACAACAGTCACACTATCACTCAGTGATGCGGATTTCGGCAAGCTGGTCAAGGGTGAAGCGAATGCGCAGAAGTTGTTCATGAGTGGAAAGCTCAAGGTTAAGGGAGATGTCATGAAGGCTACCAAGATGGAGCCGATTTTCAAAAAGGTCCAGACAAAGGCAAAGCTTTGAGCTTGGTCGTGCTTGATAATGGATGGGATAGTGTTGTTTTGCTTCTAAAGTCGGATACCATGGGAATGACAACCATAATGCAGAGTTGATTTGTGTGACATAATGCTGCTGAGATATGATCTTGATGCCATCGGAAACGTCGAAGTGATGGACGTCAATTCTCGGACTATGTACAGATAATGTCGTAGAGGGAGTTGGCAGTGCATTGATGAAGAGGTACTGCCTGTATAACCTGCCAATCCTTTTCTGCAAGACGCCTACGTTGTGGGTTAGCTTGAGGCAGAGACAATTCAATGTCGGCGCGTGACAATACCCACCATCAAGGTCATTGGAGCCTTACAACAACTTGCTCTTCAGAAGCATGGACATCCCTCATCGCGGCTTGCTAGCAATCTCCTTGACAGCATCGATATCGTTGACACCAAGTGCTCTGATCTCAGCCAGGATTTGTCTTTGGCGTTCACTTTGCTTCTCGGCCATGTAAAGTCCAATTGCCGAAGGGATCATGGTCACGGGGAAGGGCTTGTTCCATTTGGACGTCAGGACAGCGTCTGCAGGGGTAAGGTATCAGCCAAGATTGAAGAAGTGGTTCCAAGAGCGTTGAATACCTCTTATCCGTGTCCAGGCAGACATGTTGTAGAGTTTGTCCGTGAGCAAGTCTTGAATTTCTTAGTTGTACAAAGTTGAGCTGGGTCTGTTTCTCCAAGCAATAGTCTCAATGGCAAGTGACTAGGCTGGTATACGCGATGTGATGCAGGCAGAAGGAGAGGACGTTTGGCATGTCGTCCACCTACGGACCGATCGCTAGCGCGATTTCGGCTATCGTTCTGGCTTCAGTCGGGCGTCCGGACCGTGTACATTTTGATGATCCCCAGATCTTCCACCACATCTCTCTTATCATACTTTGATGCGGGGTGCTTGGGATGACTCCTGCTGATCATTCTTAAGCCTCCAGAGATTACAAAGCGACGCTATCGACTTGGTGAGATTGCAGCCTGTAAAGGCGCTTGAGGGTTTTGAGTCACCGCTCCGTGTACGGTATGTCCACACGAGAGGCTTTCATGAATGATGTCGAGCGAGCCGTTGCTTCGTAGCAATGTCCCCCGAAAGAACAACGGCTAACACGGAATCGAGTAAGCCCATCGAGTAACAGATGATAAAGGTCCCCGACGGCCAAGGCCGGTGTGGGTATGAAAAATGTGGAGGTGGAGGGGAGGAAATGATGTTTTCCGACGGAAAAGTCGTTGCGGAAAAGTTTCTTCTCCATTGAAGCAAGCCACAGCCGTCCGCAAACGGCAGAGGAAACAAAGAACTCGTGGGGAAAGTCGTTTCTGTTGCTGGCGGAAACCAATCGGAGACGCACCTCTTACAGGATGTCTGCGATACCGCACGGGGTTGAGCATGTAGAAATTCTTTCTTTGAAATCACATCTTGTAAGGCTGATCTCGCGATCTGTAAGCGTTGTCATGCGATAGGTCATGAACAGTTTGCTGATGCGAGAGCCACGCAATGAACCTAGTGCAAACCGCCGGCAGCACCTCCTGTTGGTGGTCACCATTGACTAATCTTCGGGCTATACCTACTGTTAGAGGTCTTGTTGAGAAGTGCTTTCCTTTATGTGCCTAGCGGACAAGGCCACGCTCGTGAGCCAAAACAAAAGGCGGTAATGAAACTTTGCATCGGCGTGAGAAGATGAAGGACGAAAACTACTCCTGTGATTCTCCATTCCATCAAGAAAAGCAGAGTCAGCAAGCGGTAAACTGGTAACCTGGTTATTGGCAGGCAGCAAGGTCTAAGGGGTTTCGAGGCCGGGGAACATTAGCGGAAAGGACGGCCGATCAGACTTTCCCCGGGGCATTTGTCGTCAAGAAGGGCGCGGCGTCCACCCGCATCGGGCTAGGGCATCTTACACCTTCTTGCGCCTTTCATGTCGAAGACAGGGCGCGAGTGATCGAACAGGGCGTGGCATGCGATCGGGAAATGGTGAGTCAAAAATTTGTCGGTGGAAACACATCACATAAGTAAACATGTGCTCTCTCGTCAAGGTAGATCCACATACTCGCTTTTCACTTTCCATCGCTCTTTGCCTTCCTGGTTAAGCAAGCAAAATCTGTACCTATATATTTGTACCACAGCTACATACAGAAACTATCCCCGCACCTCGAGACTCCCATTGGTTGCCATTCCTCCGGCTGATTGCTTGTCGTATCTCGACTCCAACATCATGTCTTCCGCTTCATCTTGTGCATCATCTCATGGTGCCATGGCTTCCAGATTGCGCACGCTAGCTCTGGGAGCGAAGCCTCACATCAACATTGTCCTTGACAATGAACGTTCATCATACTCAACTTTAGATAAGCTTTCCGGCAAGGTCGAGATCGCCGTTTCTCACAGCACGAGGTTTGACGACATTGAGATTCAATTTATCGGTATGATTTACAGCACTACTCCACTTCCACACGGTAACTAATCTTCTGCCAGGTACTACCAAGACGTTCTTGGAGAAGATGGCAACTACGCCTGGTCTGTCTGGAGGCATGTCAGCCTTTCACCAGTTCTTGAAACTCCGTCAGCCAATTCAAGACTCATGCTACCCTCAACCAAGGATTCTTGAGCCAGGTCGAACTTATGAGTTTCCATTCCTTTTCGTCGTCCCTCAGCACTTACTTCCCCGTGTCTGCCGACATGAAGTACACCACGAATCAGTCCGCGATTGCCATCTACAACTTCCACCAAGCTTGGGTACCATCACCAAGCACGACGACCTGGGCCCGGATATGGCCAAGATCCAATACCAGATTGCTGCTCGCATCACCGCAGCCAACGACATCGATAATACACAGAAGAACTTAGCCACAAAAATGAAGACAATCCACATCATCCCTACCGTCGAGGAGCAACCACCAGTCAATATTCTCGGTCCTGACAGCGACTACATGTTGAGAACCGAGAAGTCCATCAAGAAGGGTGTCTTCAAGGGCAAACTTGGCACTTTGGTCATTGAAGCCGAGCAACCAAGATCACTTCGCCTTCCAAAGCTATACGACCCCGAGCAGACGACCGTCAGCACAGTGACCACTATCAAACTCCGATTTGACCCAGTCGACGCAAAATCGCAACCACCTCGCCTTGGAAGCTTGAGCAGCAAACTGAAGGTTTCTACATGGTATGCAACTGGCGCTCGTATGGATATTCCCAAAAAGAAGGACAGTATCTTCGACCACCGTCAAGGTTTGCACTCGGTCAGCATCCCGCTGTCTTCACGCTGCATGGGCTCAGTAGAATGGACATCGCGAAAGGAATCTGCTTTGGAAGAGGAATGGCTTGCTCGTCGGGACTCTGCCCTTTCGCACCAAGAGGTTCCAAAATACCCCAGCCCAAGCACAAACTACAAAGGCCACGGCTTCTGGACAGCGGAAATCGTGGTCCCGGTCGCACTCCCCAAGGACAAGCACTTTGTACCCACATTCCACAGCTGCCTTACATCACGCACATATTCGCTTAACCTCTCATTGGGTATTCACTCGGCTGGTGTTGGCTTCCCTTCTGTTGATTTGAAGCTTCCTCTCCAGATCTCAGCAGAGGGCAAAGGCGAATCGGACATCCAATCAAGGAACTCGTTGACTGTTGAGGAACAGTTGGAGGAGATGAGAGTCGAGGAAGAACTTCTTGCCACAGAACACAGAGGCAGCTGGTCATACAACGACCTCGAAACACCAGAGTTCTCAGATCTACCTCCAGAGTACGAGGCATATCGGAGACCCATTGTTGGTGTTGCCGGTTAGATAGGAGCAGGACATGAGAAATAAAATGGGATCAGGGAATGGTTTGCTTCGGCGTTGGGTATGGCTTTGCTTGGACTTTCTTTTTCGGTTTTTTAACATACCCGCACCGTCGATGGATGGATGAATGAGGCATGATTGCTCTCTTTTTGCTTTTCTGCGCAATAAATAATCAATAACGACACGCATTTTACTCCCTTACTCGCTCTCCTATTTGACACGTGATGTCAATTCGCACATGGAGAACTCTGCACTCATCTCGCGTTTTGCAGTTCTGCTTTTCTTGAGCAGGAGCATGCCGCGACCTTGAGTGTCGGTTGGTCGTGTTGTTGCGATTTCGCAAGTCTCGGTGATGGTAAAACTTTGCCGAAGACGCGCGAATTCGAGCATTCTGTTCGGCAAAGCTCGCAATCCACCGAGCAGAGTTTCAAAGTCCAATGGGCGCGAGTTCAAGATTGCATCACGAAATGCCATTCCTAATGATGCCGTCCGCCCACCACCAATCTTTTGTAGAAGTACGCGGAAGATAACATGAAGGTGGCTGTTCTGGTGGTGGGTTTGAGCTCGAGCTTTGACCAATACTCGATCGCTAGACCAAGACTTCTGGCCTGATGTGTCAAGCAGACCGGGTCGCCCTGTAAGCAAGCAGTTCAGGTCAACAGATGCTCGATGCACTCGACACATAACTACTGCTGCAGGTAACGATGGCTTGGGTGGTTGTTCAGTCTTACCAGATATCAGTGTGAAATTGAGAAACGCTTCTCCGATCCCTGTCGGCATCTATGATCGTTTTTGTGTAGAATCACTGTGAGTTTGCAAAGCTCGCTGCAAGACCATGCGACAACGGACGGTCTTTGTTGCAGGATGTTGGTAGATACAAAAACATCATGGAGTCTAGATTTGGCGTGGAACTTCAGACTTTCAGAGCTATGACTTCGATATAGATCGAGAGGATATCCTAGTCGGCCTCGAGAGGGAAAATATCCGCATGGAAGTGTGAATAGCATGACCCTGAGTTCTTAACGGCTTTTGTTGAGAACGTGCAGCTTTGGTGGGTGCCACACGCGGAAGGCTCGCGCTCATGTCGCGTCGTTTCTCTCTCGTCTTCTCGTTCCACCTCAAAATGATCTGCATATCGAACCTTGATATCTACGGTAGCATGAGTCTTATCGAGTCGCCTCGAAAGTCTACAGATATGGATCTGCGGTGCTCGTCTTGATAGGGCAACTGGCTATTTAACCGAGGTTAGCCTAAGCTATCGCGATTTCCTTCCTGCGATGTAACCTGACAGATTCTACACCTTGATTCACGACAGCACCAACGTGTCTTTGAAGAAGCGCAATACCATCGACTCTCCAGACTGCATAGGCCAAAGCACTATGAGGGTCAAAATACCACACCCGACCGATGACCGCGCCAGATGCGGAGTTGTCAGTGCAATGATCGAGTGCGTCCGGGCAGACGTGGCAGACATTGAGCAATTCTACAGCTGCAATTTCTCCAACACACGCGTTCGACGTCTGAAAGACTACTTTCGCGATAAGTTGGATGAGCTGACTGGCGTGACCTTTGACCAACTTGATCTGGAGGACCAAACAGATTTTATACTATTGGAGAAATATTTGAATGAACAACTCGATGGTCTCGGTTCTTTCGAAACTTCTCTAGAGGAGCTCAAACCTATCCTTGAACCATTCACATCCAATCTGGTCGATTTGCTTGAGCGGAGGCAAAAAGTCGTGCCGACAACAGGCAGATATGCAGCTGAAGTCCTGTCATCTGCGTGCGGAGAAATGCAAAGGAAGGTTCATGAAATCACGAACAATACATCCAAGACAAGCGATCAAGCAGACCGATTCGTAGCCTATCGTGCGGCGAGCAACCTCGATGAGTTGGAAAGCTTGCTTGAAGAATGGATGACATTCTACAAGGGCTATGATCCCACCTTCACGTGGTGGACGACTGCACCCTATGAAGAGGCACGAAACCAAATGCGACAACTGGCGACTACCGTGAGAGACAAGTTGGTCCGGACGGACGGTGGCTCTACTGCCGACATAGTCGGCCAGCCAGTTGGACGAGCAGGTTTGCTTTCGGCTCTTGATGCTCAGTTTATCGCATACAGCCCTGAGGAGCTAATTCAAATCGCCGATAAGGAGTATGCTTGGTGCGAGCAGGAAATGATCAAGGCATCCGAAGCACTGGATTATGGGCAAGATTGGAAAGCCGCTCTTGAGTATGTCAAGAATCTATTCGTTGAACCTGGCCAACAGATTCATCTTGTTCATGAGCTAGCCGAAGAGGCAGTATCATACGTCAAAGAACACGACATGGTCACGATCCCACTTATCGCCGAGGAATGCTGGAGAACTCTCATGATGACACCAGAGCGACAGAAGGTCAACCCTTTTTTCCTCGGAGGGGAAGATATTATCGTATCGTACCCCACTGACACAATGTCACACGCCGACAAACTCATGTCCATGCGCGGAAACAACAGACCAATGTCGAGAAGCACGGTCTTCCATGAGCTTATTCCTGGCCATCACTTGCAGATGCACATGATCGCTCGATACAGATCTTACCGAAGCCTCTTCACCACGCCATTCTGGATCGAGGGCTGGGCCTTTTACTGGGAGTTCATCCTCTGGGATCGTGGCTTTGCTGGTACTCCGGAAGAGAAGATTGGAATGCTGTTCTGGCGTATGCACCGTTGTGCTCGTATCGTCTTCAGTCTCAAATTTCACCTGAACGAGATGACGCCGCAAGAATGCATTGACTATCTGGTTGAGAAAGTCGGACACGAAAGAGCAACTGCAGAAGGCGAGGTAAGGCGAAGTTTCAATGGAGACTATTCTCCACTCTATCAAGCTGGATATATGCTTGGAGCGCTGCAGATCTATGCCTTGCGAAAGGAGATGGTTGAAGGCGGCGAACTCTCCGAGAAAGAGTTCCATGATCGCATGCTGAGAGAGGGGGAAATGCCCATTGAGATTCTGAGGGCCTTGATGCAGGGACGAAAGCTGCAACCTGGTCACAAAGCAGCATGGAGATTTTATGATCTCTAAGTGATAGACGATCAAAAGTTGGACACAAGACATATGTGCTTCTTCACGGCTGACCTTGACGTAGCTGCAAAACTCGAGCCCAGCATCGAATTCTTGCTTCACTTCAAGGGTTCTAAGCTATCTGTCGAAAGGCAAAATGCTTTTGATAAGTCGACAAATCTCCACTGAGAGCGGCACTTCTCTGCAATCTCCTTGGATAATTATGTTACGACCAAAAACTTTGTGTATCTTGATGGATGTTCAGTAAGGGCCTCATGAGATTGAGAGCTCGGTTCCAGTGCGATCTCTGTACTCTTACAAGCGCGTTACGTGCGTATCATGCCGTAGCTTCGAGAAGGTAGCACGAGGCAAAAAGCTTCGGTATGCTTGATACGACGTTCATGCAATTGCCCCACTAATTACTATATATTGCAGCGCTACCGCCCCCGCACGTCGAGTCGGCCTATCGGCAGGTTGGCCACTTAGGCGTACTCGATATCCTTGATAGTGCTTGCTTCAGCCGTCCGCTATAGAGATAGATAGCATTGTCCAATGAGACACGATGTAACGTCGCATGATGCTATCTCTTGATCCTTCAACCATTCACCAAGACATAAAGTGTCTGCTTCGACTCGATCGTACGTCTACTGCTGTCTTCGGTTACATGCTCTGTCCGGGAACAGGAACGACATGAAGTTCACACAATCCAAAGGGTCCCACGGAGCTGTGGAGGAGGTCTTCGAGGTACCAAAAGGTGCCCCACATGAAGCTCAAGTACTGGGCGAGGTCGAAAAGCTTCATGCAGCGCATCAATTCGACCCCAACCTTCCGGATGCCGAGATACAGGCTCTCGACGAGGCTACGAAGACTGCCAACGTCGAGAAAGCTCTCGCAGTTGACGAAACTTTCACCAAGGAATCACCTTACGAAGCCGTTCGCGCTGCCGTTCGAGACACAGATGGCGAGGAAGTTGCCAACACCATACGAGCATGGCTACTAGGATTCATCTTCGTCACACTTTCAAGCGGTATCAACATGTTTCTGAGCATGCGCAGTCCCGCTATCACCATCCCGACGGTGGTCATACTGTTGGTTGTCTATCCTTGTGGTCAGCTGCTTGCAAAGGTACTTCCGGAAAGGAGATTCACCACATTTGGCATGCAGTGGACGCTAAATCCAGGCCCATTCTCGATCAAGGAGCACACCGTAGTAGTTCTCATGGCCAACGTCACATACGGCTATGCTTACAGTACGGATGCTCTGCTTGCTCTCAAGGCCAAATCGCTATACAACCTTGATATGGGGTGGGGATTTCAACTACTCTTCACGCTGAGCTCCCAGGTCATCGGCATTGCTTTTGCTGGAGTGTTCCGACGCTTTCTCGTATGGCCGGCAGCTCTGATTTGGCCGGCCAACTTCTCTATGACTACCTTGCTGTATGCCCTTCACGACAAGAGGAAATCCGATCCGGCTAAAGCAAACGGATGGCAAATTTCTCAATATCGCTTCTTCGTCTATGTTGCTGTAGGCTCTTTCGCTTACTACTGGATACCAGGTGTCATTTGGCAAGGGCTATCGGTCTTCTCCTTCGTCACATGGATCAGGCCTAATAACGCCACCATCAATCAGCTTTTTGGTGGCTTCACTGGCCTCTCATTGATACCCTTGACATTCGACTGGACGTACGTAACAGCATACCTAGGCGATCCATTGCTTAGTCCGACCTTTTCGCACCTCAACACAATCATTGGGCTAGGAATATTCATGATCATCACAACACTAGGTGAGTCGATATAAGCTCTCCCTGGTACCGCTTACTTTGCAAAAGAGTTGCCGCCTTGGTGCAGTGATCTTATGCACGCAGAAGGTTATGGAGAGCGCGATTGCCTATTCTCATATACTAATAAGTACTAGGCATTTCGTATACTGGCGCTCTATACTCTGAATATCTACCGATCAACACCTCCACGACATTTGATAACACACAATCAAAGTACAATGTGACCAGGATCCTCGGTCCCGGCTACACCTTCGATGTTGAGAAATATCAGAAATACTCACCGATGTTCCTTGCCCCAACTTTTGCACTGAACTATGGTCTGAGTTTCGCCGCACTCATAGCTGCGATTGTCCACACCATCGTGTATCATCGCGGTGAGCTATGGACTCGCCTGCGTCTCGCAAGGAAACAGGAACCACAAGATGTCCATATGCGTCTCATGTCGAAGTATCGCGAAGCTCCGGATTGGTGGTACGCGGTATTATTCGCCATAGCCACTGCATTTGGCCTCGCGACTGTGTTGGGATATTCTTCGCAGTGTCCTTGGTGGGCATACTTTGTGTCCCTGATCATTGCTCTGGTATTTATCATTCCCTGCTGCATGATCCTCGGTATCACCAACATCCAGCTATCGCTCAACGTCATTTCACCCTATCTAGCTGGCTTCATGATTCCTGGTCGTCCCATCGGAGTGATGATTTTCAAGGTCTACAGCACCATTGTTCTCGGACAAGCTCAGACTTACAGTCAAGATCTAAAGTTGGCGCACTACATGAAGATTCCGCCTCGCATCACCTTCTGGTCACAGGTCGTCATGTCATTTTGGGCCTCCATCGTCCAAGTGGCCGTCATGAATTGGACACTCAGCAATATTCCAAACGCCTGTGCTTCGGATCAAGCCTCCCATTTCACCTGCCCCAATGGAAGGACATTCTTCTCGTCAAGCATCACGTGGGGTGTAATCGGTCCTCAGCGTATGTTTGGCCCTGGATCTATCTACGCTGCCTTCAACTGGTTCTGGCTAGTTGGTGCTCTACTGCCAATTACGTTCTATGTGTTGACACGATTCTTCCCGCAAAAGCAATTGCGCTTCTTACACGCACCTGTTATGCTTGGAGCCATGTCTTGGCTGCCACCAGCTACACCTTTATCATTCACATCTTGGGCTATGGTCGGTCTGACGTTCAACTGGTGGATCCGAAGACGCTACAATGGCTGGTGGAGCACCTACAACTATATCACAGCTGCAGCGTTGGACTCTGGGCTCATCATTGCTACTCTTGTGATCTTCTTTGCTATCACACTGCCTGAAGTTTCTGTGCCAGCGTGGTGGGGTAATGTGGGTGTCTTTGAGACTATGGATTCTTTGGGCACTGCGATTCGGAAGACCGTTGCTGATGGCGAGACTTTTGGACCCAAGACTTGGTGATCTTCGTTTGTGGTTGTCCTATATTTATACACCAGTATCTATCTTGATTTCTACAAACAGCCAACTTCCTTGATCATACTAAGCTGTTGTATTGGCTGCAGGCTTGCACTCAGGATATCCAAGGTTGCCTAACCATGCGCCAGAGTTAAACTCAGCGACAATAGCTGAGATCTGCCATTTCTGAGCACCGGTGCCGAAGCCACCACCTTCACCTGGCTGAGCAGGCTCTACGGTAGCGATGCTGATACCCTGAACAGGAAGAGGACTCTGGTCAGAGAGCCATCTGATGATGACGGTGTTGCAAGTGTTCCACAAGTTAAGAATCACGAAAGGAACTGGAGGCTGTGCACCCTGGCCAGCGAGGAATTCAACTTTGGATGAGAAGGTCAGGGAGCCAAGCTGGTATTTTTCTTAGTAATGTTCGAAACATTCGATTGGCTCTACATACGTCTGAGGCTTGAAGTCCAGGTTCGTGAATCAGAGTGTTGACGCTGTCCGACTGATCCGTGAAGTTGCTTGTGAACAGCTGCACAGCCAGGGCCTCGGTGTAGTTCGAAATGGTCAGACCGAAGCTGGTGGCGATCAAGGAGGCGTCTGGGGCCGAGATACATGTAGCGTTACTGCCACGGTGATACGGTCCAACAGGGCCGACATGGTGAGGCGGGGAGGGATGACCGGGACGCTCGAATGGAGTATAAGCGACGGCAAGCGAGAACAACGATGCAAGGACACAGCTACGCATATTGAAGTAGATAGCAAATGTCCAGTAAACGTAGGTGAAATAGATTGATACGGACAGAACACTACAAGGTGGGGTGCTTGTTAATATACTTGTAGAGATTTTGCTTCAGCACAACGTCATGAAGAGATCGCTCTCATCTGTTCAGCGGCTGGTTTCCTCAGAAATTTGAACTATTGCCGTGTTTTTGGTTGAGCATTGTTCCATTTGCTGGTTCGGGGGATATGCACGTCGGAAGAGGGGGGAGAAAGGAATATCGATCTACAAGTCAGCTGCATACATGTATACCATGTTCACAAACTCTCGATCCATGGTCAAACGTCACTGAAGCAGAAAACCCCTGCGCCTGAAAGTATGAAATCTGGGAATAGGATCAAGCCTTTACAAGCCTTGAGAGTGTACCCTACCGCCATGCGTTGACCTCGACGCGACATATGTTTGAGTAACGAAGCCCCCCAGAGAGTTTCGCAGTCTGATTTTAGTGGCCGTAAGGAAGGAGCTCCAATGAGCAGCGAAGCTCTAAGTAAGCTATCTTGCTCGCATGGTCCCAGACTCCCGGCGTTCGCAAGCTTTGCTGATCGAGATCGTGCTTGGTGACGATCAGAAAGGAAGGAAGTGGGTGCGAGGAGGAAGGTGGGTTTCAGTACCGACACACTTGCGAAGTCCGCCCGGCGGCCAACCACGACGCTTGCCGAACAAACCTCCGAAAATATGCAACGGTGATCAACCTTCGGAATAACATCCATGAGCGCATCTACCTATATTCATCGCTCTGCACAGCTGATGAAATGTCAAGCATTCGAGCACCGCTCTTCTGGTATGACTGAGGTTGCTGGTATGACGCTTGATCACCATGTCTTGACAAGCACCAAAACATTCTATTTGAAAGAGCTCTCGATGTAAATCCGGAAGTGATAAAATCGAGTTCGTGCATCTCGACATGTAGGTAAATGGCCTCGGAGAATTTGGCAACATGGAGATAGCGTGCGTGGTACATACTTCCGAGATCTGCACGAGCAATCAAGTCGCCTTGTATCGTGCTGACGAGGCAGTAACGATGGGATATATATAAACCACTAGCTACCAAGACGCCTGTGTTGCTCCCTCCCTGCGTCAACTGACTACCAGAAATGCACATCTCAAACGAAACCCCTCTTGAAATTCTCATCTTGGGTGGAGGCGTGGCAGGTCAGTCATTCCCCATCGCTGTTGTTTTCACAATGCTAATGCAGATTGTGAGGCCTCACGGCTGCCATGGCTTTGGCCAAGTTCTCACCTGAGTCCGCACCGCCAAAAATCCGTGTCTTCGAGATTCGTCCCAAGCCTGGAGTCATCGGCGTACTGCATAACCAAGCTCCTTCTAGTTTACCTTCTATCTTACTAATATGCATGACAGGGCGCTGTCAACCTGACACCGAATGCTCTGAGGCTGCTCGACCGTCTGGATGTGTTACCGATCATGCGAGAGAACAACTACGGAATGGAAATTGACGCCATTGAAATTTTCAGTGTGTACCAACCAGTACAGCTGGGAGAGTCAAGCTTCAGGGGACCTGAAGGCAAAGGTCTTGGAAATCCGCCATACAAAGTGTGTCCATAGATGTGCACGTGATCTACAGCCCTTCTCTGACATATCCTTCAGGCATTACGAGTCACACGTGCGGATGTGATGAAAGCTCTCGTCGAAGCTGTCGAGAAATGCCCGAATGTCGAATTCACCTGCGGCAAACGAACAACCAAAATCGACGAAGATGCAGAGACGGGCATCACATTGACCTTCGACGATGGTACTACAGCTCATGGAGATATGCTGGTTGGCTGCGACGGTATCCACAGCGCTACTCGTCTCAAGCACGTCGAGCCCGAACGAAAAGAAATATACTCTGGCATCGCAAACGCCTTTGGCTTCGCACCTCTCAACAAGGACAACCCGAAGATCCAGGATCCGAGCCAATTGCATTTCTACAAGACGGCGATCAACTTCGCACGCCGCGGCATGATGCTGTCGAGCTTCTACGAGCCGACCAAAACTTCGGTCTACGTTGGAGGTGTATTGCAAGTGCCCGAAATCGAATCACGGGATGGCTGGAAGGTACGCGGCGCTGATCAAGAGGCTACGAAGCAGGATATGCGAGAAAGATTCGCTACTGATGACGTTGTGTTTGACGACCTCAAAGCTTTGATAGACACGGCGGAAGACTGGTTCATGTGGCCAATTTCCACCCTACCGCCAGGAGGCCGTTGGGCTACAGAACGTACGATGCTCTTAGGTGATGCAGCTCATGGTATGGCGCCGCAAGGCGAGGCTACAGGAATTGTACTAGAAGATACGGTGTTGTTTGCGAGGTGTCTGGCAAGGCAGCAGGAGCTTGGTACCGGAGGCTTCAAAAATGCGTTTGAAGCCTATGAAAGATTGCGAAGAGACCGCATCAACGCAGCGTTTACAGAGTCTGGAGCTGTCATTAAGACCGTACAAGACGCTGGATGGCTTGGTCACAAGATCAAATGCTTTGTGGTGCCGTGGTTCTTGTGGTTCACGAGCGGTAAACGCGAGAAGCATTTCACCGAGGATGTCACCACATCCGATCTCGGCTTTTGATAATCGACGCATGTAGACATGACTCACGACTTCTAGCGTTAATGAGCACTTTGACATCTTTGAAACATGTTGAAAACGATTGAGCAGAAAATTTGATTCATCTCGGCTTCAGCTGTGTTTATCGCCCTGACTACACACATTTCCAGCTACTTGCGGAGTCAATCTTTCCATGAGTGTAAACAGGTTGTTTAGGGAAAGGGCAAAGAAGTCTTTGACTGTACACTCCCTTCGCTGGGTTGTCGTCGTTGTACTTAGTAGCAATTAACCTCTCGGGAGCTGTGCCATTTTCGACCCAGCGCATCAATGCAAGGAGACCGTTGTGCTGCGAGTCATCGAAGCCCGGAACGCCATGGCTGACATTAGTCAAAGGCTGACTGGCACCTCCGATATACCAGGGAGAGTACTGACTTCCGGAGCAATGGCTCATACCGGCAATAGGGAAGAATCGGTAGAAGTCGTCCATCTCAATACCGTGGGGAGCGACCGATGAGGCTACTTGGCTGTAGAAGTAGGTGCTAGATCTGTAAGGAATGATAGGATCGGAGGTTCCGTGCCAGTGGATGACTTTACCGCCTCTCTTCTGGAAGGTCGATAAGTCATAGTCATCTGGAGACGCGTTTCCGGGATCAATAGCTTCGGAGAGACGAACCACACTCTCGTTGAAGGTACTCCAGTCGTAAGGCTCGGTTGTGTTCAGTAGAAGATGCTGGATCATTCCGGTTCCCATGGGATTCGGTAGAGGACTGTCACCAATGTATGCGGTCAGAGGCGTACCGAGCGAAGGTGCAGGAAAGATCAATGTGCCGTCAAAGTAGGTCCAGTCGTGCAGTGCCTTGTAAAGAGTGTCTAGCTGAGGACGCGTGATGCAGGCAGAAGTGTTCGAAGAACTCTCACAGAGCAGAGTCAATGGGTTGAACACACATCCCTCAGGGTTCATGATAACCTTGTCTGTCACACCATCTTGAGGATCGCACTGCTTGAGAATCTCGTCGTTGATCACAGTAGCCAAAGAAGCCGAGATGTGGTGAGAGGAGTTCTGAGGCAGGTTGCCAAGGGTTGCCTGACTGGTGTAGATGCCCAGGTGAGGAATCCACCATGCTGGAGCACCAACGAAGAGGCCGTCGAATGCTTCAGGAGATACTTGCATCTCTTTCAATCCCTGTCGGCCTCCAGTTGAGCATCCCGAGTAGTAAGAGTACTTGTGGTTTTCTCCGTAGTATGCGGCAGACAGCGCTTTGCCGACGAGGACCGAACCGTGCATGGCTCGCCATCCCCAATTCTCGAGTGATCCTTTGTTGAGAGCAAAGGTCGAGTCCAGCGGGTTCGCATTGTCGTGACCGGTGTCCTGTTTCATCGTCAATGATGTACCACAAATTGGAGACTTTGCATTTGCTTACGGTAGTCAAAGCTGCGAACCCATACTGAGAGTAGATTCCAAGATCCTGCCAATTGGTAAAGCCAGCATAACCACCATTTCCGGTCGTCATGATGCGTGAGTTCCACTTGTTGGGCAGGTATATCGCCATGTTGTAGGACGAGTTGCCAGGCGTGGGTACGCGAACGCTCACAGCGCATCCTTCAGGCAGACCTGTAGCATTGGCATTGGCGTACGCATCTGTGAATGTTCCGCCCGCTGCCACTTTTGTAACATAGTTGAAGGTGGAATTGGAAGGAATGATCTTTTGGAAGGCTGCTTGAGAGCAGTCTTTCGCTTCGGCGAGTAGAGGCAGGGCGAGGACAGCGAGCCCGAGAGTCTGAGACAGCATGGTGGTCCTTGTTTGCGAACTAAAGACTGTGCTTGATAGGTGCATAATTGATGGTGGACACTGCACTTATAGTAGTCCAAACCATACCGGGTAGACCATCATATCGCCCTCGGTAAACGGTTACGTCTCAACCGCATACCGCCTTCGCTAGACTTCGTTCTTCTGCACACTGCGCTCGCTAAATGTGGTCTCTGTTTGAGTGGCCCATGATGGATGAGATGCAGATCAAGGAAGCGGCAAGCCTATTCTGGAAAACTGGGGAGAGGTTGGAGTCAAGACGCGGGGTGGATCAGCAGGAGAAAGGACAACACGGCAGTTGAGCACGGGAAGAACGAGATGTCAGTGTCGCGGCGATACTTTGTATAAACTCGTTGGTTCCAGCCTGAACTCCTCACTCGCAAATTGTCAATATCCTGGTTGCTGTTGCAAGACAGAGTTGGCAGCGTTGATCCTCAGGCCGACCGAGACGGGGTCGCCAAGACCCAGAAAAAGCTCATCAACTTGACGCGTGACGCGTGACGCGCTTTCCAGCCTAACAATGAAGCAGCCCGGTCTCGAGCAAACACCCACTGAGTGTGTCAGGCTGCAAGTCTCACAAGGTCACTTGCAGCATTGAGCTGTTTTCAGGCGACTTGACACCCAGCGACGGTTCAACTCTTGTACGAGTTGGATCTAGTATTTGGACCGATGGCACTTCGTCTCTCAGCCTCAGTCTACAAGCCATTGCTATCGCTACAGGTGAATTGGAGACCAAGCGTAGTTATCACGCCGTGATCGAGATGTCTTCGCGCTGGTACAGACGCCAGAAATTTGTGTAAACGCAAGTCGGACTTGGAAGTGACAGATTTTTCTTCGCTGGGATCTTCTCCCCTTACATTTACAATTGTTGCAGCAAGTCAACAACTTAGGGCTGGGTCGTCGAATTGTTGCTGCCTGGTCACAATATGCACCGGACAGACTGACAGGTGCCCGCGCAATTACGGATTTGTTGAATCTCGAGATCCTTCGAATTCACGTCGACACATAAATATTGAGCATCACCCCATTGGCAGGAAAGGTCTCGAACAAATTGACAAGATCCAACCGCGCAACATCAACATGTCTCTCAAACATGATTCAGGGTTACTTGCTACTATCATCGAAAAGTCATTGCTACGCGCCTCGAACATCACTTTTGCTGGACTAATACTTACAGTGTGTATTGGGAGCATGGATTACATGATCAGTATCTAATTCTGCCAGTGTCTGGCTCTTTACCTCTCCTTCGTAGTCTGGGACGTATTCCTAGGACCACTTTCCGACATTCCAGGACCTAAGTTGTGGGCGGCGTCGTACTTCCCCAAAGCATACATGATGTGGACAGGCTCAGAGCACGAGACCTTACAACGACTGCATGAAACATATGGTCCCGTCGTCCGAATCACACCTCGCGGAATCAACTATACCGATGCTGCTGCTTGGAAGGATATATACGGTCATCGAACTGGCGGCAAGACCAAAACTTTTGAGAAAGACCCCACGCTGTATATCAACGATCCCACCGGAGAGACACATATCTTGATCGCGAACGACGCCGATCATACCCGCCATCGTCGCATTCTGGCTAACAGTTTCTCGGACAAGGTGCGTACCTTCCAGTTATCGATCACACATGAGCAAGAAGCTTGAGAGAATCTTGTAATGCAGAACTTCGCGATTGACTGTTCCTCAGGCACTGAGAGACCAAGCGCCACTACTAAAGCAGTGGGCAAACACAATGGTCAGAAAGTTGAAGGAAGTTGCAACACTTGACAAAGGAGTCGATATGGTCGCCTACTATAACTTCACCACGTAAGTCACCAATCGTTGTGGGGTTTTGAGGCATATGATACTGATGACTGCAGGTTTGATATCATGTCGGACTTGACGTAAGGCATGAAATTGACCTGCAATGGACACACCGACTAATAGTCATAGATTCGGTGAACCATTGAACGTGCTCGAAAACTCCGAGTAGGCTTTACTACCCAGTCTCGATATTATACCCTTGATGGCGACTGACATGACCTCTCAGATACAATCCTTGGGTCAAGTTGATCTTTGGCAGTATGAAGATTATAGGCAAAATTACAGCGATCAAGCAGATTCCAAACATGCCTCGGATCATCATAGCGCTAATGCCGAAATCTGTGCGCCAGAAGGGCAAGAAGCACCAGAAATTCTCGTCCGATCGGGTAGATCGTCGTTTGGCGCGCGATCCTGGCCGTCCGGATCTGTGGACAGAGGTCTTGAAACGATCTGGTGATCTCTCCGACACCATAGCTGGCATGTCCCTCAGCGAAATGCATGCGAACGCTGGAGTTTTCATGACTGGCGGCACGGAGACGATTGCAACGCTACTCTCCGGGTTGACATACTATCTACTGATCAATCCGGACAAACTTGCCAGATTGGTGGCTGAGATTCGCAGCACTTTCACGGCTGAGAGCGAGATCACCGTGGATGAGTTGGCCAGACTGCCCTATCTCAATGCCTGCATCGAAGAAGGCCTACGCATATACCCACCCACTCCTGCCAGCCTGCCTCGAAGAGTACCTCAGGAGGGCGCGTTCATAGCTGGGAAATGGATCCCTGGAGACGTCTCCGTCGCAATAAGCCAATGGGCCACTAACCGACACACCGTAAACTTCCGAGATTCCGCGTCCTTCATACCTGAACGCTTTTTGGGAGATCCAAAATACGCATCTGACAATTTTGCTGCTTTCCAACCATTCAGCACTGGGCCTAGGAATTGCATTGGCAAGAACTTGGCCTACCATGAGATCCGGCTGCTGCTTACCATGACGCTCTGGAACTTCGATTTGTCTTTGGAGGCAGAGAGCAAGGAGTGGTCGAATCAGAGACTGTTCATATTCTGGGAAAAGAAACCGTTGATGGTAAAACTGAAGGCTGTGAGAGTGTGCGATGATGCCTGACGTTGGTTCGGAAGTAATCTGCTTCAGGCTATCAAGATCTAAACATCAAAGCGACAGCTTTCGGGATGTCGGCTGGATTGACTGTCAAGATGTTAGTATGATCGTCCATGCCAATTGCAATTTCCTTCTGGGGAAAATGAATCATTAAGAGCTCCGAGTCGCTCTTTCTCGGCTGCTTATCGAAGCTCAAAAGGTACATTGCAATCACGCTGGACATGGGTACCACTCTCTCTACTCACCAAATTCGCCTCACCTCACCTTCATGGATTACGGAAAGTTGACGAATCTTCACATTGAACTTTGGCTGCTGGTAGGCGATCGAAGCACTCAACTTTCGGACTTGTCGCCAGTGAGTCTTGTGCGATTGGCTTTGCAATATTGTGATACTGCCGTATATCAGGAATTCAGACGCTGGTTATCAGTCGAGCATTGCCTAACTTGAAGTTTGTGGGTGTTCGGCTTCTGTCGGATGCGCTGAATTCGCTTCTGACACCTTGGAGGAGGCCATGGCACATTTGAATCAACGCTGTAAGGTCGGTGGTGTCGAGTTGGGAGGCGATTTCTAAGTCTGTGAGGTAAGTTTCGATTTATGTAGATGTCTTGTGAAGAGCTGGGTAAGTATGATATGAAGAGAACATATCGTAAAGTGTAAGTCAATCGATATTCCGGAACATGATATGACGTTCGGTATCCAGTGAGAGCGTGCCCAATAATCTATTTCCCCAGGCAAACCGATGCAAGCTAGATAGTACCTTGTATGATGTCTACAGCTTCAATATACCTATGATTAAGTCCCAGAGAAGAAAAGGGCGACAGCGACGGCACTCGGGAAGTACGGCAAAGTCTGAAACGTGATTCACAGTCACACCATGTATCTCAACCAACCCCTTTGTAACACCATCGAACGTAAGGCCCAACATGTCACAAAACCTCTTCTTTCATCGAACACAGATAGTGGAACACAAATAGATTGTCGAGAAGCAATTCTTGGGTATCATGACAAGATTATTTCTATATACAGATAATGGCCAGCAGTAACCGAGAGAAAGGAAAAATCCAGAAGAGTTGGAAATCGCAAGCTAATTTTAGGGAGAAGAAAAGAAGTAACAGAAAAGAAGAGGCTCGCTCGCAAGTCCAGACTTTTTGGGCGGGTTTGTGTTACAGCAGCAGCAGCTATCCGGGCCGCCTGTTGTGTATTACTGCACTATTCCTGTCGCCATCTCAAATGGCGGATCTGTGGCGAAAATCTTGTACGATTGCTTCAAGCAATGGAGGCATACACGATAGCGGTGATGGTGCTGTTTGTGCATTGTTGGCAGCTGTCTGTGGTGCAGTCGATGTTGGCTTGTGTGATGTTTGCGTGACTGAATTCTGTGACTCTGTTGTAGGGATATTCACCGACACTTTTGATAATCAGCTAGATGTTTTGAGATATACAATGGAGAGATGGGGAACACTCACGAGTCATCTTCGTAGCTGTATTCCATTTGCAGGGTGAATTGGTTCAACCCCTTGTATGTGTCTTCCTTGAAGTTCCAGCCTAGACTGCTGTTTTGGCAGGGAATCTGTGTGGTGTTAGTGATTGCTTCTTGAGCGATTGGTAAGTAAACGTACATATTCGCCTTCCGGGTAGGGTCCTTCTGGTGCCCATGATCCGAAGCAGATGGTCTTCATGTCGTGGGTGTCGACCACGAAGCTCATCGTTGTGTTCTCAGTCAAGTGTCCAGGAGACATGGCAGCGTGGAGCTGGAGCTTCGAGATATCCATGCCGTTCGATGAAGCACCGATGCGCGAGAATGTGGTGATGGGAACAGCAAAGACAAGAGGAGCAGCTGCGAGTGCCGCAAGAGCACCAAGTGATTGACGAAGAGTGAACATTATGATTTGTGTAGATGTGGTCGTAGGAGTAGAAAAACGCGAAAGACTAGTGTTGAAAGGTTTGATAAGAAAGACCAAGAGCAAAGGAATGGAGCGTCAGTAAACAGCAAGTCGTCTAAGGACTTATAGGTATGCTAGAGGGCAGCCAAGTGAAACTCCGTTCGCGATACCTTGCTCAGGCGACGAACTATTGAGTGACCTGAAGCACGCAAACGTGCACGATTCATCAGGCGAGAGAGTTCGCTGCCTTGCTAAGTCAACCTCATCGCCGGGTGGACACTGGGAGGACCTGGGGTTACAAAGTGCACGAGTGAGGATTGTCAGGCACAGTTTCCTGTTTGGCCGATAGTCCAGGGGTTATAGTTGCAAGCCCTTGCGCCGTCGTTTGCGGAGGTCTTGTGCTGGGTACCGAGTGTTGCTATTGTGGGATGCCGACTGTCTCTCGAGACGTAGATCCAGGAGTTTCCTCTCACCTTCGCAATACAGCGACCATTGATGTGGTTGTGAAAGCTCATAACACTTTTGCTCTACCACTGTCATCCACAGATATAATTTATCTGATGAGCTCTCATCGCAAATGCTCAATGTTCGAAACCTATCGTACATTCTAACAGATAGATGGGTGCGGTTTTCAGCACACGGGGTTGTTGTTTGAGAGTTTGCGGGGTGTCAGAGATTCGCTTGATAAACACGATCTAGCGTTTCACGAATGCTCTTGGTATACGGACCGTGCCGACGAGTGAAAACCATGGCACGAGGACATGCGGGAGTGTTTTGTGCTGGCAGCATATTGTATAACTGGCATGTGTCTGCGGAAAGCCGCACAGATATAGGCGGTCCTAAGTTGAACCTTGCGTTTCCAGTAAAGTGCTGCACATTGAGATCAGAATAGGAGTGACATGGACATCGAAGATCGAAACGTGGTTTGCGATAATAGGTTGCATGCGGATGATTAACCCCCAGATGAACTCCGGCATCTATGGCTATGTCGATCTTCTTCCGTCGGATCATGTGGATCCTGGTAAGCGGGATTGTTCGATGGCCGCCCAAGTAGTCTAAAAAGCATTCATGTTGAGGAGAGATACATGGCCGTCGAAAGCAGCGTCTCGCATTAGTATAAGAAGGTATACTGTACTTGAGAATACCGTTGCAGAAGAGGGTCCTCAGAGCCGGAGAATTTCAACGAATAACTACTGTACTTGGAGGCAGTTCCCCGACAACGGGCGAAACTCCACACTATTTTTAAAGGTAATTTGCTCGTCTATAATTAGTGATGAGGCTTTACACAAGACCAGAGTCACAAGATTGGGACAGACAAGACTTTACCACTCTCGGTCAAGCAGGCTGAAAAGAGGAGAGCAAGATGTTGATCCTGACTCTGTGTGAAGCTCTCAGCGCGGGCCGCGGATGTCCATCCTCATTCAAAAAAAGAGATGCGGATGTGTGATAGGCCGAGCATGCGCGTAAGAGAGAGCTCGAGCAAGCGAATGAGGGGCACGAGAGACATGGACGGAAGAGTTTATCGCAACAGGAGAACGCCTTGCAGCAGGGAGTGCATGAACACAAGTCAAGTCCAGAGGCCAGACCGGTTGGAAGGGCAGCAAAGAGCATTACGTGCTCGGGGAGAGATGAATGGCTTTTTGCTAGTCTTTGTCGCGCCAAGCAAGCAATTCGCAACCGCCAAAAAGGTAAATATGTCAGCTTCAAGGTCATCAGGCACTCTGAAGTGAGTGATGCTGTCAGACACGTCCGGCCTTACGGTATACTTGACTAGAGTGGGACCCGAAAGTCCGGAAGATCAGTGGGAGTGCCGAAATTCTACAGTCGAGTAAAACAGAGATCGACTCTTGTGCGAATCAAAAGAAGACGGCAACAGGAGGTCTTCTCTTTGCTCGGAGTGTTCAGAGATAGACTAGCTTCCCTTGGGTGGGCTGCAGCAACCCCTCGATTTGCTCAATCTCGGCGCGTGCGCTCCAGACCATCGGCTCATTCAGCGAACAGCAGCCCTTGGAGGGTGGAGCAGACTATTCAAATGCTATCCAAACTGCATTGGCAGAAAAGGACGAACCGCAAATCTCAGCAGTCCTTTGAAGGCCACAGCCTGTCGCCGCAGCCTTCGCCCGGTACGTATACCAGCCTATCAGTGTGTTTGTTGCTATATACGGACACCAAGGATGGTGCAACAAGAGGATAGGAGAAGCAAAGAAGATTTCAGCTAATATTCGACCATGTCTACAGAGCTACAGTCTGAAGGAGCATCTGCAAGTCCACCTTCTCGACGGCCTGGATTCCTCTCTCGAGTACGCAGTCAGCGATTCTCGACGGTCAATCTGCCAGCCAACTCATCACATCAAGGTGGGTCTTTATAAAAACGGTTGAGATATTGGTCGCTGACACGACATCAGAAGCGTCAAGCAACCCAGTACCCAAGCGACATTCATACTACCAGCCTGCCCAGCCATTGTACGACACGGCCGAGGCTCAGCGTCCGGTATGAACAAGTCGCAGGGTCATCAGGTGACGAATGACATGCTGATATTCCTTGACAGAGATCGGCAACTCCAGAGCACTTTGCACCAGCTCCCAGGGCGAATCAACAGTCGGCGACAGCAGCAGACTCAGCGTCGCGGTCGTCAAGTATCTATACGTCGGGAAACGTTGGTGGAGAGAGTCTGACAGGCATCTGGAACCCGGGGCAACTGGTACCAGACGGCAGCCCGTCAGAGCAGTTCGAAGACTTGAGCCAGACGATTTCAGGCATGAGTGTCAACGGAGCAGACTCGCTGTCATCAGATTCGGGGCCAACGATGAACGACCGGTTCATGCAACGAAGGTTGCAGCGGCTAAACACCGAACAGGGTTTCCGCGAGCAGCGTCAAGCTTCGCAGTCTCAGGCGCAGGCGCAGGCGCAACACTCGAAATCGTTGTCGTTGGCTCAGGCTGATTTCCACCACCAACAAGCACAACAACAACAATCCATACTGCATCACTCGGATCAGCCGCTGCCCTCCCGCATTCCTTCTCAAGTCATCCCCAGCGTCCCTGCTTCGACCGCCACGACGCCGTCCTCGTCCTCCGCTTCGCCGCACTCGCACTTCCGTCACGACACTCCGCAACAGCCTCAATACCAACCGCTTAGGAATTTCGCAAAACTCCACGACGACGGCCCAATCCACCTCTCCACCTCACCGAGCAAAGCCACCCCGCGCCAGCCCTCGATGGCTTCCTCCAACCAAAGCCCCGCCCCGACCGCTAGAGACCCTTCGATCCTGTCGCAACAACAACCACAGCAATCCAAAGACGTCGGTCGCTCGACGCCCCAGCCACAGGCCGAGGACTTGACCGAGGACCAGATTCGCCAACTGCTCAACGACCACAAGGAGCTCCGTAAGCCCTCCTACAATTCTTTGCGCCTCGAGTCCTTGCTAATTGTTACTAGGCGAGAAATACCAAAAGGTCAAGAAGTACTATTTCGAAAAGGAGGACCAGGTCAAGCAACTGCAAAACAGTCTCGCCCACCAACGAATCGCTCAGTCGCGCACTTCTCTCGACGACGGCGAATATGCGACCCGCTTCAACCGCCTCGACGGCCTGATCGCGCAATTGTCATTCAGCATTAGGAAGAGCTGGAAGTCGGTGCCTACTTGGCTGACTCCCGCCGTCAACAAGGATGCTATCTCTATCGGAAAGCAGGAGATGACGGCAGTGGGACGAGCTTTCATTTCAAAGTGGCTGGTAGAGGATGTCTTCGACCGCTACTTCCATCCGGATCTTGACTTGGCTCTCTCGACGCAGTTGAAGCAGATGCAGAACAACATTCGACTCTTCGCCCCGCCCGCATCGGTACATGAGGATGAAGAGTACCTCACTTCAAAGGTCGTCAATTGGCGCTTGACCACACTCGAGGCCATGCAAGACATTTTGCGCTTGCCGGAAGCTCAGAACCACCGCTCTCACATGACCGACCTGCTCAAGACGCAGCTTAGCACTGCCTTGGAATCCCACCTCGACAACCCGCCCATGTCTGACCTTGAAGGTGGCGTGCACATGATCTGCGAACTTGCCGTCGCAATGTTGGGTCATCTGCCACAGGAGAGCCGTGATGTTCAGATTGAATACTTCCTGCCGGGATCTGCTGTGAACGTTGACATTATGAAGATCGAATCTGGTATACCAGCTCTGGCCACATCTCTGGCTGATGAGATGGCAGAGCGTGGCAGCGTCAACAGCGAGTTGACCGACTCGGGTGATCGAGCATCTACTGAGCTGAACCCTCGCCGACGCATGCTAAATGTTCTCACCAGCCATAAGAAGGGCCATCCAGCACAGGGCAAGTTGAATGGTGGCAGCAGCACAAGCTTGGCTGGTAAGGAGGATCGTGTGCGTCTTGCCGTCGGTATTGCGGCTCATGTCCGAGAGCGTGGCATTCTCGTCAAGGCTCCAATCTTCACAGCCTTGTGAGCACATGGTGGCCAGGTGCCATTGTCATGACCAGGCAACAGAGTTTGTTGAAGGTCACACTTTCGTTATTTGTGTTTTAAGGCGGAGCGCGCCTTTGGAGATACCCTGCAGGTTAGGATTGAAGAAAGTGAGGGAAGCTTGAGTGGATGCCTATTTAAGGACTTCTGGTTCTTGCGGTCTAGGATGGATTTTCTTTGTCACCTTTTTTTCCACATAGGTGGATGGGCCTTTAGGTATATCGAAGTCGCCACTATGATGTTACAATGTCCTCGTGTAAGGCAGTCACCCGGCTCATTCTTATAACAGTGACATGTTTGTTGGAGTGAAGTGACTGGTCAAAGTGGGTGTTGTGTAAAGTGAAGCAGTTGGCGGTAAAGTCCGATGGCTCCGTCGGAGAAAGAGCAGCCAACGGAATCATGACGCCGGATTTGGATTGACAAAGTGAGGGCATCCGACCAGCTCTCCTACTTGTCGGCTTGCATCGCTAATTGTCCATGTCGAGTAGCGATATCGACGGCTAGCCTCCGTTCGTTCCTCCTCTCGCCCGCCCCTCTAGACACCTGAGCAACCTCACAGGCGCCAAGGCAGCAATTGCGCCAGTCGCAAGCGCGGAAGAGCAATACCACCAAAACAGCATGATTAAGTGCGTTGCCTAGATCCTTCATCCACGGCCATCCACCCCATCCGACGAGGACGACGATCACCACTATCACAGACATGGCAGCTACTCGCCAATGGGGCATCACGCCGCCCGTGTCGACGAGCTTCCCGACCGACAAGGAGCTCGCTCTCAGCGAAGCTCTCGTCGCCGAACTCAAGGAGCAGAAGAACTTTGAATCCACAGAAGACACAAACAAGCGAGTCGCCGTCCTGGCCACCTTCCAAAGGGTCACCGTCGAGTTTGTCAAGCACGTCGGCAGGCTGAAGGGGCTTCCCGACAGCGTCTTGCAGAATGCTGGCGGCAAGGTCTTTACCTTTGGCAGTTACCGTCTTGGTGTCTTCGGGCCAGGTGAGCCATCTCGGAGAAAGTCTGGCGCTTCTTGTCCTCTTTGCTGACATGTTCTTGCACAGGCTCCGATATCGACACGCTTGTCGTTGCGCCCAAACACGTGAGTCGCGATGACTTCTTCGAGCACTACCGTGGTCTACTGGAGTCCATGTCGCCTCCCGGTTTCGTCGAGAAGTGCACACTGGTGCCCGAAGCCCACGTCCCCATCATGAAGCTCGTATACCAGGGCATCGAAATCGATCTCATCTTTGCCCCTCTACAACTCAATTCGGTCCCACCAAACCTTGACCTCGAAGACAACAGCCTGCTGCGCGGCCTCGACGACCAAGATCTGCGCAGTGTCAACGGAACAAGAGTCACCGACGACGTCTTGCGTCTCGTGCCCCAGGAAAAGACTTTCCGCCATGCTCTGCGCTGCATCAAGCTCTGGGCCTCCAAGCGTGCTATCTACGGCAACATCATCGGTTTTCCGGGAGGTATCGCATGGGCCTTGATGGTTGCTCGTATCGCTCAGCTCTACCCCAACGCCTCCAGCTCGCTGATTGTCTCGCGTTTCTTCAGTCTCATGAAGACTTGGAGCTGGCCCATGCCTATCATGCTGAGGACTATTGAGTCTCCTGGTCCTCTCGGCAGTATGGTCAAAATCTGGAATCCTAGGATCTACCCTGCAGACGGCCGCCATATCATGCCTATCATCACCCCAGCTTATCCTGCCATGTGCGCTACTCACAACGTCACAAAGTCTACCCTGGCTGTCATCACGCGCGAGCTTGAGCGTGGCGCCGAAATCTGCAGTCAAATCTTCGATGAAAAGTCCGACAAGCAATGGAAGCATCTTTTCGAAGGCCATACCTTTTTCACAAAGGACTTCAAGTTCTATCTCAGTATTGTTTCGGGCAGTCTAAACGAAGAGTCACAAGGCGATTGGAAAGGTTTAGTACAATCAAAAGTGAGAAGACTCATCGGTAGCATCGAACAGTCCCAGCCGAATGTCGCTTATGCTCGTCCATTCACCAAGGGCTACGAACGTATGCACCGTGTCAAGAACGATGAAGAGAAGGACCAAGTCATGCAAGGCAGCACGAAGTATCAAATTTCAAAGACCGAGATTGTCGAAGAGGCACAGAACGTCAAACAGTTGTCTGCCGAAGACACGTCCGCTGACAATCTCAATGAAGCCGTCTCGAAGATTGAAAAGCCTGACGAGAAAGAAAATGGCATGACCAACATTTGGACAACAACTTACTATGTTGGCCTTGAACTGGTACCCGGTGAGTTGTTCCCTGCACGCTGTCTGTGTCGATATGGCTGGCTGACATATGAGGCTTAAGGAGCCAAAACCCTCGACATTGTTCATCCCGTGAAGGAATTTAGGCACCAATGCACGCAGGCTACGCAGTACAATGAGGACGTGAACTCCATACGTGTCGTTGTTGCGAAGAGGTCAGTTTCTCTTTATCTCAACATCCTTACAAAACTGACTCCCCCCAAGCTACGACCTACCCGACGATGTTTTCCAGCCTGGCGAGCAGCGTCCAGTTAAAGCAAAGAAGGCAAAGGCCGCGAACGGAACCAAGAAGCGAAACGCCGGCGAAGCAAACCTGGACGTACGTATACAACCACGATGTCGACAAAAAGCCTTACCTTCTGGGATACCATGAGCAGTTCTTCCGCCTATCTTCTCCTTATCTTCCATTTCTCGTCGTGTTTGTCTACTGACGCAGATTCCAATCGATAGGAAAACGGCGATGCACAAAATGCATCTAAGCGCAGACAGTCTGGCGTCACCAACGGCCAGGATGCTTCTAACGGTGTCAAGACTTGATCACCTCATACGGTACGGCATGATTCTAATCCATCTTGCTCTCAGCGGCGGTGAAGGTATCCATGTACAGAGTCCCCTTCGGGTTCGATGAGCAGTCTGACTGCTTCACTTGATAGGATGCTGATGCCAGCGGCTGCCTAATGCGTGGCTTACTCCGCGACCACCACAGAAAAAAGAAAAAAGGACAAAAAAAGTGCCTCTGGGGCCAAGGTTTGTGTTTCTCACTGCGCAGAGCCGTGATTTACTCGAGTGCTGCCCTTGCTTCATTCTTCGTATAAGCAATCGACTGCGTTGCGAAGTACTCAAAACAACACAAAAAACAGGTTCAATCAGCATTCTCCGGAATTGCTCAGACAGAGACCTCAGCTCCTGAGATCGATCATGGAGCCGCAACAAGCTTTCCATCCGCATTTTCTGCAAGGCGTTCAGGGTTCAAGGCTTCATCCGGGGGAGTTCACAGGTGTTTCTGCTGCAGGGGAGGCCAAGCAGGGGACAAAAAAAAGGTCAAGTAGAGGGCAAACGGGCGAGATAGCTTTGCTTTTCTGTTCTTCTTCTCTTCACACACACAACGCAATCAAAAATCCGCATTTTTGAGGACCTGTCTGGACCTCGACAATAAGCATGCCTCCATTCTAGAGCTGAATCGCGTTCACATGTGATATTCTATGGCGGATCTCAGCCCCGGCTGAACAGAGCAAAACAGAGTTTGGGTTACGGAAGATTTTCGGACGTCTCGCTTGCTTGACTGGGATGATTGATTTTGTGGAGGCGGACAAGACAGGCGAGCCCTTCCAGAAGGAGTCAAAGGTGCGCAAGAGACAAGAGGATGCATGCATGTGTTGTTCAGGCGGCGGCATGGCTCAGCAAACAACTAAGAACATGGAGATAGGAGATATGGCACAAAAATGACTGATATCATCAATCGCGCGCGCGCTCGCATCTGGCGGCAAGGAAAGAGCCGGTTTCAGATACAGACAAATTGCAGATGGAGAAGGTGGGTGTAAAGTTTCGAGATCTGTGAGATGCCGAAAGTCAAGTAGGACGACAACGGATAAACACCGATGAGTCCTGTCGCGGGACTCTCAGATCAAGTAACACAGAAAGGAAAGAGCGTTTGACACAAGAGATCAGTGCTCTCAGCGACAAGTCGTGTTCAGCCGCAAGCCCTTTTCCTCCCTCTTGCGCCTTTCTTGGGTAAGCGGTGTTGGGCTGGGCTGGAACGGGGCAAGCTGCTGAGCAGTAAATTGATATCAGGTCACGCGTAATAAGCAGCGATCGGATAAGGGAAGGACACAATGCATCATTGGAGAGATAGGGGATAGAATACGAGAATTTGGATCTTCACATTATGATTAATGACTTGAAATTGTATCTTGGATTCTTAGCAAGGCAGAGACAGAGGACAGACATGGGAAGCAGCAGAAGCAGAAACAGAAAAACAGAGTTTAGGTGTGGTCGCGTCGGTTGATCGGGTCGCGTTGCATGTCCTTCCATCACACACCCAAAAGCGGTGACCCGCACTTAGGAGAGCCGTTTGACCATCCCATTTTGTGAGGGATCACGAAAAAGATCTGACATTTTTGGGCATTTGGTAGACTTGAGAAAGGGGGGTCTGTTGATGTTGTCTATCATAGTATAACAATTCGGCCTTTCTCTTGTTGCTGATTGTGCTCTCACATAGTTGTGCCACGGTTGGAAGAAGTTGTTCTAACCATTGGCGCGAATCAGTGGATTTTGTCTCGAGGCTGAAAAAGGTGAGTTTGGACCCCCCTCTTTTGGCGCGTGAAGGCTGCATGTTCCAGGTCGAACGCAACAGCAAAAGTCAGCGCTTGCGAGAGTCGCAGAGTAGAGACTGATGATATATCGCATAGACATCGGCTGCAGGGCTTATTAAGAGAGCGCAGCAACAACCATCCTTGGGATCAGGCGGGCAATCGTTGTGTTTCAGCGGACGTTGTTGTCAAGTGCCTTGGCCGACTTGTCACTAAAGTTACGAAGCGCCTGGCCTACACGCCGCCGTCCTCTGGTCGCATCTTGGACCAACCACACGTTCTTTCCCCCTTCCGCCGCCCTTTGCAGTTTGCAACCCCGTCGTTCGCCCCTGCCTTTTTTGCTTTTCGCGCGTGCCTAAGCCTGCCTGTGCCTGCCTCATTCTCGCGGGGCATATGAAGTGGTGCTAGGACAGATGCCTTCGCGCTTCCGCAACCTCGTGGGCTCGAAACGGAAAGCGTCTGGAAACAGCCTGACCCAGAGCCCGAGCAACAACTCGCTCTCCACCAACAATACCACCAACACTCTCCAGCAGTCGTCGTCGCCCCAGCCGAACCGCGCGACACAATCGCCGCCCCAGCCCGCTAGCGAGCGCAACTCGACTGCCTCGAACAACAACACGCTCGTCCAGCAGCAGCAACAGGCCAGCGCCTCGTCGACTTCGCTCGCGATGAACCCGCACCAGCACCCCTCGCAGCAGCATGGCTCACCCCAGCCCGGCCAGCAGCCTCTGGGTCGTCCGCCATCATACCAGTATGTCAACCAGGCTGGTCAACAACAGCAGCAATTGCAGCAGCAGCAGCAAATGGCTGGCCGTCCGACGAGCCCAATGCCTCCTCCGCCAATCAACACCCAGAACCCATATGGCCACCTTCCTCCCCACGCACCGCAACACATGTACGGGCAGCAACCCGTGTCGGGCCCGCCCGGTTATCCTATGCAGGCACCGCCGCAGCAACAGCAACAATATGGAGGCTACGTGCCGCAGCAGTCCATGGTAGGCGGTCAATACTCCTACAATAGAGGATACGCTTCTGAAGCCAATAACCAGCGGAGCAAAGCTCAACTCATCGTCGGTATCGATTTTGTGAGTAGATTCTTTTCTTGAATTGACACTTGTACACAAGTACTGACCACAGTGTAATCTAGGGAACGACCTTCTCGGGTGTCGCCTTCGCCTTTGCGACAAACACAGAAGCTAAAGAAGACATTATCGTCGAATGGCCCGGTGCCGGTACTGCGACCAAGCAAAAGGTGGGTCTTTTCAGACACAAAAGTGGTGACAACTGTTTGCTGAACGACTACGTATACAGATTCCAACAGTGCTCTATTACGACCAACACCAGCAAGTGGTAGGATGGGGTGCTGACATTGCTGACGCGCTTGCACCTACTGGCTACCCCAAGCCCGGTGTGCAAAAGGTCGAGTGGTTCAAGCTCCAGCTAATGATGAGCGGAAACACATATATCGATCCCATCAACCTGCCCCCACTTCCCCCGGGCAAGAGCGAGATCGATGTCGCCGCCGACTACCTTTTCAAGCTCCGCCAGGCCATGCGCAACTACCTTCAGAAGACGCTGGGTGAAGTTTTCACCCGTGAAGAGCGCAACATTCGCTACTTCTTGACCGTCCCCGCTATCTGGAACGACGCCGGTAAGGCAGCCACCCGTGCCGCCGCCATTCAAGCTGGCTTCCTCCGCGACGAGAACGACAACCGCCTGACTCTTGTCACCGAGCCCGAAGCCGCAGCCATGTTCTGCTCAAAGACTGGACTCCTCAACTTGAAGATTCACGACGCTGTTCTCATCGTAGACTGCGGTGGCGGTACCGTAGATCTGATCGCGTACGAAGTCGAAGAGGAGCACCCGTTCACCGTGGCCGAATGTACTGCTGGTTCTGGTGACTCTTGCGGTTCGACAGCATTGAACCGCAATTTCTCAAACATCTTGCGTGCGAAGATTCGTAAGATGAAGCTTCCCGATGGTTCGAAAACTGCCGGCCGTGTCTACGCGAAGTGTATCATGGACTTTGAGAACAGGATCAAGGCCGATTTCCGCAACAACGGTCAAAAATGGGCTGTTGATGTCGGTATTGAAGCCGAGTTCCCCGAGGCCGGTATTGAGGAAGGCTACATGACCTTCACGAACGAGGAGATTTTGCAGTGCTTCGAGCCAGTCGTTAACCGCATTCTCGAACTCGTTCGAAACCAGATCATCGCCATTCAGGCTCAGAACCGTGCCCTGCAGGTCAGTGAATTTATTAAAGCCAAACCAAATTTATGCTAACTTGTCACAGAATGTTCTCGTTGTCGGTGGTTTCGGTTCCTCGGAATACCTCTTCCAGCAGATCAAGCTCCACGTTCCTCCCCAGTTCCAATCGAAGGTTGTGCGACCCATGGACTCCGTTGCCGCTATCGTCAAGGGTGCCGTCACTGCCGGTATCACCGAGCGTGTTGTCACATCTCGTGTCGCTCGTCGACACTACCTCATGGCCACTCTGCAACCTTTCAAGGAGGGCCACCACCCAGAGCAATACCGTGTGCCCAGCTTGGACGGAAAGGACAGATGCAAATACACTCGCCAGATCTTCGTGCAAAAGGGTCAGCGTGTCAAGACAGGCGAGCCCGTCAAGGTCTCGTTCTTCCGTCAAGTCGCACCTGGCGCTACCCTCATGTACGAGGACGTTTTGTACGCCTGCGACGAGGACGTTTGCCCAGAATATACCAAGGATCCTCGTAAGCCACTTCTAATCTGTTTCTTGAGGACCAACAAGCTAACAATCATGCAGGCATCAAGGAAGTTGTCACTCTCACCTCCGACCTGAGCCGCAAGAACCTGGAGAAAGATTTCGAGCGCATGGACACACCCCAAGGCACCTTCTACCGTGTTTACTTCGACATCTACCTCACACTCGACGGCACAGAGTTCAATGCCGAGCTCGTATGTCAAGGCGAAGTCATGGGGCGTTGCTCGGCCAGATTCAGATGATTCGACTTTCCTTCCCTCTGGCAACGATTTCTTGTTTTAACTCCCTTTTTTATTGTTCAAAATACCCTTTCAAGATGGAAACGGCCCAAGTCATATACAACACACAACCAGCGGAACGCGAAATGAGACAAAAAAGACAACGGCCAAATCGGAGGAGGAGTCCGGCGTGTTTGAAAAGGAAGACAAAAAGCCGCTGCAGGAAAGGCTGATAAGGAGCAAAACAAGAGCTGATGTGGTTTCTGTGGATGTGAGCTATCTTTGCGACTCTACTATTGCTGGGTAAGAACTGCGGGCGATTTTTTTGATTCTCGTTCTCCTTCGCCCTGAGCGTTTCCTTCCCTTGATCTGTTTGGTTAAATTTATACTACTTTTTCCTTTGATCATCTCGGCTTTCGTCTTGTGAGGTGACGGACCGGTGGAACATGCTGTTTTTTCTGAGATATCTATACTACGTACGTACTTTTTATATGCTTAATTTGTTTTTCTGATTTGAGGTGATAATACTTACTCTAGTGCATCAAATGGTGGCTTCGAACGAGAAGCAAGGGAAAATGTCGACAGACTCGAAATAACACCGCAAGAGCTCATCCTTAGTCTCATCAAGCTATAGACTATTGACCTTGACCGATATGCGTCCATGTACTGAGAGAGATACAGTGAAGACTCGTACTCAAGATACAAGGTATATTTAAGCAAGCTCATCATCATCATCATCATCATCATCATCATCATCATCACCAACAGGAAAGGACTGACTTGCCTCATGGCTTGCTTGAACTCGATAAATCTTCCAACTCTCGCGGCTATGGTCTTATTACAAGAACTCATGACTCGTGACGGCCACACCAGCTTGTGTTCGCAATTTGAAGCCACAAGAGACCTTCCCGGATGCGCAAATCAACGACGATGTTCCGTAGTTCTTCGCTCAAGAACTTGATGTGTACATGAATCGAAAGTCCTCGATATCGAGTCAGCCAGAAGGGACGAGCTCGAATTTGGTGTTTGAGGATGGCAGTGCTGGGAGCTTTGACCAACCAACAACAGGTCGCCGCCGCTTCCTTTGATGGAGAACAACATTCAAGTCACCTATTCTTCCCGCGCTGTGCACCAAGGGAACCACTGGTCTCTAGAATAAGAACTCAGACCATGAGTAACTTTGAAGGAATACTGGGGCCACTGTCTTCTGATACAAGGACGGCGACCATGGAAACAAGGCCAACAATGCCGGTCAACCACTGCGAGATCAATGCTTAGAGGAAACAATCCTTCGACAGTCCAACTCAACTAAAAAAAGTGGTCTCCAGTATGTTGGTGTCCACCAGGTATGCCGTGACTAGAAGCGCGAAGGATGAAAGGTCGGCGACCTCAGCCCCTCTCAATTCAACATTTGAAGAGGTCTTGAAGAGATCACTGCTATAAGAAACCACAAGTTCGCACTGCTGTAACTGCTCTCACACAGCTTATCAACTCACTACGACAAGACTTGGAGTAACCATTCGACCGCAACCTGTTCCATCAGCCTCTGTTGCCCTAGCCATGACCTACAACACAAAGACAAAGAGCCTTGTCGCGCTCTCAGCCCTCCTCTTCTCGACCCAGGTCGCCGCCTATGCCAAAATCAAGCTCTATACCGACGGCCAATGTCAAGAGCCTGTCGAAGGCGCTCGATGGGGATCCAGCGCTGGCCTCGACAACGAACTCAAATATCTAGAGATCACCAATGGTGTCCGCGATTTCCAAGACTTCTCGAATCCCATCGTTGACCCTACTTTCCCGGGTACCAACTCGACAGGTGCAGGATCGGTTGTTTACTTCGATGTCCCCCAGCCTGATCACACCTGTGCATACATCATCATGACCGATTACAAGGCCAACAAGTACTACGGCGACAACCCTCTTCCCGGCATGGCTCTGATCTGGGCCGCTCAGGCTGGCTGCTACTACTCCGAGATCCCCGCCCATGCCTCCCTCTTCACAACCTACTGCTGTGGAAGTGGAGACTGTTCTACCGTCGACCTCGGCCAGACAAGCATCCTGCCCAACAAGAGAGAGCTCTCCGCCACCACATCCAAGGAAAACGAGTCCAACGACAACAAGTCCAAAGACGACAAGCCTCGCTCCGCCTCATCGCTGACCGGCCTCGCCGCAGCAGTAGCAGCAGCAGCAAAGCTCAAAGTCCGCGACGGCCAACACAGCTGCAAACTCTACAACAAAGACGGCAGCTCCTACACAGCCACAACCAGCAACCAATACACCAAAGCCGGCAAACAGCAAGCCGTCAGCTCGATAGAAAAATGCGTCACTTCCAGCGACTGCGTCCTCTCCGAAGCCGGCAGCGTAGACACGTCCACAACAATGAGCACCTCTTCCTCCACCTCTGTCGGTTTCGACGCCGGCATGTCTGTAGGGATTGAAGCCGGCACGAATTTCATCGTCGAAGCTACGGTTTCTGCTGAATTTTCTTTGGCTATTACTCAGTCTTGGGAAACTGCTACTGGCAAGGATGTCAGTAATGGTACTAGTCAGACTGTTACTCATCAGTTGGGTATTGTGGAGGGACAGGATGCGTTCTTGACTTTTACTCCTACTTATATCTGTCATGAAGCTTATATGGCTTGTGATGGGCAGGAAATGTCGAGTCAGCCCATCGAGTATTGTACTCTGCCTAATGATGAGTCCATCAATGTCAACGGTATCTTCTCTACTGTTTACTGCTAGAACGGAGATCTGGGATCAGAGGAAACATCACGGGAAATTGGAGATGGATGATGTGGATATGTGTATCAAAAAGGCCAATTTACCACCACCTCTTGTCAACTTTCTTATTAGAAGCTAGAGAAGAAGAAATAGCAAACTGTTTTTTTGTTTCATTTTCGGTACATAATCGCTCGCCTGTATCTTTTTGTTTTCACTCGGCACAATTGTGTCGAGTATCGTCCCCATGTCTCTTCATTGTCACTTCAGTTGTTCCACAGCATTGATATGCAAAGCTATACCCATGTAACGCACGAGTAAGTTGAAATAGCCAGTGCGTTTCAAGAAGAGCAACCCCAGAGACAAATCTCAGACTGCTTGGGAAGAGAGTACCTGTTCCATCAACTCATCATCTCCCATGGCAACAAGACCCTCCACCATCCAAGCCTTCGCCTTTGGATCCGCCAAGAGCTTCGCCATCGCATCCTGGATCTTTGCGGCAGAGATGGTGACAGAGTGTCCGGACGTAGGGGCGTCGTCATCATCAGCATCGGCAACGCCCATGGTAGCAGCAAAAGGCGGGGGACCTTGCAACGGACCTGACGTGGTGATAGGCGAGCTGTCCCTCCAGGCGTATATGAATTCGTTGAATGGGGTGTATGTGCCGGGCATTCCTGAGAAGAGGTCCCAGCCGGGCCATGACACGATTTGCTTGTAATTCGGTTCTGCGTCGTAGGCTGGAATGATTTGCTGCGGCCAGCTATAGTCGAATAGATCATTGAAATCTTCCTCGTTGTACTGACGACGGACGAGGGTGTTGACGGAAGTGGTGGATGGGTGGGGATTATAGACGGACGGAAAGGAGGACGGTGGGAGTGGGCTGCCGGTTGCGAGATGCAAGGTCAAGCCGGCGAAGGCGACGAGGGAAAGGGTGGGAAACATGATGGCTTGTGTCGGATCTGATATGAGCTTGCAAGACGATGTTGAGGAGGAAGGAAACAAAGTCAAGGAAACGCGTTTGGTGCCTTTTTGTATTGCAGTGTGACTCCCAAGGTGATGTGTACGGTTAGAGATGATATGAGTTTGTTACGGTTGGACGAGCCTGGACGCGTAAGTCTTGGTGTCAATGATGTACTGTCCACACGTGGGTTAAGCTGTTACAGTTGGTCACAGGCGGCGCATTGTTTCTCGACCCAGGATTGGGAGTAGACGTGATGTTTCATTGGATTGGTCCTTTGCACCATTTCATCGCGGATGCATTCTAGTAGGTCTGGTGCTTCTCGACCTCCTCCCACAGCTTGGGGTCCTGCTCGACGCGAACCTGTTCGGACTTGTCGTCGACGAGCTCGTTCAGACGGCGCAAGTCCATGTCCTTGGCAAGCAGAGGGATAACGTACTTGTCGAAAGTCTGCCAGTAAGGGTTCTCGAGATGGTATTTCTGGCTCTGTTGAGTTTGTTAGAGCATGACCCGAATTTCCAAGCAACTAACCCGGTCGTAAGACCTGGCTTTGCCATGTGGCAGAAGCATTGATGGATTAGAAGGACATGAACTCACGCTTTCGTGTGCGTAGCGCTCGACGATGGTGAAGGCGCGGGGGTCCTTGGTGTCTTGCATGACGAACCTGACATGTCATCAGCTCAATTCATGTACTTGTCAATTCAAGTCGATGCTGCAAAGCATACATACCAGCCGAGACACTCCTTGTCGTTGGTGTAGACCTGGCTAGCTTCCTGGAGCTTTGCGATCAACTTGTTGATGGACTCCTGGTCCTCCTTGGCGTAAAGGTGCACGACGAGAGTGTAAACCATTGTGACGGTTGTGAGGATCTGATTATGGTACAGAGAATTGGTATGAGGTTGATATGTTGTGTTTGAGGAGGGGTACGAGCTGGCGGCCGAAGTGCTATGCTGTTTGCGCAATCGGGCCTTTTCAGACTTTGGCTGTCATACGTCATTGCTCTTCCTGCTGCAGGTACGGAGTCGTCAATCGAGCGGTAGAAATGCAAGATGTTTTTGAGATTGATGTAGCTGTCCACAGAGATGTCGCAAGCTACTTCTTTCTTCGCGCTCTCGAACACCGGACGCTGTGAAAATATGATCATCAAAAGGCACAATGGTTTTCAAACCGAGTGGAGGTCCAGTGAGAGCGAGTAAATCAAGCTCTCTCCGACCCCTGATAGACTGTAAATTATCCATCAAAATGCACAAAGTTTTTGGAAAGTAGGATGGAGTCCAGTGAGAGCGAGGAAGGAGCTGAGCTCTCACTGGACCAAGCTTCAGATCCGAAAAGAATCGTGCATTGCAACAGGGAGTTGCTGGGGATGGGAAGGAGCCATCAGTAGGAAGCTGGTATAACTTCTGCTCACGAACCCCGCCCCTTGTACCTAAATCATCACCATCATCACCATCACCATCACCATCATCATCATCATCATCATCAACATCAATATGGCCTACAATTGCTACGTCCCGCGCGAGTATGTTCCGCCCCGCACCGCCCGGGAGAGGGCCGCCGCCGCCGCCGCAGCAGCTGCCCGCGAGGCCGAAAGGGCCAGAATCCGGGCCGAGGAGGAGAGGGTCAGGGTCGAACGGGCAATCCTGGCCGAGCAGTGCCGCCGCCAACCAACCCCCTGGCACGACGACCCCTCTCCTCGGCTCGCCCCTGACGAGACTCCAAGGTGGTACGACTGGGTCCTCCACTGGTTCTTGAAGCACTTGTTTGCCAAGGAGTACGAAGAGTCAAGGGCCGCGTAAGTTCTATTTCATTGCTCTCTCCTACCCTTGATGCAGTTCAAACCATCCGTCAAAATGCACAAAGTTTTTCAAAATCAGCAAAGGTCCAGTGAGAGCACGAGAGAGAGGTAGCTGGACAAGTTCGGAAGCTTCGCCGTTGTCTCTGTTTTGCCAAGACGGCATACTTGCTTTCACTTGTCGCGCTTTCTCTCACAAAAAAACATCACAACATCATCACACCATCAACCATGTCAAAACGCGTAGCTGACGGTCAGGGCGGTGCAGAGCGCTACGGGATCTCGAACGACGAAGAGACGAGGGACGGCGCCATGGACCCGCCTCGTAAGGCGACCGCTGCCCAGCTAGCAAAGCGATCGTAAGTACAAGTGACACAAGTGACCAAACGCCCTACTGACGCTCTGTTTGCCCAGAATCAAACCTCTAAAAGGCCGCCCGTCATCCAGATCTTCTTCGCCGTCAAAGTCAACGCCTGGCTTCGCCAATCCGTTTGGCTCCGACCTCAATTCCTTCGGCCAAAGCGCACCAGCAGCCACCAGTTTCGACTTTGGACAGTCGACCACACAGAACAATCCGTTCAACTCAATGTCGACGTCACAGAGCTTCCCTCCCAATGCCCCTACCAATCCACTCAGCTTCGCACCACCTCAGACATCGAGCTTCAACTTCGGCGCACCCGCTTCCACTTCGGCACCCTCAGGCACATCCTTCACATTCGGCTCGACACCAGCGTCACCGGCACCCTCAGCTCCCGCATCGCCGGCACCTAGCTTCAATCCCTTCGCTGCCATGTCGACGCCCTCGTTCAGCAGCGAACAGCCCATCAGTGCAGCCGAGATTCGCGAGATCGAGTCGGCCGGTCCCACCTTGAGCCACCAAGGCAAGCTCGACCAGCTCGCCAACATCGTGCGTCACAGCGAGCCCAAGTACAAGGATGCCGACCTTGGTGGACTTGACCTTTCGGCGCTTCCAGCAGCAGTCCAAAGGAAGATGCTCGACTTTGTGCGCGCCATCAACGGTGCTAAGGTTCCTGCACCCGCTTTCAGCTTCGGAGGCCCCGCTGCTTCGCCTGCACCAGCAAGTCCGTCTGCCTTCAGCTTTGGTCAATCCACGACTGCCGCTGCTACTCCATCAAGCCAACCTGACGTCTCTTCATTCGGTGCATTTGCAGCTTCAACTACCAAGAAGGACGAGCCTCCTGCTAAGGCTCCTGCACCCGCCTTCAACTTTGGAGGCGCCGCTGCTTCGCCTGTACCAGCTGCCTCGTCTTCCTTTACCTTTGGAGCCTCAACGGCTACGCCGCCTTCTCCTGCTCCCACGCCAGCCTTCAACTTCGGAGCCTCCACAGTTGCGTCTGCCTCTCCTGCTCCTGCGTCTGCATTCAACTTTGGTGCGACGACGGAAAAGGAGGATGAGACTGCACCCAAGCCCGCCACAAACGCCTTCAACTTCGGTGCGACAACGGAAAAGAAGGATGAGACAGCACTCAAGCCTTCTACAAGCGCCTTCAACTTCGGTGCTGCCGCAGCCCCTGCTGCTCCTTCATCTCCCAAGCCAGCCGAAAAGAAGCTTCCCTCTTTCGCCTTTGGTGCTCCCGCTGCTTCCAAACCTGCTGAAGATGTCTCTTACCCTAGTTTGGACAAGGTCTCTTCTCAAGAGTCGTCTCCTGCTCCGACATCCTCGTTCAGCTTCGGTCAGCCAGCAGCCCCTGCCGCTTCCTCGCCTTTCAAGCCCGCCGCTGCACCCGTCGCTCCTGAGTCTCCCAGACCTCAGAACGTCGATCTCGGTTCATCAATGTTCGGCAGCGCACCCGCTCAGCAAAAGCCCGTCGAGTCTGCCTTCAAGGGCTTCGGTGCTTCGACTTCAGCTCCCCCGCAATCGACTTCATCAGCTCCCACTTTTGGCTTCGGATCTTCCACCAGTGCACAAGCCCCTAGTCCAAGCAATGCCCTCGCAAAGACATCTGCACCAGGCGTCGCTACTCCGCCGGCATCTCCCATGCAGCCATCGGAACTGTCCTCTTCGTTGATCAAGCAGTTGAACGAGTCTCTGCGTGCTCACCTCGCTTCGGCCGATTCATCGCAAGATTGGAGTGCCATGATGCGCTTCTATCTCGAGCAGGTCGCCGATCTTCGCCAAGAGAACAGTGCTGCACCATCCACCACAGCCGTCGCCTCTTCCAGTGCTCCCAAGCAGATTGCCGCTCCCTTGGCTCCTCCTAGCCGCGGCGAAAAGCGCGTTGCCGACGACGAAGTCACCAAGGACGACGACCACCACAAGCGCTCAAAGACATCCTTCTCGACTCCGACTTTCTCCTCGTCTACCACTCCGACCAAGCCTCTTTCAAGCACTGCCTCTTTGTTTGACGACATCCTGAACTCTGCAGAGAAGCCTCAGACACCTCAGCCGTCCAATGTCTTCTCGGCGGCCAGTGCAACAAAGACTCCCGCAGCTCCTGCCACTGCTCCTCCAGTCAAGTCCAACCCATTCGGCAACATCGTCCAGAAGGTTTCTGCCACGCCTGCACCTACTGCTTCCAAGTCTGGTTTCGTTCCTCCTGCTGGAGCCCAGGCCTTGCCTTCGTCCAACGGCATGCCTGCTGCACCCGCCTTTCAGATCCCCAAGTTTGGCGGCTTCAATGGCTTGTCTAAAACTGCTCCCAGTTTCCTCGGGTCCTTCGGTCAGAGAGCTGCCGAGCAAGAGGCAAAGGAGCGTGAAAAGCGCAAGGAAGAAGACATGGATTCCGATGAAGACGAAGAAGAGTGGGAGAGAAAGGATGCCGAGAAGCAGGCTCAGAAGAAGGCCGAACTGTTGGCTGCAAGCCAACCTCTCAAGTTCAACCTAGACACCTCCAAGAAGACCAACAGCTCTGCCTCGGCTGTCTTCTCATTCGGCAGCACTCCATCTACCGCAAACACTTCTGCGTCATCCAACATCTTCGGCAACCTATCCAGCAGCAAGCCCGACGACGAGGACAATGACGGCGACACTGATGAGGACGAGGATGTCCATGCTGCACTGGCCAACGCTTCTCCTGCCAAGCCTGCCGCTGGCAAAAGCCTTTTTGACCGTGTCTCCTTTGACGCCGAAAAGGAAAAGACCTCTGATGCTCCTAGTGCCTCCTTCAAGTTCAGCTCTTTCGGCAGCTCGGGCCCTGCCTCTGACAATACCTGGAAGGACACCAACCCTATCAAGTTCGGTGCTAGCACACTTACTGCCGGTACCACCACTCCTGATGGTTCTCCTGCCAAGGCTCCTGCTCCCACGTTCAGCTTCGGTGGTGCTTCACAGCCTGCCGGGAAGTCATCGCCCTTTAGCGGTATGTTTGGTGCCAAGCCTGCAGAGACCCCCAAGCCTTCTTCTTCTGGCAGCATCTTCGACGCAGCAAAGTCCTCAGCTCCTACCACTGGCTTCTCATTCGGTGGCTCTACGGCTGGTCCTTCAGGTCTTGCACCGCCTTCAGGTTCCTCGGTCTTTGCTTCCGCCGCCACATCTCGCGCCACCACACCCGGTACCACCACCACCACAGACGCCGAAGGCAGTGCTGCCGGATCGGAGCCTAGCGACACACCCAACGACACCCAAAAGGATCTGACCGCCTTGACCGCCGAAGAACTTGCCACGTCCAACCTTGTTCACGAAGCTCGCTGCAAAGTGACCAAGTTTGTCAAGGAGTCTGAAAAACAATGGGTCAACCAAGGTCTCGGCCCCATTCGCATCCTCGCCAGCAAGGAAACCGCCAAACCCCGTATCCTTGTGCGCGCCGATCCATCTGGCAAGGTCGTTCTCAACTTCAACCTCCTCTTGAACAAGGACCTGTATTCGATCAAGAGCGCCAAGATGGTTCAATTGAGTGTGCCAGCTGAAGACAAAAAGCTCGAGACGTTCATGTGTACATTCAAGGATGGTGGCAAGGCCAGCGAATTTTTGGACAAGCTCCATGAGGCTATCACCAAGGCTCAGGGCTAGGGCGGTTTATGGGGATTCGGGTTACGGTTCCGTGCATATTTTCAGGTGTTTTTCTCTTTTTTCTTTCTGTTTTACTTTTGATTGCGTTTTTCTTTTTGCTTCGTTACTTTATGAGGTTTTGTTTTGGGACAATTACGGGTGGGTATACCCCGTAGGCAGGTTTTATAGCTCAGATAGCTGCATCATTGCACGATTTTTTCTTTCCCATTTCAAAGTGTTGAGAAGCATGTCAATCGGCGGGATCCCCGTGGAGGCAGGATCGATCCTCGGATGCGTCTACGATAGCTTTGCGAATTCGACCTAGTCATCCGCAAACCCTTTGTAAGGATGGTTCGGGCATTTGAAAGTCCGTCGATCGATATCGAATCTAGCGGATGACCTTACTTAGCGGCATTTAATGAGCCTTCTAGTTTTTGCATTACAACAACATGTTTATAGCCTCTCGAGGTTGGTAGAGAGACCCTTTGCTATCTCCTTCTTCTTCTCCTTTTCCTTCTCCTTCTCCTTCTCCTTCTCCTTCCCCTTCCCCTCTTTGTGCGATAGAAGGCGGTAACCCCGGGCGACGTAGTTCGTCCATATGTTGAGATGAGGTCTTCCTCCCTAGGCTTACTAACCTAGTGCGCTTCTTCTCTCTCTTAGCTTCCTAGGCAGCGGTAGCGGTCCTCTCTCTCGCGGTGCGGTGGGCGGGGAAGACTAGTGCGGGGCATTCCAGTTTTGGGTAATAATGGTTGATGATGGTGCTGATGGGTGATGGTTCATATAGCGGCGGTAGCGGCCCTCTCCTGCTTGGAGCGGTAGGGGGGGCGGATGCTGGACCGAAGCTCGCAGAGGGATATGACAAAATCGTAGATTTTTCACAGGGTCTTCTTGATACAGACACCGCTGATGATATCAGAGTTTGGAGTTCGCCATGCGTGCATATCGCTGTAATATGTTCAGAGCACCCGTAGACGTTTCCTCCACGATATCAGCGGCGGGTCTGCGTTGTTTGATGAGCCCTACACCAGTGCCCGCGTAGGTCACCATTCTGCCGTGATCACCCCAAGCCTCGTCACCTTGCTTGAGTTCTTCCTTGTACATACGTACATTCTCAGCATCTGACAGTCCTCCCTCTTCGTCCAAATGTCCTTTGTTGGTCACAGCCCTTCCGTCGTAGTGTTCTGGCCACCCAACAGTCTCCTTCAAACGGTCGCAGAGAGTTGATCTTTTGGTAGTGGCACCACCGTCACCAACTCTGATAATCTCATTTTGCCAGCCCTTTGCGATCCCAGCTTCCTCGGCGGCAAGGAACCTCGTGCCCATAACCACGCCATCAGCACCCAGAGAGAGCGCAGCCGCGACCCCTCTTGCCTCGACGATACCGCCGGCAGCCAATACTGGCACATTGTGGAAACCAATAGCTTCTAGCGCATCCTTAGTTTCCGGTAGTAACGAGATGATGCTGGCAGACTGGCGTAGACCGTGTCCTCCAGCATCCGTTCCTTGTACGACCAGGACGTCAGGACGAGCCAACCTCATTACTTCCAAGGCTTCCATTACCGTCCCAACCTGAATCCAGACTTGTGTATATCCATCGCTCACAGCCCGAATCTCCCGAGCCCACGAAGCGAAGTCAGATAAATGTTTCGGAGCAAAGAGCCAGATCGCAGCGACGCGATGCTTGCGGAACATCGGTATCATGGCATCGAGTTTGCATCCCCAGTTCTGGAAGCCGACACCGAAAGGTAGTGTGTCGTTAGGACCTCTTCGAAGTGGTGAGGCTGAATCGAACAAGGCCGTCGTCCTAGCCAGAAGATCATCGAGCTCAGCAGGTTTGGTCCCACCAGCTAGGAATCCAATACCGCGTGCCTGGCTCACGGAAGCCGCAAGGGCCGGAGTGGCGGCGTTCAGCATTGGTGCCGATACGATCAACGGAAGTTTGATCCAAGGATATGCATTCTTTAGTAGTCCGGCCATCTCTTAGTATAACAGGGACTTGAAGCCTGGTATAGAACAGAATGAGCTGTATCCTTGGAGCGCGAGTTGAACCCGATCTTATAACAATGCTTGTGCCAACGGCCCGCAACACCCGCCATTCCCGATTGGTTGCGCAACACCAAAGAAATCACAAACCTTGTGTCCAGTCGCCCGGAAGACTCCATTCACTACTGCCATTGAGGAAACGATCTATATCAAATGTTTGCAGATCTGGCATTTCAGGAAGACTTTCAAGCCAAGTATGACTGCTCCAATCGTTAATATTTTGAGGCTGTGTCGCAAATTGCTGGTCGAACAAGACAGACGGCGAATATGTCGATACGATTTCCGAAAGCGTCTTGAGGTCGGCTTCTTTGCGTTTCCTGTGCAGGTGAATGAGTAGGCAGGCTGTACTCAGTGCTTCTTTGGCAGCATCAGTCGGGTAGACGAGCTGTATGTTGCTCAAAGTCTTGATGCCATCATTCAGTTGCGCAATGGCCGCTGGAGTATCAAGAGCGAGCAGGATGCAGATAATCTGGAAAGGAACATTGACCACATGATGCCACGGTGCGCAATCGTCCAATAGATCCTGAGCAGCCTGGATACCTCTGGCAGTGACTGAGAGCACCTGGTTGAGAAGACTCCCTTGGAAATGAAAGTTTAGGGTCCGTAGACGACGACACAACAGCAGGGTGAGATTGCACTGCGCAAGGACAGATGGTGGCGCAGAATGGTGCCTCTCAACGATCGTGGCTAGAGAGTTTTTGAGATCCAATACGTCCACACTTTTGTCCGGGTTGAGATTTTCCGAATGAGGCAACAGCTCTAGGAGCTCGGTGGTGTAGCTGCCTTCACGAGGGGCCGGTAGATCAAAATCGAGAGTTTGCAGATGGACCCTTGAGCGTCCAATGTCAAACGACATCCAGATATTGAGATGCTGGGCAACACCGAGAATCCGTTTGCGTATTTCTGGCGTCAATGCCTGGCCTGATTCCCCTGCGCTGCTCCAGTCCAAGACGTGCGTTGAATGGATGCCAGCTGCCTCAAGAGTGTGCATTAGCATGCAACTAGCCATCCAAGAGGCATGTGCAGGAGCAGTCATACGCATGTAAGCTACTCGTAGCACCCACGCAGTGACAATATCCAGAGAAGGATGCACAGACATTGACTGTTCTAGAATCCGCTTGGCCGTCTCGACAAGATCCAATTCTGCATCAATCACATTCCGGCGCGAGAAAAGAAGTCCAAGAGCCGCAACGCCACAAATCACAGCCTCAAATGCGCCAGTTTCTGTGTTGCTGTTCGACCAATGGGTCCGCATACGTCGCTCGAGCGATTGACGGTCAACAAATCCATAGCAAGGATCAACTTTGGCAAAGTATATGCTAGCAAGTTCTTCCATCTCAGGCCAAGATATGATCTGGATTATAGAACGCGACATTGGGGTGTGGTTTGATTTTCGTGATCCAAGAAAGACATTCCACGCGAACAATCGAAGCCTGGGTGCATTCGCTGGATCGATTCCGAGGGCCATCTTCCTGACAAAGGCAGATCCAGAGTTGGCCTCCAAAGACTGTATCCTGTTTTGGGCCTTCTGGTCTGTTGGTGTAGAAGGACTGTGTTCTGCTGCTGGGGAAGTTCGGTCGGCGGATAATGCGGCTGCTTTCCTTTTCCTACCAGATTGCGGGTAGTGGCAATCATAGGCGTATCGAACACAGGTGTTGCATGGCGAAGCGCCATCGCACTTTCTTTTACGCTCTCTGCATGGCTCACAAGCTACGCGTGAGCGCAATCTGTTATGCTGCGGTGTTGAAGACGACATGTCGGATTTGTAGAGGTTCGGGATCCATGGAGTAAGAAGTTGTAAGAATCTCTGAAAGTAAAGCCAAGGCCTTCAGATAATTCTGAGTCGAGTCACCTACCTCGTTGTGCCCATCGTTGTTGCTTGAATTCTGCAGAAGGTTGTGGTCGACTTGTGAAAAGTACCCCGCTATTACCGCTATAACCGTACTTTCCGCAATAGCCGCCAACGCGTCGAATCTCCAGCTGAGGTCCAGCTGATCAAGTTGTCGAGCTTCCATGAAGGCTCAAGTGCAAAACAACAACATCTCACAGTATCAGCTTCTTGTGACTTCTCGAGGATCAGGAGATGTTTCTCGAGTCGAGTCAGAACGTCACGGACTAAGCTAAGCTGCAGAGGTGATGGAAAAGGCGACCTGAAAGAGCAGCTACCCAAAACTGCGACTCTTGCCTACGCAACGGAACGCACTCTGCACTGCTCACGATCGAGTCAACCTGAGCTCATGGAGAACTTCAGAATGACCAGACTCCGATGTTCAATAGAATGGAGAGATAATCCGTCCTAGTCCGTGGGCCAGAAGGGATGGCTTCGATTTGTGCCTGACAAAAGGACAACGATGCCAGGATGCCGTTCTACGGCTAGAGGACGACACGAGCTCAATGTATCCTGGCTTACATCCAAGCAGCGTCCCTTCTTGCTGTTAGATTTGACTAGGTATGGGTGCCGTTACCTTGCCGGGGTGCTGCTTCGCTCGCTCGAAGCTTGGCCTCAGCCATCCGCCGAATCGTTTCACCCACGCGGACGCCATGGCCAGAAACTTGCTCAATATCTCTCCGAACGTGCATTTCGTTCCCACGAGGATTTACGGCCCCACACATGCATGCCATTTGGCTCATATCGAACACCGTCTAGATGTTTCAATACGGCAATGGCGACAACAGCCACCTGAACAACTTGCTCAAATGTCCTCGTGGCACGCATTCGACTTGCATGTCCGTATCGGACGTTTGATAATATGCCGAATTGAGTCTCCTCGCGGTTGATGATAAACAAGAGCATCACTTCTGTATGTCGGCGCAATTTCACGGTGCCATTCCAATCGCTATCTTTACTCGTCAACATGAAGAGCTTCCACGCCTTCGCGCTTAGTCTGTTTGTCCTGTTCTCAAGAGCTGTTGCTGCAGATGTTCAATATGGAGTCATTGGTATTGGCATACAGATGTATCAGCCATTGTGCTGCTACTCTTGCCATGATTCATTGTCCGCTCTATATCTGAACTGCACCACATTCTCGGAGGATATGGATAGGCATCACGGCGGCATGGACATGAAGCTGGTCAAACGTATGGACATGGGGGGCGAGTCACTGGCAACGACAAGCGATGCCTGCTACGCCAGCGACCGAACTTGGCTTGAGAGCTTCTCATATTGTGTCCGCGACAAATGCTCTCAGAATGGTGTCACGGAGAGCAAACAGGACCAATGCTTTGCTAAGCTGGCTGCCAATGGCAAAGCCGTGTCAACCTTGCAGAGCTCTTTGCCTTCTGCTGCCCCTCCAGTCGAGCTAGGAACCGACTCAACCTGGCTGAACTCCACGAGCCTGGTCAATGAAGAGACCTACTTGGCTAATTATGTCACGATGAAAGAGTTCGTGTCGTCCGAATATCGGCACACTCGTTACTCGTAAGCCAGGCAAATTCTTGAACACCACTGGCAATTTACTGACTGTTGGCCTTAGACTTATCACTATGCTCTTCGTCATAGGCATCTGTCTCATCGCTGGAACATGGAAGTCGCACTTCGCCCACAAAGTCGCACTCAATAGCTTATCGCTCAAGCTCAACCAGCATCTTCTCGTACCCGCGACCTTCAACGGCCATCACTTATCACCACTGCCATACCGACTTGGCTATCTTCCCAAGCGTGCCCTGTCGCTGTTCATTACTGCATACGTCAGCCTCAATATCATTTTCTCTGCAGTCTCGTTTCATCACGTCTCTCCCAATGCTTGGTACGCAGACCGCCGCCACGAGATTGCTGCATACGTATCGAACCGTACCGGTGTTCTGAGCTTCGCAAATCTCGCACTCGCCATTCTTTTCTCCGGACGTAACAATTTGTTGATGGCCATTACTGGTTGGAACCAAAGCACAATGATGGCTATTCATCGCTGGGCATCCCGAGTTGCTACCGTTCAGGCTGTGGTCCACTCGATCATCTACACTGTTACATACTTCTGGACTGGCGGATCCACTGCGTATGCAGCTGAAGCGGCGAAGCCTTACTACTGGTGGGGTATCATTGCCACCGTCGTGCTATGTCTTGCAGTAGCCTTTGCTGTGCTACCTATACGCATGCGTTCCTACGAGGTCTTCCTTATCACACACATAGCCTTCGCTATACTCGCGCTGATGGGTTGCTGGTATCACATTCATCTGCGATTTGGTAGCAAGTGGGGCTACAAAGTCTGGCTTTATGTCGCATTTGCTTTCTGGAGCTTCGATCGACTCATGCGCTTCTTCCGTCTAATGTTCTACAACTATTTCGGTAGCCCCATTGCTGTGGTGAAGCAGATACCGCATACCGACATACTGGAAATGACCATTTTTCCAAAGAAAGCCTGGAACGTGCGACCCGGTCAACATTCGTTTGTTTACATACCCCTGCTTGGAAAGCCATGGGAGAACCACCCTTTCACCATTGCGACTTGGGGCACTCCGGAGTCAAACCGCAATACACAAACGACTTCGCCCGCATCCGACCACAAAGAAGCACAAGTTCACGACATTGAGATCGACAGCTCTTCTGCTTCGCAAATCAGCCACGAGGCACGGCATCCTGATCAGATGGTGTGTCTCATGCGTGCCAGGAAGGGCATGACTGCTGCTCTCCTGGAAAAGCTGAAGAAGTCAGGAGCAAGCTCGTTACCTATCTCCGTCATGACAGAGGGGCTTTATGGTGGACATCGTACGGCGCTATCACCGCTGAAGACTGCCGATACCATCATGTGTATCGCTGGTGGCATTGGTATCACTAGCTCGATGAGCTTCCTGCAACAATACGTCAATGAATCTCGATCACTCCCTGCTTCGGGAACTTTGATGGGTTGTGCCACCAATTTTGTTCTGGCCTGGTCAGCGCGAGAGGAAGCTCTACTTCATCATGTCTCGAGCTCACTTTTGCCGGATGCGACTACAGCTCTTGCACAAAACAGACATCTAGATTATCGTTTCTGGTGCACTGGGGAGAACGGCAGCCAAGACAAAGGCCTCGAGCAAGGTAGCAACTTGCAGCGAGGCAGGATGAACATCGAGCATGTTGTAAGGTCTGTAGCAGAAAAGGGACGAAGAGTTGTCGTGATCGTGTGTGCACCAGGAGGCATGTCTGACGAGGTCAGGGAAGCTGTGGTCGGATGTTTGAGAGATGGCATGCCGGTTGATATCATCGAAGAGGCTTTTGCCTGGTAGACGATCACTGAGTCAGCCTGTAGATAAGAATGCTCTCACCAGTGGACCTATCCTAAATCTCCCCGGCAGTGTTTTCAACTGAGAGCCTCTCCGGCAAAGAGACAGGAACTTTGAGCTATTAATGTAGCCCTAGGAAGCTCAAAAATATCGTGCATTCTGAGGGACAGCGACATTGGCTGCCCTAGTCTTGGAGAGACTCTTGAACGATATCATCTCTCCGATCATCTACCGAACACTCCCGGCACGAACACAGGCGAGAAAACAGACCAGGGGGCCTCCTTTGGAAATCGCGGTGGGAACACATGCCGGAGGATCATCACTCCTGTCAGAACTCACGCAAGCGTATGTATGGTCAGCTTGAACCACATGCCTAGCCCAAAAACACGCTTCGGACCCACTCACACGAACGGAACTCGTGGGGCAGGTGGAAGGCTGAGATACTAGGTGATTTGTCGAGATGCGGCCAATAGTGTTGGGCGGGGGGAGGGCTGCTGCGATGTTTCTCTTTGCCAAACGGAAGTCACGCTAATTCACTCACTCGGGCAACTAGGCACTCTTGACTATCACATCTATGTCTTGGCAGGGTCATTGTTGTTTCGCTATTATCAGTGACAAAAACTCGTGTTCGCCAGTCCTCTTCCTCTTTATTCTTCGTACCATAACAACACTATTTCTCCAACATGGATATGTCAGGTATGAGCATGAGTAGCTCGATGGCTATGGCCACTACAACTTCGATGGATATGGCCGGCATGGTATCATCGGCTCCCACCGCGTCATCAACGGCATCGATGGACATGGGCGGAGCCATGGACATGGATATGGGCATGGGTAGTTGCAAGATCTCTGTAAGCAATGATTGAATTTGTCATGACCTTTCTCAATGCTAACCATGTTTCTAGATGATGTGGAACTGGAACACAATTGACGCCTGTACGATTTCTTGATTCACCCTCCTCCCCGTGTGCAGAACTTTGTCACGCGCATGCTGTGGGAATGCACAATGTTTTTAAGATTAGTGCAGCCCTCCACTGAGAGTGTGACAATTAGGAACTCTCTACGGACGGCGGACCGATGTTAAAAACATTGTGCATGTCTGCAGTCCAAATGGCCCTGAGAGAGATGGCTAGACGTGACAGATTTTGACACACAAGGAGGTTTGTCTGACTGGATACAGGTTTCATCTCCGAAAGCTGGCATATCACTTCCAATGGCATGTTCGCCGGTTCCTGCATCGGAGTCATCCTCCTCGTGATGGTGCTCGAGCTTCTTCGCCGTCTCGCTAGAGAACACGACCGTATGATCCTCGCCCATCATCGCCGTCTCGTCGCCTCTACCACCAACGAAAATCCTGCCAACGAATGCGCTTGTCCGACTACTGTATCGACTAGTAAAGCTGCCTCCACAGCTACCGCCTCGGCCCTTGCCACCGGCATCAAGACCAGAGCTTTCAAGCCTACTCTGCCCCAGCAGATGGTGAGAGCACTGCTCCATTGCTTGCAGTTCGCAGTCGCCTACTTCATCATGCTGCTGGCCATGTACTATAACGGTTATCTCATCATTTGCATCTTTATCGGTGCTTACCTCGGTTTCTTCGTGTTCGGATGGGAGAAGCTTGGTGGTGATACGTAAGTAGATCCATTATCGTGTCTCACGACGTGCATTTTTGACGACATTACAGGGACAAGAGTCACGACGAGGCAACTGTGTGCTGTGGATAAGGATTGAAGTAGCACGGCAGGCTGCTCAAGAAGCGACAGGCTTTCGAAGATAGCGCCGAGTACATACTACATAGTACAGAACCGAGAGGGACGAGCAGCACCATTGAACCCTATCCTCAGTATCAGATCGTCCAAGTCATTTATTTGTCATTAAACGCCTCACCGACGATCCGCTCATAGGCGACTGGGAAACGTAGAGTTGTGTTCTGACCAGCGCAGCATCCTTGTTCTTTCTGTGGAAGCTTGCTCGAGTTACAAGAAATTTCTTGGATTCATATAGCGTCGACAGCAAGTGTGCAGTACAGCAAAAACATCCTCCTCTACTCAACCGGACCAAGCAAAACAGAAACCAAGTAACAACACCACTTACTGCACAAGAAAACGACTCGTCGAAAAACAGTCAAACACAAGAAAGATGCGCAACAAAACCTGCCCTCTCAAAACACAACGACCTCAACCATAAACATAAACCCTCTACCGATATCCCGATGAATGTCCGTACGCATGCTCAGGACTGTCAGGATCAAGAAGACGCTTATACTCCTCCTCATTCGGATCCTCCTTGTGCGCAAACAGATCCCTAAACCCGGCCCGACCAAGACTACCTTTAGTCCTGACCTGTTCTGTTGCAATCTTGTGATCAGCCTTGGCTTCCTTTTGAGCCTCCTTTTTGGCAACTTTGTAATCGGCTTTTTCCTGTTTTTGCTTCATCCATTTCTCGAACCCTTCTTGTCTGGCGGCTTTTGAGGCTGCTTTTTTGTGGGCACGGCGCTCTTCGTAGGTGACGGGACGTGTGGTGACGGGAGGTGCGCGGTATTCTGAGTTTCTCAGGCGACGAAATTCGAAGGATGTGAGACCGTCTGCGCCTTCTTCAGAATACTCGGGGCTTGAATCGTAGTACGCGGGGTCCTGCTCACCCTGCATAATCTCCCTTGGTGAGCGAACGATGTTCTCCGATCGCCGAATCTGCGGTAGGGGTTTATTCAAGTCTGGAGCGTTGCGGCGTGGTTGCTGTTGGTAGTCGTATCCTTCTCCTGCCTTTTGGTACAAGATTGGCAGGCCTAGTTCGCCGTTGTCTTTGATCTCAGCGCCGAAAAGTTTGCCCATGGTAGGGAATGGTGGGAGGGTAGGGGGTCCTAGGCCGATCGCGAGGGCTGGCGGAAGAGGATTATATCCTGGGCCGACAGTAGGGGCTGGTGGAGGAGTATTGAATCCTTGGCCGATAGCGAGGGAGGGTGGAAGAGGGTTGTATCCTTGACCGATCGTGAGGGCTGGTGGAAGATGATTGTTTCCTTGGCCGATCGTGAGGGCTGGTGGAAGTGGGTTGTATCCTTGGCCAATAGTGAGGGCCGGTGGAAGAACATCGTATCCTTGGCCGAAAGTAGGGGCTTGCGAAGGCGGATAGACGTATCCTTGATCAAAGTCCGGTGCGTCTGGCATTGAGGTATCCTCCGATGAAATTGACGACACTGGTGAATTTCGCGACACTAGCGACGTTGGATACATTGGCGACACGGGCGAAGGAGCCTCTGGTATGGGAGATAGAATGCCTAGTTGCCTGTCATTTGTGATCATTAGTTTCCGAACCTGTATCTATGCTTTCCCTACCCTCTGAACGAGACGTACCTTGCTGTCTTCTTCCTCTTCGTCTTCTGAATCTTACCACTACGCAAGTCCAATCTATTTCCAACACCATCAAATGCCGAATCTGGTAAGAGAATCCCCTTCCTCACACCAGGATGCAGTGTGTCGTGTTCTGGCGACCGAGCTTCCGGATCGTCTACTTCTACGCCGTCCACTAGTCTTCTCTTCACCCGTGGCGATTCGGGAGCTTCGAATGAATTCTCTGTATATTCATGGGCTTCTCGCACTCCAAGCGGCTTTGGACTCCTCAACATTCCAGATCCAAATCTCTCGACTCTGGTGTCCCAAAAGTCGTTGGTGAAGAATTGTCCTATGAAATCCATTGGGAGAGCATACTCGGTGGATATATCGACGCCCCATTTTGCTGGAGTACCTTTGTACGATTCGGCCGCGAAAGTTTTCCTGAGGTCGCGAGTGCCAGGGAATCGGATGGTGCTCAACCCAAAGGGCGCATCATACATTACAGGATTGTTGGCAATTGGCCATCCTATGGACCCAAAGATAGCACTCATCAGGGCCCAACCGGGCTCAGCAATGCGGTCATCGTTACAGTATGGCTCAACTTCATCGATTCTAAGAGCGTCTCGACGCATGTTCCTGACCCAAGCATGGACCAGTTCATGAACCATGGTAAAAGCGAGAGTGAATTGAGTCCGCAGAAGTCTTGACGTGCTGTCCGTGTTCGGAACGAAATCGTTACCGGGCAGATTGTCCAGGTTGAGAAACTTCTTCCACTCGCCATTGAATTTGATCGTTGAGGAGTATCTAGCGTTCATCATTAGCACTCGGACCAGAAGCAAAACTTGGCCGTCAGACTCACGATCCTGCGTAATCACACATGCCTCTATCCCACACCATTCTCTTATGAGACTTATCCCAGACTTTTCTCGTGATAGTGTATGCGGCAACACTGAGGGGCGAGCTGAAGTCCCAATCAAAGTCGACAAAATCTTGCATATGAATCAATGCTTCTGCAGTCACTGCTCTCTCGGCTGATGTTAGTGGCTTGGGGTAGAAGGAATATTGTTTTTGGCCTGATTTTGCCTCATGTAGAAGTGTTGGTTCCTCCTCAACCCACGGCTTGCCAACTGCGGTCAAGAAATCTAGAACTACTTCCATATCCAGTATCTTGCTTGCGATACGAAGAGAAGGTTTGAGGTACTCATACATCAAATCGCTTGTGTGGTCCCAGTGATCTGGCGTGTTCTTGAATATCGGGTGAATCCCGCTATTATCCGGAGCAAACCGCTCTTTACTCCTGATTGCTTTGATTGCTCGAGGGTCGACTTCGAAGTTGCTCGAGATTCGGAACGATGGGGAGAGGTTGATGATTCCGAGCTGTATCAGTGCCTCTGGAGTGAAGTAACGAAGTATCTTACCGTAGCCCATCCACGGGAGCTTCGGATTGTACGAAGGTACCGTTTTTCCATTTTCAAAATGCTTGAGATTCCTTAGTTGTGGGTATGGAAGCTTGCCCATTGCGAAGACAGCTGGTGAAACCCTGGTCCGTCGCTGACCATTTTGATCAAGATAGAGCCGGCGAAAGTCGTGCGGATCGTGCGGTAATGGAAGAGAGTCATCGTCAAGTATCAGCGATGTTGGAGAATCGTCCCATCGGTCTGCTTCATCGCTGGTCACTATATAAGATGTGTCCCCGGAAACGACAATTCTATCTGGCATGATGGATTGCGTACTGGATTCGAATAGTTCTGATCGACTCGACTCTTACAAGCTGACAGTGGAGACGATTCGCAGGTCGTTGATCACACCAGACCGGATCCGGATTCACAAGAACAAAAGGCCTCGAACAAAGCGTTAACGAACAAAGCAGCCTCCCTTCTCATGTTGGCTTTGGCCAACTGAGGAGCTCCAAGTAATACCCATTGAGTGCTTTCCGAGGTCACTAAGTCCTGAATCGAATATCGATTGCGAGGATGCATGATGCTCATCAGATCGGTACGACCACCGCAGAGCTGGGCTACACGTGTATCCTCGCAGGACACAAATATCGGCTGCTACAAGTCCTGTGTCCTACATCTTTCACTGAGATCTGTCGTGAGAGACGGGTAGATTCGGCAAAGTGATCGGAGTGCTGCGAAGAAGAACAAAGCAGGAAGGTGGAAATGGTAACATGAAAGCTTGAGCTTGGACCACAGACGCACTCGGAAGGTACACGCTTCACATGACGCTTCTCTTTGTTCTTGCGACAAAACACCGACCATTGTACGCATCGATCCGAATGCTTGAGAACAGCTGCTACAATGCAGTTGTTGGATTGTGAATGATACACTCGTAGTGATAAGTTCCGAGGTTATCACGCCTCACAATCGTCAATGACACCCTGATTGTTGCGGACGTTTACCAGCCCTGCTGTCTTCCCTGCTGCTCGCCCTGATCGTATGAGTTCTCAATGCCCTGGTTGAAGCGATCAACATCCTGCTCAGCATCATTGTATCTGTTCTTCGCATTCTGACCGAAGTGGTCAACATCCTGCTCGGCGTCGTTGTAGCGGTTCTCAACCCCTTGCTCGGCTTGATCGTATCTGTTCTCAACGTTCTGCTCGGCACGTCTCCCCTCATTCTCCACACCGCCAATCTTCTCGCCAATCCAGTTTGCGGCACCGCGAAGGCCTGCACCGATATCTGAGGGAATGTTCTCGACGCCTTGGACTGTGTTGTTGAAGCCTTGTTCGGCATAGCGGGCCATGTTCTCTGGTGCATTCTCGACTGCTTGTTCGTCACGGCGGAAGGAGTCGCCGATCCTTTGTTCCTGGCGGTCGAAGGCTTGGTCTGCACGGTCGTAGGAGCCCTCTGTGAAAGACATCAGCAACGTGTCTATGTTCGAGAGGTTGGAGCAGCTTACCAGCTCTGCCTACAGCCTCACCAGCGAAGCGAGCAGCGTTCTCATCATAGTCACGGTTGTTGTAGTCAGACATGATTTGGTTGGGTATTGTTGTGTGGTTTGAAAGACGATATGGGGATGAATGGGAATCCGGGATCGTGCTAGATGCGAGCCCACTTGCGTTTTATACGCCTGCCTTTCGCATCAAGCAGGTGCTCAGTGTATCACCATCAACACAATGACGTATCAAAACAGGGGTTTGGGCCAAGAGAGCTTGGTCGCATCAAGCTTGTGTCAATCAGAAAGCTGCTATTTTAGGATGGCGGGGCAGTCGCGAACTTGAAACACGCTTGTGGTCATGGTTCGAGTCTGGCCAGCACTGCCCGAGGCTGAGAACTTGACGCATCACAAGCACAATGACTTGAGAGTCTTCAGCATAATAACACCGAATTGTACGGAGTATGTACATATGTATAGCATAATCATAACCTATACCAAAACACCGCCTCAAGTCTCTGGAAATATCATTATGCCGTTGTGGCAGTCAAGCTCTTGCTGCCTTTGCCATCACTCACTACAGTAATACCATTGGCTGGCTTCTTGGTCTTCGGCAAATTTACACTGTACTTTCCTCCTCCATTGTAAGTCATCGCGGTGGCTGTGCCAGTGGCGGTGTTTGTCAGATACAACTTAAGGTTCGCATTGTAGCCCACGATGTTTGTACTCGCGGTGACCGAAACAGAACCGCCTCCTGAAGAGTTGTATGTGTAGCTGTCGATGGTAACAACATCTGCAACAGCAGGATCGCTAACGACTGTGACGTTTGCATTTCCGCTTGTACCTGCTGATGCGCTGCTGGCTTTGATGTTGAAGATGTAAGTTGCTTTAGCTGTGCCAGCGGGCGCGGTAAATGATGGGGTGGCAGCACTATCGCTTGAAAGAGTAACACTGGGTCCGCTGACCTGAGTCCAGCTATATGTAAGGTCGTTGGCTGTAAAGTCGGCTTTGTTGGTGACATTGAAGCCAAGCTTGACTTGAACTCCAGGACGAGTCGTCTGGGTGCCTCCAACTGCTATAGTGGGTACACTTGTAGCAGCACCAGGGGGATCAGCATTAGTTGCAGTGCTGGAGGCAGAAGAGGAAGTAGGAGTTGGGGGCGTGTAGGGTCCACAGCTTGTTGTAGCAGGCGCACCTGCACCAGGCCAAGGGTTGAGTTGTCCCCAGAGGTTTCCAGCTTCATCCCTTCCAAGGCCTTGAGCGAGGAACGGCATGTTGCTGAAATCATTTACCGGTGGAACTATTCCAGGGACGTTTGGCTCGGGAAACAAAAACTCCAGGACAGGTTGAACGTAGCGACCAGCATTGATCTTGTTGTCGGTGAGTTTCTCGCCAGTCGATGCACGAATGACATATTCGCGGGTGTATTTGGAGGATGTGGTAGTGCCAGCTCTCCATGTAAATTTGTTACGAGCATCACCAGCCTTGTAGGACGCTGCACCAACGCTTCTTTCAGTCTCCTCTCCCGTGCAAGGGTCGACATCAATAGCGGAGACAGAGATGCCCGCGTTCGGATCAGAAGTATAACCGATGAACTATACCGAGTCAGTCATTGAGATTTGGTACTGGCTTTGAATACTCACTCTGGAATCGCCGAACTCGGATGTGGCACCTCCATCGTAGATGCCAATGATAGCATCCTCAATACGGATGTATGTTGGTGCACCAGATGTGGTGATCTGTACATTAGGTGCGACGATGGCGTAGCAAACAATAGTGCCACCGTCGTTGATGCCAGAGTACTCGAGATAGTCTCCGACTTGGAAGGGCGCCATCTTCAATGGGTCGGGTGCTGCACTTTAAAATTGTCAGTACGACTAAACACATGGGTTGAGGCTTTGCTTACAAGGTGCTTCGACCTGCTGGTCTGTTGCTCGAGGGACAAAGGGGGTCTGAGGATGATCTCGGAATGCACATAGGGAATCCGCTGAAGGCAGTGATGGACGGATTCTCGTCATCAGCGGTGTAAAATCCAGACTTGGTGTATCCCACAGAGTATACGGCGTTGGGATCGTTGATTCTGATGGTCGGTCCGCCCTTGATCTTCATTGTTCCAGTGGCAAAGTCGATGCTCTCAACAGTGCCTGAACTAGCTTGCAGAAGATATTCAGATATTTGTACGAGGCCAGCGATCGCCTTGCCGTTGACAACGTTTCCAGTCACCTAAATTCTCATCAGTATCATGTACGCTATATTGTAGTTCGAGCAGCAAAATCTGAGATCGAGCGGATCTCGCATCTTTCTGCAACGCCTGATAACCAGCTGTCGAAATGCAGATCATGCTTTTCGACACATCGTGAGAGACGTTGTGACATAGAGAGGAGGCTCGGCAATGGAAGTGCTGTAGGTAGTCTACGTACCGACACCTCATGGCCCACAAAGCCACCTGTGCTGGCAAACTTCCCAAATGGAGCAAAGGCAGCAGGAAATTGTATTTGAAGATTTTGTGGGATTGTGACGGGGTAACCGTTCACTGAAATGGTGCCACCAGAGTTGTAGGTGCTATCGCTGGCAGTCGCGCTGACATTCGTTAGTCTGAGTGTTTTGCCAAAAGGAAACTTGCAACGTGCCTGTCAAGTCTGCCATCGAGAACGAATGGCTCAACTGTCTGAGCGGCTGCGCGAGAGCCCAGCAAAGAGAGGGATAAGAGCGTAAGAGCAGAGGAAAGCATGTTGAGGAAAGGCCGAGAGTGAGATGATGAATCAGATACTCACAAGCCAAAGCCCCCTTCTTATATCTCGAGCCCAGTCGGAGGGTGTGTGTGAGGAAGTGATAGAATCATAGAACACTCCCGTGTTACATGGTCACGAAGTACAGGACAATCTCGAACAGATCGTCCAAGCTGTGTGTGGTCTTTCGTGAAGTACTGTGACATGATATCCAAGAAAAGATTCAGGTCAGGTCAGGTCACGATAATGCTCCAAGCCGCAACAACCATGTCTCGAGGACTAGGGCTTTGGCAGGACCAGACGGGAACGAAGAGCGCGTGTGCCGCAGAAGCTGGTAGAGCACTCATTGAGGCTTTGCTGTCAATGTAGTCAACAAGGGTTCAATTGCATGGCATGCCATGGCATGTCATGTGTGGCAAGCGAGATAGACAGTATAAGCCACAATTTTGACTTTGTGGCAACAGTCTCGTAGTGCTGACCTTGTAGCTGAAAGGCATGCTGTAAGCTGTGCCGCAGGAAATATCACTGCCGTGTCGTATTGTCTTTGCAAGTTTCGTGAGTAAGTCTTTCTTTATGCGAGCCAGTCGTCCAAGCGACAGTCAGCTGGCAGCTGTCATCGGAACTAGGCACAGAATGCGACCAGTTCTATCCACTAAGATGTATACCCTTGTGATTGATATTCCTGAGTGGATTGCGGCACGAAGGGGTCGAAAGACATGTCTGTTAAAGGCTTCGTTCAAGACTGCTCTCAATGTACTGCCTTCAAGAACATCATTCTCGTGCGATTCTATGGCCATACATAGAGATGGCGTACTGATATTGCAGAAAGAGTATGCTCTTGGTAGGCACTGTACAGGAACACCCATGCATCTGTTTCCGAGTCCTCTATCGTTCCGAAGGTCGGCAGCGGTCGAGATCAAGATACCGATACTCTTGTACACGAGGCATCCGACGACAAGCATCATCGCTCAGCTGCCGAGCCTGCAAGCTTAGTTCCGGGCGGCAAGAAGACCGCACTATCGGTACCAGAAAGCATGACATGGCAGAGGGAAGTTCGGAGAAATGCTCATGTGAGTATGAAAGCGGATGGAGGATTCTTTGCCAAGGTCAGCGCCGAGAAACTCTGCAGATGCCAAGAAGCATGTCCGCACTTCTCCAGACTCCAGCTCGCAGCTGCAGACCTCTTCTTGCTTCTTCCAAACATTGCGACCGACCACATCCTGCTCGTCACCTTATCCAACGTCCGTCCTTCGAATTATTGTTGTGAACCACATCTTGATCTTGTAGTTATTAAGAGACAGATAATCTACCAACACATCTTCTGGCCTTCGGAACAGCACTTGGCGAGCGCAGCCACGGGCGGAACAAATCAGAAACCCCCATGTTCCGTACATCTGTATATTCCGATCCCGCCTTCAGCCCTGAAGCTACCAAAGAAATCTTGCATGATTCCCCACATCTGGCCACTACAGCAGTATCTACATCGAATACGGCTCGATTGCTTGGTGACTTACTACCAAAATCGGACAAGAATAGACAGTACCTCTGAATGTCCTTGAACAGCACATCTCCAAGACCGGTACCTGACACTTGTTCGCGATCTGGTCCCAAACAGGTCTTTGCCAGGTTGTACAAGCTGCCAGCCTTATGCTTCAATAGTCTTCTGCCTTTGGATGTCGTCTTGACCATTCGGATCATTCCAGCGTGCCCGCGCCCAGTAATGGCAAGCCTTGCTCTACTCGCCTTGCCTTTGATGTCAGCTGTGGCAAGCTTACTTACCCTTGTGCACAGCTATCTTCAGACTGGACCGTAGTTGACTGCTCCATTCTCGACCCTACTTCCAACTCTAGAACCTTTATCAGGTGGAAAGGTCAGCCACGACCCGCTGTCTGGCCACGTGCAGTCCCTATCTCGAGGTATTATGGTTCAGCTGTAGGAGTGGAGCAGGGGTGTGAGCGGCGACTCCGTTCGCTGTCTACACTGTACAATCCATTCTGGAAGTAGACGTCGCAAGAGAATGGGGCAAGAGCAGTAGAAGACCATAAGAGAGTCTGTTCATAGTAAGTACGGACATATATATATGAGGTGCTTGTACTCCACAATTGTCATTCAGAAACAGCAACGATCACTTCTCCCTTTCTCTTCATCTCATTCCACCTCATCACAGCCTCAGAAGTACTATGCATTCACTTCTGCTGCTCAGTCTATTCGCGTTGGCTGATGCCAAGGGCTGGTTGTCTCCAGTCTATCAAAACTTCTTTGAGTTTCCTCTGCCAGTCCCTCCTACCGCCAAGCCCGTAAAGTATGGAAGCCCGAGTTTCAGGTAGAGGCCCATTGTCTAACTATATCCAGGTCGTACGACAACATCGATTACTACGAGATAGATATCAAGCCAGTCGATATCGAGATCTATCCTGGCAAGAAAGCACGCCATGTTGGATATGACGGAATTGTGCCCGGTCCTACCTTCAGGATGCAGCAAGGTCGTGAAGCTGTTGTTCGATTCATCAACCATGCCGACCGTGCCAACTCAGTCCACCTTCACGGATCATACAGTACGTCCTCTACATGCTTCCATGCTTGCGGCTTCCACTAACGCATCTTTTTAGGTCGCGCTCCTTTTGACGGCTGGGCTGAGGACACTACAGAGCCTGGACAGTACAAGGATTACTACTATCCCAATGCACAAGCTGCGAGGACTTTGTGGTACCACGACCACGCTGTTGGTCATACTGCTGAGAATGCCTACTACGGACAAGCAGGCTTCTACATTCTCGAGGACGCTCAGAAGAACGCTCTCAACCTCCCCTCGGGCAACTATGACATCCCTCTTGCACTTGCCGCCAAGCGATACAACGCTGATGGCACACTCTGGGATCCCGAAGCCAACGGTGAAACTACAAGTGTCTTTGGTGATGTGATTCAAGTCAATGGTCAGCCATGGCCATACCTTGCGGTTGAACCTCGCAAGTACCTCTTCCGTTTCCTCGACACCTCTATCAGTCGTTCCTTCCAGCTCTACGCTGAAGCAGACAAGAAGGTTGGCACCAGGATCCCCTTCACCGTCATCGGTTCAGATGCGGGTCTTCTCGCCAGCCCTGTTGACACAACTCAATTGGACATCTCTATGGCTGAGAGATGGGAAGTTGTCTTCGACTTCTCTGCCTATGCTGGTCAGAATGTCACACTCAAGAACACCGGTAAGGTCGGTGCAGATGACGACTTTGATGGCACAGACAGAGTCATGCGCTTCATGGTCGGCAACTCTGTATCCGATACTAAGGGCAACGGAGCTCTACCTTCAACTCTTCGCACAGTACCCATGCCACCACCAAAGACAGGCATTGATCGCTCTTACGAGTTCATGCGTAGCAACGGAGAATGGCAAGTCAACGGTGTGACATGGGCGGACGTCGAAGACAGAGTTATCGCCAAACCTCAACGCGGTGCAGTCGAGCTCTGGGAGTTGAAAAATGGTGCAGGAGGCTGGACTCACCCAATACACATCCATCTTATCGTAAGTCACTCCTCTGCTCCGAATTTTCTTTCTGGAATCTCTTCTTGGAATTCGTTACCCTCCTTTGTCCTCTATTCATTCCGTTCTTCTCACCACAAGAGCTAATGAGAATCCCTCCGCAGGACTTCCAAATCATCAGCCGCACAGATGGTGACCGTGGCGTCCTTCCCTACGAGAAGACCGCTCTCAAAGACGTAGTCTGGCTCAACAAGAACGAACGCGTCCAAGTCCTCGCCCGCTACGGCCCGTAAGTCATCTCCTCATCCTACCTTTGAACCCCCACTAACACATATCAGCTGGGATGGTCTCTACATGTTCCACTGCCACAACCTGATCCATGAAGACCACGATATGATGGCCGCCCTCAATGTAACTCACCTCACCGACCTCGGGTACGATGAGAAAACCTCCTTCATTGACCCCATGGACACGAAATACCGTGCAAAGTCCTTCAAACCCGAAGATCTCACAAACCGCGATGGCGATTTCGAGAATAGCAAGATTGAGGAAAAGTGCAAGATGTTCCAGGACTTGGATGCTTACAAGAAAGCCAATGAGGTCGAGGAGAAATTGGTCGAGTATTGGAAGACCAAGAGTACGCTTGTGACCAAGGTCAGCAGCAGTGGTGGTGGTGGTGGAAGTTCCTCTTCTTCTTCTGGTTCGGGTGCTGTTTCCGCATCTGCTTCTGCGACTGTGGTGTCGAGTTCTGCTTCTGTTTCCTCGGGATCTAGTGTCACTCCTAGCAGCACTCTTGTCACCTCGGCGAACAAAGCTAGCTCTACCAGCACGACAAAGACGACAAGCAGTTCCACCAAGAGCGATGACAAGGGTGGCAAGAGTAAGACATCGTCGTCGTCGACAAAGAAGTAGATGCTCATACTTGTCCTGGATTATAGGCGTTTTTGGGACACAAATTTTATTGCATCTTTCTCTATCCATTTTCGACACCTTTGCATGTGATCGTTTTTCCCATTCGATTCGATTGCAGAATAAGCTGACAGAAGGCGCAATGGCTGAATGTCACCAAAACCATGCGATCGAAGAAAGTGCTTCCACGCCCTTCGCACTTGCCAAATGTCTCGATTTCAGGAACACCAGACATCCATCGCAACTACCCTCTGTGATTTATCTGTCTCTTTTGAATGTTCCTCGAGTGATTGGGATCTTGACAAAATGCGTTGAAGAATGTGCTTGTGAAAAGTGCCCCTCAAGCCACAATATATATTTCCATGCACGTCGCACGAATCCATCAACTCCTTTGCCGCTGCAGCAGGGTTGATGCGATCAAGAAGCTAATGCCAACCCGATATCCAGGGCGAACGTTACTGGTGGTTGGAGACTATCTCAAGTCGTTTATGCACGATGAAAAGATTGTCTGAATGTGTGTGAAATGATACATAGAATAATGAATGGCATGATACAGCTACCTATCAAATCAGGCCTCCCAACCGGTCAAGCCTCATCCTGCAACTCGGCGCGTGTGATATCTCATCCTCCGTAATCACGAGAAAGAGGGGCAAGAACTGACATGCTCTCTCCATCAGAATTTAACATCTTTTAAGCCTCTTGTGTTACGATATTTGTGAAGCATGGATCCACCACCACCTTATCAAGCAGTCGCAGGTGCCGAACGCGATACCTTACATATTCCAATTCCGCAAAGAGCAAGCGATGCGTACAACAAACCATCCTCACCGCTTCTTCCTCGTCCGATCACCCCTGGTATCTCAGCACTCAAGAAGGATAGCCGTCACCGTATCACGCAAAATTTGTAGACAGCAGCAGTAGCCAAACTACCGGAGAAGGACCAAAAGGCTCTTGGACAGCCCAAAAGCGGCACCGCAACTACATCTCTGATTGACGATGCTCTAGCTGGGGTCAAAGGTTCAGAAGACAAGGTCAATAGAAGTCTGATCAGAGTGAAGACCAAGAGGGGAGAGGTGCCTCTGCGACATTGTGTCGACAAGTTGAGCAAAGTCTTGGTGCAGTTTAAAGAGATTGGAGATACTTTGGTACAGTATGATCCAGGCCATGCAGCATTACCTTGGGCGGAAGTGAGATTATTGTTGAATGTGTGTCTTCCTCACCTTCTTTACAGCATATGCTCTGTTGTCGTATTCTTGCTAAATCAAACATCCTAGATTGCTGTCAACGATACCACAAGCTTCCAGGATATGGCGGAGGGCATCGAATTGGTCTCCGCCATGATTACCAGATACGCTGTAGTCGAAAGCTTGTACCTGCTCGAAGACTCAACACTCCAAAACCAGCTTACCGATGGCATCACCAAGCTGTACGTCGCCATTCTGAGATACTTGGGTATTGCAAAGACCTACTACAATAAGAGCACAACTAGTCAGTAGGGTCGACAGCCCATTTTACAACGACCAGCGCTGATTGTTTTGCAGGACGAATCGGGGAGAGCGCGTTCAGGTCTTCTCGCACCTTGGTGGAGGCACCCATTGCAGACGTAAGAGCAGGTCACGGCGAAATTGATGAGATTCTGAAAGTGATCGATGCAGAGAGCATGATCTCCCGCCCACCACACATTGAGTCGTTGTTTCCTGACAGAGCCTAGAGAAGAAAGACTCTGATCGAAAGCTGAGCAATATCCAAGAAAGTGTTGATTCGACGAGAGATGGTGAGTCATAGCAGGCGTCCGGTGTCCATGAAACAAGCTGAATCATTCCAGAGCTCGAGCGACTGCGCCAACTGTCACGAGAGATGCTGAAGAAACTTGAACCCATTGACGGATTGACGGCGGAGATCAACGAGATGCGAACAGAAAGAATGCGTGGGTGTTTTTCGAAGAGTCTTTTGGATGACACTGACCAGTCACAGGCGAAGAGATGAAGCAAAAGTTTCGATGGTTGTCCACAGTCCCTGTCCAGAGCCATCATGCCAAGGCTCACGAAGACTTGGTGCCGGACACGGGTTCGTGGTTGATGGAACGCCATCATTTCATCGACTGGAAACAATCGTCCAAGTCGTGTGCCATTTTATTACATGGCTCTCTTGGTTGTGGCAAGACCAAGCTCATGTTAGCCTTTTCTATCGAATGGATAGTTATTTGACTGACTTGCAATAGGTCCGTCTTAGTCCAGCAGCTTCTCGATGAGCAAAAAGCGAATCCAGAAGCACCAAAGGTCGCATACTTTTACTGCAACGGGTCCGAACAGCAGCGTACGAAAGTCCAGGAAATCCTTGGAGCCATCGCAAGACAGTTGTCCTGGAATGGAATTGACCAACCACCGGAGCAAGCATTTCTTGATGCTTACAGCATTCAGAGAAAGGACGCTGATGAGAAGAATGCTGATCAAATTGACCATCTCGGCGTCAAGGCTTTGACCGAACTGATTCCCAGAATTGTAGGCGAAGGTGTGGCCGTTGTTTTGATCGATGCTCTAGACGAATGCACTGAGAGGCTGGAGCTCCTCAGGTCTATCAAAACCATCATGGACAAGGTGGACGTGAAGGTCATCATCTCTGGTCGCAGCGAGGTGTGCCAGGATATGCCGAAAGACGAGTTCCCCATACATATCTTGATTGGACATGGCGCCAACAGGGATGATATCCGTAAATACGTCACAACCGAGGTCGACCGTGCAATACTCGACAAACGATTGCTTAGGGGCAAAGTCGGAGATCAGCTGAAGGAGACAATAGTTCGGAGGCTCAACGATTCTGCGCAAGGGATGTATGTGTACTCAGTGGTATGGGAGCTGATATCAAGTACATGAGTTTCTCTTGACCAGCGCATGCTCCAGCAACAATTCTGATAGGGCGCTAAAGGCCAGAAGGCACAAACGTGTTGAAATATCAGAACCTGTCCATCGAAAGCACGATAAACTTGAGCTTTCGGTGGACGCTCTGAAAGATCTCAATATATTCGTGCATTTTGGAAGCTAGACCTTCATTGGCATTACCACGAGATTGGACTCCATGCGCTGATTGGAATTTCTCTATGCGCTTGAAGTCATTTTCCGATGGTATTTTGCAGGAATATTGCTGACCCTCGCAGGTTCCTGTGGGTCAAACTTCAACTTCAAACGCTTTGCGACGACGGCATCAAGCGAGAGAAGGATGTCTTGATCGAGCTTGAGAGAAATCCGACCGAGATTGGACAGCTGTACGAAAGCATCTTTGATCGCATAACACGCTCGGGTCCGAGCAGCCGGGAAATAGCAGTGTCTGTGTTAAGATGGCTTTTGGTATCCAGACGCCCGCTCACAACGACTACAATACTTGAAGCAGTGTCCGAAGCAGGGGATTCTGATCTGGAGAAGGATGAAGTCTTAGACGTTTGTCGCAATCTTGTTGTCGCTGATGATGAAACAGATACTTTCCGCTTCGCTCACTTGTCGGTGCAGGAGTTCCTTCAAAAGAAAGAAGGATTCGACGAAGATGCACTGCACACTTTCGCAGCTTTGAGGTGCCTTGAAGAGTTTGAGTCCACTCGAAGAAGCAAATACGAAGACGACAACGCTCGCCCTGATCCTAACTCAACATCATTCTATGCGTACGCCGTCGTAAACTGGATTTACCATTCTCTGATGGTGGAGGGAGAGCGGAGAGAAGATCTTGTCGACAAGCTGGAGTCCTTCTTGAGAGATGAAGAGGCTTTCTCCGATTGGAACCACGACAGCCTGGAGAGCTTTGAAAGGCAAAGTTATTTCCTGATGGACACTGACTTCGAGACTCCGTGCTTGAGTGGGCACAAAGCAACACCAACTTTTGCCATAGCCAAATTGGGTCTTATCAGTGCTTTTGACGAACAGGAAGATCACCTGGATTGGAATTACAACAACATCAAGGGACAAGCGCCGATCCATGTGGCGGCTTTTGCTGGTCATCTTGAGATTGTGCAGAGACTCATTGAGAGAGGTATGGATGTCAATCACCGTGGAGATAAGGATTACAGTCCTCTTTTGGCGGCATGTGTTGGCAGACACAGAAGTATCGTAGAGTATCTGCTCTCTCTAGAGGGTGTCGAAGTCAACCGGCGTAGCCATTTTGGGAAAACGCCGTTGATTGCAGCATCGAGAGCAGGTGATGAAGATATCTGCCGACTTCTGTTGGACAAGGGGGCCATCATTAACTTACAGGCCAATAATGATGACACTGCACTGACCGCCGCTTCCGAGTGCGGTATGCTCTCAGTTGTACAGACTCTGCTGAAGCATGGTGCTGATATGGAAATCGTCGGTCGCCTGGGAGGTAACGCTTTGCTTGCAGCAGCCATGTGTCGAGAGGGCCAATGGGCGGAGATTATCAAACTTCTCGCTCGAGCGGAAGCAAATCTGGATACCCAAGATACCGTCAAAGACACTGCTTTGCATATGGCTGCGCAAGCTGGAGAACTCGACATGGTCCGATTCCTCGTGATGAAGAAGGCAAAGGTCAGCATCCAAAATATTGCAGGAAAGACTGCATTGGACTTTGCTTGCGCAGGGAATCAGACAAAGATCATCGAGTACCTTCTTAAGAGTGGAGCTACGTGTGAGCCGGACACCTCGGGCAGGACTGAGCTTCACGAAGGCATCGATGGAGGGTGCGGTGTGGACATTCTCAAGCTGTTTGTCTCGAAGGGGGTCGACGTCAACGCCAAAGACAACGATGGAATCAGTAAGTTTCTCGATCTCCTGATCGCCTAGCCACCATTACTGACATCAGAAGGCGCACTCCATCTTGCTGCTAGGCGTGGCGAACATGCCATTGTGCAAGTGCTCATCGATGCTGAAGCTGATATGAATATCAAAAGCAGCTCTGGTCAAACACTTCTTCACGAGGCGGCTAGAGGGGGCTCGGCTGACGTAGTGCGGCGCTTTTTGGCATACGGTGTGGATATCGAGGCAAGGAACAAAGATGAACAAACACCTCTAGCCGTGGCTTGTCGTGAGCCTGAAGGCTCTGATGATGTCGTACGGGTTTTCCTGGACGACATCATCTGATTGGCCGAGTCCTATTGTGTACGCATCTTCTGAGGCCAATCTTCAGGTACTGAGACTTCTGCTTGACGGGGGAGCGGATGCCAGAAGTGAAGATCCGGAGAACCCTGGCTGGACGGCACGCCATGCTGCGTGTAAACGTGTTGATCCGGATCCTGCATTTGCGGAGCTGCTGATTGTCCACGGAGCAGATGTGAATATCGCTACGAGGGTCTCGAAAACCACACCACTGCACAATGCTGTGAACAGTGCTGCAGTTGTACAGCTACTATTGAAGATGGGCGCATGTGTTGATGCTCGGGATTCTGAAAACAAAACTCCATTGATGTGCGCATGCGAGACCGTGGCCAGTGCTCAAGTCGTTGAGATTCTCATCGATGCAGGCGCAGATCCGATGATCAAGGATAAGACATACGGAGCTACAGGACTCCACTACAGCTGCTTCTCAGACGATTTTGCACCAGTTGTGATTGCCAGCTCCAAATGTGTCGAAATAGACGTCCGCGACAAATCTGAGAGTACTCCTCTGATGTGGGCCTCTTGGAACGCACATCCTGGTGCTGTGAAAGAACTACTAAAAGCTGGCAGTGTTGACACTTGTGTCACCAAAGCTGGAGGTATTAATGCATTCCTTTACGCCGTGATGGACGGCTATGTCGAGGTGGTCAAACTCTTACTCGTACACAATCCTGGTATCATTACAGCCGTTGACAAACGGAAGAACACTGCCCTGCACTTCGCGTGCCGAGAGGGACGTCTTGACGTTTTGAAGCTGTTGTTGAATACTGATGCTTCAAACATTGGTGCAGTAAACAGCAAAAGCTATACCGCTTTCGACGAGGCAGCTAAAGGTGGCCACACTGATATCGTTGCTTTCATGCTGGCTCGAAACGATGTTGACCCACATCACCGATCTGTCCGCGACAGCACTCCGCTACTTCTGGCAGTCTACACAGGCAAGAAAGACTTGATTGAGATGCTCATGAACGTTGAAGGGACCGATCTAGCACATGGTTCCACGGGCGGTATGACACTCTTCAAAATGGCGGCGTTCATGGGACTAGCGAGTCTTTGCCGTACCCTGATTGAAAAGGGCGTAGCAGACTGCACAATACCGTCCAAGACTGGCGGCTTCTACCCGTTGCACTATGCCGCGACTTCCGGTAATGTAGAAGTGATTGAGCTTCTGCTATCGCAGCCAGGAGTCGACAAGAACGTGGTGTCGATGAACGGATATACCCCATTGTGCGACGCTGTAAGAAGGGGGCGTGAGAAGTCTGTCGAAACACTCTTGGCGCATAATGTCGAAGTGGACACGCCAGACAATCGAGGCAGAACACCATTACTCATTGCATCCCAGAAGAGCAATCAGAATATCGTGAAAGCTCTGCTAGGTGCAGGGGCCAAAGCAGAACTGAACGACGCGTTGTCAATTGCATTGACAAACAGAGACGAAGGTCTGGTTCAGTTGTTGAAAAACGCTGGTGCAATCGAGAAAGATGAGGGTTTCGGAATTGAGGAGCTCATGAAGATGGCAACTCTCGGCGACGTTTTTGGAATTGAGGAACCAGGAACGGATACAGGCGATACTGCCACGGCCAAGGAACCGCAGGCGATATCCGGTGCTGAGTGTGTCGAAGAAGATTTGACTTCCTGAGACCACCTTCTTCACGATCCAAATTTATAGGGAAGATTGGGGTCGGGTGTCTGATAGTGCTCGGGCGCTGCAAGGCGTGAGTTCTAAAACGAAGGGCTTCTCAGGCATAAGGCATCGATTTCGTCGGCGTGTTTATCAGTAGACACAACGCCATCAATGCTTGGAAAAGCGATATTCATTTCCACAAGACGCGTCAAACAAAATTCAAAAACCAAGAGGAAAGGATCACGACGCGTTGACGTCACCAGACTCTCGTTAGCATCATGACCCTGTTCTTCACGACAGCGACCCCTCAGCATCTTCTCTCTGGGAGTAGGCTTCTGCATTTATGTTGTTGCCATTGGATGGTATCTGCTGAACACTATGTCTGAATTTTGGTGGCGGTAAATGGTTTACAGACACTATGTATCGAGGTCTGTATCAGAAGCGAGTTGACCTGGCCATCTCAGTCCGACACCCTGATCTCTGAGGTGATTAGGTAGTATCATTGCTTCCATCGACGACGTCCGGTTCATTCGACTTGTAACAATGCATAGTTCTTAAGATCACTGATATCGTCAGCAGAGCAGCATAGTTGTTGTCCACGTCAGATGATGGTCGATGAAATTGCGGAAAGAGAAATGAGACGAGAGGCATCTTTGTAGTCATAAAAGCATGTAATTATCTGCATTGTAGCAATTCATGTATAGTAGAAGCCATGTACCGTTGAAACCCCTCCCATAATAACAGTGAATCATATCGGGCATCATAAACATGGAAAGAAAAACTTCGTGTCGACAAGGACCAAGGAAAAAAGAAAAGAGAAAGAAGCAAACAGCAAGGTATCCCCCATAAAACTCCACTTGTACCGGTCGGTGTATTAAGCACCCATACCACCAGCGCCGCCCTGACGGACTCTAGCCCTCGGACCAGCGTTGGGCAGAGCGTCATTAACGTTTCTGCTGATGCCGAACAGGAAGGCCAGCTCCTGGACACTCAGTCTACCCAGACTCTGTGAAGCCTTTTCGTCAAGCGCCTCAGAGATGAGGGCACGCTTCTTCTCTTGCAGGGCGATGATGCGATCTTCGACCGTCTCCTTGATGAGGACACGGTGTACCATGACTGGTCTCGTCTGTCCAAGACGGTGGGCACGATCGATGGCTTGTTCCTCGATGTATGGATTCCAGAAGGGGTCCATGATGACAACCTGCGAAGCGCAGTTGAGGTTCAGGCCTGCATTGCCGGCTTTGAGTGAGACGAGCATCATGCGAACAGTGGGTTTGTTCTTGAAGTCGTCGACAGCATCAGCACGGAGCTTGGCATTCATGCTGCCATCGTAGCGACGGTATCCCCAGCTCTTCTCTGATACAGGAACTTCAAGCAGGTCGAGTAAGGATGTCCACTGTGAGAAGATGATGATCTTTTCATTCTCGGGCGCAGTCATGATGCCATCCAGAATTTCCATAGTACGCTCGATTTTGGAAGAAGGTTGGAAGTCTTTCTTCAACATGCGAAGGTAAATCTTGCGCCAGGAAGGTTTTCTGATGGCCATCTTTTTCAACTCCGGAATTGTCATGGTGGCTGCCTTCTTCTTCTTGTCAGACGTGCTGGATTCCTTCAGCTTCCCCTTGGCCTTCTTGCTCATCTTGGACTTGCCCTTTTTCTTGATCGACTTCTTCAAGGCTGCCTTCTGACGGCGCTCTGCTGCCTCTTCGTCATTTTCCTCTTCAGCGCCATCTTCAACAATGAAGCCGTCAAGAGAATCAGTATCATCATCATCTTCTTCGTCTTCTTCGTCGTCGGAATCATCGTCGTCAGTGTCCACAGCAGCCATGTCTTCGCCATCAGCATCATCTCCGGCTCCCTCAGCCTTGACAGAAACGATTTCTTCTGGCATGTGGATACGCTTGAAGCACTCGTAATCAATAACCTTCTTCGTGTTGATAGGGCCACGGCACTCGGGACACTTGGCGACACGTCCTTCATCACCTTCAGCGAGTGCGTTGGAAGGATCGGCGATTCTGCTGAAGCAATCTGGACATGTGTCGTGACCGCAAGGGGTGAAGATAGCTGGGTTTTCGACAGCATCGTAGCAAACAGGACACTCAAACGTGCCGTTGGCCTCCTTGATTCGTGCAACAACGTTGGGGTCGAGGTTTCTACAGATGTCGTCCATCGTGTCTTGCGTGATCTCAGCGGTGGCCGCAACGATACCAAGGTCCTTGATCAAGTTCGGATGGCAACAAGCTTGACGAAGACGAAGCAACAAAACAAGAATCTGCATGTATGAGTTGCTGACAGTGCCAGCTTTGAGGTACTTGTTGAACTTGACCGCGGAGCTTGTCTCGAGAGCAACATACAGGTTGCGTTCGTCTTCACTGAAGTCTGGATTGATCTCTTCAACGCGTCTTTCTGGAAGGTTCAGAATAGGGCGGCCATTGATCTCTGTCTTCTTGTTGCGGCGAAGAAGGATAGCCTTGAGCAAAGCCTGAAGCTTCTGCATAGCCAACTGACGGGCACGCTCACTACTTCCCTTGAGGGGCTGATTGAAGTCGGTTCTGAAGTTCTGCCAACTGTTGTACGGTCTGATGCGCAGGAAATGAATGAGTGAGTAGAGTTCCTCAACACTGTTCATCATTGGTGTTCCTGTCATGCAGAACCGGGAGCGAGCTTGAAGATAGAAAGCGGCACGAGCGGTTTTGGTGGTCTTGTTCTTGATACACTGGGCCTCATCAATGATGATTCGGTACCACCTGCAGTCGGGTCCAATGAAGACACATTTCTCGTCGTCTCTAGGCTGAGCCATAGGATCAGACTTCTTGCGAAGCTCGTACTTCTCCATTTTCTTCAGCTCGGCAGCAATCGTACCGAAAGTTGTTAGGACAACATCGAACTCACGAAGATCTTTGTGCTGCTTCTTCTTGGTGCCTGCATGATGAACGAAGGTATGAAGTCTGTGTCTACCAGGTTTCACCTTAGTCATAATCTCCTGCTCCCACTGACGGAGAAGGGCGACGGGTGCCAAAATGAGAGTTGTCTTGTTGACGGGATCCTCGGATCGATTGGTGACCATGAGCGCGATGGCTTGTACAGTCTTGCCCAGACCCATGTCGTCGGCGAGAATGCCACCTTTGTTCGAACCATTCTCCATCTTCTGGAGCCATTCGAGACCAGCGAACTGATACGGCTTCAGCTTGATGGTCAGACCCTCGACTGGCACATCTTCTTCGCTGGCAATCTTGGAGACGTCGTCGGGCTGGATGTTCTCCATGAGTTTGCGAAGCTCTTCCTCGGTATCCATGTTGTCCACATCGTAAATGTCCCAGGGAGGTCTTTCAATGGCTGTCGAACGTAGAAACTGCAGTTCGTCCTCGCCGGAGTCGAAACTCGGTTGTCTGCCGCGTCCATTGATGAGGCCGCGCAACTGAGAGAAATCGTCGTGAGCAGCACGGGGAACAGGTTGCTGTGACGAACGAATAATGGAAGGAGACGGCTGCTGCTGGTATGGTACATGGTTTGGGAAAGGCCGAGGCTGATGCGGATATTGGAGATTGTGAGCTTGGATAGCTTGAACCTGTTGTCGCCATTGTTGAAGACGTATGAAGTTAGCATGATCATGAGCGGCGCGGTCTTGCTGGCCCGCCGAGTTTCGCAGAGCAATCTCTGCCTGACGTTGAGACTCTTGTTGATGACGGAAATCCATCTCGCGGCGCTGTCTCATCATGATTTCGATCTTGTGCTGGGGAGTGCTGGCATTGTTCTGTTCCCAGAGGTGGCGGCGGCGCAGTGCATCTTCCGGGTTTGTCATGCGTTGCATGCGAGCTTGCTGGGACTCTGGTTCGTCGTCGCCGGTCAAATCTATGACCATGGGAGTGCCAAACCGGCTTGAGAGTGGAGCAGGATGCTGAGGAGACTCAGGCTTGACAGGTCTTGGGACGTACGCATGGCTTGGACTCGAGTGGGCTTCGGCTTTGACACGTGGATAGCTTGATGTAGGGTGCGGAACCGCATACGGGGCCGGATACGGAGCAGGTGCGGACGATTGTGGAGTGCGCTTGAAGACTGGGGCCATCTGACTGGGCGACATCTGATTGCGCGAAGGGCCAGCAACGGGTGATGAGGCTGATTGCTGGCTGAGTGACGAAGCGAAGGCGGCGTCAGCAGCGACCGATTCTCTTCGCTGGCGGGCGGCGTGTTCGAGCTCTCGTTGCCTCTCTAGATAGGCGGCACGACGGTCCTGGTTGACAGGGCCGGGCGGCCCCATAGGCGATGAAGCCGGCCTTTTGTTGCTGTCGAAGCCGGCCAGCGGCGACATTTGGTCGCGGGTCCTCTTGAGTTGCGCATTCCTGTTAGGCGCAGGTGTGGAGCCGTCAAACTGAGGCAAGTCATTCATGTCGTCGTCGTCTTCGTCGTCTTTGTCTTGTGGATATGCGCCGGGCGCGTTGTATGATGTCGACGTGTCAGTCGCGGCAACAGGTTGGGAAGCTGCGTTGTTGAACTGCGCCATGCGTCGCTCCAGGTCTAAAATGGCCAGTTCTACCTCTTGCCTGCGCTCTCCGCTATTGCCATCGCTGGGATCGAGCGTTTCTAGTATCGTTTGCTGGAATATCAGCTCGTCTTCGAGATCCTCCATGTCGGCGTTAGACGACAGAAACGACATGATGCAATGCACAGCGCTTTATGGCTGCGCCGGCGCGATTGGGGAGATACGCTCTTTCCTAAGGGAATTCTCAAGTTAATTCTCGTCGGATGATGCCTCACGCCCGTCCTCGGTCGACTGCGCACTGGCCACCTCCGCGCTTTCACGTGCAGATTATGAATGCAGATCAGAGAGGCGTCCAGAGAGAGCTGCTATTTCGGCCTCTCACTGGACATGTAGCTATTACAGAGGGTCTGGTAGTAAGCATCAGGCCCAGAGATACGAATAAAGGGGCTTTGTTCTAGCCATACCATACTATGTTTATGGCCTGTACACAGGCATGCTTCTAGAAAGCATTGTGCATTCTTGCAGGAGGTTTATGAGTGGCACTCACTGGGCCTGAGATACCAACAAAGGGCTTTGTTCCATCCTCATCTTAGCGTCTCGTCATGGCTCTTTCTAACCCTCACTGGACACAGCGTATGTCCGGGGAAGCATTGTGCATTTTTGCGACTGATTATACGTCAAGCACTGAGGTCGGGATGCGACAAAGGGCGCTGTATGTACACAGCAGATAGATATGCCAGTATGCTCTCCCGAGCAACACGCTTCCAGAAACATGCCTGTAAAGTTGCACAGTGATTTTCAGATCTGTCGAACAGTCCGAGGATGTCAATCAGCACCCACCTACCACTCTTCCTGTACAAAGACAATCCTGCCTTCACACCCGCTCTTACCCATCTGCAGTCCATGAATAACAACAAAGAAACGACAAAACCCATGAGCAAGAATGAGACCACAAGCACATCAATAAGATGGTAAATCTCGGCGCCAACGAATCAATCGTTTCCGAAACCTTGCCCAGATGGCTTCCCAAAAGAGTAATCCGAGCGTCCCCGCATCTTTGTCTGCTCCGGACCCCACACGAAGCAGCAGCTGCATCTCTCCTCCGCAACGGCTTGATGTCAAAAGCCACTCCAAAAGTCAAAATGTAGATCTGCTTCTGGCTGGATGTAAAGCTTTCAACATCAGCTATAAAGCAGGGAGATGGGTCAGATACAGGGATACGTGCTTGGATACGAGGTATATTGAGGGAAAGACACTTCTGGGGAGTTGTGGTATATCAGTTGCCGTTGCTTATGGCGCGTGCTTGTCCAAAGAGCTGCATGTTCCGGAACGAGGAGCAGCGTCTCGGACGACCAAGAAGGGAAGAGTCTAGCCAAGGGTGAAGGTAGGCCGACGGAGGGGCTGGAATAAAAGGGTAGCGGGGTCCTTCGTTGCTATGTACATCGCATCCACCCCGTTGCTCCTCTTCTTGACCTCTCCGTCCAAACCTCCAAGCTCAAAAGTTCTCTCGCAATCGTAAAACAGAACACACAATGGCTTCCCTCAGGGTATATTCGCGCCTTGCCCGTGCAGCACTCGGCACAGCAAAGCCAACCTCCATTCGCACGTTTGCGATTTCCGCACGTCAGCAGAAAGCCACAAAATCAGACCTTGACCAACTGAAAAATCCTCCCAAGGGCAACCCTGTTGTGTCCGGTCGCGGTGCACCAGAGCCTCCAGCAGAGGAAGCCGCAAACCTCAAGGACAACTGCAATCCTGCCACATATCTCGGTACAACAAAGCGTTTGCCTGAGTTCGCACTCAACGACAAAGTAGTATTGGTGACGGGCGCAGCGCGTGGATTGGGTTTGGTGCAGGCGGAGGCTTTGCTCGAGGCGGGAGCTACTGGTGAGTCTTGATGTGCTCACTTAGGAGAAACCAAGCTGACCAGAATGGAGTGTACGCTTTGGACCGTCTGCCAGAGCCGAGCGAGGATTTCTACCGCATCCAGAGACGCGCTGCCGAGGAGCTGGGAACAACATTCCACTACCGCCAGATCGATGTCCGTGACGTGCCGCAGTTGAACGAGATCATCGAGGAAATTTCGAACAAGGAGGGACGCATGGACGGCCTTGTGGCAGCGGCAGGTATCCAGCAGGAGACAACAGCACTCGAGTACACAGCCAAGGACGCAAACACCATGTTCGAGGTCAACGTGACCGGTGTCTTCATGACGGCACAGGCAGTGGCCAAGCAGATGATCAAGCACGGTAACGGCGGATCCATGGCCTTCATTGCATCCATGAGCGGTACAGTCGCAAACAGAGTGTGTATCCTTCTCCCTTCTGACGTGAGCGGTTGCTAACATGACTTTCTCTCCAGGGCTTGATTTGCGCGGCGTACAACTCCAGCAAAGCAGCAGTAATGCAACTATCGCGGAATCTGGCGAGCGAGTGGGGCCAGCACGGTATTCGTGTCAACACCATCTCGCCCGGATATATTGTCACAGCCATGGTGGAAGCCTTGTTTGTCAAGTACCCCGAAAGACGTCGCGAGTGGCCAACACAAAACATGCTGGGCAAGCTGAGCAAGCCAGAGGAGTACCGTGGAGCAGCCGTGTTCCTCATCAGCGACGCCAGCTCTTTCATGACGGGTAGTGACATGCGCATTGATGGTGGACATTGTGCTTGGTGATTGGATCAGAGCCTAGTCAAGGTCGTCATCATCGTCGTCTTCGGTGAGTCTTTTGCGCTCTTCGCCCAGGAATACTGCATAGTCGCGTTAGCGTTGTTTTAGCTCATTGAACACATGAGATCAATCGTACCTCTGCTGAACAAGTATGGCGTCAAGACGAGAGCAATTGGCATGCAGCAAATGAGTCTAGTCCATTTCCAGAGCTTTGAATTGTAGCGTTTCTTGTAGTCCTTGTCCTGGTCTTCCTTTATAGCATCCATGATGGCCTTACGCGCCTGTTGAGTTTCCTCTTCCTTGTCTGGCGTGACGACCTCGCCAGGTCCTGGTGGTGGGGGAGCTGGCTTTGGGATGCGGCCCTTGTATGTGAGTGCGGGTTTGCCGGTTGACGCAAATCGTACGCGGCATGTTCGGATGGATACGCGAGTGAAGAGAGCCATGTTTGCAGGGATTGACGTCCAGAAGATGCTGTGCATTTGAAGGACAAAAAGTTGGTGACTTCAAAAGGCTGACCACTTGCGGCCTTGGCATCTTGAGCCGCATCATCAGCTTCGACACGATCACTTTGATCCGAGGGTCTAAGCCATTGTTGCAAATAAAAGTTAAAAGGCTCTTTGAGTTTTCACAGATCTGTATGTATCAAGCTGGTTTCCATCTCACTGGTCGTGATTGAGGATCGATGGATCTTCATCCAGCATCATACCGTGGCTTGCGCTTGCAGCAAGCACTGCGCTGCGTGATTAGATTGTAGTGTCATGAATTCCTATACGGCAAAGGCATCGGATTATGAGGTCCTGCAGATAGAAAGCAAAAATGATCAAGAGAACAGCTTAGGACGATAAGTACGTTGATAGTGCAAAACATCCAGGCTTGGGAATGAGCCAAAAGGAAATCTCCTCTCTCTGAGTCGAACAAAGGACCTTCTGATGACAATCGAACAATTACAGTCAGACGCTCTAAACCAACTGAGCTAAGAAGAGATTGATGGAAGAAGTAGCCAGATCGCGCGTACATGTCCCAAAATAACTGCGAGCTTCTCGAGAATGACGCGGCCCATGGGCTGAGCGGGTGAAGCATGGCAAGGCCAACTTCGAGGCCAAGCAGCCCGACGTAATGACCGATCTAAGAATATAATAAACAGACCTTGGCAATTAGGTAGGTTGGAAGACATTAAGACAGGCAATCTCCCTTCAAACGCAAATCGAATCACCACTCGTCCTTCATCACCTCGAGATACAATCACAGCACACATACACGTAGCACGCCGAACCTGAAAGAGCAAGGACAACACAACATGGGCTTCCGAGATTCGTTCAAAGAGTTACAAAACAAGGCTCAACAAGCCATGAATGGGGGCAACGCACCGCCGATTCCTTGGGGTAGCAAGCCTGGCAGCAATGTCGCCGGAGCAGCACAAGCAACACCCTACTGGCAGCCCCAGTGCGCACCACATGTTCCGGTCTCAGAGCACTTCAAGCATGAGCAAGGAAACTGGGGTTGGGGCAACAATGAGGCCCAAAACTACGTCGACGACCAGGCGAACTCTTTCCACACACCCGACGGCGCGCTTATCGTGCACGCCATTATTCAGCATGGCCACCCCCAAGATGACCGCAAATTCACCTCTGCGCGTCTGTCTTCGCATCAGACACTCGCTCGCTGCAGAGGTAGCTTGTCTGCTCGGGTAACGGCTCCTGTGGCTGCTGGTATCTGGCCTGCGTTTTGGCTGTTGCCTGCCGATCCTTTCCAATGGCCTAACGACGGCGAGATGGATATCTTCGAGGCCTGGAACGGAGACAAGACAAATCATACTTGTATGCACTGGGGCCACTTCAACGGCGAGGATCATGACAAGCACCGTGTCGTCGAGACACCGATCCCGCATATCGATAGCCCACATGGCATCCGCTTCGACTTTGCCTGGGATGAGGATGAAGGTAACGGAAATGGCAGAATGGTATGGTACATTGATGGCAAGCCGGTTATGAAGGCCAGCAAGCCCCCTGGCACGCGACCCATGAAGGACTTCAGAATCTTGATCAACATCGCTGTCGGCGGCAACGTCTGTCAAGGAACCATGCCTCACGACGGTACCTATGAATTCGTGATTAGAGACCTGGCCATGTGGGACGCTCCACCTGGCGGATGGGACAAGTTCTCCAAGGACTGGAGGAATACCAAGGAGGGCCATGGCATGTGATTTACCTCAACACATGATTACACACGGAGTAGATGTGGGATGAAGTACAAGTCTTTAAAATACACATACGCTACACCTGGAATCAACTTATTCACTGTCATGGAAGATGCTAGTTTCATCCACTCCTGTGTGCTGAATTTGTCACAACACCGCTGTAAAAAGCAGAAAGATCCTGGAACTCAAGCTAGTCCGAAGAGAGGGCTTGTAGTCACCACTCCCTGTAGAGAATGCGCTCTTGCTTGATAGCATCGTGCTTTGATAAGGTAATCAGTGCGCATCGTTAGATTGGAGAGTCGATGTGACAAACTTCAGCACATGAGGCCGGGGTTTCGGTGGCCTATCGATAAGGGATGGGGCCCCGGCACGTCATGAATGGCCGAGGCCGGCGATATCTGGTCGGCGCAAGCATTGAATCGACAGATTCCGACACGACTTGTCCTCCTGCAGACCTCAGATAAATCATGGCCAAATTACTGAAGAAACCTTTGAAGCTTGCTTGCGTGCAGCTATCAACTGGTAGGCACGCGATACATGGCTCTGACAGACATGGCTAATGTTAAGCAGGCGCCGACAAGGCGGCCAACCTCGCACGAGCAAGATCAAAGGTGCTCGAAGCAACCTCCAAGGGTGCCAATCTTGTCGTCCTGCCCGAATGCTTCAACTCTCCTTACGGCACTAAGTACTTCCCCAAATATGCTGAAACGCTGCAACCGTCACCACCAACTGAGTCTCAATCGCCTACCTTCCACGCCCTTTCCGCTCTCGCTAAGGAGTCAAAGGCCTACCTGATTGGAGGCAGCATCCCCGAGTACCTTGCCGAATCAGACAAGCACTACAACACAAGTTTGGTTTTTGGTCCCGACGGAAGCCTGCTGGCAACACACAGAAAGGTTCACCTGTTCGACATCGACATTCCGGGAAAGATCAGATTTCAAGAGAGCGAGATCTTGAGTCCTGGAAACAAGGTCACCTTGGTCGATCTGCCAGAGTACGGAAAGATCGCTGTTGCCATCTGCTATGATATCCGCTTCCCCGAGCTGGCCATGGTTGCTGCAAGACAAGGCGCTTTCCTGCTGGTCTATCCTGGTGCATTCAACCTTACTACCGGTGAACTGCATTGGAAGCTTCAAGCTCGTGCCAGAGCTATGGATAACCAAGTTTATGTGGGTCTCTGCTCCCCTGCTAGAGACATGACTGCCGATTACAATGCTTGGGGTCACAGCATGATTGTCAACCCGAATGCTCAGGTTCTCAGTGAACTTGATGAGAAGGAAGACATCGTCTATGCCGATCTGGACGGAGAAACAATCGAGCAGACAAGGAAGGGCATTCCGATCTACACCCAGAGAAGATTTGACGTTTACCCCGACGTCAGCAAGGGCGACGTTAAGTACGAAGAATAATGATCAATAAATGCACACTTGTAGAACCAAATCCAGGGGCTCAGATCCAGAGGTAAAAGGCTATGGAAATGCACCATGTTCTTGAGATGTGTTGAGGAGTCCGCAGAGATGGGGCGATCGACGCAATCTCGGTGGCAGCTTCCTCAAATGTGCATATGATGGTGCATATTTGCAAATGGTAGGGAGCAACGACGCGATAGCAGGAACGACACGCCTCGGCGCTTCCTATACGGCATCCGACCAAACGCAACTCCAACTCTTACCTTCTTATGCATCTTCACGTCTTGTCATTCTTTATTGTATCAATATGGTGACTACTCGTATACGACTACCTTGGTTGGTCGCTGAGCCATCTCCAGGCGCATCCACGCCATCCACCTACGATTCGACTCCTCCCAGCGAGCGAGACATGCCTGCCACTCTACCTCGCAAAGATCCTGCCTCCTATGAGAGACTCGTCAAGGCACCTGTGATCAGCGACTCGCCGGCATCGTCAGCCAAATCGCCCACCTGGCCAATGGTCCCCCTCTCTGAGCTGGATATCCAGATTCCAGTCCGGTCATCCAGTCTGGCCTCGACGCCATCTGAAGCACGCGTCTCATCGCCCGACCCATCCAACTTGGGAGTGTACAACGACGGCACTCTTTCTCGCAAGCCAACCGTTCGCAATGCTGTGACGTTCCGTTCTCCAGACGTCTCCCCCAAGACTCTATCACCGCCCTCATCTTCGTCAACGGACAAGGACAGAAAGAACCTTGAGCGTGCCGTCACTGGTCTCCACAACCTGATGGAAGAAGCTTTGACTGTTGCTCATGATGCCGCTCACAACAACAGGACTGAAGATGTGGCCCAGATCCTCGATGAAGCCAAGATTGCCCTTCGCAAGTCAAGCACCGTGCATGGCTACATGACCTCTCCGCTTCCCATTGACGACGCCGAGAGTGATGAGTACTTCTCCTCTGACGACTACGATCAAGGTTCCGATTCTGATGCCGATATCGAGTCCAACGTGTCATCTCTGCCGCCGAAAGAGGCCATCTCGAATGATACCATCCCGACAGCCTACACCAAGAGTAAGAGCGGCCTTTCTTTGAAGCCGGTTTCGACCACTCCAGTTGCCAGCGCCGCCCCTCGATACTCGATCAGGCAACATTCTGTCGTGCACCCCATTGTCAGTCCACCCTTTGAGCAAGACGGTAGACGACCAGCTTCACACCAAGGGGCGGTCCTGGTGTCATCGTCAGAAGACTTCTCAATGACTCAAACTCCACCTCAGATGTACTCCAAAGCTGCTGCAGAGCCTGACACACATGACTGGGCTTATGTCAAGCGCCCTTCAACCCGTCGCGACCGTAGAGGCGGTTCGGAGCCTGGCATGGCTAGCCAAGATGAAACGGTTCTGCCGGCCTCTACCGGAGAAAGAGCCTTTGTCATGCTGCCACCCCTCATCTCGCAAGACGCATCCGTGAGAACTCCAGAGCAGATGCCATACCAACCTCTTCGTATCTCGATGCCCAACGTGCCACTTCGTCGATCTCTTCGACCTGTTCGTTCTGACCCTCAGCTGTCAAGTACACCTTCGCCACCACGTCAGCCGGCAACATATGCCGTCTATGATCCAAAGCACTATGTCACTCCAGACTACCCAACCACCAATTATCCTGCCACGAGTCAGCCGGAGGCTTCAGGACTGCCTCCAGCTCCTGCCAAACGTTAGAAACCAAAGGCTGGTGCGAGTCGCATCTTCGAGTCGCCATATTATCACGTTCCAGAACGAAGGGATGTAGTTGCACCTTTGCCTACATCTACCCAGCCGATCCAACCCGCCCAGCTTGCATCTGGGCCTGGTCAACCTCCTCCAGCAAACGTCCCATCTCCAGACTTGAGCTTGAAACATCCACGCAAGAACCACATCAGCTTGAGAGACGAGCAAGGTTTCCGCTTCCACAGATATCGTCGTTCACCCATCGCCAGAGAATGGAAGATCGGCCGCAAACGCATCACCGCCGTTGTTGCCTGTCTGAATACCATGCTTGTCGGATTAATTGCAGGTGTCTATGTGAGTACTGATTGCAGCGTCTGACAGTGCATCCAGGCTAATCTTCTCAGGCCGGCGAAGTACCCAAGATTCAGTACAAGCTAGGAGATGAGCATCACCATGTAATATTGGGAAACGTGCTGTGAGTCAATGAATGTTTGGATCACATCGTTTGCTTCGATGCTGACATACTTGAAGGCTTTACGTTGGCATGGGAATCACTACACTCATTTTCTGGCCATTACCGCTTCTGCACGGACGCAGACCTTACACTCTGGCAGCACTTGCGGTCGCGATCCCGCTCCAGTTTCCACAGTCAATTGCAACAGCTTTTGCGAGAGGTCCTCATCTGACAAAGGCTCTTGTTGGTCTGCTTGTTCCTCGCTTCTTTCTCGGATTTGTTCTTGGCTTCGCGCACATCAATTTTCTGTCAACTCTGCTCGATTTATTCGGTGCATCACTGCAATCCCGAAACCCTCATCAAGAGATTGTCGTGTACGATGATGTCCGTCGTCAAGGCGGAGGTATGGGGATCTGGCTAGGCCTCTGGTCATGGTGCTTCGTTGGATCCCTTTCTCTTGGTTTCCTCATCGGTGCTTCAATTACGCAGCACCTTGCTCCGGCATGGGGCTTCTACGTCGTGGTCATATTACTCTCCTTCTTCATCTTGATCAACGTCATTGCACCCGAGACACGCCGCGCTCCTTATCGACGATCGGTCTTGAGGTATATGGACGAGGACGAAAAGCTCAAGAAACGTGTTGCACGTGGCGAGATCAAGCTTCATCTTGACCAAGACGGTCCCAAGTACTGGTGGGAGGAAGTCTGGGCTGGCATGCGGCTCATGGGCCATATGTTTTGCCAGTTCGGCTTTTTTGTACTCGCTGTGTACTTGGCTTGGATCTATGCCTTGGTTGTGCTCATCACATTGGTAAGTCTTGCTTGCCCTGACATCATTCGCATCTGCTGACTAGACCTAGCTCCTGGGTGCATTGCTTTCTCGTAACTACAGGTGGCAGCCTCAGTACATCGGACTCGCAGTCTTTGCTGTCGCAGTGGGCGCAGCGCTCGCTGTCCCACTGACAAAGGCCAATGTTTTCTCTCGCGACAGAGTTCAACCAACACGAACCGACAGTGGCACCTTCGAAGCACGTGTTACATGGTCGTCACATCTGCTCAGAAGATGTCTGTTCACTTTCGCTCTGCCGATCGCTGGTCTTGCGTACGTACTAGCCTCTCCTGGGCCCATTGTGAAAGCAGCTGGCCCCACTGTTCTTGCTGCTATCATTGGCTTCCTTGCATGCCTCGCCGTTGCTGAATGCATTGGTTTGGCAATGGAGGCTTTCGACACTAGCGACCTTCAACCCGGAGTGAACAGCAAGCACCGTTTGCAAAGTATGGAAAGCGCCACTCGAAGAAGACGCACGAACTATTCGTCCTACCCACGTGTGTGTGCTGGTATCTTCGCTGCTCAAGGTATTGGATTCTTCTTCGCAGCCGCTGCAACCGCAGTGAGTGGCAACATGACCCGAGCTCTTGGAGCGCAAGCGGCCACTGGAGTCACAGTCGGCATTTTGCTCGGCTTGACAATGCTGTTGTCACTCGTCATGTGGCGCTTCAGATCTGTCCAAGTGATCCCGAATGGTGCCTTTGGGTCTCGTGGAGGAGGAAGCTTTGACACAAGAGCAGACCAGGACTGGAAGCCTGTGGTGATTGGCAACCCTTCGGGAAAGATGAGACGTATGAACTTTCTCGAGATGGGATCATTCAGCAGGTGGACCGAGATTCGCAAGTTGAACAACTTATCCGCAGACGACAAGAAGCGGTATGTGGGGTGATGGAGTTTCTACAAGATAGTGATGATCAGGGCTCCCTCCCTAGATACACGATGAAATTGATTATCCTGAAATACCTATGACCAGACCTATATAATTCTGACAGATCGACACGCTCGATGTGTCCGGCGGATGACACAATGCAATTCTCTAATAAGAACGAGGAGGAGTGACACTCTGTGGACAGAGTCAGGAGTATGAAAACACCTGACCCTCAAAAGAATAATGGTCAGACGCCGGCACTCATCACCCATGTGGAGAGTATAACAAGAAGGTCGTGATGTGCATGCACCACAAGCTCGTGTTATTGCCCCACACCACGACTATCCAAAAGGAAAAGCTGCCGCGACATAATCGTAGCTAAAGAAGAGGCAGGCAGCAAAAGAGAATGACAAAAGAGGATGCTCTCCATCGGGGAATCGAACCCCGGTCTCCCGCGCTTGACGAGAATGTTTAACTCTTGACAAGCGGAAATCATGACCACTAGACCAATGAAGATGAGCCAGCTTTGCTGGTATTGGTTTATGATTGCCTTTTTCGGTAGGACAACATATATTGACTGAGTTTGAGGTTCTGGTGAGGTGTAGACAGATCCAAGGAGTCCTTGTGGTGATGGGGACATTGGTTGTACTAGGGGAAAATCTTGGAGGTAGGACGTCTGAAACAGGGGTTAGGAAATTTGAGATTGGAGGGGTGGCTTTTTTCTTTACATCTCCCCAATTGTGTGAATGCCTGCTACTGCGTAGTGTTTTACGATCCTTCCTCTTTGGATTCAGTGCCTTGTGGACTCTTTGTGTAGATCAGCAGTCCTTGTGTGGGAATAACATGCAATGGTATTTGCTAAGCAAGCAGTGGTGTGTGCATCGCCGTAGAGCAAAGTGATTTTTCATAGCTACAGGTTTGCACAAGATCAACACCGAAACTTCTTTTACAGCTCATTGGCTCTTCATCAGCTGGTATGAAAGCGGACAGAAACAATGATAGGTCCGAAGACAAAGGTCCGAGTGAGGATCCTTCTAGCTCTGTAGAAACAAATGAACCCTCCATCAATCATACAAGAGAACAATCCATGCACTCTCTGTTCCAACTTCTCCCCTAGATGCCCTCCACAAGCACCAGACGACCAACTCCAGCTGAGCCACACTGCGGTAGGAGATAAACTCACAATCCCGCCGTTTCTTCATCAATCCGATATGGTCTAGTGGCTAGGATTTCTCGCTCTCAAACCGCGCCTTCAAACAGCACAACCAGGTCCGAGGAGGCCGGGGTTCAATTCCCCGTGTCGGAATTTACTTCTTTTGCTCTTTTTCCTACCTCTCCTCATCACTCCGTCGTGGGTTGGAAAACCCTTTTTTTTTTCTCGGTGGGGAAAAGGTTGGGTTCGAATCCCGGGGTTGGGAAATTTTGGGGGTTTTGCACTTTCTGGGGGGGTCACTGTTTGTGGGATTTTCATACTGGTGAATTGCTATCAACTTTATTGCTGTTATTTTTGATGAGGAAGAGATTTTGGGACATCGGTAAAGGTGTTTGAATGTGTGAGTGTCGGAAATCAGGCTTCTACGAATATCGCTCCGGTAGATGGAAGGAACTGATAGAATAGATTGTCCCTCCTCGGGCTCTCCCAACTTTATAGAAACCACACTTGTAACAAAATGTACGATCCTTTTTCGGAAAGATCGAAACTCAGATTCATCGAGAGTGAAAGGCATTGCTGTAAGCCGTTACGATGATCTCAACAGGAGAGAGTGCTGTTTAGTACTATTAGTGTGGCCAACCTGGTTGTGGCATCACTGAGTGTGAATTTCCCATGTTAGCCAATCTCGCAGAACAAGAGGGAATGGCGACATCCATATCAACATCGCGTCTCGCAAGAGCAGTGACTCCAAGACGGTTTGCTACCACCATGTTCAAGTCCCGAGATGGAGGTCGCCGCCCACTCAAACATATACATCAGGTGAGAGCGAACAACGCGTTGCTGGACCTGCTGTCAGCTCATGGATCGTGGAAGAATGCATGTTCAATCTTTTGGCATCATGTACACTTGAGAGTTCTTTCTTCCATTCGTAGTATTACTTAAGAGGGTTGTTTGAAGAAGAGTGGAAACTGAACTAGCTAATACTTCCGACACACGTCTCTCTGATACAGCATCTCCCTCGCTCATGAGCACATCGATATCGTACTTCCTTCAGAAATCCGCTCGAACAGTTGTGATGCGAGTTGGAGGAAAGGAGACCCACACAGAGAGAGAGGGAAGGCAGGACCAAGTACCCACCATGCTCAAATAGAATACTTTCGGTTCGTTCCTGCCCGGTCCATTCCTTCCCATTCCAACACAGTCTCTCCTTTGCCCTTTCTCGACAGTTGTAAAAACACAATAGTTGCAAACAATGCATGCTGCTTCTTCTCTTCCTCCCCTCGTTGATTCTTTTCCTGCCGCCGATGCGTTGATAAAAACAGAATGTGCCTCCCCATGAGAAGGTATAAAACGCCCCCAAAAAACAGACAATAATCAAATAACATAGAATCTTGTCTCGTGTCAGACTATCGTAGCCACTCATATCTGTGGCTGGTCGACTTCAGTGGTGTGGTGTGGTTAAATATATGAATCGATACCGTTCAACGAGTGGTAGTCGTCGTGGATGAGCTGAGTTGTGTGTGCACGCGATATTGTGCGTGTGAGTGGTCTTATTAGACTTTCTTGAGCGGACGTTCGAGCTGATTCAGCAGATCATCCAGTTGGGACCAGTTCTCTGGAGCCATTGCAAACTTGCGGTGCTTGCGTGATTGGCAGTGAGCGTCAAAGTCGTCGAACTTGTCTCTGCAGTTTTCACAATATCCAGCCTTCATCTCACGCTCTACGACCACCTTCTTGCGGACCTGTTGTGTACGACGGGATCGGCTTGTGTCCTCTTCGCCCTCTTCACGAATGTGTCCCAAAGTCTCTTGTGCCTTGCGCTTGGCTGCTCTAGGCGCTTGTTGACGATCACCGTTGATCGCTGCGCGCATGTCGGTAAGGTAGGATGATTGCAGTGGATCGTTGGAGTTGACGCTTGCTCCTCTCTCCAATGCTCTGCGCTTCAGGGCGGTGATCTCTTTGCTTGCGCCAATGTTACGGGTTCCAGGTGCCGTCGAGGAGATGGTAGATGAAACGATTTGCGAACGAATAGCGGATGTGATGTTCGAAGGTTGAACTCCTGACGCGACAGGTTCTCCCCCAATGAATCGAGGTGCTCCTCTCATGTTGGCCTGAGTGCTGCCGAACAGTGCGGGCATGCTGCCAGTATCCATAGAGTTTTGCCTCTTGTTGGGAATATTCTTCGGAGGATCCAGAGGCTTCACATGGTCATCGACAACTTCGGGCTTGTCCTGACGCTCTACAGGCTCCTTCGGCTGAGACGTCGTGGACTGGGATGGTCCTGTTCCAGCAGCAGCTCGACTGCGAGTGACGGGGATACCGGCGGCCAATTTGCGTTCCTTCTCTGCATCTGCAGCCTTCTGCTCTTCAGCCAGACGCAGCTTCTTGGTGTGCGATGGGTCTTCGACGAACGGACATCTTCCTATGGGGGTCAGACGGAACTGCGGCCACTTACCCTCCTCCTTATGGGTGACCTTCGGATAGTCGCGAACCATGACAGGACGAGTGCGTTCGTCCATATCGTGAACATAGATGTAGTTTCCTCTGAACTGAACCGAGTCCTGAGCAGCGACAGCCAGATCACGGTCGGCAGGTCCGATGACCTTTTCATTTCGCAGCAGTGTTTGCAAGTCTGCCTTCTCTCCTCTACACAAAGTTGAGACGATGTGTCTTCTCTGATTAGGTTGCTCACCGGTATCAGTATCGAACATGGTTGTCATCATGCGCTGCAACTTCTCCAAAGCCCAGATCTTGATACCAAGCTCTCTAGCCTTGGACAAGACATCATTGCTTTGAACGCCGAGCTTGCGTGGCTCGACAGTCTGGAGACTGGAACGAAACGTGTCAGTGAGGGCAGCAAGGTGATGTGGTAGGCAGAACAATACCTTTGGGCAGCGGAGGCTTGAGTACGACCTTGCAAACTGGCCTCGAGGAGATCAGCAGTCTTCTTCTGGGCGCCGGTCAGAGTAGAGTCTTGAGGACGATCAAGGAGAGAAGGGTCGATGGTCTTCAATGAAGTATGGTGAGAGTCATTCTTAGAGGTGCTATGACCATCCTCGAAACTTGTCGAGGCAAGTTCTGGAGGAATAGGACGGGTCGTGACCACATGAGTGACAGAGCGCGAGAAGAACTTTTCCTCTTTCTATTACTTGAGGTCAGCATGGTGTAGTAGTATGTGGAAAGAAGAAGAGCGTACGGCGCCAAGATATTGAATCTGTCTCGAGACCTTTGTTCGAACGTCATCAGACACACTTTCGAAGTAGAAGACGAACTGAGGGAAAGCCTTTCTATAGTGCCGTTGCCATTGACGAATGCTCTCGAGACTGTCTGCAGTCCTCTGGACGGGCTTCTGCGCAGATGGAGGCTTCCTGGCAGCAGCAAGTTTCCTCTCAAAGGCAGTCGGAGGGGCATTGCCAGGCTTCTTCAAGAACAATTGTGCATCCTTCTCTTGCTGAGCCAGGGATTGACGGATCAAGGAACGCGGTTGTTGGTTCTCATCGTGGTCGAGATCGAGGACTTGTTTTTTAAGAGGAGGCTGGCCGGCGTCACGCGGGTCTTGGGCTCTAGAGCGCTTGCCAGAGATGGGGTTGACGGTACGGAAGGGAGAGTTGACGGCATTTGAATTGTTGGCCAGCGGGAGCCGCTTGCTGGACATGTTTGAGAGGGCCGACAGGGTGGCCATGTAGTGGGTTTGCTGGTGGTGCTGTCTCTGTCTGTGGACGGCTTTGCACGCGACTCGGACGCGCTCACTGGCACATTCTAGCAGCGCTGTCGAGGTAACAAGAGAGAGGAGACTGGAAGATTAGTCGAGATAGTAGAGTCGAACACAGGAGAAGTGAAAGGAGCGAATATGGACTGGAAGCAGTTGCAAACGCGACGAGTCGAGATGGATGTGGATGTTTTGATGTGTGCATGCTCTTTCCCTGACTGATGAGAGCCTCCGAGCTTCGCGCGTTCGAGCGTCTGTATGCACAACTCACAACTCCCCGCACAACATGATACCCACCAATTCAACCTCGATTCTTCTATTTCTTGCTCTATTGTCTCGTCTACATTCCTGATCATCGCTTGACAGCGGCCTCGATCTATTTCGACTTTATTTATCTGTCCCGACGCTCCTGCATCCTAGCATTGCACATGTCCACAACTTGCCTGTCAAAAGCCTATCTGTATGCAGCCCCGGCAACTACATCATTCTGCACTAATTAGTCTCCGCTTAGCGCGTTCCACTTCTTTTATTTTGTTGGTAAACATCCCCTAACGCCTGAGGGCCTCAATATCAACAACCTCCTTTACTGCCTCTGTTGTCAACACATAAGGATGTTCCTCTGTTATGCACACACTATCTTCGATCCGAATTGCCAATCCTTGGAAGTGCTTTGGCCACCTCTCGTCTTCTGGAACATAAATTCCCCTGCTTTGCGTTAGTGCTTGAATGCCTCATTCACTATTTTTACATTACTCACGGCTCGATCGTGATGCACTCTCCTGCAGTTAGCTTTCCGGTTCTTGGGTGTCCTGGGGCATCGTGAACATCCAGACCAATATAGTGCCCGACATGGTGAGGGAATAATGTCTCGAGAGCCTTTATACATTAGCGTTATGTTCGATGGTAGTTTCACCACCAGGGCACATACATTGCCTTCCATGTTGAAACCCAAAGACTTCAGTCCATCGCGCAACCCAGTTTCGGTGATGCGATGCAACTTGTCAAGCGAAAGATCAGCGTCCTCACGACAGAGCGATACCACGCTTCTCTGGACCTTGAGGATCATCTCATACAACTCTCTCTGCGGGTCTGTGAATTTGCCGTTGACTGGCCATGTGCGTGTAATGTCGGTAATATAGCCACCATATTCACCACCAGCGTCAACAAGCACGAGCTCGCCTTCCCTGCATTGATTGTCAGCCAAAGAATTACTGGCCTCGTATGCGCACGTACTTGAGGGTCTGGTCGTTGCGAGTGTAATGGATACTCAAACCATTCTAATGACTGTCAGTACTACACAAGCTTTAAGTAGTGATCGTGCCGTACCTTGCCACCGGCAACAACAGGCACATAGGCTGAGCCATCCAAGCCACCAATCTTGAATCCAGTGTCGAGCATAGTCCAAAGATCTTTCTCGGTGGAGATGGGTGTCTTCATAGTCTCCGTAAAAGCTCTTCCAGAAACCTGGCCGGCCTTTCTCATATTCAATATCTCTGCCTCGCTCTTCTTGACACGAAGATTGTTCATGATAGGTCTCAGTGGTCGAACGTTGTTTTTCTGGAGGAGCTTGCCAAATCCCTCTGATGGGACCTGCTTCAAGCTAGAGAAATAACGCTTGAAAGCAGACTTGCTGGCAGTACCGAGTAGATCGGTGTAGACTTCCTTTGCGCGTCCGATGATGTCTGGGAGAACAGCATGGCATCGGTTGATGTCGCCCGCCTGTGAAAAGGTCAACTCGATTCCGAAGCGTATGAATCTCAATCACATACCTCATCGGCGTTGAAGACGTCTAATGCAGCCTGAATTCCACTTCGGGCACCGTCCCATTGCTCGGCCTTGAGATCCTTGGGTCTGACGAATAGGTGAAAAGTGTATTCAACGTCCGAATCACCCTTCTCTGGAGAAATATGAGCTAATTGTCTTCTTGTATAACGGAATTGCGACACACCCACCAATAACTGCCAGTGCTTCAGGCTCGTTGAAGCCTGCGTGATCATATTTCAGCGACCATCTCTTAACAGCGGACCAGTGGCATGTGTGTACCGGTCAAGTAGAAGAAGTTCGGTTCTTGGTGAAACTCATAAAAGACGGCGCCGGAACGGTATTTAATATCGGACGAGGCAAGGACGGCGATACTGTTCTTCGGGAGTGCTTTGGCGAGGTTTGCGCGACGGTGGTGATATTCGAGAGCAGAAATTCCGGGAGTCACTGGATTGGAGAGGAGTAAGCGTGGGTCCGTATAGAATTCCGATCAGCGGGAGGACATTACAGTCTCCCGGCGCAATGAGATGTGGATGTGTCTCATGCAAAGGCTGGCCAAACTGCAGGTCGGCAGCCGAGACCATGGTTCGGCGGTAGTGTAGAGGCAGACATGATGGTCTGGCAAGTGAGAGGACTGACCGAGGCCTTGAAACGGCTCTCAGCAAGTTGCGACTGCTTCTCATGCTTGGTCTTGTCGTGTGTCAGTAGATGTCACGACTCGGGCCATGGTTTAAACTTAGATCGGCGACCCTGTCCATAAACTCCGAAGAAGCACAGGCCAAAGCTTATAATTCGAGATTGCGGGGACGAGCATCGGCAACAGATTCGGTCATACGTCACAGGATTTTGTGTCTCATTCGAGGCTTATCATCCCTCGTGCCTGCCTGGTGTATACTATGCCTTGAGAGAGCATCAACGGCTGCGACGGCGCTGAACATCTGTCGCATACTCAGCATCATCTTATATATCATCTCGCCAAAGTGTTGCCAGCACGTCTCAGAATGTCTTCGGACATTGAATCCTTTGCTGCTCATCTGCAGTCGTCGAAACGCATCTTGGCTTTGCTCGGAGCTGGATTATCTGCTTCTTCTGGACTACCTACCTTCCGAGGCGCAGGAGGCTTGTGGAGGACTCATGATGCCACCTCTCTAGCGACACCCGAGGCTTTCAATGCCGACCCTGCTCTGGTCTGGCAGTTTTACAGCTATCGTCGTCACATGGCTCTCAAGGCTCAGCCAAACAGAGCCCATCTCGCTTTGGCCGAGTTAGCCAGGAAGAATCCAGGCTTCATGACGCTCAGTCAGAATGTCGACGGTAAGTCTACCTCTCTCACACAATCCACTCCCTGAGCTGACAGCATGACCTAGGCCTCTCACAACGTGCGAAACATCCCTCAGACAAGCTTCAACTGCTCCATGGCAGTCTATTCAACGTCAAGTGCACCTCCTTCTATTGCTCATACCATGCCGAAAACTTTACCGACCCCATTGTACCCGCCCTCAAGATACCGCTAGACGAATCAGATCCTACCACCAAAGAAGCCCGTCACGCCGTCTCGGACGCTTTGCAAGCCAAACAGGAACATAAAGAGCTGGACATATCAGACGCAAACATTCATCTACCCTCGGTGAAAATATCAGACCTGCCAAAATGTCCAGAATGTCACAAGGGTCTTTTGAGGCCTGGCGTTGTCTGGTTTGGAGAGGCTCTTCCAAGCAAGGTCATCAACACCGTGGATGACTTTATCGTCGACTCTGACAAGATTGACTTGATCATGGTAATTGGTACGAGTGCCAAAGTCTACCCAGCTGCTGGTTACGTTGACCGTGCGAGAGCCAAAGGAGCTCGAGTTGCGGTCATCAACGCAGATCGCGCAGATGCTCCCGCTGGTGGCATCTCAGATAGTGACTGGTTCTTCGAAGGCGACGCTGCCCAAATCGTCCCCGAGATATTGAGGAGCGTTATTGGTGAGATTGAGCAGCCTGCCGAGAGATTATAGAGGTACATTGCATGGCTATGATTGCATGAACACTTGAACGGCCTTCTTTTTGGAAATTATGAGGTATCGACACATTCTTGAACTACTCTTAATAGCAGGAGAGAATTGGGTATTCTTGGTGCAAATCCTCCGCTCGTTATGGCGAACTGCACGTCTCGAGTAGCTTAGTTAGAGAGCACCTCATCCAACACTTTTACGAACTGCTTGATCTCGTCCTCTGTGTTGTAATGCACAAGACTGACTCTAACCACACCGTCCACAGGATCAAGGCCCATGACTTCCTGGACCAGACGGTTCGAGTAGAAAGCACCCCAGCGGAAACCGAAGTCACTCTTTGCCTCGACAGCGTCAACAATGTCTTTGCTGCTACGCCCGTCGACAGTCCAGCTGATGACTGGGACTCGCTTTGCAGCATCTGCGACAGGCTCACCCCAAATCTTGACATCACTCCTCGAGTTGAGGTAGTCGATCAGAATACCCTGCAGCTTCTCCTCATGACCGGAGATTGCGTCCCAAGGAATCTGAGACAGGTACTCGCATACTTTGGGGATTGAAGCAGTGAGTTCATAGTTGGCAGCTGCGAGTCCAAGTTTATCTTCCAATGTCGCAGAGCCCTTGAAATAGTGGCCCAAGGTTTGCAAACTCGATTGGCTTGACTGCTTGGCGTATAGCATGGCAATGTGAGGGCCATACACCTTGTACCATGAGAAACAATAGAAATCGACATCCAAGTCTCGCATATCGACTTGTCTGTGGGGTGCATATGCCACAGCGTCTACACATAGCAAAGCTCCAGGCACGGTATGCACCGTCTTGGCAATCTGCTTGATATCGCTGATCGTACCGAGAATGTTGCTAGTGTGTGTGCAACAGACCAGTTTTGTCTTTTCGGAGAGTAAAGACTTGAGGACGGAAGGTTCGAGTTTGGGGTTTTGCTTGTCGGGAGCATCCCACCATTTGACGGTCAGGTTTCTCCATTCGGCCATTTGGAGCCATGATGCTACGTTCGCTTCGTGGTCGAGTTTGGAGAGGATGATCTCTGAGCCGGGTGTGAGGTGTTCGTACAGTGCCAAAGACAGGTTGCGGAACAGTTGAGTGGTTGAAGGCCCGAGAACTGTGCAGAGTCGATGTTAACAATTCCTATCTTTCTTTGTACGGATCACTTCGAACTCACCAACTTCATCTGAATTGGCATTGATGTATTTGGCTACAGCATCCTTGCCTGCTGCAAACAGATTGGTTGACTTCTGGGCCACCGGGTACGAAGCACCCAGTTGCACGTTTGTACCAGACAGATACTCGGAGACACTGCTACAGTTTCAGCACTTCGATCAGAGTATTGTAAAGGATACACTCACGAGTCAATCACTTCTTGAATGACCTGACTTCCACCTGCATTATCAAAGTACACCTGCTTCTTATCCAAAGCGGGAAAGTGCTTGCGGAGAGCAGTGACATCGAATGTTTGAGCCATGATTCCGTATTATACCAATGTTGTCAAATCAAACTTGTGGAAGAGAGTTGACCTCAAGTTCCGGATTCAATTTACAACTGTTATCACGTATGTCTGCCCAACGCCCTACGAACCACAGAATGACGATCACTGTTGTCCTCCTTCCTTATCAGCGGCAAAGCCTCGGTATCCTGCGGCATCTCGGCTATAGATGTCCCATGAGGGCGAACAGTTCAACCTCAATGCTGAATTGCTTTCTAAAGGATCTGCTATACATATATACTTATCAATGAACGTAACAGCAAGAGATCTCAAGTTCCTGGCTCTTGGAGCCGTGGCCTCGGTTGGACTTACGACCATTCTAACCTCACAGTATTATGGCAACCTCCACCAACCTTGCCGGATCATCGACTCACCATTGCCCTATATTCGGAAGAACCTGACGAAGCAGCAACAGGATAGGCTTCCTCATGCTCCTGATGCTCTCGAGGGAGCGAGAGATGTTGCAACGCCGTTTGGCAGCATACGAGTCTATGAATGGGGGCCAGAGGATGGCAGGAAGGTATTGCTCGTGCATGGGATTAGTACACCCTGTATAGCGCTAGTAGGACTCGCAGAAGAGCTAGTAACGAAAGGTTGTCGAGTAATGTTGTTTGGTGAGTGCTACTTTTTTATTCTCCATCATTGCGTCCGAGACTGGGATGTCCCAGTGGAAGGGAAAAAAACACGTCGACCTTTAATCACCTTCATACGACGTTGCAACGTATAGATGACCATTATACATGGCCAAGGCTTTCTAGAAAGGCTACAGGGTCATTGTGAGATGTGTGTGTCAAGTTATCTCATTAATCAGACGCTAGAACGAGCCCCGTCGCACAAATTTATGCAGGGTGTTAGCCAATTAGAGGGCTAGAAACGACGTGTCGTTCTAGCGTCTAAGGGCTGAATAAACGTCTTTTAGTAACGGTATACAAGTTCTCAAATTTTGAAATAGCTATCTCCCTCTCGAACAGACGTCAAAAATTGACCATAATTCAACACTATAAGGCGTATAGGTAATATTAGTCCTAAAACATAGACCTAACATATAGCTATATAACAGTCTAAAATTTAGTCAAAAATACGCTGTTTTAGTAGAGTTATTACTAACAGAGATGATTTTAGGAATTCGTCGTCGAAGTTCATATTACGCCCGGGGCTTCGGTCGCAATACGACGACGAATTCTAGCCATTTCACTAATTAATTAATAACCATCCAACTAAAGCAGCTATCCGCTTTATTAAAGCTGATTTAGTAACCTATACGTCTGTTCTATCTATTTCTTAGACAAAAAGTCGAAAAATAGCTATTTTAGCTATTTTGACTATTCTTGCTAGCTTTTAACTTGTCTGATTTATTTGTTTGTTTTACCTTCTGTAATTAATTCCCAGTTCTCATTTTAAGGATTAGCGTTTTGCGCATTATTGCCACTCGATAGGGATATATAAAATATGCGCACCTATAGAACACAGTAGTGCGCATCTACTAGTAGTAATAACTAGTTGCCGTTCGTAGAATTGTAGTAGAGCTATCGAAAAAACAGGTCGAAAAATCATGGATTTTAACCGATTAGTGGCAACCTCTCACCAAACGAGTTCATTAAGATCTTAGACGTTATATAAAGAGAGAGAAAAATTCATAAATCCGTCATAATTACATAAGTCTTATACGATCTTTGTATAACGTCTGATTCATGAGATAACAAGAGATCTGGAGTGCTATAGGTCTGAACAGGGTCACCACATCAGCCAAGATGACATTGAAATAGATCAAGCACCAGACGACCCACAGCCTCTGTTTTACTCCCTAGCAGTTTACAAAGACGCAATTCCTTTTGCGATATGCTTATGTGCTAACTTCTCGAATGTCCAGACCTCTTTGGACGAGGCTTCTCATCAACCCCTGATCCCAATTCCCAACCACAAGACATTCAGCTCTTCACAACTCAAATCCTGCTAGTCCTTTCATCGTCCCCAATCAGCTGGACAGGAGAAAACAACCGATTTAGTCTGGTCGGATACTCTCTCGGCGGCGGTGTCGCTGCATCGTTTACCTCGTACTTTCCCAATCTTGTCGAGTCTCTCATCCTCATCGCCCCAGCAGGCCTCATGCGTCCCAACCACATCCACTGGACAAGCAGATTCCTCTACGGCGGCTTCATTCCTGGCAAACTAGTCGAGTACTTGATTTGGCGACGTCTCGGCGGTGGCAATGCTTCTACACCATCTCGAAGCAATGAAGATGATGACAAAATCACGCCAACCCAAGCAGCAGAAGAGGAAACACCATCCCATCCAGCACTGACCCGCGACTCCTCCGCCGCAATCTCCACACGCAGACCCTCCGTCAGTATAGCAGACGTCGTATCCTGGCAACTCACCCACCACGCCGGGTTCATCCCCTCCTTCATCTCAAGCATCCAACACGCACCCGTCAGCAACCAACACTCATCCTGGAAAACCATAGCCACCAATCAATCATCCCCTTCTCCACAGCAACGTCTTCTGGAGAAAAAAATGCTGCTGGTGTTAGGCAAAGACGACAATGTAATCATCGCAGACGAGATATCTGAGGATGCAAAGGCGGTCTTGGGGGATGCAGTTGACATATGCATTTTAGACGGTGGCCACGAACTTCCCGTCACAGATGCCGATATCGTTGCCCAAACGATCGTCAGTTTCTGGAACCAGTAAAGCAGTAGAGGGAAGAATTGAAACCGCAGCGGTGAGGAAGGAAGCAAGCAAGCAAGCAAGCAAGCAGCAGAGCAGGGAAAACTCTGCTCTTCCTCCACTTACCTTGCTGGTTTAATATGTATGTACAATATACAAGAGAAATGCTGTGTTCTAGACATGGCGGGATAGTTGCATGATCACAGTAGATGTAGAAATCTAGATGCAAGGTGGTACTCAAGCTATGACAGATACACGCGTATGTTCAGTGGAACCTAAACATGTGAAGTGCAACCAGATCCACCCCAGCCAAACTGGGTTTAAAGGTGCATCGCATGCTCCTGTCGTGTACCATGTCATCCGTCCAGCCCGCATATTGCTTGTTGTTGAGATGCATGTGGTGATAACCTGGTTACATGAGGCAAGGGATAACAACAAACTACAGTCGGCACAAGAGATCCGCTGCACGTTTCTATCATGGCTTCAAGTCACACGAAGAAAAAAAATGATTTTCAAGTCACACAGGAAAGAGATTTTTTTTAAAAAAGATTTTTTTATTTGGTATTCGAAACACATCTGCTTTTTGTGTTATGGAAGAGCCTCTTTGGCCTTTTTTGTGGGTATGCAGAAGATGAGAAAAAAGAAAAAGAAAAAAAGAGCGAACAACTTGGTATCCCCTTTCCTCCAGCAAAATTTGCAATTTGGTGTTTTTTGAAGCCTGCGTGGGCCAAAAAATAAAGGAAAGCAACAAAACACGGGTCGAAGCAAGACCCGTGTGAGGTATTCATCATTGTCGAGCAACTTTGAGTTTTTTTTCTCTGTGTTTTCTTGTAGTGGCAGACTTGGCTCTGCATGTGTTTGCGGCCGTCATAAGTATGTTCGAGGTAGTAATGTGCAGATGCTGACCATCGGGTGGTGATGGGCGATGAGAAAAGAAACGCTGGAAGTAAAGACTACTAATGTATGCGGAACGCTTGCAATGCAAAGAGAAAAGTCGAGGGTGCAATGAGACTGGCTGATACATGTTGTTACAGCAGAAGAACGTGAAGCGTCAAAAAATGCGCCGGTGACAGCTCATTGTGACGGGTATGATGTCGGGTAAGAGCTGTACGGGTATGATTGAACGTTCTGTGCGGAGTTCACGGTTGTGCAGGCATGAAGGCGGTGCATCAAGTTCTGGTTTACGTTGTAGGTTGGGTTGTCGTAGAAGTCCTTCTCCGGGGTTTCGGGAGGAGTAAGGACGCCGATGGGTACTGCAGCGTAGACATGCTTCTGAGGAGTTTGAGGGGTCATCATGGCACCAGACACCTGCTGGACATCCAGGGTAGACTGTGCAGGCGAGGGGTATGGTTGTTGTGATACGGTCTGCTGTGCTTGCATCATACTCTGGCGTTGCAAGAACTGCTCCAGAGTTGTGGCAACGTTTGAGAGGTGAGAGGACGAGTATTTGCGGAAGAGAGCCTGCGAAGGACGGGCGAGCTGGTTTGACAAGTCCATGACGACATTGGCGTCGTATCTAGCAGCCCACTCGGGTTGGTTTACTTGAGCGCGACCAAGAACGTAGCGGGAAAGAGCGAGCGATGACCTGGCCATGACTGAAGGCAGCACGGGGATAAAGTCCTTGTGGTAAAGAGCCATTTCTGAGATGTAGGTAGCCATGTTCTGTACTTCGGTGTCGGCCGAAGTCTCGTTGAGAGCAATCTCGAGAAAGCCAGTCACTGTGGGGTGGCCGACGATCCAGTTGAGGGTTTGCAAGACGTGCCATTCCATCTGTGTGAACATGTCGTCATCGTAGAGGGAGCAGCACATGGACTTCAATTCCTTGATGGTGGGCACGCGCTCCTTACGATCACCGTACTTGGCGGCAATGAGTAATGAGGCACAACCGACCAGCTGGTAGTGACGTTTGTAGACGACACGCTTCGAGCAGTATCTGTCAAGAAGGTTGACGGCAAGGAACAGAGTCTCGGGAAGGAGCTGGAAGGCATGATGTGCTTCGAGGAGGAAGTCGAGGAGGTAGGGACGCATGAACCATTGAATCTCGGTTTGGATCTCAATGGAGTTGATGTCCGGCATCGTCTCGGCCTACGAATAGTCAATACGTGCATCAAGAAGAAAAGTGAACGAAGATCTCACCTCCATGACCTCCATGTGGTCAAGCACATCGTTCAGGTACTCTTCACTCGTCAAGCGAGACAAGTCGGCCGCCATGTGTCTTTGTTGGACCTTGGACATTGCACGTGATCTCTCTCGCTCAGCAGCTGCTCTGGCAAAGATGCCGTCTGTGTCGTCGTAGCTTTCAACGAAGAAGCTCTCGCAGTAGCCGTAGTTGGCTTGTGTCTTTGTGGAAGCCATGCTTGGGATGTGGAGTTGGTGATGATCGGTAGTCAATTCGCCAGGATTGACACGTGAGAATCTATTAATGAGTGAATGGTGTATGAACACTGGTTGGTGAGTGTGAAGACAGAAAAATGGAAAGTGTTGGTGGAAACGCAACAGAAGGACTGTAATTAGTTGGATGAGGGGTTGTTGTAGATGGTCCTAGAATGACTGATCTGACTGCCTTGAGAGGTCTGAAAGATGCAGGTAGAAGGAGTCTGCAAGAGAGCCTAGATGAATGAGCATGGGAAGAGGAGAGGTGACGCGACCTTGCAAGCCGAATATTGCACATACCTTGGAAAATGGGTGGCAGCGAGGCAATATGCTGAGAAGTGAATCCCTTGCGAATTGAGGCTCGAGTATCGACTTAAAATCGGAATGCCGTGGATGGTGCTAGCCCAATCTTACAGGCAGTAGAGAACGAACTAACGACTCTACCAATTCCAATGAGGGCGCGTCGAACTGGCTGGGCTTTGACAGGGAGTTCGCAGAGAGATCTGGGGAATGTCAGTCATTCCCGGGTCAATCATGAAAGGCACGTGCACTGCAAGGGACCGAAATATGATCATGAATTATGGAAGGAGGACTCACCAGAGAGTGTTGGGCTTCAAGAGAGCGACTTGGAAGAACGAGTCGAGTCGAAGGTTGTGTGCTGGAAGAGCTGTGATATTTCAAGATTAGTGAATGCTTCAAAGGTACGCCAGTCTTGACCAGTGATGCTAAAAAATAGAAGACAGCGTGCCAGTGACAGAGCTGGTCTGAAAAGAATTGGAAGGAGCCATCTGGGAATGAGACACGACTTCCAAGCCTGGCCCACATTCATCAAGAATGCAGGCGCCATCTCTTTCTGGAAACGTCCATGCCTTGAGAGCGACGGAACGTAAAACCCCACTTAAGGCCCATGTCGATGCAACACTGTTGAAGTGTTGATAACATGTCATGCTCCATTGTCTGAAATGGTATTGTTCCATCATATTCATGATGGTTATGGAAGAAGAAGAACAAGCAGAGAGACAGAACCGCCAAGGTACTTCATATGGCGGCTCTTGCTCTTGCTAACCCGGGGTAGGCTTCATCGATGACCATAACCAAGACGAAGGGCATCATTGACATGTCGACGAGCAAGTGCGAGGTCTTTCTTTCCATTTTGGTCCATTGCAGTGTCGAGTACGCATTGCACCATCAACAACACCCTTTGTGCTTCTTTCTTGTCTTTCTCTTCAGAACAGCCATCCATCTCTTTCTATCAGGTCCGTCACCCCGCACCACGTTTCAGATTGATCGAAACCATTTCCGTCACTATCGGAGAAGGAGGGCAGAGAATAGGGGAGGTCAGACGAATAGTTCGAGCAATGCTCACTCACCTTTGACTGATCAAAACTCGAGTCGAAGTCGAAGCGAGATTGCACGCTGATAGAGATGGCAAGGCGAGGTGAATAGGCCGTCCACAGCTCTGCGTTCAACGAAGAGGAGAGGTCGGGGCGGCTTTGGGAGTTGAGGTTGAGGTTAGGCGGCAGCGACGGTGTAGTCGAGTCAAAGGGTTTGAAGGAGGCCTAATGTCGGATGGCGGTAGTCGAATGATGAGAGTCGACGAGCGTCTGGTCGAGGTCGAGGGTTATACGACGACGGGTGAGGAGATGAGGTAAGGTAAGGTAGGGTGAGTGAGAGGTAGCCGTTTGAAAGCGGTGGTGGCAGGAGTGAACCGTTTTCAAAGCTCCATCGGCAATCGAAGAGAGGCGGAGAGTGAGGGAGGGAGGAAGAGGAAGAGAAGAAGCAGAAACGACAACCTCGGACGAGTCGTAGCTGGCCGTCCTCGTATGCCTGTGCCTGGTGGAGATGTCCTCTCGGCCTCTGGCTGGCTTTCTCCCAAATCTTGGCTGAAGCCACTAACTACTCTAGCCGCTAACCATGAAGCGTCAATGCGTTCAGGAGATCAGCAACCGTGTTCACCGTTCCAAACACTGATGCTATCGTTACTCCTGGGTACGGAGACGTGTACGTGACAAGCAGCCGCACCAGTCCGCTTCTTTTTCTGAGCCATATCAACTCAGATCGCCTGACATGGAGACAACGCCCTTACTCGCAGTCTTTCTTTGGTCTGCACATACAAAACACTCAGTTCGCTACGAACAACTGCAGCAAGCATTCGTCGTGTTGTATCACGTCAAATTGGGGCTGCTTAGCTGAATCTCGGCTTGAGCAACCGCCAAACATGCGACATGTGCCACTGACGGAACGTCGCGAAACACTCCATACCTACTTGTGATTTGTACGCGTTGCGCACAAGCTTTGAGCACGAGATATCAGCTTCCGCCCGACCTCCCGGCATGCCCATCCATCCACCAATAGAGGCGCCAAATCTGCATCATTGAACTCCTTTTCCAACCCCAGAACCTTGAAACCAACCATGTCAACTGCACATCTACCCCGTTTTAGAGCCTCGTCTCCTGCCTTTCACCCAACCAGCATATGCAACCACTTTAACGCCGTTGAATCTTCCGTCCAATACGCGATTCCCTATCGCGCTCCGCCGCGTCCTACGCCGCGATTTCGATATCCAGTTTCATAAGCTGCTTCGCTGTTCATACGTGCGCAGCATGCCCAACCCCTTTCTCACTGCAGATTACATACTTTATATGAAGGCGATGCAAAGCGATCGCTATTGTGCTGCTAATGTCCGGGAAATTGAGTTATGTCGCTCGCACCGCTCATTTTCCCGGAACAATCAAATGCAATATCGAATAATCCTTCAATAACTCTCAGTATGAGTCGTCGGTTGGCATCCCCGCCGGATCAAGTCTGTTGTGCGAGACGTAGCAAACATTTGTTCCGTGCCCTGATAAATCGATCATTTGGGCATAACGATGCAGATATATATACAGTATATGCAGATGGCCGGCCGAGAAACGTCGATCCCGCGACTCAATGAGTTCTCAACAACGACTGAAAAGTATATATCGGTGAGCCTTCCTGGCATCTGTCGCGTGTGCACAGATACAATATCTCAAGTCTGTCAACCTCGTTTGGCAAGAACTCGGATCATACAGATAGTCATGATATACCCTTGCAAGTTCTGCAGATTTTGCTAATCCTCGTTGTCGTGCTATGCACGGTGGCCTCGATTGACTCGGCGGAGCGAAGCCGTACGACGAGGCTTTCGCGAAGTTTTACAACTACCTGCAGCGTGCAGATACGGATGACATATCACCGTTGACATTGCCTTGTCAGGTTGTCCTTGCTTTGAACTTTGAGCTGATCGCTCCACCATTAAAAGTCTGGGTTGGTATATGTGGACGCATATGCTTTTGTGAGGGACAACTGTTTTTCCTTCACATGCATTCGAAACTGCATCGTACATACATATGCCGTCATACAAAGGCGCTGAGCCGGACCACCTCAGAGGAAGTTTTGGCCGACGCCTTTTTTTTCTCTTGTGCTCCATGGCAACACATCCCGGCTATCCGTCTCAGCAGATCCACATTGAGGTGCTGCAACAAACTTCTCGTTCGATACCTGATAGCCCAGGGTTCGTCAAGACATTATCGACAACGAGAGAAAAAGAAAGACCCAGAAACTATCAAAAAGCCACGAGCCATCGATAACGGTATGCTCTACACATATGCTGCAAGTTGCATCTGGCTGTGTTGTACCTGTACAAAAGATTCCCCACAAAAGGCTAAATGAGATATGCTTACATTAGGTGATTAGATCGGCATTGTCTGAACAAGCCTCGATCAATGCTTTTAATAAATCGGTATAACCACTCCATAGTTGAATTGAGCCTCCAACTATACAGTTTCACCAGTTATTTCATCGTCTTCTGAGACTGTCTTTTCAATCCTTTTCTCACATGTAAATGCATGTTGCTTTTTTCCTACTCAGCATTCAACCACACACCCTCTGATCCTTTACCCCAATCTTGCCGTCGCAGCATCCTTGTTGACCACAGCAACCAAGTCGCGCGTCGCTTGGCCGTCTCCACATTCACCACCCGATCAGCGCTTGTGGATGGATACCCGCTGATAGTTCGAAGACATTCGAGAGACTTTCGATGAGCAGCAACGATAAGTTGGTAACTTCTCTCGCCATGCTGCCCCCGGATTGCGATGTGTGTCTGAGCTCGTTAGTAGCGAGGTATCACTGCGTATGTGTCCATATCAGACCTCGTGAGTCTTCCCTCGTTTCCCGTACCAACGCAACTAACGGAAGCGTTCCAATGTTTTTTCGGGCTTCACACATGATCACCAGCCAGCCGTCTTCAATAGACCTCGCCGGATATCTACTCCCACGGTATCAAGTACCTCCTCCTCCGCATTTTGAGGCTTACGAGTTATGTCAGGATTACAAGGACCGCTGGCGTGGAGACAACAGTGCAGCCTCGTTTCAAAAACGACTTCTTGACTTTTTGACGATTTCCAACGGCACACCCGCCATGCAATTTTTATGATGTCCCCGCATGCAAGATGATTTAATCCAAAAACGCGATATGGACGCGGGAAGACGCGACTCAATTTCGTCACCACTTTCAGCCATTCTTGGAATCTTGGAACGACTCGCTCTATCGACCAGGCCTCCCCTGAGAGGCTGAGAGGAGCTGCGCGGACGTTTGATCTTGGACCTGCGAGCCCTCATCATGAGACCACCAAGGGAAGCTAAAGTGGTTCCGCTGAGACGCGGCAGATCGTGAAGGTTTCGCGTTCGCGATGGAAACTCAATTACATTTCCCAATCCTGTGGGTTATCTCGGCTCAAATCAAGCTGCCGGTGCTTACGTTAGTCTCGATCCTCCTGAATCACATCATAGATATGTTGCAACAGGCAGGTGAAAAGGAGGGCTTTGTTGCAAACCAGACCGATTAATTGGGCTCGTGAGGCTTCGCAGCGGCCGTCTCAACCAAAAGAAGGCTTTCCTAGCTCTCAGCTGTGCAGACTCCGTGGAGAACTGCCTTTTCACGCATGAAATCAAGTTCCAACCGAAAGAGCCTTTGTGCCATTCATCAATGATATTCAAAGCCTAGCAGAGGGAATGGGAGAGACTTCATTTCGGAGAGAAGGTACGCAGTCAGCTTACGATAAACTGACAAGAGAACTACCAGGAAATCGCCTACGCACCCAAATGACCATACACGGCCCCTTCTGCACCGAACCAAGCACCCATCACATTGGGATCACCGAAAGGCATGACCTGACTGGCAATCATTCCAGCAATACCCTTCTCACGATCCACCCACCAGAACAAGTTTGCAATGCCGGCCCAGAAGGCAGTATTCTTGCCTCGGCCTGTGACTCCAGGCTCGATGGTCAACATGGCACTGAGGCACCAACCCTATACAGGCTGTCAGTATTTGATGCAAGCCATGCATGAGCAGAGGAACAACATACCTGTGGGACTTCGCCCTGAGGATACAAATCACCAAGCGGATTGGTGTGCTCTGGCTTTGCGTCAGGAATGCCTCGACGACCAAAGTCAGGCATCTGCGTGATCTGGTTCTCGAACATCTGCTTGACAGTCTCCGCCTTGAGAATTTGTTTCTTCGTCTTGGGACATGTGCCGTCGTTCAACAAGACGGCTAGCACCTTGATATATTCTGTCGGACGAGAGAAGAGACCAGCGCCGCCGCTGTTGAGGATCCTGCTTTGCTGCTCTTTGCTCTCAGCGACCAGAGGTGCGCGGTATACATGATCTCTTTCTGCAGCCTTCTGGCTACCTGGCCAGCGTTGGTGCATGGAAGCAAGGTTGGACTTCATCTCTTTGGTCGGGAACATGTTTGTGTCCTTGACGCCCAGAGGCTGGAAGATGTTTTGCTGCATGTACTCGTTCAGAGTCATGCCGGTTTGTCTTTCGAGTGCTATGCCCGCCCAGTCAATATTGATTCCATACTCCCATCTACTGCCTGGTTGATTCACCAGCGGCATCTTCAGGACCTCGGCCGGGTCTCCAGAGAAAACATCGAAGCCAATGGGACGGCCGTAGTCTCTAAGTTTGGGGTTGAAGAACTCGTAGCCGAAGCCTGCGGTCTGGAAAGATGGTCAGATTGGGCATCGAGACAGAAGATAGCACACTTACATGCGATAGCAACATTCTTAATGTAATCTCAGCCTCCTTGTCCTCCAACTTTCCATCATCAGTCAATACTTTCACCTTCTCTAGTTCCGGACAGAGCTTGTATAGTTGCTTATGATCGTCGAGGTCCAGCTTGCCCTGCTCGACCAACTGCATGACCGCAATCGTAGCGATCATCTTGGTGCAGCTAGCAATCCAGAATGTTGTCTCCAGATCCATTGGCTCTTTTGTGTTCAGACCGCGGTTGCCGGATGCATTCGCCGTGATGAGATCGCCATCTTTGTTGATGGCTGCGAATACCAGGCCAGCGACACCAGTCTCAGCGTTGGAAGTTACGCCATCAAGAGTAGCCTGCACTGCCTTGTGCGTCTCCTCAGACTTGTAGCTCATCTTTGGTGTCAACTAACTTGCTTTGCAGGTTGAGAATATCGAGAGAGGTATTGCTAAATGAGCTTGGGCTTGATTGATACAAGAAACAGCAGTGAAGGGTATCCGATATGAAGAACAAAGTCGGGCTTATGGATCTCTCTGCTCTCCTTATTTCTTGTCAGCTTAGCCGAGTCACCCCTCTTCGGCTTCATGAGGCTTGCATGACTGGCCGAGGGCTTTCATGCTGTAGAGTTCACCCCGCATTTCTCCACGCAGGGTTATTGAAATAAGCTACGCGCTAACGACTACACGAGCCAACAGATCCCCGGGATCTCGCTCCCTTGCTCCGAGCATCTGGTCGAGAAATCTTTGACAAGTTGTACGAGATATGAGTTGTGTTACGAGATGAATTGTAATCGACTCAGCATAGTAGAGGCAAGTTCTGAGCGAACCGGTCACTCGAATGCATGTTTGAGCAGCAGTCTGACAGTTTGATGGCCCACATCACCTCCAGGGTCCAGGCTGATGGCCTGATCTGCACACGTGAAGCTTCTTCTGGAAGTGTTCAGCCACAACTTGTCGCTAGAACTTAACAGCTCGAAAGACGGCTCCAGAGCCAGCCAATCCCTGCAGTTCTTCTGGCTGCATATGACTACTACTCCAGCTTCGTGACCGTCAAATGATGTGTGATTGTATCTCAGCTGCTGACGTTGGCCAGAGTTGGTAAAGACTCTTTCTCAGCTCCAGACAAGACTGCTTACACCGTAACGTCAATGGCTGTCGACCCGAATTTTATAGTGATCGTCTTTATAGACCTGATAAAGATTTCTTGAACAACGATCGATTGGTGGATCAACTAGTCTTTGCCCGTGCCTGCTTGAACTGCTTGAACTCTTTTAGTGCCGCCATCACCAAAGGTACTGCCATGGGACCGAGCAGAGGCACATAGACTGCGACCTTGTGCTCATCAGGGAAGTAGACCTGACCAACCATGGATGGTTCAAAGAAGGCTTGCTCCGCATGGGCTTCAGCGATTCGTGCATGCTCCAATGCAGTGTCGTATTGACCTTCATGAACATGGGAGCAGGCAGTTTCTAGATGGTGGATTGTCTTTTGTACCGAATCAGCCACATTGTCTGGAATAGCAATGCTGGTCAGCTTGAGCGTCAGCCTAGACAATGCTCCGAGAGTCGAAGATGCCGACAGAATAAGCGATGCTGCTCTCTCACGTGTTAGACTCGAAAGTCGTAGAGGAAGCGAAGATGGTGATTGCGGCAGACCAATCAGGGACTCCAGTTGTTCTGCGAAAATGCGCATCACCGGCTCGAGATCCTGTTTAGTGAGGGCAGTGTTGTTTCCTTGGTCTGTTGAAGGATTCAATATTTGAACACCGCCCCATTGAGGAATCAGCCAACTAGTCCCACCGGTCTCTTGGATCACCATGGGAGCTTGCTTGGGAGACGGAACGTAAGCAACAAAGTTGATAGTAGGTCCAACGCCGATGCTCGGACTAAGAGGCCACTCCGCTGCATTGATGAATGCACTCAAATCGGAACGCAGAAGTGTCCATTTCTTCGATGCCTCGTCATATTGGGGGCCGTGTAGTGAAGGAGAAAGAGATGCATACAGCTGCACTTGAGTGTCGACACTGAACTTGCTGACCGATGAGAAGGAGGCCAAGAAAGGACCCAAGTACTCGTCTAGCGCTGCTTTAATGTCCCATGCGGAGGGTGATGCTGATCCGGTGAAGAGAGAGAATGTCAGATGGTAAGTCGAGGCATACTTGAAAGCACGGTTAGATCTTTTCCTGTAGTTCTCGATGATTGATGAGGAATCGATGCTTCCAGATGACTCATGATGAGTGGTCTGTCCTGTCAAAAGATAGTCAAGAGTGACCTGCTCCTCCGCAAACAGCTTCAGAAGTTCGTTCGCAATGAAGTCAGCCAGATTAGATACATCTGAGGGCTGAGTCGACGACAACGACCCGTGGTAGATGTCAAGGATGGGGTCAAAGGGCTGGACCTTGGCTAGGGGTTGAGTGTAGGATGTGTCAAGCACGAGATTGACCGTGGCAGCGACTTGACTGGTGATAGCCGAGGATGACAAAGGGTCAATATATGGCGCGTCTGCTGACTGATCTGCAGTACTGTGTCCCGATGTGATAACTCGCAAGCGGTGAATGGGAGACTTGTTCTGTTTGTCCAAGCCTCGCTGAACCTGTTGAGCAAGATCGATGGTAATTGCGGTATCAAGATGGCTAGCAGCAAGGACAAGATGCACAGGGAATTCGAGTTTACATGTCTTTTGATTGTTTAGTGGATGTTACAAGATAGACCGAAAGAGCGAGGCATACCTGACCTGAAGCCCAGGCATCCATCGACTCCAAGGGCAGTGCGGCGCGGGGCACAGTAGTCGTGGCGTACCAAATAGGCAGGCCTAGCAGACCTGCAATGGCCCAGAAGCAGAAAATGATCCATCTACGCGTCTTGATGCCATCAGGAGATTCTGGAGGTGGCTGTTTCCTTGACAAGGCGGCATGGACAATTCCTTCGGCAGGAGCGTCTTTCGCATCTATGCCAGCTTGTTGCGAGTCCATCTTTGCTCTTCAGGACAAGAAGACCTGGATGGACTGCTCGAAGAAAGGGGAACTTGGAAGCTTGATGAGGGGCGGCTACAAGAAGAGCTTGGCAGAAGCGGACCTCGAACGATAGATAGAAGATTTGATTGGCGCGCCGGTAAGCCACACACTGCAAGCACAGCCTCCAGGTACACGAAGTCGCCAACCAAGCCGCCGCGAGGTTCCGCTCCTCATATCTATTCTGGGTCTCTTTTCATATGCGTGCCGTTTGGCCTTTCGAACAAAGACCGACTTGTGTTTACTTCCTCACCGTCCGTGTGTTTGAACAACCAGCCAACTTCGATACCATCGACATCAGTCGCGTGTCAAAACTTGCAATCCCGCGGCCGTTGCGAGACTTCAGCCATTCCTAGCGTCATCGTTATTCACGTCGCTCCATCCTTAAGTCCGTGCGGCGTGTTGGGGTTGGTCTTGTGGACTGTCTGCACTTCTTATAATCGTTGCCCGCCAGCCCTTCCGGCATGCTGCGCATAGCATCAGACACGGTCGCCATGGCCAAGCGTGCACTCAAGACGACCGACGGGTCCGAGAAGACCAAAGCTGCTATCGTAAGTCCATGTTGAAGAGCGCTTGTTGATGCCTCACACATCTGACATGTATGACAGGTCGTAGGCAGTGTTGGTGCCGCTCTCCTCTTCGGTATCATCCTTTTCTTCGTTCTACGGAGTATCCGACTACCCAAGGCCATTCGACAAGCCCAGGCCGACGCTCGCGCTCGTAACCGTGCTCAAAATCCACGCCGATCATGGATACAGACCATCTTGTCGCCCTTCCGTCGTAATGAAAGCCAGCCTACCACTGCTGCTGCCAGAGAGATGACCCAGGACCCCGAAGCTGCTGTCAACAGGCATACGAGTATTCGTAGTATCGCCACTCTTCCCGCATATTCCGCCGTACCACTTGAAAACGAGGGTGTTCTTGGTCGCGAAGGCGAAAGAGCTGGCATGGATACCGTCGTTGAGTTTCCAGAGACGAACGAAGAGGAGGAAGGCAGGCGAGAAGCCGAGATGGAGTCACTGTGGCAGATCCGTCAGGCACGCAGACAGGAGGCTGCTGAGAGAGAAGACCGTCGTCGCCGTCGTCGCGAAGCACGCGCCCGAGGTGATCTGGACGCCTTGAACGCTCTGCGACACGAGACCGCCCTCCGAGTTACTCTGGAACGTGCCAACGGTTCAAACTCAATGGTTGCTGAGCACAACGCCAGACCCCGAGAGAGACGAATTAGTGCTGTCTCTTACGGTGACCTTGGTGTTGCCCGTCACGACGGTTCTCGTGTACGAGCAAACTCTACAGAGTCGGACAGCAGGCCTCTGCTCAATGATGCATCCAACACAGGCACTGCTGCTCCTCTTAGGCCCTGGCTGTCACGCGGCTCTTTCTCCACCCATCATCGCATGGCATCTGCCACCTCCGTCCTCACCACCGATAGCGCCGACCCAGATGACAGTGACTTTGAAGTCATTTCTCTTCAGCATACCTCCTCTCGTCCACGCTCTTCGCGCGCTCATTCTCGGGCCCATTCAATCAACTTGAGTCTTCGAAGAACCTCGACCTCTCAGCTCCCTCAGCTTCCTCGAGCTGATGCTGATCTGGGCGAGAGTCGTATACCCCTTCCTGAGCTGCCGCATTACGACACTATGGGCTTTGAAGAAGCCCCTCCTTACGAGGAGATCCATTCGTCGAGACCTTCACTTTCAAGGGCAAACAGTACTCGTCGAAGTGAGAACAGCAGCCCGCTGACCACTCTGCCCGAAATTGTCCGTCTCCCGAGCATTCGCATCAATGAGGCATCACCAACCGAGTCTCCTCGCCAATTCAACTTCCCAGCCAACAGACCAACGACCGCCTCGACCATTGATGAAGAAACGACTTAACCACCATATATCACGACCTCTCCTCCTCATGCTTTTTCTGTTTTGGTTTTCCGTTTCGACATGACTTGCATGAATCTTTTCTATCTGGGTATTATGTAGAGACTGTCGAAGAATTGCATTCATCTCATTCACTAGCGCCGGCGTTAGGTGAATTTAGGCATACTTTCAAAAGTTGATACCAAGGCATAAATCACTACCACTTCTTTCTCTCTTCTCCGACCTCGCACTGTGAAGATCTACTCTTTGCCCTCATCTTAATTGCCTTTACCGCGTGTGCATGTGGTTTGAATGTGATTATCAACCCTAATGAAGAGTATATATGGTCTGTGCCCTTACCACGTGTTTGGATGCCTCGACGAGACTTGACTACTCGCTCGCGACTTCACTATTCCACCCTGATATGCCGTGTTGATATGCCTCCGCGACCTTTACGACTGCATATTGAAGCGGGCTAGAGACACGCAAATCGGTATCGGCAAACTCTAGCTTGCCCTACAGATATGGCGAATAAGCCCGCCCACGTGCTCCCTTTGTGGGCGAAATGGAAGGGATATAAAGACCTCCATGGTCGCGAAGATGAAGGGAGAAGAAAGTGTTTTTCTCGTCTTGTGCTTTACAGTATGGCTTTTGCTGCTGCAGGTCTTCTCGCCTTGGGCGTTGTTGGAAGGTAAATCACTTTCTCTTTCCTCATTGCATCCTCCGTGCCCGTCGTTCTCTTTTACAACCTTACGACCAACAATCAACACTCTGTACAAATCTTTGGACCTTACTTGCTTTGATCTTGTAGCAAGGTCTGCTTGGTCATGTATGAGTCTTGATCGAATTGAGACGATCATGCGGAACGTCTTGGATTCGAGATAGATACTAATACAACACCAGCTCTTCAGCACTCCTCATCCCAAAACCTCAGGCATGCGATAGCGTCCAGAGTGGATATCAGTGTCAGCCACAGATATCTCACTTTTGGGGGCAATATTCGCCATACTTTTCAGTCCCATCAGAGATCCCTGCAGATGTTCCTTTGACGTGCTCTGTCACATTTGCGCAAATCTTGTCGAGACATGGAGCTAGAGACCCTACGGCATCCAAGACTGCAAAGTACAATTCGACCATCATCAAGATCCAGAATAATGTCGCCAATTTCACTGGCAAATATGCATTCCTCGATGACTACGAGTACACCCTTGGTGCCGACCAATTGACAGACTTTGGAAGACAACAGATGGAGAACTCGGGCATCAAGTACTACCAGCGATATGCGAATCTCGCTCGCAAGAGTGTCCCTTTCGTTCGTTCATCTAGCGAGGATCGTGTTGTGGAATCTGCAGAGAGATGGATTGATGGCTTCAATCAGACCAAAGCTGGAGACTGGTGGGCCAACAAGAATTACCCTTCCATCAACGTGGTCATCAGCGAGGCCGCTGGCAGCAACAACACGCTCAATCACGACCTCTGCAACAGCTTCGAAAACGGACCCGACTCCACCATCGCCGACGCCGCCCAAAAGACATGGGTCTCCGTCTTCGTCCCAGCCATCCAAAAGAGAATAAATACCGATCTCCCCGGAGCAAACCTCACCTCAACCGAAATAATCTACCTCATGGATCTCTGCCCATTCAACACCGTCGCTTCTCCCAACGGCACAATCTCCCCTTTCTGCTCTCTCTTCACAGAATCAGAATGGCACGATTACGGCTACTACGAATCGCTAAACAAATACTATGGCTATGGTGCCGGTAATCCTCTCGGCCCCACCCAAGGCATTGGTTTCACGAATGAACTCATCGCCCGTCTTACCAAAAAAGCAGTCCAGGATCATACCTCTACAAACTCCACTTTGGATTCCAACCCTGTCACCTTCCCGCTCGATAGAGCTCTATATGCGGATTTCAGCCATGATAACGATATGACCGCTATCTTCTTCGCCATGGGATTATACAACAGCACTGCTCCCCTCTCCAACACAACGCTTCAAACTGCACAGCAAAGCAACGGGTATTCAGCCGCTTACACCGTTCCCTTTGCAGCTAGAGCGTATATTGAGAAATTGCAATGTTTGGGACATAAAGAGGAGATGGTTCGGGTTATTGTCAACGATAGGGTTATCCCTTTGCAAGGGTGTGGTGCGGATTGGTTGGGTAGATGTGGGCTTGGTGCTTTTGTGGATAGTATGGCTTTCGCGAGGAGTGGAGGTGGTTGGGCAAGTTGTGCTGTTTAGATTTTTTTCAGAAGAACGGAATTCACGTTTGTGTAAAAACGAGAAGCGTTTGTTCTCTACGGCTTGCTACTCGGTAAAAGGTAAAGGCGGTTGCGCGTACGTGTGTTTTGAGAGGTGGTCTTGCCCAAGACAAGTGCACTTGGTCATCTCACAATGGGGTGTTTATGGCATACTGTGCTTGTCTGACATTGGTGATCGTGGCGTTTCTTTCTCTTCTTGATTCTTTTGTTCTCACGATGGGGGAAAAGTAGAATGACACCATGGCAGTCAATACCGGTGTAGATGATATGGTGATACTCTCAAGAAAAATTTAGTCTTGCAAGGATGGGGAACCAAATAACTTATGATCTGGTATCTACGAGTATCATCTATCTATCTATCTATCTACGCTGTATCTACATGTATAAAGCTATATTGCGATTCTGACAGTATCAATCAATCGTTATTGCCGTCTCCGCAGTCTGATCGGGATAGACTCTCCGAGGTCTAAAGCGCCTCGGGGGTTCAGTGTCGCTGTCAGATTCTTCTGTATCAAGGTGAGGCTCTCTTATGTCATCATCAGATTCCCACATATGACTGTCATGGTCTCTGGAACCGTTGCCAGAATCTTCTGTACCGGTATCAGAATGTCCTGTATCGTCGTCAAAGTCGCCCGGCTCACTAGCATAGAATACAGGTGGATGGCTTTCACCGCTGTCAAATTCAGAACCCCTGTCAAGGTTGTCCCAATCAATCCTGGAGGGATGACCGTAGGCCTCTTCGGGACTTTCGTCTATCACAGCGTACATGTTCAGATACGCAGTTGGATTCAACCGTCTGTGCCTTTTGTGGCCCATTCTGTACATCCAGCCCTCTTGCCGGCCCTTGAGACCATACACTATGATATGCTTGGGAGGGTTGTCCTGGTTGCTTTTTGCAATAAAGGGCCAGACGTCGCCCGCCGCCCTCTGAAATGATAGACTGGAGTAACAATCGGTCAAGTCCACTTCCAAGAGATCAAGCTTCAAGTAGTGAAGCAGCTCATTGCGTTGGACCCAAAACTCATACCGGGCATATTCGTACTGTTCGTTGAAGCGCACCCACTGCTCTCTCTCGGGGAGGTCGCCGAAGTCTGGGCTCCGTTTTATCTCTTCGGCTCTCCATGAACTGATTAGATTGGGCGTGATTTCAACATCCCTGCTGTCGAAGGAAATATTCAGCTGCTTGAGATATTTGAATACCATAGCCGAGACAGGCAAGTCGTGTTGTTCTGGCCTATTGGGATTTGGAAGGTCCCAGAGCGGCCAGGCATGTGGCCATCGATCGCGTTTGCCATGGGCCAGAACAAATTTGTTCTTGGAGAAGAAGATGGGAGCACTCTCCTCGAAGATCTGTTTGTTGACTCGGAGGAGCTGAAGCTCGGGGTGATCGTACTTGTCCATATCTTCACAACGCTGGTCATCCATCTTCGGGTATGGGAAGACCTTTCCCACCACAAGGAGGTTCTCGTAGATCATGTTTCTGATCTCTGTTGGTAGGTCCAGGAAGGGAAAGTATTGGCCTCGCGGTATCTTGTATGATCGAGGTTGCCTCTTGATGTCTTGCATTGAAAGCAAGGCGGAAATCCTCATAGGGTCGATATGTAGGGGCACCCATCCTGGCCTTATTTCCTCCTCATGCCCACTTTCTTCTCCATCTCCCTCTCTTTCTCTTTGTCTATCTCGTTCGCACTCCTTTTCACGTTGTTCAGCTGCCACCCTTATATTTTCTTCCAGTATGGCCGTTTCAATACGCTTGAGCTGGCCTGAGGTGAACTGCTTGGGCGTTTTGGGCTGTTGCATGTTGGCTTTGATGTCCACTTTTCCTGAGGAGGCTCCGGGAATACAGATGAATGAGAATCAAGATGGAAAGATAGAGGACATTGTTTGCGAAAGAAAATAGATGGCGAGTCATGAAGCTAGCCATCACCACTGCAACCGATATTCCATGCAGATGGCGATCACATGGACAAGTTAGCCGAGCCATGAGCACCTACCTCGACTGCACGAGAGAGAACTACATGGATGATTATATCATGAAGAGATCAAGATTGGTGGACCGGACAATTATTTGAAAAGGAACGGCTGGTGTTGGTGAATGAGATAGCCGTTGACAGAGGCGTTGGAGGATGAACAGGGTCCAAGAGTCAAGCGAGGGAAAGCTGCACATTGGGAAGGCGCGATCAAGACATGCATGATCAACAATTCTTCTCACAATGGCAGCCGCACTCCAACTTTACCGCTCATAACTATCACCATGGACTATATCAGTGACACAACCAGTCGACCATTCATTAATCACACCACAGTCCAGGACAGCACCATGACGCATCCACCAGCATCGTCGTCGTCGTCCAACTCGATACCACCGTCGTCGTCCAGCTCGATTCCACCATCGTCGCAAATCCCAGGCCTCGACCTCATCTCAGCCGCCAAGTTCGATGCCGAAGTGGCAGTGAGAAGAGCAGCTTCCTCATCTCAAGACGCTCCTTCCAGCAAACGTCCCAAACTCAACACGTCAGCAAGCTCGTCCTCATCGGCAGCTCCACGCGCACTTCTCCCTTCCAAACCTCGCGGCGACTGCACTGCCAAGGTCAACCATCTCTGCCAGACCCGCGCATTGCGTACCGACTATGACTTTGAGGAGGGTCCCCCGTACGCCTTTTCGGCCTCTCTCAGGCTATTAGACGGCGACCAGGAAATACAGAGCTTTGAAGCGCCTGGCACATTTGGCAGCAAGAAGGCCGCCAAAGAGAAGGCCGCGGAGATGGCTCTGGCCTGGCTAGAGACGCAGCCTATTCCTAAGAAGGCTCCGAAGGACAATGGCTTATTGCCGCTCACTGCTACAAAGATCGACATGGCTGAGAACTGGGTTGGTGTATTGCATGGTAGGTCGTGCTGCCAAGTTTGCTTACTGTGACCCCCATCTTAGACATCACCAATCGTCCTACGTCTTCTTTCCGACCTGCATGTCAACTTCAAACACAGACGCTGCAATTCGGCACAAGGGCTTTGCTGGTTTCAACCACCGCATGACTCTTGGAGCCCAGATAATCATGTCCTCTCGACATGTGATCTGTGACAAGCAATTACAAGTCTGACGTGCAGGCCAGGAGGATTATGCAGGAAGTTTGGTGATGCTCTTTACACGCTATGCTGCCGCTGCTGTCCCACGATCATGTTTGAATCATGAACAATGTACAAAGCTCCTTACATGAGACATCTTGGCCAAAGGAGACGTGATGATCTTCAAACCACACGACCCGTGGCTTCTTGCCTTGTGATAGCTGTCCATGATTCAAACATGGTTGTGGGAAAGTGGTGACGGACGTTACTTCCTGTGCTTTGTATATTCCCACGTCAACATTTTAGAGTCGCACCTTCCACCAACAAAATTCTCGCATCCTTCCGTCTAATACAATGTCTAACAACATCACAGAATTCTGCCAGGCAGGCGGACGCGACCAACCAGAGTACTCTGTCTACGAACTCGGCCCCCAGCGCTTCGGTGCAACATGTTCTATCCTTGGCCAGACCCATCACGACCAGGATGCCGCATTTTCGAGTAAGAAGCTCGCAAAGACCGCCGCTGCTCGTGCCACTGTCTTTGCCCTGCGTGAAGAGGGAGTGTTGCGTAAACCTGCTCTACACACTCGTTCTGCACACGCCGTCGCTCCTGCTGTCCCGGCTTTTGGAACCCCGCTACCTGTTCCTTCGAAGATCGACCCTGCTGCCGCTGGCGCACCGCCTGTACAGCCTTCGCCATCCCCATATCCCGCGGCATCTTCGCTCATACCTGCTCTCTGCACTGCGCTGAACATCGCACCGCCGACGTACAAGCTCACTCAGACTTCAGCCCTGACCCCTGACTTCTGGGACGGTGAGGCTCGCTTCGATCACGCCGTCGAGTCTTGCCTTCGTGGTGCAGTGGGAAGAGTGAACCGAGTGTATGGCAAGAAGAATGCCAAAGATCAGATCGTGGAGAAAGTACTGGTGATACTCCAGGGCGTCAAGGAGCAGAGAATGGCTGGATAAACTACAGACTATCCATACAACTCATTCTCTCAACATCATATTCATCCTCGAGACTCTTTCGTCAGAGTAATACCCCGTCCTAACCGACAACTATCCTCCAAGATCAACCCAGCACGAGCAACCTGACCTCCAACCCCCAAACCTCGGCTTCAAATCCAAAACTTGCTCACCCATTACACAATCCCGTCCCCTTAGCCCCACCAATCAACCAACCAACCAACCAACCCTTATATACTCTTTCCTTTCCTCTCTTTCTGTCCCCAGCCAAGCAAGGGCCCCACCTTCTCGCCTGGTGTGCTTTGGCCCACTTGGCTGGTCGCCGACATTCGACAAAGGGCGCCTGGCATGGGTTCGATCCCCACCACGCGCCTGAACTCAATTAAGTAAACCGGACCGCCGGTTTCTTCCCACTCGTCGCGGACGGTGGTTTTCTTTTGCTTCTTTTTGTGGTGAGATGGAGGGTAGAAGGGGTAGGTAGAATGGTATGATATTTTCTTTTCTCTTTGAAATTGCTTGTGTTGCTCGAGTGAGTTGTTTCTTTCTTTCGATGTTCGTAACGTCGCTTGCTCCCTCTCTGGTTGCGTGCTTTCCTCTTTTCTTCAGTCGTGTCTTTCATGTCCACCGAATCGTGACCTTTCTTCCAAACCGGTGCGACCTTGCCATCGCAGTATGAAGCCTGCTCCACAAGAGAAGTCACTCTGATCATACTTCTCTTGTCTCAACAAAACCTCGCTCGGATGACGAGGGTGGCTCCGACTTGAGATATCTCCACTAACTGTTCTCCCTCAAACTGATAAAAGATTTGCCACTGCTACTATACAGACCTCCGACCTCTATCCTCCTTGGTCCGCATGAAAGTTGTCAAGGTGAAAGACATCTGTCGCTGTTCACAGATTTTCTAGTGAGAAATACTGGTGCAGGATATACGATCAAGCTTACTTTTGTTATCAAGTCGATTTGCAGCCAGGATCTTCCATCGTGGTAGATGTACTGAAGCAGGTATCTGAGCGTCAAAGAAGAAAAAGAGAGACGGGGCCAGGGACCCAGAGTCATCTCTTATTGTCTACAGTGGCAATGTCATCTCTTTAATCGTGTCATGGTCCACGATTGACTGTCAAGATATAGAATCTTTTACAATCAGATACTGTCCAGCGAAAGTCTGTTGATAGAACGTTATGATGGATCACTCCTTGGACATATACCACGTTTGAGAGTTGGAGAGATCTTTCGTACATCGTCGTAGATGATTAGGAGTGGTACATACTGCACGTACTCGAAAAACTGGGAGGAGAATTTAGAGACTCGGAATCTGTGCTCTTGAGATATACAGGTGATGAGTTATGAAGCCGAACCAATGCTGATGATGTTTGTCTGATGATCCACGCTCTTGCCTTGTTCCTTACGGTCCTGCCCTCAACATCAGTAAATAACGATCTGCCATGGGTCCTCCGGATCCTTGTCTTCTGGCTCATTTTCAAAATTGTCTTCAATGTGCGTTCTGGTCTCGTCAACCTCGTTTGTGGATAAAACTCCCCTCAAGACCGTTTTCTCAGGTACACTCATATCGCCATCCAATAGGTGTTCCAATGCTCTTGTGATCAAGCGTCGGCCAGACCTGAAACAATTACAGCCCTCAAAGGACACTTCGAGCAGATCCAGTTCCAACGATGCCATTTTCCCGCAACGTCCCTCCCACGAGCTTACAAGTCGGCGTTCCACAACATCGTCTGTATAGCGATATTCGAACAACTCGGGTATCGTCATGTAGTTATCCATAAGATGGAAGGGTATGCTCATCGACTTGATGTTTTCGTATGCAAAACGTGACACTGGGCTCTTCCGTAGTTTGAGGGGGTCGAACCATGGCCATTCGCTTGCAGGTCCGTACGAGATGACGAACTTGTTGAGACCAAAGTACATCGGCGCCGACTCATGGAAGATTTGTCGGCAGACGAGAAAAAGCTGTGTCTGAGGCATTTCATGTTGTTTGAAAGATTCAGTTCTGCTATCTCCAGCCTTACGACGCGGAAAGACACTGCCAACAACAAGACAATGACGATAGATCTTGTTGCGGACTTCGGCTGGCAGATCAAGAAAGCTGATAGGCGGAGACTGCTTGACGGGTGTGATTGGGCCAGTACGGCAGCTCATGAGATCTTGGGTGTGAAGAAAGTCGGCAACGGCCGAGCCTGGTGTGCGCTCGAGACCAGAAGAGGTGACCAGACAATCGACCACACTCTTGATGCGCTCAAGCTGCTCCGGAGTGAACTCCTGTCTAGCGCTCATGGCGACGGTCGAAGCGCTAGGGCCGGTGAATTGATTGGTAGATGACATAGTGTTTGATTGATGGAGACACTGGACGTTGTTAGACAAGACAATGCGCAACTGAACAAGCATGAGAGGCTTACAACTGATTGGAGATGTGAGATGAGATGTGCTGTTGATCTATGAGATCGAGAACACTGGCTTGTGTGGTTGATGTGATTGTTGTTGTAGAGTTCGAGAAGTGTAGCTGAGGTGGAAGAGCTTTCGTAGACGCCATTCGACCAGACTGGGTGAGGTCGAGGCAGTGTTGTATCACTTTGGCAAAGTGAAGGCCAGTGAAGCTGATGTGATGGATGCTATTCGAGCTGTGTCAAACGACTGACACCTTCTGATGCGATGGCTGGTCTACTTGTGAAGCTGGGTGGTTTGCGCTGAATGTAGAAAGGTACGCAGTGTTCGGAATGAGCACAATGAAGTTTGAAACGACCATCGAGCTGCTTTCAACTTGGCTGAGGAAGGCACGATGCAGCTGACTTGCCCCTGCTTCGAGTCAGCTCAGGCCATTCACAGAACTACACATTCAAGCACGACGTCCACTGGCAAGAATGGATAGGTAGTGAAATGGAATCTAATGATTTCAATTGACTGCTACTGGGCGCCCATCCCCAAATTTCACCCGTTGCCCCCTCTCCCTAAAGCAACGACCCAAGAAATACCATCGAGGAACCGTGCAAAGGAGAGAATAAAAGACTTGGGGGGTCAGAAAACAAGAAAATCGACTTGAGAGGAAAAAAGAAAAAAGAAAAAGAACCATCTCTCCTTGGCCCGCCCCCATGATCGAGTTCTGTTAGAAAGAGACAACACCTGGGTTTGACTGTTCTCATTTGCCATGATCACGTGATCCGCCATTTTCTTTAAAATGGGAGGAAATAGGTATGATTGACTGCGTTTACTCGGAAGCCTTGGTCTCCTCGGTGGCAGCGGGTGCCTCGGCGGATTCCTTGGCCTCAGGAGCAGCGTCACCCGAAGGCTCAGTCTCGGAAGAGGTCCAGAGGGTCTGTGATGGTTTGTTAGTAATTGACGAGAGAAATAGCGGTGCTTCAAGGAATACGTACCAGGTTGTCGCGAAGGAGCTGCATGATGAGGGTGGAGTCCTTGTAGCTCTCCTCGCTGAGGGTGTCGAGCTCGGCGATGGCATCGTCGAAGGCAGCCTTGGCGAGGTGGCAAGCCTTGTCGGGCGAGTTCAAGATCTCGTAGTAGAAGACGGAGAAGTTAAGAGCAAGTCCGAGACGGATGGGGTGGGTGGGGGCGAGGTCGGTCTGGGCAACCTCGGTGGCGTTCTGGTAAGCCTCGAGCGACTTGTCGGCGGAGGTCTTGCGCTTGTCACCGAGGGCGAACTCGGCGAGGTAACGGTGGTAGTCACCCTTCCTGTGAGGCGCATTAGTATTGCGACTGGACAGGACAGGTGCTCAGTGGTACGAACATCTTGTGGTAGAAGACCTTGGACTCGCCGCTCTGGGCAGAGGGGATGAGGTGCTTGTCAAGAACGGCAAGGATGTCCTCGCAGATCTGGGCGAGCTCGGCCTCGATCTTCTGACGGTACTCCTTGATGAGAGTAACCTGCTGCTCGTTGCCCTTGGACTCCTCCTTTTGCTCGATGGAGGTAACGATTCTCCAGGATGCACGGCGAGCACCAATGACGTTCTTGTAGGCGACGGAAAGGAGGTTTCTCTCCTCAACAGAGAGCTCCTGGTCGGCGGAAGCGACGTTCTTCATGTTCTCGACCATCTCTGGACTGGAGTCAGCTTTGCGCATGTTGTGGGACAGAGATCGTGAGCTTACCCTCGTAGCGCTCAGCCTGCTCGGCGAGCTTGGCCAGGTAGACAGAATCCTCGTAACCCATCTTGGATGTTGTGTGATGTGAAGTCTGATGCGACATGCTGTTAGCGTTTCTGATGGGGATGGAATTCATTGTCGAAGTGTGGTAAGGGTTGTGGGTCAAAAGCAGTAGTTAAGGTGAGAACGAGCGAGCCAGGGGCGGTGTGAAAGTAGATTGGCTTTGAAGTTGTTGAATGGCGGTGTTTTGTCGCGGGCAAACACAGTGACGGGTCGCAATTGACGAGAAAGCGCGATTAACACGTGCAGAATTGTTGTGACGGAAGTCGCGATGCTGGTGAAAGCTCTGAGGGCTCGGAGGTAGGCGGGTATTGCGATGAGCGCATCAACCAAAACAGCTGCTGGGGAGCGCCTTCCTCTTTCCGCGCATCTTTATTGTCGCAAGATCGTCGGCGATAGCTGCTGCAAGAGCTTGTGTTTCGCGGTATCTTTGTTTCTCGATGTGTTTGCCCAGCCACGCGTCCATTATACACTCTGACAGAAGGGGTGTCCGTATCCGCATGCATCAAGGCTCGCTCTGTGTGTGTATGTGTGCAAGGTACAAAGAGTGGAGTGTCTTACCTTTTGGGAAAGTGCAAAGGTGTGGAAAGGGCGAGTTTTTTTGGCGAAAAGAGGTGAGGTGGTCCTGTTTGTGGAGGGAGCAGGTCGAGGGGCAGTTGTGATGGGCGAAGTTGGGGGAGGAGCGGTTGCCAACCAGCCGAAATGACGGAGCCAATCATCGCTGGAGAACTGGAACTTTCCACCTCTCAGGCGCTATCCCGCACAAACCAGGACACGTCTTTGTTCTCGATTGGGCTTGAATTGAAGGGAGCTATCTTGAATTAGGGTACATGTGTTGCTTGCTTGCTATCCTGTGAATCTCTGCCAACTTCCTCCTGTCACAACACGCGTCCTGACGGCTCCAATCGAGCTGCTGCCCACAGCAAGACACGTTGATGAAGATCGACAGGGAAGAGCGTGCATTTTGTTTACAGACACGACACGACTTCTGCCTGACCCTTGACTCCAAGCTCAGGACTGAATAGATGAATCATGCCAAGTGCATCTTTCCTATCATTCTAATATCGTCTCCTGTCTTGTGGTGCGAGGTGATGGTCACGAGATGGATTTTGCTCCGTAGCCAGCCGTTGAGATCCACTTCTAGATCTGTCATGCGTCGTGCATTCTTCCAGGAGCTCAACACTCGACCAACTTCAGAGCAGACGATATGTGTTGGTACAAATGGCAAGTGTTTGATTGATACTACACATGGACCAACGCCGTATTCCCTGTCGTATTCCGTTATCCCCTGAGCCTGTTGCCTGATCCGATGTCCCTGCGCAAGCTAAAAGCCAACACCATAAACGATGCCCAAAATATGTACATGCTCGAACAGCAATATCTACTCCTCATCAATCATAGCTCAATCCGAATCAAGAGCGAGAGTAACTAACTAATTAACCTCCATGCCCTCTTCCTCTTCTTCATCAGCAATTTCTTCCATGAGCCCACTTTCCGAGTTCATTCTCCTCTTTCTACCCTCAGGCCAATTGCTGAGAGTGCTCAGTCTTGCGCCTCCAAGAGCGCCGACAGCTTCCAGCTCATCTCCGCCTACCACTCTGCCTTCTGCATCGACTTCCTCACAAAGCTCAAGCATGGCAGCGCGCGACAATCGGCGGAAGCCTTCAGTACGCACTACACGACCCCAGTGTGTCATGCAAAAGCTGGCTGCACGTCGCTTGAGCCAAGATTCTTGCGCAACGCTGGCGCAGTCAAAGATGAGAGCAGCATGCTGAATGTCGAGTTCGCGAACCAATCGTGCAACGCACAGATGGTGCAGGCGTGGCATGTCATAGATGTTGCTCATGACAAGCATACCAGCAACGTCTTCGAGACTGGGTGACGGGGACGTGGAGTTCGTGATAAATGAGGGGGCGATAGAGTCGGTGTAGAGATAATAGAGGAAGGCACGCACCGCGGCGTATGGTTCTGGGATGTGCATCTTCTTTGTATGGAACTCGGACATCTGAGCACTGTAGAGGCGAGCAAAGTGCGGCCATCGTGCTGAGAGAATGAATCGGTGTACATGGATAGGCTGAGATGCATTTGCAGGCTTCTCGTGAGACCTCACACTGTCACCATCATAGTCCTGGTCGTAGTCATCGTCCGGATTGGCCGTAATGATGAAGTCGGCTCCAGAGCCCTGCTCGGGAGCAACATCAAATGTGCGGGCAAGATCAGCGCCAATAGCGGAGAGATGCGATGAGACCCGGTTATCGGATGTGGGAGCCTGTTGAACGGATCTGGATTCTAGGGTGAGCTTGTTACCAAGGAGACCGAGCTTTCTGAGGTCGAGGTGGAGAACATCACTAAGATATTCCTCGGCGTCGGGAGCATTTCTAGGAAGCGAATTGGGACATCCGAGTAGCCACGCGTGCGTGCCATCAGAATCGAGACAACAGTAGTGCCAGCGGTAATTTGGGTTGAAGATGTCCTTTCCATCAGCCAGCTTCTGCCAACGCAGAGAGTCCAAATCGAAGGCTGACAAGCTTGTCTCTGAAGCAGACATGAGTGTTGCTGGAGTAACGAAGTCGAGCAGACAGGCGGAAGAGAAAACATGGAAATGGTATCCTACATTCTGAACGGGGAGGTTTGGATTTGAGATGAAACGAAGAGAGGAAATGGAGCCCGGAGCAATGGGAGGGTTGCGCTGGACCATGTAGCCGGGGTTTACCTGGACGCTGCTTGAATTTGCAGCGTATGCGCCGGTCGGGCCTGCCTGGGGAGTGATGGAAGTGGCAGAATACATGGAGGACCTAGACATGTCGTCACCAGGGTTGGCACCCTCGAAGGCAGGTATTCCCTTGAGGTCAAGCCACCAAATGTCGCTGGTACGCTCCATGTCTTCGGTCATGCCTCCCGAGACCCAGAGTCTGTCGCGCCAGATCCATGTTGAATGATCGTATCTGGGAACAAACTTCCAGGGTCGCGACCACGTCCAGGTCTTGAGGTCGAGATAGCAGATATCATCAAGTACAGCATTGTCATGGCCGGTCATTCCACCACTGACAAACAACTTGTCTTCATGAATCACAGCTGAGTGTCTGGCTCTTCCGCGTGGGGCAGTGCCTTGAACTTCGGGCGAGGTCCAATGAGCCGTCTTGAGGTCGAAGATAATAACGTCGGCCAGGTGAGAGCGGTGTTCATTCTCTCCTCCGAATACAAGAAGTTTCTCGTTCTGCCAGAGACACGCGGTATGGCCTGCTCCGGTCATCAGTACAAGCAAGGGGTGTCGTGACGGATTCAAGCTTACCCATTCGCACGCCTGGAATGTCTCCGTAGTTGTCAACTAGACTCCATTGCTTGGCCTGCAGATCCAGTCTGAGGACATGGTTGTAGACCTCATCCGTGTATTGGTCGAAGCCACCGAAGGCATAGATCTGATCGTTGCCGACGTACGTCACGGAAGCGTTGACGAGGCAGGCAGGTCTCTGACCAACGGTGGTCATGATGGTAGGCATATAGGTATCATGGTTACGGCGACGCGACGAGTAGGTGCGGCTTGATCTGGGCGAGGTAGACATGACATAGGTGTTGTTCGAACCGGTAGATAAGCGTGAAGGGGTAAGGCCAGCCGAGAGGGGAAGATGGGAAGCCATATCGTCGTCGACTGTTTCATTCCTGTTACTCGGGCTTCACTACTAGAGGCGCGCTGCTCCTGCGACCGGCACAAGAGATTTATGTCTCGTCGCAATGCACAAACAGATTGCTTTGTCGCAGTCTGGTCCTGAGACGCGGTCGCTTGTGATAGATTGAGACGGCAGTAAATTTAGAAGCGCAGTCCGTCGCCGTCGTCGTCCCTTCAACCAAAGCACGGCAGCAAACTTCGTTGCGTCGTCGGCCGTCTCGGCTTTAACCACCGACCACCTTGGTGACGACGCCAAGGGTCTGCCGTTGCTGTGCCAACTTTGTTTGCACTTGTAAGCAGACAGCCATAAAGGGCAGCCTTCCCTCTACCATCCTTTGAATTTCCTCACCTCAAACTCCAATCCCAAGAACAGCATTACAAGTCATCCAAAGCTTCTCAGAAGCTACTCTTACTCTCCTCCTACCTCCCTACCATCCACGGCGACTGCAAGATATCTGCAATTATACTAACGGAGCTCTTAATCGAGACATCTGTACGCCTTCTCCTCACTCACCCTGTCCTTATCACTTATCTAACGGCTTTGCAGACAGGATCACACCCACATTAACAGCAACACTACACACACACCGCCGCAGATATGGCAAGCCCTTCGGTGATGACGCCCATCAAGCGTCGTGATGGTCTCTTCTCCACCCGTTTCGCCGGTGGCCGCGCCCCCTTGACTCCTTCGCCTCAGACTCCCAAGCAGCACAACATTGTTCTTGACAACTCGGACTCAATCCACCGTGGCAACCTCTTCCCCCGCTTCTCGCGCTCAATCTCAAAGACCAACGTCCGTGACTCGCCCAAGTCAAACATTGCCAGACATGTCTCGAACAACTCACCTCGCCGTCTCGAGCTTGGTGTCAGCGACTGGAACCTGACCGGCACTGGTCCCACAACCACCACCACCAAGGCCACTCCCTCAAGAACTCGCAACCTCAAGACTGTCAAGACTGGCAAGACCAAGATCAGTTACACCTCCGCCGACCGTTTCATCCCCAGCCGCACCAACTCTGATGCCATCACCAACTCTGGTGTCAACAAGATCGAGAAGAAGGAGCACTCTCGCTCAAAGTCATCGGCCGAGTCTGTCCTCGCCGGTGCTGCCTCTGCTTCCTCTGCCTTTGACCTTGGCAGACGCTCGACTCACGACGATGAGATTGATGCTGCTCTCGGCCTCGATGGCTTGAACCTCGATGACGATGAGGAGGAGAAGAGCTACACCAAGCCTTCGCCCAAGACTGCCGCCTACCAGGACGAGATTGCAAAGGCCTGTGACATCTCGCTCGGCCAGAGAATCCTCGCTTTCAAGCCTGCCGCTCCCGAGTCGTCCAGACCCATTGACCTGCGCTCGCAGTACAACCGTCCCCTCAAGCCCGCTGCCGCTGCCACCCAGTTCCGTCGCCGTGTCGCAACTGCCCCTGAGCGCGTTCTTGACGCCCCTGGCCTTGTCGATGACTACTACCTGAACCTTCTTGACTGGTCTTCCGGCAACCAGGTCGCCATTGGCCTTGAGCGTTCCGTCTACGTCTGGTCCGCCGAGTCTGGCGAGGTCAACTCTCTCTTCGAGTGCCCTGAGGACACCTACGTCTCATCTGTCAAGTGGAGCCAAGACGGCGCTTACGTCGCTGCTGGCCTCGCTACCGGTGAGGTCCAGATCTGGGACGTCGAGGAGGGCTCCAAGCTCCGCAGCATGTTCGGCCACGACACCCGCGTCGGCGTCATGGGCTGGAACAAGCACCTTCTCTCCACCGGTGCCCGCTCTGGTCTCGTCTACAACCACGACGTCCGCATTGCCCAGCACAAGGTCGCCGAGCTCGTCTCCCACACTGGTGAGGTTTGCGGTCTCGAGTGGCGCCCTGATGGTGCCCAATTGGCCACTGGTGGCAACGACAACCTCGTCAGCATCTGGGACGCTCGCTCCCTCAACGCACCCAAGTTCCAGAAGACCAACCACAAGGCTGCCGTCAAGGCTCTTGCTTGGTGCCCTTGGCAATCCAACCTCCTCGCTACCGGTGGTGGCTCTCACGACCGCATGATCCACTTCTGGAACACCACCTCCGGGGCTCGTACCAACAGCATCGACACTGGCAGCCAAGTCACCTCTCTCAAGTGGAGCACTTCCTACAAGGAGCTCGTCAGCTCTTCTGGCTTCCCCGACAACTCCCTCAGCATCTGGTCTTACCCCACCCTTGTCAAGAATGTCGAGATCCCCGCTCACGAGTCTCGTGTTCTCCACTCCTGCTTGTCTCCTGACGGTCAGATGCTCGCCACTGCGGCTGCTGATGAGTCGCTCAAGTTCTGGAAGGTCTTCGAGAAGAAGGCTGGTGCCTCTTCCGCTGGCGCTACGGGTGCTGCCTCGGCCAAGGCATCTCTTACCAAGACCACCACCATCAGATAAATATCTGTTGTACAGAGTCTGACAAGATCACGACCTTCTTCCTTTTCTCTATCTTGTAGGAACAAAAGGTCAGAGTAAGTTTTGGATATGCCTTGAGCTCTCGTCCGCACATCTTCTATTTTCGTATCAGGGCATCAAAACACACGACTGGAAATCATTGTTGGAGTTTGGGGACATGTTGTTATAGAGTTATGTTTATTGTCATGCGAGTACGCCTTTTGGCGCTCATGTTTTAATTGAATGAATGAGGTCTACTATCATCATGAACTTGCAGACAAAATACTGAGTGACACGTAGATGGACATGACGATGATGATTGGAAAAGTCTCCTGTTTGAAGTGGTGTTTAGATTGTTGAACCGGACTGGCGGGTATTGGTATGGAGGATCTATGGACCATCTCCAGAGTCTTGGCGTTTTTGCTGAATGCTCTTGGACGATGATGCGGATGTGGATGATGATGCTGGGGCAGCTCCATTTCTCCGCCGCTGTGCCCGCGTTTGGTCAAAGGCTGGCAAAAAGTCGATAACCCGGAGCCGAGTCTCGTCCCAATCCCTATCTATCTTCCACCATGTCGTGAGGTATACCTGAGTGCCTTGCCATGACAGTATGAGACCATGTTCCATCCCGACACGGTCATGGCGACGCTGCTTCCACGACTATTTTGTCACACACCTGCCGCAATCGTCGTTGCATCCGGACTCCAACCACAAGCTTCCTCGCGAAGTCGCCTCCCCTCAGGACAAGCCGACCGGTAGACAGCCCGCCATCCTCTCAGCCGCAAGACGCGACACCACCGTCGTGCGAATTCCTCTCAAATCTGCGAAACACCATTATGGAGCGACCTGTCTGCGAGGAGGCCGTCCGCGCAACGAGGACACCCATCAAGCCGGCACCATCGAGCTGCCAGCCTTTGCCAAACGACAGCCTGTGAGCTTGACCCGCGCGAATAAGCTATTACAAGAACAAGGTGCTGCTAGCGAGAGCGGCGACCCTCAAGTCTTCTACTTTGGAGTTTTCGACGGCCATGGCGGTGCTCAATGCGCTGAGTTCCTACGGGACCGACTGCATACCTACCTGGAAGACTCGGCCAACAAGTTCAAGATGCAGAGTAGTCTGCAAGAGCCGAAAGAGAGCGACGACGGACACAAGCAGGTTCTTGATCTGCAGCGCAATCTGGTCAATACATGGAAAGACTTCGTAGGCGGCTACTTTAGACGATTCCGTCCACAATACTTTGGCATTTTCAAGCCGTCGGCGAGCACAGATGAGCAAGGCACTGCTGTTAATTCCATTCAGGCCACATTGATGTACTCGTTCCTACACGCCGATCTGGACTTTACCGCTGCCCAGGCTTCAAAACACACGCCCTCTTTGCAAGCCTCTACCGATGACCCAGTCATGAGCGATAGACCGCTCAATGATAACGACATTCTCTCCTCTCCCTCAAGGCCTGCCTCTCAGAACCTATCGAATGTTCTGAACCGTCCTATTGGAGGTCACACACGTTTCCAAGGCGGCTCCACTTGCTCAATAGCTCTCATCTCTACACCAACACCTACACCCTTCTGGAACCCCGCATCTCCGGCCACAATAGTAACAGCCCACTGCGGCGACACGCGCATCCTCCTCTGCCGTGTTAGCGATGGTAAAGCAGTACCGTTGACCACAAATCACCATCCCTCCGCCCCGGTCGAAGCAGCACGTCTCCGTCGTTTCGCCGCAACTTTTGTGACCGACAGCTTCGGCGAAGAGCGCATCTTGGGTCTAGCCAACACCAGGTCTTTTGGTGATATCAGCTCTAAACGCATAGGTGTCTCAGCGGAACCCGAGATCAGGACTACACATATGGATCCCAGCGAGTACAGCTTCTTGGTTCTTGTCTCCGACGGCGTAACAGTATCTCTGGAAGACCAAGAAATTGTAGATATTGTCAAGGAAGCCAAAACACCCGAATCAGCATCAAAGGAACTGGCAGCCTTTGCCACTGAAGTCGCAGGTGTCAGATCCGATAATGCCACAGCGGTAGTAGTACGTCTTGGTGGCTGGGAACGCAGAGTCGAAGGCGGTGGTGGTAGTATCGGTACCAAGGAAGTCAGAGATTGGAAGAAGGTTCAAGCTGAAGATCCCAGAGCGAGCAGGCAGTAGACATAGCCTGCTCTGGATCTCTGTCCTTATCTTCCCTACCATCCTATATACTACTTCTCGTTGGGTTTGGAGTCCGGTCTTTGCATTTCAGCAACTCTGTTTTTGGAACCGGCGGCATTTGTTATCTCTCTTGTTGGTTACCCTATGGTATTAAGCACTTGCTGGCGTTTCTGGCAGTGACTTTCTTTTCGTGTCCGTTCTTGCTTACCATCAGTTTCCACATAAGATATATCGAGATGAGTGTTATACCTTCTACTATGCTGGGAAGCTATGCCTGACCTTTCCAAGGCTCTACCGCTTCTTATCACCTCGGATCGTTCCTGCTTCGAGTGTTTGGACGTACCTTCCTTTTATGCTTGGTCGCACCTTCTTCTTCTGCTCGAATGTGCCTTCCTCGTCGTTGGTCGTTTCTTCTCCATCCTTGATTGCTCCTTTCATCTTCTAGCTTGATCATTCCCGACTCTTTTGATCCAATCGCTCCTTGCTCTTCTCCTGAACCGCACCTTCGTTGTTTGTTCTGTAGACCTAGCTGTCTTGCCCATCCGTACCTCTTTTTGCTTCCTTTCCCATATTTGTCCATTCTAATTGACCGCTCTTTCTTAGGTATTGACATTTTGAGTGTCGCATTATCTCTCTCGCTTGTATGTTGATGGCTACTCGTGCATCCTGTTTCTTTCGCTCTTATGCACATCAGAGCTGATGATCTCTTTGACCGATTTAACGAGCATCTTGCAATCCCAACACGTATATTCTCATTGCCGATGGCGAACGTCGTTTACACACCCCCTCTTTTGACCATCTACCTCGACGTGCAGTGATCATGTATCCTGATATCCCAGTCTGAGCTATGGCAGTCACGTAGACGTGAGGAACGATCAATCCCATGAAGAGGAAGGAACAGCCAGACGACCGAGTAAGATGGAAGGAACGATGGAGTAAAGCAGGAAGGAATGTTCAAGCAAATTCAGAAGGAGCGATGGGACGCAGACAAAGGAAGGCACAATCGAATACACACACAGAAAAGACTACGACAGCCAAGCAAAGATACAGTGCATTGGAACGAGGCTGTCTGTTTGGTCTTGATATAAACGCATGACAGAGGCCTCGGAGGGAGATGAAGGTTACCAAGTTACATTTTATTAGCCACCACAAGCTATCAGATGGCGACATCTCTCTCAATCACAAGTCATTCCTAATCACAGGCGTCACAATTCAATGGAAGAGTGCAAACTTTGGGAAGAACGTGTTGTCTATAATCAATGTGGTAACATAACTTTGGGGGTATCGTGAAATTTTCGAGGGTGTTTGGGGGTTATTTGGGTTTTTCTAGGCACTAGCTCATTATCCTTCAAAGGTGTTGCCATGATTCTCCCTCGACAGAAGTTTCGGCCAATAGAAGTCTAGTCCTACCCTTACATGATGGTGCGTATACATGAGTCTTTCATTGGATAGGGGGTACGTGATGATGTGATGATAATGTTGGATGGAATTGGTGATGATGGGGAGAGTGATTATGGGGCGGTGCAATTGTGATATGGGATGGGAATTTGATCGTGCGTGAGCATGCAATCTCGTCCAACGTGTGTTGCGCACGTCGTTGCTGTCATTCCTCCAAGCTTGGTCGTCTTCCTTTCCTTGCTCTGCTGCAATCTAAACGTGGCCCCTATTCTGCTGTGCAGTTGTTTGAGATATTGCGTTTGCCCGATTCGTGCGAAGCACCAGGCTGGAGCTTGATTGGCATGGGATCCGAATGTAGATGCTCTTCTCATCGCCGTCGCGCCGGGCTCTTTCGAGAGTAGCTGATGCAGAAGGCTCGTTGGTGTTGCTCGAAGGACTATGAGTGTTCATGACCGACGTCCGGAGGTGGTGCTGGCTTGTCATCGTAAAGCTGTGTCTCCTATGACATTTGCACGTTGGCAGCTGCGGCTGTGAGGGCCCATGATTAGCAATGCTCTTGATCGAGCTGCATGGTAGGGAATGACTTACCAGACTGGCGCTTGATCTGTTCGCGGGCCCAGCGGGCAGTGTCCTGAGTACGCTGAGAGTACTCCTTGTTGGCGCGGACCTCGCGGGCCATGCTAGTAACCCACTGCTGGCTAAAGAGTGGGCTGTACTCGCCGTTAGGGAATGTCTCAGACAGGTCACCAATGACACCCATGCTGGTGCGAAGCAGAGCCTCGGAGCGGTGCGGGTCCTGGAAGATGATCTGCAAAAGGCTGAAGACAGACTCAACGTAAGGAGCCAACAATTGGCCTGTAGAGTTGTTAGCATTGTTGGATCAGTGGTAGACGAACTGTTTGCACTTACTTTTGCCAGCACTTCTCATGGCCATGAATGCACCGGACCAAGCATCCATAATGCCTTCGCGGAGAGTGACGACGTACTCGAGCATCTCGAACGAAGAGTCGGGTACAGAGATGGAGGCGGCCTGCTGCAAGACCTGGGCGACGACCGAGAGGTATGTCTCGAAGGCACCGCCGATTGCCTGGGCGATGTCACCAAAGCATTGGAGGATGGCGGGCTTGAATTGGTTGCCGAGCGTCGAGCTCTGTCAAAATTCGTCAGAAAAGTATTGAAACTCCGGATGATTCGCTAGACTTACGCGAAGGTCGTTAAGAAGGTTGTTCATCAGCGCATCGCAGTACGGCTGGATCTTCTCATTCAAGGCACGCGAGATGTCACTGACAAGACCAATGGCCATGGCACAGATGGCGGGCTCCTCCTGGTTGGCAAGGGCGGTGTACAGGAAGGGAGAGAAGGCCTCCATGTACTTGGCGAAGTCCTCCTCGACGGCGCCGGCGAGGGCACCAATAGCAGCGAAGATGGTGTCGGGAACGGAAGACTTGGGGCCTACGGTGTTGAGGAGCTGGAGCATGAGCTGCATGATGCGGTCGGCTTGAGGCTTAATCTCAGTCTCGAGACGCTGAATAATGGCAATAACAACGCTGGCCAAACTGGTCTGCATCTCCTCAAGCATGAGCTTGTCGTCGACACTGACAACCTGCTGGCTCATAGGGATGGTGCTCTCCAGACGCTCGAGGATGACGTTGGTAAGGTGTCCAACAATAGGGAGGGAGTCGTTGGCCGAGTTGGTGACAAAGGCGTTGAGGACCTCGTAAGCAGCAGTACGGAGCTGGTGGTCAGCATCGGTTCTGTAAGACACGTCAGTTAGATTATCCACTAGCATAATCGCAGTATATGCATACCTCTCGGTAACCTGCAGCAAGTGCTTGACGCTGTTCTCGAAGTGAGCCGACAGGGCATTTTCCTGGCATCCGGGCTCTCCGGCGAAGCGGTCGGCAAGGTTCATCAAAGCCCAGCAGCACGATGAAGCCATCTTGGGGTGGCTGGACAAACCATTGAAGAGCGAGCTGATCAAGGGCTGGAGGTGTGTAGCAGGGTCGATCGAGTCGGAGCATGTCTCGCAGATGCGACCCAGGGCGTAGGCAACAGAGTCTCTGACCTGGATAACCGAGTCTTCCATCATGCCGATCATGACAGGAAGAGCCTGCTTGATCAGAGGGTCGAGGACCTTCTCATCAGGGCCCTCCATGATGGCACCGAAAGCAGAGACGGCGGCATCTCTGTAGTGCCAGTCCTCGGAGCGGAGGTGCTTCTCGACGAACGAGAGGACCGCGGGAACAATGACACCACCAACAGTCTGGGCCCAGAGCTGCAAACATTGGTAAGCAGCGCGGGAGATGTTGTACTCATCATCAGCGGCATCCTCGTCCTGCTTGGCGAGCAGCTCAAGGAGAACGGGCACAACTTCAGGGGTAGCGATGCGGGCAAAGTTGAAATACTCGCGCATCTCTGTTGAGCCCTCGGCGGTGGCCTGTGTATTTGTTAGTTTCGCTCACAAGTAGACATTGTAGGCACACGTACCTGAGAGTTGTCGTCCTCGATGGAGATTTCCTCCTCGCAGACAGTGCACCAGAACTCGACAGCGAGCTTGGCGACATCCTCTTCGTCGTTCTTCATACCCTGGATGGTCAGGCCGAAGAGAGCCTTCTCCATATAGAAGCGCATCTTGTCGTAGTAGAGACCCATGATTCTGTTCAAGCAGCCGTATGCGCCCTGCTGGATGCGGTTGTCGTCGGCCTGAGTGGCCTCACAGATGACCTGCATAATGTAGTTGCGCTCGCCTTCGTTGTCGAAGTTGGTGCGGACGAACTCGAGCGAGTCACCAAGAGCAGTGATGGCGGCATTTCTGACGTCGGGGTTGGCCTCTTCCTTTCTTGCGCCCTGGACAACAGCGGTGAGGATGGCGTTGGAGTGCTGGGAGAGACTATCTCTAAGATCCTGGTCCTCAGCTTCGCAGATGAAACCGATGGTGGTGAGCGATGCCTGCTTCTGGTGGTCGGCGCCCTCGCCAACGTTCTGCACCAGAGTGGGCATGAGCTCGGGCCATTGCTCGCGGGGAATCTCGATAGCGGCGATTGAGGCGATGAATTGAGCTGCTGACTGTCCAGATCTGGCATCATTTGACTTGAGTGTTTGAAGGGCGAGAGCCTTGATTGATTGCTTGGTGGCCGGGTCGACCTGGCTGAGCCATCGGTCTTGTACTTGGCGCAGGCGGGTGTATTCACGGGCGGAGAAGGAGTTTTTCAAAGCAAGACCTGCGGCCATGCGCACTTGGGGTTGTGCTTGCTCGTTGGCGAGTTCTTGTGACAGATGTGTAAGGTATCCAGACTGTTGTTCGAACGTCAGCACGTGCCCGTAGCGCTGTGAAAAGACTGTCAAATACGTACGAAGTTGGCCTCTGCGGCCTGGTTGAGCTGCTCTTCGGCAGCAGTTCTGACTTGGGTGTCTGTTGATTGTCAGCATCTTATTGATAGCTTGTCGACGGCGGTCGGCGGCGTGGAGGAATGGACGTACCAGGCGACAGAGTCGCCGAAAGCAACGCTGAGGCATCCATGATTTGCGCAATTCGTGACGACTAGGAAGTGTGTAAGGGAAAGAATTAAACAGGCTGACCTGGCCTGACTACAAGAGCGTCCGGATAGAAGAGGAAGGAGTGTGTAGTTTGAAGGTCGTGGAGGAGGAAACGATGTTTAAGGGGAGCTGCTTTTCCTGGTTGACGGTCGGAATGAAAATCGCCGGCAGGTGCAAGTGGGACCCTTGGGACGACGAACAGCCCGCTTCAAAGTGTCTTCACTCTATTCTGCCACAACCCATCCACCATTGTTGCATTCCAATCACTCTTTGTATTCCCTGTTTTATTTCACAACACTCTGTCTACCAACATCAAGCCAACTCTAGCTTTCAATGTCCAAATACTCACTTCTTTCCACATCTGTTTGCTGCTCGTCCACACTACCTCGCACCTTTCGTAGAATGGGAAGGAACGCTGTCGTCACCGAGAAAGCCAAGAGAAAAATAAAGGAAACCTTTGCGACAACTTGACCTCTTTCCACAGAACATTTCAAGGATCTTGATATGATCATAGACAAATACACTATTCTACGACGACATGTCGCTCTCAAACCCTCCAACTTTCACCATCCAGGGTCTCTATACACTGCTGTTCCTGAGAAGTTTCACCCAACTGCTGTCGTCGTTGTGGGACCCCTCATGGAAGGGCTTGCAGTAAACAAACGCACGGGGCAGAGTAAACAGTCCGCCCTCAGGGCCACCACCATCATTAGCAATGAAATGCCATCACTCGGCCTTTTAGTACTCTGTTTTCGCTCTGCTAGCATGCTTTCTAGAATGCCACTATGCGACAATTTTTCGTTTCTGCTGGTGGGGCTGCGAGTAAGTTGGGCGATAGTCCCGTGTTCGTCTCAGCCACTTTCTGTCGACCGGGCAATGGTTATGTCAAGAGGCACAGTGTAGTGCACTGTTTCGGACATCTTATACATGCTGCTATGCTGCTGTCCTACCCCTTTTCATAAGCAATGTAGGTGCAGGAGCGTGGGAAAGCTACTAAAGTCGACCTCTCAGTTTGGCACGCCTTGCAAAACAGCCATCAAAAGGCACGACGTTTTTGGTTTTGATGTAGTTGTTCAAAGAGATCAAGGGAAGCGCTGCTCTCACGGACATGTACCTGAGTACGAAAATATCCTGCCTTTTCGAAGCGACATGAGAAGCCCTATCGCAAGCTTATCCTAACTGATGAGCTCAGTATCTAGAGGTTCACGTGGTTGCTCGTTGCTTCATTGCTATCTGCGAATGTGGTGATGGTTATAGTTATAGTACAGTTGACCGCTCCAGCTAACTAATGTAAGAATGACGGGCATGTCATCAAATCTGTCTTTCCATGTGACCTTTATCAAAGATCACAACCCTAACAATATAACATTTCCGGATCTACGGCCAAATTTCCCCAAGCGGCTTTTAAACCAGCGTTCCTTCTAAGCTTCGTCTGTCTCTTGCTTGATGTCCTGTTTCTCCCCCTCTTTCTTCAAGTTCTCCTTCACTGCGGCAGCGTAGTTCTCTGGCTCGGTATGCTCGTGCTCGGAGCCTGAATCAGCGGCGTCCGTGTGGTCGTCGTTGTTATCGGCGCCAGCAGTAGCCTGCTTGTTCTTGTTCTTCTTGTTCTTTCTCTTCTTTTGCTTCTTGGTTGGTGAGCCGGCTGCGCTAGCAGAGTCAGGGGCGCTGTCAGTGGTCTCCAGCTTCACACGCTCCTTCAGCTCATCAATGCTGTCGGCTGCCTCATCCTTGATTTGCTGCGGATCCTTCTTGGTGGGAGTCATCTTGCGCTCGAAGCTCTGGACGCGGTCACTAACGGGTCGGTTGGAGCGAGGAAGTTTGCCTTCCTTAAGGGCTTGGAGATCCTTCTTCAATTCGGCTTCGAAATCCTTGGCGGCACTACCGAGCTTCTTCTCAAGCTTCTTCTCGGTCGTCTTGAAGTCCTCTGGGAGATGGCCTAGCTTCTTCTCGAGTCTCTTCTCAGCGGCTGCAAAGTCTTCCGGGAGGTGGCTAAGCTTCTTCTCGACAGCCTTGCCAGCATGCTCAATTTCGCGGTTGGTTCCCTGTGCGGCTTCCTTGGTAGCGCGGCTAGCGGAGTGGCGCTTGCTTCTCGACTTGCTTGAGCCACTGCGGAAAACGTAGGCGCGGATGAAGAAACGAACGAAGAGGACAGTCAGGGGGAAGAGATAAAGAATGTTGAGCCAAACAGCAAAGCTTTGTCCAGTGGTGTCAAGGCAGTTGATGGTGGTGTAGTCGGTTCTGTAACGGGTCTCTTCGTGATACTTTTGGATTGCCTCCTTTGCCTGCTCCATGATGATGTTTCCCTGCTTGTCGCGAACATTCTCGGCAACACCCTCGTCACCAGCAGCGCGAAGAAGAATACGGCGAAGGATGGCACCATAGGTCTCGGCAGGAACAGCCGAAACAACACTCGAGGCGGTCGCAGAAGCCTTTGCAGCGGCAGAAGAGATGGGGTGGAAGATGCTGTATGCAGTGGCAATAGGAATGTCGTACTTGACAAAGAGGTGGATGGCGGCGTAGGATGCGCCAAAGAGGAATTGAGCGATCTGCATGGTTGTCAAGGTACGCTTGAGAGCGTTGGGCACACGGATGTTGATGGCAGAGAGGGTGAAATAAGTGTACTACACGATGGTCAGCTTTAGGTTCTCCTTTCTGAGTGGCCTACTCTTACCATCAGAGTGTGGATGAAAGAGTTGATAAAGACAAACATCCAGATAGGGGGGGACATGTAGCGGATACCAGCCCACATGCACAACATAGCGCCTGCGTGGTGGTAGGTCTGCAGAGTTGCGCTTCTCTTGCCCTTTGCGACGATAATGCCAGTGTCGATGACCTCGTAGAACTTGGACAGGTAGAAGAACCAGCCCCAGAATGCAAGACCCTCGTTCCATAGACGACCGACATCGGTGGAATCAGGGACACCCTCTGGCATCAACTTGATGATTTCGTTCTTGGTTTGCCAGAGGCTGGAGGTAGCATTGTAGTAGACAGCGTCGCCTAGGCCGCGAGGGCCGTTGATCTTGCAGAGAGAGTCGGCAACACCGGCCACACCAGCGCTGTTATCAAGTCCAGGCCAGGTCGCGTTGATAGCGCGACACATGGCGTAGAAGGTGACACCGGAATAGACAGCCAGGAAGACATTGTGCAGGACAACAAAGATCTTGAAACCGCGAGTTGTGCTGATCCACCATGGCTTATTGCCCTGGCGCCTATTGTAGGCGTTGATGGCGAGAACTGTAATGACATATGTAGTTGCGATGGTGATAGGCACCTTGACGTCGAGGGCGCGGTTGAAGACGTCGAAATCGATGGGAAAGGGCGACTTCCAAGTGGCCTCGTCGGACGGAGGAGGGAGAGCGGCTGGAAGGTTGTCCGGAGGGAACTTGAACAGCGATCGGTCAGGGACCGTGAAGTGTATCGAGGGTCCTGACATGTTTGAGGTGTGCACGCGCGTGCAGGAGGTCAATGATGGAGAGTGATGGAGAGAGAGGCGGTAGTAATGTCGGCAATTATGCACACAGCATGGCCTGTAGTCTGTCGAACTTGAGCTTGGAGTCGAGTGAGGTCAGAGAGGTTTGGTGGAGGGAGCGCGTCGCGTAGAAATCAAGAAGGTCTCAGTTGGTGGCTACGCAACTTTTCGACCACAACGTCACTCTGATCGCCCAGCCACCTTCCCAATTCGACACGCGTTGACAGCTCAAGCTTCTGCGCCTTTCGAAAACCTCGCACGAGCGCCATCTCAATCCAGTAATTTTTGCGATTGAGCTTGCCGATATCACATTCCTCGCCTATACATCTGTCCATAATATGGTATGCCAGCAAGTTCGCTGCTAAACTACACGTTGTCTGTCGTGGCTGGACCCTGTCTATCAAGATGTCAAACGAAGCTTCTCTCGCTACTACTTTTGAGCCTCCCTGACATGTCGAATCCTCGTGCATTTTGACAACTGGAACCCCACCAACTTTTAGTGACATGTTCCTGAGACTGACCCGCTTTGGGGCTTGATATCAATTCCGTTCATACAGTTTCCGTCGTGCCTCGGCTCGTTTAGAAGGTCTGCTTGGAAGCTTGGCTCTTCTCACAACCGCTGCCGTGTTTCTGTACTGCTTGCTTGGCCGGTTCTCATCCTTTTCGAGTTGTGCAACTGCCAGCAAAAAGTTCAAAACTTAGCTTTTCCGCTCTCGTCCGTGTCGGTTTAGAGCAGGAGATACGTGCGATGGCTAGGTAGAAGACAGCCAAGGTTGTCCGGGTTCTGTAGGTTTCGACCAGAAAACAGGCAGATCCAACCACGGAGATGATACATCATACAAGAGAAGCCTTGAAGGGCTTGAGAATCTACCGGGGGGTCTGATAGTTGGGCAGAGTCTTGTAGTCTCAGCAAAAAAAAAACTGGGAAACGCTGGTAGGTCCCTGGTGGCAGAGGTCGTGGCAGGCGTAGGTCTGTCTCCTAGAAGTCTGGAAGTGACATGCATCAAGGCTCGTTTGATCTCCCACACGTCGCAATGTTTTTCAGTCATCATGATCTAAGGCATAGCTCATAGACGAGTGACCTGGATTGGAAGGAGCAATCCTGCCTCCTTGCCATATTAGAGTTTACCATACTTGCAACTGATAGTATTCCAGTATAGCTGAGTTTCACCATTGAGCTATGATATAAGAGTTGGTCACTACATGATCCTGGAAACTCTCTGTATCTTCATAAATACATCCATAACACGCGTGTATGTATGCTCTCTCAATTCGTCGTGCACGTATGAGGGGAATATGTCTTGTTAGGTATCGTTCATGTGTTCATAATACATTAAGTTCTGTTATACCTCATCTCATTACTTAGAAGTCCTGCTTAGGAGCTTGGCCCGTCTCATCGCCAGTACCGTACTTCTTTACGGGTTCCTTGGCGGCATGCTTGTCCTTCTCGAAATATTTCACCTCATCGCTTGACATGAGCTTGACGACGTTGTCTGCCTGGAATTTCTTGAACTGGAAGCCGAATCCGTTGTGAGAATAATCCTTGTCGTTGGCCTGATCCTTGTGGTACTTGACTTGGATGAAGTCCGAATCTACTGTGTCGGGATCAAGGGACAGAGAGACGATAGCGTTGATGGTAGCGGTCTTGGGAATGAGCTTGAATGTCCATGACTGCTTGGGTTAGCATAGTCCTCGGTGTAAAGAAACTCTTGTTACATACCTGCTCGTTCTTGAACTGGATCAAGTCTCTGTCGTTCTTGATGATCTCGTAACGTTCATTCTTGCTCTCCTTGAAGAACTTGGGCAGAGCGAACCATTGGCCTGCCATCTTGTATCTGTCGTTGGCGTAAACGAACTGGTCGTCGTAGACGCAGTCGGCTGTGTAACGCTCAACGCGTCTGATCGTAGGCTGACAGCTGTAGAGCGCGAGAATATCGTCCACAAGAGCCTGGCGCTCGGGGCTGAGTGGGAGCGACTTCGAAGGGTCGGGAGTGTAGTCCTCAGTGGTTGAGGTTTGGCGAACCTCGAACTGCTCTCCGGGCTTGCTGGACATGGCTGCGGTTTGTCTGTGAATTGCGGATGTGGGACGGATAAAAGAAGTCTTAGGAAGACTGGTAAATGTTCTGCGTGAAAGTGGCTGGAGATGTGTAAGAAGCATTGGAAGAGAAATGGTTCAAAGTAAATAGAGAAATAGTCTTTGTACTTGAGCCTCAAGCCATCGACTTTCTACAAATGTTCGTCATGAGAGTCGTGACGTCGAAACAACACTCGCATGAGCGATTTGACCCAATCTGCTTTGAGATCATAGTCGATGATGCTAACATAGTTCTAATTGTGGTTAGCATAGGATCTGAGGCTCAGTCATCGGCGAACCAAGAGGCTGAAAAAGGCGGAGACGTGGAGGAACCGTTCGATGATGCTGGGGTGATGCAATCAAAAGGGTCTCGGCTAGAGTTGCTCTTATCAAGACATGCTGCAGATGCAACTCCAAGTCAGCATTTCAGCACCTCAGCTCGTCCTACAGATGGCATCTTAACAGATCTAGAGATTGATTATTGGTTTCTGTTTAAAGTCGAGAACTACGAACTGAGAGGCCAGTACTGTGAGACAAACGACAGGCCGTCTTGCACCCACTTCTCATCCAGCGGAACACCACCGTCGAAACCATGCTCTCCTGGTTCCATGGATACATGCATAGGTGTCTGGGGCAGTAGCTTCTTGACCTTGTTGACAAAGTTCATAGTGCAATCTGGATTGACGATTGTGTCTCCGCTGCCGTGCACGAACCAAATAGGTGGCAGACTCTCGGCCTTCTCAATAAGTCTCATAGGCATGACTTTGTCAGATCGTCCGAGGGCTCCAGCAAGTTTACCGGCGTGTGCATACGCGACGCAAAGAGGCCAAAGTTCTTCTACACGGCTCTCTGTACGGACCGCAATCTTCTCGACGTCCACGTATCTGGTCAGATAGTCTTGGATCACTGCCTCAGGCTTCCCAGGCTCAGCTGGTGGTGCTCCCATGATGCTCCTCTGGTGGTTGGGCTGAGTGAACCAAGGGACTTCATAGTCCAGAGGTCCATACTGACAGACTACAGCCTTGATCTTGGCGTTGGGACAGGTCAAAGCAGACAACACTGAGAGGAAACCACCTATCTCGTGATTAGTGATTGACAGCTGAGCACGAAACGAATACTGACCAGCACTCTCGCCCCCCACCGCGATGTTTTCTAAGTCAACTTCAGTCGCTCCGGAAGTGACTCTTGAGACCTCGGCGGACAAGTTGGCGTGTACCCAACTCCAGAAGTCGACGATATCGTCGGCCATGTCTTCGCTTGAGCTTTCCGGAAGCAAGCGATGATCAGGACTGACGATTACAGCCCCCACGGATTCTGCCCATTGCATGAACCTACAGATCGAATTAGCAGATGACCCGGGATTTTTGTCAGGGCCAATCCGTGCGCACCATAATGCGAACCACGGCTCGAACAGCCTATTGCCGGTCATAAAGCCTCCACCATGCATGTGCACAAGGACTGGTGCTTTCGTTCCTGGCTTCAACGACTTTGGAACGAGTATGGCAGTCTTGATGGCTACACCATCTACATTCTTGTAGACAAAATCATCATGGACGTTGAATGAAGAGAACTTCGACACGGGTGCAGACATCGTGATTTCTGGTATGTAGGTAGTCAATGGTGCGAACAGCAGGAGGGAGTTGACCCCGTGGGCACATTGAAGTTTATATCAAACAGGTGATCTGCCATTATAAGCCGAGGATCAACAACATAGTACCGAGAAAGAGGAGAGCCAAAGGTTATTGCGTGCGCTTCCGAGAAATCGGAAGACGTGGCATAGAGCAGGGTGCTACTCTCAACCATCATGAACCGACCATGGCAGCAGATTCTGGCAACCCACCATGTCTTGATCCATATCAGATAGAGTAATATAGCTCTTCCAGAAGTTCAGAAGTCACTCGGCTGGATCCGATACTGATGACTCCAGTAGTCGATGAGGTATTCGTAAACATAGAGTCGCACAGTGCTTCGACGATGTTGTGAAGTCAGAAATGTATAGAGCTCTGAGACTTTCAAAGGTCGAGAAGGGACAAGTTGTGAAGTTGCTCAGTGCAATGGACTAATGTCTTAATATAGTCTTGTACTCTATGTTTAAGTGATTCATGATTAATTCCAGTGATGCGAAGGCGTAAGAAGAAGGGTTTGTGCAGTACGCCGATAGACATGCGCACAGACCTCTCAGAAACGGTAGTGATATTTGCAAATTCTGATTTTCCGTCCATCAAGCCTCGATAGTATAACGGTTAGTACAAAGGTCTCATATCGTTCATCGAAATGACCAAGCATGGCTTGGGTAATCCTTAGATGGGAGTTCGATTCTCCCTCGAGGCATTCTTTTTTGCGTTCTACCATCTCATGCCCACGCACTGCTTTCTTTTTGATTCGTCCCGGTGCCATCACGATCGTACTGATTTCTTCATTGTTTCCGTACAAACTTCTCGGTAATTTAGAGTTGTTCATCGATTTGCGAAAAGTCCTCAATGATCTGCCGGAGATGAGCTCCAATTCTTGACTGCCCAGAACAGCAACATTACAAAACATCTTCTAGGCCGACATCTGTCAAGCGACCACTTCCATCTAGACAGCCCTAGGAGATATTGAAAACATCTCGTGTTCATCTGTCATGCAGAAGTTCCCGATGCAAGCAGCAGGAGACAGGGTGGTCGCCGGCAAAACAAGCGCCGCCCGGGCTTGAAATCAAACCGCAATCTCAATCTCGCCTCCACAGTCCTCTCCGACACTCCCGTCGTTCACGTCGTCGCACGATTCAAACGCAACTTTGGCGATGGCAAGCGATGAGACGGAGACGGGTTCCACTCCAGACTATCCCTTCTCAATCTATGAAACTTGATTTGACGTGCTTGAACCACAGGACCGAGCTGGCTAACACAGGGCAAGCTTTCTAAGGTTGTTTCGTGTATACAAGCCCTAGATGAGAAGTGATCTCGGATCTCGCATCCTCAGGCCTCACCCCTTCCCTGTTGACTATCAAGTATTAGACTAAATGGTAGGTCTTTTAAGTGCTCGTCCTCCTCCTCTTTTCTTCTGAGACATCCCTCTACAGCTTCTTTCGCAAGAATAGTCATTCATTTTATCGTAGCAAGTCTACACCACACTCGTTCTACACTCTCTTCTACTAGGTCTGCGACCATCATATTACAAATTTGCATCCTTTTCGACTCCTAGAAAAACACATCACAACATGTCTTCCATCAAGTCTCTCGCCCTCTTGGCCCTGGCCACCGGTTTCGCAAGCGTCGCCAGCGCAGCTGAGACTGGCAAGACCACCCGCTACTGGGACTGCTGCAAGGGTTCCTGCTCGTGGCCTGGTAAGGCCGATGTCAGCGCCCCTGTCACCACCTGCGACAAGAACGACAGCCCCTTGACCGACGCCAACACCGCTTCTGCCTGTGATGGTGGTTCTGCATACATGTGCTCTGACCAGTCTCCCTGGGCTGTCTCTGACGATCTCGCCTACGGTTTCGCTGCCGTAAACATTGCTGGTGGTTCCGAGGACAGCTGGTGCTGCTCTTGCTACAAGTGAGTCTCTCCTACATGTAATAGCGAGAAGACTGTTATACTAACCTGAATGTCCAGGCTTACCTTCACCACCACCTCCATCGCCGGCAAGTCCATGATCGTCCAAGCCACTAACACCGGTGGTGATCTCGGTAGCAACCAGTTCGATCTCGCCATTCCCGGTGGCGGTGTTGGTATCTTCAACGCTTGCACCGACGAGTACAACGCTCCCTCTTCCGGCTGGGGCGCCCAGTACGGTGGTATCAGCAGCAACACCTGCAGCACCTTCCCCAAGGCTCTGCAGTCTGGCTGCAACTTCCGCTTCGGCGACTGGTTCGAGGGTGCTGATAACCCTGAGGTCGAGTTTGAGCGTGTTGCTTGCCCTGCTGCCATCACCGCCAAGTCTGGCTGCAAGAGAACCGATGATGGAGCTCAGAGCGCCGTTGCTGCTCCCGCCTCGTCTGCTGTCGCTTCATCTTCTGTTGCTCAGGCTAAGGTTGCCGTTGCTTCCTCTTCGGCTGTCGCCTCTTCATCTTCTGAGACTGCTCCCTCAGCCTACTCTACCTCCGAGGCCGCCCCTGTTGCTTCATCCAGCTCTGAGGCCGCTCCCGTCGCTTCCTCCACCTCTTCTGAAGAGGCTGTTGCTGCTGAGACCTCATCTGTCGCTGCTGTCTCGTCCGCCTACACTGCTCCTGCTGTCGAGTCATCTGCTGCTGCTTCATCTGCTTACAGTGCCCCTGCCGCTTACTCATCTGCCGCATCTTCCGCTTATGTCGCATCATCCAGCTCTGTTGCTGCTGCTTCATCGGTCGCTGCTCCTTCATCTACCGCTTCCAGCGATGATGCCAACTGCAACGTCCAGTACGTTTACGAGTACGATCTTTAATCACTTCAACATTCTAAACTGTTGATGTTTGATTCGCTTCTCGGTCGGTGACTCTTGTATGACCAGCCAGCGGTTGTAACTTTGATTTATAGAAGGCTGTGTTATCTTTTTCTAGATGGATGTAGATTTTTCTTCTTTTAGCCGCCTTGCTCGTCACAGTCCGGTGGCGAGGCAGGCGTGATGAACATACAAAACTTTTCGATTCTTCTTTTCATATAACTACTACGGTCCTACTTCCCAGAGTGCTAAACGTTGTGACTCTGCAGCTTGTAGAAATACAAAGTGCTTTTGTTGACCCGAGCGGTGTCCAGTGAGAGCGTCTCGGAAGTCTTTGCCCCTTTTCTGAGCCTTTCCACGGTTTCTCCTGTCGCTCCAAAACCTACAAGTCGAAGAGTTTCTGCAACATCGTTAAACTCTCAGGAGGCTTCAGGGGTAAACTTCAACTATAGAAATGCACGAAGGTATTGAGTACTCGAAGAAGGTCCAGAGAGAGAGCGAAAATTTGGGCTCTCGATGGACCCTCACTGAATTCTCGATATTGTTGTGCCTTTTGATAGCCCTTAAAGCCGAAGCTACTGGACAGCCGGAGCTCGGGTTGACATGCGGTGTATCTGGAAACCTATTGGACTCCAAGTATTAGCTGTCTCCTGTGGTATGTCTTATGAGATAGCCTGTCACAGTTCTTGGGAGATGTGTCAATTCAAAGTTTCAGGTATGTACGGATGAACCTTGGTGGCGTGGTGGTTGAGTATATCAGGTCTTCGTCCGTCCCAGGGACGTCCATCCTCGATCTTCGCAACTCTCTTACCACTGTTGAATGTGGCCCGTTTTCTCGCAAACAGCCCTACTCGAATTTGGGAGAAGATCAGAGAACTGTTCTCTGTGGCAAAACGCAGAGCAAAACCTGTGGAAAACGACAAGAAGATCCACATGGCTAGCTCAGCTGTAACGTAGAAAGGATTCTGGTCGTTGTAAGAGAGATCAAGTACATATGAATGAAAAATTCTAAGTGGACAAAATAACAAGAACACCGCCTTCTCACATAGCCCATCAGGCTCATGGTATGTTCAAAAGCCCTGCATGTTCTCTCCGAAGAAGAATTGATCCGAGACCCTGAAAAGTTTGCTCAATGGGAACACGTTCCAACATGCTCCTGCTTGGGAGACACCCGAGAGTAGTTCAGACTTTGCCTGTACGCTCTTCCACGTATCTACCCATGTGCTCTGGAAATCCTGCTGAGCTTTACAGAGTGACTGATCTTCTTGAGGCACACTGTGCTGGTATGGAAGTATGTACTGAGCCCTGTCGATCCACAAGGCGTTGTCAAGACCCCCCATCGCTTGTGCGGCGATACAGATGAAGACATTGCTGAGATCTCCGGTCTCTCCGTTGCGAGATTGAGAAGATTGGATAGTTCAGTAGATGCGCCTGCGGGTCTGACAACTTTCCACTGGGCTTCACAAGGTAATCCGGATCGCGGTCGGGGCACTCCTGACGAAGCACTGCCGTAGTCTGCTCAAATCGACGCTGTAGCAATTCGTCGTCTGCGGTGGACTGCTCTTGTTGGTCGAGTAAATCAAGCACGTCCTGGCGATCATTGACGTCGATGTGCTGCAGAAAATCTGCGATAGTCAGGACACGCTGATTGGGACTCAGCTGAATCTTCGCGTATCTTCCAGAGTCCGCATCGACGTCGCAGTCAATGCTGTTTTGAGAAGCTTTTCGAGCTCGGAGTCCGGGATAAAATTTTGTTGCTGAACTTCAAAGAACTTCGTCGTAACTCTCTATCTCTTGGCAGCTTCTCCTTTTTCGTTTTCGTCTTTGTCGTCATTCCGGACAAGGGAATCTTCTTCGCCATCGACGTTCCAGCCAGAGTCTCTGGGCGGCTGGACTTCTTCGTCGAACTTCCTGACAGCATGAACTGCGAGTCGTGACTCTGAAGTCGATGTGAGGTGTAACTCTGGAGTCGATGCGAGACGTTGCTCTGAAGTCGATGCGGAATGACGCTCAAGGAACTGGCGAGAGAGTTCGTCCTCTTGTTGATGTTCCGCTGCTTGAGCACGACGCTGGTTGTCTTCTTCTTCTGCTTGAAGTTGCAGAGCCAGAGCATAGTCTCCGTCTGCATCGTTAATTCTGGTAGGGTTTCTGGGCGGCTGATCTTCGTCGTCGTCTTCATCGAGGTTCCAGGCAGGGTGTCTGGTCAGCCTTCTCGGCTTCGATACAGAAGTCGAGCCCGACTAGAGCTCAGACTTTGCCGAAGGTTGACGCTGAGACTGGAAGGTCTCGCTGTCTGATTCTTCCACAACGATGGCCGTCTGTCAGGGTAATGTCAGAGTCTAGGGCATGTCGGAGTGGAAGGGAGGTACTAACGTCGAATACACTTCCAGGACGGTCTCACTGGCTGGAGCCTGGTTGCCGCTGGCTTGAAGTCACTGGTTATAGGCCTCATCGAGGTGGAGAAGAGTGGTGTATAGAATCAACCAGGTGAGAAGAGAATGGAGTAGGTGAGGAGTGTGATGAGGGGACAAGAGCAGTGAGCGTGAGAAATTCAGACAGGCGTCAGTAAGTTGCAGGTGCAAGCAGGTGCAAGCAAGTGTAAACATGAGAAAGCTGCAAGTGCAGGCACGAAGAAGCTGCAAATGCAGGCAGTTGTCCAGTTCTCGCTTCCCTTCTTTGCCGTGACGCCACAAATTAACATGAGCATAAATGTGAACAGTCAACTTTCAAGGAAGGAGCGATTGAAGTTCGATCTCGTAGTGAAGCAACAGAAGTATGGAAGGCCGTGACCAGCCACAACTTGCTTTCAGAGTTTCGAGAATCCAATTATGTGAGGAAAGTCACCCGTAATGTGATCTGAATCAGCTAGGATTATCGTTCCCACGGTTCTGAGCTTGCAAGTACTGTATGTGAGGCCCTCAAAAGATAGTGTACGAGTCTCGAGCTCGGAGCCTCTCCAACCAACCTGCAGGGTTTCGAAAATGCAAGTGTGTGAGGCCTTTGACCGATAGCGTGCGACGAGTCTTGAGCTCGGAGTATCTCCAATTAACCTACAGGGTTTTGTGAATGCAAGTATGCAAGGCCCTCGAAAATAACTGTACAATTTCCGATAGTCGGACCATCTCTAATCAACTTTCAGGGTTTGACAAATGTAAGTGTGTAAGTCTACGGCGTAACAGGTGCGAGTCTCAATGATTCGAACCACCTATACTTGACCTGCAGGGTTCTAAGAATGCAAATATGTCAGTCCACGCCGTAATAGGTGTGGGATTCGAGAATTGAACCGTTCAAGCTTAACTCTCCAGAGTTCTGAGAATGCAAGTATGTAAGCCAGCGATATAGTGAGTGCGAATTTTGCTTGAAGCTGACCTCTTTAGAGCTATGAGAATGCAAGCACGCAAATCCACGAAATAAAACGCGGGCGCTGATGACCATTTGACCGAAATTTTGACGTGCAGGGGTTTGAAAATGCGAGCATGAATAGTGTCGCAGGAAACGGATGGCTGATTGCCAATCTAAACGGCTAACATCTAAGGTCTGGCGTGCAAGGTTTCATTCATGAACGTAACTGTGTAGATAGAAGACCGAATGATGGTCCGTGTGGATGTATTCGAGCATGTAGACGATGCGCAGGGTCTGGAAAACGTGAGCATGAGGATTGTCAAGGGAATGGATGGCTGCGGGTAGCTGCTCGCATTATGAAATCGGGCGTACGTGGGTTGGCGAACGTAGCTGTGTACTCATAAATGAAGAATTGGAAGATGCTCTGTGCGGAGAGAGCAAGGCTGCAAATAATTCTGGTATAAGTCTGTAGTCACTTTTAATCTTTGGTTTCTGTACATCTAGTCTTTACTTTTTCACCGTCTGCTTTTGACAAAACCGACAAGGTTCTCAATGACACCTTCGAATGCCTCTTTATCACCCACAGCACTTTCTTTTCTCTTAACCCAGTACTCGAGCACTGTACTTGCATCCTTGATCAAATCTTCGAGCCTTTGCACGTGTGCCTTCAACTCGTCATCAGAATAAGCTTCAATTGCTGTATCAGTCGTCTTCGCAAGCATGACTGCCTCATTGGCGTTGAACTCCGGTGGTGGAGCAGGTCCTTTTCTTCCTCCTGTAGTGCTGCCACCGTTCTGTTTCGCTTTCTCGTCTTCTTTCTTTTGTTCCGGAAGGTGGATGTTGGGAAGAACAAGTTTCTTTTGTTTACTGGCTGGCAGAATCTCATCCAGATCGACGGGTACACCGAGTGAGACTAGGAAGAGGCGGCGAATACGACTGCGAATCCAGTTGGGTGGTTGCAAGGGAGGAGGTGCAACAAGCTGAGACCAGAGCGATGCACTGCGATCGGTGAGGATAGGATCGGTAGGAAGATTAGCTGTACTGTCTGTAGATGCGGTCTCTTTATCGTAGAGTTCGGGGAAGAGCTCGAGCATGTACGGCGACATTGCGTCGAGTATATCGTCCGAGGTCTGTAGATCGGCAAAGTTGAGGTTGGGCTGCACGAGTGGAAACATGAGTCTATGCTTTCTGCGAATGTGTATTGAGCAGAGCTACTTACAAGGTGTGCTAGGGGTTGCTGTACAGGCTGAGGAGGGGCCGCGACAACAGGAGTCGCATCTGCTTGCTGAAACCCGTCATCAAAATCGCCGAAATCATCGTCATCATCCCCTTCGGCCTGGTTTGCACCACCTTCTTCAAAGTCGTCAAAGTCGTCGCCAAAGCCGTCTTCGTCATTGTCGGGTTGGTCTGTGTTTTTTGTTTGTTGTTCAGAGAAGTCGTCAAAGTCGTCTTCGTTTTCCTCTACTGGTTGTTCGATGGTAATGTCGGTCTTGGGTTGCAGGGGGAGTTCTAAGGGGGAGGTCTCTTGTGATTCCTGCGAAATCTGGGACTCAGAGGTGATCAGGACGGACGGTTCTTGGTGGTCGAGTTGTGGGCTTGGGGATCGAGATCTGTCATTGGGAGTTGGTGATGCTTTCTTCGTCAAACATGAAGGCTTGGTTTGGGGAGGAGGTCGTGTGAACTCGCAGGATCATGTACTTACGTTCAAGAGGAGCGCTGTGAGAGGCAGGGGCCTGCTTGACTTCGTCGGGCTGAGCATCGGCGCTTCTCATGTCGTAGGCGTCTGTGCCGGGCACATCACCGTGGCTAGGGGCGCTGGGGTCGACCTTTTCAACGACGAGATGAGGGACAGGGGTACCACCGGGAGTGACTGGTCTATCGGACTCGCTCACATGCGAGGTACTGCGGCTTCTGGTACCATCGGGCACGATTTCGATCTCGTCAGGGACGGCATCTTGGGATCTGATGTTGTAGGCTTCGGTTCCGGGGACTTCGCCATGTCTGGGTTCGTCGTCGACCTTCTCAACACGAGTCACAGGAATGGACAAGGCACGGTTGCGACCGGTGATAGCGGGAGGGTAGGACGGAGTGCCCTCTGAGGCATCAGAGAAGTGGTCATCAGACTCCTCGGGTTCTACGGATGGGTTAGTTGCTGAAAAATGACTCAAGAACATGGCCAAATTACCAGTAATCTGTGGTACACCAGGCAGCTCATGTGCACCGGGGTCCTTCAGATTCTCGATGGGCTCCGACGGGGGTTGGAGAGCCATGATGTGTAGATTGTGGAGTGTGGAGAGAGACTTGAAGTTGATGATTGGCGATAGAGAGGGCAAAGAGTTGATGTTGTTTTCTCGAGTCACAGTAACGAAGAGCAAAACCAAGAGTTAGAAAGACACGGATCCGAAGCAGTAGATATCTTCTCGAACGCGTCTACTTGCAGCGTCAAATGCGCAGCAGCTATCAAGTGACGTGGAGAAGGCGGGTCCGAGGCTGAGCAGCTTCAACGACAAGCACCGCCTGTTTGCCTTGTTTGCAAAGAGAAGAAACAACATCTGTTTGTCTTGTTTGCAGAAAGAGGAAAGAACGACTGTTTGGCTTGGCAGGCAGCGCAACTTTCAGTCCGAGCGTGTTGCTTTGGATGCTCGTCAAAGAGAGCTTCACGTCGATTGCGCGCATGCTTAATTCACAAAAGTCTTGCCTTTACCATTGATCATCTTCCATATATCCAGTCGCCTTACGAACAACATCCCACATCGATCTTCCAATCGCGCGTAACACCGACTGTCAAATCTCCCTTTCACGAAACGCGCCCTCGACGGGTCAACCACCCCGACTAAATTCACGTCGCCATGTCCGGCTTCTCTTTCGGTCAGCCCAAGGATACATCTGGAGCAAGCACGCCCTCCATCTTCGGTTCTGCTGCTCCCAAACCAGACGCCAACTCTGGTGCTGGTCTCTTTGGAGGCGCCAACAAGGCTCCGGCATCTGGAGGCTTTAGCTTTGGTGGTGGTGCTGCTGCTTCCACTGGTGCTCAAACAGGAGGCCTCTTTGGCGCTGCTTCTCCCTCTACACAAACACCCACTACTGCTAGCTTCAGTTTTGGCCAGAAAGCTCCCGAGAAGTCAGGTAGCAATCCTACCACCCCAGGTGTCGCTCCTACTGGCAACCCCTTCGGCGGCGCTGCTGCTCCCTCGGCTGCTGGAAACCTCTTTGGCAACAACTCAACCACTCCTGCTGCTACAAATGCCAACAAGCCTTCGTTGTTCTCCACCACACCCGCTGGTCCTCCCCCTACACAATCAACTGGTCTCTTTGGTGGTGCCGCAAAACCTGCCACCGGCTTGTTTGGCCAGAAGCCTGAAGAAAAGACCGCAGATGCCCCCAAGTCGGCTCCAGCATTTGGCGCTGCTCTAGGCGGTGGTACTGGTGGTGGTGTGTTTGGACAAAAGGCTGCTGATGCTCCTGCGTCTAACAACGCATTTGGTTCATTCGGAAAGAAGGCGGATGAGGCTTCTTCTTCCGCCGCTCCTTCAGTGTTCGGTCAAAAACCCGCAGAAGGTGCAGCCCCCGCAAGTAAGCTCTCGTTCAATCTTGGTGGTGCTACCTCCTCAACTCTCCAGTCTGCGCCTGCTGGCCAGTCTGCTTTCTCATTGGGCGGCAACTCTTCGAAACCTAGCTTCTCCCTAGGCGGCAACACATCTCAGCCTCCTGCTTCTACTCAACCTGCCTCAGCTACAACATCTGCACCTTCAGGCGGTCTTTTTGGCGGTATGGGCGGTGCCTCATCGACACCTGCTGCTCCTGCCTCCACACCAGCATCTGGTTTGTTCGCACCTAAGACAGACGATGCCGCAAGTAAGCCCGCTGCACCCGCTGGAGCTATGTTTGGCGGTTTGGGTGGTCAGAACAAGGATGCCGCCGAAAAGCCTGCTTCTTCACCAGGACTCTTTGGTGCACCTGCTCAGAACAAGGACGAGGCTGCTAAGCCTGCTGCTCCTGCTGGTGGTCTGTTTGGCGGTCTTGGTGGTGCTAAAAAGGATGAGCCTGCAAAGCCTGCAACTCCCGCTGGTGGTCTCTTTGGTGGCCTTGGTGGTGCTAAGAAGGATGACGCTGCGGCATCCTCTTCCACAGCCGCTCCTACTTCCACAACCGCTACATCGGGCTCGACACCTTCGTTCTCGCTAGGCGGAAAGCCTGCCGAGTCTAGTACACCCGCCTCGACTGGAGGTTCCGCTTTCAACCTCAAGCCCGCTACTGCCACAGCTGCGCCATCCGCATCCGGTGATGGCAGCGGTGTCGGCAATGGTGGTGGCAACAACAACAATACTACTGGCCCTCAGGGTTCATCAACTTCCGGACCTACACCTCCAGCTACATCTCGCCTTAACTCCAAGTCCCTCGATGAGATCATCACCCTCTGGACCACCTCTCTTTCCTCGCACCAAAAGCAATTCTCGACACTAGCCACCAAGATCGGCTCCTGGGATCGCATGTTGGTTGAGAACAGTGACAAGATCAGCAAGTTGTACAGCCGCACTTTCCAAGCAGAACGCGACACTGCAGAGGTTGAGCGTCAACTTGCCTCTGTTGAAGGCCAACAAGAAGAGCTCAGCCACTGGCTAGACCACTATGAGCGTGTGTTGGACGACATGGCCGCTAAGGCCGGTGGTGTTGACAGCGGTGTTGATGCTGAGCGTGAGAGAACGTACGTATCGTCTGGTCTTTGTTCAGAAGATCAAAAAGCTAACCCTGCAAATAGTTACCGCACTGCTGAACGCTGCTCTACTCGTCTTACCACGATGTCCCACGACCTGACGTCAATGATCGAAGAGATTAATCTTGCTTCTACCAACCTTTCCAAATCCTCGAAGACCGCCGAGTCGGATCCTCTTTCCCAGATCGTCCGCGTTCTCAACGCACATCTCGGCCAGCTGCAACAGATCGATGTTGGCGCCGAGCAACTCAGACAAAAGGTGGAAACAGCACAAAAGGAGGTTCGAGGTTTCGGAACCTTTGGAGGAACTTCGGAGAACGGAGTTGAGGGTTTCATGAGAAGCTTGAGAAGATGATTGTAGCAAGTACAGGTTGAATGCATGTCTCCTTGATTCGTGATGGGAACGGCATGGAGAAGATACGGTTTACGCACGGCGTTAAAGATAGGATATCCAGTCACTGGGGAGTGTGAGATAACAAAGACCTGTTTCTCACTTGAAGCAGATTAAGAGGCCAATGAAAATTATGTACCATCTCACGCGCGTCGCTCTAGGCATATACGAGGAGAGGAGGTCTAAGGAAACTTCCTTCGCAAAAAGGTGGCCAGAACAAAACATGCATTTTGCCGCGCAAGACACGCCCAGAGACTGGCAAGATCTAACAGGTGTTCACCAAAACCTGCCACTCCATCACCCTTTCGGTCTCCAGACTCGGAAATCCTCTGCTCAGAGCGCGGCTAGTACCTAACAGCATAGGTATCACGCAATTTGAGCATTCAAGCATTTTTTCCCTTTTGAATCTCAACAGCAGCATGTTCTATACTCTCTAGCGCCTGAACTTTGTGTCAGGGTTCGCGAACCGTAGTAGATTGATGACATCTCGTGGAGTGGCTTCTTTTCGAACTGTTGCAACGCTGCAAGGTGAAGAAGTGAGACAGCACGTCTATAGAGAGCCATGAGAAAGCAGGCAGGCAGAAGAACAGGTCCATGATTAGCCGGACTTATCAGTCTCTCCGCCTTCGCTGTAGTAGCAATAACTCTACCTGACGCACATCACGTATCGACATGGCACTTGAACATCTCGAGAGCCCAGAGTCTGTGCAGCAAGCAATAAACGGGCTAAGAAAGATTGCTATCAATCTTCGCAGACGGCACGATAAAGTGATAGGGAGTATAAGACTTTATTGCTGACTAAACATAGTAAAAAGAATGACAAAGAGGTATATAGCAGAAAATTGTACACAAAAAAAAGACTTCCCAGGTCAAATTACTAAACAACATTACTCCTTCTCAAAAATACGATTCGTGGGTGGTCCTACCACTTTGGGATCAGAGGAGATCTGTGGTCTATGTGGTCAGCGGCCCTGCTGTATGTCAAAAATGATGAAAGTCTGAAACTTACTCGCTTTCCCTATTCCTACTCATCGTTCTTCCCCTTCCTGTTTCTTCCATCTCCACTGGTTCACTGGCGCCTAATTCTTGGATCGGCGGCGTCATAGGCATATAGCTATGTCTTTGCTGCCCGTATTCCCAATGTTTGGGCTGATCTACAGGCACGAACCCAGGATCTCCGCCGTAAGATGGTGGGCGTTGGGATGAAGGACCCCCTACTGTGCTGGGAGGTTGTGTGCTGTTTACCCAACTCTCTACCGCACCTGAGTGTTGCGAGTGCGAGGATTGTGAGTTGAGACTGTGTTTCAGCGTGCGATGGCGTCCTACGAACCAGAAAAGTGCGCATGCCAGTGCTAGCACCACTACACCTGCTACCACTATACCAGCGATAGCGCCGCCGGAAAGAGTGACACCGTGGTGGACTGCTGCAGCTGAGGTTTGCACTGTTGATGATGTGGAAGACGGTGTTGATGATGTGGTAGGTGAGGAGACGGATTCTTCTGGTGGAGGGTCGCCTGGTTGGAGCATCACTGTTGCTTTTTGGATGGAGTCGAGTTGGTCTTGGAGGCTTTGGGTGCCGTTTTGGTTTATGCTGCCGATCATGTTGTTTTTGAGGCAGGAGTCTAGACGGGAACAGTAAAAGAAGATGGGTTTTGTGTCGTTGACCGTCAGGTTCCATGTTGGTGGCTATTATAGTGTCAGTGATGGGTTCATGTATGGGAAACATATGAGGTGGTGACCTACATTATCGCTAAGCACATCGCTGCCATTGTACCAACCACTGAAGAAGGTAGAGCGATCTCGGTGGTAAGTGTCTCGCGGTATACATGGTTGTTCGAAGTTTGCCTGCACCACAGTATGGCCCTGGGCAACGAATTGAAAGACGATTAGATCTCCAGCTTTGGCGGTCAGGTTGTTCGGATGGAACTCATGCGAGTTATAGCCCACCAGTACAACCTGTGTTGATGCCGCCGCGGTGCTGGAACTGGAACTGGTGGCCGTGGTCAAGGCGACGATTCTGCTAGCTGACAATGTCTGCGCCATCACACCATATATAAATGCCAGAGAGGCTACGACCAGATAGAAGACACACCGCATCGCGCGCGGTTATTCGAGTGCTTCGCACTATTGTTTCAAGTTTCGTATGAGAGAAGGATGGAATAAGGAAGCAAGCAAGAGGAATAGATGCAAGCGGGTACAGACAGCAAGGAAAAAAGACAAGACCATGGCTTCGGGGCATGGGTGGAACAGAGAGAAGTAGCATGACCTTCCACCAACTACGTACCTGTGCCATTTCGCCTACGCAGTCAATATACGGAGTACCTGGCCAACAGCATTCGGCCTCCAGTCATAAGCAAGGTAACTTTCTACAAAGAGGGGCTGATGAGAGCTTCGATGAGCTCTTCGCCTTGCTCGATTTAGCATTTACGTGATCCTTGTAAGGCTTCAAGGCCTTCACCGAGCTACCGCGAGGACCTCGACCTTTCGTCTTGCAGGTTCGGCCGATCCAAGCCTCTCTAAACGCCGTTGCTTCTTAATTACAGTACACCCTTCAGCTGAAAGTGTTGCTGCAGGTTGGCGATAGACGAATCCTAGAGGAAGTAGAGTGTACGGGCACCCCACTTTTTGGCGGCCTGAACTGAGGCCAAAGACTTGTGGCTGTGTCCAGAATCAAACCATACTACTATGTGTAGCGCAAGTCCTGGGAACAGTGTATGACATTTGTCGTCATGTAGAACTAAGTAGTTGGCTAAAAATAAGTGGAAGCAACACAATGGAGTGTGAAGCCGGCTTCGGCCAAAATTGATGGTCCTCGAGTAGACGACTTTTGGCAGCGAAGGTCCGGTGGCTGGCAACCCTCCACCAAGGCGTGAACATCGCCGTCTTCCTCGATTCATCCTCAAGTGACCACCGGCTTGCGATATTGAGACTACGGAGCGGAGCGCATGTAGATATTGGCTGTGGCAAATTCTACGCGAGCATGCTCTCGATTGTGGCTTGTTGGTTGCATGTGAACCGCGTCGATTGTCGAGGCCTTCCAACATGACCTCCGACCCATTTCTCTCGTCAAGCTCAACATGGAATCCTTTCCAGATATTCATTTCTCGCTGCTGGAGAGGTCAATGGCCGGCCTGAACAAGCTCACTACAATTATCCGGCATCAATCATTGTACTGTACACCGGTCTGTTGCATGCTGACGCGAGCTAAGACCTTAGAGCTTACAGTACATGCAACAAGGCACAATCAGCCCCACGCGATAAGCACATGGGATGTAATCCAATTTACGTCCTGTCAATGTGCCTCAGGCATGTTTGCTATGCTTGACTGCAATATTACGACGAGTTGCGATAATGTGCAAGTTGGTGTTGCTCAAGAATGGCGAGTAGTGTTGATCCCTAGGGTCCCTTCCTACACCAGCGTCGCTTCGCTGTTCTTAGGGGTCCAAGTGAAGGATTACGATCTCATGCGCGGGGAGCCTGTGGCTTGCAGCACTGTGCTGTACAGTAGTTCGAGACTCGACCCATGCCTGGGGAGCGAGATAGGCAACATTGCACAGGATCTGTCAAATCGACAGCCAACACTTGCCCAACCTGGAGCGCGGGCCGGACATCTCACGTCCATCCCACCGCCTGTGCAGCCGCAGTTCGACACCGTGCCTTGTAGGGCTGATCACTGTATCCAACATGCAAACCCCAGAATGAGTTTGCGTAGCCTCAATCCGGACATGGCAACGTGGGATTTCTGCATAAGCACCTTAACGCTCGACATGGCAAGGTGAAAGGCGGTGCTCAAAGGCTTCAGGATCCATAATCCTATCAGGGCAGTCCGTCTGGGATAATGGTCCGAGACATCATGTTTGGATGCCTATGGTGCGAGGGTATGTGTAAGTTGAGGTAAGCGCTAAGTGGCAGCCACTGTTGTAGCTATGTGGTGAATAGCTCTTGAGCTTCGTCAAAACTAGCTTGTGTACTCGAAGGTAAGCTATTCAGTCTTTCCTTTTCGCATCTCCCTCTCGACCATCAAATCCGTACGCATTGCTGTTCAAGCGAACGACTGCAATATTTGGCTTTGACACCGCTTTTGGCAGCATTTCATTGGATCCGAAATGTTTCCGCCATGGAGAGCGAAGAGCTTGCTTGGAGCTCTGCTCTTGTGTAGCTCACGACTCGCACAATCTTTGCGATATGATCCAAATGAGACCGATTGGAACTTGAACACTAACCAAGCTGCATCCAATCCTCTGGACTATTCTGGAACGTGGCAAGATCATACCTTCCATCCGTCACCCGACAACTGGCGGTTTCCGTTCTATACATTGTTCCTCGACCGGTTCGTCAACGGAGATCCATCCAACGATAACGCAAATGGTACACTCTTTGAGCAAGATGTCATGGGCACGACGATGCGGCATGGAGGAGATTTGGCAGGCCTGGTAGACACGTTGGATTACCTTCAAGGCATGGGTATCAAGGTACGGAAACTATCATTGCAATGACTGCACGTAGCTGATGATAGTTTAGGCATTGTACATCGCTGGAGCGCCATTTCTTAACTTGCCCTGGAAGTCAGATGGTTACTCCCCACTTGACTTCACCCTGCTTGATCACCACTTTGGCAAAATTGCCGACTGGAGAGCTGCGGTTGAAGAGATTCACAGACGTGGAATGTACGTCGTTCTGGACAACACATTCGCAACGTAAGAATAAATGCCCATTATAACAGAGGATGTCTAACAACCAAGTATAGCATGGCTGATCTTATTGGCTTCGACGGCTTCCTCAACGAATCCACACCTTTCGTCCCCGAAGAACATGAAGTGATGTGGAAGAGCGATCGTCAGTATCCTGACTTCGCTTTTGGTAACACCAAGACGTCGACGTGCAAACTGCCTCGCTTCTGGGATGACAGTGGTAGGGCTGTCATGACGGGCGCTGGAGATGCAAATATCTCTTCTGGCGTATTTGATAAGCTCTCATCTCAAACGGAGTGTTACAACAGCGACTTCGATCAGGTAAGTTGGCCTCAAGTTGTCCTCATATCATACATCTGACGTATATCAGTATGGTGACACCGAAGCGTTTGGTGTATTCCCCGACTGGCAAAGACAGCTATCAAAGTTCGCATCTGTGCAAGACAGGTTACGCGAGTGGAAGCCATCAGTCCTCGACAAACTGAAGCACCTTCACTGTCTCACCATCTCCATGCTCGATATAGACGGCATTCGTATAGATAAAGCCACGCAAGCCACTGTCGATGCGTTGGCCGAATTCAGCGAGTCGATCCGCGAGTGCGCTAGAGACAACGGCAAACAGAACTTCCTTGTGGCGGGCGAGATCACCGGAGGCAATAGCTTTGGCTCTATCTATCTTGGCCGCGGAAGAGAATTTGACCAGAAGATTGAAGAACTTGCAGATGCCATAAAGACCAGTAACGAGTCAGACGACAAGGTGTTTCTCCGTGCGGCTGGTAAGAGTGCCTTGGACGCCTCGGCTTTTCACTACAGCATTTACCGCTTGCTTCAGCGCTTCCTAGGAATGGACGGCAATCTTACTGCCGGCTACGATCTTCCTAACAATTTTGTCGATAGCTGGAACGAGATGCTGTTAACCAATGATCTTGTTAACGCGAATACTGGAAAGCTCGACCCTAGGCACATGTAAGGATCCTACAATACTGTGCGAGTTTCCGACTAATCATTGCAGGTATGGTACATCTAACCAAGACGTCTTTCGCTGGCCTACCATAAAGAGCGGAACAGAAAAGATGCTTCTTGGCCTGTTCATGACAACGCTTCACATGCCTGGTATTCCGTTACTGAACTGGGGTGGTAAGACTTGGAGGGCTGATCTTAGTATTTCGCTGAGCTGACTTAATATAGAGGAACAAGCCTTCTACACGCTCGACAATACAGCTTCCAACTATGTCTTTGGGCGCCAGCCTATCTCCTCTTCTCTCGCGTGGCAAACTCATGGCTGCTATAGTCTCGGCGCAGATATATTCTACGACTTCCCTATCGAAGCAGGTACGAATGGATGTAACGACGACAACGTGTCTTTGGACCACAGAGACCCTACACATCCTGTTCGTAACATCATCAAGTCGTTCTACCATCTCAGGACCAAGAATTCAATCCTCAACGATGGATGGTCGTTGCAATCTCTCTCTAACCAGACTCGCCAGATCTTTCTCCCTGGGTCTAATGGAGAAGCAACAGAAGTCGGCATGTGGAGTGTAATGCGTAATCAATTCTACGACGGTGTACAGAACCTTACCGGGTCTGTAACCGCTAAGCCGGCGGTGTGGCTTGTTTATGGCAACGAGAATCACACGGTTGATTACGACTTCGATTGCTCGTCAAACGATACCGCTCTCGTTTCGGTGTTCGACGAGGAAGATGAAGTCAGGAATCTGCTCAGCCCATACGACACCTTGACGCTCAAGCGCGGTCCAAAGCAGCTTGGTATCGACGGTTCTAAGACGTTCAATGGCTGCCTGGATAAGCTTACTCTGAAGGCTTGGGACTTCAGAGCTTACGTTCGTAAGGCCGACTGGATTGAACCTGCCCCTATGCTTACAAGATTTGCACCTGGTCACGATGCGCGTATCTTATCCAAGGTCAAACAGGGCGAGAAAGAATCCGTCGACATCGAGTTCCAGTTCTCTCAAGAAATGGACTGTGACTCCATCACGAAGAACATTGTGGTGATCTCAACCACGGCAGACAAAAGCAATCCTGGAATTGACACCAAGAGCATTGTCTGTAGCAAGATCCAAGATTCCAGCCCTCCACCTTTCGTTGGTGCTATCACCTCGGCATGGAGCTGGAAAGCCACTCTGGTCGATATTTCGCATGGGATTCACAGTCTGACCGTTCAAAATGCCTCAACGACTGACGGTGTCTCGACTGGATCCACGGACCATGTCTTCTTCCGCATCGGAGAAGCCGAAAATCCCATGGTGTTTCCACGCACTGCCAACTATAGTACCAACGTGCTCAGTAAAGGTGCAGATGGAGCTTTGCTTGTGTCGCATCAAGCTGCTGGAGCTGACAAATGGCGTTACTCGACCAATTGGGGCTCTTCTTGGAGCGATTGGCAGATCTATGACGGCATAAAGGCGACTGTAAAGAAACAGTCTTGGTCAGGCACAAAGCATCAGAAATGGAGCGGTGATCATATCATACTCCAATACTGGAGCCGCACGACTGGAAGCAGCTCTCACATGCAGCATGCTGATCTCGACCAAAAGCAAGCACCTCGGAGATTCCCTCATCTCTACGCGAACGGCATTTTCAACCAGTTTGGATTTGACGGTGGTTTGAGAAATACATTCAAGCTATCCGATGATACCTGGAAATTCCATCTCATGACCGAATGGCCACATCAAGTTCAGGTGAACGTCTGGGGCATAAATCCTGATGGAAAGCCAGATCAGTCGTTCATCTATGGCGACGTAGATAATGACACTGTGCTTGATAGGCTGCCTCCCGACGCTCTAAGCCCTGCCCTGGTCAATCTGACAGATTTACCTCCAAGCCCATACCTGGCCTACAGAATTAGCATTGATGACGCTACTTACAAGTACAAGCTTATACCTGCTGGCAGTCGGTTCATTCAAATCCTCGTCTTCGCCCTGCTATGGTCTATCCCTGTTCTCACTGGTGCCATCAGCATCTGGACTTATATGGGCGCCTTCTATGGTGTAAAATTCAACAAGATTGGTCTCTCTATGCCTAAAGGCATGCCTTCATTCTGGAACCGCCACAAGTTCAGCAAGATAGCAGATGACGATGTCGAAGAAGTGCAAGGTCATCGCATGAAGCCGCTCTTCCTAGGTAAATCTCACCAACGCTACGATTCTGGCGCTTCTGGCATTACCATTGCTTCCGCGGGCAAAGACAAGAGACGCAAGGTCATTATCGCCACGATGGAATACGACATCAGTGATTGGAATTTGAAGGTCAAGATCGGTGGCCTTGGAGTAATGGCCCAGCTCATGGGCAAAAGTTTGACCCACCAGGACTTAATCTGTAAGTGAAACCGTTCCATCCATGATCAGGTTACCAAAGCTCTCCCGAGCTGCAAGCACAGCGCCAGTCGAAAATGCTGTCGAAATGCGGTATATTTCTTGCGCGACATAATCGTTACTAACGATAATAGGGGTCGTTCCATGTGTAGGAGGCATCGAATATCCGGTAGATCAGATCGCGGACCCCATGATTGTGACCATCCTCGGCAGTCCATACGAGATCCAAGTGCAATACCATCAGCTCGAAAACATCACCTATGTCCTTTTAGATGCGCCAATTTTCAGACAACAGACCAAGGCTGAGCCTTACCCACCCAGAATGGATGATTTGGACTCAGCCGTCTACTACAGCGCCTGGAACGCCTGTATTGCTGAGACCATCAAGAGATTCGAGCCCGACATCTACCACATCAATGTAAGTCTACCGAGATCCCTTAACAGTGCAGCGCTGACCGTCATGACCCAGGACTACCATGGATGTGCGGCACCTCTCTACCTTCTTCCAGAAACTATCCCCTGCTGTCTCTCTCTTGTAAGTCCACCTATTGTGCCCTTTCCATTCACCATCACAACAAGCTAACGCATAAACACAAGCATAACGCCGAATTCCAAGGACTATGGCCTATGCGTACTGACCAAGAGCAAGACGAAGTATCAAGGGTGTACAATCTCGACAAAGATATTATCCAGAAGTATGTTCAATTTGGTGAGGTCTTCAACTTACTTCACGCCGGTGTCAGCTACTTGAGAGTTCACCAGAAGGGCTTCGGCGCTGTTGGTGTGTCCAATAAATATGGTGCTCGATCATTTGCTCGCTACCCTATATTCTGGGGACTCAAGGAAATCGGCAAACTCCCCAATCCTGATCCGTCCGACACACTTCCCTGGAACCGCGAAGAAGAGGCTAATCAAGTCATCACGGTTGACCCAGCATATGAAGCCTCGAGAGGTGACCTCCGAAGACAAGCGCAGGAATGGGCCGGCCTCGAGGTCGATCCTACAGCCGAGCTCTTCGTGTTTGTCGGCAGGTGGAGCAACCAGAAGGGTGTCGATCTGATTGCTGACGTCTTTCCTCACATCCTGGAGAAGCACAAGAAGGTCCAACTTATCTGTGTTGGACCTGTGATTGACTTGTATGGCAAGTTTGCAGCATTGAAGCTTGAGGTGATGATGAAGAAGTACCCCAAACGTGTTTACTCAAAGCCCGAGTTCACTGCATTACCTCCTGTAAGAAAGGGTTGCTAAGCCTTGACTCACAATTCAACTAACAAACAACAGTTCATCTTCTCCGGTGCTGAATTTGCCTTGATCCCTTCCCGAGACGAGCCATTCGGTCTTGTCGCGGTTGAATTTGGACGCAAAGGCGCACTCGGTGTTGGTGCTAGGTAAGTCTGAATTTTGAATTGCATTAGAATAGTGTATTAACGTACTCAGGGTTGGTGGACTCGGTCAAATGCCAGGTAAATAAGTTTCCCTGCTTTCTTGCGCTCCCTTGGATACGAAAAGACACCGTGCTAACTACAAGCAGGCTGGTGGTTTACTGTGGAATCAACAACAACTGCTCATCTGATTCACCAATTCAAGTCTGCTATAGAGGACGCCCTAGCAGCCAAGACCGATATGCGAGCTATGATGAGAGCTCGGTCAGCCAAGCAAAGATTCCCTGTCCAGAAATGGGTAGAAGATCTGAACATACTCCAAAGCACAGCCATTCGCATTCACCAACGCGAAGCAAATTACGGACTACAACCATCAAGAAGATCAGTTTCAAACTTCGGAAATGAATCCAGCATCTCTCTGGCCATGGCGAGAGACCCTAGCCCAAGCGCTGGGTCTGTCTACGAAACACAACCACGCACGAGCCCTTCACCATCTAACCTGAACCGCACGCTGTCCTTAGGATCTAGAGCCGGACCGGGCCATCATGGCAGGACTCCTCGTGTACAGATCACTGATGCAGACATCTCCGAGGACGATGAAGATCCGTTCGGCAGCGAATACAGCTTGGAAATGGAGGAGGCGACAATCTCTCGCGAAGCTGCGGATAACTACACAAGAGAATCCGAAAGAGCCGATGCTTTGGATCAGCTCGAAGGCCGAGGCAGAGGTGACTCTCTGAGTGCACCACAGCCTGCATTGGTACCCGGAACTCGTTCAAGGTCACCAAGCCCGGACCCTAGAGAACTCTACAGAGGAAGGAGCCGAAATCGCAACTCCGAGCCGTATTTGTCGGTTCAAACAGACGACAGAACTGTCAGAAGAGCAAGCGCGGACAGCCTTCTTCCTGTTGCCGATCCACGCGATCGTTCAAGCTCTCGTCTCAGCAACTCCTCAAGATTGAGTACATCCTCACAGCTTGACTTGACTACCGTCGTAGGGAGCAAGAAAGACTACAGTCTACAAAAGATCGAGCTCAACTTTGACGACAAGACTGGCGAATACTATCGCGCTTTCGAAACAATGCTTGATAAGCTCAACGGCAAGACATCTGAGAAAGACCTTTGCATTGAAGAGTATCTAGTAGACAGCGAGAAGGCCTGGTTCAAGAAATATCGCGACGCGAAGCTCGGCAGAGCACACGACCGAGGCTCCTCGGCCAAGTTACACAGTAATCGAATGAGTGCCTCACCTCATGGTTCTGGAAGATCATCAGCCGATGCCGATGAGCGTACGAGTGTTGGAGAAGGCTCAATGGAGGACTTCTTGCTCGGAGACAACTACCAACGACCATCTCTTGTCAAACGCTGGATGCTCACCCGACTTGGCGATTGGCCCCTCTATTCATTCTTACTTGCGCTTGGGCAGATTATGGCTGCGAACAGCTACCAAATCACGTTGCTAACGGGTGGCGAAGATCCTAAACCATCGATGATATACACCATTGGCGGCATTTACATTGCATCCTCCGTTGTCTGGTGGCTTCTCTTCCGCAGGATGAAGGCCCGGTTCGTTCTTTCCGTGCCTTTTGTCATGTATGGCTTAGCTTTCCTTTTCCTTGGCATGGCTCCGTTCCTTCCCAAGGGTGCTGGCAGAGATTGGATGCGAAATGTCGCAGATGGTGTTTATGCTGCAGCTTCGGCTAGTGGAAGCTTGTACTTTGCTCTCAACTTTGGTGATGAAGGTAAGCTAGTGTTCCCTCTCCAAACGAGACATCAAACTCACACAGATTAGGTGGCTCACCAATCTCGTCCTGGGTATATCGAGCATGCATCATCCAAGGTACACAACAGATATACATCACCGGTCTGTTCTATTGGGGACGGACTATCACCAAAGCAACGCCAAAGCAGAAAATCGAAAAAGATACACTGTCCTCGTCACCTATCATGGCGGCAATCACACTACCAATCGCAGCTTTGCTTTGGCTGGTCGCACTTACTCTGTTCACTAGCTTACCTGCCTATTACCAACAACGTCCCGGCAAGATACCCAGTTTCTACAAGACTCTCGCTCGACGCAAGCTCATATCCTGGTTCTTCGTTGCCGTCATTCTGCAGAACTACTTCCTGTCGTCTCAGTACGGACGGTCATGGCAGTACCTGTGGAGCTCAAACTACGCACCTGTATGGGTGATCGCAATACTAGTCCTTGTCTTCTTCATCATTGTCTGGGCATTGATGCTGTTTGTCTTCAGCAAACTCAGTAAGAGCCACAGCTGGATTCTACCAATCTTTGCGATCGGTCTGCTTGCCCCTCGCTGGACACAGCAATGGTGGGGCACTTCTGGATTCGGACTGTGGCTACCTTGGATGCCTGGTGGTGCTGTAGGCGGCGCCATAGCTGGAAGAGCTCTTTGGTTGTGGCTGGGCGTCCTAGATGCCGTGCAAGGTGTCGGCTTTGGTATGATGCTGTTGCAGACGCTGACGCGTATTCACATCGGCGTCACTCTCATTTCGGCTCAAGTACTAGGAACAGCAGTCATGTTGATTGCGAAAGCGACGGCACCAAATCGAAATGGACCTGGAGATGTGTTCCCAGATCTGAGTGCTGGTGTGATCGAGGCGATCAGCAAACCTTGGTTCTGGATCGCGTTGGCTTGTCAGCTTGTCATACCGATCGGCTTCTTCAAATTCTTCCGAAAGGAGCAGCTCTCGAAGCCATGACGAAGTTACCATTCTTGCGTGATCTTCTCATTTTATCTTGTTCTACATAGTGCTTGAATTTGGCGTTCGAAGGAGTACATGGATAGACTGCTGATTATCACGAGCAATAAAAGGTTTCGTTACAATTGTGCAGGTGAATTTGATACTATACCTCAATGTGAATGAACTTAACTAGCAGACATCAGCTGTTATAACGAATTTTATTCAGAATGCTCGAGGCACTGAAAGTCTTATGTTAACATTATCTCGCCGACTATCCACACCTGGTCTACGCATACTGAACCCGATCCGTCAACATACTTTCACAGCTCGACACGCAAATCGAAACATCCATTCTTCACCGGAAGTGAGTCGACAGCCTTCAAATTCTTCGCTCCTTCCTTGCCAAAATCCGCCTTCTGGTCAACATACTCATATACGTAGTTGACATCGACAGACATGGCTGTTACTATCGAAGGTCAAAACGACTGGTATGCTGCGCACCTCCGCCATGTCCTTCAAGAGCCTAACACGTACAAATTTAGTGATTGTGCGCTCTACAACAACTCACAAGACTTCGATATCATGCTCAAGTTTGGCGAGCACAAGATCTATGCCCACAAAGTCGTGTTGCGTATGTGGTCGCCGTTCTTCAGTAACACGTTCAAGTCACGATTCGCTGTATGGTTCCCTCCAGCTACTGGTTATGTTTCCTCGTCGGAGTCTGACTGCCTTCAGGTGGCCACAAACCCTGTCTTTCTACTCGATGATCAGGATGACAACTTCGAAGCCGTTTCTGCGATGGTGAAACATATGTACGGCATGTCGTACGGCAAACACTCACTCAACACCGACAGAATCGGGCATAACGACGATTACATATTGGACTGGGATCAAGTGCTAAACCACCAGCTCGCTGTCTATACTGCAGCAGACAAGTACGACTGTCCTGCCGTTCGTAGAGCGGCCCTCGAACTCATAAACATCTACCTCGGCAGTACCAAGTTCCCTGCATACAAGACACCTCTCGCTACGGAGACGGTCAATGTCGCTCGCTTGGTCTTGCTCTTCATCTCTTTCATCTCCAAGATCTGTGGTTCCGATGCTCCTCAGCTTGCCGATCAGTCACTTTACACAGACACAGTCAACTTTTGCGTCAAATGGCACCCCCATCTGATGAATCACGCCGAGTACCGCACTGCGTTCCATAAGAAAGCTCTTTATGATGCTATTAGCCAAGAAAAAATGTACCAAGCACACATAACGTATCTGGAGGGCGAGCAGGGAATCAATCGACCTTGAACAATCTGTGGTCAGTGACGAGATGATCGATAGTTCCATCACTTCAACAAGACTAACAAGATCGGGCAGTCGGATATACAAGGGTGCCGCTCTGGCAGAAGTCATTGTACTGTACAACAAATTGCTCAAACCACACAATGCCAACTAGCTTATTTTTTCGTCAAGGTCATCTTATTAAACATTACCTCTTGCATTAGCACCTATTTCCAATCATTTCTTCTGAAGACACCGTGGTCTTAAGCAATCTCCCCCAAGTACTGTGTGATAAGCTGACATATACGAGCCACAAACGCTTGTTCTTCTTCCACACCAAGCGTCCTTTCTTGCCAAGTCACAGAGACCGTCATATCTCCTCCTTTCCTCGTGACAACACTAAAGGCAAGACAACCTCCCAAAAGGTTGGCCGGCTGAGCAAAGAACATGGACTCAACATCCCAAGCACCTTTCTGGGAGCCTGCAGTGGGATCAAAAACACCAAGATTGCTGATCTCGTACGAGGTATCTCGGTCTTTCTCGGCTTCCCCTTGCATCCAAGGGCGGAATTTGCTGAGATAGGATAGTAGACCGATGGGTTGATCGTGCAGGGTGCTGGCACATTTGGCAACGTCTTTTGTAGTTTGGCCAGCTACGGTCCAGATAGGACTGTCACTTTGGGGTTGAGTCCAGTTGTTCCAATCTGTGGGTTTACTGCGACTGAAGAGCTCGAAGGCTGCGGTGGGGCCAGGACAAGACATGTCATTTGGGCCAATGCCGTTAAGCAAAGGACGCAGATCCACGACTGTTGATGCTACGAAGCTTCCGATAGTAGGACTGCCAGGTAGCGCTTCACTCAGTGCTCTCACAATGAGCTGGTGTAGAAGACCTGTGAACTTGACATCATGTGCTCTGCAGAGTCGCAAAGCTGCGTCCATGGTTTGATGAGGCACACTAAAGAACTCGAGTCCAGTGCTGAAAGTGCCATGATCGAAAGGAACTCTCCTGCCTGTCCAAGCATAGGCAGATTTGGGCGTAGTAGAACCACGCAGACCGAGCAATTTGGCGACAGCTTCAGGAAGATATGCGCCAAACAGAGGGCTGAGTAGGTAGGACCAAGAAATGGATAACTTGCCAGCTTGCTCTATTGTGGGAGGTAGAGAGGTCGTTGGTGTTTCGCATATGAAGTTTCCATTGACATTGCTCTCCCGATTGAGGCCTTGCAGGAATGTCTTGTGAAATGCCAGAGCAGATTTTCCGTCGCCATGAGAATGATAGTACGCAAACAAAACGAACAATCTCTGGGCACCATCTTGACTAGGCAGGAGAAACACGACAATTTTCCAGGGAGGTGTGATCTCCACATCTGAGAACTCGAAGTCGAGTGTGCGATTTGTGACGCGATGAATCAAGTCCTTCTCTGAGAGGTCCGCGGCTCCGCTTCCTAGATCATCCGTACACAGAATCTCAACATGGTTATGCAGGTCGAGTGTTTTTGGCCTGGCGAAACTGGGCGACTCGGTATCTTGACCCTCAATGGTAGCACTCAAAAGTGGATGTGTCGCTACGCAATGCTTCAAAGCCGGGACGAATGTTTGCTGGGAGATCTTTGTAGCCGAAGCCTGGTCGACGGTATAAATCCCGCCAATCGCGAGTGTACGGTAGTAACCCAAAGACTGGCGAGTGATGTATCGTCTCTCGTTGTACCCTAAATACATTAGCTAACATTGATTCCTGGTAGCTGTCAACTTCATAATCATTTCTTACCCGCTGGACGCAAGAGCGTTGCCTTGCTATCAGAAGCTAACATATTAGCTCAACACTGCGACTTCGATAACATTCTCTACAAGGCAGACATGAGTTCTTATATCTGTTCGCCAAGCAAAGAACACTATGCGCAGCACGGTAGGATTTACAACCTTGCTCAGGTGTACTCGTAGGCACCGGCATTCTGTTTGGAAAGGCGACCTACTTCCTTCGGCAAGGCAAGCTTCCGAGAGCTGCAATTTCGTCGCATGCCTCTCACTTTCACCAGAATGCCTAAGGTAACATAACTTGTGACTTTCGGCTCCTCTGGACTGTTGGAGTCGAGTTCAGAAGTCGAACGACTGCAGGTCGCGAAACTCGTGGTCGGCGTCCGATTTGGCAATCGCGCGTCATCCACGAAAAGACGCGAGCCCAACCTCTTTCCAGCCACTTCACTGAAGCTCTCAACTCGACCTTTGTTTCCGTCATCTTTCGAGTTTTGGTATCTGCGCCCAGGGCATACAATTCACTTGGTGATTACTACAAGTAGCTTGCTTCGAAGCAATACAACTCCAAGGTCCTGTGTCATATCTCTTCGACACCTTACAACAGCGCAAACGTGCTCTGATACCAGTACCAGAGGCAGAATCTATCGCCAGCCTCATTATGAGTCTTAATGCTCAAGTTAGAGAGCATATCTCCCGTGGGTCATGGCAAATCCTTGACTTTGAAAGACGTCTTGAGACAGTCATATCGAAGCCTCAGACATGAGCTTGCACCATGTCTTGAGATTTGGAAAAGCGGTAAGTATATCTACTTCGTCGTTTGTGTACAAACAGCACCTCTTCTCAACGAGATTACAATTTATAATCCTACAAATGTACCATCAACGCCAAAAGTCTTCTTCTTCGGCAAGATCTGATCTGTCGAGCCGCTCTTTCCTCTCAGCATCGCCTTCTCAAAGCCCTAGACCTACACCTTCTATTCCTTCTCCTTCTGTATACAGAAACTCTCTATCTCCTGCCGACACCCCTCATAAACGAAATCGCTACAAGACGTTGTTCTTCACGCCGTCAATTAGAGACTCTGGTATCTCGCTGAACGCACCGACTTCGGATCCAAGACTGCCTAGTCCTCTGACACCACCTTGCTTTCCGGTCCCTCGCGTACCAGTTCAAGAGGAGCCTTACAATCAAAACGAGCTCGACTTCTTAGTCGACGAACTTGCTATTTGGTTTGGCTATCAGGAAAGCAGTAGTATGGTGTACCCTACGCCCGACCGATGTGACTCGCCAACATTAGGCTCATTCCCGGCTGGCTTGGGTCATCCTTCTACTCCCATGCCTCCCAAACCAACTTCTGTCTGGCCCAGGAAAAGACAAAACAAGACCAGAGGACCCACTTCGCCGCTCCCTGGAGCAAGTCATCTCAACTCTCCGGTGGACTTGTCCATGCGCGAACTGGCGATAAGCTCAAGGTCAAACAAGACCAAGAAATCAAATACCTCGCCCAAGCCAGTTATCAACCCATCTTCACCCCTCCTTGGTCTACCACAAGTGTTCCGCCGTCTTGCTCTGACAGACCCGCACATCAATGGTCAACCTATCCGCTTCCTATCCCATGACTACGTCGCCGGAGCGAATAGTCTTAGAGTAGGCAGTTGCACATTCATGAATTTGCCCTATGGTGCAGATGTCGAATGCGGCTTACGAGTCGAGCCAAGCTTCCCTCGCAGTGCTTCAAAAGCACAAGTCGTGATTCTGCAAATCGTACAAAGAGTCGTCAGAGTCAGAGATGGCAGTAGTGTGTGGCTCTTATGCTCCGAAGTCGACGTCTCAGCCTCTTTCACCCCAGAAGTGCGAGCTGAACTATCTTCTATCACTTCCGCCAGCTCTTCCCAACCATCAGACAAGGGAAAGGGAAAGCAAAGGCATACAGATGACGATATTTGGTTATCCCTAGCCCAACAACTAGAAACAGATTCTTACGCACCCAGCACAACACATCTGCCCACCACCTCTGCCATTTCCGAAGATATCAACAAAAAAACACCAGCACTCTCCGATCTCCTGTCCTTACTAACCGAGCTTCGCTTCCTGCACCGCCAATTCTTCATCCTCCAACCCAAGATATCGAAATCGAGCGGCCACACCACACTAGCGATCCCTTACTTATCAAGCAGCTTACATACGTCCCTCCTCTCCCTCCCCACTTCTAATCACAACCCCACCCATACGACCAATATCAACAGTTTCGACACTTCAATCTACACACCCAATACCACCGAGCCAAACCCCTTGAGCATTTTCATCACCACCGCAACCACACAAGCGAAAAAATGGCTCCTTTCCACCGAGTCAACTCCCGAGATGACGGTGATCAGACAAATTCTGGAGTTGCCAAAAATAGGCAAAGGAAAAGATTTACACGAGAAAATCGGGGTTTTTGGAGTCAGGGTTGGGGAAGGAGGGGGTAGAGGGTTGGGATGTTGGGTTTGTTTTCTGGTACCTGTGGGTGTGGAAAAGGAACTTTGAGAGATCCTTATGTCTAAAAGAGATGTGAAGAATATTAGGGTGATGATTTGGTATCGATGTTTCGTGGTATGTGAAAGGGTGGGGTGGGAGGTCGAGTTATTTTCAAATATTGGTTATGTGCCACTTCCAAAAAGTCTCTTGTCTTGTCTATTCTTGTGCAAGTGATATACGATTTACAAGGCTTGGATTGAGGAAAAGATGAAAGAAACCAGGCCAGTAGTGGAATTACGATCCTCACCCACTGTTTTTTATCACATGTGAAAGCATGCATGCGGTGTGTATGTAATTCCGCAATGCGTGCAAGAAAAAGGCAAGAATCAATCGGCCCTCGGAGTGGCTTCATGGGCCCGATCATTGATGAAAAACGAAGAGTAAAGCAGGTCTAGTATTACGAAAAGTGAAAGTTACGAAAAAAGCGATGTAAAGACCCATCACAATTCCAAGAGAGGACGAAGAACCTCTACTGGATACTAATACGACTAGCCCTTTCGATCCTCTCCAATCCACCCATAAACGGCCTCAATACCTCAGGGATAAGCATACTCTTACTGCTTTCCTCCCAACCCGCTTCCATAATAGCAGCAAGCACTCTGGGTACAGCAAGAGCAGTACCATTGACAGTGTGAGGCCACTCATGCTTGCGGCCGAACTTTTCAGTCTTGACGCGGGTGGCCAGACGTCTGGTTTGGTAATCCGTGCAGATGGATGCGGATGTCACTTCACCCCATCCCTCATCTTTTTCTCTGCGCGAGGGGAAGAAAGCTTCAATATCGATCTTGCGGGTGGCGGAAGCGCCGAGTTCGGTGGTTGGCATTTCCAAAACACGACAATGCAAGCCCAAGTTTTGAAGGATTTCCTTTTGGATGGAGACCATTTCGTCAAAGAGAGATTCCGAGGATGAAGGTGTGGGTTCGGAGAAATGGTCATCGCCGACGTTATCGGGCATCGTCCAAGCGAACATTTCTACTTTTGTGAATTCGTGGACGCGGTAGAGTCCTTTTGTGTCAATGCCTCTGGCGCCAGCTTCGGCTCTGTAGCAGCGGGATGCGCCGATGATTTTGAGAGGGAGGTCTGCTTCTTCGATGACGGTGTTTGCTTTCATGCCTGCAAAGGGGATTTCGGCGGTTCCGGCTAGGCAGAGGGAGGGCTTGTTCTTGTCTTTTTCTGGTTGGGTGAGGGCGTAGATTTGTTGCTCGTCGTTTTGATCGCGAGGTTGGAAGCCGCAGGCGTGGGCGATATGAGAGTAGACGATCGAGGGAGGAGAGACGACCTTCCAGCCACGCTTCATAGCTGTGCTCAGAGCATACTGGATCAGAGCTTGTTCGAGGAGGGCGGCTTCGTTCTTGAGGAAGTACCAGCCCCAGCCTGAAGTGGTAGCTGAGGCGGTGAAGTCCAGCATGTCAAGTTCGGAGCCGACGTGGACATGGTTGCGCCAGACACGATCTGAGGGCGAGGGAGTGCGGTCGGGATGCTCGTTGATGTACTCCTTTACGGAAGGTACGTCGCCTTCTGGAGTGTCCAGACTGCTCAGATTGGGCAGGGCAAGAGCCAGCTCTTCAATCTCAACGTTGATCTGTTTATCTTGTGCATCGATGTCGGCGAGCTCAGTCTTCAGCTGTTTAGCTTGTTCCAGCAGAGCAGGGTCCTGCCTGGTTGCCGGGTTTGCCAGTTGACGGCGGAGGAAGTTGTTGCGTTCGCGCAAGTTGCGGGAGTGTCGCTGCTGCAGTTGCAGCTTGTCGTGTAGCTCAAGGATGCGCCATGAGTTTTTTGATTGCTGCTTGTAGTTGCGGGCGATGCAGTTTTGCTCGTATAGACCGGGCGCGTTACGGATGTGCCTGATGTCGACGGTCGGTTTAGGGGCTATTGACGGGCGTGTATAGCTACGAGAGGCGAGTCGAGATAGCCGGCCGACAGTACGGCAGCGACTGGTGGTCGACAGTTGTGGGAGAAACATTGACTGAAGCTTTGCGACAAGCGTGACGATGGTCCGTCAAAACTGACGCCGCGCCCGTTTCACCTCAAAGTCAGAGACCGGGACGTCATGCCACCTTTTTCTGTTCCTTCCTCTCCTGACATGTTTTTGCAAAAAGAGACACGTTTCCTGAATTAAGTCAGGTAGGTATCTTTAGAGACAGGCCAAGGTTGGTACAGTCTTCAGTGCCACACAGACATGGCTGGGGCATGTGATTTGTTGATGGCTGGACTGCGCCTCGGCTGGCCCAAGACAATTCTTCATGGAAGCAGCAAGCAGTTTCTATAATATACTCGCTCGTACTGATGCCGGTCGGCAAGCAAACAGCTCTCCATGATGGTGTCGCACATTGAGCCACCACCCCAAGTGCCACAGACTCCGCGACGCCCACCCTCGGTCACTTCGAGAGCCTCGACAACAAGGCGCCATCGCTCATCGCGCTCTCAACACACAACTTCACCACAGGCCCCGCTGAATGAGTTTCCCGTATTTGCGCATACCGGCGATGTCGAGATCGTCATCTCTTCACCCAGCGGTCGCAAGGAACAACGCTACCTCCTGCACAGCATCATCCTAGGCCAGTGTTCGTCCTTCTTCGCCATAGACACGAAACGACCACCCGTGCCCAATGCTTTGCCAGCTCCTGGCCCGGCCGCACTATTGCGCATTGGCGAAACAAATTCCAGCAGGAGCAGCCTGGACTCGACCGACGTGCGACGCTGGAGTTATGTCCTCGACTGGCACCACATAAGAAACAACGATGTACCGCGTCTGATCCAATGTCCTCCGAACCAGAGTCCGCCGCCCGTCTCGCGTAACAAGCCGCCCGCCTCGTCTTCTGCCTTCTTCCGATCCATGTCGAACCTATCAGCCTTGTCTTTGAATCCACAACCCATTGCGCCTCCAGGCCCGGACGATGAATTACTGCGCGACTATGACAATCTCTTCCGCATCTTCTACAACTTCCCACCTACGCTTAGCAACATCAACATTGCTGATGCTTATACCGAGTCAAAGGCACTACTGCATCTAGCTCAGATGTACGATGCCTTGGATGTCGTAGGTTCCCGAGTAGACCACCACCTTCTGGGCTTCCAAGGACGTCTGTTCAAGCAGATTGCTCGCTACCCTCCATCATACCTCAAACTCGCCTGTCTAGCCAAGTCACGCGTCATCTTCACAGAAGCCTTGATCCACGTTGTAGGACAATGGCCACAAGCACAGTCTCAACTCGTCAACCACATCGACCCTCTGGTCCTTGATATCATCGAGGACAAGGTTCAAGAGCTGGAAGATATGAAATTGCGTATCGAGATCCGGCTTTTCAGACTCACCTTGACTACTAGCCGAGGTGAGCGTGTGAACCCGTCAAACGGCTATCTGGATTGGATGGCCATGTCTCTCTTCCGCCAATGGCTGGCCGAAAACACAACCCCAGCTCCAGTCTCTATCCTCAAGAACTCATCACGGCCTTCAACCTCAGACGCCGTGTCAGCCTCTGCCTCCGTGTCAGGTAGATCAGGTCGACAAAGCAGCTCCCGTGCGCTGGTCACCACGAAACCAGCAACATCTCAACAACCTCAGTCAAGTCAGAGTCTAGGTCGCGTATATCGACTCATGGGCAGCACAAATAAAGAAGCATATCTCAATCACGACGAGTGCAAACGTTTCCTCAAGCTCACACCCGAAATGTATTCACGCGACAACCTCAAGCGCTTTGAGCGTAGAGTCGACGAGCTGAAGAATCTAGCCAGAGATGCTGTCAAACCACTCACTCGCAACTTCCTCGAGCTTGATCTCAGCAGTGTTGTGCCACCCTCAGGCGCAGGCCGAGGGAGTGCTGCCGTGCCATCGACCGGATTGGGGTATTTAACTTGTACGAAAGTGCTGGAAGATGATTTCCCTTGGAACGGTTGATAGCTTTGAGGCCTGCGATTACGAACTGATGCTTGATGACGATAATGAAGGAGGAACAGCGAGTGTTTCTAGTCTCTGGTTTCTCCAGCCACGACGATTTGTTTTGTCTTTTTTTTTTTTTTTGCGTTTTACTGTTCTCGTCTGATTTTCACGATACCCACGTTTACTACCAAATTAGTTTCCGTATTTCATCGACTTCCGTTGATGATAATCACTCATTTTCTTTGAACACCCTTGCACGAGCAAAATGCGATGTCTCTGAAATCTACGAAAGAAATATGATCTGAGGCTTAGAATGCGCATTCGATTTTTCCTGGCTGGACGGACTGATTCAGGGTCACTCGATGTTTCGTATCCTGTCATTCTGCTGATATCAAACCATGCTCGAACCTTGACATTTGATCGGGCAGGACTGCTTCAGGGTCTGTCATATGGTTTGGTTCTAATCATTCTGGTATTTTTTGGCGCTTTTCTCAGATATCTTGATATCTTTAGTTGAGCAGACCATCCCAGGGTCGTCCAGATGGTTTGACCTTGCCATCTGGGGTTTTTCGGCATTGTCGTAGTGTCGTAGTGTCATCCTTTCCATGGCAGGGTTTTCCAGAGTCTCTTGGATGGTCCGATCTTGTCCATCTCGTCATTCCGTCGTTCTCGTTTTTACGTCTTTGATTAAGTAGACTACTCCAGAGTCGCTCGGACGGTTCGATCTTGCCGTTCTGTCATTTGGCCATCGTCATTCTCACATCTCTTTTGCAGCAGACTACTTCAGAGTCGATCAGGCGGTTTGGTCTTGCCATTCGGTCATTCGAACATGGCCAATTTGACATTTTTTCCACGACGGGCTACTCCAGGGTCGGCCAGATGATTTGATTTCACCATCGGGTCCTCCGACTGCTACCATATTCGCATCTTCAGGCTTTTCCAGGGTCGCTCAATCAGGTTGATCTTGCTATCGGGTCCTCCGGGCACTGCCATATTCGCATCTCATTTCCGTCAGGCGTTTCTAGGGTCGCTCCGACTTGTGGACGTATCGCACTTTGCCAACGGGTCTCATCATCTTGACATTCTTTCCATGACAGGCTTTTCCAGGGTTGCTCCAACTTTCGGGCGTATTACACTCTATTGTTCGATCTACATCATCTTTGCATTCTTTCTATAACAGACTTTTCCAAGGTCGCTCCGACTTTGGGAAGTATTGCACTTTGTTATTAAGTCCGCATCATCTTGACATTCTTTCCATAGCAGACTTCTACAGACTCTGTTAGGTTAGACTTTCCTCTCTCACTCTTTCACCTGCCTCTTTCCTTATAATCTCCTTCACTTTCACAACAGCTTACTCATTATACGGCGTTCTACTCTAGAAATCCTACAGGGGATTTGCAGGGGACTTACAGAGAACATATAGAGAACATACAGACAATCTACAGACAATCTACAGACAATCTACAGACAATCTACAGACAATCTACAGACAATCTACAGACAATCTACAAACAATCTCCAGCATCCCATAGCAATCCATAATCTTCACGCACATACTCTATAGACTCTGATAAACTCACACAAAGCCTGCTACAAAACCAGTAACATCTCTGCGGACGGACCACCGATCTCGAAAAACATCGTGCATTATTACAGGGGGGTAAAGTCGCAAGCTATAGGATATGCGAGATGGAAAGACATGAATTCTTGCTACGGAAAAGGGGTAGGCCCCTATCTGCTAAGCCAGCGTATCTGTTTTTCTGCGGACGGACTGATGGTTTCGAAAAACATTGTGCATTTTCACAGGGGATGAGGGTTGCAAGCTGTGGAAGGGGGAGATGGTTGGTATCAAGATGAGATGGTGGCAATCGTATGGGGCAAGCAAACGTCTGTAAAATGGCAGAATGATCTTCTCCAGAGATCCTACAGAGACCTTCCAGAGGTCCTATAGACGGCCTATAGACAATCTACAGAGAGTTTACAGATTCACAGACAATTCACAGAGATCTACAGTCTACATACAGAGTTCACAACCTCAGAAAAAGAAGCACAAGTCTTTGCTACAAACCCGGTAGCCAGAGTTTCTAGATATTCAGCCAGCGTATCTGTATCTCTGCGGGCGGACTGATGGTTTCGAAAGACATTGTGTATTTTTACAGGGGGTGGAGTTGCAAACTATGGTTGTAGGAGATGGAGTTGGGTTAAGTTGGAACGAGGGTTGGCTTTTTGTGATATGTTCGAGTGTATAGAGTGGCAAAGATATAGCAGATCAAGTATGTGTGAAATGTAGTCTTTCCTACTTGTGCTGGTGTCTAAGTTGTTGCTGTTTAGAATGTTTGATTGAAATGATACCCGGAATGATTGCCTGAGGCTACCACCGAAAGCGAGCCAAAGTCTCAATGACGTTATCTGAATCGTCGGTACCGTGATACTCTATCAACCAATATCCTCACCTTTAGTGCAACAAGGGCGGAAATGAAGATGAAGTGGTTGAGGAACGATGAAGCCCACCGGATTCGCGGCCCGGGCTTCCGGCATCTGAGATGCTATCACGACATCACGACATTAATCATCTCCCCAGATGCACTCGAGATGAAAAGTGGAACACAGTGAAGCAGCGAGAATATGGCATTTTTCGGATCGGAAAATAGTCAATTCGATGGTTGAACAACACTGACTCGAACACAAGAGATATCGTTCGGATCGCGGTGCCGTTCAGAGTGGGTGTCTTTCTGTGTTACCGGGTGTATGGTTCGTCGCACCCGTGATCGGAATCGGAAAGTGGCGACCGGAATATACAACGATCCACTTAGTAAACCCAAGTATTTGGTTACGAGATAGCACAGAGTGGATCAAGGTGTTCAAGGATCATAGCGGTTAGATAATGGAAGTCATGGATGGCGAGATGGGCGAGATGGGTGATCAATCAGATAATGCAGGTTAGTTGGACACAAAGCATGAGTAGGCGCCCAAAAGTAGACGCAATGTAAAAGCAAGGCGAAAAAGGGTACCTGAGGATACACATTAATTATGGCTATTCGCATCGCATCGGGCGGTTAGGCACCACGACATGCTTCATCCATGCGGTCCAGCTGATCGTCATTCTATAGCAAACACAGGTGGTGGTAGTAAGGTGAATGGTGAGCACTCCACTAAGTCGGATCATGGGTTCATGCATACTCCTCCTCGTTGCAGTAAGCCATCATGCATAGGGTCGCGGGCCGACGATGGATAAGAATGACAATATCAGCGACACCGGCGACCGGGTGAACACGCGGACATGTGTCCGGAATTTTGGTTGGAAGGGAGGCTCTCGGAAAGAATGTCGAGTATGATAAGGTCATGCTTCGTTATTCAAGTCAGGTCTCGAGACATTGTCTCGTCTTGCGTCCAGATACCTGGATTGGGTAACCTCTCGATTTGCTGGTGATGTCGTAGGAGATGATCATGCATGTCCTAATTCGGAATTTTGTAGCAGTGCCCTCCCAAATCAATAGGCCCACCTTTTACAAGGCGAAAGACGTTCTGACAGACCGGTGATGCCAGACCGCTTCTTCCACACCGACTCACAGCCAAGGCAAGTTGGCCTCGTATCGCGATTCATCCAACTCATCCTCATGCTGTTGCTGCATCATACTGAAGTCTCGCAATGTCTCGGCGCCGACACTGCGTTTGTTTTGGAGTGCCTTCAGGCGAAGCTCGTTGACGCGAGTGTCCGCAGCAGCCATCCGGTCCATGACACTCTCCTGTGACCCACGCCTCTGAGGTCTTTGCTGCTGCTGTGCCCCTGATTCGGCACGGCTACTTGCTTCGGATGCGCTTGAGATCCCTGACGTGGTCCGGCTGTTGCGTCGCATATGCCGCCAAATCCGTCGAGCCTCATCTTGTATCACGAGGCTGTCTGGCCTTTGTCCATGGTCGGAGCGACTCTCGCTGGTAGGTGTGGCTATGCTTGTGTTGCTTTCTTCGGGGGTAGGCGTGGAAGGGGCTGTGTTGAAGACCTGCAGAGCCTCGGTATCTGGGAAATGCATCGTGGTTCGGCGTGTACTCCTTGAAGCTTGTCGTTGTATGGCTGTTGAGGACGACTGTGCTACACTCTTGGTTGTTTCCGCCGACACTTTCTGTTGAAACTCGAGCTCTTTGCGCAAGCTATGCAGAATTGGTGGTCCGTTCTTGCCGGACCAGAATTTGCCAAACTTCTTGTGCAAGATTTTGATTGCAACATCCGGGGGATAGTTTCTTGCAGCAAATTTGGCTTTCTCAATCTCAACTTCCAGACCATCCTTGTCTTCCTCTTCATGGGTCGAACCCCATTGGCTGTTTCTATTCGTGCGGATCAGTTCACAAGCCAGCTCAGTACGAAGCTCTGTGCTCCGAGGAAGAAGAGAATGTCTGTACCGCACATCCGCCTTGAACAGCTCATTCTTGACATTACCGAGTGTTTCATGAAGGTCGCTGAACAGACCCTCAATCGATTTTGGATCGGCAGTTGGCCGTTCACTGATCGAAGGTATCCGCACTTTCGCGAACAGAGTGGTACATTGACCCGGATGCAGTGTTGCCTTTCGGGGAGGAGTCAGGAGTCTTTCCACGCGACAGGGCTCGGCCGAGTTAATGGACACTCTAACGTGTGAAAGTTCTTGATGAGAAGATTCTTCTCGCGCTGACTGGATAAGGACATCCAACGTCGTGTGATGATCTGCGTCCCATTCAAAGCACCATCCGTTTGCCCCAGCTTGATCTTGAGGAAAAGGAGCGTCGTAGGCATAGCCGAACTGAACTTGATGGATCGGCCAGGATACCAATTTACGAAGCATTGACGTACATATCCGGGGGAGCGGAGACAATACAAATGCATGTGTGACACTGTCATTCGAATCCTGTCTTCTCTCGACCACTGACGCTACAGCTTCTTGCATCATTGCAGACATCTGAGTGGCCGCAGGCGGTGCCGTTGCCTTGCTAGGATCCAGTCTTGCCACGTCGATGGAAAGGGCTGTTGCATTCGGCCTCTGTAAACGATGGAGCTGACAGCCTGACATGGTATCGGAGCACCGCGATTCGTGGGAACAGTGCGTGCAAAACACGGCCAGACGGTCTCCATGGTCTCGTAGCAGACTGCAAAGATGCCGGGTAAACTCGGATATGCTTTGAAGAGCCAATGAGGAGGCCAAAGGTCTACCCCGCGTTAGCGCCTTGCAATCAATAAGGACCGGTAGAACACAAACGAGTTGTCAATGATAACCACTACATCCAGGAATTTGTGGCTCTTGCCAACATGCTGGGAGGGGACGGCAGAGCTTGCTTCATCTGTGTCTATTGGCGGCTCGCTTGAGACCGCTGCTTCAGCCTTGATCATTGCCCACATCTGCGCTTCATCTGCCAGGTCAAGGGTGTTCCACGCAGGTGTGACAGATAGATTGATGTGAAGCATCGTAAGAGGTTTTGATAGAACGCTCAGATGGACTTTCGCTGACCATGTAGATCTTCTGTCTGGGCGCGGAGTCTTTTCTGGAGAAGGTGAAGGGCTTGGCTGAGCTCTTTGTGATGGACTCGGAAAGCTCCCGTCACTTCCCAGAAAGACACCTTTGATATCAGGGTGTAGTGGCGATAAGGCTAGCAGAGTCGAGCTGATGTCTACCGTAGGTGAGTCGGTCGAGACGAAGCTCTGAACCGATTCGAAAGCAAGAAGTTGTGAAGCAATGATATGTTCCTTTTTCATATTCTGAAAACTCTTGTTTGCCGAATTCTGAGTGAACCTTTCATGCTCCGAAGCGGAACGACTGGTGGTAACGTCATCCTCAGACTTCACTGGCGCCTTGGAAGAACTTTTTGATCGACTAAGAAGACCATCTTTCACTCTTGAAACTACACGCTTGCGGACCGACAGCTTTCGGGATAGTGACGGAGCAGATTTTGGCTCGGTCCTGTTGGATTGGTTAGAGGTGCGCTTGGAGGGTGACTGCTCGATGACTGTTGTGAGATGGATACTGTTAGACTCCCAGCTGAAACGAGGGTTGGTTGACGGAGGTCTGACGACTTCATCGTGCACGATGTTTTGAATCTCTCGGAGTGGCTGTACGCCAGTATGTTTGCTGTAGGTAAGGTCGGGCACTGAGTGTGCACCCTTCGAAACAGCATCATTGAGATAACCCTTTCGAAGGTTTTCACGTGTTTTCCGAACCTTCAAGGGCGACCCTGAAGCTCTGTTCAATGATCGCGATTCGGTCGAGCTGTTGCTATGCCTGGTCTGATCGATTGCAGTTGTTGGTGATACGCTGCCGCGTGGTTGCTGGGCGGTGGTTGGAAAGCCACTCACAGAGCTTGGAGCCGAGACGAACATGTGAGCTTGTGGTGGTTGCCATCCACGCAATCCCACAGTGCCAGGAGTATGGCCATATGCCGTGTTGGGTGAGGAGTTGTTTTTGTTATTCTGTACTGCTCGGATAGCTTTGGGATCGGTATTCTGCAGACGTCGTCAGAATGTCTGCGAAACAACGCATGAAACACTGAGACTCACCTCTTTATTGGATGGCATTGTTCGAAGGCGGAGTATACCACCGTTATCCAATTGAAGCGATGGAAAATATAACAAAACTGGAAATTGCTCGTTGATACAAGACTGGTATCAGGATACGTTGAGATGCAAGCTTGCTATTGACCCCATGACGTGTCATGTGAAAGTCCGGCAAAGGCAAGTGCGACTGCCATGTAGATGCCTACCACTACCTACTCTCGAACAAAAGCAATTTGGAGCTTGAACATTTCATCTTCGAGATGTATCAGACCGATCACTTACGGCCGAAGTTCTAGAAAAGCATGAAGTTGGCAGTAGAAAATTGTTGGGAACCAAATATTTGCCTAGGTCACCACTCGCTACAGAAGCAGATCAGGCGACAAGACTGTCATTGGCTTCGTCGTCTTTGTTCCAAGGAACATCAATCGATTCTGTGTCAACATTTAAGAAGTTGATCTAGATATGAGAGTTAGTTGGTAGTCCTCTGAAAGTGGTTGACAAGCAGAATAACCTACCAGATCATCGGTTGAGGCGGCGCCACCGAACAAAGTGTGTTGCGATATGCTCGCCTGGACACCTTTCTTGACTCTTTCTTCCCAAACACCCTCCCAATTCCATTGGCCAGGCCTTCTCGCACCTCCGGGTTGTTGACGTAAGGTGGGGGATGCGGGGCTCTTTCCATCTTCTGGTGTTGCAGAGAGGGGTGTCGTGCCAATGACTCGCGCTCTATGGGTCTGCCATGCATGCCATGCGCCTGGATTGCCAGCCGCCTCTAGCGGTACTTTGTCGAGTACTTCAGCAGTGTCGAATGTGCTCCGCATGTAGAACAAGATCTGCACTATGGCAAGAGGACCGTACGACGGTTGTGAGTGCTCTGCTGTCGATGTTGATTCTTCGGTCGAGCCAATCTGAGACGAAGGCCTCGGCTTGTTGCGTCCAAACCATTTCGGAAAGCCGTGTCGCAAGCTGAAGCCTCCTGGCGGGAGGCGCTCGTCATCGGTGGCATGGACAGTATCGGCACCCGTGTCGCTCGTGGTGTACGTGTATGTGGTCAGAGGGGTGACCAAGGGGTGAAAAATGTCGGTGGAGATGGTAATGGTGGGAGGCTTGTCGGCGGCAAGGAGCAGGGAGAACTTCAGGATTGCGGGAGTATAGGGCCCTAGAGGGTTTGAGAAGTCATCCAAGCATTCGTCACGGTGACCCTACCTTTGCGGACGAACAACACACCCTGCCAGACGTGCGGGTCGCGAGGTGTGGGCGTGAGATAGATGCCCTTTGGACAGGCCTGTTTCACGCTCGCGCTACACAGACACTCATGAGCTTCTCGCAACACACGCCTGAAGAATCGGACAGGCAAGCATACAAGTCCAGTCGCCGTTGTTGTGCTTCAAAGGCCTGTGGCCCTCCGCGAGTGTTGGACTGCGCCAGAGCCATAACAATAGCCGTGATGTGTTGAGGGTCGAGTGCTTGAGGAGTGCTACTGCGTATGTAGCCGTGTCGATTGTCACGTCGGCGCCGTCTGCGTCGTCTGCCCTCTTCTCCACAGATGGCGCTTGTTCCTTGGTGACAGGCGCTAACGCACTACACCCGCTATGAATTCTTGTAACGCAGCTAGATGCTTCTGTTCCTGTGTGCTTTGCTTCTTCCATCTCTACGCATGTAAAAATAATGATACATGTCTGTTGTCGCTCGAATACGAAACCCATCATCCAAACTTCGACCCGAACGGTCTCGCAGTGGTGCATCTTTGACCTGTCAATTGGGTTCAAGCCGGCGTCTATCGCGCGCCTCTCACAACGCTCCTGCTTCTGCTTTCTCCTTTGACGCAACAATCTCGACATCAGACATCTTTCCCTCGTTTCATGCATGAGCAAGAGCATCATAGTGACCCCTGTTATCCATAGTGTGATAGGTCACGAGACATGGTTTGCAATGGCTTAGTATCACTGAACCTGCGATCTATCTCTTCTGCAGCATCTGGATCGTCTTTCTGGCCCATAGCTGCATGATGCGTCGGCCCGTTCGCCCGTCAAAACATGTTTTGCACTTTGCCATCGAGGCAGCAATAGCCACGATAACTGCTTGTTGAATGCAGCAGCTTCACCTTATGTATGTCGGCGAGCGACAGTTCTTCAACCAGTAGTCGCCAGTCGCATGACCGCTTCACCTCGGTCGGGGATAGCCGCCGGGAACAGTGACTCGTGTGTCCTTGTCGACAAACACAACATGCTGCAAGAAACCCGCTCGCAAGCCGCCGCGCCGGGTTGCTGCAGTGGCCCCATGAAGTGATGCGACAGGGGGATCAGTGTCTCTTCACCGATCCACCTAATACGATCTGTACCATGACGTTGCGTATCCATTTCCCAAGATCCCCCAGAAGTCAAAATGCAAAAGTCGACGACGGCGCCTTGTAGAAGCGGAAACTAGACAGCGCCCGGAAACGTGTCGCGGGCCAAACCTTGCTCGGAGCGAATTGCAGCGTGTCCCTGAACTAGCGTGGGAGCTGTCTGAAGTTGATCGAAGAAGGTCCTTGGAAGCTTCTGTCTCTCTGCGACTAGCGCTGCAGCCGAGCCATCCCGAAACCCACTCGCCTGGTTTGCTCCCCTGCCCTTCGATAGATGAACCAGCTTTATCAAATTTACCAGATTCCAGTAAATCTCCCGGCATATCTGATGGGTTACGTGGACCCTCTCGAGGTATACAACTTGTGCGGTACACGAACAAGACGATTGTCAGATGCTGCCGGCAGGAGATCTCACCTTTCGGCTACTGACTGCCGCCAGTCGGGCAGTATATTGGCAGCTTTCGGCAGTGGTTGGTCGCGCAAACAGGGCGAATGACCTTTGGGCACTGTTACACACTGCCTGAGGTGTGTGGGCATGTGTTGTCCTCCTCACCGCCAGTCGTTTGGGTCGCTGACTCTGTCGTCGGGCTACGTGCAGAGCTCATCATCAATCTTCATGCAAATCAATATAACGACAATACCGACGACAGAGGCAATATATCGCCCAGTTTGCACAGCAGAGACAGGTCGAAATCTGGGAGATCATTGAAATATAGGGCTGTAGATTAGGCTCAATAAACGATCGATGTTAACCTCCGAAGCCGAGTTCCCCGGAGCCAATGGCTTCCCGGCTACCCAAAACCTTGGGCATGGAGTACAAGTTAGTGCCTGCAAGAGTCTCCGCGCTGGTTCCACTGCAAGGTTTCATGACCAACAAGGGGAAGCATGGAACCTTTCGTACTTCCGCGATCCGCGAAATACTCGCCCTCTTGCCCACGCACACTGACCAGTTCCTTAGGAATGCACTTCACCGACTGCAACGGCGACCCGCTCTCGCCTGGGCCTGTCAGCGGCAATGTTACAATGGTGATAATAACCTTTTCGCCCTGTCTTCTTCCTCTTGTTCCATCAGACGCAGCCACCTGACTTGTCCTCTTCACCGTCTCTCAGGTCGTACCACCAATCTTGCTGCACGTATCCGCTGGCCTTTGCCTCTAAGTCCCATTACGTTCGCAGCACCTACCCGGATCCGCGGTTTCTTCGTTCCACCACTTGAACAAGACATTTTCACCATTGCATTGTCAGCCGCTCCAGTATAGTCCTCGGGTTTCCATTTGTTCATAAAGGGCGTGCCCTTGCCAGGACTTGAAACAGTTGTGCTCTCCTGTTCCCCCTTCAGCTCGTACAAAGGCATTGGAAAACCTTCACCGTCTATCCTGTCCCACGCCTCATTCGCACACCATGTCGCCCTCACATGCACAACATCGCCGAGTGCAACAGCACTCGAGTGCCTTTCCTACTCGACAATTGTTTGTGTTAGGTATGCCTCAAAGCCTTTTTCTTGTCCCATCTGTTCAATTGGCTTACATATCTGCAGCCTTGTGCCGTATCTGCGAGCCGATCGCCTTTATGTCAATTTTTCCTTATGTCTATTACATGATCTCTTCTTTTCACATCACCAACGATGAAAAGCAAATTTCTCTATACGCTGGTATGGTCACGTCCGCCTTCGCCTTTGCCGAATTCTCGACTGGTGTCTTGTGGGGAAGATTGAGCGACAAGGTTGGACGCAAGCCCATTCTTCTCATGGGACTGGCCGGAACTGGTATCAGCATGATTGCCTTTGGATTCTCGCCCAACCTCACAACAGCTCTCATTGCTCGTGCTTTGGGTGGTCTTCTCAATGGGTGAGTGGGGTAGCAGCTCGCTTGTTTGACGCGAATCTGACCAGCACCAGAAACATTGGTGTATTACAGACAACAGTCGCCGAAGTTGTAACTGTTGAAGCCCATCAAGGTCAGTAAAATACTGCGAACAAACTAAAGTGTAGCCATTGACAATCCGTAGCACGTGCATACTCGATTATGCCTTTTGTTTGGTGCCTCGGGTAGGTCCGCCAGTTCTACCATAACCGCCGTCTCGCTTACACTGTTATCAGATCAATCGTCGGTTCCGGTCTTGGAGGCACACTCGCGGATCCTGTTCGTAACTACCCTGGCTACTTTGAGCATGGCTCGCTATTCGACAAATTCCCTTACCTGCTTCCGAACTTGGTCTGTGCTGGAGTAGTAATATTCGGAATGGTTGTCGGTATACTCTTCCTCGAGGAAACTCACGAGGATCTCAAGGACCGCAGAGACTATGGTCTTGACATTGGTGACTGGCTTTTGGACTTCTTCCGGCCTAATCAGATTGACGAGAAGGCTGGCGAGACCTTGGCTTTGTTCGAGGATGTCCCTCCTGGTTACTCTTCAAGCGAATCATCTCCGGCTTTGAACCCTATCCTTGTTGGAGAGCTCCCCAATGAAGCTCAGTCCGCATCACCTCAGTTAGCTGGGTCGAGTCGACGTGATGCGGCTGTCTCGAATGCCTTTACTTGGCAGGTTTGCCTCAACATCGTCGGATATGGTATCCTTGCTTAGTATGTATCGTCCAAAATTATTGACAGCCCGGGCACTGACACTTAGATAGCCACACTATCTCCGCCGAACAGCTTCTTCCCGTACTCTTCAGTCTGCCCGAGTCTCACGAGGCTCCCAACCTTCCTTTCCAGTTCTCCGGTGGCTTCGCACTGCCGACAAAAGTTATTGGCTTCATTCTCTCAGCCCAAGGCTTTATCCAAATGTTCGCTACACTATTCGTATTTCCCTTCGTCAATCGCAAGATTGGAAGTCTGGCTACATTCCGACTCGTCATTCTGTCCTATCCGATCCTTTACCTGATGGTTCCCTACCTCACACTTGTTCCGACAGCTCTGCGCATGCCTTGCATATACTTCGTGCTAGTCTGGAAGGTTACAGCACAAGCGCTCTCTTATCCATCTCTGGCGATCATGCTGGCCAACGCTGCTCCATCCAAGAAGGTTCTCGGCACATTGAATGGCGTAGCAGCTTCCTCGGCAAGTTTGTGCAGAGCATTCGGTCCCACATTATCAGGATTGGTGCAATCACTAGGGCTGTCTGTGGGAGTCCTCGGTCTTCCTTGGTGGGCGAACAGCTTCGTTGCACTTATTGGTGCCGTTCTGAGCTTGCGCATGGTCGAAGAGAAGCGCCGCTACTCAAAAGCTCAAGAAGCAAATCTGGACTCGGAAGATCTACCTTTCTTGGACGCGGACGTGCTTGAGAGCGTACCTTCAGAAGACCTCCGCAACTGAATCACTCTCGCTTTCGATCGATACAAAAGAACCCTACGACTCACGCAATTCCTTCCTTACGACTAATGTGCAAAAGTCTCCACCATTCCGAGTCAGCATTCTTTCTACAATCATTTCCGATTCGATTCAAAAAGTTCATCTAGATGAAAGCAGTTTTGCGGCAGGCTCCGTATCCATCACGAAGCGATCTGAGATCCGCTTTAGAGGAATATTCTACATCCTTACCTTTGGAAAATAGGTCTTTTGGGCGTTTTATTTGTATTTTGGTTTTTGGTTGCAAGCACCAGGCTTTTGGGGTTGGGGGCAGTTGGCGCTTTATACCCGTTTTCTGCTTTATTCGGGGACAGTTTTTGGCTGTGGAAGGGGAAGACAAAGGGGCGTTTGCGCGTTCGTTCAAAGAACGCGACCTGGATCATCGAGTTATTCACATTCGCTGTAACATGATACGAGTAGTTTAGTTGCGATTTGATACTTCTGATAGATAGTGCTGGATGCTCGAATTGAATGTCCATGTCAAACCATCTCTTCCTTCTAACATTAGACAACATGTCAACCTCAAACACTGTTCGCTAATCGCACTCTCAACACATCTGCCATCTTGATATATGTAGTAGAATACCTTCGTGTTACCATCAAGATAAGATAGGCCAACCCCGCGCACCGGTTGACAGGCCCGGCGGGGCGATAAGCATGCCGATCAACCTCCAGCATCATAAGCCATCTTCTCAAACACACAACACCGACTGTCTCACAATTGTTCTCACATCTACCATTCCCTCGACTTACACACAGAACCAAACATGTCCAGCAAAACCGCAGTCCTGACCTCAAAGGCACCAAAGCCCCTCCCCGGCATCTACAGCCAAGCCATCGTAGCCAATGGCTTCGTCTACTGCTCCGGAGCCATCGCCATGGACGCCGAAACCGGCAAACTGATCGATGGAGATATCACTGCTCATACCGTATGTATCCTTTCCCTCTGATGTCTCTCTAGAAAGCTACAAACGTTGATACTGTTGTAGCACAAATGCATCCAAAATCTCACTGCTGTGCTCGAGGAAGCGGGCACGGAGATCAACAAAGTCATCAAGGTCAATGTGTTTCTGGCTAGCATGGATGATTTTGTGAAGATGAATGAGGTTTACAAGACTTACTGGGGTGATGTCAAGCCGAGTAGAACGTGAGTTGCTCGCAGAGCTGGAAGCAATTTGTTGCGTATGCTAATGTTTTTGATAGGTGTGTGGCTGTCAAGACATTGCCGATGGGTACGGATGTTGAAATTGAGTGTGTTGCTGTGCTATAGAGAGTGGATATGGGTGGTGGAGTGATGATGGTGTACACAATCAGGAAGCGTCTGAAACTGAGCCGTTGAATATCGAAGACAAATGCTGACCCTGTCCTGAAGAGCTGACAGGGTGGTACCTTCTACAACTATCCAGGACACAATTGCTCCTTCTCAGTCACGTCCACATAGCAGCTGTAAGTTATCATCGTATCCAGAACAACGCAATCATGTTAGGCTCAATACAGCATAACGTGTGACATTGACAAGCGTACATTGCGTTGACTGCGCCTCGGTCGGAAGTTTGAGCTGGGCTTTGTCCAGGTAGCCCCTCACTAAGAACACGGCAATAGTCGCCTCTCTGCGGACAACTCCACCGATCTGACAAACATTGTGCATTTTTACAGGCCGGAGTACTCCAAGCATGGCAGTGAGGGACGGCTAGAAGTGACAACAACTGGCATAAGGGGTCGTGAAACCATCAAAGATCCCTCCCTATGTGCTAAAGTATGTAACTTGACTCTCACGCGGCGATGTGCATCGTTCGTTCCAGCCATCAAAATGCACAATAATTTTGAGCAAGGGGACGTCATCCACAGAGAGCGACTATTTGACGCTCTCTCCTTGGACCTGGCTCTACTTTCGAGAAGCATCGTGCGTCTCAACAGCAGTATCAGTGACAAACCTTTAGCACATGGGGAGGTCATAGTAGAATTGTTTACATTATTTTCCCGCGAACAAAAACACAGCCGGAGCAATTCTATCCGAGGCTATACACGAATAAGGTTAGCGGCTATTTCAGACCCTCCAAAACGCGTCGTTCCGACGTCCTTCTCCGCCTGCGCAAAAACCCAATGACCGGGCCTTATCAGTGCATGATCAGATATCGGGCATAAGAGAACAGGTGTGGACAACACACGACGAGTCATTATCACCCGAGTCGAAACGTGCGAAGCTCAAGACCACTGCATTACACTTGCACGGAAAAAGGGAGCAACACTAAAAGGCCAACTGCTTTCGGATCCACGTGTGTCCAATTCGGTGTGCCCAGCAAGAGGGAGCCTCTCCGCGTAGCCGCTTCGCGCTTGCGTTCCTGAGCGATGCCGACCGCGAAATGAATTACACTACTACCAATTCGTCCAACAAGAAGAAGCGTGCCAATCCGCAGGTCACTGACGGTGCTGATGATGCCGTCGAAGGTGGTTCTGGGGATGGTGTTGCCGCGACTTCGAATGGCGCGTCTTCAGCTTCGTCATCCAACTTTCGCAATGTCAGCGCGTGTAATCGATGCCGACTAAGGAAGAATCGCTGCGACCAGAAACTGCCGGCGTGTACGAGCTGCGAAAAGGCAAATGTCAAGTATGTTTCAGATTATGATAATGTTATCAGCTTGACTAACTGGTATCTCAGGTGTGTTGGCTTCGATCCCGTCAGCAAACGCGAGATACCCAGAAGGTAACAATTGATCAAATCAAAGTCTATAGCTTGGTTGTGCTGACCTTGGACAGTTATGTTTACTACTTGGAAAGTCGAGTACAGCATCTGGAATCTCTGTTGCAATCTAACGACATTCCCTATGCGCCAACGGATGACTTTAGCATGAGCGTGACAGCTCCTACTTCTCCTACAATACCGTCTGCTAGCGAAGCGGTAGTTGTAGGCGCGCAAAAGTATCTCGACACCAATGTCGCCCCGACTTCAGCTGTATCAACGGAGCAGACCGAGCAGAAACACTTGTCCAACCTCGTTCACAACATAGGAATGGTCTCTGTACAGGGCGCATCGGATGCCAGGTATCTTGGATCTACTTCTGGAATATCTTTTGCCAGAGTCGTATTTGCCGCAGTCAAGAGCTCCGTGTCCGGTTCAACCTCTGAACGTGGCGGTGTTCGACCTTCGAAGCCTCTCACGAGTGGTGCAGCTACGGGAGGTACTACCATGAGAGACTCTTTCTTTGGACTTCAGACAAAACCCGCCATCAAGCCAGCAACATTCCCTGATAAGGATATCGGACGAAGGCTCATGGAGCTGTATTTCGAGCACTCCAACCCTCAAATACCAATCCTTCATCGTGGAGAGTTCATGGCTCTGTTTGACAAGGTGTATGCGACCGAGGAGAAGAAGAGAACGCCACGAGAACTATATATGCTCAATATTGTCTTTGCCACTGGTGCCGGAGTGATTTTGGAGGCCTCTGACAAGAATAACGATGCGGAAGCCGCCGCTGATGGCAAAGGTGGTCAGAGCCGAAAAAGGCAAAAGCTGTCTCACGAGCAGTCCCGACCCGAAGAGTACCACGCTTCAGCCATAGTACATCTGGAATCATTCCTCGGGTCATCTTCTTCTTCACCGGAGGGAATAGGCAGTGGTCTCGAGGAGTTGCAGGCTGTTCTCCTGCTAGCAGGATTTGCGTTGCTCCGTCCCGTTGCGCCAGGTCTCTGGTACATTGTAGGAGTAGCAGTACGTCTCGCTGTGGACCTTGGTCTACACAACGAAGATCCGGAGGCTTCTGCAGAAGTCAGCGACGAAAAAGGCCAGACAGAGATGACAAGCGCCGCGAGAGAGGAGTACGGACGTCGCCAGTATATCAGAGACTTCCGAAGGAGGTTGTGGTGGTGTGTATACTCGTTCGATCGCCTGGTGTCAACTTGCGTTGGCAGACCTTTCGGTATCACGGATCAAGTCATCACCACTGAGTTCCCGACATTACTTGATGACAAGTATATTACACCCAGTGGTTTCTTGACACCGCCGCAGAACGAATATGGTAGCATACCGAGCTATAAGCATGTCTCATATCATTACTTCAGACTTCGATTGTTGCAGTCCGAAGTGTTGCAGGTCTTGCAGCATCGCCAAACTCAGCAATTCAGAGAAAGAGGAACCGTCAACGGAGCAAATCGATGGATGCATACGGATCTTCCTTCGCCATTTTTGTCGAGATACTCCAGCTTCAGGGAATGGCGAGGCGACATTGACCGAAGGTTATATGAGTGGATTGAGTCATCACCCACCCAAACGATGACCGGAGTCGCGTTCTCACCACTGTTCTTAGAACTCAATTACTGGCTAACTGTAACAATGCTCTATCGCCAGTCTCTGTCAGTACCGCCGTCACTTGCTGGCGAGCTAGATGCATCAACCGGAGATGATGTGACCAGTCCTGGCCATGTTGACTACGAAGAAGAGGACGAGGAGATGGTGTTCCTGAAGGTGGCTGAAGCTGGCCAGAAGACGCTCAAAATCTACCGACAACTGCATCGTGTGAGATTGGTCAACCACACATTCCTCGCTACCCATCACCTATTCATGTCCGGAATATCTTTCCTGTATGCCATCTGGCACTCGACGGTTGTCCGATCCAAGCTCACGCTGGATGACGTCGACTTCACAATTCTGGCAGCGACATCTGTACTTGGAGACATGATTGAGAAGTGTCCTCCAGCTGAAGCGTGTCGAGATGCTTTCGATCGTATGAGTAAAGCTACCATCGCGATGGTTGAGCAAACGACGGGATTTGGATCACAAGCTCTGAGGTACATTGCACAAGCGCAAAAAGTGCAGCAACATTCGGTAAATGCTGCATCTAGTGATCCTAGCCCTAGGCAGCCCAACGCAAATCCAGCGATGCCGGTTGTCAACCAAAGCAGGCCACAACAGCAACAGCAGTCGCAACAAGCTAGGAGACCCATGCCTCGATTTGACATGAATCTCCGAGATTTGTTTACTGATGATGAGTCCACCAACCGACCATCCGCCCAGAGGCGAGCGCCTTTCCCTGTAGCTCGGGCTCAAAACCCAGCTATCAAGCGTGAGGGAGGGCAAGGCTTCCCAAACACGCCTGCAGGGCCCGCATACCAACAAAATCAAATCTCACCTCGTTTGTATGCACCTAGTCCACCGATCGACCCATCTCTACAGTCGACACCACCACCTTTGGCCAGACAATCACCCAGCCAACACCATTACTACCCCCGAGGAGGACAGAATTACGTAGGACCTGGACCGCAGGGAGTGCCGGGTCATCTGGAAGGCTTCGAGTTTCTGCAAGACTTTCAACTTCCAGATCAAGGTGGAGTAGTTGGACAGCCAGGACAAGCACCAGCGAACTATGGAGAATTCGACATGGGCTTTGGGGCAGGCGGACTTGCATTCGACGGTGGTGGTCAGCCATGGGACGAGAATGGAGGATTTGACCTATTCGATGGATTCTTCTTCGGTGGAACGAACGGAGGTGGTCAGAGGTAACAAAAAGTAGCGGCATGTTTTGTGAAATCTTTATACCCGTGGTTTACATTGTCAATTTATTCCAATGTCTTTGATGGTGCAGCGGAGTTAAGGACAGTCAAAAGGGCAATTGCAAGCGCGATGGCCCGTGCATTTGCGGGAGTCGAGCTTCGATTTCTCTTTTGGTGACGTTCGAACCGAAATAATTCGTTCTCATACCTTTTTCATAAATCAATCATGCCGCGCGGAAAAGGAAGAGGAGTAAGTGTCATGAAAGCATCTCATCATCTACGGCGACTAACAAACTGGCAGAATTGGGGCAAGAACAAGGGCAAGGGCCGTGGAGGTGGCGGCAACAACTGGTCGACTGAGCGCAAGTCGTACGCCGAAGTGCCCAAGGTCAACGAGCAGTTCGAGAGACTATACAACGACCTCAACATTGTACCCGAAGGAGAGGAGCGCGAACAGTTCTGGGCTGCTCTGAGACGCGAGCTGCCCAACTCGTTCCGCTTCTGCGGCAGCAAAGGGTATGATTAGCACCATCAGAGATCGCGAAAAGCTGTGGCTGACTTTTCGCTAGGCATGCGCTTGCCGTGCAAAAGAACCTGGACGAACATTTCATCCCCCAAATCAAGTCGATGAAGTTCGACGAGCAAAATGTCGAACCTCCGATGCCCATCACCTGGTATCCCAACCAGCTCGCCTACTACATGACCACTCCTAAGAATGTCATTCGCAAATTCCCTCCCTTCGCCGCTTTCCAAAAGTTCCTCGTCTCCGAGACCGCCGTCGGTAACATCAGTCGTCAAGAAGCTGTTTCTATGATTCCCCCGCTTCTCCTCGATGTCCAGTCGCACCACACCGTTCTCGATCTCTGCGCCGCACCTGGAAGTAAGAGTGCTCAATTGGTTGAGATGCTGCACGCTGGAGAAGAATCGCGTATACGCAAGGCTACAAAGCAACACCAGGATGGTCAAACCGATCCCACTGGAGCTGCTGACGAGACTGTGGAGGGCAACGACTGGAGCGATGATGGCAGAGCTACCGGACTTTTGGTCGCAAACGACGTCAACTACCAGCGCGCTCAGATGCTGGTCCACCAGGTCAAGCGTTTGAACTCCCCCAACTTGATTGTCACCAACCACGACGCTACCATGTTCCCCTCGATTGAGCTTCCTTCGGACCCTGTTCCTGAGGGCCAAAAGAAGCAGGGCAAGTGGCTGAAGTTTGACAGAATTCTTGCCGATGTTCCTTGCTCTGGCGACGGTACCTGCAGAAAGAACCCCAACATCTGGAAGGACTGGATTCCTGGCAACGGTCTTGGTCTCTACATCACTCAGGTCCGCATTCTTGTTCGTGCTCTTCAGATGCTCAAGGTCGGTGGTCGCGTCGTCTACTCGACTTGCTCGATGAACCCCGTCGAGAATGAGGCCGTCATCAACAGCGCCATTGACCGCTGCGGTGGCATCGAGAAGATCAACATTGTCGATGTCAGCAACCAGCTCCCCGAGCTCAAGCGTTACCCTGGATTGAAGGAGTGGAAGATCATGGACAAGGAGGGCCGTACCTGGAACTCTTGGGAGGAGGTGGAAGACGCAAAGTCAAAGAAATTTGAGGCTTCGCTTGAGCGTGTCGTCTCCGGCATGTTCCCTACCCCTGGCCAAACTCTCCCTCTTGACCGCTGTGTTCGTGTCTACCCCCACCAGCAGGATACTGGTGGTTTCTTCATCACCGTCCTTGAGAAGAAGTCGGAGATCAGAGCCAAGCCCGAGTCTGAGACCAAGGCTACCAACAACACTCCTTCAATCGTCTCTATCGCAAAGGAGATTGTAGCCAAACCCGAGTCTGAGGGTGTCATTCCCAAGCTTGAGACCATTGAGGACTACGCCCCCTCAAGCAACCACACTGTTGAGACTGGAACCGCTTCTGCTGCTCAACGCCAGAACAAGGAGGCTATCGAGGACATCGAGCCCGCCTCTAACAAGCGCGGTCTTGAAGATGTCGGCGACTCTGCCGCCCAGGATATCAAGAGAGCCAGAACCGAGAAGGATGAAGGTGCTGGCCCCGGTGCCATCGGCGAGGTCGGTCAAATGGAGCACTGGCCCATGCCTCCTTCCGCCCCTCTGAGACAGGATGAAGTCGCTGCCGAAGACGCAACCTCCGCAGCAGCACCTCGTGGTCGCCGCAACAACCAGCCCCACGAGGAAGCCTTCAAGTACCTCTCCGCCGACCACGAAGAACTCGACGGCATCTTCGACTTCTACCAACTCTCTTCCCGCTTCCCCCGCGACCGCTTCATGGTCCGCAACGCCCTCGGTAACCCCGTCAAGGCAATCTACTACACCACCGCTCTGGCCAAGGACATTCTGACCAAGAACGAAGGCCGCGGTATGAAGTTCGTCCACTCCGGTGTCAAGATGTTCGTCAAGCAAGATGCACAAGGTCAAGACATCTGCCGCTGGCGTCTGCAGAGTGAAGGTCTTCCCATCGTTGAGGGCTGGGCTGGTGAGAACAGAATCATCCGCTGCTATAAGCGTGAGACTCTGCGTAAGCTTTTGATCGAGATGTTCCCGCGTGTCAGCGGTGAGCATTGGAAGGAGCTCGGCGAGATTGGTGAGAAGGCCAAGGATATCGGCATGGGATGTTGCATCCTGCGTGTCGAGCCCTCTGACCAAGAAGATGGCTTTGAGTAAGTTTCTTGACCATGTCCCCAAACACAACTCTGAACCATTTGCTAATATCCTATTCCCTCGCAGTGAGAGATTGACACTACCTCTCTGGCGCAGTATCTCTTCCCTCAACCTCATGCTGCCAAAAGAAGAACGCCGCGCCATGCTCCTCCGCCTCTTCAAAGACGAATCCCCCCTCATCGACCACAGCCAACAGCCCAACCGCAAGAACGGTCCCGCAGCCACAGCAGACCCCACCGTCTCTTCCACCTCCGCCCCGGAAACCATCATCGATAACAGCGATGGCGGTGTAGCGTTAAACGACGTGGACGCAGACATGGAAGACGCGGATGCCACCGCCCCCATCGGTGCCAGTGGCGTGGGCACGGAAGAAGATGCCATGGCCGCGGAAGATGCACTCAGAGCTGAGCAGCAGGTCATCGCTGATGAGGATCAAGTTGTCGGTGCGGCGCCCGAGCGTGAAGGTGAGGGTGATGAGGTCAACACTACCGTTTAAAGTGTAGGTGGGGGCAAAAAGTCATGGAACTTCGATACAGGCGGGGAGTTTTTAGGAATGTGAAATGAAGCGGAGATATTTTGACGTCTTCTCTTGCAACTATCTAATCTTGGTTTCGTGATTGTGTTTTTTATCTTTATTGTCAACTCTTCCTCCTTCGGGTCACGATGTTCTTGAATGTGGTTGTGTGTCTGATCGTCTCGCTCTGCACACAGCGATAACATGTGACAGTAAGAAAAGGATTGGAGAAGTTGAGTGGAAAGGAAAAGATGACAATGATAGAATACTATGGAAATTGCACTAGCTACATACATATAAAACAGGGGTATAGGTCTCTGCAACGCAGCAAATGAAAACACAATCCAAACATTAGGAAAAAGTGGTAGATCGTTCAAAAGGAGAAAGACAAGAAAAGAAAAGATAACCAAAACGCCCAATGTATCATGTCCTTCGTGATGTTGAGATCCTCCTTGTAAATGGGTATAAATTTATTTCAACAAACCGCCGACGTCTTGTAGACTTGGATCGTCACTGTCAGTTCTCGGCTGAGCGGTTGGTACTGATCGTCGCGGGGGCGCCTGATCATCCGGCGGTATACTCGACGGAGGCGCTCTTGTGGTAGGCGATATAGGTTCCAGCTCGAATCTGCTTGGTCGGGGTCCGCTGCCTTCGAGAAGGCCACCCACGTCATCTGTGCTCAATGCATTGCTGTTCTCGCGTTGACGCTGCGGCTGTGATACTGGTCGTACGACAGGCCCATCTCTACTATTTGAGGGACGCGATCGTGATCGCTCTCGGTTTCCAGAAGCTCGACGGGATCGTGTTCGCGTCAGTGTGAGTCTTCCTCCAAGATCTGAGAGTATGTCATGCGTCGGTCTGGAGGGTCCGGGAGATGTTGGGGTGCGCGGAGTCGAGAAAGCAAAGTCTTGTGTTGTGGTACCGGAAGAATCGTGTCGAGGCTCACCACTACCCAGCAGTCCACCGACATCAAAGAATGATACGCTTTGACCTGTTGCTGTCGAAGCAGTCGTAGAAGAGGGCTTGCGCAAGGCATCGGCGCTGTCATGCGGACTCGGCGGAGTGTCACTTGCATCGGCGGGCGACATCATGGCGTGATGATGCTGGACGGGCTTCTTCAAGTTGGTTGGTGTAAGAGCAACTGGCGCAGGTCTAGGCATAGAAGACTCTGAATCACAGAGCTCGTCGGGCATACGACAGCCCATCTGCCTGAACAAGGCTTCCTCACTATCGCGGTGTAGAGATGCGATGGTGGCACGACGAGTGTCGGCGCGTGATATTGTGTCCATAGTGCCCTCGGGCCTGTATTTATTTCTCTTGACTCCTCGATCCTTTACGAAAGTGCCTAGGATGACGGCGTTGGAGACAGCGGCAGAGGCGAGAATCTCGGCAGAGGCCCACACTGTGCGGTATTGCTGGCGTCCATGATGTTCGATGACATTGGGCATGCGCATGCCTGTGATGACTATAAGGGCGACGGAGAAGCTGAACAGGCAGACGAGGGAGAGTTTGCGCTTTAGCGGGATCTGAGAGCGCAGTACGATGGGAATAGGGAAAGCGACTAGTAGAACATCGGTGATCATGTCGGCGGTGCCCATGGTGATGAGTTGTGCATATCCCTGTCTGCACTGAGGGCCTGGGTCTGGCACGACTTGCCAATACTGTACTGCTGTTAGACTGGGTCATACGAGTCCTGGCTGTATGTAAGTGGCTTACATGATCGAAGGGCTGGCATTCGGCGAGAGTGGCTATCACAACAGCAATGAAGGTCGCTACCAGGAAGATGCGTATACAATGGAGGGTAATCTCATAACTGCGCCTCCAGATGGCACTTGTTATGCGCTTCAAGAATTCGGATACAGTGAACTTGCTGATCCAGATGAAAAGAGCGTAGTTGATTCGCGCAGCCAGGACCAGTTTCGAGCCTATTTGTCGGAGGTATGTTTCGTAGTCGGTCAAGTTCTCGGATTGAACATTGTTGGTTCCGTACATGAGGACGACATGAATCAAGCCCATGCGCGCAAGCAGAGGGATCAGACTCAAGGCCATGACCCGGTCTTCTTGGAACAGTCGTCCAGTCCGGATCTTCCTCCCAGCCAGGCGCATGAGGATGATGACGACGGCAAAGCCAGTACACCACCAGCTGAAGAGGAGCGTCGGCCAGTTTCCACGTCGAGTGCGAGGCTCCGGAGGGGCATTGTTCCATAGGCCCATTCTCTTGTATAAAGCCCACCGCCTCCGCAGAGGGGTGAGCGCTCAAGGTCGTTCCTGGGATACTATGTACCCACCAAGGGGAGAAAGCGAATGCGACGGGCCAGACTGCACCCTGAAGCCTCCTTGTCCGTAGTTAGGCGCTTGGACCGCCGTCTCCAGATGTTCGGGAGAAACCCACGTGCCGTCTGAACTCAAGAATCGCGCGATATTGATACGCCAGTCGCGCAGAAGGGAAGTGGCGATGGAGGAAGACTTGTCGTCCGTTGCACTCTGCAGTATGCTCGACAACAAGGAACAGTGAAGAGTGCATGTAATACGCAACTTGCCGAGAGATAGCAAGACATTTGACCAGCCCAGTAAAGGCCTATAACGCCACTGACCCAGTCTTGCTGCGATAAGCATCCACTCGTTGCGAATCCTTTTGCTGGACGAGGTCATGCAACCGCTGGATATATCGACTCGCTGCAACGATGCCCTAACGTCTTCCCAAAAGCAATACACATCGTACCTATCTTTTGTTATGCCTGTTGTCTTTGTCGCACCAAACTATCCCATCTACGAGTAATCTTTTGCATTACTGTTTCGATTACCTTTTCCCGATGACAGCTGAACGACACTTCCGACAGCCGCCCCATGAACATGTACCGCAGATCTTATGAGCCAAGAGACGCCTAATTCTGACCTTTGTGTGCTGCCAACATCACTTCCTCGAATCAGAATATCGCACTCTGTAACACAAAGTCTCCATCTCCCGCAGACTTAGATGCCCTTTCGTCCTACGAACCTGTCAGTCTTGAACCTGGCGGCAGATTGTACCTCGGCTCTGTCTCTCGGAGGCTTTCCTCCCCGAACGATTATCGTGCCTATCTCGTTGACAGCCACCTTCAAACTCTCCGGTCATTACACTGCCATTTCTGGAGACCAAAGATAAAGGGTCGCTTGAAATGGGTTTTGGCAGTGCTTCTCGGCACATGCAATTCCACGTTCGGTTTGATCCGACAATCAAGATCCGTCTGGCTGGCCGTGGCTGATGTCTTTACCGAGCGCCCTTTGGCTGGCTAATCTCCCCTGCGATGTTCAGATTTCAGACGGCGCACCTGACTGTATATTTCTCGCTCGTCTCCTAAACGACACCTGTGGCCCTCATTCTTGCGGACTCAGCGCATGCCGTGTCTTGGGCGCACTGGTTGCTAACACATATCTAATCATAGAGATGGATGGTTATCTTGAGACCTCAGAGGGGGCCAGTTGAGAGTTCAACCTTCCAACTCTGTCATTGGGCCTTCTCCGAGTTCTAGACATCGTCATGCATTTTGACAACTAGTAAGAGACCCCGCTTCGCATCCTGAAACGCCGTCTGCTGCTGAAACTGCCACTCTATATAAAAGCTTGGCATACTCTTGCTTTACACCTCTATATATAGTGAGTACTTGAAGAAGCCCTGAGGAAGCCCTACTTTGCAAGCGATGCCTCGAGCCTTCCGCCTCGACATGAATTCCCGTACGGAGTAATATGGATGTCGCTTTCTTTGGCTCAGTCTCGACTCGCATGTGCAGAGGGGTTACTAGAACATAGGTATATCATGCACTCCCACCCCGGTGTGTTCTGTTGGCCTCGGACCACTCTCTCTTGTCACTCCTTTGTTACCCTTCTCTCCATGCACTAATTCGTAATGCGTTCATTCTTTTCTACTATTGCCCTGCTGGGCTCCCTTCCAGGACTCCTGGCACTTCCTACTAAGGGAGACGTTCAAGTTCAGTCCCTCGAGAAGCGTGGTGCTCGCACTGCCGCTCCAAAAGGATGTCTCTCTGTCGGCTCTGGAGCCACTTACACCACTATCGCCTCTGCCATCAAGGCTCTAGGCAGTTCCAAAAACGACGCATGTCTCTACATCAAGAGTGGAACCTACAAGGAACAGTTGACTATCGACTACGCCGGTGCTCTGACCTTCTACGGAGAGACTGCCGATACATCGAGCTACAAGTCCAACAAAGTCTTGATCACCCATGGCATCAGCTCTCCAGCTGCAGGCAGCCTGGATGCAAGCTCCACCATGAACATTAGAGCAGTGAACTTCAAGATGTACAACATCAATGTTGAGAACAGTTTCGGAAAGGGTGCACAAGCTGTTGCAGTCACTGCAAATGCCAACAAGCTTAGCTTCTACGGTTGCTCTTTCCTCGGTTACCAAGACACACTCTATGTCAAAACCGGCACTCAGTACTACTCGAACTGCTTGATGAAGGGTGCCGTTGACTACATCTTTGGAGACGCTTCAGCCTGGTTCGATTCATGCACTATCATGAGCAACGGTCCTGGCGCAATCACCGCTTCGTCTCGCACCACGAGCGATGACACTGCGTGGTATGTCTTCAACAACGTCAATGTCATCTCTGATGGCACAGATCTTGTCGGCAAAGTCTTCCTTGGTCGTCCTTGGAGAGTTAACGCAAGAGTCATGTTCCAGAAATCTCAACTCTCAAACGTTGTCAATGCCGCCGGTTGGACTGAGATGGCTGATGGTGCCACTCCCAGATACTACGAGTACAAGAACTCTGGTGATGGCTCCAACACTTCCGAGCGCAAATGGACAATCAATGCCTCCGCCGCCATCAGCATCAACACCGTGCTTGGAGACAGCTACAGTTCTTGGGTTGATCAATCTGGTACCGGCTCCAGCTCTTCTTCCACTTCAACAACCGTCTCAAAGACCGCCGCTGCAAAGCAAGTCACCCCTGCTAAATCTGCAGTCGCCCCTGCTAAATCTGCAGTCGCCAAAGGTCCTGTTTGCACTCCTACTGCCGGAGGTGCTGCTACCAAGGATGATACCCCGGCCATCTATGCTGCCATTCAGAAGTGTGGAAACGGTGGAACAATCGTGATCCCTGCTAGCAAGACTTACTATCTCAACACTGTCCTCGAGTTTGACGGGTGCAAGTCGTGCGTCTTCCAGCTTGACGGTACCCTAAAGGCCTCTGATGATCTCACCTACTGGGAAGGCAAGACTGCTATCCTCCACCTGAAGAGTGTTCCTGGTCTCACCTTCACTGGAGCTGGAGTCATCGATGGAAACGGTCAAAAGGCTTGGGATCACTTCGCTACCGATAGCTCCTACAAGCGTCCCACTCTCTTTTACATCGATGGTGGCAACAACATCAAGATGGATGGTTGGACCATGATCAACCCTCCCAACGTCTTCCACTCTGTCAAGGGCAATGCTCTCAATATCGCTTACTCCAATCTCAACATGTCTGCCGTCTCGACCTCGAAGAATCTTCCAAAGAATACCGATGGTAAGTAAACACATTTGACGACCATCTTGAGCCTCAATTGACCATCATTCAGGATTCGACATTGGTGCCTCAACATATGTCACCCTGACCGACATCACCGTATTGAACGATGATGACTGTGTTGCCTTCAAGCCCGGCTCTAACTTCACCACTGTCATTGGTATCACCTGCACAGGCTCTCACGGGCTCTCCGTCGGCTCTCTCGGAAAATCCAACGCCGACGCCGTCTCCAACATCTACGTGTCAGATGCCACCATGATCTCTTCCTCAAAGGCCGTCGGCATCAAGACCTACCCCATGGGCAACGGTCACGGCATCTCCACAGTCACCAATGTTACCTACACCAACATCAAAGTCCAAAATTCCGACTATGCCATTCAAATTCAGAGCTGTTATGGTGAAGATGGCACTTACTGCGAGACCAATGGCAACAATGCTGTCTTGAAGGGAATTGTATTCGAGAACTTCTCCGGCACTACTAGCAAGAAGTATTCGCCTACTACTGCTAATTTAAACTGTGGAGCCAAGGGAACTTGTGATGTCAAGGTTAAGAATTATGCTGTCAAGGCTGGCTCGGGGGCTGGACAGGTTCTTTGCAACAATACTCCTGGAAGCCTGGGTGTCACTTGTACAAAGGGTGCTTCGGGGTGAGATGGTCTCAGCAAGACAATCAAGTTCAAGTGAGACTCTCAAGGACTGTTGTTGTTGTTGTCTCTCAGTACGTCCAAATTCAAGATGTCTCAGGGGCCATCTTCGCTGGATTCTTGCTGTTGAAAGGTGTTGCTTCCTCATCAATTATTCATATGTTCATCTTCAACACCTCATCGCAAAGTTTCACCATAATACGCTCCTGCTATTCCTCGAACATATTCATGATGGCTCAGCCGCGCAATTACTTCAACGACAAGAGTTTCTCAGATGTGATGATCAAGTTCGGAAGGCATGAGTTTCACGCCCATAGAGTGTTCCTCGCTGGATGCTCGGCACAGTTTGAGAAGGAGATGGTCATTGATCCAGTAAGCCTTCCCTGCCTTCTGAAGCTTTGTTGATAGCCACTCACAATCGATCAGGAAACAGATATGGCAGTTATCAACCTCAAGGCTACGCACGACGCAAAAGCAATCTATGTGATGTTGAAACATTGCTACGGGATAGCCTGGAAAATACCATCCACCCCCGCATACCTCTACGACTTCGACTTTGTTCTCACCGACTACAATGTAGCAAACACATACGGGATTTCCGACTTGCACCAACAAGCCAGGAAATTCTGCTGCAACCTGGTTTCTGACTTCTTCCTACCACAGTATTGTAATTATCGCGAAATGATCACCAGTCCCTTCATTCGAGCTCTGATGAGGGTACTCGGTCCCACAGCAGTAGGCGTATCCGATTCATTCCAGGAGGAAGTATTCGAAGTCGTATGTCATGGTATGACACACCTGTTTGAAAACAACGGATTTGTGCGGTTGTTTGCGAGAGGGATGTTCTTTAATGAAGCTTATGCAGTCAGGTTTGCTCAACGGATCCGGGATAAGTTGCTTGCTCGCGAATGGAATGGCAATTCGACGGGTGAATATGACTCTTCGGATGATGATGATGATGATGATGATGTTGAGAGTTGTTCGGCCGAGTCCTCGTCGGAGGATAGCTCGGTTATGCCATCTGGTGAGATATCCACGGCAGAGGAAGTGGAAGTGTAAGTCAACGCCCTCTATGCTGAAAAATGCAAAATCTGACACAGCACAGCCACCGCGACTACTTCAACAACAAAACCTTCTCTGATATCATTCTAAAATTCGGCCCTTCAAAATTCACGCCCACAAAGTAATCCTAGCGAGCAACTCGGTTTGGTTCGAAAAAGCCTTCTCCAGCGGTTTCTCAGTCCGTCTATTCTTCCCCCCATTTCCCATATCCTCAGCTAACAAAGTCCCAGGAATCAACACAAACAACAATCGACCTCGGCAACGAAGAAGATCCAAAACTCCTTTTCGCAATGCTAAACCATTTCTACAATGACGACTACAACAACCACATTGGTCAAAACAACCCTATTCGCGATCACTCAATCTTACATCTAGAAATCTTCTTGCTGGCAGACATGTATGATGCTCCTTCCCTTCGTGATGCGGCTAAACAGCGTTTCATCAAGGGTATGACTAATGCGGCAAAATGGCATTCGCCTATTCATAATGAACAGATTGAGGTTTTTCGGAGAGTGGTTGGGCTGGATGCGGTGCAATTTGCGGATGTGTCGTTGCAGGAAGAGACGTTTTGTGTGTTGGAGATGTATGTGAGGGAGGTTATGCAGACGCCTAGGGTGGCGATGCTGGTTGGGAGGGGTGAGATGTTCAGTCAGGAGTTTGCTGAGAGGTTTGCGAAGAGGATAAGTGCGTTGTTGGAGTGATGAGAGATCGTGTTGAGTTTTGAGTTGACGTGAATGTAGCTGTCTATATATCGACAGAGTCTACAGACTCATCAGAAGGTATCTGACATAGAGATCGCAATATGTGAATTTTAGAGCTCTAATATTGGTATGATCGTCCGAAGAAGGAAATGAGAGTCACATCTCCAGCTGATAAGCACCAGTGTTCGAGGTTCTGTCCCCATTCGATGAGTAGTTGAGAAGCCGTACAGGGAGATGATCTTGATTTCAAGTCTTTGTTGGGTTGACTATTTTGAACATGCCGGCTCGCTTTAATACGAGTTTTGACATTTCTGATGCCAGTCAAAGGTCGTGCGAAAGAAGCCGCGAATCTGGACATTCTTCATGAATCTTCTCTTTGATCACTTGCTTCACTTCCTTCCGCCAAGCATCTTTCATTTGGTTGTTGTGATCGTTCTTCTACCAGCAAAACGGGCTTCCTAACTCCAATCCGCAATCTTCATCTAAGAAAGCAACAATGGCTCTCGATGCGCGCCCAAAAGGCCCTCGGTGTGTCTATCACCTTGCAAGGATGGTGAATTGATGCTGATATATGCGCAGCAAGCTTCACATGTTCTACAACAGCCAATCCCTCTCAGATTGTGTGGTCAAATTCAGCAACCGAAGAGTGTTTGCCCACAAGCTAGTGCTTGTTCAAAACTCCGTCTGGTTCGACAAAGCGCTTCTCGGCGGCTTCAAGGTTCGTGTTTGAAACGTCACGATTTCTGGATCTGTTTTCTGATCGTCAATTAGGAGGCTGGAGAGTTTGTGATCAATCTTGGAGACGATGATGATCCGAACGATGTCGAAGCTATGTTGAAATACTTCTACCATGGCTCTTACACCACGCCACTCATCACTGCGCCTGGTCAGGACAATCTCGGCAAGCACTTGGCAATGTACCTACTTGCAGACATGTATGACGCTCCAGCTTTGCGCAAAGAAGCTTCCACTCTCTTGATCGCATGTCTCAAGGTCTTGATCGATGGAGAGGGAAGGCCCGGAAGGACCATCGACTATTCGGCCATCTCATCAATCAAGCAGATTCTCGGCCCTGGAGCTGGCGACTTCGCCGACAAAACCTTGCAGGAAGAGGTGTTTCAGCTGGTCATCGCAAACATTAACCGCATGTACAAGAATCAGCTCTTCCGGCAACTTCTGAGCAGTGGAAAAATGTTCGATGAGGACTTTGGAATGAAGTTTGCTTGCAGGACTGGCGAGATGCTTGGAAGGTTCTATGGTTCTATCCCTGATCATCGCTAAGGTTTATCGAGAATGGGTAGGGATACGTGGCTAGGCAGTCATTCTGGTTGACGGCTTTGTTGCAGTCATGTTTCTCACGTGTAACAAAGAGAAGTCATCGCGCGCGCATAGGAGGAGAGAAATCCGTGGCATCTGTGGGAAGTGATAATGATACCAGTCTAGACTCTGAGCTCCGGAACCGGGATGCAGATCATGGGAGGCAGGTGCGATGTTCTGAAATAGCTCGAATTCTACGTCGTGACTTCGGTCCTGATGACCAATGATCAATTCAAAACAGACAGTACCATTGCTCGTACTTCCTTCCTTCCCTGCAATTGTGAATTGATATTCGAGCGCGCCAAGAGTGAAGCAGTGAACACATGCAAGAATTCAACTTCATCAACACGATTCAAACCTGTTGGTTCATAATGAGGAAGTCTCACTGAGTGCACTTCACTTTCATCATTTACGTTCGGAAGTTTCACAATCACTCTGCGTCATCCTTGGGCTGTTCTCCCAGCACCTTTGCACCTTCTCTCCATCGTCTACACCATCACGACTCTTTCCATCGTCGAGCGAAGTTCTCTTTCAACACCCAAACAATCATGGCCAGCAGTACAGACACCAATGCCGGCGCATTGAAGAGGTGATTTGCTCTCTTCATTATTTCGATCTGACAACATCTGACACTGAACAGAAAGCGCAACTTCTTCAATGATGAAGAACTCTCAGATGTCATCATCAAGTTCGGTGAAAAGCAGGTCTTTGCTCATAAGGTCATCCTTGCAAGCGGTTCCATCTGGTTCGAGAAAGCCCTGCTGGGTGACTTCAGCGTAATGATTGTCACTATTCACATCGCTGTTCCTTCTAACATCAATCACAGGAAGCCAACAAAAAAGTCATCGAACTTTATGACGACGCCGTACCTGACGCTAGCATGGCTATGTTCAAGCACCTCTACGGTATGACCTATGGTAGACAAGAATATCCGAGACCCGAAGAAGACCTACCTGAATTCCATCTCGACGTCTTCATCTTGGGAGACAAGTACGACGTGCCGTGCCTTAGGCTGGCAGCTAGAAAAGCCCTGCTGGCACTCATGTCGAAAGAGTTTGAGGAAGATACTTTCTGGGACTCGTCTATCTTCGTTATTCAAAAGCTGCTCGGTCCTGATGCTGCCCAGCTTGCCGACAGATCCCTAGAATTACAGATGTTTGGTGGCTTCTGTGCTCCTTTGCTACATGTCGATGGAAGGGTCTCGCACGCCAGACTTCTTCTGCTTGACGATACCTTTCGGTCGGAGTTGGTGAGGGGAAAGATGCTTAAGCCTAGCATTGCGGACTTATCCATGAAGGGAATCATTGAAGTCCTTTGAGAGAGACCCTTCCATCGACATGTAGCAAAGGAGCACAGAAGCCACCAAACATCTGTACCGCCAGCTTCAGTCTAATCACTATCGAGCGAACCCATTCTCACATTCATCTGTTCCAGCGTTTGATCTTTGCAGTGTTTTGTTTGACCACAGAAAGAAAACCAGACACATTCGTTTCTGTCGCCCGCGCATAAGATATTTGAGCTGTGCAAATAGGACAATGGTCAAGTGCGTGGGGTTTGCTGAATGTGAAGAATGTATAGCAGAAGAGACAAACATTCCGCGTTCGGTGAGACATCTTCGAGGTTTGAGCTCGCAAATGCGTCTTGATGGCCAGGCATGGTGAAACAAAGTAGTAGAAAGGTCTCCATACTTGTGATATCAGCTCCTTTGAGACATGTCCATGCATTGGAACTGAATTTCAAGGCAACTTTTTGCCAGTCTGAACACATGGTATAACCCTGGATCGCTTTGTTGTGTTCTTGTATCATAGCGCGGTCTTTGACGTTCGTCTCACTCTCACAATCGATACATATAAGCTGAAGCTCAGGACTCTTGCATCCACTTCATCTTCTATCGACGTTCCACCAAGCAATATAATTGTAAGAACGACGTCTTGCCAACGAAAAAGTCGACATGGATTGGACAAATGACTTGTTGTATCAGAGGCCGGAACTCTTCACCTCAAAGTAGGTCTCCGAGCAGACATTGCTTCAGCAGCATATTCTAACATCTCTAAGAAAGCAGAAACTCTACAAAAATTCAGCTCTCTCGGATGTCATTGTGCAGTTTGGAGATTATCGTCTGTACGGCCACAAGGCTGTCCTGGCAAACGGAGGCTCTGTCTGGTTTGAGAAAGCACTTCTTGGTAATTTCTCGGTGAGCGAAGTGATTTGAAACCATTTTGGACGTTGCTGACTTTGAGATAGGAAGCTAAGCAAGACATACTTGATCTGGGGGAGGAAGACGATCCGGATGCTGTGTGTGCTATGATCAAGGATCTCTATGGAGATAACTACTTTGAGCAAGTCCCCGTCGACCGTGCCGAACATTTCGATAACTACCTGGCCGTATACACTATCGGCGACAAATACGACTCGGCGACATTGAGACAACAAGCACTGAACAAACTCCTCAGAAGTATCGAGTCCGAGCTCAGTTGTCGCGACATACCGGTGCCAGTGATCCACTTCATCCAAAAGATCCTGGGCCCCTCTGCCATGGTGTTCGGTGACAAGAAGATCCAAACAGGTGTCTTCCAGCTTGTCTTGGAGTATGTTTATGAACTCTGGACTGATAAGACTTTTGCTGCGCTTCTTATTAAGGGCGAGATGCTGGACAAAGAGTATGGTGGACGTTTCAGGATTGCTACACTAGGCAAGATGTCTTGAGCGTCGCTTCGAAAATCGTATGAGAGGTTAAGTTACTTTACCTTGAATACCAGTTACTTGACCCTTCGTAACACCAATCGGATGCTGAATTGTTGCTTTTTTGTGGCATGGTTAGACCTAGATAAAGAGCTATTTTACCTTGTGCAGATGCTGGAATGTAATCGAAGACGAGCACGATGCTTTCCGGTTAATCAGTGTGTATCATTAATAGAATTCCAAAGATATTAACTCATGAGGCAGTTCAAAGGCTGGATTCGACTGTAGAAAGTCAAAATGATTGGGAAGTCAAGGGCATTTACCGCTGAAAGAGGCTCCCTCTTTCGTTCCGGAGTTCAAGATCTTGAGTGGTCTCATTCTGCTTGGCAGTCAAGTGAGGCTTCTCGACCACGTCTTTCATCTTTGCCAAACTCAAGAAGAAATCATTGTCAATCCTTACATACCATCAACAAGACTTACGGAGATAGATCCAGGTTGGGATCCAGGAGATTGAAAGGGTGAGGGAAAGGTGCCACTGCAGACGAGATTGGTCCATCCACGATTATCCAAATCTGGAAGGATGACGCCCGGGGCGGAATTTAGCCGAGATCACCAAGTGCTTCTGTATCGTCGCAAAACGGCTCATTTTCACCCTCGCCTCGACCGCCAGCGACACAAGGTGTTCGGAATGTCCTCTGAGTCAAGTCGCTCGGTCCCAACGTACAAGTGATGTCTCCAATATAAAGGGAATGTGCGGAAGACACAGCTGCAGACTGCGAACTTGCGTGCCGCCGCGAGCCCCGCCACTCAACCAAAAGTCCGTGCGTCTATCTATCATGTTTTGCACAGCGTCGAGCTCGCCTTGTCTTCCAACTCTGTTTTTTCAACCTGAACTGCAATAATCTCATTCCATTCGAACGAAGATCATGCCCTGCGTTCGTGCCTATCGCACTCTTCCACGGTTCGCAGGAGACTCTGCCCTCTACAAAACATTTTCAGGGCACGCACATCAAACACTTTCATCCACGTTGGTCGCCAGACTTTCTGGTCTTCAGCAAATCGCGCTATAATTCGATTTTCTCGGCGTCAAGTACTTGAAAAATGGCAGAAGCTGGAAGATCGAAAGTTCGGACAATCGCTGCTTCTAAGTGAAATCAACACCGAAAGAAGAAAAGCGCTGAAGCGACACCAGGAGCTCAGAAACAAGGAAAACTTACAATTTGCTCTTGACGAGAGCGCCAGACTGGTGAAAACAATGGGCGAGAATCCTGCTGAATCGACGAGAACATGGCCTAAACACAAGCTTGTGGAATTCTACAACCTGGAGCTGAAACTTCTTGATGCCATGGCTATACTATACAATGATGAGCGAGCAGCAAAAGACCATGATGAACGCATGGCGCTACGAATCAAAGCTCGGAAAGTCTTGTTCCTCCTCGAACATGGCGACAGTCCTATGTCAAGAATTATATTTCGGATGTTCTATCAGGATGCCTCGGTTGCAGTAAATCTCTACTGCATTACGCTTTTTACATTTGCTCTGATCGTTGTGAAAACGTTTCATAAGACTACTGGCCAAAGAACGAACAGAGATTCTCAAAAAATATCCCGAGTTTCACGACCCGGAAATGTGTAAACAGGCAATTGACGAGTGCAATGCCCACATGGCATACATGCTCGCACAAGAAGGCAGCCTGGACCGAACACGACAAAAGATCACAGAGAACAGACAATCACGCGCCAAAGAAAGCGCCCACCAGAATTCCAGCCCATTCAGAGAAGCATGGAAAGTGCTCCAACATCAAATTGACCTGGACCTCAAAGCCCTCGAAGCATCAGTGATCTTCAACAAAGTTCATGACCTACATCGCTTTATAGCTCGAAGACGGATGCGTCAGATGAAGACGGCACACCAGGAAACACTTAGAAATCCCCGTCGCGCTTTTTGCATCGAAAAGATCAAGAAATTTCTTGTCATTGGCTGTGTGGTATATCCCGCGCTGGCCCTACACCGCGCATACGTTTTGCGACAGATCAGGCAGGCTTTGGGGGAAAGAGAGACTACGACGAAGAAGATGGGAAACGTGGACGAGCGTCGAGAGTCATGAGAAGTGGGTTTCTGATAGCAGCTCTGAAGCGACGCTCTGTTGTATTCATGTCGCATTACCGGGTCTGTTTGGCGGTGTTTATGCAGGTCATCGTAGTACAGATCGAACCAAAGCTGGCCAAGACAGGGTTGTCTGCAGGTGGCTGTGCCACATAGATAGCTGATCTGCATGGATACAATGTATTTTGGCCAGTAGACCACACTAGATAGTCTTTCTAACTCTGGTCGAGTCGACTCTGGTCAGCCTCAATAAAACATTGTGATCCTTCGCACCTTGAGTCTCATTGACAATATGCTGTCGCTAAACTGCAGCAAAATCGGCACAGTGCGGCCAAGCATTTTTGGCCCGTTGAGCAGCTTTCGTGTCACACACAGACAGGTTCACACCAACAACGACATTCGAGCAACCATACTGTCCAGTCATCCGGAGCTCGTCGAAGAGTCGAGCAGGAAAAGAATCCTAGAGCAGTACATCAGCGAATGTGCCCGCCTGGGTATCAGACAAAACATCGAGATCGGCAAGATAAGACTTCCACGATCTAAACCAGAGCGATTCGTTCATCTGAAAGCAAAGGCGATAGCCGCTAGCCTTCTTGCTCAGGAGAAGTCCGGCCAGCTACTGAGACAATACCAAGCGTGCAAGAGCTGGATCGAAAAGAACACGCCAGATGTCGAAAAGCTGTATGCGGCCGAGAAACGTGCGGTCCTACAGCGCTTTCCCAGTCTTGTGGCTTCCCCTGTGCGTGAACACGTTTTGAAGCAGTACGACGCCGAGTCAGCCAGACTCTTCGAGCAGAGCGAAGGACCAGATGACCAACCAAGAAAATTCGTTGACGGTACATGGTTCGCAGAGAGGCAAAAGTTTGCGGAATTGGAGTTGCAATGTGTGGCCGTACATCTCCTCGAGGATGGCGTGCCTTCGAAGAGTGAGCTCGAGGAGTGGACGAATGATTTCGACTCGTCTCTGAAGGCCTTGAAAGATCTATCGGTTCTTCCAATCGAAGTCGAAAGGGAAGAGGCACTGAGAAGATATCCTGATCTCGAAGACCCGGAAGTACGACGTGCCATCATTGAAGATACAACCCGAGCTTTCGAGATGGCGAGAACGGCACAGTCGAAGAAGAAATCTGTACCGTCAGCGATCCACAAGAACTGCTTGGAGATGTTTTTGAAGGCACTGGATGCACAGGCACTGTCCCCTGATGGCGATGATGCAAAGCGCATGAAGCTTAGACAACAACACCGAGTGGAAGCTCTAGCGGATTTGGCCGAGCTTAAGGCTTCTAAGAAAGGCGGGTGGTGGATTCTTCCTAACCCACTCGCGATCATGGATCGGATTCCAATTTGATGTTATCTATAAGTGTACGGCGGTGTTGGTGAAGGGGTTGATCAAGAAGGTGCGAGCGTTGGGTGGTTGGACGAAGTTGGCAGATTTAAGGTTCAACCACGGTCTTTCCTTTCGAGGGCATCTCTCCACCCAACTTCTCATCTTCTCGTTCTATATTTCGTCGTTGTCTCAACATCAACTTTCGAATCTTCTACAAATTGTCGTCCAAAGGTATCGCACTGCGCGAGATGTCTGCATGATGTATCATGCGTCCCATGCCCCATATCGGTGATGAACTGGATTGGCCAGAGTCTTCGACTATGGTTCTTGGTTTTGCATCTCCCGTCGCTAAAAGCTCGTCATCTAGACGTTTTCCTCGCCAGGTGCTAAGAAGAACTGCGGTATGATGATCCATTTTGATTGAGAGTGCCGCTGGCCATGCATTCTGGCCAGTCTCTCTTGACAAAGTGGAGCGACGCTTTCTCGTCGCGACGGCAATCTCAACACTGATCCACCATGTAATCATCGCTGCCGCCTGTTGCCTTGCTGTAAGTTATGGATACTGCTCAATTTTGTGGGAACAGAATGTTACCGTCACTGATAAAGGGTCGCACGCCCGTCTGGATCTCGGCTTCACCATCGCGAAAACGGACTTTTTCGGTCCGCATACCATGCGGTTCGCATTCCTCATCTCCGCAATGCCCCTTTTCAATTTTCCGGTCGGAGCTGTCCACTCGGACTAGAAGTGCCGTTCGCGACACAAGCGTTATCATCTTTGTGGTCGTTACAGCAGACAGCACAAAGCAAAGCCTCTAACTTTGATTAAGCTTCTGGATGCCGAAGCCGTGCTAGAGAGTTCGGGTTAGGAGATGAGATCGTCTTTGTGTTCCAGACAAAAGTTGCGAAACAAGGCCTTGTTTATCTTGGAGTGGGCAGACACGGAGTTACGTGATGGAGGTACCACTTTTCGCTTACTTGTAGCAATGACCTCGCATGTGTTGTTTGCCGGCAACTTCATTGGCAAAATTCTCAGGTGGACGAAAAAGAAGCCATGTGTTAGCAGGATCAAGGGCTGAACCGAAAGCGTCTCGAGGGTGTCAAAGTACAAAATTCTGAGATACGATATTCGACAAGATGACTGGATACGAATTATTGCGATACAAGTTGATTATGTGCTGATATAGATGTTACCCTGAGAGACAAAATCTACTCCTCATCCTGCAATTCAACAGCTTTGTAGCTGAGCTTCCACAACTTCTCTTCGGCGTCCTCAGCGTATGCATGAGGAGCGTATCCGGGACCACCGAAGTTCTCGTCCTCGCCGGCAGAGCTCGATACACCGGCATCTGCAAGATAAAGGCCACCACGACTGTCGAAATGGGGAGACAGAGCCGCCCAAACAGACGTAGCTGCACCCTGCTCGGGAGATCTCGCAAGATGTGCCATTGGAGCAAACGCTTCCATCTCTTCTGCAGACATATGGCGGCCGAGCTGTGTGGTGAAGATGAGGCCGGGGTGGACGGACAATCCACGGAGGTTACGGGCACCATAATGGCGTTCAATAGAGTTGGCCATGTAGATGTTTGCGGTCTTGCTTTGAGCGTATGCGATCATGGGCTGATATCTTTGCTTGCTCATGTCAAGATCCTCGAAGAAGATTCCATTGGCTTTGTGTCCAGCGCTCGAGAGGGTGATCACACGATTTGGAGACTCGGAGGTACCGCTGGCGAGCAATACAGGCTTGAGAAGCTGGAAGAACAGGAAATGCCCAAAGTGGTTGACGCCGAGCTGCGTCTCGAAGCCGTCGACGGTACGACCTTCAGGCACTGCCATGATGCCAGCGTTGTTGATGAGAATATCAAGACGTTTCTCCTGGTCGAGAAACTGCTTGGCTGCTTCCCTGACGCTATCGAGACTTGCGAGCTCCATCTCGATCAAGGTTGGGCGTTTTCCATGAGGGTTGCTACCCATGAGCTCTTCAGCAATTGCTTGACCTCTGGCCTTATCACGGAAGGTGAGATAGAGCTTGGCTCCAGTTGCGTGCAAAGCGCGAGCTGTTTCGCTTCCAAGACCGGCTGATGCTCCTGTGATGAGAATGACTTTGTCTTGGAGCTTGTCAACGAGGTTAAGATCTTTGACGACATCAAGAGCTGTGGGTCTAGCATCATTGCCGTTCGAGTAGTCGAGGTATCTTTCGGCGTAAGGTTGGAATGGGTTGGTAGGAGCAGGCATGCTGATGGATGTAGTCTGGAGATGAGATTGTCGTTGGGTTGTTTTGAACGCGATGTGAAAGAACTGTCTGTTTCTGCTTCTGCCGCTGTCGATGTTGTCGTACTTACTTATACAGCTTGCTGGCTATCCATGAGGGTCGCATGGCCAAACTATCATCCGTGAGGAACGACAGCGACGGGCTCAATCCCTAACTCCGTTGTGAGAGAGGTAATCCTGACCATTGTTCTCCAAGATCAATTCATCAGCGAGTTCATGTTTGTTGCTCCGAAGTCATGAGACGACGGATATAGAAACAAAGAGGAGAGGGTTAAACGCCGGCGACGCTCGCCGAATCGGCGTCGAGTTCATCCGCATCCTTTGAGAGGCTGACCAAGGACTTTCCTGCTGCATGATTTGTCGATTGTGTGCACGAAGAGCTTGCAGCACCTTGTAACTTACCTTCGTTGAAGGCCAACATTCACGATCGCTCCGTCCAGAATCGCAAACAGAAACTCGACAGTCATGTTGTTCATACCACGGAGAAACAGAGACGGCAGTCGCGAGATTTGCCCGCACGCAGACAGGGTCGCTGTTCCCCAGAAAGACCCCCGAGTGCCGAGAGTGGTTTGCGTGATCGAGCCAATTTCTTGCCAATACCCCGGTTAGGAAGGTCCTTGTATTTTCTGCGCTCTCACTTCCTTCCACCTTTTTTGTTGTTCTTGCTGCTTTTTGTTCCCTGCGTGTACATATCTTGATTGCAGCGTGTTTCGAGCGATAACGAACAAAAGGCTTGGCAAAATATCGCCGCCATTGAAAGATTTTGCCTCACCAATTCCGTCCGAAAACAATCATAAATTCAATTCTGAAGATGGCGCCCGGAAGTATTAGAAGGGTAGCTGTCATTGGAGCCGGTCCGTCTGGAGCGATAACTGTAGATGCTCTGGCTCGAGAGGAGGCTTTTGATCAAATCCGCGTTTTTGATAGGCAAGAAGGTCCAGGTGGTTGCTGGTAAGTCATGATTATTTCCTAAATTCCTTGGACAAGAGGCGGTCACAATAAACATACTTATATGAATCAACAACTCTCTCCTCACGTCCACGCCGTCTGAACCTATGATTAACTGGGGGTATAGGTATGGAGATAAGAATCCACCAGTTCCCTTGACCAATCTTGCAGCTTTGGCTACCAGGACGGCAGATCAGCCGTTGGAGTTGCCAGTACAGGTGCCAGGGCGTGTCAAGAAGAATGGCCAACCACGATGGACTGACTCGTCCATCTACCCTTACCTGGAGACCAACGTTGACGTTGTTACTATGGAATATACTCAAGAGCCCATATCCGGCGAACTATCTGCCCGAACCATTGAACTGCATGGCGAGAACTCTCCTTTCCGGCACTGGACTATCATGAGAGATTACGTGACCAGTCTCTTCCAACGCAAAGGCTATGAAGATCTCGTGTCTTACAATACCCACGTTGAGAGAGTGGAAAAGGTTGGGGACGAGTGGAAGGTCACGCTGAGGAAAGAAGAGGGCGACGAAGATTACTGGTGGGTGGAGCATTTCGATGCTGTTATTGTCGCAAGTGGGCACTTCAATGTCCCATACGTTCCAGCAGTACGTGGTCTGGAAGAACTTGAACGACAACATCCTGGCAGTGTCTTGCACAGTAAGATGTATCGTGGCCGAGAGGCATACCAGGGTAAGAGAGTTGTTGTTGTTGGCGGCTCAGTCTCCGCAGCAGACATCTCTACAGACCTTGTTGGGGTAGTAGACTCGAAGGTCTACGCGGTTGTCAATGGCCATACTATCAACGTGTACTTTGGTGACGGTGCATTCAACAATCCTGGAGTATCCAGAAAGCCGACCATCTCACACATCGATACATCAGATGGTCGACGTACTGTTCACTTCATTGATGGTACATTTGTGGAGAATGTTGACAACATCATTTTTGGCACTGGATACTCCTGGAGTCTTCCCTTCTTGCCAGACGTCAAGATCAGAAATAACAGAGTACCCGGACTCTATCAGAACGTCGTGTATCAGCAAGATCCGACTTTACTGTTTGTTGGAGCAGTAAGTGCCTACCTCTTTTTCTCTGAAGTTTGGACGATCACTAACGAGTTCCAAGGTCGGCGCCGGATTGACGTTCAAGATTTTCGAGTGGCAGGCTGTTCTTGCTGCAAGACTGCTCGCTGGACGTGCCGAACTTCCATCTCTCGAAGAGCAACAAAGATGGGAAGAAGAACGCATAAAGAAGAAAGGGGACGGTCCTGCCTTCAACGTGATTCACCCGGACTTTGAAGAATACTTTGAGACGGTCAGGTCTCTTGCAGGTCCTGGAGAAGATGGCAAAGGGCGGCCTTTACCTCCTTACAAGCCTGAATGGTTCCAAGCATTTATGGATGGACACGAATTGCGGAAGCAAATGTGGGCAAGGAAGAACGCGGCTGCTGCTGCTGCAACCGAGAGCAGGAAGGCAAGAATTTGATAGATTCATTGAAGGATACTTGTTGTTTTCCCCTTGTCTGTCGTTGTAAGCAGGTGGGCAACGTGTCCCAGATCTCAAATAGCAGGTCATTTGTATGACTTGGCATGTATTCATGGTTCGCAGACGGAAGCACAGCAGAGAAGCGATATCCTCCGTTCAATCCATCTCATCTAAAATTGTTGTTGGTTTGCGACTCGTCTCCTGTGAATTTGTGGTTTGATTGAAACGTTGGAATTGTCTGGAACAGATCGTCTGATTTAACCTTTTCTTGCCCTAATTCAGGCCTCGGCGGAACCATCACTCCGACTACACCTCTATTTTCTTTCTGACCAAGGAGGCACAACTTGTTCTTTATCTTCACATACTATCGATATACTTGCAGCGACATACTCTGACCAAAGTAGCGACTTGTGGGGACAAGATGGAACGTCCCGAAGCGGTCACAGGCGTCCAGAAGGCGCGGGAGGATGCGACAGATAACAAGGAACGCCGGAAGATTCAGCTCAGACTAGCACAAGCTCGTCTACGACAGCGAAAGGCAGATGCACTCAAGGATGCGAATAGCGAGGTAGAGCTTCTTCGCAAGCAGCTCGCCGAAGCTAAAGATACGATTGCTCGTCTCAGCCCTCCAAAGCACTCACCCGATGCCGACGAGATGGTCACCTCGGAGGCGACACTTCATCCAACAACTGCAGAGACACGGACTCGATCCAAGGACAATTTCGGGTTGGGTGATCCCACCAATATTGATGGGTTAGTGGTAGGTAACCATGCCCTCAATCAGCCCATGTCTCCTGCGACTCTGGACAGCTTCTTCCCGGGAGCGTCAGATGACTTGCTGGACATGGGTACACCCGAATCCTTCGCTTTCCCATCATTCAACAATATGGCAAAAAGGACACTGCCGCAACATGCGATGCCTAGATTCACAAACCACGAATCGACTCAAGCCTGGCCATCTGCTGAGGGTGCGTCCGGTGGAGTTGGAACCTGGGGGTACGCATTTACATATGATGAGGATGCGTCGCGTGCACCCCCATCGATCTTCCCACAGTCTCCTCAAAGCCCTCGTATGCAACTCGTACGGCAGCCGACTCCTCCGTCGCCCACACCGTTACGTGGATTGAGCTTTGCGAAGCGACTCTGGCGACGATGCGCTGAGATGACGATACGAATTCTATCGGATACGAAGAAGCACCAAGCTCTGATTGAGAGAGCCTTTGGAAACTACTTCGGCCACTTCTCGCCATCTACCGTAATTCGAGCGTTGCAGATGGCCTTGAAGGCGGATAGTTTCGCCACATTGGAGTATCAAAACTACCCCAACTTCCATCTCAGTCAGCAACCCCTCATGCCTCACAAGACCAATTCCGAAGGTCTTGTTGATTTCGGAAACGTCGATCCGGCACAGGATCCATACATGACGCCTCGCGATATCGAGAACTACTTCGTCTGGAATGGCCAATACAACAAGACAATGGACTCCAATGGAAACATTGTTACTCTCCCCTGTCATTTCGACTTCCAAGGCAAGCGATGGATTTTGGAAGAGAACAAACTTGTTCATAGTACGTTACAACTATATCCACGTCTGATGTGATTACTGACGTCCCGCAGCACTCATGCATTATTCCGTCTGCCTCGGGCAAGGCCCTGCTATTTTGGCTTCACAAGTGCTTATTGCTACTTTCCAAAGCATGCAAAGAGTTTCTAGCCATATGTGACAGCAACACATGAGCCCCTTTTGCATGTTACGAAGGTATTAAAACAGCACATTGCAACCATGAAATCGCACATAAACTATCACCGGACTGTGTAATACTAAGGAAACGATATCTGACGACATTATCCTTATCACTGGACCTCTCGCGGTGCTGAAACTCCACGCCTACTTCGAGCCTGCATCATTGAAGCTCAGCTGCTGCTCAATCGTCTCTCTGAAGGTCTGCTTCCACGGAGTCCACTTCAAGCCAAGATGTTTCTCCGCGTTGCCAGTGACTACCTTTGTCACTGGACCCTCGAATGGTGGCTCGAGCTTGGCCAGGTCCGGATATTCGCTCTTTGTGAAAGCTGCGATATCCTCCCAGGTCACACCGTTCAGAGACAGGATGAACTCGGTACCAGAAGGCGCGGGGGTATCGATGGCGCTCACATGAGCAGTAGCGACATCCTTGACATCGACCCAGAGCGAGGGATAAGCTGGCTTCGCGGATTGGATGGTCATCCACAGCATTGCGTTCACCATGTCGATTTGTTCAGCTGAGTTCTGGATTCTGCTCTCGCCAATGACCAGCGTGGGATGGGTTGTGAGTAGCTTGTAGGAGGGCTTTTCCTTCTCGAGGAAGTCACGAGTGGCTTGATGCGCGAGGACCTTCGAGATACGGTACATCATGCCGTGAGCCTCTTGAGGTGATTCTGGCAGTTCCATGTCGACATCGACTGGCAGGACTTCACCAGTATCCTCTGCCGATTGTTAGTATGTTTTCAATGCAGCTACGGATCAATCTTACCACGAAGGACACGTTCAGTCACCATAGGAGCATCGATTGGCAGCAGAGCGATAGCTGACGACGTGACGACAATGGTCTTGATCTTCGGAAACTTGAGTGCGGCGTACAGAATTGCCTCGGTGCCTTGCAAAGCAGGCTTGATGTAGTCTTCCTTCAAGTCCACACCCTTGCCAGGTACAGGAGAAGCAAGGTGGATGACATACTCAACATTCTCCAGGGCTGTCTCAAAGGGCTCACGTTCGCTGATGTCTGGGATGACGACTGTCTCGATCTTGGAGGCATAATCTGGGTAACGTCCTTTGATTGTTTCTGCTTGTTCGGGCTTTCGAATGCTGAGGCGGACGCGGTAGCCTGCTTCAAGTGCTTGTTGCACAACCTCGGCACCGATGAAGCCGGTACCACCAGTGATGAAGACGAGAGATTCTGACATCTTCATTGAAGTGTGGGTGAATTTGTAATGAATTCAAGATATTGAAGTGAGATACGATAGCAGTGTATTAGGCTGAGGCAGGCGCAACTGGCTGCATTTTAACCCCTCTCAAATCCTTCCAGGCATCCACAGTCACACTTAAGTCCGGAATGTGATTCGTAAGGCAATATAATGTTGCGTTGTTTATGCTGACTTCGTCTAACATTGAGGATTGCTAGCCTCTTGATTGTATGTCAGCAAATCCACCATGATGGTCGACGCGGAGTTCATCTTGCTCCGCAGCCGAGGCGCATAGGGAAGGTCTGTGCTCGGCGAGGATCCGACATTGAGCCGCAGCAGAGCTTGGCAACATGTTGACTAAACAATCGGCGCATGCCAATGCATGATCAGTCAACATTCGCAACACCGTCATGAATATAAGAATCCTGAGTAACGCAAGTGCGATCAGCAGCGGGCGGGCAAAATCATACCACCTTGCTCCAACACCTCAATCGAATCATCAAGCTTCATTTTGATGATTGCGTCCGTAAGCTGTAGCACTATGGCAACACTAACGGCTATAGCGGTATCCACCTCACGCACCTGGAGCAAGCTATCAGTAATCGCCAGAACTGGGCCTACGTTGAGTTCACTAATCCCCTAGAAGTACTTGACATATAAAACAAGAGCTTCAGCCTCTCCCAGAATCCTTGTAATAATCAATCAATCTCGTCCTATTTTCAAATCTTGTCTACCACGAAGAACCAGCCACCAACACCACACCCAAAACTCAAATATATATCATCTGCACAATCATGCCTCTCTGGCAAATCTACCACCCTCCTGGCGTCTTCGAGGACGCCGAGACCAAAGCCGCCCTGGCCGCCGACATCACCAACCTCTACACCTCCGTCGGCCTCCCAGCCTTCTACGTAGTCGTCCACTTCAACACAATCTCCCCCACCAACGTCTACGTCGGCGGCACCAGCAAAGACCAAACCCCCAAACCCTTCATCCGCATAATCATCAAGCACATCGCCATCCGGCTCGACAACGACACGGAAACGTACAGAAGAACAGCAGGCATGATCGACAAGGCCATCAAAACGCACATTTACGACAAAGATTACGATTGCGAGTATCATGTTGAAGAGACCGAGAGGAATCTGTGGAAGTTTAACGGGTTGATTCCGCCAGAGCATAAGAGTGAGGAGCATGAGGTTTGGGTCAGGGAGAATAAGCCTTTGTCTTATGAGGGTGCTTATTGGTCTCCTGAAAAGGGAAGGTATTAGGTCTTTCGATCATGCGGAGTTGCCTGGCGTTTGAGGTCATATCTCCTTATCAAAACAAATCAGTTTACACATTCATCTTAGCACGTTCAACTGGCAAAGGGAGAGAGCGAATCTTATCAATCTCGTGCCTTCCACAAACTTTGCATCCAATTCAAAGTCCTGGGAAGGCACTAATTAGCCTCGAGGGAAGGAACAAGACGTTTCTCCTCGAAGGTGCTTCCTAAATTTTCCACCTTCATTTTTGAAGCAAGATTGCTGATCACTTGGAGTGGACACGAGGCCCTCATCAATACAGGTAGGTGCGACCAGTTAGATATGATTGCCCTCGCGGACAGATTGAGAATCTTCGCAGCTGATTTGCCTCCTTGTGAGACCTGCAAGTTATGTCTGTAGAGAGGAAGGCACCACTCATGGAGATAGAAACTTGCTTGAAATTGATCGTATTCACATGTCCATATACTCCAGCCCATATATCGTAATCCATATCTACATCAAAGAGCGGCCTGCCTTTCTCTTCCAATCACGTGTCCAGTACATCAATTCCACTCCTTATCGATCAGCAGTTCAGACAGCACCAGAAGCTGCGTGCTCCTTCATAGCCTTCTGATCAGCCTTGTACTGCTTCCTCCACTCCTCAGCATACTTGACACCAAAGCCATGCTGGAACACCTCTCTAACTTCCTCAAGAGTCATATTCGAAGCTTCAGGGAAACAGAAGTACACAAAGACCAAGCCAGCGGTACACAGTGCGGCGTAAAAGCCAAAGGTTCCACTGGGTGTCATGCCCTTCATCATGGATAAAAAGGTAGAGGAGACGACAATGTTGGGACCCCAGTTGAAGACGTTGATGAAAGTGGTACCCATAGCGCGAACCTCCATGGGGAGGAACTCGTTGGCTTGCCAGGGTACACAGCCTAGACCAGCGGCGTAGAAGGCGACGAAGAGGATCATAGAGACGAGGACGACATATGCAGGCCAGCCGATCTTGTCGTCGGTGAGTTGAAGGGTCTTGAGGTCGAGAGGAATGTAGTGGAAGCAGGCGGCGGCTAGTGCGAGACATACGGGCATGCCCCACATGGTCCAGAGTAGGATACGGCGACGACCGACACGATCGATGATGAAGATGGAAAGCACGGTGAAGATCCAGTTGACGACAGCGACGACGGTTCCGACAGCGATGGGGTTGCTGAAGCCAACAATGTCGAAAAGAGTGGCGGAGTAGTACATAAGTGTGTTGAAACTGTAATGAGTATGTCAGAAACGTGATCAAGTTGATAAGGAGTGCTCAACATACCCGCAGAACTGCTGGAAGAACATCAAACCACAAGCAGCGACTAAAGCACGGAAGTTGGCAGGGATGGTAAACAGATACTTGACTGCCTTGCGTGATGAGACCTCCTCGTTGAGTGCTTTTGCCGCATTGACACCATTCTCAATTGATAGAACCTTGTCGGCAATTTGCTCCTCGGTGCCTTGAGGATAAATCTTTCTCAGAACAGCGATGCATTCCTCGCGCTTGCCGTGTGCCATCAATTGACGAGGTGATTCGGGGCAGAAGAAGAGGAAGACACCAAGCGCTATCGAGGGTATAGCTCCGAGACCAATCATATATCTCCAGCCATGTGTGACTTTGTAGAATGCAGCGGCGAAGGCGTAAGCGAGGACTGAACCAGTACCTAGGAAGATCATATCGATTGAGATCATGCGACCGCGGTCTGAAAGCTCTACGTTAGTCTATGTCTGGTTGCCTATGTTTCTTCCATGACTTACACTTTGCAGGAGAGATTTCGGCGATGTAGAGAGGAATGACCATAGCAGCAGAACCGACTCCAAGACCGATGAGGAAACGACCGACACACATCTGAGCGATACTGTAGGATGCGGCTTGGACGACGGCACCAATGGTGAACAGAACTGAAGCAAACCAGATAGCAGGCTTGCGACCATATTTGTCACTGGTCAGACCAGCGATGATAGAGCCAACGAAAGCACCGGCGGCGCAGAGTGCGGTAATGGCTTCTTTCTCATGGTCCGTTACTGGTCTTCCATTGAGGTCGTTACCAAGGACGACGAGAACGCCGGAGATAACTCCTGTATCGTCTGTATCATATCAGTATCTTTATACGACCATTGCTTATGAATCAAGGCACTAACAGCCAAAGAGGGAACCACCGATGGCGGTGGCGGTTGCGCAAAGCCAGACGAAGGGACCAGGCTTGGTGTCTTCGATAGAGTCGAGGTTGCGTTCTTTCTCGTAGCTTTCGCTAACAGTGGCATTCTTCATCTCGAGATACTCTATCTCTCCACCCTTGGACTTGTCGGTGGACATGGTGGAAAAAGTAGCGATCGAAAGAAAGAGGCTTATACGTTTAAGCGAGCAGTAAAATTCTGAAAGCCGTTGAGCGAATGAGTATGTCAAATAGATAGATGAATGAGTGCTGACAATGGGGATGGCTCAACAGTTTATATATCTTCGACTTGGGATGCTATCAGAGTTCGACCAAGCCCCCGCATCCCCAGCTTTGCTCATCATTTCTAGACCCACCAAATGCCGATGCGCGAGCAAGAGCACGTTCCCGGTATAGGCAATAGGGTTACGACCGGCACGCGAAAAGCAAGAGCGGAGGTCAGTAGATCGTCATGGGGCTATCCGGGGCCGCATACCCCAGACTGGGGTATCATGCGGGGATAGCAATCATTGGATAGATGGTGAGTAGACTCCCTGGAAAGGCAGGAACATTCGCGGCGTGTCCGACCGTGTCTGAGGTGTTTCGTGGAAGGCCCGCCCTAATCGGCCCGGGGAAGTACTAGAGCGGATGAGGGATTCGGGCAATCAACGCTGCGAAAACGTACCTTCTCCACGCGAATACAGTATTTGTGGCAATACAGTGTCCGCGTTGGTAGACATGCACTATCAAACTCGGCTTGTGCTTCGGTCTCAATTCCGGCAAATATTCAGCCTTTACTGATACTTGAAACTGTTTGCTAGTCGTGCACTTCAAGCTTGGTTGTGCGGGCCGCAAATTGCCAAAAGCGGCCGACTTCGTGATCACAAACACCTTCTCTGAAAGGGAAGAAACTGAGCGAGGTCAACGACGTCTGCCATCTTTCTGCAGACCAAGAGCGGTTCTACTCGGTGCTTCATCCATTCGGCCTTTGACTCGAAGCCCTACAACAAGCTCGGAAGACATCTCCAGTACCTGTGGTGATGGGGTCAGGCATTGCCCGGAATCAACCGATCAGACCAGGGGAAGTTTGCTTCATCCAAAGAGCAAGAACAACTTCGAGAGCACCTGGGATGAGTGTCTAGCCTCTCAGTCAAGGTCCATGTGGTTCCAATTGGTGGTCTGTACGGAGTTTTTACGTGCACGGCATCACATCTGTAGAAGATACTCAGCGTCTCGAACAGCCTGGCCTTGGAGGCCTAAAGTCAGGCTCTGGCGGCCCTCAGGAAGAACTCGAGTCTCCACCTCCGAATCCTTCGCAAGAGGTCTGGCTCGCTTCGGCTTGCAATTCTTCAGATGCCCGATCTTCAACGACTCGCCCACAGCAGCCTAGCCCTGGCGCAACAGCTCGACGTCGGGTCCATCCAGTAGAGGAGTCCCAGATGACCAGATGTGGCGTAGTTTGGAGACGCCGATAGCCTCCGCAAAGGAGTGGGACCTATGGCGAGCTTGACGGTGATCGACTGTGGTTTTGACCAATCCCGTCATGCTAGTATAGCCTTTCGAAGGCCTCGTGAGCGGAGTCAAGTATCCGACGATCGAGCCGGTACTGTCAAAGCAAAGGATGTATGAGCTTTACCCATACTGGAGCGGATGTACAGCACTTGCATCGCTCGCCACACGCTGTTTGGCAGCTGAGACCGAACAGGCCACCTCTAGCCAGGAGAATTCCGGAGAAGGCAGCCGGTCGCAAGGCGAGAGGTCTTCTGCGCGATGTCCAAGATTGAGTTCCACACAGCTGCGTTCTTCGCCTCCTGTTTCTTCCTCCCGCCCTCATTCGAATGGTTGAGATGTGATCCTACAGCACTCTCGCAGGTAGAATGAGAGAAGAGAAATCAGTCTTCTAGAAAGCAAAAGTAAAGAAGTCCAAGAGGGGCGATCCGGTGCAGTGTCGTCTCTTCTTCCAGGATGGATGTGGTACGTCCTCTTCGCAGTGATTCTGACCTTCGATTCTCTCACTCTGAACGTCCAGATATCTACAAAAGGTTCAAGCGCTTCAGGTGAAGTGATGAATAGCTAGCTGCATTTAGCATCGTCGCCTTTCCGATCAAGACGGTCCCGTGACATGTCAAGGATATCGCGTCGTGTCTCTCTAGCGAGTTCCACGGAGATATGAAGGCACCTAGTAGCCAGTCAAAAGTTCGCCAAACATGTCATGACCTCGTGGTCAGGTCGCGAGAAAGCACATGGCACAACACGCCAAAACACGAGATTGTGGGGCCGATCGCGGACGTGCTGAGAAATAAATAAGACAAAAAAAGAATAAATCTACACACAACTCTAAAGCACCGTCAAAAAACCTATGTTTCTCCAAAGGGCTAACTCTATAATAGTTACAGAAGAAGATGCACGCATATATAACATCCAAGACCGTATTGTCGCATTCTCTTATCTAGCACGAAGCTAAAAGATACAAACAGTACCCCTAGCACTAGCCTAGCAACATGGCAAGACACTTTCCTACTTCTTTCATACATTGCAAAAAGCTATCTGTCGCGAGAAGGCAGCAAAAGATGAAAACGTACAGCAGCAGGGATTCCCACGTGGTCACCCACCGTAGTACTAATCTGCCGTTCAACTGCTTATGTATGGCAGAGCGGACGGGATGCCCAGTTTTCAGCTGACTGTGGCCGTACGTGTTTGCTTCGTCAAAAATTAGCAATATCAATTTCCAAATGCGGGTGATGATCAGAGGAAACATTCCTTCCGCTAATCTATCATCTACATCTTCACTTCTCAGCAGGATACACCACAATCCTATCAATATCCGCTCCTTTGACATCAATACCGTTATCTAATCCACCGATCGTAATGGTATTGCTGCCCTTTTTCAAATTCACTTTTAGTGGGGTGCTCAGGATGATTCCCTTGTGTGTGTCTCTTTGGTAGAGCGTCTGAATATCACTGCTGTTGCCATTGACCACAACAGAAGCGATACGGCGCAGTGCCCAAGGCGTCTTGATGCGATCCGGGGAGCCGCCGGGTTGGTCGCCGAAACCCATGTCATCAGTGTTTTGATAGTAGAAGGAGATCCATTGGGGAGAGCCGGAGCCTTGGATGTTGGAGAAGGTGAGTGTGGAAGCGTTGCCGGAGATGCCTGTGACGATTGTGTTGGAGGATGCGAAGTTCTGTAATGGATGTGTCAGCTTGAATGGAAGAAGACAGGGAAGAAGAAAGATGCTTACGGCTTCCTGTTTGAAAGCATCGCCTGCTGTGACGGCGTCTTTGGCGTAGTAGGTCTTGCCCTTGACTTCTTTGTACTGGCCAGTTTTGCTGCATCTTTCGTCAGTATTCTGCCTTGTATCGTTTCTTGTGGCCAACTTACACATCCAAGTCGTAGATATCATACCACTCCAACTTGAGAGTTTGCTTGTTGTCATCAATGTCAACAGGCAACCAGATATATCTGCTTTCCCAAAGGGAGTTCGAGTCCCACTGATCACCCATATACAACCAAGTAGTCTTTTTGGTGCCGTTGATCTTGAGCGAAAAGCCAGACTGGGAATTATACGTTCTAGTCCCCAATGGAGCGACAAAGAAAGGTTGACTCCAAGGACCGGCAAGACTGTTTGCTCTGAAGGCGACAACATTGTTAGGTCTATATCCAGTCTTGTGGCTCATCAAAGCATAGTAGGAACTGTCTGTCTGGATAATCGTAGGAGCTTCCAAATCATACTTGTCAAAGCGATGGACGATCTCCGCCAACTCGGTGTTAGAGTCATCGTAGGCGGCAAGGTAGACATCTCTGGCTTCTTTGCGGTCGCCGTTTGAGTACAAAGCGTAGGACTTTTGAGTCTTGTAGTCGGTGAAGGTGCCGAAGTCTTGCGACCAGTTTCCGAAGGGGGCGGTGGCATTGAGGAAAGTATAAGGACCTGTGATGTTGGGGGAGATTGCTAGGCCTTGAAGGAGCCAGCCGTAAGTGCTATTGTCTGCGTGCCAGTGCATCTGTTAACGTTAGTTAGGGGTGCAGTGTGGAGAAGCAATGTAACACAAGACTGACATGGTATTGGTCATCGACAGCATTGTACAACACTTTCGGTCTCTGAATGATCTTGTCAGGTGCAATGTAAGGATGTCCTTCAATAGGCTCTACTCTTCGTCAGCATCTATCGTTCTCTTATCCACACTCTGTTTGAACACTTACCAAGAGCCAAACCATGAGACTTCCAAGTAGCAAGATCATCACTACTGTAGACAGAAATACCTCCACCTTCAGTCTGTCCTTGAGTCTTGTACTCGCCGAAAAGATAGAACTTGCCATCTTTACCAACGGTCACACCACCAGCATGTGCGTTGACGAGATTGTCATCTGTATCGGTCCATCTGCCTCCAGGGACGATATACTTTGCTTGAGCCGCAGCAGCAAGCAGCAGGTAAGAAAGTGACTTCTTTCCAAACATGATGGAAGATTGCTAGTGGGAGATGTGGGTGATTGAGGCACTGTTGCAATATTATATAACAAGTGACCAAGACGAGGATCCGGTATGCTTTGTCCCGAATGCAATATGAGCAGGTGCATGAAGGGCTGGTGAGGCTATACCAAGGTTTGCGGGGTACAAGGAATGGATGTCGTTTTTTGTCGTGATAATTTATCCGTTGGTGATGGTGCCAAGGGAGATGTGCATGGTACCAAGACGTGGGGTTGATGCTCGAGATGGTGATCCTTTGGGAAGGTGCTATATAGAAGTCAGTTGCTTTGACCCGATGACCGAGCAGATGATCTTCCGAGATTCTGCTGCGCATCTTGTTCCTGGCGTCTTCTGTCTGGCTTGTTATTAGTCTTCTGATGGCACTTGAATGTGAAGAGGAAAGGGAACATGTGTAGGGTGTGAAAGATCATCAATAAATGTCATTTTCCGCTGCTGGGTGTCGTATCTATTCCTCGCTTTTTATACAATTCATATCCTTGCGTAGCTTTTTGCGTATCCTCTCTTTTACTTCTTGCTGAGAATCTTGGACAGCTCGCTGGCGACGGCATCACCAACCTCGGTGGTCTTTGCCTTACCGCCAATGTCGCCAGTCTTGATGCCTTGCTCGATGACAATCTTGACGGCCTCGTCAACGGACTTGGCGAGCTCGGGCTCTTGGAGGGAGTACTTGAGCATCATACCGACGGAAAGGAGCATGGCGACGGGGTTGACGATACCCTTGCCGGAAATGTCGGGTGCGGAACCTGTGAATTGAATTAGTGGGAGTCCGAGGAAGGAGAACCACTGAGAGACATACCGTGAATGGGCTCGTAGATGCCGTTGCACTTGCTCTTGCCATCGGGAACACCGCTCAGGGAAGCACTGGGCAAAAGACCCAAGCTACCGGGAATGACTGAAGCCTCGTCGGAGATGATGTCACCGAACAAGTTGCTGGTGACAACAACACCGTTGAGAGCGCGAGGGTTCTTGACCAGGATCATGGCAGCACTGTCGATAAGCTGGTGACCAATCTGCAATTGAGGGAATTCCTTCTCCATGACCTCTGTGACGACCTTTCTCCACAGTCTGCTGGTTGCGAGCACGTTGGCCTTGTCCAAACTCCAGACGGGGGCTGGGGGGTTCTCGGCGAGAGCGAGGTTGGCAGCGAGACGAGTGATGCGCTCGATCTCAGGGCGTGAGTAGGGCTCAGTGTCCATGGCGTAACCAGAACCATCGTCCTCGGTGCGGTCACCGAAGTAGATACCACCGGTCAATTCACGGACAATGTTGATGTTGACACCACGGCAGACTTCGGCCTTGAGAGGAGAGCCATCGATGAGCGAGTCGGAGGCGAAGAAGCAAGGTCTGAGGTTGCCGAATGTGCCCATCTCCTTGCGAAGCTTCAAGAGACCCTGCTCGGGACGGACTGCGCCAGTGCCCCATTTCTGTTCTTCTTGTCAGACCATGTCGTTGGCGGGAACATCTCTTATAACGTACGGGACCACCGATGGCACCGAGAAGGACGGCATCGGCTGACTTTGCGGCGCTGAGAGCCTCGTCGGTAAGGGGAACGCCGTGTGCGTCGATTGAAGCCTGTAGAGCGTCAGCTATTTCCTTCTTGTTGAGTGTCTGAGGAGACGTACACCACCAAGCGGTTGCTCGTTGAAGTTGAAGGAAATGTCCTTGGACTCCTTCTCAATCACCTTGAGGATCTGTATATCGCGTGAGCCATTGCTACTCTTTCCGCTTGAGTCAGTGTTCAAGTACCTTGATAGCCTCAGCTGTGACCTGCGTGGAGCGAAAAGTGAGTAATCGAGTATAGCAGTTATGTCATAGGCGTGATCGTACCTCAGGACCGCAGTGGTCACCTGTTGCGAGTCAGTCAGGTTCAATTCCTTGCAGCGTCTTAGACTGTCACTTACCGCCAAAGACGACAATGTTATATGAAGGCATAGTGTAGTAATGTGTGTGTGTTGTGTGTAGATGGTCAACTTTCCTTCGCCAACTTTCCTTGTGAGACGGCGGGGCGCCCACAGCTGTTCCGACATCGGCACCCGAGTCCGTCGACTCTCCGAATCGGCCCGCTTCCGCTTGCCTTTGACACATATCGAACCAACTTCACCTACTCTAACTTCGTTTCATGCAATACAATGTTGGAACGACTGTCAGATCTCGAATTGTAGTTGCTATCTCAATACCATCATATTCAGCACCGTCTTGATATATCGACGGAGGCTTCGATTGATACAGAGAAATATCGCAACATCAACTACCGCCTATCATTATATCAACCTCCGCATCCATTCTTCAGTCCCCAATCTCCGCACGCTTCATGCCACAGTTCCCATAACGCATCAGGGATATGTCCTGCCCATGAACCCCCAGCAATATTACCACTCTGCCTGGACCAAGCCAAGAGCAGAACTCATGAAAAAGCGAAACGAGATATGTAGTCGCATAAATGACCCTCATCTAGTCACTATCATATTCACTCTCATCAGGAAGCTCCTCGATACCCTCACATTTGTTGTAGTTCTCCGGATCCACACGACAAGGCTTGGGCAACCTCCTCCCATCAGGCGTGAACCTGCAATCCCTACAATAAGCAGGCAAAGGGAATTTTCTATTTCAATCACAAAGTCAGCCATTCATATCCCACCACTTCTGGAATATTTGGTTAGGAGGAGGAAGTGGGAAGACAAAACATACCCTTTCTTGATCTTCTTCTGACACTTGGGAAGTTCCTTTCTGACATGACATTTTCCATTGGGATCGTGGTTCATGTCCATCTCCACATCAGCCTCCATCTCCATCTCAACATCTCTTTTCTCAAGTTGACGAGGCGGGAATCTTATCCCTTCTTCCTTCGCAGGCGGTACCCCTTGAGTCTCCTCATACATTACAGGGATGATGTCGCAATCTCTACACACCTGCGGAATGACCTGACTATAAATTTCATCAATCAAAAAAACGTTCAACAGTGTCTTGGTGGATAAAAATAGAACGAGGAAGAAGAATAGGGGTGCAAAGAAACAAAAAAAAACATACCGTATATCCATCAACCTATAACACATGGCCGTCACGCCGCTGACACAAGGTTGATAGTTCTTTGGACTTTTAGGCAGTATTTTATCATGATCGGGGTATTTTCGGTCAAGATCAGGATCTTGTCGTTTCTTGTGTCTTTCCGCTCTCTCGTGTTTTTTCTTCTCGATCAGATAGTCTTCATTGATCTTGAGCAGCTGGATGTATTCATCTTGGAGGCTGGCTGGGATGAAGGGCGATCGGGTGGAGAGGGGGGTGGTTGGGAGGGCTGCTGCTGTTACGTATATAGCAGTAACGCAGATGGCGAGGAGGAGGTTGGTGATGTACATGATTGATCGAGACTGAGACTCGGTGGTCAACAGTGGTAGATCTTGTTGAGGAAGCAAGGAGAAACAGAAACAAAGGGAAAACGACGAGCTGTTTGTAGGTGGAGAAGCAAAGAGGGTCGGAAACAACTTGCTCACACCACCGTCAAGCAAAGTTGTGAAGCTTATGAGCTACTGAACCCGACCAGAAGCTTGATACACCCCCGACCTCGAGAATAGATCACACCATGCACATAGGAAGATCATGCTTTCTACATTGAGGACGCAAAGAGTCCCAAGTCCGAGACGAGAGAGAATACAGTTCATGAATAAGGCGAAGGAACATGGAAACTATGAACGCGACAGTGAGTTCGTTTCAGTCGTGACTGCAAATCCAGAAACATAATCACACTTCAACCCCGCTTCCGTAGACACACCTCAATACAAGTAGTATGTTTGAGCAAGAGGCAATTCACTCGACGGCTCGGCCTCACAGATCATTCCATCCGCCTCTACGGTCTGCGTCAAAAGTCAGTATATGTCACAGGAACCGATCACCGGAAGGAACTCACATAGCTCTCCGCATCAACCTTCATCTTGGGCTTGACGTCGTTGAACTTCATATTGGACTTGCCGATATTTCTGCAGTTCATGACAGCTTCCACTCTCTTCCTCAGACCACACTTGTTGCGCACGCCCTTGGCCTGTGCAGCCTTGCTGACAAAGGCAATACTGTTGTGAGGGACAGAGGCGCCAAACATGGGTCTCATCATCAAGGGCTCTACAGTAGGGATACTAGCATTGGCATCACCCATCAAACTGTAAGCCACCATACCACCCTTGATAACCTGTGTAGGCTTGGTGCCAAACTTGGACGGATGCCAAAGAACAAGATCAGCCAATTTGCCGACTTCGATGGAGCCGATGATGTGCGACATTCCCTGGGCAATTGCTGGATTGATGGTGTATTTGGAAATGTAGCGCTTGACACGGAAGTTATCTGCGCCGGTGCCTTCGTCTTCGGCCAAGTATCCTCGTTGCAGTTTGTTCTTGTGTGCTGTGTTCCAGGTGCGGAGGATGACTTCTCCGCAGCGGCCCATGGCTTGTGAGTCGGAACTCATCATGCTGATGGCACCTAGATCGTGCAAAACGTCTTCGGCTGCGATTGTCTCGGCGCGGATTCGACTTTCGGCAAACGCAACATCTTCGGGGATGTTGCGCGACAGATGGTGACAGACCATGAGCATATCCAGGTGCTCATCAAGTGTGTTATTAGTATAAGGTCTGGTGGGGTTTGTACTGGACGGAAGAACGTTTTCATGCTCAACGACTGAAATAATGTCTGGCGCGTGACCACCACCTGCTCCCTCGGTGTGGTAACTGTGGATAGTGCGGCCCTTGAACGCTGCGACAGTAGTTTCGACGAAGCCAGACTCGTTCAGAGTATCAGTGTGGATCAAGGTCTGGATGTCGTGTTCATCGCATACACTGTAGGAATTGTTAGTGACCGCGTGTTGAATTAGTGACCTTTCATGCATACCTCAGGCAAGTGTCGATGACCTTGGGAGTGGTTCCCCAATCCTCGTGGAGCTTCAGACCGCAAACACCAGCCTCAACTTGTTCGCGCAAAGGACCAGGCTCGCTGTCGTTACCCTTACCGGTGATACCGACGTTGAGCGGAATAACATCGGTAGCCTGAAGCATACTTTCGATCAACCACGCACTAGGTGTGCAGGTTGTAGCATTTGAACCAGTGCTAGAGCAAAATCAGCGTCGAGCTAGGACAGAGGGTCGTCAGTGAGGCTTACCTAGGCCCAGTGCCACCTCCCAAAATGGTGGTAACACCTGCAGCAAGAGACTCAGGAGCCTGCTGAGGACAGATGAAATGAATGTGACTGTCGAAGCCACCATAAGTGACAATGTCCTTTTCGGCTGCAATGACATCCGTATTGGATCCGACAACCATGTTAGGATCGACACCTTCCATGACATCTGGATTACCTGCCTTGCCAATACCTACAATAATGCCGTTCTTGACACCAATGTCGGCCTTGTAGATACCAGTGTAATCAACAATCAGAGCGTTGGTCAGAACCAAATCCAAGCAGTCGATGTCTGAACGTCCAGAAGCTTGGCCCATGCCATCACGAATACTCTTACCACCTCCAAAGGTGCACTCATCACCGTACTGAGTGTAGTCTTTCTCGACTTTGATCCAGAGATCAGTGGCACCCAAGCGGACAAGATCACCAGTAGTAGGACCAAACATGGAAATATAGGCTTCACGTTCGAGAGTAAACATGTCCAGATGAGCAGAGTCACCAGCAGGCTCGGGAGTGTGGTGGAAGCCGCCTTTCTGCAGCTTCTCGACGAGGCCTTCAGCGATTCTGGCATCGTGAAGGGAACCAGAGGCGAGGCCATTGCCTCCATTGATTATTTGATTGCCTCCAATCTGAACGAGGTTGACAGTCTTGGTGTCACCAGGTTCGAAACGAACGGAGGTTCCGGCAGCAATATCCAGTCTGTAGCCTAGTGCTCTGACACGATCGAAATCAAGTAGGGGGTTTGTCTCGACAAAGTGGTAGTGCGATCCGACCTGGCCGTGTCAACCTCATCACTCGCTGCCATGCACAATCGCAATTGCCTACCTGGATCGGACGGTCTCCCTTGCTGACGACCTTCAATTGTATCCTCTTCCTGTCCTTGTTCAGGACGATCTTTCCATTCTTGACGGGGATGATGGCGCCGGGCTGTTTTTCTGGAGCGTATTCGGAGGGGTCGGCGTGAGGGAAGACATGCTTGTCCGGGACAGGCAAGAAGCTGCCATACAGGGCCTTTTCGAGATCGCCGTCATCCGAGCTGATAGGGTGGTGAACAGTGACCAGATAGGTACCGCAGCGGAAGGTTCCTTCTACTTGAAGCTCGGCAAGTGAGTTGACTACGGATGGTAAGACATGGCGGCGGCCGAGGATGGTCTTGCCCAGCGACATGAGATCTGCCACTGAGTGGTTGCCATCACGGATAAGCTATCGCGACGCGTTACTTTGGTCTGCACTCGAGTCGGTAGGAAGTAGAAAAAGGACCAACTTCTTGGAGAACGCTCGCAATCAAAGCCTGGCCGGAGCATCAGTAGCCATCAAGGTGTGTGTGTCATGCTGTGCAATCAACATACCGTCGCTTCGGTGTGGTTTAGCTTGACACCGCGTGCCAATCTACGTTGTGCAAGCTGGCCGACTTGCGACACAACCAGCTTGTCAATCTATAAACATTCATCGCGTTAGTTCAGAGCACACCATCACATGCAGACAGTTCCGTGAAGATGCGTACCTCTTTCGGAGTCAGGTGCATTTCGAATGACTACCAGAAACACTCCTAACTGCTCGAATCCGCAAGTCTTGACACACCAAAACCCCCACCTTTGCTTGGCAAACTCTCTACTATGTGCTCCCCCACGTTCTCCTCTTCCCCTTGCCATTTGTTATCAGACTTATCGATATCGACGTAAGCTACACCTTTCACGGGCTAGCCAATATCGTATACAGATTGCGCAATGTCTTAGATATCGTTAGACGCATGCATGGAGCACTCTCATTTACCTAGCTAATCGATATACTGTCTGACCGTTCCTGGGGAAATGATGGTGCTCGAACAAACTACCTCTGTGGAAACACGGGAACATCAAGCAGACGGACATTTACATAGTATGCACAGACTGGAAAGTGAGCACGTATTCTGAGAGATGTAGGATCATTCGTTCTCGGGACCTGCAAGTCCAAGGTGCACCTGGATCGTACCTTAGAGCTCATCATAATCCAAGGCCAGGGTCACCCTGGAAACCATGATTATTTTGCATCATTTCTCTCGCAACGTGCCCATTGAAAGCAACACAAAACTCCCACTGCTGCAGAAGAACATGACACGGTATAGAAGACCTCTCGATGTGCTTTACGACTGATTGGTGTGAAGACGCCTCGACATACCTATCTTGACATCTCTGTTTGACGTTCATCGGGTCAACCTAACTACGATCGATGCCTCGAGCAACGCGACTCCCCTGTCATTTGACGGCCCAGAAACACGACACATTCTAGAAGAGCGGGACGTCATGCTATCGCTGCCTGAACCATAGGACACGAGTTACGGACCACGGTGCGCCTTGTCAATAATGTCGCTTTCGTCTGCCGCGACTGTGTTGGCTGTGTGCCTGCTTTGACAGCTTCAAGGCCTCCGTCCACAATTTCCGTTCGGCTAGGGTCCTTAAAGCGCGCTTGCCGGGCAATACAACACTATAGACCCTAGCTTGCCGAATTTCCACAATGCTGTCAAAAGCGGTGTTCAGACCATCAGTCCATCATCACCATCGACGACTGTCGTCTCTGATCGACTTTGCAGCACATTGCGAATCTGCTTGGCATTGATGGTCCATCACCCGAGCCAGGTTGATCTCAATTTTCGGCGCCGGAAATAGCCTTGGTCGACGGAGCGGCTACCAACACCATCTGATGTTGTGCTTGGGACAACGAATTTCCGCGATTGCTCGTTTGGGATGCCTGCGTTTTCGATCCCGCACTTCGACCAGAGACTTCTCCCAGAACTTCAGAAACATGCTTGATGGAAGGACGTTTTGAAGAACGGGATGTTCAGGTACATGAAACATTTGCATCATGCCGCTGTTCGGCTGCGAAACGTACGAGACGATGAATCGAACAGAGTCTGTTTTTTTGGTTGATGACCATGGATGGCTAAAAACAGAGAGAGACACAATCCCGAAGCACGAGCCCTAGTGATAAAGCATGTTTCTGACCTGAGTCTGATATCGGTAAGCTGGCGCATCGGGGAATACGGACTGCAAGTTGTTGATTGATGGTGCCATGGACAGCAGCTGACTGACTGCATGATATTGGCAGCTGTTTGGCAGCACTGTCAAAAAGTATTCGGTGTACAATTTCAGGAGGGCGAAACGTTCTTGCATGTGATTTTGGCACATGTTCGTCCAGCCGGGCCTCGACGCGGAGAAGGGGCTGACTTGTTACAGGATTTAACTTCGACCGACCAGCCGCCCTCGCATGCCGCTTCCGGCGCCATGCAAGTGATAAAGCCCCATGTGAATCATGTCAGTTCATCACTTTGTGCTTGAACGCTCGCAATTGCTGCTGAACGTATGCCTGTGATTAGGTGTGTGAATTCGTCATCCCAGATGGTCTCGTAGATTCGAGAGTCGGATCAGGCAAACAAGAGTCGAACTACCCGAGAGCTGGCGACGACATTAATCAATCTGAAGGTCAAGGCAAGAAAGTGACGTCGATCGTCAGCACGATCTTAAAGGGATGGTAGACGAGTGGGCCTGACGGACGGCAGCACCCAGCCACTTGGATGAGCTTGCAATAGACTATGCAAGCACCGTCGGAGTAAGAAAGAGCAATAGGCGAAGATACAAGGGCAGACTTTGGGCCTTGCTTGGGCTAAAGGCTATCACTCTTAGCTGTAGAAATGTACAATGCTTTTTGAGAACCGACCGCGTCCAGTGCGAGGATGTCGAGATGTTATTCTCAATGGCCGAACACCCCGATCTCAAGTTTGTCGTACATGTAGATAGACATGAGATGGGGATGATGGAATGGAAAGACGAGAGGAGCGAGATTGGTAGGACAAGTTCTGAAACAATGCAGAAGCTGTCGCTGGACGCCTGGTAACGGGGGAACTAGGGGGAAACAACGGTACAAGTGACGGACGATGATAACCAAACAGACGGGTGCCGAGACAGAAACAGAGAAAGAGTAACGGGCATCGAGGGAAGAGAGAACGAGTTGGAGTGCAAAGATATGTAGTAGATAGATGGTCAGTATGAGAGAGTGGATAGCGGTCAAGCCAAATGTCTCGGAGGCAGGCGTCTAGTGGTATTTGAGTGGTCCCTTGGTGGATGACTTCTGTGGTAGGGCGCGCTATGGCAGGGTTAATTTGGAGCTTGGCTTGACTAGAGCCGAGATGTAGACGATTTAGGGGGCTTGTTGGCTTGCGGGAAGAAGGGCAAACAAAGGAGAACGGCTTGTTAGAGTTCAGATTATCAAAACAGACAACGCTCTTTCGGTCGAGAAGTGAGACCTGGTCGCCTGCTGCTACTCGTGGTGCTGCTGCTTCGCTGTCGTCGCTCAGACTCTACCGTGTCGTCGCAGCCGTATCGAGTCTTGGTAAGAAGCAATCGCCGGAGCATTCCTCGTGTGTCTACGATCGCTCTTTGCTGGTGCCCGACGCTTTGTTCTCCTGGAGGCACTTCGCTTATTGCATACTATTAACTCTCAAGGCTTTGTTCGCGGCTTCCGCTTTTTCCCAGCAGAAATTAGCGGATCGAAGGTCTGCGTTTCAGTTGCGTGCATCTTGATTCCTGACTTGGTTGGACGATTCCTGGTTTTGGGTTGAGACGTCAAAATCACCAGGCACGCTCTCACCGCCCGCGCGCGCTTTACTATCATCACACGCCCACATCATCCATCCACGCTCCGTCAGGTCCAAACCCCCGTCAAGTCCGCGACGCCGTCGTCAAGCCCCGTCGCCCTAGCCGTAGCCGCCTGACCGCGCCTACCTGAGCAGCGAGCACCTCGACCGCGCTCATTCCTTATCTCTGTGCGCCTGCCGTGCTCACCGTCGCCTATCCTCAGCCGTAGAATGTCGTCGGCCGCGCTCCATGCCGTGCCGCCGCAGCATTTCCAGTCCTCTCCCAATGCCTCGCCCTCGTCGGCGCGCAGACCTCAGAGCCAAAGACCGTCAACCGGGAGCGGCCCTTCACATTACGACAGCCCTTCTGCCGTAGCTGCCCGTCAGGTCTCGTCGTCCTCGGCCCAGGCATCGCCCAACCACCGCAAGATCTCTACCGCCTATGACTCGATGGAACCCGCCATGCCTCAACAAGAATACATGTCCACTCACCCTCACCTCAACGCAGACAGTCCGTCGCAGGCCCGGCGGAAAGAGATGGACCAACCCTCGTCGCCGAGGCAGATGATCCCCGACACCCTTCCCCGTGAAGACAGTGCCATCTTGAGCAGATTAGTCATTGACGACCCGCAAGCCGACGCCGCCCGTGAACGAGCCCGCGTCGCTGAAGCACAACCCATCTCAGCCAACCACCACCACGAACCATCGATGGCAGCCATGGAAGCCCCCGAGGAAGCCGCACCCCGTCGCCGACAGGAACACCTCAAGTCAAGCCACCCTAGGAAGGAGACTAAGTTTGGAGAGTACATTCTCGGACAGACACTGGGTGAAGGAGAGTTTGGCAAAGTCAAGATGGGCTGGAAGAAAGAGGGAGGAGTGCAGGTTGCCATCAAGCTAATCCGTCGTGAGACACTGGGCAACAACCCCAACCGGCTGCCCAAGATCTACCGTGAGATATCGATTTTGCGCGGACTGCAACATCCCAACATCGTGCGCCTGCACGAAATGGTAGAGACTGAGAGGCACATCGGCATCATCCTCGAGTACGCATCGGGCGGAGAACTGTTCGACTACATCCTAAACCACCGCTACCTTAAGGACAACGCGGCCCGTCGGTTGTTTGCACAGCTCGTTTCAGGTGTTGGCTACTTGCATAAGAAGGGTATTGTCCATCGCGACTTGAAGCTGGAGAATCTGCTGCTGGACCGCAACCGCAACATCATTATTACCGATTTCGGTTTCGCCAACACTTTCAGCCCGGACGACGAACTCGGCGAGGAGATCGAGTACAACCTCAACAACAAAGAATACGTCTCCAAGATGGGATTGGAGCATCTGCAGCCGACTGGTCACCGTCGTGGTGATCTTATGCAGACAAGTTGTGGTAGCCCATGCTATGCCGCGCCAGAATTGGTCGTTAGTGACTCTCTGTACACTGGTCGCAAGGTTGACGTGTGGAGTTGCGGTGTGATTTTGGTGAGTTGATTCCATGTCATGGAATAGCGGTGAGCTAATATTTGTCTAGTATGCCATGCTTGCAGGATACCTGCCATTCGATGACGATCCGGCCAACCCTGAGGGTGACAACATCAACCTCTTGTACAAGTACATCGTTTCGACGCCCCTGACCTTCCCCGAGTATGTTACCCCTCACGCCCGCGATCTACTTCGTCGCATTCTGGTTCCGGACCCGAGAAAGCGTGCAGACCTATTTGAGGTTGCTCGTCACAGCTGGTTGAGCGAGTATGCACATGTTGTTGGTTTCATAACAAGTACCACAACTACTTCGGCCGATATCGTTGAATCCACCATTCCTACCGGTAAGATGTCCCTCCAACGCAAGCGACACTATTCAGCGACTGATGCAATCACAGACGATCAATACGATGTACCACAGCTCGCCCGCAGTGCTTCGGTCAGAGAGCCATCCAAACCGAGTCAAATCTCCGTCCCTGGCGGTCTTATCAACAAGAATGTTCCTATCAACGAGCCTGAGACCAAGACTCCTCGCGATGCTAAACGTAGAACAGTCCAGGTTGAGTATGTTGCTCCTCAGTCACAGACTGTAAGACAGCAGCCTATCTCTGCCTCGTTGCCTGCAAGTGTCGCTATGGCACAGCCTGCTCCTCCACCTTCTCAGGGAAGATCGCGCGCGAGGGGAGACAGTGCTGCTGGTCCCGTTGCCGTCAACCCTGCTTCTTACGACCCTTCCGCCGGTCCTCAGCGCTCTCAGCAACGCCCAGCCACTCAGTCTGCAATGTCACCGCCTGTTCGCCCCAATCGCGAGCCTACCCGAGCAGTCACGGACTCGACTCCATTCACCGTTGGCTCACCGACTTCAACCGCTCGTCCCACTACCAGCGGATCGAGATTGCCCTCGCGTGGCAACTCTTATGGCCAGCCTGCTCTCGCCACTGTTGCCGCCACCAACGCCGAAGGCCGCTTTTCGCAGCCCAAGTCGTCTGGTTACATCATCTCCGGTCCTAACTCTCAGGATGGCTCGAAGAGGAACTCTTACACTGGAAGGCCAGTCAGCCAACATCTGCCTAGCGATTACCAAGCCGCCCCTCAACAACCCGCCGAGAGACCGGTACGTGGTCACAAGCGCTCTAACACGGTCGAAAGTTTCACTACCAAGTTATTCGGTCGTTCTGGCTCTCGTCGTCAATCGGCAACTCCACAAGAGATTGCCAATGCCCGTCAAGAAAGAGAGAAGTCTTCGCGCATGTATCCTCCCGTCAGCATGAAAAATGCTATGCCGCACTCAGGCGAGGATCTTCCTCGTCCTTCTACCGAGTCTTCTCGCCGCTCCTTCGGCTATAACCGTAAGACTAGCGAGACCGCTGGACCTAGATCGTCAAGAAGATTCTCTTTCCTGCCCGTGTCGTTTTCTAGAATGAGCTTCTCCGGCGCATCTGGACCCGAAGCTGCCGAAGGTGCTGGTAGACGCGCTTCTGTGCAAGCGAACGCCCGTAGTCGTCCTGCTTCCAAGCAATCGCCTGTCATGGCGTTTGGTCAAGGCAGAAGCCGTTCGCCTAGCCAGAGCACCACCAGCAGCAGCATCCCAACCGTGCATGATAACAACGTTGACGGCCGCCGTAAGATGACCCACCAACCTGTTCGCGGTGCGACTGCCCCCGATCTCACAAAGATGCAAGATCCTGGTTTCTCGCAGCAACAACAATTCTCGAGACAACAGCAACAAGAGCAGTACAACAACTACACTCCTCCACAGAGCAGTGCTGGTCGACCAAGACAGGAGAACTTCTACACACCTTCGCAATCCGCTGAATCGCAAGCATCCGACTCAATTGCTCAAACACCAAGACAGCAATACCCCTCTGGCTTCAACGAAACCGAGTCCGCTGTCCAGGCCAAACCTCAACATCGTCAACAAGCGGTGCTACAGAAGAACCGCAAATTCGGTGACGCATACGAGGGCCATGGCAACGGTGGTAGCAGTGGTGGTGCTCGACGAGTGATGGACTGGTTCCGTAAGAGAGGCAAGGACAGGAGCAACTAGGAAGGCCTTTGTCCGGCCTGTTGATTCTTCCATCTCTTGATTTCGAGCAGTGTTCTTTCCCGTCCCTTTCTTCTTCTTTCGGAGCATTGTGTTTTTCTGCATCTCTTCTTTCCCGCCTGTTTTTATACCCTTTTTTCAGGTTCTCTTCTTGTTCGACTTTCTTATTTAACCGTCTTCCTTTCTTCTTCTTTCTGCAAACTTTGAACTTAATGATAATTGCTTCCATTGGTTCTTGTTTCATGTTTTTCTTTCAGGCAGCGCGGCGTTGTCTTTTCTTCCTTCTTCTTCTTCTTCTTCTTCTCTCTACATGTTTTTCTTAGGCGGCGGCTTTTCTCGTTTTATTAGTACACATGCAACAACGTAACATGGCATCTGCTCTCGGGTTATCAAATGCTAGGATGAGCGAAAAGAGCGTGGGGGAAATGAAATGTATTAAGTCTGGTATCACATCTAAATTTTTATTCTTCTTTACCCAAGACCATCATGATACCCTACGAGCTGTGTTTCTCAAGTTTTGATAGTTGGACGCCAGCATTTTCTTCGTTTATCCAAGGCGACAAATGATACATGTGTACTTGTCAGCCGTGGCAGCCATAAGAGCCTCAATTGTGAGACGGCAACGACGGGATGTGCAATGTACAGCCGTTGTCTGTCATCATTCATCCCGTGTGGTCGACTAGAATAACATGCATGAATCGAGTTTCACCCCACATGCACAGCAAGCGGCTAATTTTGAACTCCTGTCTCTCTCTCTTTGGTGTTGTCTTGGTTAAATGAACTCGAGTATCTTTCTACAGCACAAAGAAACGTCTGGATCAGAACGCTACGATTACTCTACATCTTGACAGTACAGCCAATATTGTTGACACCATCGCTATACATCCAGTCAATCAGTGTCTTTTGCGATGTGAATATGTTTGTTTCATGATGATCAGTGGCGTTTTCTTCGAAGGATGCGCTATGCTTCATGTGCTGCGGTACCTGACTTGCTGTTTAGGGAACGACGGAAATTACAACAAGATGTGCCTTTGTTCTGTTGTTTCCACCGCACATCTCTTTCTTCTTACATACTCAGCTCGACTCTCTTTTTGCTTTTCGTGATATTCTAATAAGCAGGACGCTCTTTCGATATCAGCATCACGACACAACATCTAACTACACCGCTAGATCATCTCAAACAATCATTGAAGGACATCAGTAACAGAATGCATCTCTCTACCTTCTCTCTCCTTGCCCTCTCGGCAGCACTGGCAAACGCAAAAACCGATCTGGACGGTTGCACAAGAACAGACATTTCATCTCCAGCAGGTGCTTCGTACGCATGGATCGTTCCCGGAACAGGAGAACTATGTGACCCTCTGGACTGTGGCGGTGGTAGAGCACCCCCTAAGACCACGGTGCCTGGATGTGCAGCATATGTGGGTACAGAGACGTACAGTCCCAGTTACCTGGCTGGATCCACTGCACCCGCTACAGCTGCTGCCAGTGCTAGTGCCGTTGTGACGAGTGCTGAGGTTACTGCTGCCGCTTCTGCAACTGCTACTCCTACTGCTGGTGCATCTGATGACAACTCAGATGATGAAGACGACAGCAACGATGATACAAGCGATGACAGCAGTGATGATGAAGACCCTCTAGGTCTCGCAGGCATCGACGCCGCTCAAGAGTCCACCTATGTCTGGCGCACAGCAGATAATCCTACAGCAACATTCAACCCCTTTACCGCGTCCGCTTTCCCCAGCGACGTCTCTACCTTCTGGATTCCCGTCGATCTCGGCTCAACCACTTCCTGGGAAGCCGCTGTACCTACCGTGCTGTCTGGCGGATACACGGATATCGTTCCCGCTTCTATGCCAGCATCCAGCGATCTCCCTGCCATCTGCGCCATCGCCACAAACTCTGGTTGCGGAATCGACATGTCCACAATGACTATTTCCAGAAGTCAGACCAGTACGACGGGATCGCCGACGTCGGTGGGCACTGCTTCGACGAGTGGTTTGAGCAGATCGTGGGTCAAGACCATTCCTACTTATACGAGAGTAGCTGCTAATGATGCGATGGTTAGGGCTGGTGTGTCTGGTCAATCTTCGACTTCGTCTACTGCTTCTGGCTCTGCTTCGAGATCGGCTTCGGCGTCTACTGAGACTTCTACTGGTGCTGCTGGAAAGGTGGGATGTGCTGTTGGTGGCGTGTTGGCTGCTGCAATGGGTGCTTTGATTGTTTTGTAAGCATGGAAATGTTCAAAAGGTTGGTTTGATTGGTTGGATATTTAGGAGCATCTTGAAGAAATACTATAGAATGCATTGATGAGGTATTCATATCACGTCTTCCTAGTATCACGATACCATCGACGGCATGCATGGCATTGTAGAAGTGATGTCCTAAGAGTCGATGGTAGATGAAATACGGTCGAAGAGTGTGTTGTTTTTCCAGAAGTGAAGAAAGGACCAGCAGGGCCAGCGAGTTGATGCCATTGACGACGCCAAGCATCAACAACGCTCCGCAAAGTCCGACGGCGGACTCCCGCTTCCACCGCAGTGGTTCCCTTCATGAATGTTGACGCCTTCTCGATCTTCCTTCGACGCAACTGAGCAGCTTCCACCAAACTACATCTTCTCATACGACACCATATCACACCATGGAGCAGACTCGCGCCATCAATGCTCTGGCACCCTTCGTCGCCTTGTCCAAGTCGGCTACGTCAGCTCGTGCAGCAGCCGATCTTGTCACACAAGCAACCTCTGCCGCAAACACCTACGTCTTTGGCGAGCTCCTCCAGACCCCGAACATCCAGAAGCTGCGCGACGACGCCCAATACAGCAGCCACTACACCCTACTTGAGCTATTCGCATGGGGCACATGGGCCGAATACCAAGGTATGTTCTGACTTCTCGCTGCTTTCAAACAAGCCACTAACCAAACACCTGCAGCTCTCGCATCATCATTGCCTCAGCTCTCGCCCAACCAGGAACACAAGCTACGTCTGCTGACACTGCTCACCCTCGCCGCAACCACAACCAACAATGCACCGCTCACATACTCAAATCTGCAATCCGCTCTCTCACTCTCATCACCACTCGCGCTCGAACGCCTAGTAACCGATGCCATCTACGCCGACCTCGTCACCGCCACCCTCAACCCTGCAAAGGGCCTCGTCGCAATCAGCAGCGTGACGGCCCTGCGCGACATCACTCCGGGAAGCGTCACTTCCATCATGGCCTCACTAGACGCTTGGACAGGAAGATGCGATGACGTACTCAAGGAATTAGAGGCTGAGGTGAAGGCTGTCAAGGAAGGCGCCGAGAGCAGAGCAAAGGAAGAAGCCATGCGCGTGAGCCAAGTTAAGAAGGCTGAGTCTGTTGGAAAGTGAAGCATGAAGAAATATGCTCATAAGTGGAAAAGTCCTTCAATTCTATAACGACGTTACGAAATTAGCTTATATTCAAAAGAGATGCTCTGTGTAAACACGCGCATTTGTGATCTTCAAAGACCGAACAAAATCTTCTCAAAGATGCGGGCCTCGTGCTCTGGCATTTAGAGTTAGGAGATGTTGCTCAGTCGGAGTAGTCCTCCGCTCCTAGCCTGAATGCTACACCATGTCAGCACACCCCTCCCCCTCCATATAACGTCATTCACTTTTTTGTGGAAGGCCGCCTTCAGATTATTTCTCATCGCATCAGACACATGCCCTTAGTTCCTGAGGCTCTCCCAGCAAAGTCGATCGTTCTGCGATAGATATTCAACATCGTGATGGCAGACCTTCACAACGATAACATCGTCGCTCTAGATCGCGCAGCCATCAAACAAGGCGGCCAAGTCCAGCCTTCGAATCAGGAACTGCCGCATCCTTCACCTCTTCCACACTCGGGTTACAGAGTCCGGCGCTCTTTTGACGAACATAGACACGCCGCCGCTGCGAAGTTCCGCAAAGCCTTGCATATCAATGAACCGTCCAACGTTCGTCCAGGAGTGGAAGCGCATCCTATTCTCGCCAAAGAATCGACACCCGAACCATGCAAATCTCGGCTTGATCATGAGTCTTCAAATTCTGAACAATCTACCGTCGACCGTTTGCTGCACAATCCCATCGACACGATCAAGGACAAGATCTCCGCTCAAGGAAGTCATCAAGCAGCAGCTAATGTAGCAACAGTAGAAATATCTCATGGTCAAGAAGTGGAGCTCGTCAAGGCTCAAGATCGCGTCGAACATGCCGAAACGAACGATGAGAAGATTACCGCTGTGCACGAACGCGACTGGCTCGTCAAAGAACGCCAGAACACTTACGTGAGGTGGACCATGGACCGACACGTCACTCAATGCCGTCCTCTACCTCGCGATGCATTCGTTAGAAAAAGCCGATCGGCCTTCGAACACAAAACCATCGACGAAGGTACTGTGATTGACTGGAAGGCTTACGGGACTCATGTGCGTGCCGGAAGACCTCTTCTCTCATGATGTGATGCGCTGATATCCTACAGCTTTTGCAATACTACGCTCAACAATATGGTGGTCAATACATAGGTCACGGTTCGAGCCCGCCAGCCCCAACGAAGGAATCCATCATGCCCAATGTCGAGCGAATCATCATTGCATCTGCACCTTTTCAGAGTCTGATCATGGCAGCAAGGAAAGTGTACAGATGGGAAGATCCGAAGGCAACTTTGGGATACCTCATACTTTACGTTGCATTACTTTATTGGGATCTCCTACTTTCAGGCATGGTATGTATTGAACGTTGCATCTAGCTATGAACTATTTGTCAGAGTGGTCAAAATGGCTAACTGTACCAAGCTATCGGCCATCGTGTACATGGTCATGAGCCGTCAGCTTTTCGGAAAGACAATCAAAGAAGTTCGCACAGATCTGGAGCGGACCGAGGATCAGGATCAGACAGCCTACACCCTAACCGAATACATCGAGAAGCAAGGAGGCGGATCGTGGGTTGAGAAGCTACAGGAAGATCTAGGCCCGTGGCTCATGATTCAGCTTTGCGACGTGGCCGACCTCTTCGAAATCCTGCGCAAGTACGATCGTCCCCATCATCCCTCTTAAAGCTTTGACACTGATATGTTCCCCAGCTTCTATGAATGGAGAGTTCCTGGTCGAACTGTGGCCACGCTTTCCATCTTCTTGTTGACCATCCTAATCACCACGTTCGTCCCTACTTACTACTTGATAAAGTCGAGCGCACTTGGAGCAGGAATGGTCTTCTTCGGCTTATTCCCCCTCGCAAGCAACTTCCCTGACTATCGACTGCTCGCTTCAATCCCTAGGCGAGTGTTTTGGAATATTCCCACGCATGGTCAGTTTCTACATTTATTACCCCTATTGAACAGAGCTCCGTGACTGACATGAACATATTCTCAGCCGAATGGGCAGTCAAGTCACTCCAAGCAGAAGGCTCTCGGTACCGCCATGATACTCAAACCGGCTTGGGCAACAGTGCAAATACAGACTACGGTTTCTACCCAGCACACCTGAGCAAAGACAAAGGACGTCTGATAATCAGCGCCTCGTCCATGCGCTTCGAAACCAACATCGGCCATCGCATCACATGGAGCATCGATTACACCAACATCGCAAAGCTGGAGAAGCTCGATCGGGTAAAGAGTAAAGTCATACCAGGCGGCGGATCAGGCAAGGATTTGCGTATCGCGAGTAGTCTTGCAGATGATGGAGGCGAGGCGGTCCTGAAGGATATGGAAGACAGGGATCAAGCGTTCTCGCAAATCGTAGGGTTTAGTGAGATAACATGGCAGATAGTCTGGTAGCGTCGACCTGAGGCGATGATCAGATTTGTATACTACTTGCAACTACCTAACATAAGCGTCAATCCTAAGCCACTATTATATCACACTATCACAAACTCACACGAGTTTGTAATGATCAAGGGCTGAAGAACACAGCTCGCAAAAGCGTCGGCTACTGTCTTATCACATGCTTCCACTGACGCGACATTAAGCCACGCACATGCGAATTAATAGGTAGGCTGGACTGCGGCTGAAGATCTCACAGCCCAAAATGTCACTCAGCCGCAATCGTCGACACAGTGGCTGCACTGTCTGCACACATCTCCAGATCCAGTCAATACGATCATACTATCGACACACTGCCCTTTTACACGCCACGTTTTCGATCTCTGGATGGTCATGTGGCTTTGCATGCCACTTTTCTATTGATGGATCTTTCAACATTGGATAGTATGGGATCTGTGGTTACACGGTAAAAGTGTTGGAAGAATGCTTGGCGATTGAGAGGCAGAACAAACAAATCAAACTGAGAACAAACTCCAGTAACCACAGCAGAACCAAGAGTCCTCGGTCGCAACAATCAAGAAAACACCGACATGATTCTTCACCAACTCTTTCCGAGGAGTGATGTTCTGGAACCCGCAGATTGCATACGACTCCACAGACTTCCACCCACAGTTGCGGCGCTAGATTCTGTGACATCTTTCTCGCGGTGCTCAAGGCATTTGCGTGGCGGCAACTGACCTTGCGACTCGTGATAGAACCTCGACACCTCAAATTCATGATTTGGGCCAGGCTCAATGCAGATCCACTTGACGGCGGGCACCATGAGTTGTTTCCAGCATGTACTGCACCAATGTTGACCAGGAAATTTTGTCGACTCGTGAGAGTTGGTCATGCGGATAATGCTACGACAAAGCTTGTTCGAGCAGCATACTGTGGGCGCCATAACTGGCCATTCTTTCCTGAACTCGGATCGGCCTGATGCGAACGTCTCTCGGTTGCTCAGCAGGCCTAGCTCGCGGCAGACGCTGTTGCACTCATGCCGAGCAAAGAAAAACTTGAAGCTCTCGACGCCCAAGTTGTTCTGGTGCAGTTTGAACCTCTCTGGGTCACGCGTTTGGATTGTCGGGTCGGTCAGTATATGATCCACGCCTTGAAGATCATTGATCAGAAGCAGTCCCCATGAGCGCTCGAACGTGAAATGCGAGAAAGCTTGCGCGGTCTGATTGAAAGAGTCGTCGGGTAATTCATCGTTGACCCAAGCAGTGTTGTTGTTGTACTTGACATATTCGCCATCTAGGAGAAGCTCAAGGGACGAACACTTTTTGCGCGTTTTCGACTTGCTTTGTAGGCAGGACGTTACTAGAAAGTCCAGAGGGGGTTCGATCTTGAGCAGACCATTGAACTCAAGAGCGAAAGCCTTGCACAATGTTTGGATCCGCATGTCCTCGGCCGCTTGAGCACGTTCATCCTCGCCGTGTCTGAGAAATGACTTCAACACAAATCTGGTGTCCGCAATGGTACTACTGGCGTAGAATGCGTTCCGCATGGCGCCTCGATCGAACGGCTTGGATCGAGCTCGGATCTTGAGCTCCAGGACGCTCAGTTTGATGTTCTCATCGGCGGCCATCATGCTATCGAGTGTGTTCATGTCGTGTATTACTACTGCGGGACAAAAGCCTTCCAAATCGAGCGTCTCGTCCAGCCAACCTGGAGTCGTCCACCGTTGGACTTTCTCGAAAGAGTTTTTGGTGTCGCCTCCGCTACCACTACCAGCGCTGCCACCCTCATGAATAGCGTCCAGGGTTGTTGCATGAGTGCCCTTCTCGATCTTGCTTGTCGCGTTCCACGTCACGGAGAGGCGACCAGCAGTTCGAGTGATTGAGTCGGTCACTGTCTTGACCACCAGATGTTGGAGCTCGCTATACGAAAGACCAAGCTGAAATTCTTTGAATTGCGGCGCGATGTTATGATTGCTCATAGTGTTCGTGCCGGAGCCTTTGCTTGCCGTTGATACCATCTGGCTATGATAGGTGTTGGAGATGTGCAACTTCGCATTGCGGTGCCCGTAAACTTGAGCGAAAACCAAGGCCATACGATCTGTGTAGCATTTTATGCGGAGAAAAGCGTAGTTGATGTCGAGCTGGACCAGCTTGTTAAGGAGTGGTTTGTAGGTAAGGCCATGTGGCTCGCTGCCTGGCAGGTAATAGTCGTCTTGATCTTTCAAGTCATGCAGTCCACGGCCGTGCGGCGGTGCGTCTGCAATATGGACCATGCAGCGCGTTTGTTGCTTCCATGATGCTTGAAGCGCCTGATAGATGCCACCGAGAACATCTTCAGGCGGATCGCCTCCTGCTTCAGCTTCAAGCCCATCCAGGAACACGAACACTTCATCTGTGGATCTTGTAAAGTCGAGGAACTCGATATTGATTGCACTTCCATGGTCTTTATAGCTGACCACAGCGATGCGGACGTCGGACTCGTTGAGAAAAGTCTTTTTGATATCCTTGACGATGCTCTTGACCTGCTCTTTCGCCGAGTTGAGATATGGGTCCATGGAACATGTGGTATCGATCAGAAACAGCAAGTCTGTCGAGCATGCTGCCTTGAACAATCCCGTCGTGTTACGCTGAGGCGCATGAGCATTGGCCTTATCAACTTCCTGCTTGAGTGCCAGTTTCATCAATCTCTCTGACATGGCATAAGAGGGAGGTACTGATGTCGTGGAGGTCGGAACATCACTGTTCTTGAAAGCGGTAGCTGTGTGCGGAGATGAGATAGCCGGGACTTTGCGAGAGCTTGATGGCGGATTCTGCAAGAGCTCCTCTGCCAATAACTTCGTGTCCGTTCTCCGAGCCTGCGAACGAGACACGGATGCCGAAGAGGAGACGCTACGAGACAATGAAGAGCGCAGCATCTCGTCCGCAAGCGAACGAATTTCCTTGCGAGATGTTTCCGACCGCGATATCGATTCTGATGATTTGTAGGATGGCGGAGACGAAGGCATGGCGGAGACCGAGTCGATCCGTCGACCTGAACCACTCTAAGAAAAATGATGGTAACAAACACACAGATCTAAATCACTTGGTCGCACAAGGACGGAAAAGGCTGTGATATCTTATACAAATTCGAGAGAGCGCAGCGATACTGAGAGAGTTTTACCACCTTGTGCTGGTACTGGGTCGTAACTCTTTTCATATGTCGGTCGGCGCTGCATCCCAAATTCCTGGATGCATGCACTGATTGGGCTTAGGAAAAGGCTGCAGCGAATCCTACGCTATTCAATTGCTGCATGCTCGGCCAGCACATTTTGGCCCCAACTTCTGACCCCGCCACAGCACAGCCTGTAAACAAGGCGTTCGATGGTGGGATGCGGATCGAGCATTGACTGATATGCGCATCATTTACCTTTGAACAAAGGTTCCTCGCCATGGAGCCCTTCGTAAAGAATTCGTGCAAAGGTCCGCGAGACATGTACTACGGCTCGACTCGGTCTGCAGATTCGAGTGTGGATACCCATCATTCGCCAGAAGCACGACTTTCACTGTTTGAGGATGCTACGTCAAGCACGAAGCAACATTCATCCCGACGGCGAGTCACATTGATTCTTCGCAAAGCCAATCTCTCTCCACCACTACCTGTCTCAATGTTGGCTCAACGACCATGGACGCCATCCATCGATGTTCAGTCAACGTCTCCCGCCGATTCAGAGAGAGCACGGTTCTTACTTGCCGAACAGCGAGTTTGCAATCCTGAATACAAGGCACCGGAACCAACCTTGCGCAACAGACGGTTTACCCGGCGCCGAGACGAGAAGCTGAATCAAGACAAGTGGATCTTCAGCAAACATGAAGTCGCACAAGTCTTTAGCAACCTCCTATCTCAGGACCCACTCGAGCTGCTTGGAGTTGTGCGAGCGGTCCTATCTCATGCACAGGAAACCTCTTTAGATGAGCTTTGGCGACATCTTCACGATCCAAAGTTAGAGGAACGGACAAGATCCCGACTGACAAGGATGAAAAGTCGTCTTTTGCGATCGCAAGTACCAGTCATCTATGAGATGCCTTGGCGGGAAGAGATGGCCGCTCTACAGGATCTTGATTACATTCAACTGATGTGCCAGACTGGTGTGGATCAAGAAGTCTTGGACCACGCCTTCAGCGTTGCGCTATCACAGCATTCAATGGACAAAATGGAAATCTTGCTTAGCTATGGTGCCGGCGCCTCTACTTGCAAGGAAACCATCCGGGAGTGTTTCGAGCAGAACGATGTTGCTCTGGCGAAACTTTTGCTGTCCGCTCCAGACGCAATGGATCTCACGGCGTGGCGATATTGCTTGAAGCTGCGAATCGAAAGCTCTTCTGATATCCTGTTACTTTGCCTAGCTAATCGTCCGGACATAGTCTGCGATAGCCTTCTACTGGAAGCGTTGAAGACACAGAACTTCCCTGCCACTGTGACAATACTTGCTTACGCGGGTTCTGTTGAGAAGTTCTGTGACGTGCTTCAAGATATACACAAGCTGGCTACTCAGGTTGAAGATCTTGGACAGAGGAATGATTTTTTCATCTTACTCTTCGAGACCGGATGCCTGCAGGACAATCCAATCCTTCGTGAGGAGTTGATGAAGGATGTAAAGCTCCGCAAGCTCTTCCTGATTCAGACTTTGACGAACGCTGGTGTCAGTCTGGATATTGAACCTCACAACGCATTGTCGTGGGCTGTCTCTCATATGGATTTCGATGTACTGGAGATACTGAGACATGGCTTTTGCTCTTCGCCCGTGTCTCCCTTGCTGGACCTTGTACCACTGTCGACTTCTGAACAAGATATGCTACGACTCATAGACCTCTTGGCTCATATGGACCTGGCTGGTAAATCACTAGACTTGCGATTGGTTCATGCTGTTCAGAAGCAGCATATTCGACTCGTCGAGCAGTTGATTATACACGGTGCATCTGTAGAGTATAAAAAGGGTCGCGCTTTATTACAGGCCATAACAAAAGCAGACTTTGAGATTCTCAACATCTTACTGCGAGGCAGCTGTTCACTGGAGATCATCACGCATTCTATAAGCGCTGCTATGACCTTGGAATATCGGCTCAGTAGGTTGCAGATCATGAAAGCTCTGCTGAAGAAGAACGTTCCAGCAAAAGAGCTCGCCGGACCCTTACAACAAGTTGTGTCTGAAGGCGGAGAGGTGGACATGGAGTTGGTTCAGCTACTGCTGGACTATGATGCACCCGTGGATAGTAGTGATGATCATATCGAAAGTGGTGTCTTGACAGCTGTACGAAGGGGCGATATCTGCTTACTTCAACTGCTCTGCGGTGCAAGCCCACGAGTTGAAACATTCTCAGAATCTGTACCCATAGCTTTCGATACAATATCTGCTCATGGATACAGCACGGTGCTGAGCATGATGGAACTACTTCTGAGCAAGGGAGCGTCGGGGACACCGCTCCACGAAACGCTTCTCGCCGCAGCTTCAGATGATGCCCGGTTGGATATTGTGCGCCTGCTTATGAAATACGGCGCTGACCCCAACTATGAGGCCGGCCTTTGCTTCGTCATGGCACTCATGCTCAAAAAATTCGATCTGCTCAAGATTCTATGCGATGGTCGCCAGATAAGCATAGCGAGCTGCTCAAACATCTTGACAATAGCGCTCAATCCCCGATATTATGCTCTGCCTTCTTTGGATCTCGTCCTCAATTCTGCACCGTCTGCTGCTGGTGTGCTCAACAACTTGAAGCCGACCTGGGTCTTCACGACTCTCAAGGATAACCATGATATGGTCAGCATTATACCTTGCCTTCTTCAGCATGAGATGGATGTTGACTTTGGAAGTGGAATCTTGCTCCAACTGGCTGTTCAAAAAGACGATGTCGATCTGCTCCGCAAGATCCTTTGTGCAAAGCCTAGCATCACAAGCTTGAGATCAGCATTCGATGCTGCTACCAAACGCCTACATGGTTCCAACGAACTCAGGATTATTGAGCTGCTTTTGGGGCAGGCAGAGTCGGCTGAGATTGGACAGTCCGAGGCGCTTGTGCGATATATACGTCGTGCTCTGGACGGCAATGTGGAGGGTCTCGGACTACTTCTGCGCCACAAAGCTGCAGTCGACTATCATGGGGGAAAAGCGCTCCATGTAGCAGCGGAAGCAGGATCTTTCGAAACAATGGATGTGTTGCTCGCCTTCCGGCCTGCCGCGACTTCTATCACACGAGCATGTCTGGCGGTAGGGCCTGCTAAGCTGAAGGCGGACCAGAAAGTTCGCATCGTCAAACATCTGCTCGATGCAAACGGTGGTGCGTCGGCGAGTGATCTGTCGGCCTTGCTTGATGACTTCATCAATCATAACCCAAGAAGTACGCGGCTCCCGGAGTCGCTGTTGGCACGGAGTGCCGAAGTCAAGCTTGAAACCATCCAGGTGGCCATGGCAAAGTCGTCTCCTGGACTTTTCGTGACCATGATTGAGGCCATCACAAACCGTAACAATGTCATGAGCTTGTTCATGCATGCGCAAACGATTTCCATGAGCCGTGAGAGATCACTCAAGGTATACAAGTGTCTGTTGGACAGATGCGTCATTCTCAAAAATCCCATCCCCGCCGACGTCGTCTCCGAAGCTCTTCTCAGCTCCTTGAAACACGTCGATTCGGATCAACTGAGTCTGCCCAAACTTTTCCTGCAGCATGGCGCTGTCGTCGGTCATGAACGTGGAAAAGCCTTCCGGCTGGCTTTTCGAGCAAATTCTGTTGATGTTGTTAAACTTCTCAGTCAATATATCGATGATGACCATACGGCTGACGTCGCTTTCAAAGAAGCGCTGAAAGCCTCTTTCATAAACACAGATTTGCGTCTAGAGGTATATCGATGTTTGTTACAGTGGAACATCAACAAAACTTCTCTCTACGATGCTCTAACGGCGAGTCTGCTAGGGAAAACTTCAAATCACTCCATATTGCAACTTCTTCTCGCAAAAGGGGCAGACCCGAACAAAAACAAGGCCAGTTGCTACCTCTTGGCCGCCAAAGCGAGAAAAGAACCAGAATTTCGCATGCTGAGTAAACACGCGAGGCTGAAGGTACTTTTACCGGCGCTTTTGGGCTGCTTTCAAGACGAAAAGGATGTCGTGCGGTGGTTCAACATTTGTCTTGAAGACAAGCCTAGTCCAGCGATCGTCAACCAGGATCAGCTTCTCTTCGACTGCCTGCGTAAATATCCAAACGGGACAAAGCTGTTGAAGATTCTCCTGAGGAATGGAGTGTCTGCTTCCGAAAAGATCACATACAGCATTTGCAAAGGATGGCGCTCTGAAAAGTGCACCGCACTGATATGGGCTATATTCAGGGAACCTAGAATTGGGAATGATGCCATACTCGTATCGATAGCTGAAGCCGGCAAGAAAGGTTCGTTAACAAATGCCCATCGCAAAATTTCCCACACTGACAGAAGTTTACCTAACAGTGCTTCCGACATATTCCACCCCAGTAACAGGAGTATCCGCAGCTTTCGGCTGCCTTCTAGACTCAACGCGAACTCCCGTGCTAAAAGCCTTGATCGAAATGGACAACAAAGTACTATCCTACGAAATCCCCTTCCCCTCTTTCGCCCACCTAGGCGCATACCCCAAACCCTTCACCCCAGACATCGGGACCCCAAAACTAAACCTCCGCCTCGCTTCCATCTACCTAGGAAACTTCGCCGCCTTTCGCCTCATGGATACAGGATCGCCGGCGGACGACGGAACACTACACACCGCCGCCCTCCTCGCTCTTCCCAAATTCGTCAAATCCTTGTTGAAAACTCACGATGCTGATTTCAAAGAGGAAATGTTCGATCACAGGGTGCCATTGGCTATTGTATGCAGAACACAACCTCAACCTTGGTGCAAAGTCGCCAATGCGGAAGCGGATTTCAGGACTAGGGTCAAGGAAACAATGCGTCTTCTGGCTCCGGTGACCGATCTCTCCTGGCGATACAGAGAACAAACTGTGCTACACATCGCCATGGAGAACGGCATAACCAGAACAAAAGATCTCGTCGAGATTTTGAGAATCCGTAATGACTTGGGAAATGACGAAATGTGGGCTTACAAGGACAAGGATGGAAAGAAGTATTTGCCGCATGAATATGTTGCGGAATTTATGAGTGACCATAAAGATAGGGAGAAGCTGCTGGTTTTCCTCGCCACGGTTGGATTTAGATAGTTATGCAGATTCCCGTTTCTCTATTATTGAGCTTCTGATATGAGGGGCGTCGGCGAGGGCCTTTTCGCGCATCAAAACTTCGCTAATATCACGGGTGACGCATAAGAAATGGTCAGAGTTGTGCGATGGATACTGTAGATTCCTCTTTCGTGTACTTCTCGTCGAACAGGTCTCATTGTCCTGTATACATACCTCATTTCCAACATTCACACACCCACTTATCTTGCCCAAACTAACACTAACACTATCCCTAACGTTGACCCAAAACCTCGCATGATCTAACACTCGCAGTCAAGCATTCTGACCACAATCGATGAAACAGTCCAGCAATGACGCAGTAAGTGCGGCCAGAGTCTACTACGCAACACATCAATCTCAACATGATATCACAAATTCGCTCCACTGTACCTCTTGCAACCTTACAGATCAACATATGTTTCGCTACATCGTGGTCAAAGAACGGATCACTTTATCCAGCCAAGAGAGGTGTGACTTCTAGTCACAATCAATCCCATTTCTTCATCATGTTTTTGCGAAAAAAGCTCATGGATTTTGGCTTGTTCCTTTGAGCAAGGAGCTTGTATGCGATTGGGGTATAAAGAGAAGAAGGAAAAACGCGTTAACAATGCGCCGCAACAAGGCAAAAAACACAGATATGCAAAGGAATCCCGAATACCACACAAACAACAAAAACAACCTCTCTTCTCGAGAGAGACGTAGAAGGCAAGGACACAGGACCCCTGCTATTCCATTCTTCTCGGTTTCCCCTTCACTACCCATATAGAAAGATCAAATCGAACGCCACGCCATATGCAAAGTGGTCGGAATCTAACAATTCCTATTCGGCCATTCGTGAGTAGCTCTACGAGCTGTTGGATCTCATGAGCATCTCCTGCGAATAAAACATCAGCGCTGAGTCACATGATGGTACACATATCTTTACTTACCCGCTCAATAGGATCACTGACGTCTGCCGTCACAATCGAAGGACTCTTAGTCGGGTTTGTCGGCGAGTCAGTGTATCCTCGGATATCCAAGATTGGTCTCCTGGGTGTGCTGACTTTGCTGCTGCTCGTACTATCTGCTTGCTTGTCATCGCCTTGTGTGAGAGACATTCGTTGGTCCTTGTTGCGCTCCAACAGTGCTCCACCCATAGTCGCACACTTGAGTAATGTCTGAATGAGTTGGTTGGGCTTGAGTGGCTTGGAGAGGTACTCATCCATCTGGGCCTGAATACACTTCTCGCGGTCACCCAACATGGCGTGAGCAGTGAGAGCGATGATGGGCGAACGAGTGAGCTGGTTCTCGCGCTCATATTGACGAATGTTGGCGGTTGCTTCGAAACCTCCCATGATAGGCATCTGCACATCCATGAGGACCACGTCGTAACGCTTCTTCTTGATAGCTTCGAATGCTTCCAAACCGTTGTTCGCTACGGTGACGGTGTGGTGGTGCTTCTGCAAAATTCTGACAGCCAGCCTCTGGTTGACTGCATTGTCTTCAGCAAGCAGAATATCGAACTTCATAGAAGGATCGGCAGATGTTGGTGCAGCGCGTCCCTCCAATGCAGGAATGAGTGCGTTACCAAGGTCGATGGACAGACAGGGTGTTGTCATATAACTTGCAATGCCATCTTCCAGTGCCGACTTGAAACTCATGCTAATGACGGGCGCAAGCATAACGATGGGGATGTACTTAAAGTCCTCAACATTGCGAAGCTTGCGAGCCGTCTCTCTGCAATCGACCAGAACGCAATCATAAGCTTTTCCGGCGGCGCTAGCAGCTTGAGGAGAAGGCACTTCGCTCTCGTTGTGGACAACCATGGGAACCAGCTGAAGGTTGCGCAGGTGTTGAGCGATTTCTTCAGAGCAGCCAGTCTTGCCACTGTCGATGAAGAGGACGTTGTGCTTGCGATAAGCTCTAAGTTGCTTGTCGATGGCCTTAACATCGGGGTCGCCGACCTTGAACTTGACGGTGAAGTAGAAACAACTGCCCTGACCAAAGTCGGACTCAACCCACATCCTTCCTTGCATGAGCGAAACGAGTCTTCGAGAGATGGACAGACCAAGACCAGTACCTCCGAAGCGACGAGTTGTCGAGCCATCGGCCTGTTGGAAGGTGTCGAAGATAAGATCGAGCTTGTTGCTCGGTATGCCGATACCGGTGTCAGAAACAGCAAACTGGACTGCATATTCGCCTTCTTCACATCCCGCTTGATCTGGTGCGGAGATGGAGATTCTGACTTCTCCCTTGTCTGTGAACTTGATTGCATTGCCTACAAGGTTCAGAATGATTTGACGAAGTCTGAACGAATCTCCAATAACGTAGTCAGGTACTGAACTGTCGACGTAGTAGGCAAGATCCAAGCGCTTCTCGTTGGCCTTGACTGCCAGGCCCTTGAGGCCGTTGAAGACTTGACCGCGAAGCGAGAATGGAATCTCCTCGACAACCATGCGGTTGGCTTCAATCTTGGAAATGTCGAGAATATCGTCAATGATTGTCAACAGACTGTTAGCCAGGTTGAATACCAAATTAAGCATCTCGCGTTGGTTTTGATTCAAGTCGGTGTCAAGAGTGAGTTGAGTCATACCAATGATACCGTTCATGGGTGTTCTGATCTCGTGACTCATATTGGCAAGGAACTCTGACTTGGTCTTGTTGGCCAGTTCGGCTGCTTCTCTAGCAGCGGTGTTCTTCTGGATACTCTCACGAAGACCAGTAACCATCTTGTTGATCTTCTGCTTGAGCTCGTTCATCTCGCCGGAAGCCTCAACGGTGATCATTTTTGTGAAATCGCCGTCCATAGCAGCGTTTGTAATGTCACCGAAGGCTCGGACTTGAGAAGTCAAATTTTGGGCCATGGTATTAACGTCGGAAGTAATCTCCTTCCAGCGACCGGAAATACCATCGACTTCTGCCTGGCCGCCCATTTTGCCGTCAACACCGACATCACGAGCGACACGCTTGACTGCGAGTGACCAGTTGTCGAGTCGAGCAACCATGTCGTTAATGGTGTTCTTCAGGAGCAGGATTTCTCCCTGAGCATGGACCTTGATGACTTGGGTCATGTCTCCACGAGCAATAGCCTGCGTAACGTCGGAAATGTTACGGACCTGATTGGTCAAATTGTTGGCCATGGTGTTGACGTTGTCGGTCAAATCTTTCCATTTGCCTTCGACGTTCTCGACCTCGGCTTGCCCTCCGAGGACACCCTCAGTGCCGACCTCTCTTGCAACTTTGCTGACTTCGAAAGCGAAGGTACTCAGACGATCAACCATGGTGTTGATGGTAACCTTGAGCTCCAGAATTTCGCCCTTGACTTCGGCTCCGACCTTCTTGCTGAGATCACCTCTGGCGACCGCTTTTGTGACGTGGGCAATTTCACGCACTTGAGTGGTGAGATTGTTGGCCATGCCGTTGACATTCTCAGTAAGGTCTTTCCATGTACCTTCAACACCGTGTACAGTGGCTTGTCCGCCAAGTCTTCCTTCTGTTCCGACTTCTCTGGCGATTTTGGTAACTTCATGAGCGAATTGTCTGAGCTGGTCGACCATGGAGTTGATGGTTGATTTGAGCTCGAGAATTTCACCCTTACACTCAGCCTTGACTTTTTGCGTGAGATCACCCCGTGCGACGGCGGTAGTGACTTCGGCAATATCTCGTACTTGAGTGGTCAGGTTATTTGCCATTGCGTTGACATTGACAGTCAAGTCATTCCACATGCCCTGGACACCCTCGATTTGAGCCTGACCGCCGAGTACACCCTCGGTGCCGACATCGCGAGATACGCGAGTGACTTCTGTTGCAAAGGTACGCAATTGGTCGACCATACCATTAATAGTCTGCTGGAGTTGCAGTATTTCTCCACGAGCGGGACGCTGGATCTTGCGACTGAGATCACCTTGGGCGACTGCGGTGGTGACGACGGCGATTTCTCGAACTTGGTTGGTGAGGTTTTCGGCCATGATGTTGACTGTGTGACATTAGCTGAAGAAGATGAGATTGTGAGAGGCTGATGGCGTACCATTTTGAGTGAGCTCGGCCCAGATACCACTGACACCAGGCAATACAGCCTGGCCTCCGAGTCTTCCCTCGGTACCGACCTCACGGGCGAGGTGTGTGACCTGACTGGCGAAATCTTGGAGTTGGTCGACCATTTTGTTAATTGTACGTTTGAAGGTAGCGATTTCAGGGTCACGCTCTTTGGCGCTGATGAGAACTTTCTTGCTGAGATCACCATTGGCAACAGCAGTAACGATGCTGCCGATTTCGCGGAGAACTTTCTGGTAGGTGGCATTTATTTGTTGGTTCTTTGACAATTCACGCTTGAGAGTCTCGACGTCGTCCATGGAGCTCTCAATGCCGCCAAGGGCTTGCTCGGTGGCTTGACGTTGTTGCTGCAGGGTGTCGTTGATGCTATCAATGTATTCTTTCTGAGCCTTGATCTGCTCGCTTTGGCGGTCGACATGATCGCGAAGAACTCCGAGCTCCTCTTCAGTCAGCTGACGCGGTACAGCAGTGCCCTTGGGGCTTTCTGACTTGGCCAAAAGGCTGTTGACTAGCGATGCAGAGCGAGGCCGTGAGGCTAGGACACGGGCAGCGGTAGGCGAGCTCTCAGGAGAGAAAGCAGATTGGAGGGGCTCGTTCGGGGTGATGGGAAAGACGGTCGAGGCCGAGGAAGCGACACGATTCTCGAGGTATTGTACACGGCTGGCGAGAGCAGCGACCTCTCTCTCGAGTTTTTGTTTGGCATCAGAGTCGGGACCAGGCAAAGGAATGCGGTTCAGGTCGATGCTGTTTGTCGCGACACGGCTCCCAAAGTCGTCGTCGGTAGGGGTATATTGTTTGGCGAGGTTTGATATAATGCCAGCGAGGGCGTGGAAGGAATCCGCTTCGGCCATGGTTGGCGGTTGTTGATGCAGATTCAGGTCGACTCGCATAAAGGTGGCAGGCAGGCAGTCGCTCAGGAGGAAGCTGGGGGTGTTGGGTGGAGACGCGAATAACCGCTGGGTCGACAGACGACAGGCGGGGCTCAGAGGCCTTGGGGACGACTCTCAAGGGCCGCAGACGTCGACGCTAGATTGGCATCAACAACAGAAGTCGCGACGTCGGTGTTTCTCTCCTGCTCTCTCGTGGACCTTCGTGGTTGTCGTGTCAAAGGAAGAAAGCACCGAAGGGCTGACTTGGTTCGTGACAGACAGCGCTTGTCGGCCGTGTCGAATGATCGTCGCCGAGAAAAGCCTCGCTTGTCCAATCAAATCAAATGACAACACAAAAAGAAAGGGTGCCCTTCCCGATCGATCTCGTACAGCAGAAACGATGAATACAGCTTAGGGGTGTACTCGAGTAGGAAGAGTAAAGGATTGTTGCTATCAGGAACAAAGAGAGAGTCAGAGCTACCCATGTGTTGACAGGAAGGCGCCACGCGATTAAAGACGACGAGCCGAATCCCGTCTGAAAGTTAGCTATAATTAAGTTATCACCACTCGCCCTGAATCAACCACGCCAGGTGCCATCCCCCGAGACTCTGTTCCCATTTCTCGCCATTTTGCTCCTTTGTGTGCTCCCGCATCGTCTAGCCTGAGTCTTCGTATGCAAAGTGCCGACATTTCCTTCTTCTTTCCGCGCTCGTTTCACGAGGAATTGAAGCTGCAGAGATGCACAAAGCCTTTGCTTCTCTACTGTCGCCATCAGAGATAAGCTACCAGATATGCTCTCACCAGATAGGGCTCTGGTTTCAGACTCTTCTTGCACTTCAGCAGCTCCACGCGTGACTGACTTGAGCACACGGGGAGGGATGCAATTGAATCCCTCTCGTATCGCGGCTGCGATAGCCCCGCCAAGTTGTCTAGAATTGTCCGACCCTTTTTTATCTCCGTCTTTCCCATATTTGATGTTCATCCAGTTCGCTCTTCTGCCTTCGATCTTCGATCTTGCTTTGTCCCAGGCCCACAGAAAACTCTGAACTTCTAGAAGACCTGTTGCACCTGTCTCTTGGATTGCGAACAACGACCACATTCAACATGAGCATGCCCTCGCAGCCCTTGCTTTCACGCTCAGACCCGAAGCACGATTTATTCCGCCTTGGCGCGATGCAGGGTCCAGAGATGTGGGGACTTTGTGCTTCCTTCACCACGTTGTCGAACTGATCTCGTAAGCATCCGCAACCATTTTAATCGAGGTCTCGTTCAGTTGATTAGAGAATGAACATGTTGGTCGGTTCATCAACGAGAAGTCAGAATCGAACCTCTGGAGGCTGAGCCTTGTCGACTCTTTGCTTGCTCGACACACCGACACAGGGTGCTGCTCCTGACGAGCGATAAAGCCGCGCATTCACCGCCGCCTGTCGATCTCTTCGTTTGTTCGTTGGACAAGAGGCTACGAGACGGGGCAAAGTCATTTTAATCCCGCCCACTCGTTGGGCATCCGAGCCATCAAGGGGTCAGTAAAGTTGACGACCGTATTCTTCACGAGCGAAGCGTTTCCACTTCCAAGTGCGCAGCAGGAGACACAAGCTGATGCCGATCATGTGTTTCAGGTTGTCTGCTCATCATTCCCTGACAGAGCGACAGGAGCTTTGCAGATCACAGGTCCCACTCGTCGTGCTCTGTCTAGACGAACAGTCCGTTGTGTCTGTTCGCTGCAGGCGCACAAATCTCTCACGATTTCCCGACCGCATACCATCTTGACATAACGTCCTCGCGAAGGACCATTGACCTCCATTCTCACCCTCTCGCAACGTGCAGCGTACCTCAAAGCATATCGGCAGCTGAGTTCAGCCACAATGACTCGGCCTCACAGCCTTACTGTAACCTTGTTACTCGCCGGAGAGAACCGTTTCAGGGTCCATCCAACATGAACCTTGCGCCCGCTCTAATGTGAAAGACAGACAGGACGATTCCTGCCGGAGCCTTCTTGAAGAGCTTTCTGTTCCAGGCTTACTTCAAAGGCCATAGATGCGCAGTTGTCGGACCCTCCACGAAGCTCTCTAAGATATCAGATTCAATACCGTATAACTCGAGTCAGTTCTTCACGAGAGGGGCAGCAATTGGCCGCCAAGAATCTCGGCATTTACAAAAGGGGCATTCCTCAGTATAACCGCTTGGCTCGTCACCGCAGACCTTTCGTTCGAAAACAACGACCTCTGTCGTTGTTGGAAAGCAAACTTCGTCCTGAAACACTTAGGATCCAAACAAAGTTTAGCAGTGCCGGATTGTTAAGAACGCCGCTCAATCTTGACCATCATGATCTCCATGTTCGGAGCCAGCTCCTCGACATGATCCAGAGACTCCGAAGCGAACCTAGGTGCGAAGGAACAAGATCTTAAGGCTGCTAATATGGCCATCGAATCAAGATGCTGGTGATCATCGGGCCTTCCGTACATCTCGACCAAGAGGCGACAACGCCGTACTGTGCTTCTCTACTCATCACGGTGCCCAAGAGTGTTGCAATCATGAGTGGAGGCTTCTTGTTCTGCTGATTCGACGTCAAATTTGACCATTCCTTCCAAACACGTCGATTGCCTTGCGGTATAGACGATAAGAACATGAAGCGAGACTTTTAAGAGTGACACTTCCTCTATTGAAATTGCATCTGTCCTGCTCCCAAGCTAAATGAGATTTACGCTAAATCCTTCCTCCCTATGTGCTCGATCTTGTCACTCTTGGCCAGCTCTCACGATCGCAACTAAGGTCATCCAGGCTGGAGAAATGCACAGTGTTTTAGTGTCAGTGCAACCATTTACCAATGGCGTGAAAGTCAGCGTTCCCCAGTGGAGAGCTGCACTGATATCAAAAGCATTGTGCATTTTTACTTTATGCGTGTGATAAGGTTCAGCACACAGAGAGGCTATTGGAATCGACTTTTGGGTAATATGGACACAGTCGTGCTGGATGAGCAGGACTGTCTAGTACCAGTCTATGCTGGAGTTAGTACAATGGCGGCACAAGTCAAAAGGACTCGCGCAGAGTGAAGCGCGTTTGGAAAAAGCATTGCGCGTTACAACACGTCTTCAGTCACCGAGACAGTCAATATGGAAATCGTCTCGCTTCTGGAACACTCTTTGCACTTTCACTCAGCTCGGCTTGAAAGCACTTCAGCCATCAAAAGCTTCTGCGCTTCTTCTCATCTCCTTCCATCACCCTGCTGTTGGAGGCAGCACCCATCATCATGGCTAGCATCACTGGCACTCCTGGTGGCTCAACCTCACGGTAAACCATTACTGTTAGACATGCCCATAAATAAACACGACTGACAAAATGCGCAGCAACGAGTCCAAGATCTTCGACAACGACAAGGACTTTGACATCATCATCCACTTTGGCGAGCACAAGTTCCACGCTCACCGCATCATCCTTCGTGTTATGTCGACATTCTTTGACAGAGCTCTCACCTCGCAGTTCGCGGTAAGACCCCTCCACACAAGGAACCTAGCCATTGTGCTGACATTCGTCTGCAGGTTGCCCAAAACCCCGTCTTCGAGCTCGGTGATGATGATGACGCTGAGGCTGTTTGGGCCATGTTCCGTCACATGTACAACATTGACTACTTCCACGACCCTGCATCCACCAACGCTCGCTCTCTCGACTTTCATGTTGCAGTCTTCACCGTCGCAGACAAGTATGACTGTCCTCTTCTGCGCAAGAACGTTGTCGACAAGTTCGGTGCAATCATGCACTCTCAGCTCACGAAAGGCCAACTCGAGAAGGTCGTCTCAATCATCCCCAAGATCTGTGGTCCGACTGCCCCGCTACTCGCAGATCGTTCGCTTCGCGACAAGGTGGCTGATGTCTGCTTGGTCCACTTCCAGACACTCATTAGCAGTCATGCCTTTACCCAAGCTCTCACCAAGGGTTGCATATTTGATGACCGTGGCGCTACGAAGCTCCTCGTGTACGTCTTGGGTACTTCTACCATCACAATTCATGATCCTAAAGTCGAATACATACTTCGAGCCGCTGCCGCCAAACTGATCCCTAAGTAGACATTAGACGAACAAGGCATTTCACGGATTCTCAATCCTTCTCATGTGGTCTTAGGTTGATTGTCAGAGATCATGCACCGTGCGGAAGTTGGGCTGATAAAAGTAGAAGAGAACGGGTATTTGGAGAAGGTCAAAGCAGACTCTTAATGAGACTCAGTGACTTTTTTAATGCCAAACGAAAAAAACGATCCCATGCCTGACGAGATGCGATTCTACTGAAGACTCGTGAAAAGCAAATAGACAGTGTTCATGTTTGTGTGCTTGCTTTGTTTGTAAATCCAGCTTCCGGATATTTTGGAAATACGTCTAGTTTGCATTGACGCACCCTCATCACTTGAGCACTGGACTCTCCTTCCTTCTCTGATCTTCTTCTCTATACAAACCTTCTCAATCCGCAATCATGCTCAATACTCAAGCAGCCGACGAGAACAACGTACAGCAGAAGTAAGTTCCTTGAGAGCAAGACCCATGCAAGTCTGACTGAGCCGTATGCAGTACCGTCTTTAACAACAAGAAAGACTCAGATGTTGCAATAGAATTTAGTGGCAGGCAACTTCAAGCTCATCGCGCTATTCTACGTATGTGATTGTCTGTCTTGACACTCCTTTCCCAGTCTCAGTGGCCTGTAAGTAGCCAATCTCAAAGATATCTGACTAAGTATTTGTTCAACCTTCGTATTTTGACCGAAGAAATCTCTCAACTGATCTCTCTATAGGTACCAAAGGTCAGGTCTTGACTCTATGTAATGAAGACAACACCGAGATAGCAGAAGCGATGCTTCTCCATACGTGAAACCTGCCTTACACCTAGGCCAAGCCCTCCGGCCTTCACGGGCCCATTTTCTGTCACGCAAAATTCTTCATAGTGGCCGACAAGTAAGATCGCCCTTCTCTGCGTGCCTCCACTATTTCGAACTTCCGTACCGCTGCGGTTGACCTCCTCGCCGGTAGAAACGTAGGTCGCAGGAAATACGGCTTTCCTTATGAAGAACATCCCAGATCACCGCGGTCCCGATGCCCTGCGACCACCCGACAAGTTACTGCGTGGAGAAGCCTTGGACTTTTGTGCTCCTAACTATGACCAGATCTTCATGCACAGCGAGTTCGGGAACGCCTGAGAGAGGGAAGTAAGGAAGTTATTCGATGCAGAGGCCATGGTTACCAACTTACACTGCTTGAGACGATCGGAGTTTTGGCTCTGAAGAAGAGGTATTCTTACAATCCTGCCGAACTCTGATCGTCCAGGCTTGAACCTCACACGCTTCTTTTTCTCGGGCCTCGCGCCGTTGCGGCCTGATGAGGGATGCCAAAGCTTCTGATAGACATTCGACAGAAGCTTTAAGTCTTGCCTCCGCATAGATCCATTCGGAGAGGAATTGGGAGAGGAATTGGGAGAGGAAGTGTGAGAGGAAGTGCTAAGGAGTTCGGAGATCAGGGACAAAATCCAATAACGATCAAGCATCATTCTTTGCCCGCACTTCTCTGAATGGTTTATTATTGTCATTTTCCATCAACATCCACTTTGCCTCTCCATAACCATACTGTAAGGGCTTCAGGAGAGACAAAGTCTCGAATTCGGTGTTATCTCTATTATGTCGAACCAACGTCGTGTATAACTGTAATCGTTAATCCCTTATTCGTGTCGCTTCACTGATACTTTTCATGCTCATTTCTTCACCCGATAGAATCGAAACCACCAAGTCTTAGGCACCTCGGACTGATTACAGACGTTCAGGCACAAAGTGAAGCTGCTGCCTGCAGACTTTTTCATAGTTTCACTCGGCAGTATCAAAGAAAACATCCACAGCACACTTCCATCCGCACGTAAAAGCTGGGCTTCTCTCCACCTCGCTCCTTCCTCAACACATCATCCAAACCACGAAGTCATGGCCGAGCCTCCGAATCAAAGCGATGATGGCCAGTCTCCGTAAGTCTGAGCACGCGTCTTCCACGGTGGCTACTGACATCAGCCAGTGACGACGTCTTCAACAGCGAAGAAGACTCCGACATCACCCTTGTCTTTGGCAAAAACAAAGTCTTCGCTCACCGCGTAATCCTGCGTCTGTGGTCTCCTTTCTTCAAACGCGCATTCAAGTCACAATTCCCAGTATGCTCATTCCTGGCATTCTATCATCTCCAAGAAAAAGTCTAACCGTTTCTCAGGTGGCTACAAGCCCATCTTTTGAATTCGACGACCAAGAGGATTGTGACGCAGTCTACTCCATGCTCCGTCATATGTACAACATGCCCTACGGTCAGCACCCCAACAACCAGATCCGCTCTCTTCAACACTGCATCCAAGTCTTCACTATCGCCGACAAGTACGATTGTCCGTTGCTTCGCGAGACAGCTGTCACCCAGTTCACCCTCAAATCAGCCAAACTGCTCTACACTCTCGACGCTACCTGGGGAACGATATCCAGTTTGATCGTTCATTGTATTCCACGCCTTTGCGGTCCTGATGCCCCTCAACTTGCCGACTCATCTCTGCGTAATCGCATGTTGGAAATCTGCATGGCACGTTACGGTAGACTCGCTCAGGAAGATGTGTTCAAAAAGGAGATGCAAGCAGGAAGATTGTTCGACGGCGATGCTGCTATCAAGATCTTGGCTAGAGTCAGTCAACGTCTCACAGCATCAGGCGATACGCAAGACTTCACCAATCTGCTGAGCGCTGAGACAGTCGAGGACGCTGTACCTATTGCTAGCAATGGAGCATCCGCCTCCAGTCTTTTTGAAAGAAGAGTCTTAGCTAGGATGCGTGGTGGAGGTCGTGGTGGAGGTCGTGGTAGAGGCCGTGGTAGTTAAGTTTAATCGTCCTTTGTCGAGTTGTGAAGGATAACGCAGTACCATAGCTTACGCTAAACAAAAGAACGATCTTGCTTGATTGAATCAAAGAAGATTCCATATCAAACAAAGCGCCACAGAAACACCGCCTATTCATTGTACATTCTTATCTGTAGCTCCGTCTTTCCACATCTGTGTCCACGTGTTCTCTGACCTTGATTATCAGCTAGTCGACGAGAGAAAACTTTCAAAAGAGACACTCGCTCAGACAAGGTACAGAAGCGTGACTCACTCAAAGTCGGCAGTTTTGGCCATTGCAGTTACTTTATTATGTGTCTGATTGGCAATGGGAGGTGACCAATAGTAACAAACAAGTAGTGATGGGCAGTTTGTATTCTGCAGGCGGAAGTGAAAATTTGACAGGTGCGAGATGATGTACGACGTGAATGCAGCTGGCTGGTTTGTTGGAGTGAGAGAACAACTGAGAGTGATTGCGAAAACGGAACTTCTTCAGGTGACCGTCGAGTCTGCTGGAAATTGATTGCTTGTCTGGGCTTTATCTTACTGCTCGCTCCTTCCTCTTTCTCTTCTCGGACTTCTACCAAACAACAGAATCGCCACAAACATGGACGACGAAAACTTCACCAGCGGCAAGCACGCGTGCGCATACAGTCTCCGCTTTATGCAATGAATTCTGACTTATCATTTCAGCAACTCTACCGTCTTCAACAACCCTCGAGACTCAGACATCATCATCAAATTCGCAGGCCATGAAATCCATGCGCACAGAGCCATCTTGCGTCTATGGTCTCCCTTCTTCGAGCGCAGTCTGAGCTCTCAGTTCTCCGTCGCCAAAAGCCCAGTGTTCCATCTCGACGACGATGACGATGCCGACGCCGTTTACGCCATGCTCAAGCATATGTACGGCATGACCTTCAATCAGCACCCAGACAACTTTGGCCACAGAGTTTCCCGCCTACAGTTTCTCTGGAAAGCCTACGTCGTGGCCGACAAGTACGATTGCCCCTCTATGCGCCTCGCCATCGTCACCAGGACCGAAAGATATCTCGGAAACCAGATATCTCTAGATCACCACCTGGTGACCGCGCGTTGCACATTCTATGAGGATCTGATCCAAGCAATCTCCAAGATCTGCGGTCCTGATGCTCTCCAGCTTGCTTGCCCAGGTATGCGCGATGCCGTTTTCGACTGGCTATGTCGTAACTTCGACCTTTGCATTCAGGAAGAGGTCTTCAACATGGCTGTCAAGGATGGTACTCTGCTAGAGGCCCAACTGACAACACGTCTGTTGCTCAAGATTGGCAAAGAAGTCGGAGGCAGGGGACGCCGTCGCGACCCTCTCTCAAGAGGTTCAAGTATCGCAAGATGGAAAAGCCCATTAGGAGAATTCTTCGGTCTCGCCGGTTGAGCGGACGATGAATCCGCAAAGGCATGGAAAGAGTACCGAAGAGGGACACACATTCGAGATATGCAAGGCGTGGGTATGCGCCTACAACGATGCAACAATACTACTTAGGGGCTCCAAAGGAGCCATCAAGACGGTCTGCAGAACTGGGTACAGGAACATCTCGAAAGTTGGGCCAAATAGCTGAATCAAAAACTCCAGTCGGTTGAAGGAGATATAGACTGGCTCGAACATCAAAACAGCATAACAGAACAATGAATCAGAAGTCACCATGCGAAATCAAAGAGACGCTTTACCGTGTTCTCTTATCGATGTGTTTGTAATCTCGAATTCTTCATCTCTCTTTCCTCTCATTCGTAGGAGATTGTCTCCAGTGCACTTTTCTTCTTTTCACAGAAGATGTTTTGTTCCAGAAAAGGAAAGCACATGGACATCATCTTCTGCTTCCTACCTTGAGCCTGGCGTGGAAGGCTTGACTGGGGTGAAAGGCTTGTGCTGCTTCCTCATTATCAAGATCATCGCTGTTCCCAAACTTCCTTTCCAAATGTACTCGACCGCCACCAACATCAAGTCCAGATCCTTTGCCTCGAAGATGAGTTGAAACGATGAGGCTTTTTGAGATGCCAGCAGCCATGGTGCGATGATGAGCTAGAAGAGTATTTGCCTGACAGTCTCTTCCAATACTTACTGGATGCGTCTTTGGTGAGTGATGATGTTTCGACCTCCTATATCTAGTACATGTCAAAGAACACACCAGAAAATACAAGACCAAAGGATGGTCGATATCCTTGTTGAAGAAGATCAGAGAAACATTGAACTGAGTAGAAAGAAACTATCAATGGCGCAGATGAAAATAGTGCACAAAAATCACGCTGGAACTGGTGGACAGCATTGATTGTACTTTTGGAGTGTGAGTCTAGAAAGACTGTTTTCCTTTATCCATATCGTTCTTTCGTACCGCATTTATCAGCATCTACCCCTTCTTATGTCTTGGTTGTCAGGAATAAATGTGTAGCAAAGGCCCGATCGATTGTGTAGACCCTGTCCGGCTCTCATATTCCGCTACTTCTTTCTCTGTTATTGCCTCCGTACCGTATTGATTATGTGGGTGTTCGTTGGGTTGACATGCGGTTGTGTCGATCACCGCTTAGTTGATGAGTTTGTTTGGCTGTTTGCTATAACGGGCATCCTGGCAGATCCTCGCAATCAATCTCGAGAATGATTTGGAGTCCAGCATAGAACCCTTGTCAACCACTTGGCTGAAGCCAGAGTAATACATACAAGCGGAAAAGTTCCTGGAAGTCCACTCAAGCATGACAGCACGCAGTCCGGGATCAGCTAGCTGTGGGGCTTCGGGACCACAGACAGTGGCGATGGTAGCGGCCATTGCCTCGGGCAATTTTGGCGTGATGGAAAACTCCCAGCTGCTCTCCAGCAGTTCTTTGATGGTTTTAAGGATGACGATGCGCATGGATGGACAGTCGTATTTGTCGGCCAACATGTACATGCTGATGTGACGCTTGAGGAGTGCGATCTGTGAAGGAATCACGGGTTCGTGAGGTAAGCCGTACATGTATTTGAGCATTTCTTCGACGTGCTCTGGAATGTCGTCTTCACCAAGATCGAAGACGGCACTTTTGGCGACCTGATAGAAGATTCGAGTCAGCACGCGATCAAGTCGGATTAACAGAGACTCCGCAATTGTCTCAGGCTTTGGCACAGTTGGACTGAGATACACTACCAGCTGGCTCGCGACGGTCTCGCGTTTCCAGTTCAGACGTACCGAGAACTGCGAGTTTAGTGCACGCTTGAAGAATGGCGACCACATGCGTAGCACGACTCTATGGGCGTAGAACTGGGTCTCTCCAACCTTAAGAATGATGTCCGAGTCTTGCGGGTTGTCAAAGACATCAGGGTCACTAATTCCATTGACACATTAGTCGAAGAAGTAAACAATCAAACGGATCTCGGTTGTCTTACGCGTTTGCGCCGCCGACAAACCCTTTGTCCTCAGGCATGTTTGCGGCCATGTTGTGTTGGTGATGTTGGTTGATGGATGGAAGGGAGAAAGGATGGCGTGGGAGAGGAACGATCGGTGCGCGTCTTTATGTCAGGCTGAACGACTGAGTGAGAGTGAAAGTCGAAGAAATGATCGGGTTGGAAGGGTACCTGATACAGTGAAGTCACGCGCGCATAATCAAGCTCATGGTCATACCTGCTCTCCAGTTAAGAGCCGGCGACAATGTGACTGCAGAATTGCAAGAACCTATTCGAACCCAGGGTTGCATCTAGTGAGAGCGTGTGAGAAAGAAAAATTAGTAAACAAAAAGAAAAAAGGGGCATTATGCCATGTTCATCAGTGGTCAGAGGTTGCAGGACAGTGTTTCACCAAAGGTAGATGGCTTATAACAATCTGATCGATGCATTGAAGAGGGACTGTGTTCATCATGGGCATTCTTCTTTCCCTATGCCACGGAAAGAACGACTAGCAAGAAAAAGCCTAGAATAAAAGGGGTAACCTGCAAGTTGAATCCGAGAAGGCAAGTGTGGTCGGTATGAAGCTGCCACAAATCCTGACCATTGACAACAAATACAGATTGGCTTCAGCCGAGACAAGGCTGACAAGCCAGACCAAGCAACAACGTGTTTCCAAGACCTGATCTCATTGCTCAGCCTCCTCAACTAAAGTGCTGCAGCAACCGGTCGGCGCACTCGAGATCAAACAATTCTCCGCGGCGCATTGGAAGTCTGAATCCATCTACGCGCATGTTTACTCACCGAAAAAGGCGGAATCAGACAGCGCTTGAAGTAGAGAGACCACATACACAGCACAACTCTGTGCGCCAACACCCTCTCTTGGCCGAATTTGATGATCAAGTCCGAATATTGAGGGTTGTTAAAGACACTGTAATCGCTGCTGCACTGTCAATCTTGGTCTCGGCCGTGGAACATCGTTTGTGTGAACATACGCGCATTCACCCTGAACGAATCTAGGATCTGCGAACTCGGATTCTTCGACCTCGCTGAAGGTCCGTCTGGAATTCATGTTGGTGGCACGGCTACTTGTGTTGTTGGAAGATGAGAGGAAGCAGAGAATGGTCGAGAGCAAGACTATATAAAGTCGCGCGTGTTGTTTGTCTGGAGATCTGAAAGTGAGACACATTTTGAAACACCCTTAGACAAACACAAAGATGCTTGGCTGAGACTGAATGCAGAAAAGTTTGCCTCCAAAGTCTTTTGCGGTGAAATATCATGTATAATAGGAAAAAAGGGGTATCTTGCTATGTTTCTCATCAAGTCATAATCCCAATTCAAGCTCTTCCGCCCTTCTTGCCCTCCTGCTGCAAGCTCATCTCCATAGCTCTCTTGAAATCTTCATCATCTTCCTCATCGTTGTTCTCCTCAATCTTGCCCTTGCCCTTGTTTGCGGTACGGCGATGTTCTTCTTCGAGCAAACTCTGCTTCTTCACATACTCCATGACGACTCTTTCTTCCTCTTCAGCGCTTGTGGCTTCTTTGTGGGCTTCTTGGCTTTGGCTGATTGCGCGTTGTAGCTCTGCATCGTCATCGCGCTGTTGGTGTTGCGAATGCTGATCCTGAGAGGCCTTTACAGCAAGACGGAACTCGTCGTCGCCTTCGCTAGAGTTGGTGTCCCATTCGCTGTCTGTGGAGTGGCCTTGACGCTTGGCACGCTTGTCCTTGTGTCCTTCGTTTGCCATGCTAGCTCTGAGAGCTGCTGCCAATTCCTCATCATGCTCAGACGATGCCTCTTGATAAGCTGGGGGTTGTTGTCCATCGTGGTCTACCAGACTAGCCGCGATAGCCTTTCTGAGAATCTCATCTTCGTCGTCGTTGTTTTCACCACCGCTAGGAGCGTTCTGACCAGAAGTCAATTCCGCAATACTGGCCCGGATGGCACGCTCGATCATAGCGTCCTGCTCGGGATCGCCACGACTGGTGTCAGCGACCGATGTTTGGATGGCTCTCTCTAAGTCATTGCCACTCGCACCACGAGTGAATTGCAAGTCATCATACTTCGGAGGCTCAGTAGAGTGCTGTGTGACCTCGACAGTCGGCGTCGAGATTTCGCTTTGTGTACCCGTTCTCGCTGCACGCGAGTTAGCACGCGATCGAGGACGAATGCCTAGGAGGGAGCGACTACCTTTGCCCTGGCCATTATTACCGTTACCATCCCATTGCTTCTTAAGCATGTCTTGGAACTGTTCATGGATGAATCTCTTCTTCTTGACCTCGGATTCAACTATTCTCCAGCGTCTGATGATTTCTTGACGTTCTTGAGCACTCGACCTATGCCATTCATCGTAACCCTGTGCCGTCCGAGCTGCGATGATGTAGTTCTGAACCGAAGATCCGGACAACTGCTGGAGCTCCTTGTAGACACCCTTCATAGTGTAGGCCGGTATGCCGAAGATGGCTGCACCTGGCTTGAGCACAATACCACCAATACCCTTTCCAAATCCTTTGAGGAAACCGGCAGCACCCTCTTTCTTTGCGCCTTCCATGGGCTGTGTGACCAGTCCGGTGATGCCATCGAACATACCGTATCCAAACTCCTTGGTGGCTGCTCTGAGACCAGACCTGAAGTCGGTAATACGATCGGGTTTCCTGACTGACTCATCTCCGTAGAGTTTCGGGGCATTATGGAAGCCCTTGGCAAGAGCGTGTGTGAAGTCCATAGGCGACTTGAAACCAGCGCCAACAATTCTCGAGACACCCTTACTGGTGCCAAATGCAGCATCAATAACCTCTCTAATGTTTGTCTCTCCACCTTGCGATTGCGATTGAGCCGACGCTTGAGACTGTGTTGTGTTGGTTCTGTGTGGGCTCGAAGATCTGGAGTTAGAGCCACTACGAGAGCAAGAACGATGACGCAATTGGCCGCCGAGACGGCCCTGGAGTGCAGCAGCAAGCGACGAAGAGCGACTGCGTTTTTCTTTATCGTTCTTGTCCTCGGCGGTCAGATGAGGAGAGCCCATCTTTGCAAGCGATTCGTCGAGATTAAAGGTCGCGCCTGCACTCGCACCTCGAGTAGGTGAGGACGGCCTGCTGGGACTAGATACAGCGGATTCTCTCGTGGAGGATTCAGGTTGGCTTGACTGCTGCCCAGAACATCCTGATTGTGAGATAGCCTGAGGGTCTGTTTTGGTCTTGTTAGGAACAGCATCAGGATGAATGCGCAACGCCTTCAAAGCAGCGACAGGGAAATCAGCGACACCCATCATCATGGTACTGATTGTACCAGTGAGAGCACCGGCACCACCTGAGATGGGCTCTGGTGGTCCTTCATCTGCTTCGTATTCCCTTGCGCGGTACAGCTTGAGGTCTTTGAAGTCAAGCAGCCCCTCAGTGGCCAATGTGGTCGCTGCCAAGGCACTCAGGCGAACTTCAGTCCTCTTCAGGCGCCAAACGGCTGCCTTGCTGGGTGCTATGCTGCATCTCAGCTTGTCGACTTCCAGGAATTGGTGGAAGCTCTGAGCACCAGATTCAGTACCCTTTTCGTGGCTGATACTGTTAGCTAGATCCTGAGCACGTTCTCTGGTCGCAGGTTCGAGAGCCTTGTTAATAGCTTCGGCTAGGTTATCCGCAGTCAAGTCCTTGTGGTTGATGGGATCTGGACCAGCACCAGCTTTGGCTACCATAGCTCCCCAGAAAGGTTGATCTCCAAAGAATGGCACAATGACCGTGCTGACACCACATGCAATACCGGCAGCAGTGGTTCCGGCACCTCCGTGATGAACTACGCAAGAGACATGCTTGAATAGCCAGTCATGAGGCACGTTACCAAGCATGAAGACACCCTCGGGAATACCGAGCTCGTCGGCACCGAAGCCACCCCAGCCTTTTGAAACAAGGGCACGCTGGCCAGTCTTGCGGACAGCATCGAAAATCAGTTTGGTCATTCCGTTGGGATCATCAAGAACGATTGAACCAAATCCAATGTAGATGGGTGGCGGTCCGGCATCCAAGAAGGCCTTCAGATCAGCAGGAGGTGTGAAGTTCGAAGCCAACGAAAGGAAGTAGAATCCGGAGATGGAAATCTGGTTGCCCCAATCTTTAGGCTTTGGAATCAAGGCTGGTGACCAACAGTAGGTATGTGGGATACGCAGTCTTGTCAGCATACCGGGCGCCCAAATCAAGCTGATCGGATCTAAAGACAGATCCTTGACTCTGAATCTGTTGATCACATCACCCAAACCTTGCCAAGTCAACATCTCGACAAGGGTATAACTGATGAAGTTGGTAAGGTGAGGGTCGGCATTGGTTGACTGGATGTTGGCCAGTGGATGAGGGAAAGCCTGTGTCGGAGAGTATGGCATGGTAAACATGACATGTAAGGGGCATCCCAGCTTCTCAGCACAGTGGATATGAGCAAAGGACGGAGGATTGGCGATGATGGCGTCAGCGATGAAGGGCTTGTCTGATGCATCAGTATTACGCATCCATTCTTCTGTTGTATTGTCGTCTGCAGCGACTCCGGTGCCATCTCCTGATTCGATACAACTTCTCCAACAACCTTTGATCATGGTCGATATCTCTTTGCGTCTCTTGCCAACATCTCCAGATCTAAGAACGTCAAATCCAGGCATCAGACCGGGATTCTTGACCATGAATGCCATCAGCTCTGAGGGGTCACCTCCGATGTTGAAGAATTCGAGACCATTCTCTGTGACAAAGTCTCTGAAGACTGGATGTGTTGCCAGGCGTACGCGGTGGCCATATTGATCTTTGAGCACCTTTCCAAGGGCAACAAAGGGTTGCACATCTCCTCTAGAACCAACAACGTGGATGACGACGTTTAGCGGTGGCGGCGGCGGTTGGCCAGGAGCTCCACCAAGCGAGGTGGGAATATACGGAGGAGGGACTTGTGTAGTATCGGCAAGGTCGAGTTGACTTCGCAGGGCAGGTACGAGCAAGTTGGAGAGATGGCGAGACGTTTGGTTGATGTTGATGTTGACTCGTCCATCCGAGCGAAGAGTAGCTTTGGTGCCCAGTCCACCGTCGTTGGAGCTGACATCGCCGTATGTATCGCCGTATGCTGGGGGTGGTAGGTTCTCGTCTGTCGTGTTCGGATTGAGGTATTGGGCTACCCTTGAGGGGTCCGGGCCGTCTTCATGTTCAGTTGCCTGTGCAGCAGCTGCTGCTTGGGCAACCATGGTCGATGGTATTTCGGCCATGGTAGCGCTGGGTGTCTTTTGTTCCGCCATGACACTTTGTGTTCTGAGTCTTGTTGTAACTGTCAGGCACTCGAGTGCCGTGTAGTTGATGTTTCCAGGCGGGCGCGCTCGCAGGTTAATACAAGCCAACGAGGTTTGTTTATACAGCGTTCAAAGCTTTGTTATCTGGCGCCCACGAGTTCTACTCTCTATGCCTCAAGCAGACTCACTTACCAGTTATCAGACTGCACGATGTCAGCGACGATTCAGAGAAGATCCAGCGACAACTCAAAGCTCTTGCTATTTCACCAGGTCTTTTGCGGCTTCTTGAAAATATCGTCCGATCCTACAGCCAGATTCCGCCCATAAATGCTGCTGAAAATGCTGGTGTTTTCTAAACATGCACCCTGCGTTCTACACAAACTCTCAAGAAGGTCGACCCCGCGATTTTCTACGTCACTGTTTTGTGGCTGTGAGCGCTCCAGACTTGGATGGGCGCTGTGCAGACACGGCAGGCAGCTGGTCTTCCAAGCCACTTTCCATGTCGATCTTGTGGAATGCGTTGTCTCACTACCTAACCACAGTCGCTACCTACTCTACTCCTAGCCACTCATGATTATGGAGATGCTAGAAGTCTCTGTGATCAAGAGGGTGTTTACCGAGAACTCATTTACAACTATCTCTCACTGGACAGTCTTCAATCTCACATGTCTTTGTGCCTTTTATTGGTTCAATTGCACGTCATCTGGTGTTTGAAGGGGCAACATGCCCGCTATGCGCTTTGTGATTACCTCCCTTATGCTCATTCACCCCAGCTGTATATGTTTTCTGTATCGTAGACGCGTCCAGGGAGAGCACGTCAAGCAACACATCTGTGTATATTACACCAAGGACGAGAGGATCAAGAGAGAGGGAGAAACAGAAATCTGGCATAACTAGACATTTGTACACTGTGAAGTGATCATTGGAGAACATCCCGTCCGAAAGACTACGCTTTCCCAAATCGTGCCACAAAGCAGGAAAGAACCAGAAAAAGAAAAGGAAATAAAATCAAAACGCCGAGATGAAAGGCAGGCACTCGTTTAAGCCTTCAGCCAGACACTCGTGGGATATCGAAAAAGGTCGTCTATGCGATGGGGTTGTTCGTTCCGGCCCAGCCGAAACGTCGTTCTTTTTGTTCTCTTGCCAGAAGATCGAATCAATGCATCATCAATCAATCGTCATTCGCGAGGGCACTGCTCCCATGGCATGTGCTCCTCCCAGGGATCCATGCCTTCCTTCATAAGAGTAGCCCTTATCCTCGACGCCAATAACTCTTCGTCGCTGGATGTGAGGCTTCAAGCCTTTGTTGAAGTTGGCCGTACACCATGCGCAATTTACGATGGTGAGAATCAACAATAGAAGTGTGATGACGGCAAAAGTGGTCAAACTCTTCCGCGCAGGTTCGTAATCGGCCACTCTCTCTGGGTTGCTCGAATCGTACATGCGCACCAGCTTGAATAGGAAATAGGCCATGGCAGCAAAATACAGAACGATTGTGCTGCACATTCCCAATGTCGATTCTCGTCGGGTGAACCAAGCGGCCGCGAGAAGGATAGCAATCGTGACGGGGATAGCGGCGATGGTGAGGGCGAATTCGATGTCAGATGTGTGTTCACGGACCACAACGACGAATTGTACTGTAAATCCAAGGAAGAAGAAAAAGTCGAACTTGAGGAGGGCAATGTAAATCTGTTTGTGGTTAGCGCATGTTTCTGAATCGAGCCGAGAGGATTTAACATACCTGGTAAACAAGGTAGCGTCTCTTCAAGCGCAAGTCTGCCGAGATGTGTTTGTAGATGGTCCAAGCAAATTCGTCATATAGCTTCCATGCTACGATACTGAATGCAACTGTTCCCAGCGCAAGAACGCAAGGCACAGCAACGAGGAAAGGCTTCACATCATGGCCAAAGTCGGGTCTGATCTCACGCGCTATGTCCAGGACGTCGACAGCACGATCGATCTGATCGTACTGGACTGCAGCATATACGAGCAGACCAAGATTGTAGAGACAAAGTCCAATGACTTGAATTGTGTTTTTCAAGCGCAAAGCGTCCCAGACGAGCGCAAGTTGGTAGATGAATCCGAAAATGAAAAGGGCGAGGTAGGTGGGAATGGTTCGTGATTGTGTCGTCTTTCGCGCCTGAGGGGCGAGTGAGATTTGGAATTTGGCAAAGACATAGCTGTATTACGCATCAGCACAAGAAGTCAAGAGCAGAGAACAACAATGACATACCCTTCAAGGCCCAGACCGACAGCTGCTTGACAAACGGCGATCATCAGGAACGACCACGTCCATCGTGAACTCGGCATGTACATGATGCGACTGGTTGTTGATTGTCTCGATGAAGAAGGGCCACTGAGTCCCTCGCGATCATGGTAGCCTCCGGCAGGAAAAGGGCTGACGCTGCGGTCGCGATCAAGCGGTATGTAAGAGCTGTTGGGGAAACCCTGACCTCCCAGGTGAGAGGTCTTTTTCTTGTGGTTGGTAATGGTGACGGTCGGAGGCCGCTCAGGCCTGGGTATTTGTGTCGAGCGGTGTGTTGGACAGGAGTGTTTGTGCAAGGAGGTCAGGCGTTGGGCCGAGACTCGAAGGCGTTTGTGTCAGGAGTGTCAGGAGGCGGTGTGTCGCGTGCGGAGAGAAGGATCGAACGAGCGGAAGAGCGAGTAGCTGCGTGACGAGTGACTGGAAAAGAGCGAGCAAAAGTCGTGTTTGCGAGAGGTTTGACTGCTGAGTCGATTGATTGCTGCGGTGCTTCAGGCCTACACCATCGCCGAGGCTGCCAAGGAGGGGAATGCGAACCAGAGAAGGTGCGAACCAGGGATGTTTCACTAAGCTGTTGGGCTGACTGAGGAAGCTGCAACCCACGACTTGCGACAACCCTCGCTGATATATACAAGTCGACAATGACAACGACAATGACTTCAGAGGTATGTATAGACAATAATAGTCCGTGAGGCTGTGACTGTGCGAGATCCCGGCCAAGCTCACGCAGAATATTAACTGATGGGGCTGAGCACACTTAGCACTGTAAACTCTCTGAAAGTGTTTCCCAAACGGTCGCGAGGCTCGAGCTCGACCGCTGTCAGGGTCTCTTTCCCCATTCGGTTGTTCTGCCGCGTGGCTTAACCACCTACCTTGCTATCAAAAGCACCATTCATCTAACTCTACATGTCATCCTCTAAATCAAGCACACAAGATTAACGACATCTCATTTCCCATCTTGATCCGTCAGATGCTTCTTGCGACATCGTCGCTCCATTTAGAAACACAAATCAGGGGAACCCGAACTTTGAATCGTCACGTCTGTGATCCCTCGGGTACGCCCTGCATGCACCTGTCAACGGCTCTAAGAACTCCAGGACTCGGCACAACCTTGGAGAGTGATGTTTGCTCTTCAGAAAACTCCCCGCCATTGCATCAACTTGACTTGGCCCTGCCGTGAACCGCATGTCGCGCGCCGGGCCCGGCAAGTCCTCTGAAATTACATGAATCTTGTCGTAAAGCACGAGGCACTGACATATCAGCTCTCGATCTCTCGGGAGTGAAAGAAACATTTCCAGAGAAATCAGTCACCGTGTCCGAGCTCACAAGACGCAACTGGACATCGCGCTTTTGTAGCGACTAGATACGTGCACGTTATAATATCTGCTCTTCTCTGATTTCCTCACGAAACAGTGCAGAGTATGAGAGACCAAATCGAAATGACTGCTATTCAATTTACTGAAGCTCGCTGGACCATTTTGAAACCACAAGACCAAATGTCTTCGAACAGAGAAGGGGGCAAAGGAATGCGATCTTGGTGTCCAAGCCTGGTGCGATGCACTCAAATTTTCGGAATGCCCATATCTTGAGCCACTTTGACCAACTACCCGGCGCGCATCGTTCTTATGAGAGAAACCTCATTTTTCCATCTCACACATGTGGTCTTGACTCTGGAAGGAGCTCTGGGAATGGAGTTGAAGCACGACGATTTCAAGCAGGGTTACCCTGGTCTCGAAAAGATGCTGAAGAAGGCGGTGAGATTCTGCCATTAGACGACTAACCTCGCATGATGCGTGCATTCTCTTCTACGCTACAATTACTCGCACAACTAGTGTCGACATCGCCTACGGCCGAACAAATGCCCGAAATTGATTGAAGACTCCACTCTCTAGGCTCGAGATTCGAGTCTGCTGCAACCCGTATCCTCGACTCAAGATCGCGTTGACGCGAAACGCCTTAGAACGCGTTCACCGTTTCCCTCGAGCAGTCATGGGGCGCAAGTCTGGACAACGGTCAGGAGTATCCGGCTTTCAACAACATCTCGCGTTGCTTGCCCTCTGCAAGCCAATTGTCACGTCCGTCGAATCGTGCACTCAACTGCATGGACGGCGCTGTTAGCGGGTCCTGATGAAGTGCCGAGTAGTAGCGTGCTGGACGCACGACCATGATGTTCGAGTGTTAGCGATTAGTTGTGAAAGCCGCATGGGACCAGACTGCTCTGGTGGATGCTTTGCAAAGTAGTGTCGACTAGGCCAAGCACTTGACGAAGCAGGATATACGATGGTCTATGTGTACCGGAGCTATATAAAAGGTATGGTGTAGCCGCACAGTTTGCTCAAAATTCTCATCAAGCAGTCGACTTCACACGATTCCAACTCACATTATGCATCTTTCAAAATCCGCTCTATCATGGGTAACTGGTATTACCAGCCTCATTGCCACCAGTGATGCCACGCCTCTTGAGAAGCGTGTCACTACATCGCCCGCCGCACCATTCGACGGATGTCTCTATCAGGTGTCTAAAGTTGGGGCCTTCAATTCCCGCATCGCTGTCACGAACTGGAACAAGTTCCCCTTCACCCTCAAAGCCACCGATCGCACTGGTAGCCCGGCTCGTGTGCGATGGAACCCTGCCAACGTCGGTGTAGACGCCAATGACGGCAGTCTCACCTTGACTGTTCCCGGAGGCCAAGCAACATGCTCCGACGACAGTCCTTGTGGAAGTGCCCAGATCACCACCGCATACGACGATATCATGTACGGAAGCATGCGTACTGTCGCAAAGACACCCAATGTCTGGGGCACCGTCAGTGCTATGTTCTTCTACAGTGATGACAACAATGAGGCGGACATCGAAATCCAGACTGGAAATACCACTTACGCACACTTTACCAACCAGGACTGGTACGGAGACAACGCTATGTCGAACAGCAGTGTTGTTGCAGATACTTCGGCTGCTTACCACGAATACCGTATTGACTGGGTGCCTGGAAGAACTGATTACTACGTGGATGGCAAACTTCTGCAGACCTACACCAAATTCGTGCCTAGGACGAGCGGATATTGGATGTGGAACTCTTGGACGTAAGTGATTATTAATGCAGTGTCATGATGTAGTGTCGAGACTAGAGCTGACTCTGGATGCAGAAACGCCGGTTACTGGACCTACGGCCCTCCAGCCAAGGATGCTGTCCTTCACATCAAGTCTATCGATGTATACTTCAACCGTACGAGTATCACTACCTGTGGTAGCGCTTCTTGAGCAGGGATCCATGTCTGTGTGGCGGTTTGGCTATATTGTCTTCTGAAGGGTAGATCATTACATACTTGCTGCCCATAGTCTCGAAAAGACCACGTTCCACGCACTACACCATACCAGCAGTCTCGAATCTTGATATTCTTCCCGTTCCGGTTTATAATCATGTCTAGCAAGGCTGTCGAGAAGGATTGATCTGCGCGGACCTGCGAAAATCATACGAGACATTCTACATGAATTTGATTCACCACTGAGAGTGCTATTCAAGGGGTCTTTCACTGGTCGATAGCCACGCAGCGGGTGGATGCTGCATTGCAGCAGGTACGCGGTCGCAAATCAAGCCCATGACGGAGATAGCAATAATTAGCAACGAGACCGCTTACCCCTTAATTCATTATGATCCGGTCACACAACCACAAGAGATGCTTGTCAGGGGTAAAAGTAGCAGAAATTACATCGATTATATGCCAATAGTTCACTATAAAATCCACAACAGCATCCCATTGTATCCATCATCTCGTTTCCAACTCTTCTGTCTCCCCTAGTATTCAGTGCTTAGCAGTGTTGTTGACCTGCGAGACCTCGACATGCTGAGTCTTCTCAAAGTCCTTAGGGGGTGTCACATCATGAGCACCCTCGTCGTCGTCCATCTTCTTGGCCAACTCGGTGACACCGAAGAGGTCGTCCATCTTCTCGAGCGAGAGGCCCTTGGTCTCGGGAATACTATGTTTAAGTCAGTACGGTCACATCGTAGAAGCAGAAGATGAAGGAGAGGAGAGACTTACAAGAACCAGGCGAAGATGAAAGAGAGGAAACAAGCAGTGGCAAAGAAGATGAAGGTACCATAGCCTGCTTTGCCCATTGTGGCGAGCATGTTGGGCACTGCTCGAGCCACCACGAGATTGAAGAGCTATATCAGCAAGTTAGTGTCCGCAAAGCACAAGGTTGATATAGCACTTACCCATTGTGTGGAAGCGCCCAGAGCGACGTTGACACTACGCAATCTGGCGGTGGGGATTTCAGAGATGTAGATCCAAGGGACAGGACCCCAGCCCCATTGGAAGAAGCCAGCGAAGAGATAGATGCAGACAAGAGCCATGTATCCGGCTGGAGGAATATCGGCACCCTTGACCGGGGGCTTGATGCGAACGTAAAGGCCAACGTACAGCATGGAGCAACCCATGGCAATTGAAGTCCAGAGAAGAGACCTGCGACGACCGAGAGAGTCGGCTGCAAATACCAAGAAACAAGCGCACATGGTCATTTTGACCTGAGAATGATGTCAATTTAGCACCTTTCGCACGAAAAACAAAGTTTCACTTACAACGCCATAGATACCAGTCGCAAAGAGCCCAGCATCCGTTCCCGATAGTCCGACATTGATGAAGATTTGAGGAGAACTTGTACGTGTCAGTATAGCTGTTATAAGATGTGATTGGTACATCGGGCTGTGTGTTGCAGCGCCGTATATCACTCGAAATGCCCTCAGAGACTAGATTCCAGGGTGAGAGCACCACGGCAAGGGGGTGGATGTGAGCCTGTGCCCTTTGTACTTACTAGTAGTTGATTGCGTTGGTACCAGTCATCTGTTGCGTGATCATGAGCCAGATGGTGATGATGGCTCTCTTTCTGTTTCCGGGAATAGTCCACATCTCTCTCATCAAGTCCTTGAAAGAAGCACCTCCGATCAGAGCTCTCTCATGGTCCAGCTGCTCTTGCATCTCGCGAAGCTCCATCTGAACATAGGGGTGAGTAGAGGGTAATGCTCTGACTCTGGACAGAACAGCAGAGGCCTCATCCCAGCGGTCTTTGCGAGCGAGCCATCTTGGAGACTCCTTACAGTAGAACATTGATGCAAAAAGCAAGATTGCTGGTAGAGCTTGCATAGTCAAAGGTACAATGTACGTCGTCTGGCCAGATAGATGTTTGTTGCAACCGTAATTTGTCCAGAAGGCAAGCATAGTTCCGGTAGCAATGAAGAGCTGATAAATACCAGTGAGTCCTCCACGAATGGCTCGAGGTGCGTTCTCAGAAATGTATAGAGGAGTGACCATTGACGCTTCTCCGACACCGAATCCAGCGATCAGACGGCCAACGTACATGAGAGCAATATGGCCGTCAGCTGCAGCCTGGAAGACACTGCCAACTGTAACAATGACACCAGCCATGAGAAGTGCCTTGCGTCTACCCAGTTTGTCGGCAATGTATGAGGCGACCAAGGCACCGACGAAACAGCCACATTGTAACGTCGAGACAATGTTGGCTTGTAGATTGGCTCTTTCAATGGGTGTAGCTTTGTCCAGATTGTATTTACTGGCAAAACGAGTTAGCAGCTATATCAACTGAGCAGTCCACCACGCTTACGCTTTGAATGCGGGAAGAGTAAGAACACCGCCAATGATGCCACTGTCGAAACCAAACAGCATGCCACCAAAACAAGCCTTAAGCATTGTTAGTCTTGAGTGCCAACGTCTTGATGGAGTGTATTCGTACTGAGAAGGCCAAGAAATAGACTCTCCAACCATAAATCTCTGGTGGATCCTCTTTCATCGCATCATTTTTGACGATTTTCTGGAGGAGACCCATCTTGGAAGGAAAGTCACTTGAATGGTATAGAGCTGAGTCGAGTCGCACACTGATGAACTGAGGAGAAACCAAACGATGGCAGATCGGACATGCTCTAATATATCAGTCGCCAGTAGACCCCCGGATGCGTGTGCAACACTGCATTCCATTCATTCGTGGACATTGTCGACGATACTTGGCCCGTCTGGGCGATTCTGGGCAGTCAGGACTCCAAGCAAAAGACATGAACTTTCGCATACAAAGACTTGAAGGACGCTGTTCTCTGAATGGCGGGGGAGTTGATGCGCGATAGCACTAAAATCCGGGGTACGTTAGCGCCTCGTGGGGGAGGGTGGGGTGATTTTGGAGAACCCGATCCGGATGAAGACCATCAGCGCTTTAGGCTAAACCATCATCACGTGTGGTATACCAATAGATCGTCACCGGCTCCTTCCTCATCAGTGGTCTGCATGCCGAAGCGTTCAGGCAAAGAGCAAGCGGGGCGGAGAAACTCCACGTTGACAATAAGAAGAACACACTCCCAAGACGTATTCAGGTGAAGCAAGCGTTCCTTTCATCAAAATGTCTACAGCTCAAGCCGCAAGTCAGAACCGTCCTTTCCCGCTGCATCCGTTGTCGCAGAATGCGTTGGTCACTCGTGATGATTTCGCCGCAGCCTGCGCCTCGCTGTTAGATCCATTGGAAGCAGGATTCAGTCCGGAGAAGGCATTGGTCAAAGTTGGCGGCTCTGGAACAAGATGTGAGTAGCAAGTAATTTCTCCAGCGGTTGCAAGATGCAGCAAGACAGTTTCGCCAAGGCACGAGATTGGTACAGAGCCAAGCCAGTAGGAGGAGCTTCTTTGTATACATCACCAAGTCAATGTGGCAGTGAACTTCCCCAAGGCTGTAGAATGATTCTCCGTCCTCTGTTTCGTCCGGATTAACTTTTACCGTATGGAATAACTGATTTTGTGATGCAGTCGACGAGACAGCAGCTCAGATTGAAGGATTCGCCCGTCCGTTATGGGGTCTTGCACCACTCCTTGCAGGGGGATCTTACAGCAAGTCGGATCTATGGGTGAAAGGTCTTATCGCAGGTACAGACCCTGAAAGCCCAGAGTTCTGGGGCAACATGGAGGATCTCGACCAGCGTATGGTGGAGGCGTGCCCAATTGGGTTCACCCTGGCCATCGCTGGAAAAGACTTCTGGGATCCCTTGACCGACAAACAGAAGGACAATATCGCAAATTGGCTCGGAAGCATGAACGACAAGGAAATGCCCAACACGAATTGGTGAGCAAGATTTGTGCTTGAAAATGACCCTGATACTAACAGATGTAGGCTCTGGTTCAGAGTATTCGCAAATCTCGGCCTGAAGCAGAATGGAGCACCATTCTCGCAATCCCGTCTGGAGGCTGACATGGACCATTTGGATACTTTCCACAGGGGCGACGGCTGGTCAAACGATGGTCCAGCAGGTTATACACAGATGGACTACTACTCTGGATCATTTGCCATACAATATCTCCAGCTGCTATATGCCAAGCTTGCAGGCGACTCTGATCCGAAGAGAGCCGAAGAGTATCGCGAGAGAGCTCGCAAATATTCACTCGACTTTGCCCATTATATGGATCCTGAAGGACATGCTATTCCATTCGGAAGGAGCTTGACATATCGCTTTGCGACTGTAGGCTTCTGGTCTGCGCTTGCCTTTGCAGATGTCGAGCCACCGGCTCCTCTGTCGTGGGGTGTGATCAAGGGCATGCTTCTCCGTAACTTGCGTTGGTGGTCAAAACATCCAGATATTTTCCAGCCTAACGGTATGCTGAACATCGGATACACGTATCCGAACTACTACCTGGCAGAGAACTACAACTCCCCTGGTTCACCGTATTGGTGTATGCTGGCATTCGCTCCTCTAGCGTTGCCAAAAGAGCATCCATTCTGGACATCCAAAGAAGAGGCGCACCCATTCAAGACGTCGTCTTCTCTACTTCCGGAAATCAAGGCTCTGAAGTATCCTTTGCACATCATGGTGCATAAAGCCGGACACACTTTCCTGCTATCATCAGGTCAAAAATGCCATTACCCGCTCAAGTCCACACAAGCCAAGTATGGTCACTTTGCATACAGCGCTTCCTTCGGCTATAGCGTGCCCACTGGTGGATATACTATTGAGCAGTATGTTCCAGAATCTGCTCTCGCTCTCAGTGACGATGAGGGCGAGATGTGGAAAATGCGCCGCGATGTTGAGAACGCCGAGCTGAGTACCAAGGATGGCTCGCCGTACCTCTACTCAGAAATGAGACCTTGGTCGGACGTCAAAGTCCGCACATGGTTGCTTCCACCAACCGATGATGCACCATCTTGGCATCTGCGTGTACATCACATCCAGTCAGGAAGACGCTTGCAGAGTTACGAAGGCGCTTTTGCTATCAAAGGAACAGCCAAAGCCACCGGACGCGCACTCGGCGCATTGTCATCGTCTTCGCACAATGAAGGTACCGAGGCTGGTCAAGCTTCTGCATTGACCGTATCGGAAGCTGGAGCTGTCGGTATAGTTGACCTGCAAGCACCGAGATCTGGTAAGGTGCTTGATGTCGACGCCAACTCGAACTTGATCGAGGCTCGCACGGTGTTGCCTGCTTTAGGCATGGATGTTGAGGTCGGTAAAGATGTGTACTTTGTGACGGCTGTCTTCGCGATGCCAGCCTCGGAAGGTTGGACAGAGAGGTGGCGTCAGGCATGGGAGAAGAAGCCTGTCATCCCTGATTGGATTAAAGAGGCCATGAAGTAGAAGTTCGTAGATCCCTAGAGAACAGTCAACCATATCGTCGCCGAGATCAATCTCAGAACTCGTTGTATCCTATATCAGACACCTCGACGTATTGTGTATGATATGTGTGAGTAGCATACCAGCACGGGGAATGAGCTAGTCCCCCATTCCTTCCAAAAGACAATTGAAGGCAGTGCTAGTGACAGTCAAATTGCTAGAACTTGTAACGACAGTTTAGCAATGCGCTGTGGAGGGTCAAAGAAGAAAGAGAGGTGAGGGATCGAAAATGTGGAACAAGGCGGTGAGATTCTGCCACGTCGCGTCAGCTCCAGCAGATCGCGACCACCCAATCCGTGTTACAATAACGACAAGATATCCATCGCGGTCGGATCTCCCATGTGTAATGAGTTTAGAGCAGACAGAGACAGGACGCGCTGATCGAAGCTGTCTCAGTATGTGGGAGTGACGAACCGAAAACGAAAAAAAGGTAGAGATAAGAAATATTGTTTCGTGATAGATGAGATATTTCTTAGGGATAGTATAATAATGACCTCCCAGCCCTCACAGGAGAAAACGCCAAATCCATGATCCCGACTCAACCCGTTGCCTGTGTACCCAAAAACTTCTAAGCAAACATGCGCACCCACCAAGATGCCCAGAAAACGCCAGTAGACCGAGAATATGCCACCCATCCCCAGCCAGACACAAAAGAAATACCATCGAGATGATCAATCACGACCTCCCAGGCGGCCACAGCCCCCTAAACCCAGTAGTCAAACTCCTCTTCCTCCTAACCATACCCCTAGTCCCCGAAACATCATAGCCTTCCTCCCCAGCATAAGAGGGCCTGGCATTCTGGAATACAGATTTATATTCCATAGGGCTCGCCACTAATGCCCCTGAGTCTTCATCTCCGCCATAACCGTCTTTGTTCAGTCTGGTCAACACCAATGCTGGAGAAGAGGTATTGTACATTTTGGAATGCAGATTTGGCGTCACGGGTTGGGAGCGGGAGAGAAAGACGGGAGGCCAGAGTTTTGGTGTTTGACGGGGCGAGTGTGGTTCTAGGGAAGAGTCGGACCAATCTGCGTCTTCGGAGTCGACGGCTGTTTCTTGACCCGAGGCGAAGTCGTCGTGGCCGGAGTGTTTGGGTGCGTGGAAGATACTAGAGGCATGAGAAGTGTGCGCTGCACTAGGTTTGCGTAGAGAGTATGTAGGTGGTACGGCAAGGAGATGTGGTCGTTCACTCTCAGGGGGACTGCCATGGCTAGCTCGTCGGGCATGGCGGATTTGACTTTCGTTCGCTGCAGCGGTGAAAGCGAAGGCATTGAGACGGAGGTCGATTTGACTGGGTGAAAAGACAAGACCATATCGTACTTTTTGAACCGCGACGTCAAGAGCCAGCTCGATGGCGCAGTGGTTTCTAACCTGTGATAGCTTTGGCCACGTAGCTGTTTCTCCGCTGAGCATGGCGCGTGACATGAAGTCGGGTGTCGGATTCATGAGGACTCGTGGAAATTGCGTGTACGAGACTTCCGGTAAAATCGTGATATCGCCTGAGTAGCGTTGACTCAAGACCGATCGGACTTTGGACATGGTAGTTGGTAAGACGCCTAGTTCGGCGAGGACATGCATGCGGTGGAGTGCCTCTCCTTTGGCAAGGTTGGCGACAGAGCGAAGCCAACCAGGTCCAGCGGCCAGAGAAAATCTAGAGGTTTGAGATCCAAAATTGGCAATTTCATCATCTCGTTCCAGGAAGGGTACAACATGAGGATTGACCTGGGAAACTATGAAGTGGTTGACGTTGAACATCTCGGCCAAGCGAGTCATGGGCAGGTCGTTGTCAACCGAGCCATCAATCCAGCGTTGCGGAGACTGGTCCCATGGCACTTCGAGACCAGTGCGTGGATCCTTGGCTAGAAGTTGAGCAGGAGAAAAGATAAATGGAACAGAGCAGCTCGTGGCGACAGCAGACCAGATCATGACGTTTGGAGCGGTGATGTAGTTTAGCAATCTTGGCAGCTCGTAGAGACTAGCTGTCGATACGCCAATGTTGAGAATACGTCTTGTCCTGTTGTAGGCTTCTTGGAAGGTCATGTCTCCCAACAAATCCTTCATGACACGCACGAGGTTGGAGATGTCGAACAGCGCGCCCTTGGTACAGAAGCGGAAGACCTTTTTCAAGACATTTTCAGGCTCTCCCTCTTTTTCAAAGACGTCCAGATCGCCGTAGCAGAAGTCACGTAGCACTTGTGGAATCTCGTCGTCCGTTTTGGTGCAAAGAACGGCAGCAACGATGGAGCCAGCGGATGCGCCCGAGATGATGCGAGGCAGCAAGTGGGCTTCAAAAAGCGTCTTGAGCACTCCTATGTGGTTCATTCCGAGAGTACCACCTCCTGAAAGTAGCAATGCACTTCTTCCAAAGGCCTGTCTAGCACTCAACAGCTGCTCGTAGACCTCCCTGACGTCCACATACGTATCTTTCTTGTTCGCGGGCGAGCACATGTCGACAATCGTCTCGAGCATCTCCAAGGCGGCAGAGATGTAGCGTTCGATGAGAGCCTTTGTGCCGACTCTGCAGTGCTTGTATAATCTTAGATCACCCATGTTCCCAAGGTCTCTTGTCAACGAGGTTCGCGCCAGGAACAGCATGCGCTTTGCGTCGCAGCTGATGCGTGCATCCTCCAGCTCTTGTAGGCGTGCCTTGAGCAAGGCGGTATCGTATTCATCGCATTCCTCTTCCTCTTTCCAGGCGTCTCTGCCTTCGAGCGTGTCCAGTTCCGAAGCTGCCGAAAACCAGTCCGTGTAGCATTTTGCCTGTCATTGACATGTCAGTCGTGTCTTTGCTCAATGGTGGAGGAGCGGTCAAATACCTGCGAGACTTTCAGATTCAAGACCTGCCTCCGCCACTCGCTGTCGTCCAGTTGTGGCCCTTCGGCTCTTTGTCGATGACTGCCGGATTCAACGGGTCTGGCGCCGACCAAGTAGTAAGGATCCCGAAGCGCTCGTATCAGCGAGGGAGATATGCGCGTGCTTCCTCCATTGGATCTTGTCGCTCTGGAAGCAGAGGATGAATTGTTTGCCGTCGCATTATTCGGTGCTAGTCTCGCCGACGACGAGCCAGGTAGAACTAGTGAGTCATGGAAAAAGTCCATGTGATCGTGGGAGCCATCGAATGCTTTGAGCGCGATCCTTGAAGATTAATTCAGATCCGGCCCCATGTGTGTGTGTTGTGTTGGTGACTAGGTGCGTGGTGAGGCGGCAGCAAAGGGATAGAGATTCTTGTTATAGACTTTGTTATGGGTATGACGACAATTCTTCCTTCTCCACGTTGTCACAGGAAATTACGGCCATGTGACAGTGTGAGGGGTCTAGCGTCTACACCGGCGCACACCCTAAATCATAGATATTGAAGACATGGCAATTGTCACAAGGGGTGATTGAGGGTGCCTGATATTCCTGATCTGACTACTTCCGATAAGCGAGGGCGACCAAGACTGCTCCATCTCACCACCTCTGTTTCCAAGACACAAACAACTTTGTGCAACAACTCACACATGGCAGCATCGATTCTTCCCATAAGAAAACAAAATATTTGATTGAAGCTTAAAACTTCCAGGCACCGCGCGGAACGGCATCAGATTCGAAAAGTATAATTATGCCTAACAGGCAACCCTTGCGAGGAAGGCAGGCACATGCGCGCAATGCATGCGACCTGCCATCTCTCAGCCCGCCTTCCTGCAGCCTCACAACACATCTCCGTCGATCAAATTGACCGTGTTTCAGGCCTCCTATTCCTCTCCTTCGTCTCCCTGTAGCAAAGTATCGCAGCATGTAGCAAAGACGATTAGGTCTCACCGTCTCATTCGCTACCGGATCGGGTTAATGAGCGAAGACGCCCGTGTAGCATGTGAAGGCGGTGTATCACTTTTTAGAGGCCACAAGGCAGATGATCTGGTTTCTTGCATCTGCCGGAGCGACTAGCCAGTCAGCAGGGAGCTGAAAGACCTCGTAGCCTGCAGTTGTACCTTGAAGAAGTATCTACGGGGCTTGTTCCTTGATTACGCAGGCCGGACTTCACGTCCTGATTGCTTTTCGAGTGACACGTTCGAAAAGAGCGACTTGGGTATGAGAGCAAGTATGCAAAGAGATCAAAAGGTATATAGGCAAAAGGTCATCGAACTTCAACCGAAAACATTATTCCGTCCAATAACACCTTCCCCCAGATGGTTCCATCCATATGTTCGTAAAATCATGCCATGATGTTTGTAGCTCCCCACTGCCCCTCTCTCGAGCCCGTGCTTCCATGATGAGCACCTATCGCCATGCGCCATACCTACGCACGTATCGCGTCCATTGGATCTCGACACAAACAGTGCCCTCGATTCGGAATGAGCAAGAAACCGCAACCGCTGTTTCTCAATCAGAAAATCTCGGAAGACGTGTGAGACGGTCGAGCTTGCATGACCAAAACACTCGCTCTAAGACCGCTGTCGACGAATCGCTGAGCAACGAGACCCAGACATGCTTTGCCCAACTCGTTGGACAAGTCCTTTCGGCCGACAACAATCAAGTCGCCTGCATTCTTCGGGTTCTGCGCGACCTCGATCTGTGCTCTTGCGATTGCCTCTTCCAAGGGCGAATGAGACGAGACAGACTCCATGATCACTCTTGAGGATAGTTCGACCGGCAACGATTTCTGAATCATGGCGAAGAAAGATTCATCACTATCCTCGACCCGTGCGACAGCACCGGCTTTTCCTTCTCTCGAGCTTGAAGAACCTTCTCGTGTTATCTCCCTCGGTGAACCGTGAGATTCAGCCTCTTTGCTTTCCGGTGAGCCACTGCCCTCAAGTCTGTCGAAGAACACAACTGTGGCGGTGACTTCGGGATTCTCAGCAAGTTGCAACACAAGACGCAACGCCATGCGGCCATCAGCTCCGCCAAAGTATGGCATGAATATGTGGTGAGACTTGTCCATGATGGGTGAAGATGCAGGTCCCCGATCGTTTGACAAACTTACTTTGCTCGCTTGACGAGACAATGTTGGGCGATGTGCCACTGCGCTGCCGCCGAAACCGCGGTTGACGAGTACGGCCGTGTTGGTGGTGGCGGATATGAGGGCAGCTGCCACAAAGCTGACGTAGCTTGTGTCTTCGAGACGTCGAGGTGTTGCTGGAGTTCCATTGTATGATTGCTGCTCATTGATACTTCCACTTTCACTCCAAGGAAGAACAAGAAGATCGGAGTTTTCGTTTGACGCTTTCGACGTGATTATCTCCGCGAAAGAAGACTCGAGCGCGATAGCAACCTCACCCGAGACTCTGAGGTTGTACAGTCGGCCAAAGTTGCGGAAGGTGTTGATGATTGGATCCTTCCAGTGGAACTCTTCGACGTCCGAAACACTCATAACGGATGAATCTCTGTCTGTGAGCTCGATCATTCTAACGCCGTGAACCTCCAAAGGACGATTTGGGGCCTTGAGAGATTCTGCTACGCTAGCGCTCTTTCCAGCCAACATCGGATGTTGCCTTACAGCTGCTTCGCCAGACTTGGTAGGTGCAGCAAGGAGCGAGACAAAAGTCATCAGAGTAGGCATGTTGTCCAGTCTCAGATGGACCAAAAGAGTCTTAATCTTGCTGGTCTCGAGCTTCGCAGCGACAATCGATGAAGTATCGTCGCCAGAATTGATCGGATTGCCTGTGTCCCAGTCGATCAGGCCCTTCTTCCAAGCTTCTAGCTTCTTTTGGTACCAAGGAGGATACAAGGCCATGGTCAAAGGCGTAGTGATGAATGTGGTGATTAGTGCCATGACAACGAAGATTGTGAATGTCCTCTGAGACAGGATCTTGGCTTGCAGGCCGATGTTCAGCACAATAAGCTCAACAAGACCCTTGCAACTCATCAAAGCACCAATGGTGAAACTCTCTCTCCAGACAACTCCATTCGCACGGGCAGCCAACGAGGCACCTACGAACTTGCCAATGAATGCGACGGCCAGAACACCAACGACATATCCCCAGGTGATGGCACTGTCAAGCAGACCGAGGTTTGTAGATAGACCAGACAGAGCGAAATAGAGTGGCAAGAACAGAGCGCTAATCAGATCTTCAATCTTCTCTGTGACCTTGATTGCGAAACCACCCTCGTGAGGGCAAATCAATCCAGCCATGAAAGCACCAAAGATAGGATGAATGCCGATGACGCCAGTGAAGAAGGATGAAGCGAGCGCAATCAGGAGAGTCAAGACGATGATCCCCTGAGATGGTCCATTCTCAAACGTACGCGTACGTCGAAGAACCCAGGTAAATGCTGGCTTGACAGCAAAGAAGAGGAACAGTGTGTATCCGAGAGCTGTGAGTAAAACATACAAGGCACTTATGCCACTTCCGGAGTTGACCAGAGCGACGCAGAGAGCGAGAAGGACCCATCCGGTAACGTCGTTGCCAGCTCCAGCTGACAAAACAATGACACCAACAGAAGTCGAGAGAAGCTTCAACTCAGTGAGGATACGACACAGCACTGGAAAGGCAGTGATGGCCATAGCTACACCTACGAATAGCATGAATGTGCCGAATGCAACCGGCTCGGTTCCGTCTTCGTCCGAAAATTGATGGTAGAGACCGTAGGCGATACCACATCCAAGACCGAACGGAAGAGCCATACCGGCCAGACCGACACTCAATGCAATCTTCCAGTTACTGGCTAAGTAGCGTAGATCGACTTCGAGGCCCACGATGAACAGGAAGAGTACCAGGCCAAGGTTGGCCACAAGAGCGAGATTTGGCTGTGCAGCCGCCGGGAAAATAGTTGCTGTGAACCCTGGAATTCTGCCCATGACTGAGGGACCGAGCAAGACACCACCGATGACCTCTGCGATGACACGCGGCTGCCGAATCTTGGACAGAGGCCAATGCAACAAGCGACAGAATAGAATGATAACACCGGCCTAATAACTTGTAATCAGTAGGCGACCTTCACGAGCCATGAGTTTCTCCCAATGCAACGCGTACCTGAATGATGAATATGATGATAGGATCCTTGGGATTATAATGTGTCGGATTTTCGCCTTCCAGGATACCACCTTGTGCTTTCGCTCTTGCAGTCGAAGATGCCGTGGCGGACATGGCAATCGTCTTTGTGACGGTGTCCGTCACAAAAGCTGTAACTGTCGCAGCCATTGTGGATTATTTTGGTTGAGTGATGATAAAGATTGAATTCTGCCGGAAGCTGATCGAGTTCGATGTAGGTAGTCCGGCTCAGGAGAAGTTACCCGAACCGATCTCTGTATGCGTAGTCGTCTCTTCGGTATACTCGACGATCGACAAGAAAAGGTCGGACAAGGAAGGGCTGATATTAGTACGCTGGTGGAATATCAAAGATCGAGGAATGCCTCTGACTCGTTGACGTCTGATCCCGTGGGGTGCCCACGTCTTTTTGTAGATTGCGCCGTGGCTTGGACCCTGAAAGTGGAATCTGCTTGGCGATTCTTGGGTCTAGATTTCCACCACAATCTTTCCTCCATCGCCTGACGATAATGGTGGCATTTATACAGGCTATACCCTCTGCACTGACGTTTTCAGAAGGTGTATCAGGATACAGCTAACGGCCTGGCCATCGCAGGCTGACAGTCGTGTCTCAAAGAGCGTGATGCACACCCAAGAAGCCCCTTTCTCGGCGCCAAAAAGGACGTTCGGTGATCTTCTCCAGCGTTTTCTCTCTCGGCTGACGAGGGCTGACACTCCCGCATCATGAAACGACTCCTGGCCAAGAGGGAAGATGGCGGTGTACAACTAAGATGTATACCCCATACTGCATCCTCCTCGTATCTGGGGATGACCGTTTTACTGCAGGGGCCTGAATCTGGGAGGTCACACGGAGCAGATAACGCGACTTGTGGTTGACCATGGCACGTGGAGTGTTGTGAAACGTGATCGTGGAGATAACGTGCTGCGGGTGTTTGGAAAGAGGTACATGGGGAAGTTGGTATAGCGCATGACACATGTGAGTTAACAAACAGGGGCACAAACATAACAAGAATCGAGCTCTCAGGCTGGAGAGGGGCCTGGCAAGGCAGCCATCCAAAGGCGCGATGTTTTCGGATTCGATGCATTTGTCCAAGGAGATGAATGAATAATGCTTTTTGCTTAGATATAAGGCCACGGTGGTATCAAGAAGCCTATTTACTCAACTCTTGCAGTTGAGGTAGATCCCAAAGGGGGCGTTCTACCAGTACTGCCTCTGGTTGCTCGTCTGCCTCCGATGCCTCGCCCATGGCAACCATTCCTAATATCGGTCTGTATCGGTATGTACACCACCACTTTCTTCGGCCTGTCGTGGCAAGAGCGCCATTTGTGCCTTCATTCATGTCTGCCTCGGCGTCATCGCGACGAAGAGGGCCCACTGCGTCTTCTAAAGCATCCTCATCATCCAGGTCTTGCTCGTGAGTGCCATCGATGGTCTCAACGGCTTTGCCGTCCACGATGCGACGGATCTCATCTACAACGCCCTTGGTCTCGCCACTTGCGGTCTTGTCACCGGCGCCGCCCATACCCTTGGCCTTCTTACGGTTCTCTGCAAGCTTGCCCCATTTGTTGCTCTCGCGACGCTTGCGTTTCTTGCTGGGCGTGTTTTGAGCAGCGACATCGTCCTCGCCATCCTCCAAGGCTTCTTCCAGTACGCTAGAAGGCTCGTAATCTTGCGACAGGTCCAGCATGCCAACCCAGTTGGCACCGTACAGCCAGGCACGGGCACGGGCATCGTTGACGTCCCATACAACACCCATGGCGCGATCTTTGATGGTCTGGAACTCGGCAGGAAGAACAGCTGTGGGGTTTCTACGCGACCAGTCTGTCAAGCGTCCGCTCAGGACGTCGAATGTGTAGACTTGATGGTGGGAGGTCACGATGAAAAGAGGTGATTTGGTAGAAGGAAGAGCATGCGAGTGGGGGTGGGGGTTGTTTCGAGTAGGGTGAACGCCAGGGTTGCCGTTGACTGTAGGCTCTTCTTGTTGAGCTGGTGTTAATGGTTGGAAAGAGAGAACGAGAGGCGCAGAGTCGAGCTTAGGCAAAAGGCTACCAGATGGATTGTCCGTCCAGTGTTGACCATAGAAGACGGTAGTCTCATCCTCATCGTCGCTATCACTGTCGTCAGAGTCGGCGCCCTTGTCAGATCCAGATGCAGACTTCGTGGTAGTATCCATAGCAGGGGCCGTGGAGTCGTAGCGACCCTCGAGTACCCAGCTGTCGAGATAACCGGAAAGATCGCTTGCGACCAGAACGGCGCTATCGGGCGAGAAAGCTAGTCTGTTGATAGTACGCTCGTACTTCTTGAGGCCAGTCTGGATGGTGACCTTGCGAGTCTGACGTTCCAACTCGACATTTGCATCCAAGAAGGTGGGTTTGTCCGAATCATCCTCTACTCTTGCAAGACAAACCTCGCTTTGCGGCGTCACTGCTGCTAACCAACGTCCATCGGGCGAGAAAGTAATCAGGCGAGCTCCGCTCTCGCCGATAGTCTCAGGCGCGGCAATCTTGCGTACTCGGAGGCGTTCGGAGCTTTCGTCTTCGGTACGAGAGAGGTGGAAGAGCTTCACGGAGCTGGTGGTGGACGCAGCGAGAAGTGAGGCATCCGGGGAGATGGCGACAGAAGTGATGGTTTCGGTCGAGTCGATTCGAATGCGAGTGAGAAGCTTTCGTGTGCCTTCGGGGACAGGGATGCGCTCGTGGTTCTGCTTGTACATGCGCCAGATGTTTATTGTGCTCTCGGCCCAGCTTACAAGCACGCGTTGTTGCGGACATGAAGCCAGAACAGGGTTCTGGGGCAGACCTGGAAGTCTTCGGTGGTTCTCCTTGTTGAAGTTGCGGAGGGGAATAACGAATGGCGTAGTGTCGAGGCCTACTAGAGATTAGCATAGTACAAGATGAAGCGGATCAGTGCAACGCACCTCCTGACAGAACGACACTCATGTGCTTGGAGTCGTAGACAGCCATAGCCTTGATGTCGCCCTCGTGCATACGGCGGTGACTGGTCTTGGCCCATCTTCTCTTGTCTCCCTCTTTACCACCAAGCTTGAAGACAGCGATGCGACCATCCATGCCACCGGAGAAGACGGTAGTGCCATCTGTGCTGCTAACAAGATCGAGACAGTCCGAATCGTGGCCGTGTACGCTTTGCGAGAGAGTGTACGTTCTTCCGTCCCAGAACTTAAGCTGGCCGTTGGAGTCACCCGAGACGATGTCACCATTGGGTAAGCATTTGACCTTCCAGACCAAGATGTCGCGAGGAGCGCCAGGAACACCTGCGCCCAGGCTGAGGTTGCGCAAAAGAGAGCCGTTACGCGCGTCGTAGATGCGGATGGTGCTGTCGGTGAAGCCTGCAACGACCGTGTCTCTGTCCTTCCATGTCACGCTCATGCATCGAGTCTTGCGACTGCCGCCACGAGCCAAGAAGCGCTTAAACACAAGGTCGTTGTCCTCGGTTGAAAGAATGGCCAGAGTACCATCGCCTGTTCCTGCGACCAGGTTCTGGCCGCGGAACTCGTCGTCGCGCGAAGTCTTCGTCTGACGCCAGCGCGGTTGGGCGGCAAAGCACCAGACCTCACTGAAGTTTCCAGTTGACGAGCGTAGCTCCTTTCCTGTCGTCAAGTCCCATTCCGTCACAGCAGCGGTCGAGCCGATGCTGAAGAGACGCAGCTGGCCAAGAATTGTGTGTCCCTCATAGTCCGTATCGTCCGGCTCTTGTATCCATGCCAAAGCATCTACGCTTCTCTTGTTTCCTCCTGTGAAAACAGACTCTTGCACCCAGTTTCCTTTGTCGGCGCTCCAGATTTCTATATCTCCGTTTGCACGTCCAAGTGCGAGCTTCAGCGCAGGTCTAGGATCCGTAAGGTTTTTGTCGCTTGACCGGGAGAATGAAAGCGCGTTGATTGCTGATGACGGGAACGCCACAAATCGAGAGCGGTGAATATCCATAATGCACGAAGAATCGAAATTAGTGTATTCTTCAAGTAGACATTACTTCTGTTGAACAATGAGTGGTTGTCAGTGTCAAAAAAACAGAAATAATCCGCGACCAAGAATTTGCTTTGCTCGGACTTTGGAAGAAAAGGCCGATGCTTGAAAGAATCTCGACAAGAATTTGGCTTCGGACTTTGCAAGACGACAGCCTTGGCGCTCTTTTCTCGTTGCGACTCTTCGAATTATTTATCAATTGATATTTACCTTTCCATTCTGCGGTTGATTCCCTGCTCGGCTCTGCGTTAGGGCTCTTTGCAGATGATCAAAGTACGTCTACTTGAGATCAACTCGAACTGGCAAGTAGTGACTGTTGTAGCATGAATTACATCGGGTCCCGGTGACAGCACTGGCCTTCAGTAAGGATTATCTGTTTGCAGGAGAAGGCCCTGTCCTGAGAATCCACCAGCGTCATGACAACAATCTGCTCGAGACAGTCAAAATCTTCGCTTCTCAAGCCATTCATGGGATAGCTATCTATTATGATGGCATTGTTGTCTGGGGTGGTCGTTTGGTGGCACTCTATACCTTCACCTCGGATGGCACTTCCACACTCGAATTCGTCTCCTCTCTGGAAGCAACGGACTGGATCCTTGACATTGCCATCTCTCCAGAGCTATCTGGGAATAAAAGGAAAGCTGCTTTGATCACTGCTCACAACGCACTTCTTCTGCTCGATTTGGGCGATTCAAACACTGGTTTGCAGGAATTGACATCGAATTCCAAGTGCATTCTCTACTCGGCCCATGTACACTGGACTGACGACGAGCACATTCTTATTGCCTCGGGAACAGTCTTTGGCGACATTATTCTGTGGTCTTGCTTCTTACAAACGCACGGTGCACCTTCTTCAGTACTCCATCATGTGTTGATCGGTCATGAAGGGTCTATCTTCGGGGTCCAAATCTTCGAAGTTCCGACTGACCAAGTTCACGAAGGTCGTGAGGGTCCATCACGTTTACTCGCTAGCTGTAGCGACGATCGTACGGTTCGGGTCTGGGATATTTCATACCTGCCGGAGACTGCTACAGATCCACAAGCCGCTGCAGATCTGACATCGGCTCGAGAGACTGGTTTTGGTGCTAACGTTGCAGATGTGTTACCAGGAAACGCATCTGGAGGAAAATGCATCGCCAAAGCTTGGGGTCACGCCTCCAGGATATGGGGCGTGAAGTTCATTCCGTCTCCAACTTCTAGCACGATTTCCTATGTCGTTTCCTTTGGCGAAGACACCACCCATCAATTCTGGAGTCTGAAGGAGACAGCGCCTGATGAGTTCTCATTAACACACCATGGAGGTTCTTGCCTACATTCTGGCAAGAACATCTGGTCCTGGGCAATCCACCAGATATCTCCAGAACACGTTGTCGTTGCCAGTGGTGGCGCTGACGGTAGTGTTGCGATTGAACCGAAGTCTGTGCCTTTTACGAACCAATTCGATCATACTCAGAGCTGGTCTATCCAGGACCTTGGGTCGCTATGTCCCGAGCAGTCAACATCTGGACGACCAGATATGCTGCGAAGCTATGCTTTCCTCGGCAAGACAGACCTATTGGTCACTACCAATGCAGGCAATATATTGTTGTTAACTCAGGATGAGCAGCGCCAGCCTGTAACAGAATGGATTTGCAACGAGCCAAAGCTTCGCGGATACTCCGTCGTCACCAGCATACCAACCCTATCAATTGCTTTCTTGGCCGGAATGGATGGCTCGGTCATGCTGTATGATGGTAGCGAGATTAAGCAGTTGGTGAAGTCAACCAGGAAAACGGCAGCTTTGTTCGCTCAAGACTTGACGTCCCTGAACACCGCTCATCACCAAGTTGGTCTCTTAATTGCCAACGTCGAGGCCAAAACGGCTCTCTTCTCACGCTTCGATCTGAGCGGTTCCGAAGATAGTCCTCGAACGACTGAAAACCTTTTGACTTGGCGACTGACATTGCCCAAAGGTTTCGTCACTACTAGCTTCCTTACTATCAATCTCGATTCAGAAGGCAGCATGATGCTTGTTGTTGGCTCCCGAAGTGGCTCAATATCCATCTTTCTCATCAAAGAAGGTGGGATAATTGAAGATGATATAACACACCACTGTCTGCTCGACCGAGCCCATGGCACCGACTCTGTTACTGACCTCGCTTGGTTCGCTGAACCGGGTTCAACCTCTAATGGCGGTCACATCTTCTCAGTTGGCAAAGATGGAACTTATGCTATACACCGGCTATCAAGGTCAGACTCGAGTATCGGTCTCCGACTTATCAGCCAGACTACTCTGCCACTAGGCACAAACATTGAAGGATTATACATCGATGGGATTACTGGTCACCTCTTGGTTTGGGGCTTCCACAGTCGGCGGTTTATCGTGTTTGATGCGACTGACGAGACCGAGATCATGAGCATCGATTGTGGAGGAGCGAACAGGATCTGGAAATTTGAACCCGAGAGCGGGCTACAAGGCGGCCACTTCGTTTGGACCCAGGCCTCTCAGCTTTGCCTCTTTTCGCAGATTCAGCAGCCCACCAAGGTATTGAACAAAGGCAATCACGGCCGCGAAATCAAGTCGGTGGCTGTTGCTCCTAAGAACCCCATAAATGTCGGCATACTGTTCGCAACCGGTTCGGAGGACACGGATATCAAGCTTTTCACTTACCAGAATGAGGGTAAAGTGCCCCACTTCCACTGTTTGAAAACACTGCGAAAACACAACACTGGTATTCGGCAGCTGGAGTGGTCATCTGATGGGCACTACCTCTTCAGTAGTGGTGGGTTCGAGGAATTCTTCGTTTGGAGAGTGGAGACGGCACCTCTAGTCGAGCTTGGTGTAGTCTGCGAGTCGGTATATCCTACCGAGAGCGACTTGCCTGATCTCAGAATCATGAGCTTCTCCTGCGTAGAAGAAGGTGACAACTTTATCATCACCATGGTTCGCTCGGACTCTACTTTGCGAGTAAGATTTTCTGCATCGTGTTGTTCTTGTACTCAACTAACATAAGCAGATGTATCGATACAGCCCTGGTCAAGAGAATCATTGGAGTATCTTGATGGTTGGCAACTACTTGACGTCTTGTCTCACACAATGTCTGCACATACAGCGTGACAATGGGGCACAATCGCTTATCACAGCTGGTACTGATGGGCATGTTGCTTTCTTTTCCTTGGAGGCCGACTCGACTTTCGCTACTCCCGAACCAAGCGCTTTGAGGTGGTCGTCTCGCTCCATAATCCACCAGAACACAATTCATTCGATGAGATTGCATTGGTTTGACAACAGGACATGTCTGTTACTCACAGGAGGTGATGACAACGCCGTCGCATTCAGCATCTGTGCCTGGCATCCGGCTCAATGTACGCCACAAGTCAGCACAGTGATTATCCCGCGTGCGCATGCGGCTGCTGTAACTGGCGTCGAGATTCTAGCCTCTTCCACCGCCAATCTACTTACCGTTGCTACAACCAGTATCGACCAGCGTCTCAAACTCTGGGAGGTGCAGTATGACTCTTCACTGCCAGTGGTAGACGGCCTCTCCATCAAGCGGAGAGGCACTTATTCTACGGCTGTCGCAGATGTTTCCGATCTCGCGGCTCTAGACTCGTCTTCGCTCATTGTCTGCGGAGTAGGCATGGACGTATGGATTCACAGCGGTTGAGAAAGGGTGCATAGCATTCATTGACAGGGATCGGCAGTTGAGGATGCGTGGCCTACCGCTTTCATCTCAAACCAACTTGGTTACGGACGAAGAGGAGACGATCAGGAATACAACGTGCAAGGCGACCTGCATGAGGAGGCTCCTGGTTGGCTGGGATGCGGGGTCCCCGGTTTTAGCCCCACAGGACGTGGGGCCAGAGTGTCTATCAACTGCATCACCTCCGCATACTCATACCTAGCGATAACGAGAATCCTTAGAGGAAGAAAGCTTAGTGCGAGATGGAGTGGATATATGTAGACGATTTTGCCGGTGCTTTATTCCGCCCATTTTGGCGTTTCCAGTAGTATTTTCTCAACTCCAAGCTCGAACACAATGGAAGGATCTTCGCAGCATCCACACCAACGGCATATCATTCACAGGTACATCCTGTAGCTTCTCGTTAATCGGCTCTCAATGCTCATGTTTCTGTAGCCATGCTCATGAGGAGGATCTGCCAGGGACTGTGAACCTCCAAGCTCTCGAGGGCGACGACACGGCATACGGACAGGCTCTTTACCCTGTACCTAGCGAGGATCCGAATGACCCGCTGCAATGGTCAAAATCGAAGAAGACCATGATTTTGATCATCGTCTCACTATACTCATTCCTCGGCAACAGCGCTCTGGTGGGACCTTCAGTCTACCTTGAGATTTACAGCAAGGAGTTTGGCATCTCTGTCACTGAGGCTTCAGGCCTGGTGTCTTATCCTAATCTGGTCTTTGGATTTGGTATGACTGTCTGATATCCTACCATTGGAATCCGTTACTCATAAGTTTATAGGTTCTCTGCTGCTTGTTCCTGCCTATCTCAAATTTGGCCGCAGACCTGTCATGTTGTTCTCTCTACTTCTGGTAAATACATTCTGACTTTCGACAACAAGTATATACTGATCAGTCCAGTTCGTCTTTGGTCTCCTCGGTGCATCACAAGCTACATCATACGGTGGTCTCATGGCTGCTCGTATTATTCACGCCTTTGGCTCTGGTGTTTGCGAAGCTCTGCCTGTTCAACTTGTGAACGACATCTTCTTCCTACACGAGCGAGGCAAGAGATTAGGATACTATACCGTATGTTTATGTTGGGGCTCAACAGGACCACTCTATGCCGGCTACATGCTCGCAGCAGGATACTCGTGGAGGCAAGTGCATTCCCTCCCCACTCCCGGTCGCTCCTTCTAAACATGCGATCAGACTCTACTTTTACGTTGAATTCGCTTTCGCATGCGCCTTGCTCATCATGGCTTTCATCTTCGTTGAAGAATCTGCCTACAAACGTATCGTTGTCTCAACATCATCTGCCGACTCCGAAGATAATGAAAAAGGTCACACCGAGCATGTCGAAGTCATCACCCTGGCACCAGCGAGAAGATCGTTCATCCAAACATTGAAGCCATGGAGTGGCATTGACCACGAAGCTGAATTCTTCATGACGATGCTTCGCTCTTTCTCCTATTTCTTGGTGCCTAGTGTCATGTGGGTTGTGACCAGCTTCGGTTTGTGCCTTCCCGCGTATTCGCATTCAAAGACGTGACTGACATCATGCGACGACAGGCATCTACATCGGTCTCGGCGCCCTGACCTTCAACTACACTTTCCCCATCAAGATTGTTGCGCCCCCGTACTCCTGGAACCCGAACAACAGCGGCCTGATCGCTCTGGCCAACATAATCGGCTACGCCCTTGCTGTCCCCTTCGCTTCCTCCTCCGACCGTATTGCAGCCTACCTCACAAAACGCAACAACAATATCCGAGAAGCGGAGATGAGACTGTGGGTCTTGCTTCCGGTTTGCCTTATCGCTCCTGCTGGCTTGATCCTTTATGGGTTCACGGCAGAAAGAAATTTACATTGGATAGGATACTTTGCCGGCGTGGCGATGACTGATTTCGTTAGTTATTTCTACTTTTCTTTCGTTCTTGCCTATGCTGTGGACTCTATGACTGCAAACACGGCGGAAATGCTTATTGCCATGAATCTGGGCAAACAAGCTATCTCCTTTGGTATGGGCATCTACCTGCTAGACTGGATCTTGGAACATGGGTACGCGAAGATTATCGGAGGCGCGTTTTGTGCTGTCTTGGCGGTGAACAATCTCGCCGTCCTGATCTTCTTGCCTTTTGGAAAGAAGACTAGAAGTGGTTTGTACAACAGTTGGTTGGGAGCTTTGCATAAGAAGACTAGCAAGGGTGTGGAAGTCGCATAGTGGGATGCCTTAAGTGTCAGAAGGTTATGGTCTTTGCTTTGCTATGTCGAGTCGACTTACAGCACCAATCAATAAGGAACATGGTTCCAACATGAATGTGGTCATCCGCAAGGACATTGCTGAGAACATCACATGTTTGAGCGTGGCCTCAGTGAGTGTAGACAGAGGCAAACTGCAATGTTGCTGCAACAGCGTAGGAGGTACTCACCAAGGCAGAAATGTTTCCTTCATCGATCATAGTTCTCAAAGCATGTACTCAGCTCATCGTGAGAGGAGTTGCTCAGTCGTACAGCAAGAAATCTCGTTGCCGCCCTCAGAAATGCTTGTTTCGGGAGCAACCCTGGAGTCGGCTCCACAGACTCATGGATCAGAGGTTATACAAGAGAGCATAAGTTTATGTGATTTATGATAGTTGTGCAGATAAGATCGCTATCAGGCCTCTGATTGGCCAACGCCCTGCATAAAATAATGACGAGGCTCGTTCTCGCGTCTGATTAATGAGATAACGCTGCGTTCCACGTGGTTCCACCTTCCTCCGTAGACCTTCAATGATCTTCTCGATACCAATCAGTCGACCTAAATTCCACAAGCCATGTCTGATAGAGCTGCCAAAAGGCGACGGGTGTCTGAGCCAGACAGCTCGCCGTCGCCACAGCGAAATATCAAGATCGATGGAAGTAGCCCGACTGAAATGCTTGCTATCCTGGCCAACACTGACGAGAGTGTTACGTCGGAACCTGCTAGCGATCTGAACGTCGCCGACAGCATCATTGCGCAATCCGTAAACGTCAACGATATGATCCTTGATGAGAGCACGACTCCTGTGGAAACTGCGGCTCCGGCGTTGCCTCCTCCAAGTGGCTTTGCATCCGACTATACAGCAACCTTGATCGTTGCGTCTTTCCCCTCATCCGTTAAGATGAGCTCTTTGCTTCCTTCCTTACCACACCGAGAATTGCTACTGAAAGCTTTCCTTGAGCATGTCCATCCAGTCACGAAGATTGCACAACGATTGGTTGTGGAAAGATTATTCAGGGCGCCTCCCTATTATTTGGATGTCAACCCGTTACTTGCACCAATGTTGTTTTCTTACCTTCTTGTGGCTGTCTCGTCAATCAGGCATTTTTCGGACTTTGAGAGCCAGTATGGCGCCTCGTGGGGGACTCTTCTCATGAAATACGAGGAGGCCACGCGGACTGCTTTGGCTAGAGCGGATTTTATGCGATCAGACAGCATAAGGATTCTGGAAGCGTTGGTTTTCTATCTCGTAAGTCCATCTCAACCGACGGTCTCAGACATAGCGCGCATTGATTCCATTGTGTAGTTGGGTGTTCGGCGACGTTATCCTCCAGAGGCAATATGGCCTCTGACTAACATTGCAGTCAGATTCGGGCAACGCCTGGATCTCCACAAAGACGGGTCAACTCTCAATGTTCCACCTGTCGAGAGCGAAATGAGAAGATGTCTTTGGTGGCAGATTATACTCATCGATACTCAGGCCGGCCAATTGTGCGGTCAGGACCTCTTGATGAGTTCGCTGCTGTCAGACTTTGACACGGAAGAGCCGAGGAACATAGACGATGACGATCTTGTACCCGAATCTCTCGGTACACCAGTAGAGCGTGAGCATTTAGGCGAGATGACCTTCTGTCAGATGCAGTATCATTTCGCAAACTTCTTGCGAGACAAGGATACCGGCCGCAAGCTATTCGATTCTGACAGATCCCTTGCCTCGAAGCTCATGATTGTCAGCATCTACAAGACCGAGTGCGACGACAGATACCCTACAGCGACGTTGGACTCGGATCCCCTGTACCTGCTAGCCTTTGTCAATGCGTGCAATGCGCAGTACAGATTGGATCATATCATCAATCACGAAAGCATACGCAAGGGGGGCGAGGACAACGAATTCACGAAGAAGCAAAGAGAGTGTGTATGGTCGGCTTCTCAGCACAGGATTCACACCTACATCAACACATACGACATCACGGACAAATACATGTGGTACGTCGACAATTATCTTCCACTCGACGCTCTCATATTCTCGCTCTTCGAATCCACGCAATTTCCTCGTCAGAGTGCGAATATGCACAAGGAATGGCACAAAATCGACCAACTGCTAACAGGCAATCCGGATCTAATGATGCACCCCCGTAATCCATTTTCCAAAGAGATTGTGAAGCTCGCAGATATCGCTTGGAAGCAACGTGAGCGCGAGCTCAATAGACAGCAGGAAGTTCTAGCTCGTCGTTTCAGACCAATGTTCTTGCAACCACTGCAAATCAGTATGGCGGATATATGGTCACAGGGCGATACCGAGGATGCCGACACCCTCGCTCAACGAGTACGAGATAGTGCAATGACTGCCACCGCGGCTGAGGATAACCGATTGCGCATTGAATCGACGCGGCAGGAGGAAAAAATAGAAGCCGGTGCTGCGCACAGTTGGCATTATTGGGACAAGCTGTTGTGCAAGAATAGGCTGGTACCCTTTCTGCATCAACAGATGATTACATTTACACCCTGGATATAGCTGTCTCGATGGAGCGAGTTGACTACCGTATGATTAGCATAAACATCGTCAAGAACTGACATGCACAACAGCACTTAGACAACTATGGAATAAGCAGTATTGGCCATTTATGAAACGTAAAGTCTTGATATGCATACACACGACAGCCATCGCATCTTTGCTTCCTTGTTCGATTATCCCATGTATCTGTTTGTCTCCATCTGTCTCTAAACAATACTTTGGGAAGCCATGTGTGATCATCTCGCTGTCAACGAAGATCTTCGAGGACACGCTCTTATCCATCTGTAAATTGGCCAGGTACGGAATGGACATCAAGATTTGTGTTTTCTCTATCAATCTCGGACGAACAGAAAACATGGATGTTTGGCATTAATTGTAACAGACTTTATCATCAGAGTTTAGAAGGGTATGATACGCTGATCAGAGGTATACGTACGAAGAAGCTCGACCTTTAAGGTCAACCTTACTAGATAGGAGTCCTGCCGAAAGAGAGGGGAGCAATCAAAAGTGTGGATTTTCAATAGATCTGATGCACAGTAACCTATCGGTTCAACTTATGTGTGTTATATCGTGCTAATTCTACTGTTCTGAACGGATCAATTCTATTTGACGAAATCTCCCAATTCGATGTTAGGGATGATGTAAGGTTGCACATCATTTCTGTGCATAGTTCTCTGCTCATAAGCATATGCGAGGCCAACCAAAGTAGCTTCATCAAACTTCCTGCCCATGAAGGATAAACCGAACGGGACCTTGGGCCCGGTCTCGACCAAGGTGTTTCTTCTGTTGTATGTGACATTCCAATCGGCAGGGTAGAAGCCCATAGGAACGGTGATGACAGGGCTACCGACTAGAGCAGGGATGCCAGGGGAGAGTTGAGTAGGCAGGAGGACAGCAGAGACGTTCTCGCGGTCCAAGGCGCCGAGGATACCGCCTTCACCGCCATAGTAAAGGTTTGCCTGGTAAGCAGCCCAGAAACGAGGGTCGGTGTTGTTCCAGCCCTGATTGTCGAGTGCGTCGTCCCAGACAGCGGTATCGCGATCGGGCCAGTCTTCGGCAGTGAAGTTGTGGGTGAAATCTCTGACGTCCTGGAGGTCGGTGACGTTGTTAGGGTTGTAGCTGAGCTCCGAGAGGTAGGTGGCGAGGTTAGTGAGGAAGTCTGCGTTGAGAACGAGGGTTTCGTTGTTGTCTTGGACGTATTCGGGGAAGGCGGTGAAATTGGCGTCAACGATGGTGGCGCCGGCACGTTCGATCAGGGCAACGGACTCCATAAAGGCGGTCATGACGGGTTCGTCGATGGGGCCATAGATGTCGATGACGTTCCAAGCAACTCCGATGCGCTTCCCGGCCAGAGCGGAGTAGTCGCAGGCTGCAACATAGTCGGGAATGCTGCCGTTGTTAGGAATGGCCAGAGTATAGTTATCATTAGGGTCAACACCGGCGATGGCCTGAAGCAGATAGGCGGCGTCCTTTACGGATCTCGCCATAGGTCCGACAGTGTCCTGATGCTCGGAGATGGGAATGACAAGGTATCTGCTGGTAAGTCCAACGGTAGGCTTTATACCAACAAGGTTGTTGACGTCTGAGGGAGAAAGGATGGATCCAGAGGTCTGGTGCAAGTCAGTATATCATATCAATGTTGGATCAAGCCCCAACGCACCTCAGAGCCAAGAGCGGAAAGAGCAAGACCGATAGAGGAGGAAACACCAGAGCCACTGGAAGAGCCACTGGGATCTTGGTGAGGATAGTAAGCAGCCTCTGTTTGGCCGCCATATGCAGACCATCCGTTGGTAGAGTTGTTTGAGCGGAAGTTGGCCCATTGCGAAAGGTTGGTCTTGCCGAGGATGATGGCGCCAGCTTTTCTCAGCTTAGTAGCCAATGTAGAGTCAATAGGAACCTTTGCACCGAGCAGGGCAAAAGATCCAGCTGTGTCTTGTCAGAATCTTATCCTGTTTGTTCATAGCTAATCACTTAACTCACCTGTGTTGTTCATCTGATCGGCAGTAGCGATGTTGTTCTTGATGAGGATTGGCAGTCCATGGAGCGGTCCCAAAATTGTGCCATTTGCTCGCATGGCATCCAGCTCTGCAGCAATGGCCAGAGCATCAGGGTTGATCTCAGTCACCATATGCAAAGTACTGTTGACTTCCATGATTCTGGCAGAGTATGCCTTGACCAGGTCGACACTGGTGAAACGACCAGCCTCAAGTCCGGTGGCGAGGTCTTCAGTCGTGACATTGATGAGTGAAGGAAAGTCCCCAAGACCCGTGGAAGTGTTGGTGTATGGGGTCACCAGGCCAGTCACAGCACCGACCAGAGCAACACCCACCGACAATGAGCTGAAGAAACGCATGGTTCGTGAAATGCGCACGTCAAGGATGAAGTTTAGCGATAGACAAACAGCGAATGAGGATACCAGAAGCAGAAGAAGGTACCACCAAAAGCCACGAGCGAAGTCGTGATAGCAAGGAGGCCTGGTGATCAGCAGTAGCAGTCTTCCATATTTGTAGTCTGCCAGATCAGTTATGCTCAACACTGCCCACCTAGATAATGTCGATAACGTAAATCGTGGTGCTTCTTCCGTGCCGTGGCAAGATTGCAAGGTCCCGATATCATGCATGGATCTTCTCCACACTATCACTTGCAGATGCCGGATGGAGGTGTTGATATGAAGCCCAGGGCTTGGTCGCCCAGTTATCCATGGCGGTGGGCTTACGATATGAATCGGAGAAGCATTGAAACATGGGACCGCCCACTAGGGTATATTTACCACCTTCCGAAAATGTGTTGAAACCTGCCGATCTCGAGTGTCGACCGAAATTTTGAAGATGACATGCCGTCTGCCGTTGGCTTGCAGAATCTGGAGATTCAGAGCCGCGCTTCCCGCATCAACCTGTTTTAGGAAGGCACGATAGAGCAGCACAGCAAGCGTTGCTCCATCGATACCGATATCGGAAGACTCCTATACATTGTATATCGATAATGTTGCTTTGGGCTATAGTGCGATCACCAGAGAAATAATGTCTTGTATGGGTGTACGAGCTGCATTCAAATCCAAAGCATATAGATTATCCAGGCAATTAACAAATGCTTCTTTGAATGCAACACGCTCAATGATTGCTATATCAATGCTTCTCGGCGGTCCATCGCTCAGTAAACGCCACGCTAACGCAAGAAACCAGTAAAACCAAGATGAGATGTAGGACGTAGATTTGAAATGATGCACAACTTGTGCGTTGCTTATTCAATCATTGGCCAGGTCGAGGGAACACAGGAACAGTTTCCATTTGCTCCCATCCTCCCATGCTGGCTTGAGGTGTATTCTGCCAACCCTGACCAGTCTGTTGGTTCACGAACATTGACTGTCTGAACGGATTTGTACTTCCTGTGGCCGCAGGGGTGAGGAATGATGCTGGTTGTCCTGTTGGCTGAGGGATTTGGGGGGATTGCTTCGCGAAGGGATTTGTTCCAGTGGGTTGAGCTTGCAGGGGCTGCTGTTGTTGGAATCCAGTTTGCATAGCATCCTGTTGAGGTGCTTGCCTTGCGAACGGGTTACTGCTCTGCCGCTGCTGGGGCTGGGCTGTCTGTTGCGGTTGCATAAAACCGTTGATCTGACCGGTAGGCATCATGGATTGACGGAAAGGGTTGGTTGCCTGTGGTTGGACCTGCTGTGGCGGAGGCGGCATTTGTGCAGGTTGTTGTTGCTGCATGGCGAAAGGATCTTGCTGTTGTTGCTGCATGGAGAAAGGATCCTGTTGCAAGAATGAAGATTGTTGCTGCTGTTGCGGCGGTGCACTCTGGAAGGGCTGCTGCTGAATTGCCGACTGGAAGGGGTTCGAGGAAAAGCCAGTCTGCTGTGGTTGCACCTGTTGGTGAGGTTGAGGACCATAGCCACCAAAGCCGGCACCCGTGAACTGCGGTTGAATCTGGGTTGCGGGCGGGGCCATGAACTGCGAATTTTGTGGAACGCCGAACGGATTCGTCGACTGAGCAGTCTGGAAAGATGCATCTGTGATTGGTTGGCCATACACTTGGCCGAATGGCTGACCGGTTGTTTGAGCGTATTGCTGTGTAGGGTGCTGGGCCATTGGCTGTTGCTGGTCTTCGATTGAGCCGAAGAAGTCGATGAGATCAGGAGCTGGACCCTTGGCGGCTGGCTGAGAAGCAGCCGGTGCAGTCACAGTCTTCGCCTTTTCAGGTTCGGCAGCAAAGGTGACGGATCTTGAAGGCTTTGTCGGCTTGCCAGATTTGGCTTGCTGTTCGGCCAGGTATTGTCTTCTGTTGGTCTCGAAGTCGTGATCATCGATGTATTCTTGCAACGAGTTGGCCAAACTGGTAGGAGCGTGCTTGATCTTGGGGATCTCCAGCTTGGTGATGTGTTCATATTGTCTAGCGATGCTTAGATATTGTACGACTTGATCTGTTTGTTTCGCAAAGGCTTTGTAGATGCCAATGGCATGTTCGGCGTCCGGCTTAGACAGCTCGAAGTAGTGGCCTGTGCAAGGGCGTGTCAGAAATTTGGGATAGATGCGAAACAATGGGCTACTGACTCAGGATATTCATGACTGCCTCATTCATGGCAGTGAACAAATCGAGCAAGTCTTTGGTGAGCAAACGGAATGCCATCAACGAGATGTCGTTTTCAGGCTCGTTCTCGAGGGGCTATGCTTTGTCAGACTCTTGTGGGCAGGATGGGTTGACCAAGATGTACACACGTCGCATTTAATCAAGACCCTGATCTGGTCTTGGATGGCTTCTGTCTCCCTGAGCAGTCCCTTGGGAATCGAGAGGGTCTTCATGCGGCCAGGGTTACGGATGTGATCGACGTGCGTGTCGGCGAAGGACTCTGCGCGCTGGATGAGATAGTTGGAGTATCGTCGAATGTTCTGCCCTTGTGTCTGGACTGTTTGGACCTGTCAGAGCTCACGTATGAGATAGTCGGCAAGGGGCTCATACCATCAGTGTAGCTGTTGATGGCTAGACGATTCTTGGGAGCCGCGGCCAGATACTTAAGTGTCGCGTCTCTTTCTCCTTCCTTGATCATCAAATGCACAATGATCAAGGCCTTGAAGCAGATTGTCCAGGTGGTGTCGCGTAGGCGCTCTTTCAGTGTGCGGAAGATCTCGGCCACTCCGGCCTCACCTCCGGACGTGGCCAGGAGGATGTGTTCGACATATTTGGACTTGGGCGGCGCAAGCTGTGAGAGAAGCCATCAGCACTGAGCAAACATGGTCGCGCGCATGAGACGTGGGTAGGTGCAGCGTCTGGTGGTAGTGGCAGTCGTACCTTGACCTTGGTGCCGCCTTTGACCGACTTCTCCACCGAACTCGACATTGGGCGCGTGCTTGTGCTTCGACGAGGACTCTTGATACGTGATGGACGCGCTGTCTAGTTCATGCTGTTTCCAAATGGCAGGCGCGATTTCCCCTAGTAAGAATTGTGTAACTTGCAATGGCCAACTCTGGGCGCAACGACTGCCATGAACGACTCGGTCACCTCGGAATGCCAAAACGCGCTAACGCCGGCAGATGACGAAGTGCAAACCTGCATCTGACAATCTTACTTGTGCAACTATCACTGTCATAGATTTGCATAACATATGTAGCAAGCATGTTACGGTCGCGCCTCCACTGAAAAAGGCAGCGAGACCTGTTGATGATGCTATAGTTCTTCTTCGCCGATGTCGTTGAAGGCAGTGGAATAGAAATATAGTTCCAGCAACTCCATGAGGTTGACACCAGCGTAACATTTCACTGTGCATAGGAAATGGCGAAGACTTGTGCTGGAAAAAGAGATCATATCGCTATATAATAGTACGCCACACCTACCAACATAAGTTGAAGGCGCAGAGAACCTTCCAAGTGAAATTTGAATCAGAGATGCCATCTTCGCGTCCGTTGATATAACAAGGTGGTGTGCCGAACGCAGATCTCATGCCGCCGCAACTTTTCCATAGAGCCACTTGAGCCTCCGAAGAGGAGAGCTCTATAGAAAAGCTGCGGACGACTCGACTGATACACACTAGGCTTTCATCATCTGCACGTTTGGTTAGTTGAGATTCCTGCGTGCTCGTAGAACGATGTATACTCACTTTTTGTTAAACTTGGAAGGTCATGAAAGATTTCAAAATCACCGCGACGCGCGAAAAAGAAAACCATGCGCCGGCAAAATCCCGGCTTTTCTGCCGGCCTGGCCCGTTGCTTCTTCATGAGCCATCCTCGCCCATGGACTTCGAGATTCAATTGTGATATCCAAGAAATCATTTGATCTTTCAATTACTTGTTTTTCTTGATCTTGATGCTGCCTAGCATACTCCCGCTTGCCGTATCTTGCGGTCGTAGTCTACAACATGCAGCCCTGAACACAACACGCCGATCATGGTCCTCAAAGCCATCGGTATCGACATATAAAACAAGACCCTTGTCCTCTGGCCAAGTACTTCGGTCTGGAGAGCACCAAAAGCTTCTGACGGAGTTCAAAGAGAACTGTAAGGTGGGAAGAAACCCGAGTCCATCTTGCTTACTGATTCCTTCGCAGTCCATTTCCCATCAGCCACTTGCAAACTCGAAGATGTAGCCACCAGGGAAGTTGGAGAAGATGTTGTGCTTCACGGCTATCTGGGTACGCAAAGACAAGCCGGCAAGAACCTGCTTTTCGCTGAGCTTCGAGACACAACATTATCACGCTCCATTCAGCTAGTGGCGTCAAACAAGACCAGCACAGGCGAGAGCGTCTTCGAAAAGCTCATTGAATTGAGTGTCGAGACGCCCGTGGCAATACAAGGAAAGATCAAAAGCCGAAAAGCCAAACCTTCATCATCCAAGATTGAAGAGGGAGCCATCCAACCAGTTACAGATGTCGAGATCGAGCTGACCAAGGTATCTCCGCTAAACCATTTCCCCAAGGATATCATGGTCACCCAGGATTCTGTTTTTTCGGCCGAACAAAGACATCTACAGCTGCGCATGGAGAAGCCGCTACGAGATGCACTAGCGTTCAGGAGTAAAGCCGCCAGCATTCTGCGCACAGAGCTCTGCGAAGGTAAAGACTTCACCGAAATTGAGACACCTTTGTTATTCAAGTCGACTCCCGAAGGCGCTCGTGAGTTCCTGGTCCCAAGTCGCACACCAGGTCTTGCCTATGCTCTACCGCAGAGTCCACAACAGTACAAGCAGATTCTGATGGCAAGTGGTATTCCACGCTACGTGCAATTTGCGAAGTGTTTCCGTGATGAGGATCTTCGCGCAGACAGACAACCAGAGTTTACGCAGGTCGATCTGGAGATGTCTTTTGCAACTGGACAAGACGTCATGAGCACTGTCGAATCTGTCATCAAAACACTCTGGCAGAAACTACTCGGCATTTCCTACGATGGCCAGTTCCCTCATCTTTCTTACGAAGATGCAATGTCGACTTACGGCTCCGACAAGCCTGACGTCCGTCTTGGATCCAAGATCTCACGTGTTGAGTACATGCTCCCTGTTGACCTCGTCCGCAAAATTGGTCCCTTGAACGACCCTATTGTGGAAGTGTTGAAGATTCCCATCTCGGAAGACGCCAAAGAGACTCGCGGGTTCGTGACTCGTTTCATGGACTCACCAGAAGCCAAGCCCTTCAACGAGAATCCAGAGGGTCAGCCCGGCATCTTCATCTTCGATCCACGTAAACCACTCTCTGGTCTTTCAGTATTCGGCTTTGAAGCCGCAGAGACGATAGAAGAGACACTTGACCTTGAGGAAGGAGATCTTGTCGTCCTACAAGCTCGTAAGAATGCATCTCATGCAGGCGGCTCCACGCCGCTTGGTAACTTGCGACTGGCTCTACACAAGTTTGCGGTCCAACATGGATATATGCCCGCGCCTCAAGGCTTCGAGTTCCTTTGGATTACAGACTTCCCACTATTCTCGCCGTCTGTGGCCAATGAGCCCGGTCAAGGCGGTGCAGCAGGTTTCAGCTCCACACATCATCCTTTCACAGCACCTAAGACCGCGGAAGATGTAGACTTACTACTCACAGACCCAGCCGCCGTCAAGGCCGAACATTACGATCTGGTAGTGAACGGCGTTGAACTCGGAGGTGGTAGTCGCAGAATCCACTCAGCAGCCATGCAACAATTCGTCCTACGAGAGGTGCTAAAGATGAGTGAGGAGCGCCTCAAGGACTTTGACCATCTGATCGAGGTGCTGAGAGCAGGATGTCCGCCACACGCGGGCATGGCCTTGGGCTTCGACAGACTCATCGCAGTCATGCTCGGAAAGGAAAGTGTTAGAGACGTAATTGCATTCCCCAAGAGCGGCAGAGGCGAAGATTTATTGGTCAAGAGCCCGACACGCATGACCGAGGAACAACTGAAGACCTATCATTTGAAGCTCAGGGATTAGTCATACGATGTCGCTCGATTGTAACATATTTTGTACAAATAGAAAAGTCGCTTGTCGACCTATTCAACTCTTCCCCCAACCCTCCAAATTCACAACGTCAGGTTCAGCTCCACTTCTCACAATGACCCACTCGACTTCCTCATCCCCATCGTTGACCTCCTGATGCTCCTGATACGCAGGTATCAGGGCGAAGTCTCCCTGCTTCAGGACTTGTCGTTTCTTGCCTCCTTCACTGACGACAGCACCCTGTCCACGCACCGCGTAAACGATTGTATCCTGGGCGCCGTGATGGTGGACTGCAGAGGCTGAATGGGGCTCGGCTAGCATGATAGAGCTGCAAATTGAGGCGAGGCCTGTAATGGCGGGTTTGCGTGTCATGCCATCCGTTTGGCCGCCGGAGGAGGTTTGAACGTCGGTAGACTTGACGACGTGGACTTGTTTTGACGAAGACATGGTCGGCGTGGTTGTGTAGATTGATCTCAGTTCAAAAGGGCGTTTTGAATAGGACAGTTGAAGGGGAAAGTTTTGCTTTTCAATATGGTTCGTGTTCTGTTGTTTGCTGCCTGACGTAATCGGTCACCCTTCGCGCCGTGTCTGAACTTTCCGAGGTCACATCAACTCTCTGGAGCTATCTTACCTAGGCAGTAGCAAGCAGCGATACAACTATCACAATGCGCGGTACGATCAAGGGAAACCATTCGAAGCGTTCGTTTGATCTTCTCTCCTTGGATCTAGCTCCGCTTCTGGACCAGTTTGTACATTTTTCCAGTGGTAAAAGTGATTCTAATCAGCGCGTGGAGCTTGCCTCCTTGTAACCATCATTGGACTCGATTACCAGACATCTGATGTCTGGTAAATCTCAAGGCAAGCCAAATGTCATATGTAATCTCACATGCCATGGCCCAAGACGTGTTCGAGTTTAAAAACAGTCCTCGGCCTCGTGACAAAAGCGGACATCGGATTGCGGAGGTGAAAAGCTGGGGAAACATGTGAAAGTTGCCTCGGTACCTCGGCAAAAGTCACATTTTGGGAGCCCTCTTTCAAATTGCAGTCGTCTGATTCGCTCTCGTGTCCGTTTCTTGACCTTTCTCCAAGACGGCTACCTCCCCTCGTGACTTGTGGTATGTTATTAGCGGGTTACCGGAAGACGTTAAACCACAATCGAGGGCTGACATGTGAAGACAGGAACGGATATTGCCTTTCGACTCCTTCCACCCCTTGCTTTGTCTTCGACCTTTCCCAAACGCTGTACAACGCACGCGCGGATACACACATCTAGAATACAACATGTCAAGCACATTCTCAAAGGAAGACGTGCAGTCGCACAACAAGGCCGACAACCTCTGGATCATCGTCGACGAGGACGTCTACGACCTGACCAAGTTCCAGGTAACCAAGACTCGACTTGACCCCGGCATGACATTCAGCTGACACATTCACTCCAGGAAGAGCACCCCGGTGGTAAGAAGATCCTGCAACGAGTAGCCGGAAAGGATGCCAGCAAGCAGTTCTGGAAGTACCACAATGAGGGCATCCTGAAGAAGTACCAGAAGCAGCTCCAGGTCGGCTCCTTGGACTCGAAGAAGGCTGCCGCTCCCCCGACTCCTCCTACCACACCTCCCCCAGCAGCAAAGAAGGAAAAGGAAATCGTCAAGCCCGAGGCCGAGTCGGGTACCGTGGCTCCCGAGCCTGGTGCCGATGCAAAGGAGATGGCCGAGGCTCTTGACCAATTTGGTGACATGATCCCTGGAGGTGACCCCAACTGGTACCAATCTGTGAGTGCTCTTTCTCAGATGACCTAGGCAGTCTACTCACACTGCCCGCAGTACCACTCCCCCTACTTCAACCAATCCCACGCCGACCTCCGCGCCGAAGTACGAGAATGGATGGAGAACGAGATCATGCCCAACATTACCGAATGGGACGAAGCCAGAAAAGTACCAGACTCAGTATACAAAGCTATGGGAGAACGCGGTTATCTCGCTGGTCTGATGGGCGTTCACTACCCCAAGGACCTCACCGACAAGCGTGTCAAGTGCGTCGCTCCAGAGAAGTGGGACCTGTTCCACGAGATGCTGATCACCGATGAGATCTCGAGAGCTGGTAGCGGTGGCTTTGTATGGAACCTGATTGGTGGTTTCGGCATTGGTGCCCCTCCAGTACTCAAGTACGGAAAGAAAGAGCTTGTACAAAGAATCATGCCCGAGATCCTGAGCGGCGACAAGAGAATCTGTTTGGCTATCACTGAGCCTGATGCTGGTTCCGATGTTGCCAACCTCACTTGCGAGGCCAAGCTCAGCGAGGACGGAAAGCACTACATCGTCAACGGTGAGAAGAAGTGGATCACCAACGGTATCTGGTCCGACTACTTCACCACTGCCGTTCGCACTGGTGGCGAGGGCATGAACGGTGTCAGCGTTCTGCTCATCGAGCGCAGTTTCGGCGGTGTCTCGACCAGAAAGATGGACTGCCAAGGTGTCTGGTCGAGTGGTACGACATATGTCACCTTCGAAGATGTCAAGGTACCGGTAGAGAACCTGGTTGGCAAGGAGAATCAAGGTTTCAAAGTCCTGATGACCAACTTCAAGTAAGTTTCAACATCTGCCGAGACGAACAAAGACGGTTACTGACAGCAACGACAGCCACGAGCGTATCGGCATCATCATCCAGTGCCTGCGCTTCTCGCGCGTCTGCTACGAAGAGTCGATGAAGTACGCCCACAAGCGACGAACCTTCGGCAAGAAGCTTATCGAGCACCCCGTCATTCGTCTCAAGCTAGCCCACATGTTCCGCCAGATTGAAGCATCGTACTCATGGATGGAAAACCTTATCTACCAGTGCCAGCAGATGAACGAGGTGGAAGCCATGCTGAAACTCGGAGGTGCCATTGCCGGTCTCAAGGCCCAAGCAACCACCACTTTCGAATTCTGTGCCCGCGAGGCAAGTCAAATCTTCGGTGGTCTCAGTTACAGCCGTGGTGGCCAGGGCGCCAAGGTCGAAAGACTCTACAGAGATGTCAGAGCCTATGCGATCCCCGGTGGCAGTGAGGAGATTATGTTGGACCTGAGCATACGCCAGTCCCTGAGGGTGCACAAGGCTTTGGGCATGAAGCTGTAAAGCCGCGCTACACTTTGAGTGCGAGCAGGCCCATGTCTTTGCTCACTTTCCAACTATCCGCGGTTACGTGCGTTAGGGTAGTCAAGAGTAGCTAGCCAGCGACCTTGTACGAATTGAATGAAAGCATCACCATCATCTTGAACAGCGGCAGTCCGCCCTATCCGAATTCTTGGGTCTTTCGTGGCTGTGGTGCTTCTTTGTCTATGCGAAACAAGCGAGGTTCTTCTTTGCAAGGAGCGCTGCATGATTCAGCTGTACACGCCAGAAACCGTTCGACATGTCAATTTGCTCGAACTGTTTGATAGTCTTGTATGCAAGGTTCCCTTGGCTCTCTTTCGTCCATCGCTCTAAAAGGTTCAAGCAAGAAGATAGCAGTAAGGCAGGAAGAGCGGCAAATCGAATCCAATATGCAATGCGCAGCCCCATCCAGCTGTTTGACCATTTGGAATCTTTTCGTGCGTAAAAAGCCCTTGTTTCCTGCAGGGTTATGTCACTCTTCTGCCCTTTCGAGGCGCGCTCTTCTTCTTCAGCTTCCTTTTTGTGGGACTTTTAGATGACATGCATGAGGTTTTGTTTGTCCGGCGCGGCGGGAGATTTGCTTGCTAAACTCTGCAATCTATCGTCGGTTGTCTTCCCATTTCCTTTGCAGGTCGTCGAACACATACCACTATCGTTCTATGACCTTGTCATGCATGACTGTTTGACGTTATGGCTCTTGTCGTCTGCGAGAAAAACGGACGATGAGATTGGCAGGAACAAGGTTGAAGGTTGACGGTTTCTGTTGTTTTCGTGGGGGAGATCTTGATCTGTCAAAAAGCGGGAAGGAGCGGTCCGTTGCCTTTTCCCTCCCACCACATCATCGCCAAACCCTCTTCGCGACGTGAACTCCATCAGCGACACAAACAAGGCGTGCGACCAACACGCAATGATCCTTCTCAGGGGGTCATATGCACCGAGACCCAAATCGCCGGACTGTGTGACGGAGGGGCGACCGAGGGTAAACCTGCATGACTGTGCAACACCAACCTTACCGAACGAGGCAAAGGCTGGAAGCAGGCATCTCCACATCGTGTCCTTTTCTCCTTCTAGCTGATCTTTCCACCTCGCCGTTCAGCAAAGCCATGTTTCGAAGTCGAGACGCCATATCTCAATTCCTCATCATGACAGGGCTGTCAAAGACACGGGAGATCCACCCTACGATCGGGGATCTCCAAGTAGTAACGCAATAATCGGTAGGTTTCCTGTCGTTGGCGTTTCGAACAGGGAACATGACATGCATTGCCCGGACCATCTTTACCTCTCTCTGCAAGTTCGTCGCCATTTTCCTGGACGTTGGAATTAGGACGCGGCGGGTCCGGGGGCTAGAGTATGCAGATGCAGCAACCCAGGCACAAGGTACAGCACCAGACCTCCTTGTTGACGATCGTCCTTTTTCTGCTTTGACTCCTTCATGCAACGCGTTTGGCCGCTTCGTTTCGTTCGTTCGCTTTTGACGCCGTCACTTGTACCGAGCGTTCGTCTTCTCTCTTTTGCCTATCTGTCTCTCTCTTGTCCCTCGTGGGAACCGTTCAATCCTTCGTCTCTCTCTTTCTATCCAACCATCTCACCGTTACGCGTTACTTGTCAACTCACCGTCTTTTGTATCTCGACAATACAGACTTTACTAGATTGATTTGATCGATAAGGGCATCTTGGCTTTCTACTAAGCGAATCATGGCATCAACAGAGGTGAGTGCATGCACAACATGGTCTTAACTTGTATCGCTACTACCTCGTATCCCTGAATCTTCGTTTTACCCTCTTCATCCCATCGAGTCGCATAGATACAGAGCATCGAGTCATACACACGACGGTACAAACAATGCTGACCTTTCAGAAGTTACATCAACATCGCTTCTCGCACCAACAACCACAACATCACGAACCTCAGAGGCTATCAGGCATATATCAATATCACAATGCCCCTGAGGTGCTACCCGAGCATGGATTGGAGTACGATGACAACACATATCCTGTCTCTGACAAGTATCCGGTGACCAGCATGGACGACTATCCTGCAAGCTTCCACGCACAACAGTATCGCGACAACAACAAGCCGCCACGGATTATTTTCGGAATGAAAGTGCGATCATTCCTGCTGGTGGCGTTTGTGTTCGTCTTGATAGTTGTCGGCGCAGTAGTGGGAGGCACAGTAGGGCGCAATGCATCTCATGCTGCGACCGCTCAAGCCTTGGCTAGCGACCAAAGCTCGTGAGTATGCTCCTTTTTGCCATACACAACTTGCACTAATTCGCTCTCTAGACAGTCAGTCACATCAACATCATCACAATCGGCGGGAGTTCGTACAATTGCTGCCTCATCACCGACCACGACTACATCCATCAAGTCCACCACACCAACAAGTGCATCATCGACTACACTTTCAACACCAACCTTTGTGCCCCTATCCGCCTGTCCTTCGGCGAATAACACTCTTTTCGTCTCCGCAATCTCCAACTCGTCGTCGCTCATTTCCTCCGCCGACAACACAACATCTACTGTCGACCTAACATTTACCCGCTACTGCGATGCCAACACACCTGCAACATTCAAGCCGCTGACATCGGGCTTTGTGTATACCTTTGACGACTGCATCGAGATGTGTGCGGCGTACAATGTCTATTCTGGCGGATCAACGACCTGCGAAATGGCTGTCTACGACGTTAAGGGGTCAAGACCTGTGAACTGCATCGTCGGCAGCGCTCAAACCGCTGCTGCTGAGAACATAGGCATTGATGGTAGCCTTGCTATCGCTTTGCTGAAGTCTTCAGCATAAGCATGATGTGTACCTCGACCTTTGTTCGAGTACGTATTTTCCTATGTTTTGATATCTATTACTCGTCTCTTGGTGTTTGGTTGTTGTGGCATGAAATAGGCGCGTATTTCCTTTTGTTCAGAAGGGTAGGCTGTTTGTTTAAGAGATGGTATGCATGGGTGAGGGAATAAGTATGATTTATATGACTATCTATCGGACTGAAGAAAGGAAGTGAAAGAAGAAAGCATTACACTTGCATATATATACTAGCAATCTTAATACCATATTCGTAAAGCTCAAGTATTTGCTGATACACATTGAGTTCCTTTTCTATAGTTGTTCCTCAAGACAAGCCTGAGGAATTGACATGATCGGTACAGACAGCTACCTCAATGACGGATGATTTTTGAGTTCGCATCCCGGAATCCTTCGATGGCTTACTAACCACATGACTGCCTGTTTTGACATCACTCGATATTTCCTGCAACTGCACCACAGGTATTACCGCGTATAAGCATTAGGACAATGAGCCATACACTTCATCTCCAAATCCTCATCTCCGCTCTATGTCTACTCTTCTGCAAGCCCTCGTGCGCCACCCCTAACAACGGTAGACTCGACCTGCAACTTCCTTTCGTGCCCGTGAACAACCCTCCTTTGTCGAAAGAGCATAATTTTGTACTGTGACTACTTCTCAAAGTCTGCAAGTCTGAAGTGACTAACCGCGTTGCATAGACCTTGAGACACATTTACCACAAAGGATCTCACCGATACCCACGACTTTTCCGCAAAATCGATATTTATCACGATTCACTTGTTCAAGATGGCACAAAAGAGAGCTGCTGCGAAGGCGAGGCGACTTCAACAGCGTTTGCTGTCAAATCGAATGCACTTGAGATACAGCGACTATCTGACCGCAGTCGCCACAGCATCGATAGTTTATTGGAAGCTGGAGAATTCTTGGGAGAACCTGTTTCGCTGACCTCTGATGCTTGGACAATAGATAGGATCTCCGGGCCTGACGTCAGTGATAAAAGTACGGTGTTGAGTTTCGCACACGTTGCTGCAAATGCATACGTCGATCCGCCACATGGAGGAGAATGGACCGATATTGGTGGAGGTTTCAACTACACTGAGGATTTCGGGTGGGAGCGCGATGGACTACGCGGTCATGTGTTTGCCGACACGGAAAACAAAACCGTGATTATCGGACTCAAAGGGACCTCTTTACCTTATTTCGACGACGGCGAGACTTCCAATAACGATATCCTAAACGATAATTTATTCGGGAGTTGCTGCTGTGGTCAAGGTGGCCAATACGCGTGGAGGAGGGTTTGCGACTGCCAGACTTCAACAGATACCTGCAACTCAAGCTGTCTGATGACAAGTCTGCGGAAGAAAAGCAACTATTACCATGCCGCTCGACATCTATACCATAACATCACTGCAATCTATCCAGATGCCGATGTCTGGCTGACCGGACATTCGCTAGGTGGCGTGGTATCCTCGCTTCTGGGACTCACCTACGGACTCCCCACTATCACTTTCGAAGCCTTTCCCGATGCCCTCGCCGCTCGACGATTGGGTTTACCCACACCTCCTGGCTACAGCATTGGTGACGTTGGAAAACACTACACTGGGATCTATCATTTCGGTCATACAGCCGACCCGGTATACATGGGACACTGCAATTCCTTCAACTCACCCTGCACGATTGCAGGGTATGCCTTCCAAAGCAAATGCCACACTGGACACAATTGTACGTACGATACAGTCGGCGATCTAGGTTGGAGAGAGTCTATCGGTACGCACAGAATAAGCAGTGTGATCAAGGATGTGATTGAGAAATACAACGCCACTCCGAGGTGTGAGCAAGATGTCGATTGCGCTGATTGCTCTGAGTGGAAGTTTTTTGATGAGGAAAAGACTACCACTACTTCAAGGATAGAAAGCTCAACATCCCAGACCACGACTACCATTTGCCAGACCCCAGGTTGGTGGGGCTGTCGAGATGGTACCACAAGCACAACTACTTTCTGATCTGTAAAGTTGATGGCATGTGAGATATAGCTTATGATGATGAGGGTAGCTTGTAATGGAAAGAGTTCAATGAGGTTTCGTTAATTGGTGTCTATGTACATGAATGTTTCTTCGTAATCCATATAGTATGGAGAAAGGTGGGGTATGTTATCGTATCGGGAAAGAAAAAAACCGAGGCAGCGATGAGGTCCAACAGAGGGCGTTACAGCTTAGTTGTTATGGCGGTAAGGCTCATATGCTCCACCGGTTGTGCGGCCGTAGTTTTCACCATAGGGCGCGGCATTGGCGTTCCACACAGGGCTCTGGGGCTCGTGCATGTAGCCAGTTTCTTGCTTGTAGTAAGAGTTGGCGGCGCCGTCGACGTGTGTCAATGGGACAGAGTCGGAAGCGGTGTGGTGGTGAGCATAGGGAGACTCGACGCGGGCGTAGCCAGCTCCACTCTTCTCAGACTTCATGCTTCTGCCTCTGTTGAAAAGACCGCCCTTGGGGAGACCGAGCTCTGCGGCGGGAGCCTCCTTGTTGCGGATGTGGTGAGGGTTGGACTTTCCGGAGCAGCAGCAGCAGCTGAAGAGCCAGAACATGGTGGCGAGGAGGATGAAGGCAGTAGCGAGCCAAGTCACAGCGAGCATGTGTGTCGAAAGGCTGACTGTGACGTTGTAATCCTTGAGCTTTTCGTGCAAGGTCGAGACAAGTATGCTGAACATGACTGTTGCGGTGATGGAGCCACCAAAGATGAGGATGGTAGAGATGATGGCGCAAATCCAGGTGAGGAAGCTGCCGAAACGAGAGCAGACTGCGAGTATACCGAAGACGATGGTGACAATCAAGGCCCACAGGCCGGCGAAGTAGGCGGCGAACATCCACTTGCTCAGCTTCTTGTACAAATCGATTGACTTGCGGGTGCTGCTGTCGAGAACCTGATCGTAGAGAGCGTCGGCATTGCTGGTGACATACGACTCCAGCTCAGAGATGATGCTGCTGTCAACACCGGTACCCGAGAGACTGCTGGCAACATCTTCGGTGGCGTTGAGGGCCTTCTCGAGACTCCAGACCTTGTAAGGGTTGAACCAGAAGCCAGTCTGACGAGCCGAACAGTGAGTGATGTTTTCGCTACCAGTACCGTTTCCAGAATCGCAGTAGTTCCAGAGGAAGATTTCGTACTTGTTTGAGATAAATCCCTCTTGCTTGGCCAGGTTGATAACCGTACCCAGTGTACTGCTGTCCGTTGTGAAATTTGTGAAGTCGGCACTGAAGAAGTGCAGGTCATTCAGTGTTGTTGATGACTTGCTGATGCCACCCAGGTTGATGAGAAGAATGCAGACAAACGAGGCGATAGTCAACGCCATTGGCGTGAAAATGCATACTGCGCGCCCTGCCTTGCCCATGGTTGCGAAAGATGTGGAGGGTGTTGTTGATGGTTTGTATGTCCTAGGTCTGCCCTGCTGATTGGTTCAGATGTGGAGAGACACGATGTGTATATGTATGGCGAATATGAAACTGCGGAGGTGGCTAATAAAGGGTCCTTAAAGGTGGAAGAGGCGTTGTCAAAAACGAGTTGTTGTTGTTGTGGCGACGGCGGAAGATGGAAGGACGACCAACAGATGTTATAGGAAGGAAGGAGAACAACTTGTCAGGCGAACGCAAGGGTTTTGTGTCAAAGACCGCATGAGAGCGATCAATTCTGCGCATCCTCGACTCGTAGTCAGGCCGTCCGCAGCCTTGTCCGCAGGGGTGGCTGCGCAAACACTGCTGACGTACTTTTCTTTGCTCCTCCAACATGCTGCCACTCTGCGTTGCTGGGCTGAAACGCACCACGAATCCTTGGCCTCAGATCCCATCCTGTTGCTGAAAATCAAACACACCTCCAAAGCTATTCCTCTGTCTTCTCCTCACTTACTTTATCACATCCATCTAACTTATTCATCTCCTTAATCATCTTCTGCCCAGCTAAAAGACTACGTCTGCCTTGTGGTCTTTCATAAATGCCCAGACATGGCAACGCGGCCGTGTAGCTTTTTTTCCGTCCGCAAGCAGCTATTTTTAGAAAAAACTGTGGCAGGGTCGGCGAATATCGACGCGGCCAGTGGTTGGCAAGAGTCACCGCACTTTGCAACTTTCTCACATCAGAAAAAATGCTTGGTTTTTGTGTATGAAACAGAGATAGGTGGTTGGATAGCCGAACGATGATATCATGATAACGAATGCTTGTCGTCGGCTTATACGCATGCTATCTTGTCGTCGCAATATTGGGTGCTTACGAGACATCTACTTGACTCGCATCACAAGAGTCTGTATAGACTTACATCCTCGTTACTCTCAAGAGCCACGGTTGGTCGGGTCACAAGAGAAGGCATGAACTGGTATATTTGTTTGAATCTTTGTAAAATTTGTGCTGGCCAGCAACGCTTTCGTTCTCTGATTCTATATCGGTGAACTGCAAACTCGTGTGCCATCGCCATGTGGAAAAAGGCTGACATCCTTCTTTTTCCTTTCCATCTCCTTGGTCGCGTAAAGAATATCGATAAGAGAGAAGTAGTTCCACACATCCAAAACGTCGTACCAGAAAAAAGAGGAAGATGAACAATGTGGTGAAGAAGAAAAAGGTGTGAATGAAGAAGAGAAGTAGAACAAGAAGCTGTACTGAGACAGGGAAAGGGAAGAAACACTAGACATTGTAAAAATTCCGGTCGTCACTCTCGTACAAAAGAGGATGGACCCAGAGCGCCTGCAACACCGAGCAAAGCAAACACAGATAGGAAAATCGTATGCCCCCCAAGAGCCCAAAGGTTTGAACGTGGTATAGCCCATGAAAGAATCCTCGTACCCATAGGGTCGAGGCCGAACTCCTAAGCTCCAAGACGAGATGATAGGAAATGCATAACAAAGGAAATCGAATCTGTCGGCGCGGTCATAAAAAGCTCCGATGTATGATGTAAAGTGGTTTGTCGAAGGGAGGAGGAGATGCCGCAAGGTTTTGAGGTAATTATAATGTTAGATGCGAAGCAGGACGATAGCTGCCACTGCAAACCAGCAGAAGGGAGTCTGTTGGAGGTGGTCGATGTGTGAGAGACGAAAGGTTATTGCTGCTGTTGATCGCGAGGGTTGAAATATTGAGCGTTCTGTTGGTTGCGAGCACGAGCGAGTTGAGCCTCTCTGGCACGCTCTTGGGCCTTGAGCATGTCTGCGTCTGGGCGACCAGGAAGCATACGGCAGATCTCTCGTGAGAGACTCTCGATGACGTTCTGGCGGAACTCCTTGTCTTCGCGAATGTCCTCACCCTCAAGGCGGAACTTGTCTGTCTTGTTCATGTCGCGACGGCGCATGTTCTTGATCTCGGCGATGATGTGAAGAACGGCACTCTCTTGTGCCTTTGTTCTGGGCAGGCCGTACTTTCCAAAGTTGCGCACGTAGCGGCGGGTGACGTCTTGACAGCCATCGGCGGAGAAGGCGATGCAGTAAGCAAGCTTCTTCTTCCAACCTGAGAGAATGTGTTAGAACATGATACATTGCTAGGAATGCAAGAGTTGAACGTACCATGAGTGTAAAGAAGGGGTTGGTCCCAAACTTCTTCGACGGCATCGACATGAACCCAGCGCTTGCGGTGCTCGCTGTAAACTTCTGTCCAGACGTGGTCTTCACTGTTCCATACCCAACGCACTCTGCTACCAACTGCACGACACAACATGCTGAAGCAGTTGGCCCATTCGCCGACACGTCCTCTTCGTGTTTGAAGGAGGACAAAGGCATCGCTGTAACGGGGGAAGCGCTCGTGAGCCTGGCATTGAGCGTTGGAGCATTGGTAGATTTCGACACGGTTGGCGCCACGGGCTTGCTCGTCGGGAAGAGGAGCAGCCATGCCAACAGCAATGGTGGGTGCATGGCATGCACCACACTTGGGGTTGTTGATCCATTGGAAGAAAGAGCGCTTGAACCACTTCATGAGGGCTCTGACGACACAGTCCTGGTAGCCCCAGGCGGGCTTAGTGTTGGGTCCTAATGAGGCAGCCTCGGCTAGGTAAAGGTCGCTCTCTTCTTGTGCTTGGTCATAAATACGTTCTAGGGGAATTGAGCGAAGTGCTTCGTCGAGAAGACCAGGGTTTTCCCATCGGCAGGGGGTGTTGGAAAGGGAGAGGAGCATAGAACGGAAGCGCAACGAGTTGCGATCCGATGGGGCGGTAGCGACGAGCGGAATGTTGCGGAGAGAAGAGTATGACGGTGGAGCATTGGGCGATTGGGTCTGCTGCTGCGTTGTCTGTCTCGTGAGAGCGTTCATACGCTTTGTGCTGAGAGTGCGGCGGAACTGGTCGGTCAAGTCCTTGGCCCATGTCTCATTGAGGCCTTCGGGCACTGCTAAGCGCCTGCCACGGCTCGTCGGTGTGCGGCTGGCCATGATGGAAGAGAGGTCGACAAAGTCGTCCGATATAAGAGGTTGCGAAAGGTGGAAGGGTCGTGGTGGTGATTATCGACGGGTCGTGCAAAGTGCAATCCGGAAGTGGTCGAGGACGTAAGTGGGATGGATTGCACAGCCCCTTGGCACCTGGACCGTCTTTTCTGCAGAGGGCGAATTATGTGCGGGGGAGTCGGTCGCTGCGTGGGAAGTTGGTATACCCGGGATGCAGCACTTTAACGGACGATGTTCAAAGGGAGCGACGGTGGTTTGCACGAACGTAGAGAAGAGAGAGACGAGCAGATTATGGTCATCCTCTGCCTTCGCGGCCACGCAATGCTCCGGCGAACACGACGCGCACTCCCACGCTCGGACCATGCAGGAAGGCGTCGTCAGCCTTTCCGCAAAGGGTTTCGTCCAATCCCCGTCCACGTCGTCCTCGACCACACGTCCAGGACCCTCCCACACATTTACTTCTACTGTTCTACAGTTGCTGCTATCTGCCCAACACGCTGCACATCATTCGTATTGCATCTCTCCCTCAGGCAGAGATGCGCACTCCTGCTGCACCCTTTGTTCCAGAACCCGTGTTGTTTCAATCTGCGCTTCCCTCTCTCCACGTTGCGTGGCGTAGAAACCGCTGCCAAGCTCAAGCAAACCACTCTTTTACTGTGGACCGGCCGCTCTCTACTCGAGCATGCGTCTCCCTTTTGCTTGTCTTGTCTATTTTCCAGATATCCATACTTGCCTGCGTAATTTCCTGTGTGTAACACCTCTCTTGGCCTTGTCGTATCAACCGATCGTCTTCGCACGCAATCCTCTCCCTCGACAGTCGCCCCTCTAGCTTGCCATCTTGCCTTTCAGCAATGCCATCTTCTCCTCCCACCCTGCAGCAGAGTCGCATGTCTAGCCTTTCCGACCGTTGGTTTGTTGCTTGAACGCCCTGCCCAGAAGGAGGCTGACGTGTGAATACTTTTGCCCATCGCCTGCATCCGCCCGCTTTTTACCTATTGCGGCTCTAGTCCCCTTTTTGCCCTTTCAGACCTTCGGCCACCGCGAGTTTCTGGGGTTTCTTTGCTCTTTGTCGTCGCTGATCGTCCACACCACACTGCGACTGCTCATCATACGTGGACGCGTGCCCACAATTTTACACTCCCACGAATCTGAGATGTGTTAATTACTCGACCGTCGTGACTACTCTATCGTCGACTTGCGATCGATGTCTTTGGTGGAACTGCTAGATATGCTTTTGCTGGCAGATGTCTAGTATATTGGCACTGCTTTGCTTCTTTGCACATGCTTACACACACCTCGACCGCACCTGCTGACGTGTAGCCCATCAAGTGACTCGTAACATTGACGCACCGGCATATTTGTCCCAATGCAGAAATGACAGATGGAGCTTCGTCCGTCCCGTCAACACGATTCGTATGTCCTCCATCTGCTTGACAGAGGCTTCGAATTCAATACATCACGCTCATGGTCGTGATAAGATACTACGTTGGTGAGTGATGTATGCACGTTGTATTCGTCTCGCTTTTATCGACTGTCGTCCTCAGCCTTACGCCTTATCCTACCTTACCTGATCCAAAAACCCTTACTCGTGATGCGTATGACATGCCGCCGGCCGCGTCGCCCAATAGCTCCCAAGTTTTTACACCTGGTCCGATGTCGTGCCCATGTGCGCACGAGGCAGGTACGCTGTCGACTCTCCCATCACCGCTCCCGGAGGATATCTAGGCTGCTGCTGCAACTCGAATTCATCCTCTTCGGTTGAAGACGCGTCCCACTCGTCACGCCGTCTATCTGCCGCCGTGCCAGCCAATCCCCCAGAAGGCAACGGCGCTGCATGCGTCGCCAGCATTGCTTGGCTATCTGAGCCAGGGTGTTTTGAGTGCTGCGTGTGTCTTCTTTGCGATGGTGCTTGCATTTCCGTTTCCTGTCTGCCATACGGCTCATATGCCGTTGATATCGATGCTGGCGGTGCCGTTTCCTGTCCCCAGGTCCTGATGGGATATGCACGGCCTTTGCGCCATGTCTCGCTGACTGGTGGGAAGTATTGGCGGTAAGCTAGCCAGGCGCATGCTATACCAAGCATGCTGCCAGTGATCACGTCGAAGCTGCAATGCGTGTCAATACTCATCCGCGGACCTGGGCATTGTCTCACTTACGGGTGGTGCCTCGCGTCCATGATTCTGCTAGCTGCAATCAAAGCGGCGCCAAGGGTTGGGATCATGACAACGAAAATCTTCCATACTTCACCTCTCGAGTCCCAGATGTGGAGCTTGGCTGCCAGGTATAACGACAAGTAGAAGAGTCCAGCAAATGAGCCTGTAGGTAATACGTCAGCTTAATCGATTCGTTACTGATATCGTAAGCTACTCACTGCTCGAATGACCTGAAGGAAAACTTCTGAAGCCATCTCTTAGGATGCTCATGTCGGTCTGAGTGCAGATAGTGGAGTTTGAAAGACCATATGGTGATGGATCCACCGATCCGGCCCTCGGTTGGCACCTGTCGATAAGATCGGGTCGTGGCTTGCCCACCGTATTCTTGAGTGCGCCTATGCCATGCATGAGTAAATCGATTCATCCCGTCATCTGCAACATAACCCACCTGTGATGACAAACGCAGTGCCTTCCGATAGGGCCAAGCCTAGGATGCCACAATTGAGTTCCCACAGTCTGTCCACGAGTCTATAGCGCCCAAGTCTTCGGCCCGTACCCTCATTGTCGGTGGGTTGTGAATGAGCAAAAAGGCCGTCGATGACGAGCGTCCAGAAGCAGATTATGGCCGCGGGACACATGACAACGATGACATAGCATATTCCTGCCGGAACTCGCTCGTGGACCGCATATGGGTATTGGAGTGTGTAGTTTTGAAGTGCAAAGTGTTGTCGGAATCCGCTAGATGTGAAGTTAGTCTCCGAAGCTGCCCGTTGAAGATATGCTTGCTGGCTGGCCTACTTGACTTTGTCAATTGCAAGAAACAGTATCGCTAGAATACTGTTCGACAGAAGTTAGTTGGTTTAGAGTTATTGTGTCAAGGTTTTCTTACACAATAATCACATAATCCAGAAAGTAGCTGGTGGAGGTTAGCATTCCTGCTCAGAAGAACAACACGCGACCATGTACTAACGATATGACTACTTTTGCAGGCAGCGGCTTACTCGAAAAGGGCAGCTTCAAGTTCCGTAAGGCGTCCATGCGAGCAACAACACCGCAAGAATGGTTTTTGAATCAGACGACAATTCAAGAGAAATAAGAAATGCTGATGGTGGTGAGTAAAGATGACAGGCGTTTGCGACCCCACAGTCAGCGGATGGTACGGAAGGTGCTGTTAGGAAGGAGCTCTGTTGTGTCGCGTGTCCACTGTTGACAAGAATGACAGGAAGAAACGGAGGGCTGTATGCGCTCAGCTCACGAGCAAACCTATCTACTCCTTGAACGCAAAAGATGCGTGTTTCAAGGTGGCTGTGGTCGAGGGGGGCTTGGTCCCAAGACACGCGCCAAGTTGACGGCTAGTTGCAGCCCTTCATGAAACAAACTTCAGGCGACTGTAATGCTATGATTGTGATCGAAAGGTTGTGCTCATAGACCAATATTGGTATAATACACCAGTTTTTTCCTCTAGTCCTTGATGCTTCATAGGACATACACTCTTTTGCTCAACAGACTGCGACGTAGACACACGCAATTGGATGCACCTTTCCCACTCGACAGATCAAGAAAACAATTATCGTCTACAGAGAGCGGAGAGAGCAGACTACTCCATCGAAACTCATACGAATCGAAGCAGGAAAATAAGGAGGATATGCCTAAGGCATTCGATTCCGTGTATCGTCGATCAATCTTCGTCGATATCGTCGACGACCTCTACATGACTAGTCAAGCCCACGACCCTGACCAACAGCCCTCTAGCCGTAAATATCCGAGAGCCGAACGAAGGGAGTTGTTATCAAGCGCATGGAGTTTATTTATACAGCGCATGTCCCAAGCATCCAATGCTCATCAATCTAGCTATCAAGATGTACAGTGTAATCGAGATTTCAGAGAGGGTCTGCTGGAAGCTCTAATCACCTGCTCTCTCACCGGACACCTCGAACCCTAAAAACATTGAATATTTCGATAAGTAGCGACGTTGGCCAATTTGACTTGCGCTATGTAAGGAATCCTCATGCGCTTGATATCATGTTCCAACCAACCACCTCATTAACGACATCATCACCGAATGCCAATCTGTGGTCAATGTCGACTTGTCATTGTTGCTACATCACGCACACACACGCAAAATGTACAGTGCTGCCCTGGTGGTCAGAAGCGCATTTTGGAAGCAGTCGCTTCGTGTGCTCTCAAGCGATCTTGCTTTCGAAGTTATGTGTGTATGCCCCTAGCTAACGTTCGCGAGGTATGCCGTTGACAGGAATATTGAGTGCTCGAATATTTGGAAATTGTTCGTTCCGATCTCACCTTGAGAGTTCTATCTAAAAGACCATCTTCTTAGCCTAAGGTTGGCCCAAAGCAAGTGCTACACACACGCACAATCGATTCGAGATCGAGTACCTTACTGGATACCTCCAAACCGACCAAATATGCACGCCTCATTGTCTTCTAGGCCTATGTATCACAAGCATCTGTCCGGCAAGACGCACAGCGAATTTTGGATTAAACACCAGTCCTGTTTCGACTGCTCTTGCAAACGACTCGCGATAAGACTCGCCATCTGTTATGCGTTCAAGAACGTCCTGGAAGATCTGCTCGGACAGAGCTGTGTTCTTGTGTTCGCCAGCTTCGGGTCCGCAAACTTTGCTCACACTCGAGATGTATCTGGCATTGATCGGCTCCCGGACCAACAGATCCATGAACTGTATTTCGAGACCAGAGGCTACTGCGTGGCAACCAAAGCTTCTGGCCAACAGACAGAGGTCGGCGTAGGAAGGTGATGGAATGTCTGGAGGCAGTGGCATGTACATTCGGCGAATGAGAGCTAGCACAATAGCGGGATCGTCATCGTTGTTGTCGAAGCTCATACGATGGGCCTATTGCCTGTGTCAGTCTTACAGCTTGTCGCAAGCGTTCTGTCAAACTCAACGAACCGAGTGGCCTGCGTCGAAGTGGGCTAGAAAGCTGGTTGAATGCCTTGCGAGAACCACCTTGTGCGCATTAAACTCGCGGTCTTTGCCAATGGTGAGTGTGATGTCCGCAAACTCAGGGTTGTCGAAAAATTCGGTCGTGTTTCTATCAATCATCGCTCGTCAGTAATCGTCGAAGTTATGATGAAGAACGTGGTCTACCTTTCCCTTGCTAACAAATCCTTCGTATGCAAGTTGGGGTTTCTCTCACGACCCCAACCATCACCAGCCAGCGATACCACAGCATACTCTTCTGCGAACATGGCAGCACATTTGGCATTGAATAACAGATCCTGGTTGTACGAGTTGCTAAGTTCGTCAATCTTGAGCAATGTTTTGTGGTACTTAGCGCAACTGCTGGGCCAGTATTACTTTATGGGCGTTGATCTCATATTTGCCGAACCTGAGGATTACGTCAGAAAACATGTTGTTGTTGAAGAAGCTCGGCATAAGGTCATCATTTGGTGGAGCAGCTGTCGACATGGTGTACTTGTCGAAGCTGAGTCCTGTTGGAAAGTGGAAGAAGCAAATTGGCAGGCAGGATCATTGATATATATGATAGCAGAGCAGTTAGATGCGGTGTTTGATGCATGGAAGAAAGAGGGCAAACCATTTTCCCCTGTAGACTGGAAGATGCTAGCATATGGCTGTCGAAAGGGTTGTCAAAAGGCACGGTCGATTATAAAATGAGTGATCTGTCGAAAGAATGAACGTGAAAATTATCATCATCAGCGAAGCAATCAGCGGAATTTTGCTTATTGTTCCACTGTTTGACTTAGTAGACCTTTGTTTCACTTGACTTCCACTTTCATCCCCTTGATCACTTCCACAGACCAGACAACACGCCTTAGACCTTTGTTTCACTTGACTTTCACTTCCACACGTCCGCTTACTCACTTTCACAGACCAGACAACTCGCCTGAAATCAACCACGCGCAGCTCTTTCTCTCACCTTCAACTCTACTTTGGCACACGCATCAAGTTCATGGAGTCAGCAAACGACATCACCGCTCGTCTTTATAATGTCAGTGCAAAGTGGTCAGATATCATCATCAAATACGGAGAGCATCAAATCCATGCGCACAAAGCAATACTCGTGCAACAGTCTGGGCACTTTTTGACTGCATTCACAACCTTGCTCCCGGTATGTGATCTTCACCCTCGAATGACAGTCACTCATCTGACATGATTTGCCAGGTTTCTTCAAGCCCAGGCATCGATCTAGGAGACGATGACGATCCTAGACTCCTCACATGGATACTGCAGTACATCTATCGCCATGGCACCCTTCACAACTACTTCTCGAACTTGAAAACCTCGAATCCACGAATGTCGATGGAACAACTGATCGATCTGTTCGAGCTCGCGGACAAATACGATGTCGAGGTGTTACGCAAGTACATTGATAGGGCCTTCTATCGATTGGCTACACATCATCTAGATGCTTTCCGCGCCAATTCAAAGCACCAGAACACCTTCTATGAATGCATCGCGAGAACCTGTGGACCTGGAGCTCTCCAAGCCGCTGATAGCAGACTGCAGTCTACTGTCATACACCTTTATTGTGAATACTGCCGGCCGTTACTCAGAGACTGGAGGTTTCTCCAGCTATACAACAAAGGGGAACTATTTGATGAGAAATAAGCTATCGCTCTATTGCAGCTCGACAAACGGATTCGCTCGAATAACTACTCCGAAATCCAATCCAGCAAACCTGACTGCCTTTTGATATATCCCAGAATCACCCGCAGGGACTGGGAAACCAAAACGAGGTATGTTTGGATATGGCTTGTACTTTTACACCAGACTATTCCTAACACTCAAGCAGGAACATGTTCAGTCTCTCCAATGATAAAAGATTCTCCGATATAACCATTTGTATCGGAGGCGGACTAAAGATATTCGCCCACAAAGCCGTCCTTGCAAGTTACTCGACCTGCTTCCAAAAAAAGCTCGAAAGAACCCCCTCAGTCAGTTGATGATGATAACAATCAAGAGTCACAACACTAACATTATCTTAGATCGACAGTATCGACCTTGGTATCAAAGGCAGCCATGCTGCGATGAAGGCCTTTCTCAAGGACTTCTACATGACCGATACCTACTCTGAACCAGAATGTTCGGTGCAATTCTATGCTGATCTGTACCTACTGGCAACACATCTTGGCCGTGAAGACATAGCTCCATTCTACCTGGAACGCTTCAGCGCTTTGTTGAGCAAGGAACCATTCACATATGACTACATCGCATGCCTAGAAACATATTGCGGACCGGTTTATTCCAGATACTCCGAATCGACACTCTCTGAGATTGTCTTCCAGCAAGTCCTGCATCGTGTGCGGAGTCTAAGAGAAAGCCGCGATTACCCCCCAAGTTATTTTGCAAGGGCGCTGCAATGTGGAACTGTCTTCAATGGAAGATTCGCTGCACGCTTTGCCAGTGAGGTTTTCTCAAGCTTGGTGATGGAAGTGCAGCGTACCTAGGGGTGTTGTTATAGGTACTATTGGCTGATGATCTTGTTTACAATGTCCACAATGGCGTCTCCTGCGCTATAGACTTGCCCATGTCGGCTGTTTCGTTATACATGCTCATATGCGAAGGCCTGTAAAAAACTTCCAGACTCTTACTTAGCTTACTTGCACAAAACTACTTTTCTTCCCAAATCTTACCCTGATCTGTAAAAAATATCGCTCGTGTGCTCAGAATTCTTCCAGGATCGACCTTTATCTAAGGCGTACTCACTACTTTCTTGGTTTGCTGATTGCCGTTTTCAAGAGAGGCTACTTTCGTGCTCTCAATAGACACATCACTAGTTCGAATCAAATGTGCCTTTTGGCAACCATATACTAGCATCTTCCATCCGGAGCAGTGCTACATACGAAGTGTTGAGACAGTGCCATACAATATCAAATCGGTGTCCCGAGAGAGGATAAGAGGGGGTTTGTTCGTTTCTCATTGGTATGTTCTTTTTCTGATCTATGCTATGCATTTGGAGGGTATCACGGCGACATCTTGGCCTGGGAGAAGTCCATCTCGGGGTGCTGAGCCATGAATTTCTCTGGTTGTACGTTAGCAAGGCAACTCTCGCATGCCATGGTATCGGTGTATCGGTGGTACATACCAAGCATCTCCTGCTTCTTTTGCTCATCAGAGCTAGGAAGACCCATCTCCTTTTGCTTCTGGTCGTACATCATCTTTTCGACCATGGATCTGGTGTTGCCGTCCAGGTCACTGAGTTTGCTGTTTTCGGGAGCAATCTTGGAGGTGTCGATCTTGGGAGCGTTCTTGACGACATGGGCCCACCATTCCATCTTGTTGACTTTGTCGAGATGGACGGCGAGTTCCTTGCCTGAGGGAGTGGTTTCTAGGGTCCAGGTGGATTCATCGACGTAGATGTTGTGAGGGAGGTCGCCCTATTTGTCGTTGATCAGCCTAGCCCGGGGGACAGAAAGGAGAAAGGAGAAAGAGCATACATCGATGATGGGATCCTGGCCCTTGACAGCAACACGTAAGTGGTCCTTTGTGATCTTGATGTCAAAGTCACGAGCCTTGAGGTTGCCAGGAACCTGAGCAGTCAAGTCGACATCCTGGATCGTTTGCATCCACTTGTAAGGAAGCTTGGCCTGTTCTTCGGCCTCACGGGCAGCAGTAGCCTTGTCGGCGGCCTCGCGCTCTTCGGGTGGTGGTGAAGACGACATTTTGGGGATGTTTGTCTGGAAGCTTTAACAAAGTTTCGTCATGTTTTGCGACTGCCCCGCGTGCCCATCAACGCGTGAAGCTTTGGCCGCATCCTCGGTCGTGTTTGACCGTCAAGTGCTCCTGCCATGTACGGAGACAAATTATCAAGATGAATCCTTTATTCCAGATCTGTGCAGTTTTCAGCGAGAGTCTGTTTCCAGACTCGACTCTTGCAACAGTCTCTCAGGGAACAATGTTTCCACAGCCCGTGTGACAGCTGAACCCATCGAGAGCCCCACAACCTGGATGAAGCAGCAACCCGACATCGGCCGAAATTTCACCCAGACTCGTTGAAGTCGTCTTGTTCGAAATGACTCTTCTCCACACTCCTCAGCAACAATGGCTTCCCGCACACTACGAATTGGTCGGCTTTGACCTTCCTATACCAGTACCATGAGCTAACATATATCCAGGTCTGATCCCTGGTGATGGCATTGGCCGCGAGGTCATTCCTGCCGGTCGTCGCATCCTCGAGGCCCTGCCCAAGTCTTTGGGTTTGACCTTCTCCTTCGTCGACCTGGAAGCTGGTTTCGAGACCTTCCAGAAGACTGGCGTTGCCCTGCCCGAGAAGACCGTCGACACACTGAAGCAGGAGTGCGATGGTGCTCTCTTCGGTGCCGTGAGCTCGCCCTCCACCCCTACCAAGGGCTACTCGTCTCCCATTGTCGCTCTCCGCAAGCGTCTCGACCTGTACGCCAACGTTCGTCCCGTCAAGAGCGTCAAGAACACCACCATGTTCCCCGACCCCATTGACCTTGTCATTGTCCGCGAGAACACCGAGGACCTGTACGTCAAGGAGGAGAAGACATACGACACCGAGAACGGCAAGGTCGCCGAGGCCATCAAGCGCATCTCCGAGCGTGCCTCGAGCCGTATCGCTACCATGGCTGGTGACATTGCTCTCCGTCGCCAGCGTGTCCGCGACTCTACCGGCCAGACCGGCAAGTCTGCCAACGTCACCATCACCCACAAGAGCAACGTTCTCTCGCAAACAGACGGTCTTTTCCGCTCGACTGCTCGCGAGGCTCTTGCTCACTTCCAATCCCAGGGCGTTACCGTCGACGAGCAAATCGTAGACAGCATGGTCTACAAGTTGTTCCGTCAGCCTGAGACCTACGATGTTATTGTCGCTCCTAACCTCTACGGTGACATCCTGTCCGACGGTGCTGCTGCTCTTGTTGGCAGTCTGGGTCTCGTTCCCTCTGCCAACGTTGGTGAGGGCTTCGCCATTGGTGAGCCTTGCCACGGTTCTGCCCCTGACATCCAGGGCATGAACATTTCCAACCCCATCGCTACCCTCCGCAGTGTTGCCCTCATGCTTGAGTTCCTCAACGAGGAGAAGGCCGCTGCCATTATCTACAAGGCTGTCGATGCCAACCTTGAGGAGGGCAAATTCCTGAGCCCCGACATGGGTGGCCAGGCCAAGACCACCGAGGTTGTCGAGGACATCCTCAGAAGAATGTAAATCAGTCATGCTTGTATAGATTTTTGAGATACCAAAAGCAATGGGATACGGGACCATATGATCAAGACCATTTTCATTACAAGTTCCGACCCAGTTTTCTAACCATCTCTCGCAACCACGCCAGGAGTGTTCCGGCTTGTAAGAATGCATAATGTTGTTTAGATCTACAGTTATACGCGTGACGGGGAGAATGGAGGGGCTCCTTCACATGCTGGAAACGTCAGATCTGGGGAAATTCTCTACGTCACTGTCAATATTTCGTCGACAAAGAAACGCTCGTCCTCTTTCCTTCCTCTCCCAAGCACTACCTACCTACGACTACGTACTTCAAGATGGCGGACAAATACATGCTCAGAGTGACTGCCGGCTCAGACTATGACGAGACCAACCAAAAGCTAGTCCACGTCAACACCGAGCAGCCGATCAAAATCTCAAATTCCAAGCTCGATGCCTCCCTCACCGTCCGTGTTCAAAACTACCGCGGCGAACCCGTCAACTCCCCTTCATCTTGCGCCTACTTCAATGCCGACCCTCATAAATCAGACCTTTACAGCATTTCCTTCTCCTTCACGCCTAAGAAGGACATCAACGGCCATGACTTGGTCTTCGGAAACGACTTCGACCATCCCATCAAGGACAAGCTGCCACCAGGCTTCGGACAGGCAATGAAGATTGCTCAGTGGTTCATCGACCCTGGGCTCTATGGCGATGCTTACGCCGACGAGCCGTATTTGTATGGACCATTCCTCAGTTCGATCAACACGTTGAGAGTCGGAGAAAAGAAGGAGCCTACCGAGATGAAAGGAAGCGAAGACAAGCCCATTGTGGTATCTGAGGGTGCCGACGGCGACGGTGTTGAAGCCAGAAAGAAGGCTGGTTTGCCTGATGAAGCAAACGCTCGCAAGAAGCACTTCTTGAAGGAGCAGCACCTGAAGGACTTTACCTTTGAGGAGGGAAGAAACTACAGCTGTGATTTTTTCAACCCCTACCTGGACTTCAATGGTAAGTTTTCCACCGAGGGAGGTGATAGCAGACGCAAGAGGTGTTCTCGTAGAACGACTGGTGGTTACACTTCCGTAACGATTCCAGCGATGAAGATGATAGCTAGACTTTCTGTGGACAGTCTCCAAGCTATCACGATGTTTGCGCATTTTCATCGCTAGATTTGGCGGCTGCGACTAACCCGGAGAGGCATGCATTCTATTCGGAATCTCCTGCGTTTCGTGTCATTTCTTGAGTAGCATACTGACGGAGACACAGACTTTGCGCTCAAGCTGCCTGGCTTCAGCTACATCCCTGGCATCACCATCCCCATCATCAGCTACTGGGATGGCCAACCTCTGAGGTAAGCAGACCCCTTCGTGCACAGTCGTTCCTCTAGCCCAAGTCGTTCCCAGTGTGTGATGAGCAGAATCTGACTAACACAAGGTCGCATGCACTTAGATATGTTCTCAAGGACAGAAGCACCAACGAAGTCCTTTTCGTCATCATCTTCACACTCCTGCCACGCCACAGTGAGGGTAAGAAAGAGGAAGCCAAGAAGGAAGGCAAGGCTGGCCAGAACGACGAAGATCTGGATTAGAGACGATCAGGATAGATTAGATGATAGACGATACCCCCGAATGCACATACTCTTCTCAGCTCAAGACACGAGTTTTCCACGCAAATGATCCATGAATATGAGCAGCAGTCATCGGTAAAGTAGCACATGTGTCTAGAAGTGCCATGTTTCCCAGTTTCATCGGACAGATCTACATGTGTTACTTTCCCCAGCCGCTCTGGACGTGCTTGCTGCCTAGGTGGCTGGAAAACTTATGCAGGTTCTTCATTAGTTCTAAATTGGATAAGACACGCGACGCGCTCTCCGAGACGCGGTCTTGGAGAAGCTGTAGCTGTCGCAATGAATGAGTCCTTGGTGCAGCAGTGTGTTGGCCTTTGAGAGGCAGATTGCCTATAAGGACAGGAGCAGCTCTTGGAAGCTATCTTCAATAGCTTCTCCATAATTGACGTTGTACGATTAACCTTTCCGTTGCTGTCGTGACGATTTGCTGCACAAAGCTTTGACCACTACGTCATCTATCCTCGCGCGTGTCAAAAGCAAGCCTCGCGATTCATTTCGAGCCACCCAATTCTTACCTCCACATCAATTTGCTGAACAGCAGATCCTTTTTGCTCCATATCACCTTTTGTTAGCATTATCTTGTTTACCTTTGCTTGTTGCTTTACGACTTTTGTTTCTTGGACACTCACACCCATACCACACTCACAATGCGCACTCGCAACCAAGAAAAGGTGCCCTCATCGTCGCAGAGCGCCGGTGCAGAGAGACGCACGAGCCGCAAGAGAAGAGCCAGCAGCTCCTCGGACGCGCCTATCCCCCAAAGCTCTCAGACTACTATATCGTCGTCATCACAAGTGAAGCGCAGAAAGAGACAAGACGCGTCGCACGACCACCCCGAAGATCTGGACATCCTCGAGGAGGAAGAGTCTATCACCGTCAACACTCCCGCTCCCGCTGCTCGCCATGTTCACTTCACCGAGTCCACCTCACAAGGCCAGAAGGCTACCTCGACACACCTAACTCCTCATATTCGCAAGACCGTCAGCGTCGATAGGCGCCAGACCATCTCGCCCTCCAAGTTTGAGCACCTCTCTACACCCCCAGCCAAGTCCCGCTTGTCTCTTCCTTCGACCTTTTCCCCTTCTCCCAACAGCCCCGTCTCAAAGCTGTTCCGTCCCCTGAGCCAGGTCCTGTCGGAGCGTGTTAAGAGCCGTCTTCGTCGTAGCCGTCTGAGCGAGGAGATCAAAGAGCAAAGAGATGGGTCTGAGCTCCACCAAGAGCTGGTACAACTGCGTCAAGACATTTCAGAGATTGAGGACACAATCCGCACCCGCCTTCATCAGCTCGATGTTGAGAAGCAATTGGGCTCGTCGGCAAGCGGTGAGAAGTTGGAGAGAATCGAGGCCGAACTCGACCAGCTCAACGAGGACCTTGCCGAGAAGAAGGCTCAAGAAGCCACTCTTCCCGACCTGGATGCCATTGAGAACGTCGATGTCATTAACGAGGACATGATGGTCTTCGATAGCAGCCAGAGCATCTCCTACCCTCACCTTCCTTCGTCGGCTACAGAAGTCCGCACTGTTGAGAGAATCTCCGACGCTGTCGACATCACCGATGCCCAAACCCAGGTCGCCCTGCCCGACTCTACTCAAGAGGAAGAGCGCCGCGCCTTCAAGGAAGCCATTCAGTATTGGACCGACGAAGCGTCCAACGCAAAGTCCACTCTCCAGATTCTGACCATTGAACTGCAATCTCTTGGTTTCCCTGGCGAGAACTCTGATGCTATTCTCTCTTCCATCCGTGATTCATTTGCACTGGTCCGCGAGCGTCTCGAATCTGCCGTCCCTGGGAGCATCCCTAGCAACATCTCCGATGCTGACCTCGTTGAGCTTGTCGTGCAACACCTCGAGTCTCTTGCCAGCAAGGTGACTGAGCAGGAAGTCTTCCTGGCCGACAATGATCAGTTGCGTCAGGAGCTCGTCAATGAGATCGACGGTCTTGTTGAGAGATTGAGTCAAGCCGAGATTCGCAAGCGCACCCTTGAGATCGGTTTCAACGAGCTCGACGCACAAAGCCAAAAGGACGAGCAGTTGATTGACTCGCTCAGCAAGGAGCTGAGAAAGATCGAGAAGAACCATGACATGGCTCAGACTCTCATCAGTGAGAAGAAGGTCAAGCTTGCCGAGCTCGACCGCGAGAACAAGGACCAGGATGCAACCATCAGAAAGCTTGGTGAAGCTCTCGAGGGATACAGAACCAACGAAGTCAACCTTCACGCCCTGATCACCCGCATGGAGCAGGAGGCAAATGTCAAGATTTCAGACCTCACCAAGGCCAGCCAAGCCGTTGTTTCCGAGCTTGAGGAGCAGCTCCGTGTTGAGGGCACTAAACGCCACACCGCTGAAGCTGATGCAGACAACAAGCAAAACGCAATCACCACCCTCGAGCGCCGCGCCGAGGAGGACGAAGCCAACATCGATACTTTGAGGCAGCAGCTCGCCGCACTTCAAGCACAGCACAATGCAGAGCAGGAGGCCAGAGAGATTGCCGATGAGCTGAACCACGAAAACGCTACTGTCATCGCTGCACTCGAAGTCAAGATCGAGCAAGCCGAGGTAGACCTGGAGCAACTGAGATCGGACATGGATAACCTTCGCGGTCTCGAGGAAGCTGAGCGCCGCCAGCGTGAGGCAGCTGAGGCCGACTTGGATGATCGTAACAACCAGATTGGTGAACTCGAACAAAAGCTGCTCGCGTCAGGCAAACAAGCCAATGAGTTGAGGCAGAAACTGTTCGAGGTCCAGCAACGTGCCAAGGAAGTGCAAGGAAACCTCGAGGATATCGCAAAGGAACGCGAGGCTCAGCATGCTGCGGACGTCATCGCCTTGGATCAGAAGGCCAAATTGGCTCAAGATGCTGCCAACTACAACAGCATCATGATCAAAGAGCTCGAGACTGAGCTTGTTGCGGTCACCCAGCGTATGAAGCAGCAGCTTGACGATCGCGCCGCAAAGATCAGAGAATTTGCTGCCAAGCTTGATGAGTTGACTGCTGAGCTGAAGCAAACGAAGAAGGAGCTCGACACTGCTCTCAACGCCCTTGACCAATTGCAGCAGACATCCGAGGCTCGCATCGCCGAGCTCGTAGCTGACGTCGCCGATCTTACTGGCATTATTGCACAGCATGAGGCAACTATCAAGGTGTTGAACGCCGAAGCCCAGACCACTGCCTTGACCCACGCTACCGCTATTACCGAGCGTGATGAGATGATTGCCGACCTGAACCACGAAATCTTATCCGCCAAGTCCGAAATCCAGAGCCTCGAGGCCGAGAGAGAATCGCTGGAGCGCCGCGTAGAAGCCGAAGCAGAGGCCATGCTCGAATTGCAAGCCGACCGCGACGACCAAATCGCCGAATTGAAGAACAACATCCGCAACAAGCAAGCCGAGATCGAGAACTTGGGTCGCAAGGCTCAGGAAGTCGACAGAAGCTGGGAGCGCGTTATGGAACAACGCAACGTCGAGATTGAAGAACTGCAAACCACTGGTTCTGACAACACTGCTACTATTGCTCGTTTGACCAAGCTCAATGCTGCGCTTAAGGAGAAGTTCAGATTGTACGTCAGGGATTCTACTGCTACTGTGCAAGCTATGCAGGAGGACCTGGACAGCGCTGTCCTCTCTGCATCGGCCAAGAGCGGTGAGCTCCGCGAGGTTGGCCGCCGCGTCCTCGAGGAGGTCGAGGCAATGGATACACTCGGCGAAATGGTCGCTGTCGCCAGCTCATCCAACCCCCGCGTCCAGCGCATCAAGAAGACCAGCCACAGACGTCAATACGACTCAGGCATTGGCGTTGATGAGAGCTCTATGCTCGAGGAGTAAAAATAAGGAACGAACGAATGAATTGTTGAAACGAAGCACCTGCCCCCATGAAATTGTCCTTTTTTTGGTTTTGGTTTTCTCATTCAAGGAAGAAACGATGGATGTAATAATCATTGAGCGAGTAGATAGGTAGTTTCTTTTTTTAAAGCATGAATACAAGCATTATGATGAGTTAACTTATCTCTCCTGATACCTACCTTTGTGATTGCAGTTGCTGTGATGTAAGATGTTATTAAGGATAGGTGTTTGCCCAGTGATAGTGCTCAAGGGAGTAGCCTCTATGTGGAGGATTTAAGATCTGGGATTTCCTTTTTGCATTGTAACAACATGTTTACAGCCCCTCGAGGTTGGTGGGGAGACATTTTGCTATATCTATCTCCTTCCCCTCCCCCTCTCCCTTCTCCTCTTTATGCGATAGAAGGCGGGAACCCCGGGCGACGCAGCTCGTCCATATGTTGAGATGAGGTCTACCTCCCTAAGCTTACTAACCTGGTGCGCTTCTTCTCTCCCTTAGCTTCCTAGGCAGCGGTAGCGGCCTTCTCTTTGGCGGTGCGGTGGGCAGGTTAGACGGAGAATAGGGCCCAGTTTCTCTAGGAGTCGGCCATTATGAATATGAATATGATGGTTGATGGTGATGATTTATATAGGTACAGTAGAGGGAAAAGTCGCGAGCGGAATTTATACTAGCTCCGTAGTAATAGCTCCTTCCACTCCTAGCAACTTCCGCTTTGAGCCAGCTAGCGGTATGCGACTCGCAGTTGGCGCTGGAGTATGATGGCTCTGAAGCCTTCCGGACCATGCGTCGAGGAAGTCGGCCATGCTATGTAACGGCGCTATCTCTAGCTATCCTAATCACTGTAGATCAAGGTGTTGGGCACGGAGAGATGTTTTCGAGAGTTGTCCCACTTGCAAAGACGGAAGCTGGAGGAATCTAGCACCTCGCCAATATCGCAATCGAACCAAATAGCAGTAGGGTATGCGTATGGTCAGCCCAACCTGATGTTTGCGTCCAATTTGAACTTGACACCCGTCCTAGCACATTGACGCCTAAGACACCTGCAAAGCAAGATAGAAGGCAACTTCCAGAAAGGACCCAGTGTAAGATGGGTCAGTTTTGTGCGGTGTCGGCGCCGTGCCAATGAGTACATTAGCGCAATGACCAGGTCATACATGCAGACCGTCACCTCAAATCTCTCTAGACATTCGGGCAGTAAGTCGTCCAAGAGAAGAGAACTGGCCCTTTGATACCCAAACAAAAACTGCTGTTGTATTTTCAGAGATTTCAGTCGCTTGAAATCCTTGAATGAAATTTCGCTGCGATCGAAGCCTCCGGTCAAGAAGTAATCTCCTTCCAAATGCAAAGACTCGAGGCTGTCTTTTTGAAGACTCAAAACAGCTTTGCATCGATTCCATTCATCAAACGTAGGTCGAAAACCGGCATTCCCTGGGACGATCCATCGTAGATGTTTGAGGCGGACGGTTCCTTGGAGTACGTTCAAATTGCAAGTTTGCAGATTGAGATGACTCAGTTGAGGTCCTCCGAGCACCGAAATGAGGTTCGCAATTTCCGTATTGCATCCTTCCACGGTGAGAGATGAGAGGAACTCTACGTTCAACAACCAACTAAAGAGTCTGTGATAAGGGTAAAATCCATTTCTCGGGAGATCCAAGGTTATCGTATCGAGGCTTGACAAGGCACCAGTAAGTGCCGAGTTGGTACCATAGTCATTATATAACGGCCAGAAGAAGGGCCCCAGATCGACTCGTTGTCGGAGATAGAGCTCATGCACGTTTGGTGTCAGAGCGATCAGCAAGCCCACTTCGGCATCTTCATCACCTCCAAAGAGATTGGTCACGAATTGTGCCACCCTCGTGCATGGGGGAGCTGGCGTAAGTCGGAGACTGAGCAGGGTGGCCTTGTAACCGCTGCGGAGAAAATCGCCAGGAGGAATCGCCACAGAGGATTGTCGAAGTGAGTTCGCAAGTCCGGATGCCGAGCTTAGCATATCGTTGTACTGAAAGCATGTCATCGTATGATCCCAAGATCCCAGGACCAACTTCTTCACATCCCTTGCAAGCTTTGGTCTTGTGATAACGGACCGAAGGAATAGTCTGAGGTTCTTGTTGGGCTGTGCATACAAGGGTGCAAGCGTTGCAATGGGCGGAGAAGACCTGTGATAGGCATTGTCTGGCTTGACATATGTCGAGTACAAGATAGGCGCAATAACGCCATACCAAGTCTTTGACACTCTTGCGAAGCCAGCAAGACGTCTTGTGTTATCCGCTTGCTCAATACTACTGACTGAAGCTTGACCCGTTCTGGGACTTCGCTGGTGACAGCGCTTGTAAGGTTCAATAATCATGAGCAACAACTCATTGGGTAAGTTGTCGAACGACATGGTCGATTCGAGGGCCAGAGAAATGTTCGCAATCAATCAGCCGTCCTGGATTTCTGCGATGGAGGGTCGGTGTGAGCTGCAAGCTGGAAAATATTTTATAGATCAAGGCCCCATGTGACTCAATCTTCTTGTCATCCTCAATCTCACTCGACCCAGCGACGGTTGGCAGAACAGTGATGGATACGACTCAGATATCGTGTCGTCGCGTGCCACCTTACAATAGAGTTTGGTCAAACACAGGAGCACTTCAATGCCTTGTCGCATTCTATACCAACCTACATGCTTGACTCCTTTCAAAGTCTCACAATTGTCTCATTTGTCATCGTACAATCAGTCAGATACTCGAGGTAAGTCCACAACGAGCGATGATGGTCAAATGTGAGTAACAGTGTTGAGCAAGACCGAGGCTCGAACGGTCAGGAGTGGCCGTGGCGTCGGAAGATACATGGATTCTGAACCATTGCAGAAGACCATGCTGCTTGAGTCTGGAGAAAACTCATGAGAAGACCATCTCTTGGATCATGGTCTTATCCTCATTTACAGAAGTATGTCAACGTCGCCATACTCCCACGATTCTTGCTTTTGCGACGTTGTGACTGTAGAAATGCACAGTGTTTTTTCTCTTCTCTAGTCTTCAATAGAGATGAGCTAGTCAACACACTCTTGTACATGGCTCTGGTTCGAAAGTTGTAGTACAATCGAGGACCATTTGGGGATGCTTTCAGCAATAACGTTTCTTGATCTAACATTCTGGCTTGGAAATTTGCTGGTTGTAGCGGTTGCATCAATTCGTAGTTCATCTCGTAGTTGCCGTTTTTCAGATCTCGGTCGTTAGTTCAAGTTCCGATCCGAGCTTCAGTCCTGATACCGATTGGAGGACCATCCATCGAGTCGCCCAATTCTACCAGAGTTTTGTCATAGACTCTAGCGACTTGCATGTTCCAGTCGTCATCTTCAGTATCGTCGACATTTATGTCTTCGGGACCGTCATCTTCGTCCAAGATCAGATCGTCATCCATGTCCGTATCCTCTGGTGAAGGTTCATCAAGATCGTCGTCTTCATCAAACTCTCCTCTGTTTACGACCTCGACGACGCATATCCTTGTTCTTTCAACCAAGCTCTTGATGCGAACCTTTTCTGTGCCACTTACACCACGACCTGTGTTGAAGCCAGGCAGGATTTCGTCAGTGCTTACGTCTCTGCCTACCAGTAATGAAGCGAAGGCATGATCGAGCTTGCCCAAGAGTCTGAACAAAGGACGAGGCGCTAGCGGAAAGGCTGGTATCATAGTAGTCGTCAAGAGAGCCATGTTGATCAAGTACGGGACCTGCAGTGCCGGTGTACCGCTGACCCAAATAACACCAATGAGCTCTTCGACGTCTTTTGCTGCTTCAGCGAAACCAGCATAACCTTGTACATCATTCCACTCTTCGGACTGTTGCAATCTCTTTTCGGTGGCAGGGTCGTTGAGCTGTTCAATCATCCTGCCTTCCTCGTCCATCTCTCGCACACCTTCATGACCGAGTGACGGGTCCCGCTTTGCGAATCGTCGTTGTATGTGAAGAAGTTGCTGGTCGACATGGCGGATCAATCTCGACTCCTTGGTACCACCAGGCTTAAGAGGAGTTCTGCGCGGTTGAGGAAGCGAGTTGGGAGTATTCGAAGACGCGATCGAGGACGGCGGTGGTGAAAGAGGCACGAAGCCGCCTGCGAGATCCGACATGGTTCTTTCTTTCCGTGAAGCGGCAGCACGCGACCTCAGTTATGCAGCTGCGATGCCGAGTGTACGGACGTAAAATCGAGTTAGGAAGCTCGTAAGTGACTGATGTCAAAGTCTCCAAGAGTGATGCCATCTCAACCGAGCCGTGCACGAGTGGCCGGCGATGGAGCGGCATCGCATCTTGCCGAGGCAGCGCACCCAAGCCGCCAATCAAGTCAAGACGGACAAGCTCAGATGCATCCACTCTTGTCTGCACCAAGCATTTCATCTCGTACTTTAAATCGTCTTATCACCGCAAGAACCCTCACCTTCCAAACTAATTCTAGCTCGCTATTGCTGTTCATCTATTACCCCTCTGCGGCTGCTCGCAGCGTCTGTGTCCCTTGCAGTCCGCGTGAGCCTCTTTATTGTTGCCCCCAACAGACGATCATCTCGCCAACTGGAAACTCTAGTTGGTCAAGACAGGTAGGTCAAGCGCGTGTATAAGTAGGATCCTGTGCCCGTAGGTTGCTCGGTCTGTCTCAGATCACCTTTGCTGCTCATTCTTCATCCATCCATCATGAGTGCTGCGAAATTCTTCTTGGTCGCCGGCCTGCTTGCGAGCGGTGCCTACGCTTCACCCATCCAGGCAAGAACTCCTTATGCCGTCAAGGACTCCCACTTTGTTCCTTCCAAGTGGAGACAGGTTGCTGCTGCTCCCTCAACTCACAACATTGATCTCCGCATCGCTGTCAAGCAGAACCAATTCACCGATCTTGAGAAGCACTTGTACGAGGGTAAGCAACACCAACATATCCTAGAGCAACCAATCGAGCACCAATTGCGTCGAGCCTTCCTTTCCGATTAGCTGGATTTGTTTCACAAAAAATCACTCCGCTTAGACTCTTGATGTTGTGTCTGACCAAATTCATAGTTTCTGACCCCGACCACTCTCGCTACGGCCAGCACTTGAGCGAGCTCGATGTCAAGAAGCTTGTTCAGCCTTCCGACGACTCACTGGCTCTGGTCCACGAGTGGCTCGCCGACAACGGCATTGAAGCCGGTGATCTCTCCTACAGTTCTTCCAAGGATTGGATCAAGGTCTCCCTCCCCGTTCACCGCATCGAGAGCCTCCTCGATACCAAGTACAATGTCTACCGTCACGAGGATGGTTCCGAGACCGTTCGTGCACCCGAGTGGTCTTTGCCTCTGCACTTGCACGAGCACATCGACACCATCCAACCCACAAACTCTTTCTTCCGCAGCAGCCCCAAGGCCGTCTCTCTGGAAGTTAACAAGTTCGGTGGCTCATACTCCCAGGATGTCACATACCACCAGGACCCTAACGTTACTGCCATCTGTACTCCTCGTGGCGTCACCCCTCTGTGCATGAGAACTCTTTACGAGACCATTGACTACATTCCTCAAGTTTCCGGCAAGAACAAGATGTCTCTTGTCAACTACCTTGGCGAGACCAACAACCGCTCAGACACATACCTCTTCCTCGAGAAGTTCCGCCCCGAAGCCAAGGAAACTGCATACGAATTCCAGTTCGATGTCATCAACAACGGCAGCACATCTCAAGCAAAGGTCACTAGCAGAATCGACATCGAAGGCAACCTCGACGTGCAGACAATGCTTGGCTTCTCATATCCCGTGCCGCTCACAGCCTACACTGTCGGCGGATCACCCGATTTCATCCCCTCGAACGGCACAACCACCAATACCAACGAGCCCTACCTCGACTGGCTGCAACACATCCTTGCCCAGTCAGACGATACAATCCCCCAGGTCGTCTCTACCTCCTACGACGATGAAGAGCAGACCGTCCCCGCCAGCTACGCCAAGCGTGTCTGTGAAGACCTCGCTCAACTCGGCGCCCGTGGTGTCTCTGTCTTCTACTCCTCGGGTGACAGCGGTGTCGGCGGCTCTGGCAGCTGTGTCACCAACAACGGCAGTAATGCCAAACGCTTCATTCCCGAATTCCCCTCGACCTGCCCTTACATCACTTCCGTTGGCGCAACTATGGACTTCAAGCCCGAAGTTGTGGCTTATCATGCCTCTGGCTACGCATCTGGAGGTGGTTTCTCGGATTTGTTCCCCAGACCTGCCTACCAAGACAAGGCCGTCAAGGCTTACCTGAAGGGACTTGGAGACAGAGATGCTGCATACTTCAATGCTAGCGGAAGAGCCTACCCTGATATTGCTGGCCAGGGAAGTTACTTCTCGACCGTCTGGAACGGCACTGATACTCTCGTCTCTGGTACCTCCGCCTCTACACCCCTCATCGCCGCGCTTGTTGCTCTCGTCAACGATGCCCTGCTCGCTGGTGGCAAGCCCACTCTTGGTTTCCTCAACCCCTGGCTGTACAAGAAGGGTTACCGCGCCTTCACCGACATCACCAGCGGTTCTGCTGTTGGATGCTCTGAGATTGGCGATGGTAAGGGTTTCCCTGCTGTCGAGGGTTGGGATCCTGTTACTGGTTTCGGTACTCCCAAGTTCAGAGACATCATCCATCTCCTTGGCGTACACGGATACTGGAACCACACCGGTGGCTGGAGCTAGATATGAGGCTTCACTTCTGTTTGTTTACCTAGGCTTCAGAGGCTTCACTATTGTTTGAGGCTTCATTGTTATGATACGTATTGATACTCACAAAAGTAATGAACTATGATTCAATTATCCATACTGACTTCCATCTCTCCTATTCTCCTCTCTGTGAACTATTCAATCGATGCTCTTACTTGGTACGAGAACTCTGTAGAAAACGACGTGCAGTTCTGCAGCTACACACGTAACGAATACGGACACAGGAGAAAACGTGACATTCTGAATGACAAAAGGTTCAAAATGTAATACTTTGATATCTCTGAAGAAGAAACCAACCAAGAAATAGAGACGCCTATACACGATGCAAAAAATCAACTTTTCCTTACTGTGCTGGCCACATCTACTCGCTGTCTTCCTCATCACTGATACCTTCAACCTCCATCTCTTCATCTTCAGACTCGTCCTCGTCACCACTAGCCTCGTCTTCGTCGTCGAAATCTTGACCATCCTGTGCCAATCTTTCGGCCTTTTCTTCCTCCCTCTTCTTTTCGTCCTCCTTTCTTGCCTCCTCCATCAACTTTTGCTTTTCATCTCTGATTCTTCTCTGTCCGACCACGAAAGCGCCGAGTGGTGTCTTTTGCCACTCGGTGTCCTTTAGGAAATTCTCCACTTCGCTGCGGTTGTTTGGTGCAAAGTCGACCTTGACTCTCTTTTCCTCTACGAAGCGGATATTCGCATCCACTTTTTGCACCAGCAGGATCATCTGCGAAGTGAGTTTTGCATTGTTATTCGGCGTTTTGGAATTCTTGCCCGTTTCCTTGAGCCAGCGTTTCAGCAGGACGACAAGGGGGAGTGCGAGTTCGGGGAAAGCGACGGATTTGGCCCACAGGATGAAGAATTCCGAGAGGAGTTCGATGACCTGTTCGCCGACGCCGTCTTGGTAGACGCGGGTGCGGAGGTAGGTTTTGGGGGCGCGGACGGCGACGGAGAAGTCCAGGGGCTTGAGGGTGGAGGCTTTGGGGGGCTTGCGCATTTCGGCGGCGTTGAGGACTTCGTAGAGGGCGGAGCCGAGGGGGATGTAGGTGGCGGTGGAGAGGGAGATGCGGAGGAGACTGCGGATGAGGTGGAAGCGGAGGGGGAAGTATGTGCTGGTTGGGATGAGGCGCATGGCACCGAGGGTGACTTGCACGATGGGGTAGATCAAGGGGCGCAGGGGGGAAGCGGCACCCTTCTCGGCCTCGGCGAGCGATTGACAGTGCGAGGCGACAACGCGGGACCAGAAGTCGAGGGAGTGTACGTATTGCCAGTTGTAGACGGTCTTGTATGAGTCCTTTGACTTGTTGGTGATGCTGCTGCGGAGGTGGATGGCGAGTTGACGGATGAAGGTGAAACCGGTTGTGTAGCCAATGGTAGGATCGATGCCCCAAAGCTCGGCTGCCGAGTTCTTCATCAAGTTGATGCCTTGGATGGTGTGGACGGTTGTGTTGCGACTGCCCTTGATCAGGCCTTGGTATGAGGTCTTGAGAACGGCTTCTCTGATACCAGCGTCACCAATGACGACCAATCTTCTGAGAACGAGGAAAGCAGCAATACGGGTGGCTTCGGTGCTTGATGACTCGGACCAGACACCGGTGACAGCCTTTGTCAGATCACGGATGATCTTCTTGAATGAGAGAACGTAGGGGAGGAGAGGAAGAACGTTGGTGAGGGTCATGCGGATGGTGTTGGGGTCGGACAAGTGGGCGAGCAAGTGCAGAACTGATGTGAGATGCGACTTGAGCAGAGGGCTGAGGTTGCGGAACTTCTTCGAGTCGGTCGAGAAAGTCACTCTGCCGCCAGCCTTCTCCTTGACGGGCAGATGGTGTGCGAGAACCTCAGGCAGGTGCTTGAGCGCGACAACCAACAGCTCGTGGTAGGCTTGCGGGTCTGAGATGGAGTACTTGAAGATCTTGTCCTCTTCATCTGAAACGTGAGCAGCAGCACGGAAGGCAAGAACAACTTCCTTGGAAGCGCGTAGCGAGTGTTGTGTTGTCATGGCCTTCTGCCACTTTGCGATCATCTGCTTGGTCACCTCGTTGCCCTCTCCCTTTTGCTTCTTTGATGGTCTCTCGTCCTCCTCATCACCACTCAGCTCATCAATCTCGCCCAAGTCTGCATCCTCAAAGTTGAGAGCATCGGGCTCATTCTCTTGCATGTACTTGTGGAACTCGGGGTCCTTTGCGGCGAGGGCGTCCAGTTGTGCTTGGAAAGCTTCCGGGTCGTCGACTTCAGAATCCGAGTCTGATGCATCATCGTCGGCGGCGGCGGGTGTTGCTTGTGCGTCCTTGTCGTCGGTCTTTGCGGCGCGTTTCCTCTTGAGCGACTTGTCCATCTTTGCCGGCAGCTCTGGTACGTCGAAGCCTCCCTGGAAGAAGTCGTCGACATTCATGCTCTCAAAGTCTTGCTTTCCATCCTTGGCCGGCGCTCTGGTCTCTGGTGGTGGTGTGGAAACTTCATTGTCGGCAGCTCTCTTTGCCTTTTTCTTCTCGTTGATTTGGTGGCGCTGCTTGATTTTGGCGAAATCCTTGCGACGCTTGATTGTGTCCTTGAGATGGTTCTTCTCGAACTTCTTGGTGGCCTTTGATTGAGCCATGTTGTGAGATGTGAATTGGTGGTTAAGAAAAAGTTGGTTGATGGCGCAAATTCCTAGAGAAAGTCTCTCGGCGATTTGATCTCTGCGCCCGATTCTGCGGAGATGCCAAGACACCCTGCCCAATCGGGTCAATCACATGCCGACACTCCATCACCTCTCTCCCGCATCGTCACCTTTCTACTTGTACTTCTATACTGCAGCTAACACATCGCCAACATGTATGCAGAACGGCAGTTGGCCTACGCGCCCACTCCGTACAGTTATACACCGACTTCAACTCTATCAGCCACCATCAATGTCGACGAAGAGCTGAAACTTGCCAACAACAGTGCTGAACGCGACCTATATGAATCTCTGGCCGAGATATACAGCATCATTGTCACCCTGGAAGCACTGGAAAGGGCCTTCCTCAAAGATTCTGTCTCCGAAACGGATTATACCGACACATGTAGCCGTTTGTTGAAGCAGTACAAATCCAACCTTGCAGATGACTCGGTCGCAAGAGCCTTTGGAAGCCTCGAGTCTTTCAAGTTGGAATGGAATCTGGAAGTTCCTCGTGCCACCGATCGTCTGAAGATTGGTCTACCAGCTACTGTGGAAGCTCCCTCTCGTGCACCCGGTGCTCCTTCTGGCGGTGGAGCAGGTGCTGCTGCCACTCATATCGTTTCGGCTTCCGAAAACTTCATCACCCTGTTCGATGCCATCAAGATGAACATGCTCTCCAAGGACACGCTTCACCCTATCCTCGTCGAAACCATTCAAGCTGTCAACAAAGTCACGGATCGCGATTTTGAGAACAAGGCCAAAATAGTACAATGGCTCATCACTCTCAATCAGATGCGTGCCGCTCAAGACCTTTCCGACGAACAGGCTCGTGAACTCCAATTCGACATGAATCTGGCTTATGATGGCTTCAAGGCGACACTCGAGTAATGAAGATGGATATTCTTCGGATGGTCTGTGCGTCTCCGCGCCTTCTCCAGAAGTTGTGCAGCAGAGCGTCACCTGCAACGATCAACCAAAATGTCCGATTCTTCCTCCAAAGACGCTCCGTCGCAGCAGTCAGACCACGAAGAAGAGGTTCTAGACGGTAGGTGTATCCTCTGATTGCGTTCGTGCACCTCTGACGCTACTGCAGTGCTCGATCTCCCGCAGATCTACACCAAGCCTTCTTCCAAACAGCTACTAGACACATTGTCCTTGCTCAGCCTCGAACCTCAATCATGGGACAAGACAGCCACACAATCTAAACCCAAAGTCCGCTCCAACGGTGTTCCCCAATATCTTACACGGATCGTGTCAAGCCCGTTGACCTGGATTGAAGATGATGCCGAGAAAGAGAAGATCTGGGATTCGGCTTCGCTACGCCTGAGCGAGAGATCTGGTCGCACTGGGATGGGTGCTATCAGTCGTTCCTTCCGCATACCTCTGTCTGCCGAGACAACCAACAGCTCCAGCACCATGAAGCCTGTCATTACCACATCAGACGAGCAAGACACAAACATAGACGTCAAGATCCACGAACCAGCCCTTACTGAAGATAACCTTGGTCTCAAGACGTGGGCGTCATCTTTCGTTTTTGCTCGCAACTGGCACAATCTGCGTGATCGCATACCTTTGGTGTTTGGCAAGGACAAGAACGCGACTATACTGGAGCTGGGCGCAGGCACTGGTCTTGTTGGCATTGCAGCCGCCGCTGTGCTAGGTGCACAAGTACTCTTGACCGACTTGCCTGAGATTGTACCCAATCTAGAACGAAACATCGCTTCAAACAAAGAAACGATTGAATCGAGGAATGGATCTGCCCAAGCAGCCATGCTTGATTGGACGGCGCCGGAGAAAATCATCTATCCCGAGGACTCCGAGGGTAAACGACCACTGGTTGCAGAGGCGGAGAGCTCAAAATACCCTCTTGTTGTTGCTGCCGATCCGATTTACTCAAAGGAACACCCGGCATGGCTTGTCCAAACGATAAACTGCCATCTCGCTCGCGGTCCTGATGCACGCGTCTTGATCCAAATCCCGATCCGTGAAGCATATGCTGAAGAGCGTGCCGATCTGAAAGACCGCATGGTCAAGATTGGTCTAGAAATCTGTCATGAACAAACGGAGATAGGCTACGACGATTGGAGTGATGGACAAGGTGAAGAGCTGAGTGAGGTTGAGTGCTGGATGGGTATGTGGAAGTGGAAGGATGCATAGGAAGATGCTCCGAAACCGGAACGAATTCATGACAGTTAAATCAACAACAGCAATAAGCTTCAGCAATCCTTCAACTTCTAGTTCGTCGTGTCGAACTCCTGCACAGAGCTAGGTCGGGTAGATACAGTATGCCGGTGCGGCGCGCCGAAGAAACAATCGCATCGAGTAAGCACCCCACAATCTGTCAAACAGCGCGCTATCCACCAGTTCTTTTCTTTGCCAAGACGAAGACGCAGAGATATGATTACATGAAACGATCGAGCAAATTCTTACTGGCAACCAGGGCAGTTTGTGGATGATAAAGACAGCGCTGGCGGCTGGTCTAACAACACTGATAAGCAAAAGAGTGTTGGGAGTTTGTCAAAGCCAATCAGCGACAAGCACATGCCAATCTCAACCCCAGACTTGCTTCCTTATCAGCGACCTCGCACCACAACGTCTGCCATGTCGATCACTTTACGACCCACCAAACAACCCCAGTCGTGCGTTTTGACGATTGTGCCATGTGAGATAGAGAGACCCTGCAGTGCGCATCGCATATATAAAAAACGGCTGGCAGCTTTCTTCTCGCCGCGGAGTTTTGCTCACAAAGCGGTTTCCTTACTCAGACCAGACTTGACTTGAGAGACATAGCCGGATATCGGCTTTTCTTTACTATAAGATCTTTATAGTCCTGCTCTACTGGCTGCAATCAATTCTATACTAACTTTCTCTTCGCAATGGCTGGAATCGCCATTCTCTCACAAGGTGTTGGCTATGGCGTCGTCCTGGGTGTCGGTTTCCTTTTCGCGTGAGTCTTGCATGTCGTACAGATGAGAGTTAGGAAGCTGATTATCATGATTAGATTGGGCATGATGTTCACTACATGGACACTACGAAGATACAACAATGAGTTGCAGACCAGTGAAGTTTTCTCTACAGCTGGTAGAAGTGTCAAGTCAGGTCTTGTGGCTGCTGCCGTTGTTTCCAGTTGGACTTGGGCCGCGACTCGTAAGTATTACCTTCCTGCACTGTTCTCTATTCTTTCAATCTTCTTTTCTAGTTGCGTCTTGAACCACGAATGGTATCTAACTTCCAACAGTGCTGCAGTCATCTGCCGTGGCCTACAACTATGGCGTCTCTGGGCCTTTCTGGTATGCATCAGGCGTAAGTTCACTAGGATTCATTGCGGGAAATATGACCGTGCTAACGAAATCTTATTCCAGGCCACAGTACAAGTCATTCTCTTTGCAACCCTCGCAATTGAACTGAAGAGACGGGCACCCAACGCACATACTTTCCTCGAGGTTTGTATCATCAATCGCATCAAAATGGTAACCCTCCTAACCAGTGTTTGTTCTAGGCCATCCGCGCCCGCTACGGAGGAATCACCCATGGAGTCTTCATCACCTTTGGTCTCATGACCAACATTCTAGTTACAGCCATGCTTCTCACAGGTGGCAGTGCCGTCATCCAGGACCTGACAGGCATGAACCCTGTCGCAGCTTGTTTCCTCCTTCCCGTTGGTGTCGTCCTGTACACCATGTTCGGTGGCATCAAAGCGACCTTCATCACCGATTGGGTCCACACCGTTGTCATTCTGATCATTATCTTCCTTTTCGCCTTTACCACGTACGCTACCAACAACATTCTTGGATCTCCTGGAGCTGTGTACGATGCGCTGAAGGCTGCTTCTGCTCGTCATCCCGTCGAAGGAAATGCGCAGGGAAGTTATCTTACCATGCAATCTCGTGAGGGTGGTATCTTCTTCGTCATCAACCTGGTCGGAAACTTTGGTACCGTATACCTTGACAACGGTTACTGGAACAAGGCTATTGCTGCATCGCCAGTACACGCTCTTCCTGGATACATCATGGGAGGTCTTTCGTGGTTTGCAATTCCGTAAGAAAACCTCACCTCTCGTTGAGATCGAATACTTGATTTGCTAACACTTTCTAGCTGGCTTTGCGCTACTACCATGGGTCTTGCAGCTCTGGCTCTCGAGAACAACCCCGTCTTCCCTACCTACCCTCTTCGCATGGCAGCTTCTGACGTCACTGCTGGCTTGGTCCTCCCTAACGCTGCTGTCGCTCTCCTTGGATCCGGAGGTGCCGCTGCCACATTGGTGCTCATCTTCATGGCTGTCACTTCGGCGATGTCTGCTGAGTTGATTGCTGTTTCTTCCATCTGGACTTACGATATCTACCAGACTTACATCAACCCCAAGGCTCAGGGCAAGAACCTGATCTACATGAGTCATTGTTCTTGTGTAGCATATGCCTTGATCATGGCGGCCTTTTCGACAGGCTTGTACTACGCTGGCATTGGAATGTAAGGAAGATCCTAATATGATACTCAGTGTTGAACAAACATGCTAATTTTGTGCAGGGGCTACATCTACCTCATGATGGGTGTTATCATCGGAGGTGCGGTTCTACCAGCGTCTCTTACCCTCCTCTGGGACCGCCAATCCTGGGCCGCCGCCACATTCTCCCCCATCATTGCCCTAGCATGTGCTCTGATTGGTTGGCTTGTGCAAGCAAAGTCACAATACGGAGACCTCTCTATCGACTCGACCGGCTCAAACTACCCCATGCTGGTTGGCAACGTAGTCGCCCTTCTTACACCACTCGTCACTGTACCTGTGCTGTCCCTCATCTTCCGCACCGAGAAATACGATTGGGTCTCTATGAAGATGATCAGACGTGGCGATGACACCGATCTTACCACCGCTGCTCACGTGGACCCTGAACTTCTTCCTGGCGGTGCACACGGAGAAACAGCACAAGCGCTTGCAGCAGAGGAAGCAGAACAGAAACATCTCCTCCGCGCTTCCAAAATCGCCCGCACTTTGACAGTCTGCCTGGTCCTCTGTTTCCTTATCCTCTGGCCCATGCCTATGTACGGTTCTGGCTACGTTTTCAGCAAGAAGTTCTTTACCGGATGGGTCGTTGTGGGTATCTTGTGGTTGTTTGTCACGTCCATCTGTGTTGGCATTTATCCTGTGTTCGAGGGCCGCAAGACCATCGCTAGAACATTCAAGTCTATGTACTTGGATGTCACTGGCAAGAAGCATCCTGTTACTCATGGCAGAGCTACCATTGCCGAGACTGCGGAGGTTGAACAGAAGATGGACAAGGAAAAGGACAGGGATGCCGAAGCTGCTGTGAGGGATTCCGACTAAATGATTCCAGATGGTAGCGTCAGAGACCATATTGGGTATGCGCTCAAATGAGATAGAAATAGAAACTGACGATGATGAATTAGATATAACAGACAAATAATGTGTTCCTGCCATAAAGACCAGATCCACTTTTGTACTTCTATGCTGGTCGTTCCTTCGACTAGGTTGGCTTGGCGTTGGCCGTCAACATCCTCGATCATGCTTCAACTCTTCTTCCATCGTCTTCTCTGCAACCGATCTCTACCTCATATCCACAATATCTCGTCTCCTCATCGCTCACAAGATGTCCAAAGTCTATGGTGATCAACCCAAGCGATCCACTCAATCGTCAGCGCGTGCCCATCCAATTCTGTCCCTGGTCATGTCTGCCCTTCTTGTACCCTTTGAGGTCTGGATAACTTCGTATCGCATGAACACCGGTCACTGGATTTGGCTATTCACCATCAACTTTGGCGTCTCCGTCATCATTCGCGCTGTTTACCGGAAGGGATGGGATGCCAAAGAAGAACCAACTGAGAAGGAAGAGGTTTAATGATTACTTCGGGCTCTTCTGATAGCTGGGTGCAGTGATGGATCTATGGGAAGGAGCGATGAATATCGATGTCGCGGATGCAACGCGAATATTCTGCGTCATCTCTTAAGTCCTAGGTCTGGTCTCGAAGATCATTGTCCGTTCCCACAGCAATGTGAGTAGAAACCCTCAGCATACAGGGAAAGCAGTAGAGCAGACAATGTGTTCCTGTACTTGTAGGAGCTGACCTGATTTTGAATATGCTGATTGCTTCCAGGCGGTCTTGGCATTCATTATCCTCATCTCCCTGCAACCACGCTTCCTCGTCCCTTCCACTAGGCACCAACCTCGTCTGACCTCGACTTTCCATTCCGAGCTTTCGTCGCACCTTCAACTCTCCTCAACATCTCGAGAAAGATGTCGCGAAAAGTCAAACTACCACCAACTCGTTTTCATTATATCCTCTCTTTCGTATTGAGTGTCTTTCTCGTATGCTTTGACATCTGGATTCTTCGCTCCAATCTGGACATTTGGTACTGGATATGGACAATTTTCAACAACATCTTGATCGGTGTTGCAATCCATGGCACCTACACAGGAGGCTGGAGAATGGTTGAGATAGAAGATGGATGCGAAGAAGAAGGAGAAGCGTTGGAGGAGTTGTGATTGAGACGCAAGTACGCGATCGCGTGTTTCTCATATTGCAGACTGGATGGGCTTCCTGAGCTGGCTCACGGCATCCTCGTACTCGAGTCGGTTCAAGTCAACAACATCGGGCTGCCCGTGCAGATCGAACTTGACTTACGCCGTTCTTCGAGTACGCTTCGGCCAACAAGGAGTATAAGACTTGAATCAAAGCTTGACGAATTAGTCCTTCTATACCAGTACATCGAGTACGGTCGAGCCTCCTTTTCCATGCCCTCTCCCAGGGGTTTAGCTGGGGAATACCACTGCCGTTTACATGCGATTGCACGTGCGGTATCGGACTGTCGATGGATTGCCAAACTTGGGGAAAGCCTACGCTAGCCTGACCGGCTATGTACGTGGCGCAGACTATGAGGCAATGTGCTTGCACGCGCTCCGGCAGCAATGGTCGAGGTGCTCGCTGCTCAGTGCCAATCGAGTACGACTGGGAGCGATGTGTGGTGGCTCAAATCCTGAGCCGGAGAGGATTTTTGTAGACTCTAGGAAGGGACATGATCAGAATGAAGAAGGCATTGGTGAGTACAACACTCGTGTAGATGTGAAAGTTATGATGAAAGTAGCAGATGCAAGTGATAGAGGGCCAGACTCTCATATCCTGGTCCGCAGATGATACCAATACAAAAACCAAAAAAAGTAAGCACACACCCACCATGAGCAAAACAAACGCCCCCTTGCGGAGGTGGAAAGCAACTAGCGTACCAGTTTCGTTTCTGAACTAAGGATGGAGTGTCAAGACTCTGGCATTGTCTTCGATGGGGATCGAACCGATGACCTTCAGTGGAGAGAGCCTCCAAACACGAGTTGGTGACTCGCTACCGACTGGGCCACCACCGCTTGCTGATAAAGCGATGGCAATGTTGCAGGAGTTGCGGGGTGTGGGTATATAAAGGTAGGGTCTGCGAGATACTTCACTGGCACAATTGTCAGCAGTTGCTCTTTATTTTCTTGAGGGAAGAGCACTGGTTTGCGCGTGGTGCATCTTTCTTGGTGATCTTTGAATAATGGTTCACTTCTTCCTCCAGTCTGACAAGTTCGACACTCGAAACAGCTCAGGGCAGTCGCTTCAGCCCGCTCTTACTTGTTACTTACGCCTTGACCCTCTCATCAACCATCACAACAACAAGTCAATTCGTCTACCTTCTCTATTCAGCACTAAAAAGCGCTCTCACTGCACCTTGCTCTGTTCTCTAAACCAATTGTGCCTTCCTGCAGCACTCACGACACCTTTGCTGGAGAGAAGTATTTCGTCATTGGAAGGTCAGTCTCTGCAGCTCCTACTACATAATTCATACTGTTAGCTCCTTCCGTATGCCGTTGTAATAATGCCTCCACATACGTCTTGTGGGTATGCCGTGGAGAGCAAGAAAATCACATAGCCTCAATAGTTTCTCCATGGCCTTCTCATAGTCTTTTCTCAAGCCGGCTGGGACTCGAATCTTCTCTTGCTAACCCCGTCCACCTCTGGCTGTCCGAGTGTGATGTGACGCAATTCAGAGAGAGCCCTGATCTTTAACATAGCAGCGGGGTTATTGTAGAGGCCCTCAGAAATGCTCCCAATGATGATGAGATGCTTCAATGACAAATGCATATGATCACACAGAGGCTCGGAGAGAGGAATCCATCACATGAGCTCTATAGGCCCTCCAATTATCTTTTCGTTGGAAGTTTATTCGGCTAGGAAATCCACCAAATCTACTTTCCAGCTTTGATCTTCTTTGCGACAAAATCAACAGCAGCGGTATAACCAAAAGTGCCCAATCCAGCGATGACAGCAACCGCCTTATCGCTCAAGAAACTTTTATGTCTGAACTCCTCTCTCGCATGAACATTGCTAATATGACACTCCACAAACGGAATGCTGACTCCCGTCAAGGCATCTCTGAGGCCAACAGAAGTATGTGTAAGGGCGCCAGGGTTGATGATAATCCAGTCGACGTGTTTCTTGCCGTCGCCATTGGGACCGAAACCAGCGGCTTGGTGAATGCGGTCGATGATGTGACCTTCGTGGTTAGATTGGAAGGTTTCGAGGGTGAGACCGTGGCTGCTAGCGAGAGACTTTGCAGAGCTCTCGACATCGGAGAGAGTCTCGCTGCCGTAGATTGCTGGCTCGCGGGTGCCGAGCAGGTTGAGGTTAGGTCCGTTGATGATGAGGATGGAGCCCATGGCGGTAGAATTGATATTGAAGGTGCTTGACTTGAACGTTTGTACTGGGAAGACTCGATAGGAAAGATGTTTGAGAAGAATGTACTGGATGAGAACCAAAAGCGTATGTTTTTTCCTACCTGATTGATGTTCAAGGTCACTCGGAGGGGTCGGTGGAGTCGATAGCTTCGGCCTTGCGATACGGCAGGTGGTCGGCAAGCTCTCTCCCGCATCGGCTTCTGCATCGGTACTCTTCGGCCCCGGTCGATTTGACTACCAACTTTCCCCATATCAGCAGTGAACTCGTGAACTTTTCAAATCTCAGGATCGGTGATAGGTACAGCTTGAACTTCTCGCCAGACGTGTACCGAGAAGCGAAAAGAGACAAATCGTTGCACCAGAGATGCTGCCGAGCGGCTGATCTCCGGCAATACGAATCCGGCTTGATTTCTTCAAGCTTTCTCAGCTCTGCCTTTCTTTGCGAAGCTGCGCATCTTCCTCTTACACTCTCGACAACAACCTCGTCGTCTGCCAAAGACTGCAGTCAGATTACTGCCACAGACGACGAGGACCAGAAAATCTGGTAAGCAGCTTCTCTCCTACCTCATCCCCCCTCCCCTCCCGCTTTTATGATGATTACAAGGGATCTCGACATGACCTTCCAAAGAGAAGTGTCCACCCGTGGAGAATTTTATTGTTCCTACTGAGAATCACTGTTGCTCGTTGAATTCACTTCATGATGTTCTTTTACAAAAGCAACTCGCTGACAAAGCTCAAGACAGATTTTCTGCGCAGCAGACCGAAGCTTGAAGGAAAGAGATGGAAATATGTATCATGGACGAGATCTAGACTTCTACAATTCAAATGACGATATCACATTCATACCGCACCGCCCTTGTTGATCGAATGCCCCTGGTCCACTATGTCGATACACTTCCGTCGGGTCTTTGTTCAGCCCTCGGGTCCCTTGGCCATCATGATGTGAAAAGAAACAATGGCTGGACCGTCTGTCTCTTCCTGCCCACACTCCACACATCTTCATCGACAGTGCCTTTAGAACCCCAACTACTCACTTAGTGCCTGGTCGAGGAGGCACTGTGGAGCAGCACATGATCACATAAAAGCACGTGGAGAGAGCAAAGACAGAATATTGTGATCCAGGGTCTGCACACGCACGTTTAAAGATCACGGTGGGCGTCTAGCGAACTACGAATGACATGGATCCCCTTCTTGTTGCTGGCCTATCCTTAATTACCGTCAACTTACTTCCACACCTGAGGTCCCCACCAGCATCACTGCATGCACCAAGACACTTGCCATCCTCGTGGATGCTGAGTGGTTGATTCGCAAGTAGGAGTGATCCTTGCTCCCCGCAAAGGTGCGGCGTACCTGCTGCTCGTATGTCGCTTCCTGCCACCTGTCAAAATGCACGGTTGTTTTCACATCAGGGGTAGCCTCCACTGAGAGCGCGTTGATCAAGGCTTCCACAGCGTTTGCCTCGAGAACCGCAGTGGTCACAGCGCGAGGATATCCAGCATTCGCCTCCGCCAGACGTATTGCCTCCGTCTCTCGGCCCTCTTTCTCACGCTTCTCTCTTAGATGGCGTTGCTGGACAGCCTGGAGTCTCCTGCACCGTGGCAGCGCTTGAACCTTTGGCCCTTGGTGTGGGCAATTGACCGATGGTGCTCTGATTGTTCGAAGTGACCGGATTGTTGGCGGGTGCTCAAAGGTCCGCCATGACGAGACGGACTCGCCTCGCCATCTCCAGTTCCTCCATGTCATCAATTGGCAGGGCCTCCTACTCAAAAATGACACGTAGCCGGTGAAGCAGGTGTACCTCGGACCACATGCCAGAGACGATTTTTTGCTCATCAGCCTTGTGACAGAAAACAGCCATGTCCATATCTGCTCGTGTGACAGAGGCAGCTGTAGCTTCATTAATTTCCGCGGCAGTATCTGGCATGATGATGGACTCTTCCTCGGTGATGGCTAGCTGCTCCAGCTCCTCGGCGATGACTTCCTCTGGCTCTCTGACAGACGCGAACCCTGGAGCTACACCGAAGTATATGAAGTGGTTTTCAATAGGCATCACCGCCGAGACGAGACACTGGCGAATGGAGAAGCAAGACTCCTCCCTCGGCCTTGGGCAAGGCCTTGCTCAGAGCCTCACAAAACTCCTTCCCACTGTAAGAGCCTACATTTTTCATGTAAAATTTCTGGGCCGTACCCTGATGGTATGCGTCTAGGCGCACTTCCTAAGACGGAACGTTCGAAAGTGTCAGTGGGGCGTGACAGATGACTGAGTATACCGAATGGGTGTGAGCAGCTTATGGTGTCTGCAGTGCAGCTGGAGAGGCAATACGTTCCTTAGCATCAGGCTGTCAGAATCCATCCAGTGGTGGTACACTGTCCGCTCAAGTTGCCTTCTTTCTGCCATCGGTGTAGATTTTGAGCTTTCTGCCTCTGACTCTGGTGGCACGATTACGCCACTCATTCAGTCTCAGGCCCCCCGACTCTGCTAATCTCGTCGATAATGGAGTCTCAGGTTACCGATGGCTCTTTCACCGCGGCACGGGAGACGGATGCGGCTAACTCCAGCGGAGGCTTGGTAGCATCGATCATTGCGGAGGCAGGGGGTTTCCTGCCTTAGCAAGGCCCTTACTGGGCTGAGGACCCTGGCGGCCACTGTCTTCCCAGTCCTGGTGAGCTCCAAGGACGGGACCATCGTAGTGCGAGCAAACAAGGTTCTTCCTCTGGCAGGTTTGACAGGGCACCCCGATGCACGGCTTTCTGGCCTTTCTGCAGTTGTGGCACGCAATGTTTCTGCCATGGGCGTTGGCAATCACGTCTTTACCATTGTTTGGAGCGCTGGTCTTGTCATTCACCTTGACTCCACAGCCGTCATGTCCTCTTGCATCTTTGCCTTTGCCTTTGCTAATCGCAGAAACCTGGCCAGTGATCTCATGTTACCGATCGCGGCAAGACGTTATTCCTTCTACCTTGCCACGGCGGCTATATCACCGAATTCGGTCCAATTGCTGACGGCTACGAAGCTGTTGACCACAGAAGGGGATTGTCCGATTGTTCGAGGATCAGCTTGGCAGCGTATACAGTTGCCAAAAGGCTGTGGTACATGTACAAGACAGGTAAGTATATAGCGTCTGGGGTGTCTGTAGGATTGCAAGGAGCTCCTAGTTAATACTTCTAGTATCTTTCGGACTACTAATTTTGCGGTCGGGTGGCTGAAGAGCGAGATCTGAATCCTGAGGGTGCTGTCGCTGGACGACGGTGTTCGGTTTTCTATGTTCCTCCTCGTACCTCCAGAAAGGGAACTTGGGCTCAGTTGCGTAACTCCGAAGCGAGCGATTAGCGCGTTGGCAGACCAACTTTGAGACAATCTGCCACGTCGCTCCGAGCAGTGGGTTGAGTGTCTCACTTTGGGCAATTGCTGCCTCCATGACATGACCGAATAGGTCTTGCAAGGGGCGGTAGTACTCATTCTTCCTCAGCAGGCTGTCGCTGCATATGTAAGAGGCCGCCGAAAGTGACGCTTTGTGGTATAGCCACCCACGCCACTTTGGGTCGATCTGGAATCTTGATCGGTACCAAACATCTTGGTTCGGCCTACCATGGTACGTGTGGGTTCTAAGGTAGAGGAAGCCCTCGTCCCAGATGGAGCAAGAGAATGGGTCCCCAGGGTGGTGCTGCCGCCAGACATGCCGCCCACGCCGGTTGCACTCAGTAAACGGTCGAGATCAACATTCAACAGTTCTCCGCCAGCAGGGATCACAAGTTGACTCGAGGCGGCGGAGAAGGGGAAGGAGCATTGCGGCAGCGCTTGCCTGCATGGTGATGTACAGGCCGTTCAGATTACTAAGGGCCTGGGGAGCTTGTAGGGCCTGGATGGTGTCGTAGATGTCGATGTCTGTGTAACTGTACATGGAGAGCTGCTCCATGATGGGACGACGAGCAAGCTTAATGAAGACCTGGGGCGAGGAAAGAGATCCGGTAGAAACGTGCGTAAGGGAGGGCATTGAGCGGACGAGATCGCCAAAGGCTTGAGGGTTGCGCTGGCACGATACTGACAATGACCTTCTCTTCTCCAACAGTTACAAGATGAAGCTCAGTATTCTTATTGGTTGGGAAGGGGATAGTGCTGTAATTAAGCAAGGGGCTCGCATCCGTGCCTTGTTGCCTTTGAATCAGTGTTTCGCAACCCGGCGAGGGCATATATTCCCTCCATGAGCTTTAGAGCTAGGAACTAGCCGTGTGTTTTTGCTAGCCGCTTCGCCAGATTACTTAGCTAAGACACATAGGGAGTATCCGTCTTCTCGCTTAGTGCCGGCTCGGTCTTGTCGCTTAGTGCCTGCTTGTTCTTCTTCCTTAGTGTCTACTTAGTCTTCTTTTCTTGTTTCCCTCTCTTTCCTGTAGCATCCCTCTTAACGGATATAGGTATCGGAGTCGGAGGTTGCTCTTCTAAGTGTAGTGTCTTCGCGAAAGTCGGGGTGTGTGTAGGCGGCTAATCTATCGGAGTAGCCACAGATTCGCGGGAGTCATCTTTCTCGAATGTCATGTCGATCGACGGCTAAGGTGTAGATTTTGTAGTTAGGAATTACTAGTTAATAGCGGTCCACCTACGAAGGGGAGGATAGCCCAGAGACGATGTATCGGCAAGAGGAGGATCTATATAGCTTCATGCTGGAGAGTATCATAACGCACTGCTGATCCTCCGTAAACCGTAGCTTGTGACAGCCGTCTGACGATTGTTTCGGAGCCGCTGGTGTTGGTCATCTCCCGGGCATGTCCTCGCGCTATATATAAAGTAACCAAGCTTCTGGTCGGACGGGCTGAACAGAGCAACCAAGGTGACAATCTGGCATTTCTCCATATCCATAGTTGGCAAGGCAGTGCGATGGGAGAAGAAAAAGATACGATAGAGAAGCCGTTCAGGTAATTCACCGCGGGAATTGGTTGAAGGAACGAATGCAAGAAAGGGCGACCAAGTTCCAAGCCTCCGCTTATATAAGAATCGACGCAGTAAGCCGGAGAGAATCTGCAATGTCTCCGCTCACAGAAAGACCACCGGACTAAGCCAGAGACGGGGTGAAGTTGCTATGACTTTTCGAGTGCCATTTCTCAAACGTTGGTACAACTGTCCAGAGATATAAGGAACTGGTGAGAGCAAGACTTGGATCTCAAACGGAAGACCTGAGTGAGCACTATATATGCTGCTTTACTACAATGACTTGTACTTCACAAAGGTCATGATTGCGATTGCTGTTTGCCAAGTGGTGCTAGCAAGCAAATAGACAAAGGCTCTCTGATTGAGTGAGTGCCATTGAGAGTCTTCTGGAATCCAACAAGAAAGAGCATATGAGGGTGCCGCTCTCTTTGGACATGGTCTTCTTTGTCAAAAACACTCTGCCTTGCGGTGAGTATCACCGAGGAGATGTAGGATACTGAGGCATGGGAAGCCAAAGTCAAGGATAGTGGCAGAAGAGAACAAGGAATACCAGTCATACCGGACAAGAAAGTCCTAGCTCCAGATCCCGTGTATGCGAGAGGCGTCCTTTGTAGTGGTAGAAATACACAATGTTTTTCTACACCAGTGTTGTCTCGAATTAGAACACCTCAACCTCTACGCCTTTCTCCTCTCTGCCTCATTCTTGATCCACTCAGCGGCACTGTCCTTGTACTCCTCATGCCACCTCGACAACGCAGGTCTCTCCTCCACAACATCATTAGCCGCATACGCCATCCTCGCCTTGTCCAAAGCCTCATCAACATCATCATCAGGGCAGACAATGTAAAATTGTCCTTCACACATCTTCTTGACACCATATTCGGCAACCTGGCTACCCAACCACGCACCCTCTGGTTTCTTCTGCTTGGCCTTCTCATCAGGGATAGGACCGACATTGCCAGAGAACCCAGTATACGTCCATCCAGGAATAAGCAAATGCGTAGAGATCTGAGGACTGTTATTGCGTAAATCATGCGACAAATGCTCAGCCAAATGTTTGAGTGTGGCTTTACTGGCATTGTATGCGGGATTGCCTCCACCAGGTGGATTGGTAATCCCCTGTTTGCTTCCCGTAATCACAATAGCAGAAGGCGTATCTTTGTTCTGGAGAAGGGGTAGGAAGGCCGCGATGCCATTGAGCACGCCAAAGACATTTGTGTCGTAGGTTTTGTGGTGGTAGGAGGGGTCTAGCCAGGTGGAGAGGGAGCCGAAACCTTGGGTGGGTTTGAAGGATGCACCGGCGTTGAGGAGGAGGAGGTCGATGTTGCCGAATTTGGCTTCGACTTCGGACTTCAGGGATCGCCATTGTGTGAGTTCGGAGACGTCCTGTTGGAAGTATCTTGTCAGCACTGCCTCGTGTGTATTGTAGTTGTGCATCTCGCTCAAGCTTGACCTCGAGATCGCTCACAAGACATACCATCTCATAAACTTCGGTCTTTTGCGTATTTCTCGCAGTTCCCGTCAAGATCTCCTTGGCCTTTCCAAGTGCCTCGGTAGACTTATCCACGAGAGCAACATTCATACCATACTTCTGGCACAGCTGAGCAAAAGCAAAGCCGACACCGGAAGCACCACCAGTGATTAGAGCCGTACGATTGGTTTGAAAGATTGCAGATGCCATGATTGTATGCAAATCGAATTCGAATGTGATGCGATTGAGAAAGGAGGGGACGATGGGAATTCTGGAAAGATGGGAATGTGAGATGTTCTGGATAAGAGTACGGATTGATGACGATGATCCAAGACAACTTGTCCGGAGTTTAGGTCCTTTGCCGAGGTTGGCTGATTAGTAAACGATTCAACAACGGTCACAGATTCCAAAAAAATTGGAGACCATGAACCTTGTTGGTTTTCGAAGACGGCTTTCTTGCCAGAAGATGTCTTGGTCACAGAATCAACAACCATAGGACACAAGTTACACTCGGGCACTTTGGTGGTATAAGCAAATCTGTGTATCACGAATTTCTATGGAAAGACGTTCCTCCATATGAACATTTTTGAAAGCCACCTCAATGGGATCCTTTAAATCATTAAGTCATGTGAATCTTTCTACTCCTTTACCACTGGAGAACCCAGTCGTTGGCCCAGGCACCGGAAGAAGTAGCGTTCTGCAGGCCGGTGACCTTGAGGACCTTGGTGGTGAAGTTGTAGTTGAAACCGGACAGAGCCTGGCCGTTGAGCGTCACGTTTGAAGGTGCGTTCTGAACGCCGAGGACGGTGACGTTGGCGAGAGCGTTCTTCTCCTGCCACAAGCCGCGGGCTGAGGCGTACAGGCGGTTGTTCTCGGCGGTGAAGTCGACAAAGAGGGTCGAGTTCTGGATGATGCTCTCACCGTCGTCAATGTACAGGCTGCCCGTGGCAGTACCCTCGGCTGAGAGAGCAGTGATGACACTCCAAGAGCTGTTTCTGCTGGCAGTGGTGGTAAGAGCGGCCTCCTGCTGAGGCAAGACGCTGCCACCACGAATGTGAACATTGATGTGGCCAAGAGGGGCATTTAAGGTGATGTTGGCGCCAGGGGCAACGGAGACAGCGGTCTGATTGTACCAATCATACCAGACAGTGCCCTCCTTGATACCGGGGAAGACACCGTTCACAGTGGTAGCCAGAGGAATTAGAACAGGGGTGATGAGCAAGCTGGGTCCGAGCATAAATTGACGATTCGCAGCGATAAGGCTGGGATCATGAGGGAATTCCCAAGCCATGGCTCTCATAACAGTACTGCCAGTGGTGTGTGCCATGTGGAACAGGGTGTACATGTAAGGAAGAAGCGAGTAGCGAATGGCCATGGCACGCTTGCTAGCATCAATGACTGAGCCCCAAATGTAAGGCTCCTGAGAGTTATCGTCCAGGGTGTTGTGGTTGCGGTAGAAGGGGAAGAAAGCGCTCAGCTGCATCCAGCGATTGCAAAGCTCTTCATCTGAGTTTCCACTAAAACCACAGGTGTCGGCGCCGAACATAGGAATACCAAAGAGAGCCATATCGAGGGCTTGAGGAATGCTGAACAGCATAGACTCCCAGGTGGCGTAGTTGTCACCACCCCAGTGGCCAGCATACTGGCCAGCACCGGCGAATGTGCTACGTCCAATGATGAATGGACGCTTACCCCTGATGGTCTGGGTGAGAGCATTGTAAGTGGCATTCAAGATCTCAAGACCGAAGAGGTTGTGGACGTCGTACTCTTCGACACCATCAGAGTGAGTGGCGTTGGGGGCAACAGCGTGGACAGCCAAATCACCGAGCTGGTTGTTGATAACATAGGGAGGGTGATCGACGTTACGGACGCCAGCGGTAGGGGTAGTGCGGAGGTAGGGCTGGGTGGTGGTCGAGGTCATGGTGGCGGAGTTGGCAGCTACCTGGATGGCAGACTTGGAAGAGGCAATGGCGTACTCGGTGGAGTTGGTGACGTTGAAGCCCTCAGGGTAGTTATAGTCGACTGAGCCGGGCTCACCAGGAAGGTCGAAGGGAGGGTGAACAGGGTTCATATGCAGTTGACCAGTACCACAGCTGCCGACGCAGAAGGAGCTGACCTCCGACATGTCAATCCAGATACCGTCAACCTGGACGTTCTGGTACCAGTTCATGAGAGACTCGGTCCACCACTGAGAAGCATTTTCGGCGTGCCAATCGGGGAAAACAGTGAAGCCGGGCCAGACAGCACCGATGTACTCGGAGCCATCAGCATTCTTCATGAAAACGTCCAGCTCATGACCACGGCTGTAGACAGAGTAAGCATCAGTCTCGTTATCAGGGTTGGGGATGTAGATGGCCGAGTCGACGATAGTAACGTAGTGCTGGCCGTTAGCGTGGAGTCCGTCGATGAACTGCTTGCCCTGGTCGTAAGGGAAGGTGTTGGGGTCATTCTCAAAGTCGCGGTATTGGAACCTGAAGTGAAGACCTGATTAGCGTGATTCCTCGCAAGTATTGAGGTCTACAAAAACACTTACATGTAGTCGATATCGTTCCAGATAGTCTCCATAGGGATCTCAAACTTGGCGAAGTTGTCAACAACGTCCTGCATCATGGTCCAGTTCTTGTAACCCCAGCGACATTGGTGGTAACCGAAAGCCCAGTATTGCTGCATGGCAGGCAGACCGACTGCACCCAGCTGGTACTGCTTGGTGACTTCAGCCTGAGTAGGACCGTCAAAGAAGTAAAGGTCGATGCTTCCACCAAGGGCTCTCCAAGTAATGTTGCCATTCTGCATGAGAGCCTCCATGCCATGGGCATTTCTCAGGTAAACGCCATGGCTGTACGAGATATAGCTGGCGTTGGTGTCGGTGTCGGTGTCACCAGTCAAAAGAGACAAAGTGCCATTCACCGGGTCCTTTTCGTAGTATCTGGTGTCGACATACATCGGGTGGACACCGTAAAGATTGCGGTCAATGGGATTACCGTTGTCTGCGGCGTAGAAGGTAGTCGTGTAGTTGTCTCCAAGTCGGATTCCGTGGAGGTTCTCACCCATGCCGTAAAGATTGTAGTTTTCGGGTAGAGCAGAGACGAACTCGATGAACTGGTCCTCGTAGACAAGGACAGTGCCCTCGGTAGAGAAGATTACATCGCCAGTTGACTTTCTCAAGACAGCGAATGAGAAAGTGGGGTCGTTGGACCAAACGAACTGAAGATCAATGTCCTCGGTAGGTTCGTCAGGAACGCCTTGCTCGGGCTTGTACACTATGCCCGAAGGCAGAATGTAGTGGCTGGAGTTCTCAGCAGTGACGAAAGCAGGGGAAATGTTGACCGAAAGACGGTGGGAAGATTGGTAGGCGATGGTGATGTTGAGATCCTCAATGTCAGTGCCGTAGACGTTGCAGGACGCGCCGGCAAGAGACAAGCTGGCCGTGAAACCATGCTGAGTGTGCTCGACGTTGGAGGCTCTGTAGCCGGGGCAAACTGTCTGAGCAACCTTGGCCTCAGGATCCTCGATGTTGGGGAGCAAGTTTGCGCCTACATCGATGGCAGCAGGCAGAGTGTATTGCACAGAGTAACTATCAGAGGATTAGTGTTTGCTGTGATGGAAGGTCTCTGGACAACTCACGTAGTCGGTGTGCCATGCAGGAGAACCGTGCCAATCGAGGCAGAGGATGATACTGACGTGATCTGCGCCGAAGGAGTGTCGGACACGGCATTGTTAGGTGAAAAGTCAGAGGTGGTCATCTGAGCCATGACTGCCGTCGAGGCAGACAGAGCAAAGAGAGCAGGCCTCTTGAACGAAGGGAACATCATGTTGTCAATCGTCTCTAGGAGAAGAAGGAACGTGATGGTTGGAACTGGATGAGAATCGTGAGCAAGAAAACTTGGGAACATGGTGTGGGCTTTTATACAAACGACAACACTAATGCCGATGGTTAGTCCTCGCATAGTGGAAAACTTTCCCCGCAACACGACCACTTTCACACGACTTTCACACACTGATATTCAGGCACGACGCCGATCACTTGCTACTGTAGGCAGCCGAACATGCCGTTCTGCGACGAAGTGAAGCTAAAAGTCTAGCTATTCAGCTTTGACGTGAAGGAGATGAAGTCAAGTCACGTAGGAAGGCAGGAAACAGGTGAATCAGCATGAGAAAAAAGTAGCGCCGACGTCAATGCTCGAACTGGTGCCCCGCCATGTGGGTTACATATGGAGTGACCGTGGAGATCATCCCTCCCCAAGCTTTGCCCCACGGGCTTGCCGTCTTGTTCCATCTCTTGATCTTCATCCGAGTTGCCATCCGACTACTTGAAGACCTGCTGATCTCGGCAGCTCTGGAAACCGATTCGATGCTCTGCCGGTCCGAGAAGAAGTATCTACAACCATTCGAGTACTTCTCTATATCCATCGAGTCCTCAGCCTCGTCTGCAACGCCCTCGGCAACTACTCGACCTCGAAGCCACCAAGGCGAGCAAACAACAAGAACTACCTGTACACAAGCTTCTCCAAGCCTCCAAGCGAAACACAGACACAGCAAACACCATGACGCAGGTGCGACAACTCCTTCTCTCTTTCGCGACGAGCAGAATACGAGTGTGAATAAGGTTACAGATGGTCCGCCGAGCCCCGCTTGCTTGATCCCCCAGCCATCCGGGGTCCTCCATGTCCGGCCCGTTTTTCGGGCTTTTCTACCCGCTGGCTACCAAAGCTTATACTTATCCCTTCGCTACAATTCTCGCTGAGATTTTCGCAAAGATTCGAACACACACGAGAGGTGAGCAGGCGAACAAAGAGTTGATGGTGCCGATGTAACCGAGTGGTGAAGATGTTCTGCGGCCGAGTGATGTTCTCGGAGCGAGAGTGAATCGATTCGATAGGGCTCGAAGGTATCGGAAGAGGTCATCGGTAAGACGTTTGGGCGGCTGATCGGAGATCAGGGTGATGGCCTCGACCATGGTGGGAAACACTTTTTGTGACATTTCATCAGCACTATGGCGTTAAGTATGCTCTTCGATGGCTTTTTGAGTAGCCAGAATTATCCTCCGTACGCATTGCGATTTTGGCTGGCGTGCGACCCTATTTGGTGTCGTGGCGTCGATATAAAGCATTTCAATGGTCGAGTTCTGGAAAATGAGCTCCAGATGCCGCGTGTCAAGGTCACAACTTCCGATCATTTGTACATTTGAACGGAAAAAGAAAATAGAGTACAAAGAACACAAGGCGGAATATCGAAGTCATGCATAATTCAGATACGACAGAACAAAGAAAGAACGATCGAAATGTTCATCAAGTCATTGCAAATGTAAAGACGCCCTCGTAATTATTAACCTTCCCCATAGTATGTCCCTTGTTGCCCATCTCTTCTTCCTCTTTCAGCCTCTACGACCAAACCAACTTCTTCAGCGAGTATCCAAGGGACTCGAGATAGCCAGTACTTTTCTTGGCTTCAGCGACAGAAATGACGTCCTTCTGTTCAGCCTTCAGCTTGCGACCACCTTCATCTTCTGCGCCCTCGGCAGTGATCGTTTGCTTGTCAAGCGCCTTGTTGCTGAGTCTTTCAATCTCCTCGCAAATATGACGTACCATCTCCACCTCACTCATTTCGCCCTCAGCATTCTTTCCCTTAGACGCCGAGTTCCTGGGTGGTAGCGCCTTGAAGGCCAGTAGTCTGCTCTCAGCAGGTTTGACGTCTGTCTTCTTGCCATCCTTCTCCGCAGCGCTTGCTTCCTTCTCGTTGGCCAGACTGCGTGTGTTGGTGCGCACCATAGCAGGTGTTTGGGAGGAGTACTTGACGACAAAGCCGACATTCTTCTTTTCGTCCATGTGTGTGGGGCCGAGGGTGCTAGTGATGTAGGCGCCGTAGTTGATGCTTTCGAGATCCACGAGTTCGACACGCTCGAAGGAGCCGACCTTTTCGGTGTCCCAGTCGAAGCGGCAGAAGTACAGTGCGGTGTCGGTGAGGAGAACGATGCATTCCTCGAAGGGGAGAGAGCGGAGGGTGTTTGCCGAGGCAGGACAGGAGAGCGTCCAGCCCGAGACCATGTCTGCTGAGTCTTCAAGGACAATGCGAACGCAGGTCTCGATGGCGCTCTGGCGGATGCGACCCACATCGAGGGCGTAGTCTTGGTTCATCATGTCGGTTTCAAACTCTTCGAACACATGAGGGCCAGCGTTGCCGAGCCAGAAGTCCACGCAAGTTTGTAGGAAGTAGTCGCCGAAGATGTTGTTGTAATATCTGTTCAAGGTCAAGCTGAAATCGCTCAGAGCACCTTGCCAGTTTCGCTTGCGAGTGCGAGTGAAGTCTCCCTTGAGGGCAGCGGTACCTGCGTATTGACGAGAAATCGCATCGCCGTTGTCAGCCCACAGGTTGTTGAACCACGAAGTCTTAGGGTCAGTTTGAAGATTGATCGAGAGACCCATCTGTGCAAGCTGATCCTGGAGAGCGAGGCCAGCGGCGCCGGACTGAACAACGTTCGTTCGGTCCAAGCAATCCATGCAGTTCGTCCTCAGAACACCGGTCTGGGTGTTAATGAACTTGCCATCTTGCTGAACAGTCCATCCAAACGACTCCATAGACGGCCTTAGCGTGTCCATCAGAATTGAAACGTTTTCGAACTTCATGCCCTTGCAGACAGTGTGGAAATCGAACCAGTAGAACCCAACTTGCTTGCCAGAGACGCCACCGGAAGTGTTCAGACTGTTGGCGTGCTTCTCGTACGACTCTCCAATCTTTGCTTCTGTGCCATGCTTGTCGACCAGTGAAGCGCATTGGACTTCTCCGTAGCGCTCAAGCATATTGGAAAAGTGCTTCTTGAAGGCATCTTGGTTGGTTGCCTCGGAGCCATACTGGATAGGAATAGGCTTGAAGCTGTAAGGGCTTTGTGAGAAGAAAAGCGGGATGGATCCTCTGATCTGTAGGAAGGAGAAGACCTTGTCTTTAGAGTCCCACGATGGTGTGGCAAGGATCTGCTCGGTCTCAACATTGTTGGCGACATAGCCGTCATCGTCAATACCACGACGCAGATAGCGCAGTCCTGCACGCTTGACGGAGCGTCTGGAGATAAGAGTCAACAGCAGTTCCTTGGGCTGAGACTTGTCGTCGTTCGTATTTGCATCCTCTTTCTGTGCATCTTCCTGGACCTTGACGACCTCCGAGGCCTCCTGTTTGGAATCGACTATCTTGTTCTCTTCATTCTCGGCGGCATCTACGGTAAAAGCGCGCTGGCCAATAAAGCCCTGAATCACAGGAAGGGCGAGGTTATGCTGACCAGCCTCGATCAGTGGCTCGGCGAGATTGTGATTCCAGAAGTACTAGACATGTCAGCAGACGTTCGAGCTGAAGTATGTAACGAAGATGCTCACCAAAGGATCGAAACGCTTGTGAAGCGGAACAGAAGCAGAGGCTGACTCTTGTCGAGAAAGGCTGCGTGAAATGTCGTAATCGTAAGAAAAGTAAAAGCTTCGTGAGGTAAAATACAACTTTGTCGTCTTGAGGATTCTTGGGATGAGATTAGTAAGAGTGGTTTCGCCAGATGCGACAACCTCTGGCTTGGTGTCTGAATGCTCCTCCTCGGGAGAGGTCTGAGATTGTGTGTTGACAGGGGCGCTTTCCACTTCGTCCTTCTTGTCATCAGGCAGAGATTCTTCGGCTTGCTTCTTTTGCTCGGGGGTCAGAGATAGGTCGTCCTCGCTGGCGCTCATGCCTTGTTTGCGGATGCCGTCAGACTTCCAACCGCCCTTGGAGAACCAGCGCTGTGCGAAGCGACCATATTGACCCTTGTTCTTGATGACATCGGCGACCACGGTAGTAGCCTTGTTCACCGAGCCCTTAGGTACGTTCAGCGGCTCATCTGGTGAGCCTACCGACGCGTTGTCGTCCTGCTCATCGTCGGCGGTTGTACTGGTCGAGTCCTCCTCATCGTCGCTCGTGTCCAGAGACTCGGGCTTATTACTCTTCAGAGCCTGCTTTGCCTGCTGAATGGCATGTTGTGCTTCCGCCTGCGAGGCCAGAGGGATTAGAGCGACATCGGTGATGACGTATATGGGCTTTCCACGAATCTGAGCGATTTGCTCACGCTTGGAGATGGCGACGAGATATGAGGACGATGCGAGGTTCAGGAGACCTGAGGAGTGTTAGAAAAGGAATGACGGCTCGAATCGGGTAGCATGCATACCGAGAAGACCATGAGCTTCGAGTCCTTCGCCGGTCGAGTCGTCCGAGTCCTGGTGGAGCGAGGGGCTGATAGCATGCGTCTTGTAGTCGATCTTTACAGGAGGGGAGGAAGATTGTTGGTTTCGCTGCGAGAGAGGTTGGAGCAGCAGACCATCTGCGGCCGCGCAGCTGTTGTCTTCGTTAGCAAATCATGCCTGTGCTTGTACTCTCGAGGCCGGAGACTTGCATGAAGAGTTTGCGCACCAGACCAGGCATTGCTACAGCATTAGTTGCATCTGGCACTGTCTTGAAATCCGACTGTCTCATCCAATTGATCGACCCGTATGTTCGGATATGTCCCTCGGAGAAAACAATCTCGTCCCCAATGTTTTGCGACTCTGAAGCTTCAAAGTAATGACGTCTTTTGCAATGGCCTGATTTCTCTCTTTCGTTAATCTTGCTCCCTGTAGCAACGCGTCTTTCCAACTGCTGTATCGGTAGACGCCTAACTGTTACTCAAAGCAGCCTGGCCCGGTCAGAGATGTTTGTATAGAGATCGTGTGGAAAGTGTTGCGAAAAGTGTTGTCCTCCCGTCCATCGTTCGGGTCTCATGACCCCCGCCTTCGCGCCAATATGACCTCTGCCGTTTCTTGAACAACACGCCCGAGTACACAGTCGATGTCACTTGAGAGCCAAGAATATCGCGACTGACAACCAACGTGGAATTACCGCCGTGATTGCAATGAACAGGTAAATACAGCTCTGATCTGGCCGCTCTCGATTGCCCACCTCTCACGCCGGCTCCAGCTCAGCCGCTCGTCTTTCCTGCCGTCTGCGACCAAGGTCCATGATCCAACAAAGCATCAGACGAAATGTATCGTCAAGCAGTATCACCGATAGAATGCCAAAAGGCGCATGGGACAGTCACATGCACGTAACTTCTCCCGATTATCCTCTAGCCAAAACAGCCGCCTACAAACCATCTCTACACAGCTTAGACCACGCCATGGCTTTCGAAAAAACGATTGGTATAAACAATATCGTACTCGTCCAACCATCCATCTACGGAAATGACAACTCCTGTCTCCTAGACGCTCTCAAGGAAATTGGACCTGAACGCGGCCGAGGCGTCGTGGCGTTCGATCCCGACGACATTGCCTCCGATACATTGAAGCAATGGCATGCATTGGGCGTCCGAGGCGTAAGACTGAACTTCAAGTCCACAAACGAGCCCTTCGATCCAGAGGTTGTGAAGAAAACTTTACGCAAATATGCGGATATCGTAAAGCCGCTTGACTGGGTTGTCGAGCTCTTCATAGATCTTGAACAGCTCCGCTTCATCACTGATGTTGTACCTGAACTTGGCGTCAAGGTCTGTATTGCTCATTTCGGTGCTCCCGATATGAAGCGCTGGCCATCGTATCCCTCGGACGCATCAAATGTGCCTGGCATGCAGCATTTGACGACGCTTCTGTCGCAGGCTGACAACCTCTGGGTCAAGCTCTCGGCACATTACCGTTACGATATCGATGCCGAAAGTATGGCCGGATCAGAAGCCATCGCTAAGTTGTTGTTGAACACGGCAAAGGATAGGATGGTCTTTGCGTCCGACTGGCCACACACACGCTTTGAAGGCTTGGATGTTAAACCGTTCGTGTCCAAGTGTCTCGACTGGACCGAAGAGCTTGACGGCGCTAAAGATCTGGTATTCCGAGACAATGCGAAGCGCTTGTGGGATTGTGCATGAAGTTTTGATCGGGAGGCACATGAACCAATGATCGAAGGACACAGAGACTAATGATTAGAAGAGGTAGAGATTAATGATCATTTTCAGTCCAACATCAATCTCTCAGGTGCTTATAGGCCAGTCCCATGCTTGTATGAGGTGCTTTTGCGTAGACAGAGTATGTCGAGCATGAACTCTGTCGGTGTATCTCAAAATCTCAAGCAACTCTTCTTGCTCTGCGCGAGAGGTAAATCGATCTCCACACCATGATATACCCATGCATGTGGTGACCCATATGGCTGCTGTCTTGCAACCACCCTGGGCAATACCGCAGAGGGTTCTCGCGTGAGACCTTAGTTGATCCTATATCAAAATCAGCGGGTGCAAACAAATGGAAACAATCAGGAAGGACGAACGTCAACGGTATGCTCAAATGCCTTCCTTTGAAGCCCCAGTCTTGGTATGTTTGGGTCGTGAGCGACAAGTAGTATTTTCGACAGATGGTAGTGCTGAATGCCCTTAGCGATAGTATCACCGGCGTACCAGGTTTTTGTGAACGACGATCCCATCCCTGAAGGCTGCGACTGGAATATGGGATTGAAAGATCGAGGCTTGTGGGCCATCCAGGCTTCTCCGTAATCTCGAAGTGCTTGATAGGTTTGTTGATCGAGCGAGCCATTTTGAAAGCAATGGTTTATAACATCTGCGCAATGTACGATGATCCGGTTGGTCCAAGTGCAATCATCCGCTGCTGAGAATGATCGGTCCAGGTTACAATGCTCCAATACAGGCACAATCGGTCTTTGGTTGATGAAGGCGACGACCATCTCTTGGCGAAACCCTACCCACCAAGCTGCTTGTCGGAGACCACCTCGAGTGGCAAATCGCTCTTGTGCACTGATGAGAGCATGTATTGCGGGCAGATGGCTCTGTTGATCGTATCCGGAGAGTGAAACTGCATTCTATCAGCATTGAGGTATGATATCGTTGTTCCAGCACGTACTGTCCATCTCTTCCATGACTCTCAAGATCACTACTGCAGCCAGCACATAATCCTCGACAAGCGCATCAGGCTCGTTCAATACAGGTATCAGATGGTCCAGAGTTTCCTGGAAGTAGCACTCTGGGGTCGGATCGGTCATCTCTATCGTCTTAGATATATGCTTTGAGGCAACCGCAAAGATGGCTGTGAGTAGAATAGGCGACAAGAAAGCCATCCGTGGGACAAGTCGTCCAAAAATCTGCTCTTGACTGCACACATCGATGCTAGGTGCGAGATGCTCGATAAAGTGTTGCATCAGCCGGCCTTCGTGTGCGGACAATATAGGCGTTGTAGGTAAAGAGAAGGCCGCTTCCGGAGAGATGGTGGAGGTACGGCCTGTAGAAGGATCTCGGGGCGACCCAAAGGATCGGAAGTTGTGTGGTGACAAGGCATCGTTACGCTCTGACAATCGACTTTGATGAAGAGAGGTGTGGGATGACGAGGTCCCACCATCCAGCGCGAATTCGAATATGGGTGGTGATATGCCACTTGTTGACGTTGGGAAGGCCGTGTCAGCTATGGGCTCCGTAGCGAGATCTGTCGGAGCGCTATGTGAGCGCTCAGCTCTACACTCAGCAGCTGCCTCAACGAGCGTCTCAAAGCGTATTGTCGCCTGAGGTTGGTGAGGGTCTCCAGCGGGCTCAATAGGCTCTTCTGAAGCCTGTATGTAGTCTGTTGTTTGATCGTGATTCCCTGTAGGTGCCGTCCCAATGTTTGAAGTGGAAGCATGGTCAGATGTCTCTCCTATTAGCTGCGTCGGATCTTCTGTTTCCTCTTCGAAGTCCAGGACTTGCCCAGTTCCGAAGATTGTTGATTCATTCTCGTCAATGAACACTAGTGCCTTTTTGACTCGAAACCATGGCTGGTCGGCAGGAAACTGTGGTTGATGTTTGGATGGATTGGCGAGCCTCAAGAAGAAGTTAGTAACATGTTACATTTATCATTTGAAACAGTATATCAAGTTGTCCTCAACGAGCAGAATCGATTTTCGGCATCTCACCTTGCCTTCTTCTTCGGCTGCTCGGGGAGCTCGGCCCGGCTCACACAATCGACATCATCCTTGAGACACCGGGAGCATCTTGGCCTCTTGCGATCGCATCTCAGATGCCGTGAACGGCACTGTTGACTGTGGTGGTGAAAGCGGTCAGTACATCATGCGCGATACGAGGGGTTCGGGCGGCTGCCCAATGTAGGAAGAAACTCCTACCACGCAAGCCTTTCTCCGCCGTTCATTGCATCCCTCGGAGGTACTAGCAATATGTTACGCGTGAGTAATTCCCGTATGGTGACACCGAAAATGGAGCTCGCGGACTCTTTTTTGCAATCTCGCAACGAGAAGAAAATTGCAGGTCAGATGTCTTCGGGAAATGTCTTGCCTCTGTCTCGGAGGGAAAGTTGCTCATTTTGTCACAGGCATCGATTTGGGAAGGCCCCACAAACCCCGCTACTCCACACACTCGCACCCCCTCTTACCACTTCTGTTTTTATCTGCTATGCATCTCCACAGTTCTCAAGGACCGTAGTGGGCGTGGACGAGAGAGGTAAGAAATGCGCTGTAGGATCATATGGATGTAGTAGGTTATAAAGGATGGATCTGCCGGAGTGTTGAGGTAGACATCTTTCTCTCAGACCTCATACCCATTGTCCTTCGCTTGCACATCTCCCACGAAAACACATACACCCTGAACGTCAACATGGTTCAGAAGCTCAAGATTGCCGCTGCCGGCCTTGGTCGTATGGGCGCTCGCCACGCCATCAACTTCCTGCACCGCACTCCTCGCGCAGAGCTCGTAGCAGCTTTCACTCCTGACCCGAAAGAGCTCGCCTGGGCTAGAACCAACCTGGAGCCCCACGGAGTCACACTCTACACCGACTACGACGAGATGATCAAGCAAGAAGGCCTGCAAGCTGTAGTCATTGGAACTGCCACATCAGTTCACGCCGAGGAGGCCATCAAGGCCATGCACCAGGGCCTACACGTCCTCTGCGAGAAGCCTCTCTCCACCAGTATCCCTGTCGTGAGTTTTGTCTGAACACATATCCATTCCTGAGTACTGACCTTGTCCTAGTGTAAGCAAGTCCTGGACGAAGCACTCAAGCACCCTCACCTGAAGGTCATGTGTGGTTTCTCCCGTCGTTTCGACGAGTCTTACCGTGATGCATGGGAAAAGATGGACAGAGGCTTGATCGGTAGACCCACAATCATTCGCAGTCAAACATGCGACAAGCACGACCCCAGTGGCTTCTTCGTTGAGTACGCTGCCTGGTCTGGAGGTGTGTTTGTGGATATGTCTGTCCACGACATCGATCTCGCTCTTTGGTTCTTCGGCGACGACATCCAAGTCAAGAGTGTCTCAGCATACGGTGTACGAGCTGTTCAACCTGAGCTGGCCAAGTACAACGACTACGACAACGCCATGGGTATCGTCGAGTTCTGGAATGGTAGAGTGGCCAACTTCTACTGCTCGAGAATGATGGCTCATGGTCAAGAAGACGTGACTGAGATTATCGGCACGGAGGGAAAGCTGACTGTCAACGGCCTTGCTCAGAAGAATCACGTGCAATACTATGGCGCACAAGGTGTCACCAGAGAGATTCCTGCTCATTACTATGGCAGATTCGAACAGGCCTTCGTAGGGGAAGCCAACGAGTTTGCAGCTGCTTGTCTCGACAACACTGCGCTCCCCCTGAAGCTCCGTAACGCAGTCAAGGCAGTCGAGATTGGTGCTCTTCTACAAGAGGCTCTGGTAAAGGGTATTCAGATCCGTCTGAACGAGGCTGGACAACGCATCTCCGATGCCCCAGCAGCCAAGCTCTAATTAAGAGAGGTCGAATAAATGATAGAGTAATGAAGTACACCAGGCTATGAAATGTCAATGATACACTTGAAAGACCCACGTACCTTGGAGGAGTCGCGATAACAACGCTGTGCTATCGACCACTACAAGTCCGCGGTCTCCTCGAATTCATATCAAGGACACTACCTTCACGTTTCTTGGTGAATCAGATCGATTAACAATCAAACATAGCCCAAGACTCGGATGCATACTCCGACATGTGCCTGCCCGGACTCGTTGCTGTTGAGAGCGGGTTGAAGGCGTATGCAACATTTCGTAGGGACGGCTTGAGCACATCTCGGCGGTGTCTCCGCCGGGTTTGGCGCCGAGACTTCGGCCAGTACGCGTCCGTGATACTCAACGACAAGACCGCGGCACTGAGGTCTCTGCGTGTACTGAAAGTTACGCGGATCAACAAGGACCAAGAGATCTTGTGGTTGGCTTCCCAGATACCGGGATACCGCGCCAGCTTGACTGCTTGGCGATGGACCTGAAAGTCATGTACAAGATTCCATGAGCCAACTTCGACTCGTAAAGAGAACTGTTTCAGGTTCCGATGTGTTGCAGTTACATTCGACGGTTTCCCAGGGACTTCTAAAGTCTGAAATCCCGAGCCGCATGGGTATTGTAGCCAGCCGTTGTGCTCTTGGCGCAATAGAGTGGGAGTGGTATAGGAAACGGTTATGTGAAGGCTACCGGGAACAGACGGCATTTGGGAGTTTTGAGAACGTATTCCTGGCTTGGGCCATGGCGGTTGTCGTACCTATACGTCGCGGAAGAGCAGAGCTCATGACCCTCTTTGTCGAGAGGAACGGCGCAGAAGACAGGTCAACAGCAAATTTACACGGCCGTTAGATGTCTCAAGAAGATGTTCGTATCCATCTCACGAGATTCGAGCGAGTGGAAAAGCGACAACAAACTTGGAGACGTTCTCCAAGAACGAGCTCGGAGATCGATTTCGAGGTACCCCTTCATAACATTTCCCAAGTCTCTGCTGGACGATTCGAGAAGCCGGACATGAGCGATGCCATAAAACTTGAAACTCGTCGAGAAATCGCAGCAATTCTCTTTCGCGATTCGGAGTTAGCAGTAGCCGGAAAATAGGTGACTAGCGGCATGCGTTCTTGAGCAATTAGCGTCAGGCAAATTTCGTTAGCGGCGGACGGACTTTGGATGACAGCGGTTCGTCAGTGCAGAAATCAACTGGTAGTTCTTTGTTCTTCATCGACGACGACGAGCGCTTTTCAAGCCATCATGACTTTGGATGTGGACGGGAAGTTGTGAAGAGAGACGGCTATCCTAATTAACTGACCTCGTATATGTCATCGATCTATAGAAGCTATGATGCAGCTTAAACAAATCTCCACCTTCGTTAAAGTGATTGCGGGCACCTGGGGCTATGACACTTCACCTCGGTATTCGGCCGAGCGTTTGATGTTCCTCAGGCGTCTCGCGCATTGGCGAGAGGAGGTTGATGCCAACTAACAACATCGCTTATGGTTCAGAGGATTGCTGTCGGGATGTACAACACTTTTGACCAGGAGAAAAATCATCAAGACATGCTTCATTCAGCTCCCGATGACAGTCTGTGGGAGAATTTGAAGCGAGATGGGTTGCAGCATGGCTCAATCGGGGTGGGTAAGCTGGGGATGTGAGACGATCGATTCGGACGCGTGGTACTTCAGCAGGAGGGCAGGTTCAACGGTAGGGCAAAGCAGGGTGATAAGCAGCGAAACATGTGGTGTGATCAAGCTCAACGATATGGCTGATGCTTGTAAAGAAGCAAAGAAAGTCGAGCAGTTTGGGAGTTGAAGGATCGAAAGGAGAATGTGAGAGCTCGAGATGTACAGCGGAATTTGCGAATCCGGCAGGCGCGTGTTGTCTCTCAGCAGCAGGCAGGGGGTCTGTAGCCGAGGGTCAAGATAAATGCACACACGTATTGATCTTGGAGCGTCGGAGCGCATCTTGATTCTTGAGACTGCGGACTTGGAAGATTCTTGATTCTTGAACTTCTTCAAATCGGTGGAAGCGTGAGGCTGTTTGCAGCTATCGCAGGTTAGGTTCGTCCACGTGCTTGGCGCGTGCAACTGCCAATTGCATTCCTTGGACAGAGGCGGACAGAAGTCACAGCCAAATTAGGTTTTGGTTAATGGACGACGGGAGTGGGCGTGTTCGAGCGGCTTGGATCTTGGTATTTTCTGTCAGGGCAAGGATGCTGCGCTGCGCACGAAGCCACAATGCACGCTGCCATTCATCTGTCCTATTCGCTCGTCTATCCCGTTCCCTGAGAGCCGATCGCTCCGTCGTGTTTCCCTCGGTCGCCGTCCTTATTCCTTATCCTCTACCTTGCCATTAACATCAACATCAACAACAACAACAACCCCCAGAACATCTCGTCCTTGGTCGCTTGGCTCTCGCTTGCAACTTCAGAAAAGGAGCTTTTGACTTTTGTCGGATTCCACTGGTTGCTTGTTGCTTTTCTTCTGATCGGCAGATCAACCAGTCTGGCCCTCGTCGACTGCTGAGCCGCCGTGCCCCGAGTCGTCGCATACGAACATCTTTCGCTTACATCTCGGTCGTCGTCTTCGTCGTCGTCTGCATTCCTCTCGCTCCTTTCGGCTGCCGTCGGTCGCGTCCACTCCTTCATGTTCACGCCCCGCGCCGGCGACTTCTTTGGCCATCACGTCCGCTGCTGATAGCACCTCTCACCATGCGCATCCCCATCCGAGAGCAGCTCGCCGGCCTGATCCTGCTGGCCGCTGCCATCGGTCTGGCTGTTATTTCCATAGCGACATGGGTCAGTCCTGCCCGTCACCCAAGTAGCCACGCTCATCCACTGACGCATGCCACAGTATACCAGCCACAATTTCATTCTCGAGATTCGAACCACCAGACTTTCTCTAACCGCATCGCTCAAAGCAGCCCAGATTGCTTCCAACTTGGCCCTCATTCAGAACGGCGTTCAGCTCGTCTCTAGTCGCATTGTCATGCAAAATGCCCTGAGAAGATACAACCTGCAAAATAACAACACTGCTGCGAACTGGGCCTCCGCTCAAACCGACTTCGATGCTGCCGTCGCTGGTCCTGCCTCGGGAGCTGTTGGCCAGGCCCTCATGCTGCAAGGAAAAATCTTTCCACGCGATGCAGACGGCCCCAATGGCTACGCCTCTGTCCTCAACGCTACTGCCGAAGACATCGAGACCATCCTCCTGCCTTACAAAGCACCAAACGGAAGCGACGTTTACTTGAGCGACACAGACTACGGCTATCCTCCCGAGCTCTATCCCAACCTGACCTACTTCTCCGTTCCCGTCAACAGCACATACAGCGAGTCTCGCGCCATATACAATGGAGATGTGCTGCGATCGCCAAACTCGACCCTGCTTCTAGGCCCCTACCACATCAACGACACTTTCAGTCTGCTGTCTCTCACAATGCCTGTCATTAACAACACCTCCGCCATTGACGTTTTGGGTTGGTTGACCGTCGTATGCGATGCTAAACTCATTGGAAATGTGATATCCTCAGCCGAAGGTCTCGGTTCCACCGGTCTCACGTTAATTGTTGGTCCTACAAACACTACAAATCACTTCCCAAGTGGTTTAATCTACGATTCAGCTGGAGCTGGCACCGTAGATCCGGCCGACGTTGAAGGTCGCTTCGTCTGGTCTCTACCTTCACAGCATTCGGACCGCCATCCTGGATTCTCTGGAACAGTCAACCCTCCTCCTTTCCGTTTGACAAGGTATCCCGCAGTCGCCACCGCTCTCACTCAGAATCAACACTCGATCGGCAATGCCGGGGGTGATATCAGCACCCACGACGAAGCCGGAAAAGGAGTATCCGTAGGTTTCGCTATTCCGGACACACAAATGGTCGATTGGGTTGTGATAGTCGAACAAGACAAGCGAGAAGTCTGGCAGCCTATCCGTCACCTGCGCAAAGTCCTTTTAACCTGCATTTTCTCCGTTCTTGGCGGTGTCATACTCTTCGCTTGGCCCCTAGCCCACTTTGCGAGCGCTCCCATCCGTAGACTTAGGGAGGCTACGCGCAGGTCGGTTTTGCCAATGGGTTACTCGGAAAGCAACTACAGTCGCGACTCTCACGACATGTTCAACAACGTTGATGGAAACGGGAGCAACGACGAACACACTGACGCAGTACTAGCTCGCAAGGAGGGTTTCTTTGCTACCGTGAGCAGCTGGAACACGAAAAACAAGCTATCCAAGCAGGAACGTAAAGACGAAAAAAGAAGGCGTCAGTTCCACATCCCCGGCAAGGTCAAGGAACGTAAGACTTGCGTCCAAGACGAGTTGACCGATCTTACTCGGACGTTCAACGAGATGTCGGATGAGCTTATGATGCAATACGAACGCTTGGAAGAAAGAGTGAAGCAACGCACCGCAGAACTCGAACTCAGCAAGAAGGCAGCCGAGGCTGCCAACGAGAGCAAAACACTCTTCATTGCCAACATCTCGCACGAGCTCAAAACTCCGCTCAATGGTATTCTTGGCATGTGTGCTGTTTGCATGCAAGAGGAAGACCCAACAAAGCTGAAGAGGTCTCTCGGTATCATTTACAAGAGTGGTGATCTCCTTCTTAATCTTCTCACCGATCTACTCACCTTCAGCAAGAATCAGGTTGGTCAACAACTTAGCCTCGATTCCAAGGAGTTCCGACTGCGCGAAGTCAGCTCTCAGGTCCTGGCTATCTTCGAAAAACAGGCCAGGGAAGGACAGATTACTCTGCGCGTTGATTTCCAAGGTGCAGAAGCAACCAACGGTATAATTTTCGCTTCCGACGAGGAACGTACTCAGTTTGGGCCTGCTGGTACGGGACGTGTGAAGGACATGATTTTATGGGGCGATGTTCACCGTATCCTACAGGTGGTCATCAACCTTGTTTCAAACAGCTTGAAATTCACCCCTGCTGGTGGATCTGTTGTCCTTACCGTTCGCTGCACTGGCGAAGCCGCAGAGGTTAACAGTCGTAAGACGTCTCTTCAGTCTAGGAGCTCTAAGCCGATCTCCAGTAGGCACAAGAACTCTGATGCGTCAATCGCTGGACCGTTCGGGGCTAGGACCTCCGCAACTGCCAACGAAATCAACCCGTATCGCGAGAGATCTGATGCCTACGCCCACATTCTTGCTTCTGAACGACCAGCATCCCCACCTCCAGGACGTACTCTTCTATTCGAATTCGAAGTAACGGATACTGGACCGGGTATCGCGGAGCACCTCCAGCAACGTATTTTTGAACCATTCGTACAAGGCGATCTCGCACTCAGCAAGAAGTTCGGAGGTACAGGTCTTGGCTTGAGTATTTGTTCACAGCTCGCCACCCTCATGAAAGGTACAATCGAGTTGGACAGCGAGCTGGGACGTGGCAGCACATTCACCATGCGGATACCGCTCCGCCACGTGGTGACACGATCTGACAGCACCGCAAGTTCAGTCGTTGGTAATAACAGCAACGACGTTGGATTTGAAGGGACCCGATCACCACAACGTGTCAGCCAACTTATCACCGACGATGCGCAATCGCACCGATCAGGTCATTCGCACGTTAGCAGCGGCCAATCACCGACCATTGCTCAGGCACAAATTCAGGCACCTGTTGCACAAAACCAACCGCGAGATGCGCAGCCTCGCTTAGTTGGTCTCAGCCAACCATATTTCTCATCTAATCAAGCCATGGAATCACCAGGATCTCAAGCAGCAGCCATGGAAAAAATCACGAACGACGCCACGGGCACTAGCAAGATCAGGGTGCTCGTCGCTGAGGATAACGCTGTGAATCGCGAGGTGGTGCTTCGAATGCTCAAACTGGAGGACATTTACGACGTGACGGTAGCGAAAGACGGACAGGAAGCTTTGGACTTCGTCAAGGAAACCATGAACGCTGGCAGACCAGCTTACAACCTGATTTTCATGGATGTCCAAATGCCCAATCTAGACGGTATCCAGTCAACAAAACTCATTCGTGAGATGGGTTATGACGCTCCGATTGTTGCTCTCACTGCTTTCGCAGAAGAGAGTAATGTCAAGGACTGTCTCGATTCAGGCATGAATTACTTCCTTAGCAAACCCATCAGACGACCAGCACTCAAGAAGGTGCTCAAGGAGTACTGTCCTCCAATTATTGAGGTTGACGAGGAGGTCAGCCCCATGGCGGAAAAGCCTCAACCTAAACCAATGTCGAAGCCTGCACCACCGCAGATTCAGGAGCCTCTAACGAGGACTCAATCACCTCCGCCGAGACCTATGTCACCAGCCATATCGGTACACTCCATTGGCAACACCAAAAACAGGACCACTATCGTGAACCAAAACTCGAGGCCCAACTCTCTGGATCTTCCCGCACAACGTTTCTCCGGCGAGAACTAGGTCACCTCCATTTTCTTCATTTCAGAACTTTTTCTTTTCGAGGCATTTAGCATTGAGCATGGTGTTGGCAGGCGTTTTGTTCGAAAAAGCAACATATGGACGGCATCGAGTGTGGGAATATGATCAGCCGTCCCTTTGGGTTTCTAGGTTTTGTGACGAGTGTGACGAACGATGGGATCTCTCTATCTTCTTTTTCCCTCAGACTACTCTTTTTCTTTTTCAATGGGAAGGCAAGGACTATCTTCTTCTTTTCTATCTCCTTGCTTCCTGGACCAGACAGCTTTGAGATTGTAATTGCGACAGATGTGTATCAGAACATTTTTATCTCTTCCTTCGCTCCTTCTCCTTATTTTCCCCGCCGATCGCAGGACTCCAAACAAATGACTCGAGCGACGAGTCATGATGAAAACATCGGGTACAGGTGGCCTTGATGTCAGGCAATACTCCACATGCTCACTCCGAAGTACTGTACCATTCTCGTATCCTTCATCATCGTCTATTTCACCCTGCTCGATATCACATACTCGAAGAGTGGCAATGATGTTGCGTGCAACGTTGACCTCATTTCTGTATCTCTTGATTTGTCTCTGCGCGTCTACTCATGCGAGCCGTCTGGTTACGAAAGAGTCGCCAGAGTATGGTGTTGGGTTCCATCTCACTCTTGACTATGCGTGAGTACTTTGCCATTCTCATCACATATGGAGATATCAAACTGACCTATCTTTCTGTACAGCACAGCGAGTATACTCTACGCCAACGGCACTGCAATCGACGCAGCCAAAATCGAAGGAGATACGTTATACAAACAAGCCATGAGACAAGTTATTCAAGACAAAGAATCTTCGACCTCACTTGCCGAGATACATCTGCCAGATGAGCAATCTATCACCGCAACAGACATCAACGCAACAGCAGTGTTTCTACCAATCCTGCAATTCCTAAAACTCGAGGCGAACAAACACATCAACACCTCTCTAATGGAAATTTACGTTACCATTTCCTCACCTCTGGACGACTCGGCCCTCTTCGCTCTACACTCGGCAAGTCAAGCTCTAGGCGTAGGACCTATCCCCTTGAGTATCCCAGCATGGCAATCTGCCCTCCGCGGCTGGAATATAACTTCCCACTGTCCTTCTTACAAGACATGGCCTGAACCGGCCTCAGAGCTGGATGATCCGGAACAATTAGTGTTGATTGTGGAGTATACGCGAGCGGGGTTGATAGCGGTGTTGGCGATGGAGGAATGCGGGTTTTCGATGGAGGAAAGGGAGATCAGGAATTTTACTCTAGGTTCTGCGGTGGATTGGGAAGGCAAGAGTGATGATTTGGAAGTTGCGATCAGGGAGGTTACAAAGCCGCCTTTCGCTACGGGTTCGTCGTTGTGGCGGTATGGTCCTGGAGGTGAGGATGTCAGAACAAGAGATGATATTGCAGAGGTCGTGGTGATAGGAGAAAGTGCGAATGATGAGGTGTTATCAAAGGCACTGGAAAGCGTGTTCGGAGAGCACTGGCAGTCGTTGGAGCAAAGACATGACGAGAGAGCTGCAAATGTGGATCCGATATTCGTTGCGGCGAGGGGAGCAGCTACAAGGGCTTTTGAAGATTTGGAGTGGTTGACCAATGATGATTGGGTCGATGTAATGGACCTTGCTAAGGAAAGTGGCGAGTTACGTACGTGTAAAGGGAGCGAATAGCAATGAATCTTCTTGGCCTCTCCGTGTACGTTCTGACTGCCTGATCAGCTATCAAAACGCAAGGTTTCTTATCGATCCGGGTGGGTCTCCACTGAGAATCGCTACTGGGGGATGCAGGACGTTAAAGACATGTAGGACGTGATTGTGGACCACAGAAGTTGCGGCAAGATTGAGAAGGTCAGAGAAACAGCATCTGAATGGCGAAGAAGAGTCTATGTATATATACAGCCAACAGCAAACGACCAAAAGTCCGAAAAAGTCCTGAATAGTGAGGAGGTATCATAAAGGAAAACAAGGCGTGACCGTCACAGAAGGAAAAAGGAAGGAAAACAGAAGCTCATACAGTCTCGCTCACCGTCCTGACCTGATAGGACGTGTGAACCATGATCCCCTCCTGACTTGGCTTGTAATGTGCATCTTCGTCAATGATATGATCCATACTCGCCGAGTCAGGCGCGACGTCATTGCTAGAAACCAGTGTCTTGTTTTTCGTGCCGCGACCTTGTAACATTTCGATGAAATTGGGAAGGTTGCTGGCTTCAGATCCCAAGCGTGTGGATTTTCCGAGTGTGGTGTCGGTGGCGTAAGAGGCACTGCCGTGGGAATTTGAGTGTGAATGTTTGCTGTCTCCCCAGCTTTTGCTCCAGCTTCGTGTCCAAGATTTGCTCCAGCTCTTTTCGCTGGTAATCGTTTTGACGATTTTGATCTGACGGTCTATGAAGGTGCGGAGAGTAGGACCACATGCGCAGATCATACAGACGGTGAGTTCGAGTTGTCTGGTAGGTCATGGTCAGTACGGTCGCTGGGCTGTGCTTTAAGACGAAGACACTTACGTCCAGATGACTATGTTCCAGAGGGTGTAGGTAATATCCCTGTCGGTTGCGCCATGGTTGAGCCAGTCGACAAGCACTTTTAACCTGGCGATACTTGTAACGCAGGGTAATGATCCAAGGGCGAAGAGAGAGGTGAGAAGGTATTTCTGGTCGTTCTTCAGAGCAAGGCTCCAGATGATCGGCATGGGCATAAGCAAGATCCACCAAGTGCTGATACTGTTCATGACGGTATAGGCGATGTATAGCGCTGTGCGGTTGATACACTTGTGCTCCGACACGGAAACATCCCTGCTCAATATCAGTAATGTCCAGGTATAAGAGATAAGATGTCATACCATGCTGCCGAGATTGGTGAGCAGGAAAAGATCGACGCGAAGATGAACATCACGCTGTAAGCATTGACAAAGCAAAGGGCACACCACCATTGAATGCGGAAGTTTTGAATGGGGAAGAGGCGGCGGTACAGCATGAGTACAGACAGCTTCATGGTGAGCATACATGCTGAGTAGAGCACGGCTACTGTAAGCCAGGCGCGAAGGAAGCTGGGTGAATAGCTTTCCAGCGGGACGTCCCAGAGGTGCTTTCCCAGACCTAGTGATACCATCCATTGGAAGACACCCATGATGGCCAAGAATGATGCTGTAGCAAAAAGGATGAGTGCTAACACCCCGGAGTCAGTGGGTGTTGATGACGAAGGATGGAAGCATGTTCTTACAGTCATCGTGACCAAATGATCTATTAAAAAATACTCGAGTAATCAAGCGAATGATTACTACAATCATGAAGAGGACTATGCAGACAATATTGGTGATTGTGATGCGATATCCAACACCATCAGGGTTAATCAGATTGCTGACTCGGCCAGCCGGGGCCTGTATTGCTGGTGTTAGACTCGGGGCCATCGTTTTATTCGAATGGCAACAGAGTCAAGTTGATTTGCATTACTCTTTGACAGAGAAATGGTAGTTCAAACGAGGGACATCACCCCATAAGTGTGACAGAAAGAGGGTCGGGATTATGAACAAAGAGAATGAGGGCAGTAGCCTCCTCTTCTGCTCTCGAAGGGCCCCAACATTCCACACCACGCGTCATTAGTTCTTCTTTGATGCCGTGCGACCTAGCTTAATCTTCTTTGTCAATGAAAGATCCTCCCATTGGTAAGGCGAGCCAATGCATGCGGTTTTTGCATGGCTTTAGCTGGCATGTGGCCGGAGGTGTGTGGGTGTCGATCTTTGCTATTGGCAAAACTGCACCATCTCTCCACTCGGCTGCATCCCCGTTAATAACCATAGATGGCCAAGCTACGATTAGCGCCGTCGCGGGCCGGTGCGTATTAGATGATTGACGACTTGTCTACTGTGGAATTGTGATTGAAGCTTGCATGTGCATGACTTCAGGCACTCTGAAGATTCGAAAGTACTCTGTAGCGATGAGGACTGGGCCCGGAACCGGGATTGAGAGCGACACGATCTTGATGACCCCTGATCTAACATGTGGCGTAGTATTTCTTTTGGAGATGAGGCGTGGTAGGTTGAGCGGCTATTGGGTCTTCCAGGTAGTCGGCGCCCAAGCTGACATTCTTCAAGACTGCCACGTTGTTTTCCATTCTTTCACCAGTGATCACGACTTGAGATAGCCGTTGAGAGAAATGTCAGCTCCAAGCTCGAGCGACTGAAACGTTCGAGTCTCGGCTGTTGGTCGCACAAGTAATCGTGCGAACTGTTCTCGAGTATAGACAGGCACGACCGTTGAGTGCCCTTCCCTTATTCACCTGTTACTTGCATGATGTGCATGAGGCCACGAGGGCGCCGTCTATTTTCTTCCGACCTCCGCCCGCCGCGCGAACCCCGCCTTTGGAACGACTACCTTAGTCGCACCTTCGTATGCGGATGCAGGTCGGGTCAGGCACTTTGTTGTCAAGTCTCAATGTTGCTGGCGCCGTGGCTATTGGATGCTGGCTCTGAGGCTTCGATTTTGCGCTTCACGTTATGTTGTCGCTCGACGACGAGACGTCTGGTAGATCTCGAGTTGTCGAACATGTCAGTTACATGCAGGGAACCGACCCCTCGAACGGAAGGCCGCATCGACGTAGACGAGTCATTTCCTTCTCAAAAAGGTGACGTGCAGCAAAGGTGTCAAAAAGCTTGGGCGCTGTCAAATCAAAAGTGGATCTTCAGAGCCCGGGAGAACGACATCGCCCTAAATTAGGGGCTCATCAAGAATTTCGTCCTCCTCATCAAACAAACTCTTTTTCTAAGAATCATCTCACGTTCTGCATGCATGAAGTTAGCCGGCTTGTTGCTCTCGGTTGCGCCGTCAGCAAGAAACCTGAGCATGCAGAGAAGATCGAGACTTCCACGTTACACGAAACTGCATTCTACCTGAAGCCGCTTCTGCATGAGGAACCATTGATTGATATGCAACTCTTGCATATATGTGCTGTTCAATAGCTGCAATATGCCGCCTCCACTGCCGTCAGCCGTCGAGGACAGAGGCTTTTCAAGTTCCTTCAACACTCATGCTGCTGCTATCCGCTCTCTACCAGTCATGTCTACAACCTTGGTTTCACCGCTTTATCCTCCTTCAGTACCGCAAGCGAGTCTTTTAATTTTGTCATCGCCTGCAACAACACTCTCTCTTGCCTGCACTGGGAAATGACCTGCACACACAACGTGCCGCCGAGGAAAACACTACGATCACCATCCCAGAGCTTGCGATTATACTTCTCCCAACCATTCGGTGCCGCCGACTGATCGGAAAGATTGCCATTGAGATCCGAGACTCGGACTGGACGGATAGGCAGTGTTGCCGCTGGATAGTTGAGTAAGTTGAACGATGAAGTATATGAGACGGTATTCCAGGAATCTACTGCGGGCGTAGGATGAGGCGCGATCGGACAGATGAAGACATCCAGCTTCCTGGCGCTTCCTGTGTCATCCTTCCAATAACCACCACCTGATCTCCAAATGTCCAGGAAGCGTGTTTGCAGTGCGTTTCGTCGTGCTTGAAGATCTCGTATCTTCTCCGCCGTGAGATTTGCCTTACGGCGCAGGCGCTTACTGAGCCACGGTGAAATCGGTTCAGAGGTCGCTTCCATGAGGTCGAATGCAGTGTTTGCGCCGTCGACTCCAAACAACCCGTTGGCGATAGTTTGGCATTGTGAGAGCAAAGAGGTGATGTCCAGTTCTATGACTTCGATAGCAGCATTTCTCTTCAACGTGTTGGAGATTTCTTCCATGACTGCTTGGATAGGTGGAAGTGGCGTCGTGATGCCGTCAGTCTTTACAATGCCTACTCTCAACCTTCTCATGTGGTCGGAGAGTGATGGTGTCCTGAGAGCACTGCGTACAATCTGTTGCTCCCAAGTCTGAGGAATGCACTCGGGGTCGAATACCCACGGCTCCTGATCTCCGATGGCTTTGAAGAACAATTCGCAATCTCTCACAGTGTGAGCAATCGGGCCAGCAACAGATCTGATCCCAAGAGCTTCCGTGCCCGGCAAGCTACCGTTCTCTTGTCCGCTATAAGGTATGCGCCCATGGCTAGGCTTGACGCCCACAAGTCCATTGCACATAGCCGGTATGCGAATGCTTCCTCCCACGTCTGTGCCCACTCCCAGCACACTACCGCGCATTGCGACAAGTGCACCTTCTCCACCTGAACTACCGCCAGCAGTGAGTTTCAAGTTTGCAGGATTTAGCACACGGCCGAAGACGTTGTTGTGCGAGTCCAACGCTTGGAGCGTAAGTGGGATGTTGGTCTTGCAGTGGATAACAGCTCCAGCTTGAAGCAACATTTCCACCAATGCCGAATTGGTCTCTGCGGGCTTGAAGCATAGTGACGCATAACCGATGGACGCATCTTTGCCCACAATCTTGAAGGAGTCTTTGACAGATATGGGTAGGCCGTGTAGAGGTCCAATGGGTTTGCCCGTCCGCTCGAGGTGTTCATCCAGCTGTTTTGCCCTGACGATAGCTTCTCCGAACATGATCTCGGTAAGACAGCTGGTCTAGATTCTCATTAGTGCCTCCAGTGAAACACCTTGGTCCGACTGACTAACCAATTGTTGAGCAATTGCCGCTCGCTTGCAGAATGCAGTGACAACATCGACGCTCTTCAATCTTCTCGCTGCAAGTTCTTTGACCAAAGTTGTAGCATCATGATTCTCTGTAATCTGAATCTCTTGGTCGCTCAGAAGACCGCATTCTCGAGGTACGGCTAGTACATCATTGCGGTTGGCTGTTGGCCGAGTCTTGGGCGTCCAGTCTTTGGGGATCAGGTTCGATTGCTCCTGCTTCTTTCGTCGAGCAATCGACTGCCACACAGCTTCACTTTGCGACATTTTGATTCGGCAGTGAGGATATTTAACAATATTGGTTGTTTGAAATCCTATTTGTAATGTTCATAGGGAGGATATGTTCAGAACTTCAGTGGAGACGTGCGGGGAGTAGCGGAGGTGCCGAGGCTGGAGTCTGGTCAAGTGTGCAACCCTGGTTTGATCCTGTCGATGCCTCTTTGCCTTATCAATGCCATTCAAAGATTAACAAATCATTCAAATGGAGTTTCGTTGTGTACAGTTGTCTCTCACGCTCATAATCAGGTGAACATGATGGCGTCAATCCGGCAGTCCGTCTTGGTCTCGAAGTTCGTCAGCTCTCGGTTTCTCGGCACCATCTCTTTGCCAACTGCATCAGAACAAAGACCAGAAGACAATTCGGACCAACGACAGCACAACTGCAGCTATCTGGTTTTTGACTTACAAGCATCACCAAGATGACTCTCGCGGAAGATGTTAACACGATATCTACCTTTCTCTCCCACGACCAGATTCAGCTCGACCCAGCTTCAAGCACGCCCCAACACTATGATTACATTGTGCTTTGCGTCAGTGCCATCTTCCACTGCGCCGAAACATTCTTCAGCACCCTACAAAAACATGGCTCAGCTCTAACCTCCACCGTGGTCCTCTGCGGCGGCATCGGACACTCAACTCCACATTTGTACACTGCAGTGGCCAGAAATGCCCGCTATGCCGACCTATCCGAGCAGATCAATGGCCTACCGGAAGCCCAAGTCATGGAAAAGATCTTCGACCATCGCTTTGACGGAAGCAGAGTGAGAGAGTCCGGTGTGAGAGTGTTGATCGAGGATCAAAGCACCAATTGCGGTGCCAATGCCACGGAGACTAGAAAGTTGCTACAGAAGCGTGGATTACTGGTGTCTGGAAGTAATGTCCTGATTATTCAAGATCCCACCATGAGCTTGAGGACGAAAGTGTCCTTTGAGAAAGCATTTGGACTGGACAATGTGGCGTTTGAGGCCTGTCCCACCTTTGTACCCTCAGTCATCGAGAAAGATGGCAGATTGAGTTTCGACGAGAGCGAAGGTGTCAAAGAGGACGACCTGTGGAATATGGACAGATTCTTGGGCCTCATCTTGGGCGAGGTAGTCAGACTGAGAGATGACGAGAACGGCTACGGACCAAGGGGCAAAGGATTCATTGGACATGTTGATGTACCAGACGCAGCACTCGATGCATACAAAAGGCTTGAAAAGGTCGTCCAGGCGAACAGGTAAAGAGAAAAGCTTTCTCTTCTCGCTCTCGCTGGCCAATAAACATGAAGAACATCCTACATTTTCAAAACATGTTGGCGACCTCGCATCTACAAGTGATAGTGAGATCGTGCGGTTTCTTTACAGCTACGCCCGTGTTCGCTGTATGCTAGAGATAAAACAGATGTTGAGAGCATCAAAGTTGTACTCGTAAGTGCGTGATCGGCGGTGTCAAGGATGCACGACATATGCATTATGCACATGAACGTCAGCAAGTGTCGATATCCATACAGAGACTTTGACGCCGTATCACGTCGAGCTCAGCATCGAGTGCTGTCTTCGACCTCATACTCAAAAGAGGCACGGAAGGAGCTATCCCACAAAAGCGAGCAGTCAGTATTTGGCAAATGCCCAGCATTTCCAGACGGGCATTGCTGCCGAGCCTCGGCTTGTTTTTGCGCGCCCCTCTCGAACGTCACACAAGCCACGTCCTACACGGGAAATGCTATGGGAAAGATAGAGCTTCCCTCGGTCATCAAATGCCGTTGCCATGGGGCGCGCGCCAGGCGATTTTCTAGATGTCGGGGTAGACTCGAGGTAGGTCTGCTAACTGTCAAGTCTCTCATTGCTGCTCATCCCAATTTCCTCTTTCTACTACTTCAACACCTTCCGTGACAGGCGTGTACATAGTACTATCTTGCTTACCTAGTGCCAATTGAGTTCACATATCAGATAGCAATGGCTGGTATGTTCCTCTTCGAGCTACGGAGTTGTCGAGTCCTACTGACGACTACCCACAGCACTACCTTTGACGCTCGCAGCTCCAGCAGCAGTAGCATCTCTCGCCTACCTACGAGCCAAGACCAGTTTCCCCAATGACTACGCCATCCTCAAGGCGACTGTATGCGGGGCCCTCTATGTCAGGAACTGCGTCAAGAACGACCGCGTAAACCTCTTCTACGAACTCGAAAAACACGCCCTCGATCCAAAGACACGCGACCACTCTTTCCTCGCCATCCCACCACACATTCCAAAAGACGTTGCGACACCAGCAGATCTCAAGGGTTTACAAGCAACAGAATGGAGTTACAAGCAAGTCTATGAGACGGTCTTGAAGTTTGCCGCATGGCTGAAGCAAGAGCATGGAGTCAAGAAGGGCGATATGGTCGCCATTGACTATACGAACAAGACTCAATTCGTGTGCTTGTGGTTCGCACTGTTCAGCTTGGGAGCAAAAGCTGCCTTCATCAACACAAACCTGAAGGGCAAGGCCTTGTTGCATTGTGTCAAGGCTTGCAAGGCGAAGTTGTTGATTGTGGATCCTGCTATTGAGGATGCACTCACAGACGAGGTTCGACAAGAGCTTGCGAACTCGGTGCAAGCTGTTGTCCTAGACGACGTGACTGAGGGCAGAATTGTTGCAACCGCAGGGCTGCGAGTGCCCGATGAGGAAAGAGGTGGTGACAAGATCAGTGATACAGCAGTGCTCATCTTCACCTCTGGAACCACTGGCTTGCCCAAACCTGCTGTCGTACCTTGGAAGAAGTTCCTACTGTCTGGCAGAACAGTGAGCAACTGGCTCGGTGTCAAATCGACGGATCGATACTACACGGTGAGTTGCCCATCTCTCTCTGATACTCGAGCAAGGCTAACAAGAATTCCAGGCAATGCCCCTCTACCACAGTTCAGCAAGTATCCTCAACATCTCAGTCGTCCTTCACGCCGGTGCAACAACAATCTTATCTCACCACTTCTCTCCCAAGACCTTCTTCGCTTCGGCCACAGCCTCAAAAGCGACAATGATGCAATACATCGGCGAGATGTGCCGCTACCTCCTCAGCACTCCGCCCTCTCCTTTCGACAAGTCACACACCATCCGCATGGCCTTCGGAAACGGCCTTCGCCCGGACGTATGGCAGAAATTCAAGGAACGCTTCAACATCCTCGAAATCGCCGAGTTCTACTCAGCCACCGAAGCAGTCGGCGGCAGTTTCATAAAGAGCAAGAACAACTTCGGTCTCGGTGCCGTGGGAAGAGCGGGAACAACTCTACAAACACTCATGGGCTCACAAACCGCTATCGTCAAACACGATGTCGAAACCGGAGAACCCTACCGCAACTCTTCCAACCTCTGCGAAAGAGTGAACCCGGGAGAATCAGGGGAGTACATCAACGCTCTCGATCCAAACAACATCAGCGACAAATATGTAGGCTACTACGGCAACCAAAAAGCAAGCGACTCGAAAATCCTGCGGGACGTATTCAAAGCTGGCGACGCATGGTACAGATCCGGCGACCTGTTGCGAAAAGACACACAAGGCCGTCTCTTCTTCGTCGATAGAATCGGCGACACTTACCGCTGGAAGAGCGAAAACGTCAGCACAAACGAAGTCGCCGAAGCTCTATCCACCTCCCCTCACATCGAAGAAATTAACGTCTACGGCGTCGCCTTGCCAAACCACGACGGACGAGCAGGCTGTGCGGCAGTAATGCTGAAATCCGCACCCTCCTCTCAAGTCCTCAAGGAAATAGCCGCACACGCTAGAGAAAAGATGCCGAAATTCGCGATCCCTTTGTTCTTGCGAGTGGTTAGGGAGTTTGAAGTCACGGGCACTGCTAAGTATACTAAACATGGGTTGAGAGAGCAAGGTGTTGATCCTGGTAAGGTTGGAGAGGATGGATTGTTTTGGTTGCCTGTGGGTGCCGAGGCTTATACGGAGTTTAGGAAGAGGGACTGGGATGGTGTTGTGGGTGGTGGTGTTAAGCTTTGAGTGTGAAGCGTCTACGAGAGCTACGTTCGATATATATATGTACTGGAGATGAAGAAGTTGTAGACAGGTTTCTCTGCTCGTTCCCTCTTCTCAAAGCTAACGTGAGCTTCCCTCGTTTTGACGACGATGGATTCGTCACTATCGAAGCAGCGGTGATCGGGGACGTCGCAGTGGCTAGAGTCAACCATGAAAGGCTTTTGGGTATCTGAGGGTAGCAGGCTCCAGATCGATCTCTTTGCCGGAGGTCTGTGTCCAGAGCTATGCCAATGAACCATTGTACCGCTGGAAAGAGTATTGTGCATTTCTCCCGCTGTGAATATTCCTAGATTCGAATCAGGAAGCAAGGTTAGAAGTCACCACGAAGCTGCCGAGTATGCCATTCGTCGGTGCCTTCCTTTGATCTCCCGATCAAGTCCCCCATCTACCCTCCAAAAACCCTCTCAAGACCAGCAGCCCCTTCCCTAATCTCCTCACAAACCACTCTCGCCTGTTCTTTAACCGTCTCCCCAAAAGCCCGCTCAACCTGCCCTCCAATCTCAGCCTTGATCTTCTTGAACCCCATATCTTCAACTTTGTCCACGGCCTTTCGTTTCCACATATCGTGGAAGGCAATTTTGCGGTTCTTGCTCCAGAGTTGGGAGAGGATAAATTGGTGGTCGGTGAATTCGTTGTTCGCGTTTGTGGTGATGCGGGTGGTGAGGAGGGTTATTTGGGTTTCTATCATGGTTTCGAGCATGGTTTGGAGGGGGTCGGAGCTGATTGTGTTGTTAGTGATGTTGTAACAGAGTGGGGAATGGGTGTACTTGCTCTTCTGGGGTTGCTTGGAGTCGAGGTTGTTTGGTTGGACGTTGTTCGTCGATGGTTGGGTCTTGAGTGGGCTGTATGGTCGGTGTTTCTGGTTCTGTGGTGGCTTCCAAGGACCTTTTGTGGGTGATGTGGGTGGTGTCTTGAGTGGTCTCGATAACGGGATGAGCAGCGTCTTTGGAGCCCAATTCAGCTGGGTTTCCAGCATCTGGGTGAGGTGTTTCCTCGGCATCGGAATGAGGTGCAAAGTCATCCTCATCGGCAATACTGTTCTGATCTCCTGCAAACTCATCTTCATCAGATCTGTCGCTGCTTTCGGAAGCCGTATCACCCGCCATCTCATTGCGGTACATCCCCGAATCGTACTCGTCAGGGCTATCGCTCTCGTCTTCATCGCTGTCTGAGCCTGTAGCATAGTCTTCGGAAGGGATAGAACTTGGGTACAATCGAGCAGTTTCTAGGCTCTCCCAAGCTTCTTTCAGAGCCATACTGGTGTTGAATGCAGTCTGGAGTCTCTTACCCTGTTTGTAGATGTCACTGCTCGACTCGTTATACCTGAAGCAATTGTTGAGCATCAATTCGAAATCTTTTTTGAACTGATGGATTGCGGAATATTGCTCATTCTTGAGTCTTCGTGATATGGTTGAGAGTGCGATCGGACGTTCGATCGTCGAGTAGTACTCGGGACCATCATCTGAACCTCGATCCACGAGCTCAAGAAAGGGCTGCACGCATTCATCATCTGAAGTAATGAGCCCCTGGAGAACGTGTTCGCAGAACTTGTAGACGATCGTTGATCTCTGGGTTTCTGTGAGGATCGGTCTGCGAGCTTTGGGGGTCCTGTTTCTTAGCGAGAAGCGACGCGACATGTCGAAAGTAAGTCGGAGGAAAGATGATTCGTGAATACTTCCCCAACGACAGTATGGCAGATGGACGGCTGGAGATTTGTTCGATGTCGGCACGTTTGAAGTTGGTGAAAGGAAGAGAAGGTCTCGAGTCGAAGTTGGATGCCAGGATTGAGCAAACGAAGTGTCGATGCGGTTGTCAACATGTCACTCTCGCTGTACAGCAGCAGAGTCTGTGTGACGTGAGTGAGACTTTCCAGCGAGGCGTAGACAGTTGTTAAACTTGAAGCTGCGTATTGGTGGAGCACTGTGTGATCGTATGAGAGAGCAGCTTCAAGTGATGTCAACCTTCCAATTCAGACGGAGGAAAGGATAGCTCACAAGGCCTGGAGATGTGTTCAATCGAAGCCAGAAGTGATCACTCTCAGAAGTGATAGTGTGGTCAGACTGATGGTTGACGATGACGATGGCGAGGGTTGAGAAGGCGTGGAATACTGAATGAAAGCCGGACTGGTGCTTGATTCCAGATCTCCGTGGCTGTGTCAACAGCATGAGATTTACGACACCCGAAATCTTCTCAACCTGACGAGGCGTTCTCAGTAAACACCCATCGAAGGGAACAATGATTTTGGTCTTGATATGACTGTCCAAAGTGATCACGAGGAAGCAAAGCTCTGAGAGGATACTGAAAAGGTAAGCAGAATATGTGATGAAGCTTATATGTGATGTACAAATGGTCGTAAAACAGGCTGTCGTCAATTTTCTACTCTCCTTGCAGCGGTTGGCCCATGCCACCCAGAGTGACCATCTTGGTCACCATGTACTCATCGATACCAATCTTTGAACCCTCGCGTCCGAAGCCTAGAGACTCGTTAGTAGGGCTCTGAAAATGAAGATAGAAGTATGGAACAAACCTGATTGCTTGACACCTCCGAACGGCGCGGCCGGGTCGCTGATGAGACCAGTGTTGACACCAACCATACCAACCTCAAGAGCTTCGGCTACACGGTAGACACGCTGGATGTCACGCGAGAAGAAGTAACCAGCAAGACCAACATCAGCGTCGTTGGCAAGCTTCACGACCTCAGCCTCAGTGTCGAAGGGGAACAAGCCGGCCACAGGACCGAAAGTCTCCTCGTGAGCGAGGGCCATGTCGGATGTCATGTCACGAATGACTGTGGGCTGGAAGAAGTTGTCGCCCAGGTCGGGAAGCTTCTGACCACCGATGAGAACCTTGCCACCCTGCTTGACGGCATCCTGAACGTGAGCCTCGACCTTACTGACGGCACGGTCGTGGATGAGAGGGCCGTGAGTGACGCCCTCGTCGTAGCCGTGGCCAACCTTGAAGTCCTTGACCTTTGCAACAAAGGCTTCGGCGAATTTGTCGTAGATACCTCTTTGCACGTAGAGACGGTTGGCACAAACGCAAGTCTGACCAGAAGAGCGGAACTTGGAAGCAATAGCGCCGTTGACAGCAACGTCAAGATCGGCGTCGTCGAAGACGATGAAAGGAGCGTTGCCACCCAACTCGAAAGACAGCTTCTTGAGGGTGTCTGCTGACTGCTTCATGAGGAGCTTGCCGACTCCAGTGCTGCCAGTGAAAGAAACCTTCTTGACGATATCGGAAGAGGTGATAGCCTCACCGACTTCAGGAGTGTTCTTCATGGCTGTGATGATGTTGACGACACCAGGAGGAATTCCAGCGCGAACTGAGAGCTCAGCCAGAGCGGCGGCCGTGAAGGGAGTCTCACCAGGAGACTTTGCGACGACTGTACAGCCGGCAGCCAAAGCAGGGCCAATCTTTCTGGTAATCATGGCGGCGGGGAAGTTCCATGGAGTAATCAGACCGCAAACACCGACAGGCTCCTTGAGGGTGAAGACTCTGTTGCCGGCGACGGTGGCGGAGATGGTATCGCCGTACGCTCTGGGAGCTTCCTCGCTGAACCACTCGAAGAAGTTTGCAGCATATGTGGCCTCGCCCTTTGCATCAGCCATTGGCTTTCCATTCTCCCATGTGATGAGCTTTGCGATGTCTTCGGCATTCTCAACCATCAAGTCGTACCACTTGCGCAGCATCTTCGATCTTTCTCTTGCTGTTGTCTTGCGGAACGAGGGGAAGGCGGCGGCGGCAGCGTCAATGGCGAGTTGAGCGTCTTCCCTGCTCATCTCGGGCATCTTGCCAATGGCCTTGTGGGTTGCCGGGTCTGCCGTCGTGTCAGAATGAGTACTCTTCTCTCTCCTCTTGCCGAGTGTTACCATAGACGTCGAAGGTCTGGCCCGACTTTGCATCAACCCATTTGCCATTGATAAAGGCCTGCTGCTTGAACAGCGAAGGGTCGTTGAGCTATATTCTCTCTGTCAGCATCGGCTCTGTGTGGATTCGGAAACTGGCAAGTCCACGCACCGGAGGTACACTGTGTCCCATGGCGTATGATCTTGAGGCTATGCTGATGCGTGTGATGGGCTGGAATGATGACCTGAATGCAGGCTTTGCGACGATGCGAGAGATGAAGGTCATGGTAGACTCGGGCAAGAGGTGACTGGATGGATTTCCACAAGTCCTCGGCTCGCGATAGGCCTCTCCTGTTGACGATGACGATGCTGGGAGGCTAGATGCGGGGAAAGCTCGCCGAGGTCGTGACTATTCAAAAGACTTTGATGCTTCTCGACACGAGACTCGTCGTTGATTGATGGTATGAAATGTTTTTGTATAGCGGATTCAAAATTTCAAGTCTTTCTGAACAATCGTGAGTCAAAGAAAAACACCCACATCGCATCTGTTCTATCGATAGGCCAGCTTCCGTGACGGGCTTCAATGTGTAAAAAGCTCGCCCACAGGGAAGCTTGCCGCCGAAATCGTCTGAACCTTCCTTTCGCGGCTCGACACCCCGCTCCTTCGTCGGCCGTGACATTCCGACTTCTACAACACCATCTCACCATGCGCGAATAGTTCTTCCAACCCTGTCCTTGTCTTGTCTTTAACAAGCGTCGGGCAATGGAAAAGGAGAAGGTGTCTGCCACAAGTACAATACTTGACCCAAGCCCTCGCCCTCAGCCGTTGTCCGCGGGCCGCGAAGAATGTCGCAATCATATTTTCGGGTCTAGGAGAAAGAAAGACCTGCCTGTCTCTGACTCGGTCTCAGTTGATTTATGTTTGAGCAGACTGTCTTTCCTCTGCTGTCGCACGTGTTCGTCCAGCGGCAGCCCCAGACACCTCGGTATTGGCTATTTTCAGCCATGAAAAACGCCATTTCCCATCATATTTCGTGTTCGACGTTCGCGCTGTCTCCCTCCCAGGCTCCCAGCCCCGACGCTCGAGTTCTCCTCCAACCACAAGCTTTTAAAATCCTTGGCGCCACTGGCCAGACCCAGTTCGCGAGGGATGCCATCCTTCTGCCAATCTTAACATATGCACTCAAAAAATGCTTGTCGCGCCTAATCTCAGCAGGTGCTTTGCGGGGTGTTGGAGATGTGTTTTGATATCGTTTTACGGAACTGGCAGATCTGCAGACCATCGAGTGACAGCCGATTGGCATGATCGCCAAATAAGCCGCCCATCAGCTGCACCTCACAGCTGAAGCTTGTCGAGGTAAACTTCAGTCCTCGAAGCCATCCTCGGAGTCGTTGCAGCGAAGAAGTGGAAGCTGAACCCGAGCGCACGGTAGCGTGCAATAACGTCTCGTTCTTATTTGATGACCACCATCCTGACCGTTGAAGATCTAAGTACATGTCTCGAACGCTAACCATAGTCTTTCCAAACGTCAAAAGCCACCATCCTATATATATGCATCTCGCCAAAGCTCACCACCGGCTCCATAACGATCCTTCTGTGCTATATAGCCTATACGGCCGCTTTTCTCTTCCGTCCATCATCACTCCCATCACCTCATCACCACTCTGCACGCTATATCACAACAACATGTCGGAGCAAACTATCTATTCCGAGAAGCAGCAGTTGGCGATGGATCTCGAGAAGAAGCAACCTCACAACAACGACCTCGAGAGTCAAGACTTAGCAACACCCCCTCCTGCACGACCGGTCTTCCTGGTTCTGTGGCTGTTGTTCGTCTTTGGCACAGTCGCTACGATAGTTTCCTCGAATTGGAACAAGCCAGAGTCTCGCGTACATGGCCAACACATCCTCCAAAAGCCAACGAGTGTCATAGCTACAAGTACATCGCTACCAACATCGGCACCAACAAGCACATGCAACAACCTCACTCTCCGTCGTGAATGGCGCAGCATGAAGCCAAGGGAGCAGAGACGCTACCAGACTGCTATGCGCTGTCTTCTTGAGCTTCCCTCCAAGAATGACAGAACCGGCAGCAGACTCGGTGACTTCTTGTCAGCCTACAGCACCTCTGGCTGGCATGCAACCCAAACCTCAGACTACCTGCCATGGAACCGCTTCTTCATGCACACTCTCGAGTCCGCTCTGCGCAACGAGTGTGCGTACAGAGGAGACATGCCATACCTGGACTGGACCGCCGTGCCCGCGGCCTCCGCCGAATCATCGGGTGCAACTTCAACAGCCGCACAATCATCACAAGCTGCCATCCATGATGAGGCCGCGAAACAACATCTCGATGCCGCGCTCGTATCCGAAATCATGTCTGCCGTCGATTACGACGACTTTGCCCACGTCCTCGAAGCTCGTATTACCGACTTGGCACCCTTTGACTTTTCGACCCCGGAACTACCTCAAGGTAAATCATGATCACTCTCATACGATGTTGAGAGCTCTGAGCTAACGTTTGTCTTTTTGTAGATCCTCTTTTCCTGCACCAAATGCAGGTCGATCGTCTGTGGTGGCTCTGGCAACAGCAACATCCCAAGGCTGAGATGCCTGTTGAGGACGAGCGCGTTCGTATCAGAGGATTCGGCAATTCCGTTGCCGTGAAGAGTGTTGCGACGACTGAAGGTTATGACCTCTGTTATCGCTATGTGTAAAAAGTCTTGCGCTTTCATGCTCCTCCTACTTAATGTTTATGACCCTATAGATCTGCTGTATTTAGCTTTATTCATGACCAATTCTGTATCCACCAACGACTGTATTTCTCGGTCTCGTGTTCCTTCTACTTCGTGGTGATGTCGATATCGCTCGGCCGTATGCTTTCTTCTCCTTTCCACCATCGTTACATCCTATCTGTCCAAAACCGCTATCCGCGGCCTCCATACTCGTCTCATCCCCTCGCATAGCCACAAACACCAATTTCCTATAACAAAACTCCTATAACTGATCCATACTCCGAGACGTTCAACCTGCCATCTATTTTTACGAAGAACCCCCCAAAAAGGTTCATTGAGCCGATGTGACAGTTGTTTATTTCACGAGAGAGAAAAAACGATTGTGGTAGCCACTTGAGACAAAACGCCTCGGACATGTTCGCATAAAAGCTTGGACGCTAACGTTGAAGAAATGTGGTTTTTGGCGGTCTCAGGGGGGTTAATGGTATTGGGAGATATGGGTGGTGAGATCGTAGTATTCGTGACGAGGGGTGTTTGATGGTTAGGCTGGTTGTTGAGGGGGGTTTGTTTGGGGTGATAAGGGGTTGGGGGAGTGTTGGTGCTGAGGAGATATGTGGTGTGACCCGAACGTGTGATGCTATCGAGTGTACTTGAGAGATAGCTGTGAGGGACATCTACTTTTTGTGTCTCTGTTTCTGTTGGAGATAAGAAATTATCAGGATGAGCTCTGTCGCAGTACTTCGAGTTGAGCCAAAGGCTGAAGCCTGGTACGACGGCCTGAGACATCACTGGTTTCGTTTTTGCATATTCAAGCATTAACTCCTTGCAAGAAAGCATCATATCGAAAGACCCTTCTGTACCGTGATGGCTCATGCCACCATGCTCGAAGGTCAGAGATGACCAGCATGACCATCAGTGTCCATATGGCCAAGGTACAACTCTCGACCTTTGAGACCGTGATATCAAGAGCCACTGACACAGGCGAGCTGGGCTATAAAGCACTCTCTCTGAGCCATTCAAGCCCTCTCCATCTCGCAAAACTCCGTTTCAACCACTGCGATGACAATATTGTCGAAGTCGAGGGCGGGCAGCTCGCTGTCTCCTGGCGCCAATGGAGATAAGCCGGAGTTATACCGACAAACTTCATTCTCTGGACGCGTTGCTCCCTTTCCTCGACCAGCACGAACACCATAGCGTACAGTAGTCGCAGAGTGCTCGGCAAAGACAGAACAGTCAGGCAAGAATGATGCACCTGAGCCAGGCTTCACACAAGCCTTCACGCTCATGCATGCCGTCGAGAGCGTGACGCCTGTGTCGAGGGTGATGTTGCATCTTCTCGACGGTTGCAAAGACCTGAGGAAGGAGCTCCCCCCTGGTCGATGATGTATGCCTTCCTTCGCTTCATGTTATGTTCTCGTGTATTCAGCGCCGGAACAACCGAGTCGATACTCCGTTGGCAGTCGCGACAGGGTGACACTTTCTCACATGGCCACCACGTGGGGAAGCAGCACAACTTGCAAGCCTCAGCCATCACGAATTACTTCGCTGGTGTCTGACGCCGACTCGTGTCCTGGACAGCTCATCGTCCTGGTTCGTTCGGAGTCCTTGGAGCATCCGAATCGCCTTGGTATATCCTCGACACAATCCCATCTCTTACAAGGACCTGTATCCAACGGCGAACAGCATGGATCGCATACTGGATTTGTGTTGATATCATCACATGTCAAGATCCTTGTTATCCGTGTCGAGAACAACAGTTCCTGGGATCAAGCCGGACCAGTCGAAGAGCAGCTACAGCAGCACCCAAGAGTCAGGATAGGAGTCCTTCGAGAAGCCCACGACACACGTCTCGATACCGGATCCAAGACGGTTACTGAAAGTTGACGGTTCTTCCGTATCACAAGAGAGCTGCTTTGCCCCGAATATCGCGACAGACGTAGTCGTCGTGAACGTCCAACTGGTTCGGTCTTGCTGGCGATCGTTTGGAATCTGACAGGCGTCCGCATTAGCACAAGCTCGTCAAACAACTTATGAGCAGCAGAGCTGTTTCTTGGAGTCGGTTCAAGAGACTTTGCGTCCCGTTTGCGCGAGTCGAAAGGCGACTGACGAGCCATTGGCGTTGGCCCGAGTTGTGCGAAGAACCGTTCGACCGCTTCAAATGTCGTTCTGTGGTGTGTTTCCATTCGCCACGAGACCTCGAGGCATTCGAGAGTCGAGCGAGACAGGTCTGATAATGTCGTATCATCCTATGTTCGACCGAGAGCATGATCTCTGCCAGCACAGTCGGGATTGGGGATGGAGTTTCGAAGAGTTTGATGAGTTTAGCTTCGTGAGGCAAGTGGAGTTGGAAAAGGATACCGACATGCAGTCCGACGATACCAGCAGTCATCTGTCATTGACGACTGGTTCTCTTCTCCGCTTGGTCACAGAACACAATGCTGCCACAGGCATTATCACCTCCCAAAAGACGCTAGCGTCCGCACAGACCCCCATCTTGAGGCCTCGAGGACCATCTCTGAACAACCATACATCATTCTCCTCTTTGGCAGCAGGCACTGTTCCATCGAGTCCTTGTACCCAATGTAAGTCACTCAATTTCTGTCTCCTTGGACCCCTCTCCATATTCCAATTCGTTCCTGCCTTTTTACGGCTACTTTGGGTCTGCTGCCTGATATGGGAGCAAACCTTCAACGGAACATTCCCTTGAGCCCCTACCCTGTCCAAACCCGGGCTCTGCTGACATTATGACAGCCTCGACCTCTCTCCTCGACCTCTATCTCCTGCAAGCTTCTTCCTGCTTCAACGCAGGTAACGAGATCGTACGTGGCTTACTCTTCCCACATGTAGTCCACCCGACTGACGTATGTAGACCCTGCCCTCGTCCGCAGTCATGGACGGTCAACCACCCAAAGACAAGGGTGTAGGACACTTAAATGGCTCCACCACTCTCAATGCCCTTGAAGACCTCGTTGAGGCATATGCTGCGTCCGAGCATTCCGACGATTCTCACGCGTTCATTCACGCAGGAGATCTTAACCGCCAGTCGTACATCGATGCACGCCTAGAAGACGCTGCTGCTCTAGCCCCAGCAAGCACTCCCGGGCCCGCACCCTCCTTGCTGCCCCCCATGCCGGCATGTCGCCCGGCTCCGTTCCGTGGAGAGCTCCTCGACGAGAGCGAGGTGGGGGTGCCCACTCCTCCCACCCGCATCCTCGACCATGCTGGTACCGGCGGTCTCACGCGTCACAAGCCTGATCTCTGGGGAGCTGTAGACCATGAGTTTTCCTGCTGTCCGTCAGGCAAGCGCAACGACGACGGATCGGCCGATGTAGAGCTCCAGAACCTAACCCATGGCCGCATCTTGGACGTACCCTCCTTCCCCTACCCCGTTTCCAACTTCCTGTCCAGCCTCAATTCTGGTGTTTTCGAGTCCGAGGAGTCTGACGCTGGCTCGACTACTGCACAGAGGCAGTCAGACGACGTAGTCGCTGCCCTCGGCGAAGTAAGCACCTTCAAGATCCGCGACGACGACCCGGTCAATTACAGCTTGTTTCCCCGGGCTGAATTCACTCCTCACTTCGACCCTCAGCAGTTGAGATCTCGTGCCTGCAGTCGTGCTGCTGAAACTCCCAGCAGACTCTCACGACCCTACGACAGTCACGCTATGGAGCCCAATCAGCGCCCCGTCGCCCCTCTAGGCCACAGATCTCGCCATCCCAACTACAAGGGACCCTCTGTTGCCACTCTGCCTAAAGGCAAAAACATATTGAGATCTGAAGAACGTCCAGTGAGCGTCGCCGAAAACAACCCCTCGAAGTCAGACGTTAGTTATCCGAGCGACCGTATCTTGACTCCCTACAAGAGCTACATCCAACTCGCCGACCCTTCTGCTCAGCAAGACGATATCACTCCTGCACTCCCAGCAAGCGTTCACACCAAACCCAGCACTGCTTCAATGGCCACCACTGTCCCTATCGAAAACTCGGGGTACGACAACAACCAAGATCTCGCCTTGAAAAGACAAAACAAGCAGTCTCCACGTGTACTTGAGGCCAGCGGCTCGCACAGTCTCATCAACGACACCGCTTGGCTCAAGAGGGACACCTACGGAAAGCGCAGATCGTGGGCTCTCTTTGTCGTCTGCACCATATGTCCACCCATCCTGCTCTTATATGGCTTTGGCGGCTTCGACAAGTACATGGTACACATTGCCAATACCCACGCTCAACCCACCAGATACCAAAAGAAGTGCGCAATTTTCCTCAGTCTCGCCGAGGTCCTTTTCATCGCACTCCTGACAGCTTAGTTGGTTGGCAGGCGTTCAAGACATTGAGCATTGCTCTGTCTAATCAAGGGCTCTCACGACACGATAAAGAAAGGATTTCGGGATATCAAAGCGGCGATTTCGAGGCGACAAGATGAATGGACGAAGAATTTTATGGGCTTTTGCGGGAACAGGTGGATGGCACAAATGTTGTCTTTCGAAGAGTCAGAGCGAATGGATCTGAGAATGCTGAGATCTGGCGAAGATGCACAGATGAACTGTTACTACTACTTGCTCACGCTTTTACGGAAACGAAGGAACGGATGATATGAAAAGCTTGGAAGAATTAGCTACAATTGCTGACGAGGAAATGACACAAAATGATGACGCTGAACTCCTGCATGATTTTCGTGTCAATGACTCCTGTGATTTTCGAACCTCTCGGACCCCGATTGTGTAAGAAGCTAGCCATCAAAAGGCAAGAAGCTTTTGGTGCTTGTGTAATTGTCCGCTGGAAGCGTACACTCTCTGCTGCTCTCTTTGGACAATGCGCTTGGGTAGAAAAACATCTTGCATGTTGATGACTGGTTTCGAGGATAGACCGGTAAGCGGAGAGCTCGATTCTCGATCAAATCTTGTGCCCTACATCCATGTCATTCGAGCTGTAAGTATACATGCACTCTTATCGAGCGAGCATCCCGATCCTATGTGACTCTCTTCGGAAGTCCCAACTTGAAGATCAATCTGTGCATTGCGATGGTCATGTCTGGAGGGCCGGCTTGTTCAAGAGACACTTAGTAAACTGTAGTGGAGATAGCTGACTATCTCGTGTAACACACAAAACAGGACCTTGCATCTTTTTGCACGATCTTCAACGGAGAACACTCCAGAAGTTTCTTGCACATCTACATTTAAGCTGGCAAATTCTCGATCGTGGTACAGATCGAAGTCGAGCAAACGGACAAGAAAAAGAGAGAACGAAAAATGCTGTTTCCTATCCTAGTATAGTGCGGCTGTCTTTCGGAGTTTCGGAACACATGGCTCGTGCCGAAGGGTGGCCTCACCGACACAAATATGGTTAGCGCGAGACCCTGACAAGGGCTCAAAAGTGTCCTCAACCTTTGAAGCATCGAGGATTGTGTGAGGATAGCTGCAACGATCGAAATGCATCTGACCCTTGTCAGAGTCAAGGGCGAAACGCCGCGTGGTTGCCTAGATATGGAGGGGCGCGCACCTGGCAACACTCAGCACTTGTTTCCTCCTTGACTCCACAAGCCTCGTTTGTGTAACGCGAGGACTGTCAACCACAGTCGCGATACCAGTGATTATCCGACGCGTTCCGTCGTGTTGGTATATAGTGTTTGGCTTTTTGTGCTGCGAGCAGACAAGACCTCGTCGTGGAAGTCACGGCCGTAAGTGTTCTACGCCCATAGGAAGCTCTTTCCACAGCTGCGACTTACAGGCTGCATCCCTGCGGACGACGCTTTGTCTCTGCTGCCTTGCACCTGCCGAGTCTGACAGTACAGCCTTGGCTAAGGGGAGTCGTCGCTAGCTCTCGACCTCATCTTGAACACTCTCTATCGCGACTCAACATCTGTCATCAGGGAGTTGTCTACCACTGGTGATGGCGGTCGCAAATTCGCAGTTGGCTTCTCTGCCCGATGCAGGTGCCCTGCTGGACTTTTTGATGGAGGACGAACGTCCGACTTTTATCCTTGAGCTGAGGGATGAACATGCCAATCCCGAGATTGCATTCAAGAATGCCTCGCTCGACACACTCGTCACACAAGCTAAGGAACCATTGGCCTTCGAAAATTGGGTCGCAATGGCTTCAGACTCGCTACTGAATGGCTTTGAATTCTACTGTGGAAGGCAGTGGTCAAGCAAACGACTGCGTGAGACGTGGAGAATCGTTTCCTGCGACGCGATCCCGGCCAGACAGCAGTTGGCTCGTACTATCAGCCTCAACGCTCCTTCGAGAACGAACAGTCAAAGCACCTCGACCTACAGACGGCATAACTCGTCGCAAGTTGTCACACCAATGACACCTCTTACGCCTCTCTCACCATTCAGCGTGACAAACCCCCAACGCAAGCTGGCAGACTGGACTCTGGCCGAGGCTACATCCCCTTGGTTCCATTTCCTCAAGCACTTCCCATGGTCGGACACACCATTTGGCGCTATCGAAACTTGGTCTCTGGAGTTGCGACGCTCGACTGCGAAAATCATGAACTCGCCAGACCCCCGCATCCTCATCTTCGGCGACGAAAAGGCTGTCATGTACAATGAAGCCTTCGCTGCCATCATCGGCCGACACCATCCCAGCTCTTTAGGCGCTCCTCTTCCTGGTATACCAGTCGACAAGGTTTTTGAGCTCATATACGATATGTCTCGGGATGCCTACGACAATGGTAAAGGCGCACGACTCATCAACCAAGAATTACTTGTCGATCGTAACGGCACATCGGTGCAGAGCTTCTGGGACATAATCCTTTCACCTTTACCCGGGGCAGATGGGTATTGTGATAGTGTCGTCGGTGAGTTTACCGAAACAACCGACGCGGTTGTACAAGACCAACGGCGAGTGCAAGGCGTAGATATTTTTGAGTCCATCTCCCGAGTGGAGACCTTGTCTGAGCTGTGGCCAAAGTTCTTGGAGGCTCTCGAACACAATGCACCTGACATATCCTACGCTATGATCTACAGCGCCGTGGACGAATCATCACGCATTTGTCCTGACGACTTGCCAACGCCTGACGACACTCCGTTATACAGTCCTTTCGAAACTTCACCATCGTATTTCGCCGAACGATTCCAACTAGTAGATTCGATGGGCTTGTCGGCAGACATACTTGACCCGATAATCGACCTCTCCATTGCGGAGCATCCGAGTGGTCCCAGTCTTGCTGGTACCTTTCGTGAAGCTCTCAAAACAAACGATGTTGTCTCTCATTTCGGCCAAAAACTTCCTCGGGAACTACTGGTCAGTACGTCCGACTCGGTTCGGGTCAACTCAGCTTGTGTTCTACCTGTCTCCGATCTTAATGGTAAACCTCTGGCTTTTGCAGTCCTTGGGCTCAATCCAAGACGTCCATTTTCTGAGCAAACAAGTGGCTTCATACACTATATCCGTGAAGCGGTCTGCAAGCATGCCATCCTGGTCAGTCTACCTAAGGCACAGCAAGACTTCCAAAGGAAATACGAGGAGACTACCATGGCTCTGTCGCACCAGCTACGGCTTTCGATACTAAAGGCTAAGAAGAAGGAGGAGAAGTTTTTGCGGATCGCTAGAAGCGCACCTCTTGGAATGTAAGTAACCCCGTCGCAATGCAGAATGTTTGCAAGATGGAGAGCTACGAAAATACAACGTCTGCTGTAATTCCTTGCTGATCTGGTCCCCAGGTACCTCTATTCTCCCAAGGAGAGAACCATCCAGGTCAACGACGCATACCTTAACATCACTGGCACCACCAAAGAGAGCCTGAACAGAGAATCGGCGCTGGAGCTACCATGGCTGCAAACAGTCTCCGAAGAGTGCCTCGATACTGCAGTCAAAGAGTGGCAGCATCTGATGACCGAGAAGACCCCGTCTGCCATTGAGTATAAGATTCGTGGTTCGCCTGATGATCTCAATCCGAGATGGGTCTCTGCCACATCGTTTCCAGATCTTGATGAGAACGGTGATGTCTATCTGATTCACGGGTGGCTTGTTGATATCAGCGATCGTGTGGCCAAAGAAACCTTGCTAGCTCAAAGGCTTGAAGATGCTCTGGAGACGAAGAAGGCCACTGAGCACTTCCTTGACAGTAAGTCACGGTGCTCTGAACTATGGAATTTACCACTAACTTCATCTTAGTGGTGTCTCACGAGATGAGAAATCCTCTCAGCGCTATATTCCAGTGCTCCGACGAGATATTGGAGATAATCCAGAAACACCTCAAGCAGTCAAGGTCGCCGGAGATCATGGCGACTCAATTCAAGTTACTCGAGGATGCAGCTCAGACGATTTCTTTATGCGCCCAACACCAGAGTAACATCTTCAATGACATACTCACGGTCAGCAAGCTCGACTCTCAGCTACTCACGATTATGCCGGGAAAGGTTCGGCCAACAGATGTAGTGCAAAAAGCGCTCAAGATGTACGAGCAGGAAGCCAGAAGGAGCGATATCAATGCATCTCTGGTAGTTCAGGACACCTATGCCGAGCACATCACAGGATTCGTAATGGTGGACCCGGACAGACTTCTCCAAGTCATCATTAATCTACTGACTAATGCTATCAAGCATACACGATCGTGTAGAGAGCGATCGATCGTCATCTCATTAGGTGCTTCCACCTCAGAGCCAGACGAACTTGCATCAAACCAGGTAGTCTACATGCCTCAAACCCCGAGGAAGCTCAACAGTCCTTTGACCCCTGCGCCCGAAGAAGATCACTTCAGCGCTGCTTTCAACGACACATGTTCCGGAGAGGAAATCTTTTTGCATGTTACAGTGCAAGACACAGGTTGCGGTCTGTCGGAGAGCGAGATGAATTTGCTGTTCAAGCGATTCTCGCAGCCCAAAACATACGGGCAGTATGGTAGCTCTGGCCTCGGGCTCTTTCTGAGCAAAGAGTTGATCGAACTGCAATCTGGCCGTATTGGTGTAAGCAGTATAGAGGACGTCGGAACCAGCTTCTCTTTTTACATCAAATGCAGGACAGCTGTCGAGGAGCCGGGGCTTATGACACTCATACCAACACTCGTTCCCAGCTCACCCCGAATCAAAGGTCACAGACCTCGTATGAGTCGAACGGAGGCATTCGACGATAAAGACCTTGGCTTCCTACGTCAGCCATCCCCGGTCAGGAATTTGCATGTTCTTGTAGTGGAAGACAATCCACTCAACCAGCGCCTTTGCGCTAAACAGCTGCGCAATCAAGGCTGTACAGTTCACACTGCAGATCATGGCCTCGACGCCTTGGAGTTCCTTTCCAAGACTAACATCGCTTCATCTTCGCCCTCTGCTCTCAAGCTCGACATAATTCTGCTTGACATCGAGATGCCGGTCATGGACGGATTGACTTGCATTCGGAAAATCCGAGCTATGGAGGACGAAGGCTTCTTCAAGCGACGACTACCTGTCATTGCAGTCACGGCGAACGCTCGTAATGAACAGATCGAGGCGGCATTGGAGGCAGGCGTCAATGATGTGGTCACAAAGCCATTCAGAATTCCGGAGCTTCTGGTGCAGATGAGCGCCCTGGTCAGCGGCCGTGATCTGGGATGATCGATTCGACTATTCTCTTCTCTTCTGGTTTCCTGCTTCTGGTGCTCTGCTTCTGGTGTTGCCGTAGGGCAGCAATCACTTCTCTCGGCATGGACATGCGTACGAGAGCGGAAATTCAATAACTTCCATTTCTTCTCTGGGCAGCACAATTTTGAAGAATAGATCATTGGTAGGACGAGTATCATAACTGTCCAATACTGTCCCGGCGTTTGGCGAGCTTCAGACATCCGGCATACGTCTGCCTACGAAAACTGACTCACCCACGCTCCACCAACCATCACCTGCACCTATGACCGCCTCTGCTCTCGATAACTCTTATATACTACATCCGTTAGGTCCCTTTCAAGTATTCAGTCGCGGTGGTGTAGTGGTAGCACATCTGGTTAAGTTTGGGCACGTGGTCGTTCGCTTTGACGTGGTCCCGATGAGCTAGGAAGGTCGCAGGTTCGATTCCTGCCCGTGATCTTTGTTCCTTGTTTGTGGCTATCGCCACAAACGAGGAACCATTTTTGCGTTTTTTTTTCTTCTTCTCTTACTTTGTGGTCGTCGGAGAGCTTGTGTGATCAGCACGTTGGAGAAGTCGGACGACTGGTGGATTTTGACATGGTTATGTGATACACCGTGAAAAATTAAAAAGTTGCTGAAAATGTCAACACAGTTTGGGCACAAATGAAGTTTTGATTTTGTATCATGTCGCGTTATCGTGCTAGACTTTCCATTTCTTTTCCTCTCACAACATTGTATCATGAGAGTCTGTTTCGTCACTCGTTGCCACATCATCTTGCTCCTTGTTTTCAATTGATACCGGTAATTGTCAAGCAGCTCGCTTTTCTCTTTTCTTTCATGGTGCCATGGCAACATGCATCCCTGCCAGTCACAGGCCGATCTTCCGTATCCTTGCTTTTCCAGCATTGCATGTGGTGCTCGCGGTAGAACATGCCATTAAAGATTAAATGATCTTGGGTGGATCAGGATGAACGAAAGTAGGAAAGATCCCAAAAAGACAAGAAAAAAGAACAAATGAGAGGGTAAAGATGTAGTGAGATGGCAGAAAGAACGTGAGTGGTGACTTCGAGCTTGTAGTTAAATATCAGACGAAGCGCTGATTGTCGAGGTAATGTGTTCAAAATCCGGCGCCTGCCCAAGCTTCTTGATGGTGGCTGTGGTTGTGGCTCTGACTCGGCTGTGTTTCATGCAAGTCATTTACGTCGAAACTATTGTCAGCGCCTACGTCGAAAGAATGGGCGAAATCGTGGGTATCTGTCTGGCTGGCAAAGGCGTCGGCGTGACTGGCAAACGAATCCTGCCGAGTGCTGTCGAAACTTTCTTGTTGTTGCGGAAGGGCGAAACCATCGTGCTGCGAAAACTCTCCTTTGATGTAGCCATACCCTTGATGTTGGGTCGGTGAGAAGTGATTGTTGTCGTGTACGGCGACACCACCGGCTTCTGTGTCTTCGGGTACGGCTGAGAAGCTGTGTTGGCGTGATGTGTGGTCCAGATCAGAAGCTCCGTTGCCGGCACCAGCGTATGCTTGGTGCGCTGTCAGTGAGAACGAATTTGGTAAAGAGTTGACGTCGAATGTGTCGGTCAAGCCTCCAGCAGCGGCGGCGAGATGATCAGCGAGTTCAGCGCCATGTCCGTTGCCATAATCGGGGAAGCTAGCAGTGGCGGGTGAATGCGGCTGACTGAACAATGCAGCATAATCGGTGGGTGTAGCGTTCGAGCTTTGCATCCATGGGGTTGCGGTACGTGACGGCTGTAAGAGTAGTGGGTCGGTAGCTGTGAGATCGAGATCTAAGGCGTCGATGGCGGACGAGAAGGCGGCAGAGGAATGGGGAACGGGTTGATGCGGTGACAACGCCGAGCTGTCGAGGGAGATGGAAATGTTGCCGTTGCTGAAATCAAAGTTGTTCATGTCGTGCAAGTTGTGTTGTTGCATATTCGATTGGGTGCTATGAGGCAGTAGAGGATCAAGAACGGTCGAAGCGAGATGGTCAAGGTCAGTTGCTGAGGTTGGGAGGAGCCACGAAGTGTTGTAGCTTGTCGTTGCCTGTGAATCATGCAGATCGATAGGAGAAGCCAATGCATTCGCACCAGTGTCGGAAGGATCAGTATAGGCATGGTGATTGTTTACATGATGACCGGAGTTGGTTGCGGAAAAGTCGAAAGTAGCATAGTCGTGGCTTCCTCCGCCATAGGCGTCTTGGACGCTGAGTGCACTTTCCTGACTGTCGCTTGCGGATTGCGATATCTGACTCACCCCACCAGCGGACAAGGGAATCGCATCTTCGAACGCGCTTGTCATGTCCAAATACTGCCACGTCGTCACCGCAGCTTCCTTGTTCATTGCGTGCGAAAACGAAAAATGCACTGTCAAGACTACCTGAGGTTCTCCCATCTCTGTTCTTGCAATGATTTCTTGAACAGCTGTGAGCTCTGCTAGAGACCTCGATACTTCGAGCCGTTTCTTGTTCAGTTGATTGTGGCGGTCTTCGTTGCTTTCGTCTCGTTGCAAGGGACGGGTTTCGAGATCGGTAGTTTGTCTTTGAAGAGTAGCTACGTGCCAAAGGTAACGTGCCCAGAAGGTACTACTGAACGGCACATAGTACTGAACCATACCTCCATCACTCTTCACTCTTGACGTATAGTTGCCGTTAAAGTCGACTTCGAGACTATCATTGTGTTCAGACACCTCGGCGGCATCATACTCTTTGGTGAACTTGTGCCAATCGTCTTCATCGGCCTTCGTGAGCTCGCGGTCTTGGTTGTCGTAGAACTCTCGATTACCCGCACTGTCAAGGTATATGGGTCGGCCATTGAGATAGAAGCGTGTACGACTGCTGACTGAGACCGGCGGGTTGCGAGCAGGAGCTTTGAACACCCAGCGAATTGCAAGCTCGGTCTCACCTACCAGATCCTTGGGATGCAGCACGATAGGCGCATGCAGGGCAAGGAATTTTCCGCTTGCGAATCTATCCGGTGGGATATTAGCCAGACCAGGGAAACAATCATAGAGCTCTGCTTGCGTTTGTACGAAGTAATGGCTCGGACTGAATCCCTCGGTAGTGCTGTATGTGTGTAGAGTTTCAGATGCCTTTGGAGGCGGAGGTCGCATAAACATGCAAAACTCCTCAGGTTGTAAATCGAAAGCTGTCAGCAGAGCATAATTTCGATGCTGATTCAGCAAATTGTTACGCATTTGCGTGCCAGGGTTGTACACGGACGCTCTCTTTCGAGCAGCTTTGGTGGCGGCAGATTCTTTTTCACCAGGAGTGGCAAGGAAACGCATGACTTTCAGTTGTTAGAAATGCTCCGCGTCTTTTGCCTCGGAGACTTACTAATCGCTTCGTTTTGTACGAAGGGCTTCAGCACTTGAATATGGCTCGAGACCTGCTTCCTGGTGCGAACGTCGCCTGTGTTGCGGAAGATGTAGTCGGCGATGAGCTCGTTCCTACCCATCGCCTTTGCGTCATCATTGTGTTCCTCACCAGGGGCTTTTGACTTCTTGCGACCACATGGAGGGTGGCGACAGAGAGCTAGAGAACAAACACGTCAGAAAGAACCTTGACTGCAAGATCTTGTGGTGCACAAACCTATGATGAAGGCATCCTCAATGTGGTCGGGCCATTTTGCATCTTCCTTGCTGCCTTTCTTCTCCTTGGGCTGCCTGTTTCGATATTTGATATATCCATCGCACCGCAGAAACCTTGATGCAAGAAGCCTGGCTTTCCTCTCTGCATCTTGGTCCTTTTCTTGGTTACCAGTAGGAATATTGCCCAGTCCACGAAATCGGCCACGGTTGACATTGTTGAATAGATGTTGAGAATTTGGATCATACTTTTGGGCAAGCCCTGCCATCCAAGGATAATGGGGTTTGCCTGGTCGACCTTGACCGAATTGTAATGGCTGGTATGCCGAGGCTCTAGCACCAGCTGACCCGCACGTGGAGTCATCGTTAATGGTCGAGTAGTAGTCTTGGGTATTCTGTGTCTGGAGATATCCAAGCTGTCTATTGGCACACTGCTCCCTCAGGATACGGGGATCTTGGTCGATTTCAGCCCATAATGGTGCGTTGGAAGGTACAACAGGAGTAGGGTGGAAAGATTCCATCTGTGATTAAGCTTCGTGGCAGAAGAATGAAGTGTGAAGAATGGATTGTGTTTCTAAGAATGCTGTTGATAAATATGGTTTACAATGAGAGAAAGAAAGGATCGTGAAAAGCTGGATGATGGGTTAAGGAATGACTTGAGAGAAGAATAGGTAGTGAATAGGGTCATTATCATTGGACCGATTACATGTTTATAGAGGTGGTCCTCATCGAAGGGACATCTACAGAGGCCACGACCCATGGGCCAATCTCGGCAGGGGTCGTGGCCTTCGAAGGAGGTCTACAGTGACAGGCTGAACTTGCCGTAGGAGCAGGCCGGTGGTCGCGCAGCACTACGGATACGACCTGATGGTGGAATTCATCATTTCGTCGACAGCAAGGGTTCTGACATGACGTGTGGGGGAACATGAACGATCCTCCCAGTGGCGCTGCCTGTTCCAGAAAGGGAACGTGAAGGTGGTGGGCTAATTTCACCTCCCACACGATTCAGGAATGCGATCACGCAGAAGCCTCGACTAAAAGGGTCTCGATCGGCTTCTGCACGTGCAAATACGTGACGAAAGGGCAGGCATCAACCTTTAGGACTAGTCGTCAATACGCACCTGGTGAGTTACTAGAAGATCCTGCCAAGTGAGCAAAGCCAAGGGGTAGGGTGGGTGTAAGATTGAAAGGTGAGAGCGAGCAAGCAAGGGACATTGCCGCACCCCCCAAGATCTCGAAATTTAATGCTGCACTCACGCCTCTTCCAAACCATCTTGATCGTCGCCCACACGGAACTTCTTGCGACCACCGCTGGTGAGTTTTTGCAGGGCGACTTTGTTGAGCTGGGAGCCGGCCTTCTTTGCCATGGCTTCGATCTCAGCTTCAGCGTCGTCGGGATCCTCGGCAGCAAAGTCGAGAACAAGTCTACGACCAAGCAAATGAGTGTCGCGCAAAGCGTCCATTGCATTCTCTGCTTCCTTCGGTGTTGTGAAGTCAGCGAAAGCGAAACCACGAGCTCCTTTATCGAATTTCTTCGGGACACGGACGGAGCGAAGCTGTCCATATGCGGCGAAAAGTGCGCGCACGTCCTTCTTGGTCGCTTCGAATGGCAAGTTCTTGATGATGATCTTGGTTCCCCGGGCAGCGAGCTTCTTGGCCTTATCCTCTTTGCGACGTTCTTCGGCAGCGTCTGTAGCCTTGTGCGAAGCACGGAGTTGCAGCTTGTGACCGTCAAGACTGTAGCCATCCATTGCTGTAATGGCAGCTGCAGCTTGTTGCTTGCTTGCAAATTCCAAGAAACCAAAACCCATGCTGAGCACTTGACCAGGCTTCTTAGGGTCTGTCTTCGTCTTCACTCTTGCTGTCAAGAAGCCGGACAACGGACGGAAGATGTCTGTTAGGCGATCTGTTGTGGTGGAGAAATTGAGGTTTCTCACGAAGAGAGTGCTGGTAGTACCAGCTGAGACTTCGGTGCCAGTCTCTTGTAGAAGCTCGCTGGCAGAGGCCTTGGCATCTAGACCGGCCTGTGTGGTCTCTCTGTCGGTGCTGTCCGTGAGTGGTGCTGTTGCCTGGAAAAGCTCTTTGGGCGCTTTCTCCAGGAAAAGGACAGAAGTGTGTATCTTGCGATAAGCCAAAGATGCAAAGGCAGCACGAGCTTCGGGGGCATGCTCGAACTCGACGATGGCAATAGTGCCCGAAGGAGGCATCAAGAAGCGCTTGATCTTGCCATGTTGTTCGAACAACTCCTTCAACTCGCTGGCTTTGGTCTCGTATGGGAAGTTCTTTACCAAGATGGCAGTGTCGCCCCGTTCCCGCTTCTTGAAAGCATCCATGTCGACACCATTCTCCTTGAAGTATGACTTCGTCTCCTGGATGACATGAGTTTCGGCGTGGGCCTGCTTGACGGCTGCATCGGAAGAAGTAGGGTCAAGCAGCTCAGACTTCGAAACACCGAGACGGTCAGCAACAGAAGACATAACGGCATCGGCGTTCATGTAGAGAGAGTTCCAGTTGAAAGTTGCAGATGCAGCCTCGCGCTTGCGCTTGATGGCTTGCTGTTTCTTGAGTGGGAGCTTCGACAGAGCAAAGTCGTCGAGCTTATCCTCGCGCTTGGCAGCAGCAGGAAGAATATGTAGTAGTCGACCCTGGAACACTTTGCCGTCCATATCGCGCAAGGCTTGCAGAGCACTGTCACCAGTGGCGAAATGGAGGTATGCGAAACCTTTCGTAGATCCAGTCTTGGGATCGATCGGTACGTGAACCTAAGCCATGCTGTGTTAGCCGGCTGTTCTTGCATGATAGTTTCAGATATCAGGATTGTGCAAGCTGGTTGTTTTCAGACTAGAGAGGCATCTACTAAAATACTCTTCCTGAGTTCTCAGCATCTGCACATAGTGCATAAGCTGTCCCTATCAGGTGTTCATCCTTGCACCAGCACGCTTTACGTGATAAAATGAGAGAAAAATGCAGTGCTTACCTCTTCAAGATTGCCAAATCCGGCAAAGGCGGTCCGTAAGTCGTCTTCTCGTGTGGCGTAGGATAGGTTTCGTAGATAGAGACGCTGACTTGCTCGTACTTTCTCTTCGACATCGTCCATTGGTTGGGTGGCTTCGTCTTCGAAGCCTTCGAACTCCTCTTCCTTTGCGGCAGGCTCGGGTTGAAGGGCAGGCTCGGGACTCGGTGAGGCAGCGACAGTGTGTGATGGTCGGCTTGTAGCGGTAGCCTCCTCTTCTTCTTGTTCATCCGCAAGACCCAGAAGTCTACTCGTCCGTGAGCGCATCCAATCGTCATCGTTCATGACTGTGTCTTGTTCCGTTGTCGGTTGGGCGCCTTCTTCCACTTGGTCTCCCTGGGGCAAGCTAGGTCTGTCAATGTCCATGGCGTCTGTTGCAGCGGGAACTGGAGGAGGCTTCACAGCTGGAGCTACGCTCTTCTGCTTCTTGGGCACGCTCTCATACTCTGAATCACTGTCGGCCTCAGGGACCACAACCTTGGTGTCTAGCTCTTGTGCAGCGATGTTGACCTCCTCACCACGAGTGCCGCGAAGCTTCGATGGAGCTTGCATGGCGTTTAAAAACTCGCTCAGTTTCGGGTCTTTCTCCTTCACTTCAGGCTCGGGCGTGGCACGTTTCCTTTTGAGATTGGCTACGATGGGCTCGGCATTCGCATTGTGTGCGGGCATCTTGGCCATAGCCAACGGGTGTTGTGATGATTGACCTTGCCTTCTTGTAGGAGCCTCACCAATCTGGGTGAACAGTCAGCATCTTGGTGGAATGGGTGGTAAGGTGGAAGCGACGTACCGGCCTGGCCAGCTCAACGCCGATCTTGGACATGCGAATGAAAGTACGGTTGAAGTACTTGACAGCCTTTTGAGCGTCTTCAGGCGATTTGTATCCGACATAACCAATTCGGCGTTGAGGAAAGAGTCTGGCATCAGTCACTTCGTATTTGCTGCCAAAGTGCTTTCTAAATTCGGCTTCATTCATAGTGGGAGGCAAGCCCCTGACGAATATACGCGACGACTCTGACTCCATGGTTGCGTAGCTTCCTATGACAGATAGCTGTGGTAGATAGGGAAGAGAGGAAGTTGATGAAAGAAAAGATGATGTAAAAATTTATGGCGTCTCGAGATTGTCGAGAATTTGCAGGTGCGGATAACGAACGTGCGCGGAGTCTTAGGCGGCGTGTGCTTTGCTACAAGCCTACCACCATCGTCAACGCCATCACTGCTGTACAGATACTTGGATCTACTGGCGAATCATAGACTGTCCATTGTAGATTAGTGATCGTTGTGCTTTTTCGCAGAGCTTCTGTTGCTTCTTCTTGTTCTTCTCAACAATCTAGTGCGCTTCCATAGCTAGTAATATCTCATCATCTATCGCTAGATCACGGAGTGCGATAGCGATACGCCGGATAAGAAACCCTCATGCACGGCGACTTTGCGGCCGGCGACTCACTCGGCTTTGCACGTGCCCTTCATTGCGACGCGACATCCCAACATCATCAACTTGTCCCCAAACCTTTCTTCAGGAGTCTTAGTGGAAAGAACCGCTGCAGAAATCTATCATCACAATGTCGGACGAGAAGAACACCACACAGCTCGAGCAGACCGAGAGGCTTGAAGGTAAGTGAAGATACTGTCAATCTGATAAAGGGGCAGTTGGGCTAATACCGTGCTCATAGCCCAGGTCAAGTCTGCAGACATGGTATGAGTTTTATGGCTGCTTTCACCGCGCGCTTGTGGCTCATTATGTTTCCTAGACCGAGGACATGCAGCAGGAAGCCATCGAAGTCGGTAAGTCTTGGGGATTGCGGAGAATCGGCCATGTGGAGAGATATGGCATCAAGGACGAAGCTAATCAGCATGTTGTTCTACAGCACAAGAAGCAATGGAGAAGTTCAACATCGAGAAGGTAAGTCGTGACGCATGTCATTGATTCATGTGGACATATGCTAATTATACGAAACAGGACATTGCACACCACATCAAGAAGACGGTTTGTCAAGACTTGACATGATGTGCTCCAGTTCCAGGAACTAATTTTGTACAGTTCGACGAGCGTAAGGGTGCTACCTGGCACTGCATTGTCGGCAGAAACTTTGGCAGTTTTGTCACCCATGGTAGGTGTCATCTAAAGCCCGCCGGAAGCACTGCATGCTGACAAAGCTCAGAAACCAAGCATTTCATCTACTTCTACCTCGGCCACTGCGCCATTCTGTTGTTCAAGACGCAATAGATGTCTAGATGAAGCAAATCACGAGCGATGTCGGGATACCCATGGAGTTGAAGCGAGGTGGATTAATCAGAAAAGGATCAAGTGCATCGAGGGACAATCAAACATGTTCCCGTCGAAGGGAATAAGCATCAGAAAGACAGATATACCAGCACAATTTGAGCGAATTGATACAACCTCCTCGTGTGCTAAGATCTTTTGCTTTTAGCCATCTCCCACAACAGACCTGGAGTCAGTCGGGCATCAGGGATGCGACAGACTCTTGAAACAGTTCATGGTGTGTCGGACGGAACATTTTGAGTGGAGGCTATATCAATGCATCGAGAGGCGTACAGTTCTACAGCCCAAAGCATGACAAAGTGCACCCAAGGGGAGAAGGTTCTATCAATGTCAAAGTCACTAAAGAAGTCTTGGAGGTGACCTTCGGGACATAGTTCATGCATCTAGGCATCTTTATCGCCTTTCTCTCTCGTCACGGCTCTTCGAGAGATGAAAGCTGTCGAGGCACACAATTTCGATCCGTCATGATTGTTCACACGAAATGGATGGACTGTCACATGCAAGAACGAAGGTCTGTGCGCGTCAGCCAAGCTCGACGATCATGTCGAAACATTGGCTCTATTCACTCACGATCAAGCTATCTTCCCCGAAGTCACAATGCGCTTATAGCAAACAAGGCGCCATGTTGACGAGCGACGAGATCCTAGAACAGGCTGCACGCGATGGCAGCATAGACATGTAAGTCGCGAAACTCCCTCTACACGACGCGTTCCCTGACAAAGATGACGACAGATCTGAATGGCCGCGAGTATTGGAGAACATCCTGCAGAAACTACACAACGTGTGTGCACCAAGCTCTACACACATATCACAGATCATGACTGACACTCTTGAAGATTGTGCACAACGAATTCCCGATACCCAAAGCACCGCCTCTACCAGCGCCAATTCTACCTGTCGCGCCGGTCATCCTCCTCTCAAACGATGAATCTGCACGTAAAACAAAGTCGCCCGAACCTTCTGCCCAAGTGAAGGACGCTTCAGAGCCGCCAGCCAGCACCGACAAAGAGAACACTGTTCCACGTCCACCAGTTCCGTCCTTTGCTGCAATCCCAAAACTCCGCCAACAGTCGCCATCCTCACCTCTACCACCAGACCTCTACACTCTCTACCACTACTCCCGAACTACCCTCGAAAACAACTTTCCCAACCATCCGCCCTACACGATACAGCGCCTCGCAGAGCTAGTCTTACAACCAAAGAGATACTATCGTTACCTGCCGCCCTATCTCGCCGCCCTCGATCGCGTTGTCTGCGTCACCAGTGCCGTGAACGAGTTCCCTCTGGCTCATGCCAATATCGATTCCGCAAGCGGCTTCCTCGCCAATGGCGAACCTAGCGAGAGTCTCACCGAGCGCGAAGGTCTAGGAAGCGACGAAAGCTTGGGTGGCGCACTACTCACACCCATCCCCTGGCTGAAGCGCGAGAACGGCCATCACGACTTTCGTAGCGAAAGCTCTCAGACAATCGAAGGTCCCAACGGCGCAGGCGTTGTCGAAACCGTCTCTGTATCATCCAACGGCGGATCTGCGTCGCCTCAAGAAGATGACTCCAGGAGTCACGAACAGCATCTGCGCGCAGAAGGCGGTGTTACTCAGGGCGAATTGTTACGTCAAGAGCAAGAAGCGGGCATCGTTCCGGTTGGCCAAGAAGTGCCTCGTCGTACCTTGATGGCCAGTGGGTCTGCCTCTGCGGTCGGAAGAGGTGAAAGCACGTTGGCGGCAGAAGAAGAAGAGGCTGGAGAGAAGCCAGAGGAACATGCGCACGCGCGTGGACCGGAGGAAATCGGTGCAGAAGACATGGGTCCACAGGATACAGCTATCGGTGTAACACGACCCTTGAACATGGAAGCTGCAGCTGGAAGAGCAACCAAGGATTCAGAAGAAGGAGCTACGAAGGACACCGAAGATGAGGACATGCCAGACGCCGCTGCTTGATGTTGAGCACCTGCAGTATGTCAATCGGTCGCATGCAGCTACTCTGACCATAGTTGCTGGTAAATACCTAGCGATAACAACGCACAAAGTATTTGCAATTCCCAGATGTTCGAGTGAGAGAGGGAGACAACCGGACTCTCAGTTTGCCCTGTTTAAAATCTCAGTATTATTGTGCGATTCGACAGATGGATTATCGCGTACCGTCATGGCTGGAGAGACGAGTTGGCGAATTTGGATTGCATCGCCAGGGTCACCCCAATTACTAGCGAGCGCAGACAACAATCACAATTATCTGCTTCGTTGGTCATTCTATATAATTGAACTTAGCATCTAGGGATACAAATATATCCGTGTCTATACCGGAGGGAGTCTTGAACGGCTGAGTCGACCATGTCGTCGTGTGTGGCCAGATTTGTAGTTTGAAAGTTGGTCTCTCAGAAAATGGACCTGTGACCATTCGAATGACAGCGGATGGTTCAAGAGTAAATGTGTGATCTCGGAAAACACAAAATGGTACACTGGAAACAAGTATGTATAGACGGCACGGTAGGGCTCATATAGTGGTTTTCGTTATGACTCTCTGCCTTAATCCGCAATTATTTGTCTGACATCCCATCTCGTTTGAGTATCATCGAGCTTCTCCATACGCTTCAAACACCACATTCGCATGACGGCGATGTATCGCAGATGAAGCTATTCCTAGTTAGTACGAGCTCTTCTTGAGTCCCTCAAATCGTAGCTCACCAGTCTGGTGTCCCAGCAATGCACTTGGCATCTTTACGGCACTGGTCACATTTCGCCTGATCGCAGCCCGCTTGTCTTTTGAGGAAGTATCGAGTATGCGGACTGGTGTTTGACTGGATGATGAGAGCGGCCGGGATGGATGCGGGAGCGGCATCTGCTACGACGAGAAAGAAGCCGAGCAAGAGGGTTATGGAGGCGAAGTGCATTGTGCTGTTTGCTTTGTGCTAATCTGGTCGACGTCGGGTCTGTTGGGTGCTTCCAGGTCAAGACAGAGCGAGCTCTTGTTTGGGTTTGAATTTGAAGTATAAGTAGATGTGGTAATGGGTGTCGGGACAAATGCTTGTAGACTGGGGTATCTTCCTGCTACATGGTGACTTACTCTTATACATATCCAAGCAAGCATCTCTGCTCGACGGTGGGAACACAGAATGTTGCCGTGATCTCGAATAATTCTCGCGGTCTCGAATCATGTCACTTGATAGCACCTGTCCATGGTCCAGTCACCGAAACACCAAGCTGATCCTTGGTACTGCTGGCAGCCAGCCGTGAACTGTATGTCGTGGCCAAGAAATCATCACAGAGCATGTGGACGGTCAGACAGCTTGTCTGCAACAAGGCGAGATGTACTTTGCTCGTTTGTGGTAACACGATGTGTCCGGAGGCAGCAAGCCGGTTCTGCGGGAAGATGCCGCACAGAGACACAAAGGACGATGAACCTGTTTGTCCTTGCTTGGGCCGCGATTCACAGTCAGACATGGCGCTGGCGGGATGGTCATCCCCGACATGATCTCAGCGTCTATTCAGATCTTATGACATGTCAGGAAGATTTGCGCGAGTCGCGAAGAAGCCAAAGGGTTGAGAGAGGGTGCCGACCAGCGACCGAGCAAGGTTCTCTCCATGGACGCCGCCAAGAACACGCGCTTCTTCTCCCTGAGGGTTCATTTGCCTGTTGACTTTCTTCCATCCTCAACAACAATCTTGTTGATGCAGGTGGTCTCCCAGATTTGAAGGAGACAACATTGACAATGGTGGAATGTGTATACAACAGTGTCGAGATATTGACGAAACCGTGGCTCGCATCGCTTTAGATTTGAAGCAAGGACGCGCTCTCGGCAGGTATCCGCCGCAGGGAAGTATGAGTACCTTGTCTTCTTGATAGACAATTGACTTCTCTCCAAGTTGATTTATGTCGTGTCTTTGGACATACGCAAAGGCGAACGGCATCACAGTGGGCGCTTGCGATGACGCTGATCTTCTTGTGACAGCCCTTTTGGTCGATTTCCTTTGCAGGCTTCGCGTCAAGTGCTGGGTGTGATGGAAGGAGCGATTCCGACCTGGCCTTTTGCAGGGTGGGCGACAGTCACGACTTCTGTGAAGCTCTCTTTGACCTGGTCCTCCATCTATCGTATTTCCAACCAACCCGGCCAGCTCGGCCTAGAGGTCGCATGCCTGTCGAGAGACATGTCCTCTGATTGAAATCAACATTCAGTTCTTGGTGGCCACTTTTTGGTTTCGACTTTCATCATTGGCCGAATGCAAAGTCCCCGTTTGGAAGACGAGGCATTTCAGCAAGACTAATTGCAAATATCAAACTAGTTCAAAGTCCAACACAGCAGCATACTCGCAGTATCTAGGCATGGCTTACGTCCTCTCTCTTATGCCCCAGAGTCCGCTGGGGACACCTTACGATCAACGAAGTTATGAAAGATCATGGTCATCATTGGGCAGTACCGGTACCGTCCATCGTCGTCGTTCGAGACAGTTGTCGGTCGGTTCTCTGGCATCTGCAGCTTCGCTATACAACACACCGTGGCGCTCGGCTTCGAACCATGGCACGCCGCTACGATCAACTTCCTACTCAGATCTCGAGAAGGGCACAACCCCTGCAGCTCTCAGCCCTCCAATTATTGCAAGCAATATATCTCGTTCTCTCAGCGTCCCACCTGCCGTACCGCAACTCGTGACCACTGCTACCACACCCCTGCCGTCTCCGGTCGAATCGGATCCTCTTCTCGCTACACCGGCTAAGAGGACCGAATACTCTGCTTTGGACCTCGTCGACGAAGAAAGAGCTGATTGGGACGAAGAAGACCATGCTCTGCTCGAATCCGAGACGTACGATAGCTCTGCTCCACATCTTGAGCCTCCGGTAACCTTTGACTGTGTCGAAACTTCATCATCGTCGCTTCACCAACCTTTCTCGAGATGGATGAATACCCTGAGAATGAAGAAAGCGGCTTACAAAAGACATATCCGACCGAAACTTGACGCCCTCATGATCACTCACGCAAGCCAATCTGTTGTCACCTCGCCGGATCCCTCTATTAGAGGTCATCGTAAGTCAGGGTCTTGGACTTCGTCTGTCAACTTCATCACCGCCGTCAAGTCAGCCACCATGACGGTTGCTAGTGCAAGTATTGCTCCTTTGTCGAGGTCGGCCAGCAAGAGGTCTAGTCATCCCAGGCTGTACCGTGGGAGCAGTGGCTTGTTCGATTCCGAGCCTCGCTTTTCGACAGAGAGCGGTCGCCCTTCGTTGAGCCTCATTATCGACGATGCCGCCCGCCAGAGAGCAAAGAAACGTCGCGAGAAGATTGAAGAATTGATCAAGACCGAGGAGAGCTATCTTTCTGACCTCAAGGCTTTGAGCAACGTAAGCTTTGCATTCGGAAGCCTCACAGATCGCGTATACTGACACATCTTATCACAGGCATACTTTACGTTCTTGCCTCCAACCTCGCCCTTTCCCTCGGTACAAGTTCGTGCTTCGGCCCGAAGTAACATCACCAACATGCTCCAATTACACACCGAATTACTGGAAGACCTCCACCGCGTTGTCCCATTCTCAGAACACGATCAAACCATTACCGATGATTCAACACCAAAGCGCAAGCCCCTTCATGTCCGCTGGCACAGCGAGGATTCTATCCCTGTCCGACGACCTCCTTTGGGCACCAGTCATACCGGGTGGTCGAACCGCTATTCACTGGACTCCCACAGAGCTCCGAGCCAGGAGCCGCTGTCTCTTACGTGTACGCCAGCTACAGCTGCCGACATTGGTCGCATCTTTGCAAAGAATGTCAGTGTCTATAATCACCTGCAAGGAACGGTATGTCGCTGACAGCATTGATAGATCAAGCGGTTCGCCCTCTATGAAGAGTACAGCGCAAGGTGCGAGTCGATGCACGATGATATCGACTTTACGCAGAGGACATCTTTCTCTGTCTGGGACTATGACAAAGCTATCGAGACGCTGTCTGCTTCTGTGAATCCCATCAAGAGCCGAGAGGCAAATCGCAGGAAGGCACTCAGCATCAAAGACCTGCTCATCAAGGTATGTAACTTCACTTCGCATTTGCAAAACGTACTGACAAAGCTTCAGCCTATCCAGAGAATTACTCGTTACGAGTTGCTCTTCAAGGACCTCTGCAGACTCACACCTTCATGTGATGACCCTACTTCTCACGCAGTTCTGGACGATGTCCTGTACCGTCTCGGAGAGACCTGTCGTAATGTAGATGAGTCGAGGGACAATCCAGACAAGCTTCGGCTGATGGAAAACTCCTGGATTCTCCAAGATCGCCTTTGCTTCTCTGACAAAGTAAGCATATCCTCCCATGGTAAGTTTGTTTTGCTAATTTTATCAGCTTCCACGCGAGCTTTTGTTCCAGCGCCTTGGCCGTTTATCTCTCTGCGGTACATTGTATGTTGCCTACCGAAACAAGACGAAGTTCCATGGATGTTACATGATCTGTGTCTTATACGAGTCATGCCTTCTACTCGCTCTGGCAGATCGAAATTCCTCAAAGTACAAGGTTGTCGTCGGCACTTCCTTGGCGTCAACGAGCATCGAGGAGAGCGATAATGGAAAAGGTATATTGCTCGCTTGCATCGTACGTTGTGTCACCCACTGACTGAAAAAGGACTTCAATGTCATACGGCACCATTTACCTGGAAGGTTGTCTTCGAAAGTGGCGGTAAAATGTACGAGCTGATCCTGGGAGCTTGCTCCGAGGCGGAAGAGAGCGTTTGGCGAGACCGTCTTGCTGGAAGAATCGCTGTCGAGGCACAGCACGTTGCCGAAGGTCACATTGTCCCGATCGATCTTCAATCTCCGCTCACACGAGAGCTTCGGAGCATTGGCAAAGCATATGGCAAGGCTAGAGGCTTTGTTCGCCGGCTCTCAATCCAGCGTACGGCTACACTGGGACCGATGATAGACAGCAACCAAGTCATCATCATGCACACTTCAGCCCCGAAAGACGACATGACTAACGCTTCGACCTCTTCGTTGCCAGGACGGTCCAAGTCGCTTCCAACCACCAGTGGTGTACCTATTTTGGCACCCATGCGGGCAGAACGCATCAAGGTCGAGACAGCGATGTATGATGTGTGGACAAAGGATTCAATTCCTTACCCAGGCATGGGTTCAAGACGTACCGAGAACATATTCAAGGACACTGCCAACGATTTGCTCCGCAAGCTGAGCATGGCGAGCATCGCAAGCAATTTCTCCAGACGATCAATGAGCTATACCAGTGTCCACAACAGCCATGCACCGACCGAGAAGCTCGTCAAAGCTAAGCCAATACAACGACCTGACGCAGTCAAGCCGAAGCGTCCACCTCTTGTAAACTTCCAAAATGCGCCGGACGCATTCCTTCCTGAGGATTTCGAGCTACAAGGACCAGATTCGAAGCGTAGTCGTCGACTCGGACTGCGTACGTTGACAATGACAGACCGACCGCGTTCACCATTCTTCTTCTCGGAGAACAAAGCACCGGAGCTCAAACGAGCCAAGAGTACGACACAGGCGCGTGCACCAACGGATGGCGAGGTCAAAGCTGAAACGGTGGATGAATCGGGCAGGAAGGACAGCTTGCAAGTTTTGCAGAGCAAGGCTGGCAACACAGTGGCAGGCGCGGCGAGAAACGAAGCAAAAGCGGTGGAAACAGATGCGACGAGGAAGAAGAGACCAAGACTCTTGAGGTATCTGACCAGCAAGTCTCGGGTTGGTGACGAACGAGTGGGATGATGCTCGGTATTTCTATGGTCGGGTGGAGACACCTTGATTTGTTTACGTATGTGGAGAAAGGGTCGCTCGGATCGAGGCTTCGCTCATGGCTTTGTCGGATATGAGGTTTCGTTACAAGCTAGGGAGGTAACATTGGGTATGCCAGCATGGAGTAGCTTTAGCTTTGCAATCACACTATTCTATCACCAATACCTCGGATAAGTGTCAATAGAACATAGGTATGAAGTTCTGATTGCTCCCATCGCGTGTTTATGCCCAAACGTGGGGTGTGAGAGGAGGGGCCAAGCTGCAAGGCACCACTGTGACGTAGGTAAGCAGGCCCGTGCTGAAGCTATGAAGTCAGGGAAGTCGCGTGTGCCATGATGGTGCTTGCAGCTTGGTTGGTTCAAATTGACCTTTGAACGCTCACTGAGGCCAACTCTTCTTCCTTCATCAACTTCGCATCCATCAACCAAGCTCTATCACCAATTCTTACACCCACCCACCAACCAATCACTCATCCCCACCTACCGCAAATATGAGAGGAAACGCCGCTCAAGTCAAGGTTCACTTCAAGGGCAACGACGACGACTACATTGTCTTTGTCGACTCAGCTCAGGCAGTCCGTGACTGGAAGGCCGACAAGTCTGTTCCTCTCGCTCAGGTCGTCAGCGGCTGGAAGATCTTCGTTACCCACAAGTACGTCTCTCGATGCTACCCCGCCATACCCCGCCAATGCTAATCGTGTCATCAGGCAAGGTACCACCGGTATCCTCGACGGCGCCTCCAACAGCCAGCTCGACAACGAGTTCGGTACCCACAAGGAGGAGGATGTTGTTCAGCAGATCCTTGAGAAGGGTGACATTCTCGAGACCGAGGTAAGCCATATACCGACAGCCCGATTGAACGTGAACAAGTACTAACGTGTGACTAGAACTCTGCCCGCAACGGTGACAGAAACATCACCCAAGGCCCTTCCGTCGGTCACTAGACGTGGCATGAAGACATAGTCTCAGCACCCCGCCAGCGGTAGCGACGCTTCAGAGAACGCTTTCACTCTTCCCGACGCCGTCAAGGGCGTCATATTGGTTGGAAACATTAGCGACGTGTGTGTCACTGACACTCTTCCGCTGAATACCCAGCACAACTGCCTTGAATGGCATGAAATGCATAAGTCATTGAGATACCACACGAATGAAACGAATTATTATAATTAACGTCATGCTCCCTCTCAGTGATCATGTTTGTTTTAAACCTTGCTGCAATGCACAATGCTTTTGAGATAACGGGGTTGTTCCAGAGAGAGGTCGTAGAAGGCGTTCTCTCAGTGGACCTTTTTGTGATCTCAAAAACATTGTGCCTTTTGACAGCTATCATAAAGGGGCTGAGGGGTAGGAGAGATGGCAGGGATAGTGGTAAGTATGAAATAGTTCAGTCCCTGCGATAAGTGCCTCGCTCGTCTCATGATCTAGGAAATGTGTTGTTTGTCAGGTCGTGACTGATCGAGGAATCACAAGGCAGCAACAGCCAGCTTTACAACAGATTCGACCAACTCACAAGCCCTCTGTGTGCAACTAACTCGAACTCACTCAGTTGCCCGTCGACCCGAAACATTGCAAGGCTTCATCACTGGTTCACTCACCTTGAGTCATATCACATATAACATTACTTTATTGCGCACGCAAACAACCAAACCCGTCGCCATCACACCAGACATGCGCACAAGGCATCGCGTCATACTTCCAACAAATTACTCGCGCATAGAGGCCAATCGAAAACAGTAAAATGTCAACATCGACCCCGACCACAGACATGTACGGCCTTCTCGCCAGGCTGCCCAATGAACTCTATCAGGACATCCAGACCCGCGTCATGGTCCCATCGCCGATATGGGCACAACTCGATCCTTCGAAAGACCCCTCAATTGCGCCTCAGAATGGTTCATCCCCATTTCTCGCCCTGCCCTGTGAGATGCGCCGCCAGATTCTCAGCTATCTACTACCATCAAAGGACAAGATCATCGAGCCGTCCCAATCGTCGACCAATCTTGAAGCGGACACTCTCTCTTTCACCGCCGCGCGTCAGCGCATAGACTTCAAGCCTGATCCGAGAGTTGGCGACGCACTTGTACTCAACAAGAAGATCGCAAGCGAGATTCTCATCATGCTATATGAAGAGCGCACCTTCGCCATCAACATCCACGAAGGAATCCTTGACGGCGGCGTCGAATTCCTCGATTCGGGTCTCCAGCAGCTCCAGTACCGCGAGCACTTCACTCAAGTACGCTTCAAGCGCTTCGAAGGCCCCGAAGACCCGTACGGCTTCTCACGCATCAAGCGTCTCTTGATCCGCATCTATCCCGCAAAGGAGGAAGCCACCGAGAAGAAGACAAGCCGCCACGATGCCATGCACACTCACTTTATGCTCCGCGCCCTCGTCCAGCTTCTTCAGAGGGACCCCAGTTTCGGCCTCAACTACCTGCAAATCCGCTTCATCGAACCTAGGCGCACCCCATGGCGTCCTCACCCTTGGCAAAACAGCTCCAACTCCTTGCCACGCAGCTCTTCCATCCATGGCGTTTCCAACGTCGAAGTCATCATGCGCGCCTTGCTCGAACTGCGCAAAATCCACACCATCGCATGCGTACTTCCCATTGGCCTATACAAAGACAGCAATCTCAAGGAATTTGTCGAGCACTTCAAAGGCGTGATCACTGGCAATATCGAGCCAAACACCATGGATCACTATCTTGCTTTGCAGATCGAAGGTGCAAGAGATATGCTCGATGGCTGGATCCAGTCAATCTTGTTTCCAGCAACCAAAGTCACACATGAGAATCACTAAGGTTCTGGTGTTTGGTCTGCTTGGAAAAAGATGGTGGATGACATCTAAGACATGCCGATAGAACGACGAAAGATGGCTCATCAGAACACTCATGCAATACACTGGCTTCCGCAAACTTCCATACTTCTATACAAATGTGGGCGTATATACATTGCTCTTTGTATCATGGAATCTTCAAAACTTTTCTCGAGCGGGAAGAGAATAATCAGATATCGTCCCTGAAACGACAATTTCACTTCTTTCTACAGCTATGATCGAAGACTATTTTTCGACGTCCTTCATCTTCATGATAACGCAGTGCCTGCTAATTGGGAACTTTTCAGACACAACATCAAGGCCCTCATTGAGCACCGATGGGGCGCAAGCACGAGCAAAAGCTTTGCGCTGCGGAGACTCCCAGACGCCTGGTCTCCCGTCGTTTGTCAATCCTCGTTTGTACCTTGCAAGCTCAAACGACGATACATTTTTTTTAATATGATTCTTGGAATCCTTGAGATCCGTCCTTGGTGATTGAGCTGACTTCAAAAGTAGGCTTCGATCCATGTCTCAATTTTCCAACGTCCATTGACTTTTGATCTTTTAAGTGGTTACATTTTCCAGTTGTCTCTCGAGCCAGCGCCAATCGTCCAGATGCCACCGGATCTATGGAAATGCTCTCTATGTTCTTACACAAATCCTTCGCGAGGAGTGGTGGTCGGTCACAGATCACGAGTACATTTCGTCTGTCCGGATCAATCATGCAAGGCCAAATTCGATACCACAAAACTACTCGCATACCATTGGGTAGCCACACAGCATCAATTCTATTGTCATGTCTGTGACGGTGGCCTCTCGTCAGTGGATGCTTTGCTCGAACATGACTGCAAGCCAAAGACAATTACCTGCCAGGTTTGCAAGATGATCGCACCCGATCAAGATACCTACGACCAGCATTGGCAGGACACAGTAGGAGATTTACGGCATTTCCGCTGTCAGACTTGCAAAGTTGTATTCCGCACCGGGCATGCTCTTGAGCAGGTACTGTACACGCTGTTCCTTTTCCTTTCTGCCAAAGCAATCCACCAGCTTACTGTATCCTAGCACTCCAAAGTCCACAGACCGGCAAACATCACATGCATATTCTGCCCCAACAACTACCGCTCTCACTCCGACATGATCCGTCATATTGAAGCAAATGGCTGCCAGAACGCCTCTATCGAATCCATTCGAGCCAGAATTGCCAGTATACGTCCCTATGGCTTCTGCATGAAAAACGAATCACTGGATTTCTTTTACGACTATGGAGACTTTAAGCCTTACGACAAGCCTTATGAGTGCGCCCAGTGCGATCGCTTCTTCAAGGATTTGGGGAGCTTGACCTCGCATCTTGAGAACAGTGCGAGTTGCGAAGTCGGTGTGCACGGGAGATTCTTCGAAACCATTCTCGCTGCGTTGAGGGATGAGCATTATTGGGTACTCTGGCCGTGATTGAGCGTTATTTTGTGGGAAGTGGCTGGATGCGGATTATTGTACGCATAGGACACGGGACTGAATGGTTTCAGGATGCTTCATCTTCCAAGTATGTCGGTCGTTCAAGAACCAAGAGGATGTTTGAGGAAGTACGAAATCATCGATGGCTAGGAAGGAACAAAGCGACCAAGCACCTGCCTTTGGATATGGAGACCGAAGTGATTGATTCGGATGCATGGGCGTACCTCCCTTCTATTCAAGTCCATTGTCAGTTTAGACTTCTCACCCAAGAGCCTGGAACTCGTTGCCAGTGACCGCTTGTAATAAGTTACTAGCACTGATACACCAATGGAAGATTGCGCAAGTCTAACAACTTCGATCTATGTCTATTTTCCAATTAGTCTATGTCTATATAATCATCATCGTCTATTTCCAGAAAAAGCAGAGCTGTTTGTGAGGCAAGATCAGTGAACTTGAGCACTACCAGCATTTCCATCCAACCCGCGAAGTCCAAATGCAGAGACTATAAGACCCAGTCCCGAAAGCCCAATGCAACAATACAGACCAGTCTGATATTGCGTGGCCTCGTCATGCCCCTTCTTGATATCCACCGCATCGACGACCGCAGCAGCCAACGCAAGACTAACACCACTTCCAATCTGGAACGCCGTATTAACCAATCCACCACACAAACTCTTCACATTCGCCGGCACAGATCCCAACATGATATTTGTGATGCAAATGTAACAAATGCTGACTCCCGTGACCACCATCACCGAAGTCGGCAAAATGTATCTCCAGAAATTGGGATCCTCAGCCGGCATCAAGGAAGCAGGGATTGGCGAGAGTGTGGTAATCAACATACCCAACAGCATCAAGTATCTCGTGTTCATGTACTTCATCCATTTGGCCAGAACCATATTCGTGGTGAATCCTGCAGCGCCCATGGGTAAAAAGCGCAATGCTGTTGCTCCGGCGGAAAGTTTGGCCACTTCTTGGGCCTGCAAGACCACGTAATAGATTACAGTTTGATAACTGCCGTAAAGTACAAATCCTGCTATCCATAGTGGTGCGAAATTTTTGATCTTCCAGAGTGAAAGCGGCATGATTGGATTACTGACTTTCTTCTCCACATAGGCGAAGACGCAGATCATAATGACGGAAATTATGAGGAGAGCGATGATGAAGGCTTTGTTCCAGCCATACTCGCCTCCGCTAGAGAGAACGAATGAGAGTAGAATCAGGCCGCCGGTGGAAAGACCAGCACCCACAAAATCGAGTTTCGGTCGTGCGTTGCCTTCTTTGCGGTCTTTGGGGAGGAGGATCCAGCCCATGATTCCGAGTGGTCCGGTCACGGCGACGGCGATGCGGAAGATGTAGCGCCAGCCTAGGGAGTCGGTGACGAATCCGCCGAAGATGAGACCTGCGCAGAAGCCTATGGCTCCGGACGCACCGAACATTGTCAAAGCGACGATGCGCTCGCTTGCGACAAAGTGCGAGCTGATGATGCCGATCGAGGATGGAACTGTCATTGCAGCACCGATGCCTTGAAGTGCGCGAAAGATTGCCAACTGGATGAAAGAGTTGCCGAAGCCATTTGCCAGAGTCCAGACGGAGAGCACGCCCATGCCGATAGAGAAGACCTGTCTTCTACCATAGCGATCTGCCAAGACACCAGAAAACAGCAGAAAACCACCAAAGGTAAGAGTGTATGCAGATAGCAGCCATTGAAGATCGCCAGAAGAGACATCAAATTCCGCCTGTACGGCTGGCAAGGAGAGGTTGACTGCAGTCATAAAAATGTTGTCCATGAGCTGAGAGCCGCAAGTGATGAGCAAAATCATAACACCACGCCACGAGTACATTGTCCCAATATCCGGATACGCATCTTCAGACAGCAAAGGACGCGCTTGAGTAGATTTCGGTGTCGCCCATCCAGGTGTCGATGCTCCAGCGGGCGTCTGCCATCCAGGTGTCGCATTTCCAGGAGTCAGCCAACCAGGTGTAGAAGCTCCCGCAGGTGTTTGAGCTCCAGCAGGCGTTGATGGAAAAGATGAAATATCCGGCAAGTCGCTCCACAAAACTCTTTTGCCTTCAAGATCAGGAAAGTACGAAGAGCCAGCTGAGATTGTCGCCGGGATGGGTGCTTGTATATCAGCACCAGGAACAACAGACCGGCGACGCGGCTGCTCCTGCATCTCCAATGTCGTTCGCGTAGTAGTGGTAGACATCCTGGATTGTTGTACAGAAGAAAAGAAAGTTTACCTCTGCATGACACTCTTCACCTCATTATTTATCGAAAGCGAAAGAAGCAAGAAAGAAAATCTCTGCCCATCTTCCTTATCTCACACCTAAAGAGAAAAATTCGCCCATCAATGTGACCTGACGTGCCAGAGCTTCGAGATCACGAGTGGCCACTCGGAGTGCCCAAGTGGATCCATGCCAACGTTTTTGATCTCCAAAGGTGGGAAGAAGATGGAGATGTGTTTCCGGGGACGGAAGTCTTTCTCCGCTTCCGTCACAAGTAGGAAATTCGTCCGAAGAAAATTTCCTGATTAGTTTTCTGCTGTCGTTTGTACTGTGTTTTCTTGGAGTCCTTCTTGCCACTGTCATGAAAAGCGTACGAGTAAGACGTTCGGCTCACTTAAGCGCAGATGACAGGTTTTGGAGGAAATATTCTCGGGAAAATTTGGCAAGGCAATGTTCTCGGACGGTTTTCTTCCCGTCTCAGATTATGCAACTTGTCCACTGGTTCATCGCTGGTATATAATTGATGTAGCCCTAATTTCCAGGCATCAACCAATACCAGCTCAGCTGGCTCATCTTCATTGGTCTAGTGGTCATGATTTCCGCTTGTCAGGAGTAAAATCTCGTCAAGCGCGGGAGACCGGGGTTCGATTCCCCGATGGAGAGCTTATCCTTTTGCTGCTTTGTTGGTTGACAGGAAACAATCTACAGCAAAGTAGGTAATTTTTTCGCAAAATCTTGGTTGAAGGTAAGAGGCTAGCTTCCGAAGCTTACGATTTGAAGCCTTGGTTGTTTTGCGTGTGGGGAATAGAGGGCATGGACTTTGCAACAGAGGATCGACTGACCATGTTGAGAAAGGGCGAAGATATGGGGATTGGCAGAGGTACGAAAATTGGACCAGAACTCGATCAAAGGGCACAAAGTATTTGAGATTGTCAAGAAAGTTCAAGAATACCGTAAAAAGTGCCGCTCCCAGTGGATACGTAACTAAATTCCAGAAGCATCCTGCCTTCTGGAAAGCTCGCTTTGAGAAAGCTCAGAGAGGAGCATGAATCGATGCCGGACCAGTTCCTCTGCAGCAACGTCAACGTTCCTCTACGAGCCTTGCAAAAGAGCCTCATATACAGGAGCAAACAAAGCACATCTACCATCAGCGATACTCTGAGGCAGTACAGTGACACCACTCCCCTTGACCTCACCAACATCACCCAATGTACCAAGGTTCCATTGTCCCTGCAATACGGTTTCGTTGGAGGATGTCAAGACACCACCAAGTAAACCATCGAATGGCGTAGAGTATACAGCACCCACAATACCAGTACCTACAGCATTCCAACCAGGACCAGTAGCCGGGTTTTTAGCAAAGGTAGCCCATGCACCACGCATGAATCGACTGAGGGCATACTCCTGAGTCGTGACGTTGAAGAGAGGGTAGGTTGAGAACACAATAGGTATCTCAGAAGAATGATACACTCCCAGGTCCGGATAACGTTGAGTGTTTGTAAATGAGGCGTTGAAGTAGTAACGCCAAGTGGGGATACCACTGGCAGCAGACGCGTTGGTCAAAAGAGCTTGCGGCTGTGATGAGCTTTTGTTAGATTGCTTGTGTCTCCCACAGACACAGGCACTTACGCATTGAAAGATGTAGTCGGTCCAGATCTGAGAGATCACGTCGTACGGCGTATTCAACCCATTTTCACCAAGCGGATATTCTTCTTCGATCGCAAGAATGAGAGCTGGCGAGCTGCTCAAATAGCTGTTGAGGAACTCTGTAATGTTATCTTGTCCAACTTGGAAGACACTATACATTGTAAGCAAATGACTGGGAACGAGAAGCGTTGGACCAGATCTTACCGTCCTTCCTGAGCATTCGCACCGCCCATAATAGGAACCTTGGCAATCTGGCCCAAAGCTCGTCTTTGTGCAGGATCGGACACTAGAGTCACGTTTTCGGGGCTCGGGTTGAATTCGAGGCTGTGAATCTCGATGATGCGTTTTATATCTGTCGCATTTGCCGCTCTGACACAGCTCAAGTTGCTTGCAAAGTTACCAGGACAGCCAAGCTCGCCAGTGAGATTGTACCATGCAGGAACACTGCTGGTCGTTGGACTGCCGATGTAGCTAGCCTGACCACTTTCCATGATTGCTCCTCTGAAGGGCGGATTCGAATCTTTTGGATAACTGGTGAGCAAAGCATCGACCGAGAATGCACCAGCCGACTCTCCAAATATCGTGACTTTCGACGGGTCACCTCCGAACGCATGGATGTTGCGCTGCACCCAATCCAGTGCGAAGCGCTGGTCCAGGAAACCTAGGTTATGTCCTGTCAGAGGTAGTTCAGGTGAGCTTGGGAAGCCGAAAACGTTTGTCCTGTAATTCGTGGTGACTACTATCACATCTTCGTATCCGGCAAATTGGCTACCGTCGTAGGCGGGCTGTCCAGCATTTCCAAACTCAAGGCCACCTCCGTAGAGCCAAAACAACACAGCTCTGCCATTGCGGTCGTTTGGCTGCGTAGCAGGCGCATATATGTTCAGATACAGACAATCCTCTGACTCCACAGGCGCAGGACTATTGAACACTGATTCAGTGAACTGCTGGGAAGACACAGGGTCTAAGATGAATTAGCTACGTCAGATTTGGATCGAGTGTTGGCAATTGTACATGTGAATTGTTGGATGCATGCCGGTTTCCAGGCTGTGGCATTGATGACCCCCACTTGAGAAGCCGCTCTTGGAGGTGAAAATCTTTCGGGTGGTGACTGAGCAAAAGGTATACCAAGAAATTGGTCGACCGTTGCACTTGCTGCTGGCACACTCGTCGTCGTTCCCAGAACTAATCCATTCTCAATGCGTACGGTCGGTCCTGTCTGAGCAGAGCCTACTGCATGAGAACTGACTAGGCTGGCCGCCCAAAGGTAGAGCAGAAAGTAGCGTGAGGTAGACATTGTAGGACATACGCAAGAGTAGGCCAACCGACTAGACTTGGAGCAAGTCATGATGCAACTTATATATGTGACTGCCTGCAGATCTTAACAAGGGTGGTCAATACTGCGGCACTGCCGAGGAAGTTTGCAGGATCCCGAGCCATACTGCTGACTTGACAACAGAGCAATAGCTAGACAGGTCTTAGAAGCGTTTGGCGCATGGCTTGAGAGGTGACATTGTCAGATCGTCTGTGAGCGCTTAGAAAGTAGCACAGCTTCGCACAGCCTTGTCGTCTTACATTGCGATGAGTTTGGAGGCATGTCTCTCTCGCAACAGTCGAACGCACCTAGACTTTACCAGACACCAGGATCCTGTGCAGGCAGCAATATGATACTTCCTATTTTGTACTCGAGGTTGGAGTAATGCGGGGTATGCATATTCTCCGTATTCGCTTGACTTACAGTTCACGTACCTTTCGATTGATGATACCGAGGCAGAATGAACTTGGTCTACCTTCCCTTGGCTTGCCCTGCACATCTCCAAAATCACAGCCCGATGCAAGTGTGGTCCGGCATGGAACTGAACATTTTCTCTGACAAGAGACGCACATCGTACAGCCGTAACATCGTAGCAGTGGACGTTGAGCGCGCATGTTGGTCCATTTCAACACCAGATATCGAGAAGACTCTCGCCCTAGGAATTCACAATAATCTTGAAAATTCAGAGTGTCCTTCAGAAGCTTAGGCTTGTTGCTCTCTCTCACCGAAAGAACTCTGGTATCCCATCATATCCGTTTGTTCTTGCAGTGGATCAAAGTGACCTCAGTCGATAGGGAGACGCATATCCTGAGTTCATGCGCTCGATGGAATGCTCGTCTATACCAGGTCGAAGATTTAAAGAGTGTGAGATCAAAGGCACAACTCGAGAGATCGTTTAAGAGCCAGCGAGAGACCAGCAGGAAGGAGCCAATGAGAAGTGCTGTGTTGTCAGCCTGTTTGTTTCTAGAAAAGCCTAGCATCAAAAGGGGACCGTGCCCGGTCGGAGATGGAGAGCCTATGCCAAATTCTTCAACACGATTCGGAAAGTGTCATGGCGAAAAGACTTGCTCGAACATTTTCAGACCAAATGGTCAGCAGAATTGAGAGGTATCCAATCAAAAGGCAAGCAATCGTAAGCAAATCGATATCAAAGGTTCGGATGGCTTGAAATCCGACGGCGGCTGTTCCCGTTCGTGGAGACGAAACAAGGGGTGCAATTTTGCGAGCCAATTAAATCGCTTACAAATAAGCATGAGAAGACATGCTATTCGTGTGGACAACGGCTCTTTGTAAACATGCAAGCTGAATGCTGCGTCCAATCATGGCTTCAGACTCGGGAATTCTTCTTTGAGATGGCAATGAGTAGTTGTATCGTGGAATGGCACAAGATCTTTGGTAAGTCAGGGTCTGAAGCAAAGAGTCGTCTCTGAGTCTCACAGTGCAACATGCTGTTCTCCTTACACCGCGGAAGCTCCATGGTGTTGGTAAAAAGGCTTGCGGGGAAGTACATCAGTAGCGTGCGAAAAAACTGGTCAGGGCTGGGATCTTGACGCGGTACCAACGTCTCGAACAAGTATTTATGTTGTCAGGGCCCTCGACCTCTTGTCCTGCTGTTCCACTGTTGCCCTTCCATCGACTTCACGCCATACTCCCATTTTCCTACATCTCCAAGCAAAAGAGAAATCTACGATCTTATCATCGGCCCATCAAATCATAAACCGCATTTCTTCGCCAGTGTCTGCAAGATGGCATTACTTTACATCAAGAACATGGTCTTCCCGACCCAGAAACAGAACGGCTTATTGCCCTCGTTCAAGCAGCAATCACAGTATGGAGCCTGCGACACAGCATCGGAAATTTCACAGGACGGCTCAGATTCTTCGACTTTGAGGAGCGATGCAGGAAGCTCGTCTTCGTTTCGAGTCGATCCTCGTATCATCTCGGACGCTACTATCGGTCTATCAGATGGCCTTACTGTACCTTTCGCCCTCACAGCTGGACTCTCGGCGCTAGGCGACACAAGATTGGTGATTTATGCTGGACTCGCAGAATTAGCGGCGGGCGCATTATCGATGGGGCTTGGAGGGTATCTAGGTGGCGTAAGCGAGGCGTAAGTCGATCTACCTATGATTAAGGATCAACCACTAATATTCAGCTAGACAATCTTATGCAGCAACATTAGCAGAGACACGGAAAACCGTCAATCAAGACCCCGACGAAGCCAACCATATCATCAAATCTACTTTTAACTCCTACGGCCTTACGGAGGATGTTCTGGACGCCTTCGCTACGCAGATCAGCTCCTGCCCGAAAAAGTCAGAAACTTTTATCATGCGTTTTCACCACGACCTCCCAGAGTCTCAAGCGGACACATCACGGGCTTACATTTCGGCTGTAACTATCGCCCTTGGCTATCTCCTCGGTGGACTGGTACCTCTAACGCCTTATTTCTTCGTAAGCAACAACCAAACTGCCTTGTGCTGGAGTATTGGGGTGATGGCATTCGCTCTCTTCGTATTCGGCTATATCAAGACTCTATTGGTCGGCGAGGAGAAGCGACTGCTTTGCGTCAAAGCTGGTGTCCAGATGATGGTTTTGGGCGGTGTTGCTGCGGCAGCAGCCATGGGTTGTGTCAAAGCGATAGGCTCATAAGATGGTGGATTCTAGACAACCTCCCTCTTCCGCCACTGGCCCCGGAAACTACACACGATACTGGCATAACGAACAAGCCAACCTTTACGAATTGTACCGTTATTGCATTATATTACTACAGAGATACCCACATTAGTCACTAGTTGCTCTCCAACTCTAATAGAGTCTTCAGCCCTCAGTCTTACAACACCATGAGGTCAACATGAACAGTAGATTCGCCAGCTTCGATCGGGACCTCAGCCTCCGACAGAATTCGCCTGTACCTCGCAAGATACCATAGTCGTAATCGCTTCCTAAGGCGACCGCATACAAAGAGATAGGATGAGCACACTTTCGTCCTTTCATGTCGAAGTACTCTTTATACCTTGAATCTTGATCGGAGTGCGGTGCCTACTTATGTACCATATCAGCATAAGTGTGCTGAGGTTGAGCTAGTCGTGACAATGCACAACCTTTCCTGCTCAATTGGGTGTCTAGACTCTAGTGAGAGGACGACCGAGGACTCTATCACAACTGAAAATCTTCCTGTGTCTGAATTGCCAAAAGGAACATACCCTATCTCTAGTAAGTCCGTATAGCATTTGTTCGTTTCTGAGCTCCCCATGTACTAAAGGCTCACGCGCACAGTTGTAGAAATTCACAATGTTTTTTCGAAACAGGGCGTTGTCCAGTGAGACCTTTTCAAATGTCTCATCTCTGTGGACTGTTGTAGTTGGAGAAATCCGTCGTGCATCTCTGCAGGTGTATACATCGAGATAAATAATAGCAAGAGGAGATAAGATGCCGAAATTTTATTGTAAGGTCATTCCAGCTGCTTCCCCTGCACCTGCCGTTCTTAGCTGCGTCAAACACTTTGTTGTGTTTGTTTCGCTTTCACTTTCCTTCCAGCTCCGTCAGTTTGCGCAACACGCCATCTCAGACTTCTATAAAAGTTCACCTTCTTCCACCATCTCTGACTTCAATGCATCTCAATACCAAGATGCATCAAAACCACGCTGGCATGGCTAGCAACATGGTCGACCCCGGTCTCCTCGACAAGATAGACAAGCTTTTTGCATGCGGTGTCGGTGACACTATCCCTCTGCCACAGCTCGTCGTTGTTGGCGATCAGTCAAGGTAAGCGCGCACGATCCCTTTCTTCACTCGAGCCGTTTATTCCTGCTTGTGCTTCACTTCCATCTTCTGACTTCTGGCACAGCGGCAAGTCATCCGTTCTTGAAGGCATCACCAAGCTGCCCTTTCCTAGAGATTCCGGCTTGTGCACCAGATTTGCTACGCAAATCACCTTCCGCCGCGCCCAGGTCACCAGCACTGTTGTGACCGTTATCCCTCACAAGGGCGCTACTCAGGGCTATGCCGACAAACTCCGTGCTTGGAAGAGCGTCACCAACGCTATTCTCGAGCCGGTCTCGTTCTCCAAGACCATGCAAGAGGTTCACAAGCTTATGGGCCTCGCCGACACTCCTGCGGACGGCGATGGCAAGTCGACTTTCTCGGAAGACATCCTCAAAGTCGAAGTCAGTGGTCCTGAGCAAGAGCACTTCTCTGTGGTCGATGTTCCTGGCATCTTCAGAACTGCTACCAAGGGCATGACTACCCTCGCAGATGCAGCCATGGTCAAGTCAATGGTTCACCGTTACATGATCAACCCTCGTTCGGTCATGTTGGTGGTCATCCCTGCTAATGTCGACATCGCAACTCAAGAAATTCTTACTCTCGCAGAAGAGGCTGATCCTGATGGTCACCGTACACTTGGCGTGCTGACCAAGCCCGATCTCGTTGACCCCGGAGCTGAGATCGGTGTTATGCAGCTGATCAAAGGCGAGAAGCACCCGCTCAACCTCGGCTGGTGTATCGTACGCAACCTAGGCCAGCAACAGATCCAAGACGTTGCTGCCGATAGATCAGCTGTTGAGAAGGCTTTCTTCCGCGACAGAGCTCCCTGGAACGAGCTCGACCAGGACCGCGTCGGTGTTGACGCACTGCGTATACGTCTCCAAGAGGTTTTGGCTAGCAACATCCGCCGCGAGTTCCCCAACGTCAAGCGCGAAGTCCTGCACAAACTCAGTACAGCCAAGCGTGCGCTCAAGGAGCTGGGAGATCAGCGTCAGACACCTGACGAACAACGTCGCTTCGCTATGGACATCGCTTCGCGCTTCCGTGAGATCGTCAGTTTGGCACTCAATGGCAATTATTCCGGTAACAGCTGGTTCGACAACGAACCTGACCTGATGTTCGTGACAAGAGTCGTCAACCGTAACGAGGTGTTTGCCAACGACATCGAGAAATGCGGTCATACCTATGGATTCAAGTTCGATTACTCTTCGGCCGAGAACGTCAAGCAGGACGTCATGAGCACTGGCGGCCAGGGTATTCAGTTGCGCACTATCAAAGACCATGTTGACCTTGAGGACTTGATCACAGGCGATCGCCGCATCGACGACAAGATCTATGGCAACATCATTGACTGGCTTTCAGAGCTCTACAAGGGCTCCCGTGGTTTTGAGTTGGGCACCTTTGACAAGAACTTGCTGTCCAGAACCATGAATGCTCAGTCCGTCAAGTGGGAGCCACTTGCTCATGGGTACATCTTGGATGTCATTCATATGGCACACGGCTTTGTAGCCACCCTGCTTAGACACGTCTGTCCCACTGCACGAGTCAGAGACGGAATCATGTCTGTCTTGATGGAGCCTCTGCTGGAGACGTACCGCCGTGCTCTGGAGCAGGTCCAATTTGTCCTGCGCGTTGAGAAGAACAATCCACAGACCATCAACCACTACTTCAACGACAATCTGGAGAAGAGGTAAGTTAACACAAAGTCATCTTATGAGCCCTGAAGGGTCAACACTAACCTGCTATGATGCACAGTCGCCAGAAACGTCTTCGCGCATCCCTTGAGAAACAAGCCACCGTTCACCCCTCTCCCTTCGGCGTCGCTGGCGTTAGTCGTAGCATGATTGCCCTCGACGATATCGTGCAGAACCACCCCATGTCAAACGCTGAGCATGTCGTCTACGAAGTTCATGACATCCTCAAGGCCTACTACAAGGTCGCCAGGAAGAGATTTGTCGACAACGTCTGCATGCAGGCCGCAGATTATCTTTTGGTCACCGGACCAAACAACCCTCTGAAGCTCTTCTCGCCTCAGTTTGTCAGCTCCCTCACTGACGACCAGCTCGAAGAAATTGCTGGCGAAGATGCCGGCCTCAGAAGAAGACGTATCGCTCTGGCAAAGGAGGTAAATGATATGGAGGGCGGAAAGAAGATTCTCGCAGGTGTCTCATAAAGCTGTTTGCAGACAAGGGTTGAAAGATGTAAAACTCTCAAGCGGTCTTGTCGGCACCATCTGTCTCACATGGTCAGTCCATAGATGGGCTACAGACTAGCTCATCGTTGTAGTCACAAATCAAAAGTATGATCGCAATAACACCATCCACTTCTTAGTAGCTGTAGCGTGTTGTAGAGCAGTGGTATGAGTGGCATGGGCTGAATTCTGAACGAGTCCAGTCATGAAGTTGCCCGAAAAGGGCCGCGGTCTGAGAGATCATTCAGCGAGAGATAGAAGCGTAACTAATTAGGCTCTCAATGGACGTTCTGCATCTTTACAACCAGTCATAGAGGCCGTAATCTGAGAGGCGGTGCATCCCTTGTCGTGGAGTGAGAAGAAACAGCTCCGATATCGCTGCCGACCTTTTACCGAAGCCTGAACCTTTGAGAAGACCGTGTCCAAGTTTCCTGAAAGACCTTCATGCAGCACTATTCCGATCTTCGAAATGCAACAAGTTAGACGAAAACTTATTGGTCATTCTCACGAGACATCAGCATGCGAATACGGCACGCAGATGCATCCATCCGCCGAGCTGGCATGGCTCAAGAAGTGCGCGCTTCGCTGGCACGCATTATCACACCGGATAGCGACATTTGCATGCATCTGAGCCTGACCGCCAATGATTTCATAAAGGTAAGCGAAACAGTGCTGTGATGCACATCTTTGGCAGAGTCACTTGAAGCTATATTGCCAGCTCGGTCGATATGCATCTCAGACATGCGACCGGCTTGCCTCGAAGCTCGTTATCAGTTGAAGATTCGCTCAGAGCCCGTTCGAGATGGCTAGGTACTTTCAGCGGGAATGTGCGTCAGAGAACCAGTCTTTTCTTTATGTGCATTGATTCGTTGCAAGCATGACTTGGTCCGCTTGTTTTCCAGCATCTATCCACAATTGTCGGTCGGGACCCGTAAGTCGCCCGCCAGGCGTTGAAGCCCAAGAGATCATCCCTGCTGGCGATTGTGGTTTTGGACCACAGCTAGACCAGGTGGATTTCTGTAGGGACTTCAAAGCTGGAGCGCGGCAGTTTAAAGAGCTTACTCTATAACGCCATTACTCCTCGAAGCTGTGGCTAGGTCACAGCTCAAGGGACACATAGGAAGTGATGGGTCAATAATCGATCAACACAGTTGACCCCTCTCCGGGAACAAGCAGACGACAAACAATTTTGGAAAGTACGCTTCCGTTGCTGCCTGTCGCATATATGTCGGCTATTCCTGCCCAACACCAATAACCTCAACTTCGTCACTTCAAACCATCCGTGCACTTTCTGTTTCTTTGCGCTCTGCATTCCAATTTCACCTTTTGCCTTCTACATCTTCCTGTTGGCTTTATAGCTATGGATTCAAGCGCATCTGAAGACGACGACAATTGCCTCTCCTGTAGGATCTGCCGGTTCCAGGGCGGCCTTGACCTTCCCACTCCCACGATCTCTGACCTTGAAGATCTGCGCTCTCAATCACAAGCTCTGTCAATCAGCATTTTCAGACACTGGATTCTCCTCAACAAGATACTCAAGCGCTTTGAAGGACAGATCCAGAAGCGATGGATCAAGCGCAACAACAGCCAGAGACTATCAGTCCTTCTACAAGCCTGGCCACACATGTCAGCCACTCACCGTCCGGAATTTGCAACTTTGCGCAAGATCGGTGTAAACAACAACAAGCGACGCCCCAATCAAGCCAAGGAGAAGGAGGCCTATCTCTGGCCCTACGTCAACCAAGAGGACCTGGTGCAGACCCACAATCTCCTCATCTTCCTCAATTCTCGTGGACGCCACCATCCGGACAAGTTCGTCTTTGGTGATCAGCAGCAAGCAAACACCAACAAACCTTCTGGCATGAGCGACGTCGACAAGTACAAGATGTGCCTTCATGGGCAGCGATCTCCTAAAACCTATGGCTCGCTCGTACTTCGTGACACCGGAGACAAAGTTCAGCGAGAATTGAGAATGGAGCCTGTTGCGGGTCTTCAGGTGCTCGAGGTGCAAGATCGAAACCTCGACTTCCTCGTCAAGTGCTGTCGACTCATCCTGCATGATATGGATTTGGACAATCTGGACCTCGTCGACACCAAGCCCGCTCCGCCTCAAATCAAGTCCACGCTTCCCGTTCATACCGTCACCGCCATGGCCCAGATTGCACCATACCGTCTGCCGCAGAGGCTCGACATGAAGCGACTGAGACTGCTTATCTCAGCAAGACGAGAGGAAGCTGAAGAACACGTCTGGGCTTTACGCGAGGATCCCGGTTACTTCGCGCAGAACATGAGAGAATGGTCAGAACATTCCCCTTTCATGATTCCCGACAAGAACAAGAGACCTCATGAAATGGTCGGTGAGCCAGCATTCTGGGACAAAATTGCTACAAGCATGATCTTTCACGCGTACAGCAGCCTGATCCTGTTCGCCACGGCTGATGAAGCTGTGACATTGGCACAAGAGAAGCTCGACAGTTGCCTCCACAAGCTTGAATCCTCTTCTAGCCTACCGGTCGAAGTTGAGAAAGTGTTCCAGAGACTTGATTATATTGTTCAAGTTCTGGCTGATGAGCCTTTGGGCGACTTGATGCTCGGCTTCCCTGCGTCTCCACCTATGCGCTATGGTTATGAGCGTGCATCATCTGATCTGAGTCCCTCGTTCAATACACTGAAGATTAAGATGGGTAGGCTGAGCGCAGCATGGAGAGTTCAAGTTCTATTTCGAACCTTATTGAGCCCCGAGCAGCAGAAGAAAGTAAGTCTAAGCTACGGGGATACGAGGCTCTCTCTCTCATCTGGCAGGCTGAGACATCGCGTCTGACATGATTTGAACACTATGCTAACTTTTCCAGCATGGATTGAACAACACTGTTGAGGAGATTCAGAGAATGTTGGATGAACACAGCAGAGACAGCGACCTGATCTCCAGTTGGGTGGCCAGCCGATTCTCTGATTTGGCCTTGATGTCAGAACTTAGACGCCAACTTGGCCTGTTCCAGCCATGGTGCACCGCTTGGCGAAGCAAGTGTCTCATCGAAGATGATGCTCCATTCTTCTTCAGCATGGTCGAATGCGTTCATGACTTCACTTCATGTGCTGTTCTTGACGCTGCTGATCCCGCGAACTTCGCCTATCCGTCTGACAAACGCAGAACTCGCGAGACAGTCACTCAAATGCGACAAGCCGAGAAGCGACTGGACAAGTTCTGGGCTACTGTTGACAACCATTGCGAGGCACACACTTCATACTCGGTGCTCTATCTCCTCATGGTAAGAAGACGACCTTTCGGTCTTGACGGAACACCCATACTGACTGATTGAAGGACTTTTTCAGTGACTGGAACCGAAAGATCCACAGAACCAAGGCTTGGGTTGAGCCAAAGGAAACTGCTGGCTGCAAGCCCATTCAGCAGCACAACGAGAAAGACGATGAAACGTGAGTGGCTCTCGCCGGATACTACAAGCAGAGCACTGACAGAGACCAGTGGACTACCTCTGCATGTTTTCAACCCCAACGCATGTTGTTCTCACCCCAAGAAGAGCGAACTGCTGGGAAGCATCACGCCGCAGAAAGCAAAGGCCAAGACCAGACCTGATGGTTCTGTAGCCTTACCTCAGCAAGAATCACGCAGAGATTCTGCCACCAGTGTGGAAGAAAAGGAGAACATTGAGGTGAAGAAGCTCAAGGTCAACAAACGCGCTTTCAAAGTCTTCGCCACGATGTTCCACGTACCTTCTTCCAACGAACAGCAGAACACCGGGGAGGTGGCCTGGTCTGAGTTCTTGTACGCAATGAAGATGATCGGATTCTCTGTTGAGAAGCTGTATGGATCTAGCTGGCAGTTCACGCCTGATACCATTGAAGCCTCGAGAAGTATTCAGTTCCACGAGCCACACCCACGCGCCAAGATGTGGTACTGGCTCTCGAAGGAATACGGTAGACGTCTGCATAGGTATGTGGTACAACTGAGAACTGAGATCAACGTGCTAACGAGGACAAATAGAGCTTATGGCTGGACTGGAGAGACGTTTGACCTGCAGTAAGAGTTCTCGTTGTGTAAAGTTGAAGTCAGCACTTGTTACGAATGACGATAGCTATGAAACATGGAAAAGGTGGATAGACGGCATATTGTAGAAGGCTGTGGACCACGTCAAGGAGGTGGCTCAAGCATGGAAGCTGATGAAGATTACGGATAGCTTGTGCTCGGCGAGGTCGGATTTGACGGTGATTGGCCAAGCAGATGATCAAGCACAGGAGTGTTCGTAGTCGTCGACAAGGTATACAAGTACAAGGCAGCAGTTAAGAAGCAAATTTACGTTTCGAAGAAACAATTACTCGGTGAAGGCAGTGAAAGTGAAAGCTGGACGAGGCTTGGAGCGCGCCGTATGATGCGTATATGGGCCTTGGCATACGGAAATAGGAGCACGGAGAAGGAGCTGACGAAGCGCGGTAACTGCGCCTTCTGACCATGATGGGCTGAATAAAGATATCTGGACAAGGCATTTGCCTCTTGATGGTGACATCCTAAACCTCGTATCTTGAACCATGCTGGACGAAAACCTACCCGCCTTCTTCTATCGAAACTCGCCAGACGGAGTGGCACATCACAAAGGAGTCTTCTTCTCCATTCGCGGATCTGATCCGAGCCCCGCATACAGCTTGAGGCACGGCGATCCTGCCGCCGCCAATTCTCGTAACTGCTACGCTGCCGGTCTCTTTGACTGCTACAACCCCGAGGTTCTCTACGGCGAAGTCTTGATCAAACCGGAATGGAGTCATCCGTCCCTGTCTCAGGAGGAGATACGCCGTAATGGCGGTGTGCCGCCACCACCTACGCCCATCTTGCCCACGCAATTCACAGTTCAGCTGTACAATCCCGACCTACAAGTGACGGTGACTCAGAGACCTGGTACTTGGGGAGGTAGCGCTTCGTATGAATTCAGTCTGCCTCAACTCGTCTTTCGCACTCCCTCAGCCTCGACCTTGGACCGAACACAAGATGACCCTGGCGCATCGCTGGTCACGCCGAAACTCAACTTTGTATGGCGCAAGGAGAGCAAGCTTGCAAAGGACTTGACGGCATACATGACTGGCAAGTCGACAGATGAAGTCGTCAAGAAGAAGCACAGAGATCCGGACATCATCGTCGGTCTGTTCCGTTCTTTGCGGGAGCTGACCGTCTATGAGCCCAACCTGTACCGTGTCGAGTTGGAAGACCCCAAAGGCCTTGAATTGGTCTTACTACTGTCTGCTGCTGTCATCAAGGACCTTTATTTCTCTAATGATCTCAACCAAGTGTTCAACGTCTTCGATCCCTGTCGCATCGCCTCTCTACCTTCAGCTGCTGCACCCTCTCCTCCATTGGCCGCCAATGCCGACCGACGCAAATCGTTGCCCCGCCTGCGAACCACTCCACCCACAGCAGCTCCGATCCAGCGGCCTCCTCTAGCAGGTGTCGGTACCGCTTCCGCACCTGACCCCCGAACACAATGGGAGCTCGACGCTGAGACCGCTCGCCTGCGCGCACAGGTCGATGCCGAAGAACGAGAGATGAAGAGACAGGAAGCTTTACGCCGCCGCGAAAGAGAAAAAGCAGATGAAGCTGAAACACGACGCCTACGAAAAATGGTCGAGGATGAAGAGCGTGAAGCCCGTCGTCGTCAGGAAGAGGTCGATCGTGAGACAGAGAGGCTTCGGAAGCAGTATCGTCTCAAGCCGCCTTCACCGGTGGGCAATCAATCAAGACACTCTGCACCCTCGTTGCCAATTCACCAGCAACAACAACAACAGCCTGGACCCTCGCGGCCTAGGCCTCAAGGACCTGTCTACTCCAGTAACGGATTAGTCATGAGTGGAGGTAATCCGCAAGCAGCTCCTGCTCCTGCACCATCCAAGATGAAGAAGAAGAGCTTCTGGGGTCTGAGGAGCAACAGCGATCAAAGTGGTACAAGCAACAGCAAGCTGAGCAAAAAGGCCAGCGCCGTCTGGTGATGAACTTGCGGCGAGCTTCTGTACATCAATCAATGAAGCGCATATACGCTTGAACACTTGAACATACCTAGTCACGGTCTCCGTATCGACAGTACCTACATAGCGCCACGGCTTACAGGAGTATTCGTCTACCTAGCGAATTATGGAGCAAGTGTGCTCAAACATACCGGAGAAGCATACTGCTCGGCGTTCGTAGGAAGGACAAGCCTGCAGGCAGTCACATTGCATCACTACGGATAGCAAGGGACATCAGAGGAATGCAGAGGGCGTTCTCTATCGAGGCATTGGCATGGCGGAGAGGGAGAACAGTTAAATAGCATATGATATACTCATTGACCATCGAAAGCCGTCAACACATTACAATCCATGTCCCTTGTAAGACTAACACATGAACTGCTTACGAGTGCCATCTAGTCCCTAGCGAAGCCTTCATGGAGCAGATCACACAGCTCTTGTAGCTAAATCTATACTAGCCTCCATCAGTATCGATCAAGGGTAAGAACATAAAAAGAGGCAACCGAAGACGAGGCTTTGAGCCCATTTTGCGAGATCGTGGGTTCAAGACCGCCTTCGGATCATCGCTGAATATTGGAGGATGGTGCGGATTTTGTAATTTCTTAAAGTGATTAAAGAGGAGTATTGAGATGGTGAGAGTAGAACTACTGGCTTGAATTTATTATATGGGAGTGTCTTCTTCTTCGCTCGGTCTTGTGCCGTGACATTGGACTCTCAACATGTTTTTGTGTAAGCAGTCCGGCGATATTACTGCTCAAATGAGGCCTGTTTCTGTACGTCCATCCCCAATCATTCCCAGAAGGGCAAAAGGGCATGGAATCCATATTGAATAGGAATACTATCCAGAAAAGGAAAAAAGAAAAGAAAAGGCAGAAAAAAGGGTCCACAATTCTTTGCTTGGCAAAATTACCGAAATCTCGGCACAAACTTTTTCTCTGCCTCTATCAAAAACATAAGATGGAGTTTCTAGCCCCTGACGAGGTGGTGCAAAAAGAATAGACAGCGGTGTTTGTAGGAATAGCCGAAGGCGGGGCTCGAACCCGCGACCTTGAGGTTGACGATATCAATTGATAAGAGCCACACGCTCTACCGATTGAGCTACCCCGGCAGGTCTGATGATCAAGTTGTGTGACACAACTGGCTGCTGACTTTGATGGTGGCAGAATCGTTGGGTTGGAATATATACTCCAGGCTCAAGGGTGCTAGGCGTTGAGTCGAGGAAGGGCTGAGCTCAGGAGGCTGGAAGGAAGTAAAGTGGTGAAACAGTGGGGATGGAAGCGACACATGGAGGAGGAATTTTCTGCCCGTGGACTTGTGAAAGCTGTGGCTAAGCGAGTGACGAGCCAATGAACATGGACTGGACCTCTTGTCAGTCGTGTGTGTCACCCTGCCGATAACTTCGACGACATCCTTAGCCCGCCACACGGTTTCGATTTCCTGTTACATCTGCTGCCTGAGTTCCAGATCGTCGATAGAGCTGCAGTTGATTTGTAAAAGTGTATACCGCCCTCTGGAACCCGAGTTTGACATGTCTTTCTTCAATAAATTTAGAATTGCGCTCAGACGAGAAGATTCATGAGCGATTTGTGGCGGTTGTCAGATGGCGCTGAGCACCGATATCGATTATCGGTTTCGAAACAGGACAGTGGCTGGAAGATGTATTTCGAGATCATTAAAAGACTGTGATCGATCTCATCAGCCCATTTGACATTCCTGTCGTCTCGATGCTATTGTTGTACATCTCATCTTATCAAATCTCCGAGATCTATGTAGCGCTAAATTAGCGCAAGGTCAAAGTTGCGAAACTCAAAACTTTCCTGCTTCCAATCGGCCCGTCCGTGTGAAAACGCCATTCTGCTTCCGACACTCGATCATCTCCGAGTCGCGAACGAGACTCGTGCTGGATGGTATGCCAAGTCTCGATCATGAGCCTGGTGTCGCCACTAATCGAGTGTATCGAAAGCCACTGATGACTGACCACGCTAGAGAGGAAGTGTGGGTGGAACAATCAACCTCACTATGATGACGTCGGGTTTGCAAAGTCTCTCAAAACTCATCCTTGAACACCATCATCTGCTCCTTTCCATCGTCGTCAATCCAAGCGCGAAACATGCCTCCGGAGTTGAAGTCCGCGACGACCCTTCCCTCGCCATACCGATATTCGATGCCGATGATGCCACCCTCACCCTCTCCAGTCTTCTTCCAACGGTCTTCTGCACTTTGCTGGAGCATACCATTTGGTCCTGCCATGCGTGATACAGATAAAGCGAGAGGTAGAGGTGGGAAAGAGAAGCGAGTCATGGCGGAGGTCGTGCGAGCTGCTGAAAGCTTGAGGAAGGAGTCACCGTTGCCTGTGAAGCGGTCAGATGTGGAGTAGAAAATCGGAGGCGCATGATGAGATACCTGTGCCGGAAAGCGCAACTCCATGAGGTGCTGAAGTTGGCTTGACCGGATATTCGCTGCTGATATCCTCACGAGAAGAGACAGGTAGGTACGTCGAGAGATTAGGCAAGCAGTCCTGAAGGACGCCGCCGAAATCACCATTCACCAGTCTTGCAGCTGGTGATAATGTAGGCTGCTGGTACATCATACCATGCGGGCGGTCGAATGGGTTCTCTTCAATCCATTGTTCGGCCCAGAAGCCTGCTCCCAGTGTGGGTGTATCCTGCAAGAAGTCAGTAGGCAAATCATCGTGTATGAAATATGTTTTGACTGACCCCTATTCTGCCTGGAAGCTTGTTCGTAAGTCCGCCGGTCGAAGTGGCCACACAAAGCATGCCATTGCTGTCAAGGACGACCGCACCCACCGTTCCTTGGGGAAGATAGTCATGACCGTTCCAAGATGGGTCATGGGTATTCAGATCTCTAGCATCCGCTGCACACTCTGCGACAAACGAGGAACACTTGTCCGCCCTCCTCTTGTGTTTCTGATAAGTCTCACGATCGGTGCTTTTGCCCAAGCCCTTACGATGTTCATCCCATCGTCGCTTAGTCCAGTAGTATCCCGGGCTCACGGTCTCCAGGCCCCAGGTTTCTACAAGCTTATTCGCTGTTTCACCTGCAAGCTGAACATGACCTGCAGCACCACCTCCATCTGCTTCTTCACCTCTGATCAGAAGCTCGCGTGCCAGTTTGATAGGATTCTTTGCTCCTGATACCTCCATGACGCCAACACCACGTTTGTGGTAACCTTTGCTCACCATGACGGAAGCTTCTAGCTCATGTGTTCCCGCAGTTGTGTAGACAGCACCATGACCCGCGTTGAACAGTGGATTATCCTCTAGCATCGCAACAGCATGAGTTGCGACATCCAATGCCGTGGCACCTGGCTTCGACAGTAGAGCATACGAAGAGTGTAAAGTCGCAAGAAGGGCAGATCGATATTCTTGATAAGCATCCTCGGTCAGATTGGCGCGAGATATGTTTCCGGCACCGCCATGAATGATGATGCGAGGAGTATTCGTCCTCGAAGATTTCATACTGAAGACGCTGCTGCAATGTATCTTCTCGAAGTATGAACACGAGCTTGGACGACTTGTCTTCAGGACAAACTTGTTATCGGTGATGTTGAACGGTGCCAAGATTGTTGCTAACAGCCACGCTCGGGGCGATCCGAGATAGCGTGTTGTCGGCTGCATTCTCCGAACACGTTCGTCTCATCGGCCGGCTCGGTCCTACACATCGAGTCACGCCCATCAGTGAGTTCTCAAAGGTGCAATGGTTGAATTGCGGCGGATTGCAGGTTGTGTCAACAAACATATGCCATAAAGCTCTTCGTACTCTGCCATGATTGGGTGTGATATTCCTCATATCTCAGTCCCGTGTTCGCTGCTTCACATGTCGACGAAGCGAACAGAATCCCGTATCGAATGCATTGAACGAAAACAACCAAGTCTGACTGCGAGCGAAGACCGAAAGCAAAGACACGCGGATCAGCCGCTCGGCCTGTGCATTTCCTTTGGGGTTTGGACACGAAACCCAAAACATGATTTTTGGCGAGTCGAACACGCATCAAGCACGGAGCAATGCAACGTTTGATGGTAGCGTGACGTGATAATTCGATATTGGAATAGCCTGTGAGTGCTCATAGATGTTTTCAGACTTCTCATGTGCTGGGACTGTCAAGAAAGTCCCTTCGAAAACGATAGTAGAATTATAGACTGGAGCTGGGTCAAGGAGAGAACATCAAATAGTGTCTCTCTCTTGTCCTCATAGAAAAGCATTGTCCATTTCGACAAACCCCTTAGCATTGTAATCATACGAGAATCACTCAAGTAGAACGATCAAAGAAGAGCTCGAAGTAGAAAGAGGTTGGTTGGTTGGCTGGCATGGACCCTGAGGAAAGTCAAAATTGTTTCGCCTGTGACACGTCCGAGCGATCTCCGAGATCTGCCACACCCTCCAGAAACTACAAGGCCACTCATCGGTCTAAACCGCTTCGAGTATATCAAAAACATGCAACATACGGTTGCAGTTGCATCGAATGATGGTTGTGATATCCAACAGGGAGTTATCTCGCAGCGATGTCATCTAGCAAAAAACGCCTCTATGAATATATATATATGTCTGTTCGTTCCCCCATGGTCAGACTTTGGAGCATTGAACATTCTACACTTTGTAGACTATCTCTTACTGGTCTGATACCTTTATCTCTTTATAGACCTTCTCATTTTGTCCATCCTGGCCCAGGCCACTCACCGCAAACCATGTCGACATATACCTCCCGAACACCGAGTAGTACCTCGACATTAAATCATCCCGAAAGAACATACGAACCCAAGCCAGATCTAGAAGATGCTCCCAGAAGTCCAACTAGAGAGCATACCACCAGTCCGATCGACGCAGACCCTCTGGAGCTACCGTACCGTACCCTGACCGAGAATGCCGACATGGCGGAGTACACCACCGAGACTGCCACTGGAACGATAACCCGAAAGGTGACTTCCAACAAGACTGGCAAGACCGAGGACTATGAGCTTGTCACCTTTACACCAGGTGATAGGGAGAACCCGAAAAATTGGAGTAAAGCATACAAGTGGTGGTGTACCATGGTCGTTGCAGTCACCTGCTTCGCCGTCGCCTTCAACAGTGCTGTCATCACAGCAGACATGATCGGTCCTCAGGAGACCTTCGGAATTAGCGAGGAAGTCGCTCTTCTGACCATCACTGTCTTTGTCGTAGGGTAAGTAAAGCTGTATCCGAAATAGTTCGCAACGTGCTAAGTTTTCGCAGGTTTGGTGTTGGCCCTATGGCCTTTGCTCCTTTCAGTGAGACTTGGGGTCGCCGTCCGGTGTACGCCAGCACTCTCTTGATCGCTCTCATCTTTATCATCCCCTGTGCGGTTGCAAAAAACATTGGTACCTTGATCGTCTGTCGCTTGATTGATGGTATCGCTTTTTCAGCACCCATGGTCCTGGTCGGTGGAACTCTTGCCGATCTCTGGAAGGCCGAGGAGAGAGGTGTACCCATGGCTGCCTTCAGTGCTGCACCTTTCGTCGGACCCGCAATTGGACCGCTCGTAGGAGGCTTCACTTCCGACCACCTTGGCTGGCGTTGGTTGTATTGGCTGCAGCTGATCCTGTCCGGCTTCGTTTACATCCTGATCGTCTTTACCGTTCCGGAGACATACGCACCCATTATCCTCGCCAAGCGCGCAAAGAAGATGAGAAAGGACACTGGCGACAGCAGATATGTCAGCGAGTCTGATCTGGACACCCGTCCCATCGGCGAGCGCATGAAGGTCTTCATCTTGCGTCCCTTCCAGCTATTATTCTGCGAACTTATCGTCTTCCTCATCTCATTGTACATGAGTGTGTTGTACGGACTGCTCTACATGTTCTTTGTCGCTTTCCCAATCATCTATCAAGAGGGAAAGGGTTACAGTGCCAGTACTACTGGTCTGATGTTCATTCCTCTAGCAATTGGTGTCATTGCGAGCGCTTTTCTGGCACCCTTGATCAACATGGACTATGCAAGAAGATCTGCAAGATTTGGAGGCAAACCACCAGCAGAACAGCGTCTGGTACCCATGATGTACAGCTGTTGGTGGATTGCCATTGGCATGTTCATCTTTGCCTGGACATCGTATCCTCACCTATCCTGGTGGGGTCCAGCAATGGGTGGCTTTTGCATCGGTTTCGGTTTCATCCCTTGCTATAACAGTGCCAACAACTATCTGGTGGATACTTACCAACACTCGGCCGCTTCCGCTCTTGCTGCAAAAACTTTCATTCGAAGCTTCTGGGGTGCTGGAGTCGTGCTGTTCACCGAGCAGATGTTTCACCGTTTAGGTTACCAGTGGGCCGGTACTCTGATGGCTTTCATTGCTCTCGCATGCTGCGGAATACCGTACGGATTCTACTTTTTCGGTGAACGCATCAGAAAATTCTCCAAGTACGCGTACGCTGGCGACGACGTGGAGAACAATCCCGGCCCATCAAAGGAGGTCGAGGCACACTAGAGATGTGTTCGAGTGTAAAGCTAGAATAGATTGTGAGTAAGATAAATTAATATATTGCAAAAATCAAAATTTGAATAAAACTCACCACCCCAGAGAAAATTCGGAAGTGGCGATTAGGCGAATGGCGAGACGCGAAATTGAGTAGCTGCAGGCTTCGGAGGCCAGAGTGCTTATGTCAAACTCCGCATAAGTTTCCTTACTCTTAACAAAGAGACACCAAAAACAAGATCACATCAGATTAGCACGCACCTAAAAGCAAACCGCTTGATACTTTCCAATGCATACAAGACCATCTATGAACGATCGACTCAATCAGAAGCAAGTCTATGCTTGTCCAAATCCCAAAGAATGTTCAAGAGCGATATCCAACTTGGCTGTCAGGATTTGCTTGCTTTCATACTCAGGCAACCTCAATGTGCTAAAGCAAGTGCTGCTTCCAGGCAACGCATTGGTGTCAGAATCGCTTCTCTCGATGACAAAAGTCAAGCTTTCGGCTCCGTTTACAGGAACGCGACTGCTTGCTGTGACAAATTCCAATAACTGCTTTTGCTTCTCCTGAGGGTAGGCTTTAACCACCTCCCAGAACCAACAAATGACAGGGGAGGTTTCTGTGTAATGACTGTAGGTAGTAGCTCTTTGCAAAGCGTTGATATCGAGATGATTGTGGCCTTCGACCAGGGTACGGAATTGGTCTGCGTTCAGGAGCTGCACGCATGTAAGTGAAGTCAACAATAGAGGGGGGATGCAAAATACACTCACTGTCAAAGGCCTGAGATTCATAACAGAATAGAAGCCTTTCGCGAACGCATTGAATTGTGGGCGGATGGACCAGTCCAAGACCCACTTGGCATAGCTTGAGATGTATTGGTGTCGATTCTCATTCGTGACAGGCTTGGAGTATTCGTCAGGTTCCACAAACATGACCTTCCAACCTGGCCACTCAAATCTGCTTTGGTCAGGCTCTTGAGCCTTTTGTGACACGTCTCTCGTTTGACTCTCTGAATTCAAATGGTTCGTGATTTCCAGCAATCCTTCCGAGTCAGACCGCGCATGTGCACGTTCGTTTTCTCCACGAGAAGAAGTGAACTCAGGATGATGCTTGTCAGGATATTGTCGTATGACCTTCATAAGGCCCAAAGTCATACCCTTGCCAGACTTGATTTTGCCCCATATTGACCAGCCATTCCAAGGGTCGTCCATACTTACATCCAAATGTAGGCCGTTTGCACTGAAACTGTAGACATAGTCTCGAGCAAAGTCTTCCTCAACAGAACCTTGATGCGTACGTAGATATTGCAATGACTTGTTCAGACTGGGCCATCCTTCAGCCAAATCAGTCTCGCCAAACTGCTGGAAAAGAAGCTTCTTGTAGAAGACCAGAGGAAATGAGACTGGTAAGGTGATGCCATTGTAGATAGCAAGTGCGAATAGAACGCCGAAGAGCTGGTACTTGTAGAGTGGTACCAAGGTTGCAGGCTGGAACCACGACAGACGAGTTTGAGGATCTGTAGTGAAGAATGCTAAATATATGTTAGCACGAAGCCATGATTGTAAAACGCGACCAACTCACAGTAGCCGGGACTAAAGGCTTCCTGACAAACGAGCTTGAAAAACTCGATTTGCACACCACCAAGATCATGACCGATCTCGCCTTCGTCGATACCCATTCGTATCCTTAGTGGGCGAAGTAGCTCTCTTTTCTCCCTATGCCATAGCTGGTCGAAAGCGTCCGACAGAATTGAATGCCTGTTGATCTTTAGCACAAGATAGTGATCTTGAGAAGCTCTCAGACGGCGGTCTAGGTAGATGACGTCCTGTAAATTAACCTCGGGCATCGTCCTCCTACGTAAGTGCCATGTTGCATCTGCTTCATTGTAGGCTCGCCGCATCAGTATGTGATGAGATGTGCGAACCAACTGAATAATCCTTTTTGTGCTGAACAAAAACTTGAAAGACAGTAAATGCCTACTGTTGACATCTGACTTGTAAGACAACCAATCTTGCGCCGCTTTGTCAACGTCAAGGATACGAAAAGCGGCGGGAGTCATGAACAGTTTTGCAGGCATGTCTAGTTGACCTTGGCTTTTGTGATTCCCTACATATGTCAGCCGTGTATGCTGACAGAAATCTGTCGTACTTACAAAGGTCTTCAATGAGCTCGAGTGCTGAACCAGCAACACTCCATCTATTGATTCGTAGAGAGCCATCCCACTCTTTGAGGAAACACTTTCGCAACCACTCTAGCCAAATGAGAGAAGTGGTACCAACAAGCTCCCCACCATGTCGCAGTTCGTCCCTCCAAATAGTCTTGAAACTGGCCAAACGTATATTCTGCTCTTCTTGGACAAGCAAATCAGTAATTGATGATCTGATACGGCGATTGGTCTGCCAGACTTGCAACCGGGGATCTGGCTTCGCATCACCCTTACTACATGCGGACAAGGTTTCTTCGAGGCATGTTCTTGCACCAACTGCCCGAACCAGTCGCTTCGCCATACGAAGGGCAGTGTCCTGTTCGAAAGCATCGAGGATTGGTAGGCAGGGCGAGAAATACTCGCTATCTCGTCTGTCCATCTGCTTACCATGCGCTCTGCCATGAATCAGTGCAGACCAAGCAAAATACCATGTGTTCCATCCAGCTCTCGGCACGAACGAAGTCAGCGTATGGATGGCACGATAAACCACGTCAGAAACGCTGGAGCTCTTGGCATCAGAAGAAATTGTTTGGAAGGTTCTTGGCCCTTTATGTCGGGAATCAAACGGACTCTCAAATATCGGCTCGAGCGCTATCCACGTAGAATCAAAAACGATGTTTGATGCATCTTCTCCGAGAGCATGTACCGATTCGAGTGCATGGTGAAGACGGACAGAATAGGTAGCGGAACGATGTGTCTCTGGATCTTTGCGAACGTTCATGGGATCGTCAGAGAAGGATTGTGCCAGATTGGTGAAGTCGGAAAATATGGAATCCAGCCTTGTGTAGGTGCGATTGCGTGCTGTGATAATGTGTTGGTCAGACTCCGAACCGAGATGCAAGCTACATGTAGCATCGCACAATCTGACCAAGTCGTCGCATGATACTGTAAGGAATGAGTTGCCCGATAGAGACCGTTCGTGTACGAGCCTTGGTGTATGTGTATCTTCTAGAGAGTGAATGTTTCTCAGTGATTCAGAATTGAAGAGTTGCTGCATGATAGCCTTGGAGTCTAGTTTCTCTTGTGGAGCTGCCAAAATAGCAGGCAAGTGGCTCGGTAAATTCGGACAGAGGCGATCCAATGCATTCTCTGATGAAGCCAAGACGACGGCCATAGCCCGGGCGCTGACAGCAGTGTAGCTACGCAATGGTGGCGATGAAGGCCGAGACCGCGCAGTGGCACACAGAGACGTCGAGCAGGTGGAAACACCACATCCTTGTCGTAATTGTACGAAAAAGCTGCAGGACAAGAGGTTAGGCGATAGATCGAGTATGTCTTGAGAAGACGCACCGATTGATCAAGTCCTGGATATCATGATGCCGGTGTGAAGATGATGGCGAAGAAGTTGAGCCAGAAGAAGACTGAGTGGCCATAGTAATACAAGAACAAACAGAACAGGGGAGCGACTATACCGCCATAGCATACGTTGTCAAGAATGGTTGATGGGCACGTGAGGGTAAAAGACGCGATGTGAACAAGGCTTCTGCTGGGAACGACATATAAGAAGGATGAAAAGGTTGATTGGATGCTGCAGATCGGAATCTGCCTATCTCAGTAAAGGTCGAAAGCAGCGCCGTTCAATAAAGGATCGAAACTTACCAGTTCGTAGAAGCAGAGGCAAGCGACACTCGAGAGATGGAATCGTCGAGAGCAAGAAGAAGGGTCCCTCGGTCTATGGCGGGCTTGGCAGAGGACGACGGGGATTGCGGCGTTTCGACTGACGAAATGGTTTGCGAGTAAGAAAGTTTGCCCCTCCAGACATTTCTTATCGCGCTGCTTTCTCGTCCTTTCAGCATTGCGCGCCACTGTCAATACAACCCACACATAGCCACATACCATCTTCATCGACAATCCAAGATGGCTAGCATGGCTTCGGGTCCTACCCATCCTTTCACCTGCAACACCTGTCAGGTCGCCTTCCGCTCCAGCGACCTGCAGCGCACTCACATGCAAAGCGACTGGCAGTGAGTCTGACCAAGTCCTTGAGAAATCTTATGCCTAACCTCGTTTCTAGCCGCTACAACCTCAAGAGAAGAGTCGCTTCGCTCCCTCCGCTTACCTCTGAAGTTTTCGCCGAAAAGGTCCTCGCCAACAAGGCCTCGGCCGCTGCCACCGCCGCTCGCGCCTCTTTCGAGAAGGTCTGCTCCGCTTGCCAGAAGACGTACTTCAGCGAAAATGCCTACGCGAACCACCTCGGCAGTCAAAAGCACAGGCAGCAAATCGCCCGTATGCACATGAGAGACGTCGACGATGCCAGCTCCGTCATGAGCTCCACCTTCTCTCTGGGAGAGCCGCTCGAAACCGCTTCAAACGTTGAGACTGCTTCTGTCGCTTCTGTCGCTACCGACCGCCCCGAAGAGCGCGACGCTGACCTTGCTCAAGTCACCGATGGTGTTCAACAAGCCAACATCACTGATGCCGACAAGCTGTCCAGAACCCCATCCAACACTACCGGTACTGATGACATGGTTGAAGTCCTACTCAACCAATGTCTTTTCTGCAACACTATCTATGAAGACCTCAATGAGAACATCAACCACATGGCCAAACAGCACGGCATGTTCATTCCTGAGAGAGAGTTCCTGGTCGATCTGGAAGGTCTTTTGAGCTACCTTCACGAGAAGATTCACGACGACCACCAGTGCTTATACTGCGGTCAACTCAAGCACACAGCTACCGGTATTCAGACACACATGCGTGACAGAGGTCACTGCATGATTCCGTACAGCACCGAAGACGAGATGCTCGAGATTGGAGAGTTCTACGACTTCAGAAGCACCTACTCAGACGAGGAAGACGACGACAGCACCGATGGCGCAGATGACCAACAGGAGGGAGGCGTCAAGCTTGGCGCTGCTCGTGCCACCAAGGTTACCATCGAGACTGAAGCGGGCGACGGAGATGCAGAGATGGCCGACGAGGACGACGAAGGATGGGAGAGTGACGGATCTCTGTCTTCGGTGCCGACTGATGAGATCACTTCCGTGCCCATTGACGACCACTCGCACCGTTACAAGACTCTTGATCGCCACAGACACCATTCTCACAATGATCCTCGACCTCACAGAAACACCGACGGGTATCACTCTCACGCTCACTCAACCCCTCACGCTGTTTACCACGACGACTACGAATTGCATCTGCCTACTGGACGTACCGCTGGTCATCGTTCGCTTGCCAAGTATTACCGCCAGAATCTCCGCAACTACCCCACACCCGAGGAGAGAGCAGAGCAAAGAGCCATCGAAGGCCGTCACGATTCCGACGACGAAGAGGAGGCCAGAAGATCAAGGCACGACCGTGGTCGTCAAATCGTCTCTCGTGCAGAGGGCGGTCTTGGCATGGTCGGTGTCAGCGAGGTTAAGAAGAAGGAAGTGCGTGCTGCCGAGAAAAGAGAGAAGAAGCGCGAACAAAGAGTGCGAGCCAACTACCAATGGGGTAACGACAAGAGAGGAAACAACCAAAAGCATTTCCGCGTAAGTCTTATCGCCAATGATATTGCCAGCTTCTTGCTAACCCATAACAGGACCATCTCTTGCAGTAGTCATGTGCGCTTCCTACCGCAGACTCTGTCCGCTGGGTTGCTGCACGCTCTTTGGAGAGCGTTTGGTACAGGTATATCTTATGATTGTTACATTTCTGGGTTTCAGCGGATTGCATCAGTGATGGTCTTTTAAATTTACGAAAAGGCATAGAGCGTTATGTTTTATTACGAGGTTGACTTAGTGTCTCCTCGTATATCAATGCGTTCCTTCTTCCATGCTTCTCTTGCAATCGCGATGTCTCAACACTGACTTGCTCGTCTTGGATATGTCATCCTGATCTGATACGTGACTGAATATTTCTCAGAAGCTAACCAACGAACTTCTAGCATCCGCTCACGACTCACAGCACAACATGAAGTTCTATAGCAATCGAGCATAAATTCCGGTTGGATCGGAGGGTTGCAACAGACCTGTAAGTCCTTGATATGTGCCGCGAAAGATTGCTACACAGTCCCGAAAGGGAGCAGAGGCTCGGTAAATCATGATCGCATATAGGTTTTGCTGCCAAACAGATCATCTTGGAAACAGACCTTGCTACGAAGCCATACTCCAACTCAAGATGCACGATGACAAGTGAATTATCTCCAAGGCTTCAGCAATGGAATTCGTTGCTTCCTGGTTTGGTCTTTGCAAATTGGATTTCCGCTCAACCGGAATCGAATAGGCAGGCAGGCTCGTCACGGCTTCCACGCTCAACTCAAGTCGTCGTTGCGTCACCAACTCAGCAATGGGAAGCAACGCTGAAGCCGGACCTGCCCTCAACCACTTCCCAAAGCCGTCTTCTCTTCAGCGTCTCAGCACTCTTCTTCTTTGACATACCACTTTGTATTGCTTTTTGCTTCGAGCTCTTTTCCATTACTTTGCGTATCGTCTTCAGCTTTACTTCATTGATCCAACACTATTCATCGCCAGCATCAACACGGTATGTTCGTCCTCATCCTCATGCAGCATCATCGCTTCCCATCGATGGTGTCTCTTCCCAGCCTTTACATCCTCCGGCATCGTCCGGTTCTTGATGCCTCTACTGACAACACGTACCAGCCAAGATGAGGTCGTGCCTGTTGCTCAGCGCTCTCGCCGCTGTTTCGACTGCTTCCATTGGCAATGGCATACTCGAGTCCAACTCTACCACGATCATCGACGATTCAGACTGGCCTGATACAACCACCGACACCAATTCTGTCACTAGACCTCCATTCGTCGGGCCGTCTCATATCCTCATCTTCCCACCCAGCAGCATCTCCGCTCGACCATCCAGCAGCCTTGCCAAGCTGCCTGCCAGCAGGAGCACACTTTCTCGCCGTAGCGATGGCGCATCCGACGGGGATCAAGACATCTTGGTTTCAATCAGTGGCCGAGACCTGATCGATGACCCTGACGATACGGATGATGGAGATAATCACGACGATGACGACCATGAAGATGGTAGCCTTCTAAGCTCTGCAAGTGAAATTGGCACAGGGATTGCCACTAAAGTGCTTTCAGCGGTCAGTGAGTTCTTCCTAGGCCCAAGCACCACCAAGTCGACAAGCACCGCCGAGTCGACAAGCACCAGGGACAGTGATCAAGACTCAACCGATGACCCAGACGACAGCGATGATGATGATGATGATGATGAAAGCTTTTGGGAAACCATCACAGATGGCCAGAAGTCGAGCCTCAAATCTCGGGGTTCCAGCAAAATCAGCTCATTACTCGATCCAACCTCCACCGAGTCGGAGCAAACGATGTTCTCGGACTGGCTACTTCCATCGTCATCATTTGAGAGCACGATGTTCGGTCAAGCAGCGATCGATACTCGTACCAGATCACGCTTGTCTTCGTCTTTACCAACTCGTACCGGAGCACGCTCATCTTCTCCTTCGCGTTCCCGTACCAGACAGACCTCGACATTCCGCACTCGTACTCGTACTCGCACAAGATCAAGATCATCCAGACTATCAATCACTAGGTCAAGCTCGTCCAGTCTGTCAGTCACCGCGTCAAGCTCATCAGCCAGTCCAACCACGACCATGACATCGACCGTCAACTCNCATCGACATCGTCGTCTCGTCGCTCGTCTGTTCGATCGTCGACATCTTCGTCTCCTCGTTCATCCGTCCGCTCGTCGACATCATCCACTCGTCGCTCCTCTGTTCGGCCATCGACATCGACATCGTCGTCTCGTCGCTCGTCTGTCCGCTCATCCAAGTCATCTTCTCGTCGTCCGTCCGTCCACTTAGAGACATCGACGAAGATGACGACTCTCACGGAGACATCGACCAAGATGAAGACTCTCACAAAGACAACCAGTCCTCCAAGATCCACGAAGTCAACCAAGAGCAAGAAGTCTACCAAGTCATCAACAAAAACGTCGACACCACAAGACCTCACTGTCATTCTTGATGTCGTTTCGGTGAAGACGACAACTGCACGACCCTCCAATGTCACGGTTGAGGTTGTTTCGACAGAGACGACAACTGCACGAGCTTCGACTTTCCTGGTTGAAGTGGTCACGAAACCGACCAGACAACCGACCAGGTCCTCAATGCCCACGGCTTCAACCTCCACAACAACCATCACGGTTTACCCATCTCCATCACCTACCGTCTTGCCAACCTCGTCGTCTTCAAGGCTCACGACACATGGTACCTCCTTCACGACGCGTGGTCTGATGAAGAGTCCAACCCATCCGATCTCATTGAGAACGAGAACCGTGGCTCGTACTACACCTTCCTCTACTTTGGAGGGTTCCACTCGTACTACACCTTCCTCTACTTTGGAGGGTTCCACTCGTACGATTTCCTACAGAACGAAGACCGTGGCTCGTGCCACAACCACCACGCATTTCCCATCATCTTCCACAAGTACCTCGGAGCTGAGCGTCTCGTACAGAATCAAGACCAAGCAGAAGTCGTCTACTGGAGCCAAAAAGACCAAGAAATGTTCATCCACTCGCAGAGTTTCGTCTGTTCCGAAGAAGCCAGCCTCTCCCGAGACGTTTATTACACGCACGACGGTCCGCAGTCCGACTACCACAACCACTACCGCCACCAGGGTTTCCACCAGCATCAGCACCAGTGTCACCACCACCGTCAGCACAAAGTTCAAGAAAGGACGAACTACCGCCACCAGATGGGAGAAAACTCGCACCAAGACTAAGACGAAGACACCTCGTGCCAGAACCAAGACAATCATCAGGCCCAGCGGTGTCAGAACAGAGTATCTCCTCTCCACCAAGACTAAGATGGAGACCAAGGTTCTTCATCACACCAGGACCAAGACTCGTCAGCACACCAGGGCTACGACTCGTCAACACACCAGGACCAGGACCACAACTGCCACCACGATTACTTACATTGGGGGCGTCCAAACCAAGACAGTCACTCTTGATGTTGACGGACCTCCCAGACCCACCGAGACAGTCACTGTCGTTACTGGCAGACCTGACGGATCCACCAGAACCTTGAGCCGCACTGGCCCGACTGTCGTTGTCTCCGAAAAACCCGACGTCACAATCACTATACCTGGCCACAGCACAACAATCACAAGGCGCCCAAGCACCGCAAGCACTACCGTTGATTCTAGTACACCGGGATCTCAAACTATTACAGTATCCGACGCCAGAGTCCGTCAGATCCGCGGCATGAATGCTGGTATCAACGATCGGAAGTTGGGAACATTCAAAGGCCTTGGCAAGGATCGCAAGACGGTCAAGTTCCCCAACAAGCACGGCAGCGATGCCTGCAAGGCAATGAGCAAGAAGTGCAAATTCGCTGCCAAGGATGACAACACGGTATTGCCATGCCAAGAAAGGCTCGCGTACGAGGTCTTCCAACTGTACGAGGCGGATCCAAACCAGTCGTTCGCCAGAGGAGAAGTGGTCGCGTGCATTGACCAGAACACCAACTACTGTGCCTCGATCGACTGGCAGCCATGGATCCAGAAGAGTCCCAAGGCAGGCAAGTTCGTCGAGGACTTAATGACACAGAGGAGCTTGAATGATCAGGACGAGGTGCCTATTGCATCTGTGGTGGAGAGCATGAACTGGATGCTGGACAGCGACGCCCGGCTCTGTGGAGAAACACTTCTGACAGTCGAGAAGCAGAGGCACTCCGCTGGGAACAACCTTGGAGATATGGTCGGCCGATACGTGCTCAAGCTCGGTACTGCACCACCCAAGAAGCATGGTCCTACTTTTGAGGATGGGAGCAACGACCACTCTACCGATGACAAGGATGGCGATGACGACGGCGAAAGCTATACCCCCTGGGTCAAGCCCAGCGGCAGACGTCTTGTCTTTCCCAACATTCATGACAATGGCGTTGTCAGTGATGCATGATGAGATGGCTGGGATGGCTGGGAAGGCTGGGATGAAGGGTGTTTGATGAATTCATGATTGATTGATGCTGATGACGGCGTTTATCGTTTAAACCTTTTTCTTCCAATAACAATTGCTTTCTTCTTTTCTTGACTCTGGCTGGATACATGAATATGAGTGCTACCGTTCAAGAGGTGACAAATGTTGTGACGATGTGGTGGTCGTGATGGAGGAGTGGATGGTAGGATATGATTGGACAGAGTCAGATTGTCTTGGCGTGCGGCATGTTTACTTGCAGTGTTTTGATGTTGACGCGAGACTTGTACTAGTACCGGCGTGTCGTGTCAAGTTTCAAGCATCCTTCTCCAGCATTGGATAACCAGGCATTCTTGCTACTAGCATGCCTTCGCCTCGCCAATCGCCAGGAAACACATCGACCATGTCGAGCTTCCAGCCCGAGTTCGAGTCGACACAGCAATTCGACACGGCGACGCAATCGCTGCAGCTGCCCAACCTCCGCTCGAGTGCTCAGCGTTTCAGCTACTACAACCCGCCACAGCCCGCAATGCACATAGACTCGTCCTTCGTGCGCGACAGCTTCCCGGACTTTACTGAGAAGTCGCCCTCCCCCTCGCCCGAAGTCTCCATGTCCATCGAAGCCGGACGCGGCAAGAAAGGCAGCCCCAAGACCTTCGACATATCAGACATTCCTCTGCCCAGCGACAGCCTATACGACTTGCACAGCACTCCTCCGAGGAGCACGCGTCCTACGCCTAAGAAGACCGACAGCTTGAGAAAGGAAGCCTCGTTGCGACGCGCCCACTCGAGCGACAAGAGAGCCAATGCATCACAGCGCCGCTCCTTGTCCGACATGCACCACAAAGTCCACCGCGAGAGCGAATCCTCTTTTGTCGGCGAAGACCGTCCAACCACCCAGACCGTCCAGCCGCGCAACACCCGCTTCACCTCGGCAAACTTGCCCACCTCATACTCACACGACCAGGGCCTACAATCCATGGGCACCCCTCAGCGCCCAATCCAGAACCCTACTGCTACATGGACCGGCGGCACTCAGACGCAAGCCTCCTTCATGCTGCCCGATCTTCCCAATATCACCGAGCTCGTATCTGGTGTACGCAAAGACGGCACTCCAGTCTTCTCACGCTCGCAGAAATCGCGCTCCCGCTTCACCTCTGCCTCTTACAACAACCCTACCATTACCAACACCGTCACTCACGCGAACATCAACTCGATCGCTGTGCCCGACGAGGAGAAAGCCATCTTTGCTTCGCTCCAACTTCTGAAAGATAAGGTTGCAAACCTCGAGACTGAAAAGAGCGAAGCCCAGAAGAGATTAGAAGAGTACGAGACCGAAGTCGGCCACCTCAAGTCGCGCCTCGATGTTGAACAGAAACTGCGCCGGCCAGACAGTGCACTGGGCGAGGACGATGACGGTAGCGCCAAAGAGAGATGGCGTGTCGAGAGAGCTACCCTGCAATCTACCGTAAAGACTCTGCAGGACCGCCTCGACCATGGCGAGCGTAAGCTCTCGGTCAATGACATTGCTGTCAAGCGTCTGACTCAGGAGCGCGACGACCTCGTCACTCAACTTGGCGTTGCTTACTACAATTCTGAGGAGTTCAAAAACGAGAACCTCCAGCTGCGTGAGTCGAACGAGCATCTCGAAGCTGATGTTGAAGCTCTGCAAGCTGAGAACGGTCGTCTGCGTGTCAGACTTGCTCAAATCAAGGCCCAGTTCAACGATGAGACACAGCAATGGAATTCGCGTGAGTCTGATTTGAAAGCAAAGATCCATCGTCGCGAGGCCGCTGTTCGGGATATGCAGCATGATTTGACCATGCAATCCGCTCCTGCTCAAGACCAAACCTCCAGATCAATCAAGCCACGCTTTGTTCCAGACGACCAACAGGCTACAAACAAGCGCCGAGCAAGTGGAAGAGTTGGTCAAGATACCAAGCACAACATTCTGGACAGCATCGAGAATGAGATCAAGAAGTCGCGCTCGGGTGTTACGCCTGCCAACATTCGTTCTCGTTCGCGCTCGAAGTCCAACACCCGCCAGACTACCTCAAAGCCTCAGCACGTTGTGGACGTCAGCGATGTTGACTCGACTACCAACCTTGATTTCTCGAGGCCTATCAGAGATGACACTGTTGAGGCTGAGGAAGACTCTAAGGATATCACTTACCTGAGCTTCCTCGACCCCAGGGAACTAGCAAAGCTGCGCAAGACTCTTGAGGAAGAGCGTCGTGCCTCGAAGACTGCACGCTCTGTTTCTGCCCCTGCAGCTCAGGAGAACGCAACTTCCACCATGACTGCTGCACCTCGCAAGTCTTCCCTCAGGGACATCACCAACAACGACATAGGTCGTTTCACAATCAGATCTCAAGTCGATGAGAACACTGGCTTGCCCAAGAATGTTCGCATTCAATCACCTCACATGTCAGATGCCATCTCGTACTCTGAGCCTAGAGAGTCAACCGAGGCCTCATTCATGAGCACTTCATCACGCCGCAGAAACCGCAGCAAGAGCATCGAAGAAATGACTTCCGCCTTTATCCTCCCCGACATCACTCTCCACACCGGTCCCGGCGCCGAGGCCACCGTTACAAACGCAGCCATGGACATCTCCCACGACAACCTCAACTGCACCGCCTGCCCCTCAAAGGACTCGCAAGACAAGGACATCACGATCCCCACACCCATCCCCGTGTCCTCCCGCGACATCGACGACACAAACGCAACCATCCGCCCCTCCCAATCCCCTCCCATCGCTCTGGCCACCGTCCTCAAACAACTAGAAGATGAAGTCAAACATCTCAAACTCCAACTCGCCTCTTTCGAAAAAATGTACAATCAACACGATCCCGCCCTCGGTCGTCGCAAGCGTCTGGCCGTCAAAGCCAAAATGACCGCTTTGATGACTGAAATCGAACGTCGCAGTGATCAAATCTACTCCCTGTATGATGTCCTCGAAGGTCAGAAGAGTTCTGCCGAAGCACAGGATGTACAGCATCAGCAGCAGGAAATGGATGAAGAGCAAGTGGAAAACACATTGCAGAGTTTGGGTATTGATGTTGAGGAGCTGGGGCAGAGAGCCAAGGAGGTCCAGCAACAGAACCAACAATATCCTTTTGGACTTGATGGAGAGGTGGAGGAGAGTGAGGATGATTTACCTTGGGGTGGGTTTAGTGATGAGAGTGAGGTTGAAGAGGTGGGTTTGCCTATTAGAAGGCGTAGTAGTGGTGGTGGTGTCAAGAGGGGTGTTACTGCTTGAACGAGGATGACATGATTGTGTTTTTGCTTGTGGTTGGAGTTTGCAGGGAGGGTATTGTTCATTGGACATGGGGTTTTGGGACAATGGAGATTGTTAATGGATAGCTATCAGAGCGAACCACGGCATTGGGTGCTTTTGTTGTAGTTGTTGTACTCGATTGATTACTTTTTCTCTTCCACTGTTTATTCTGTCCAGATACGTGACTTCATTCTTGCCTATAGTTTAATCGTAAGTGCAATGGCAGGTATATGAGCAACGTCACAGTAAACAGTCATGGATAATCATGAATTTCATTCCCACCCTGCCTAGCCACACCCTTTACTCGAGCGCTTCAACAGCCCGCTATCGAAACCGAGTCGGAAACACTCAAAGACCATCATAAAGTCCTCCTGGTTTCCAACTACCCGACCCACCATTACACAACACACCCCATCTCATCGCTACCAGAATGATAAGCCCATGCACCACCATCAACGCGAAGGTTCCCTTCAAATTTGCTTTCCACACTGTAAAGTCCACCAATGCGAGACCCATCAGCGGATACGTGAGCCAGGCTTTTCCTGCAAAGGGCGCGCATGGATAACTAAGCAGAAAGAATTTCAAGCTGAAGAGCATGATCTTGAAAGTTAGAAGGAGAGAAGGATGGGTATGTATGAGGTCAAGCTTGGGTGGAGGCGGCGGTGGGAGCATAAGGCGTGTAGGCTGTTTGGCAATGGGAGGTGTGCCGATATCTCGACCACGAAAAGTAAGGGTCGAGGTATCTGGGGGTGAAGGAGTGCTTGTGGTCGTGCTGACGCTCACGCTTTTATCTCTACTGAAGCGGCGAGGTTGCAGGGGAGGACTTTTTGAGTGCACCAGTTCGCCGGAATGATGTCTGGCTAATTGCGACACTCCTGGTCTTTGGTGGGTGGAATTTGTTCGTAAAGTCTTCTTCGGAGCAGGTGAGTCCACAGAGGAGATGCGAGAACCCATACTTCCGAGATCTGGTGATTTGTCTCCTCCTGCTCTGGTCACATTCATAGGAATGTCATCGATCTCTCCTCCGGCCTTGATGGCTTGTAGAATTTGTTCCGTGCTTGGTCTCTCGGATGGATCAGGGCTCAATAATCTCTTCAAGAATTTGTAGAGCTTTTCCGGGAGATCTGTTCGTGCTCTTGTCACATCGTCGAAGCCGTGCCAGGCTGATACTTCTGCACGAAGCTTGTCAAGATCTTCGTTCTCGTCATTTTCAGCATCGGCATTCTGATAAGGCAAGCGACCGAAGCACATGAAGTAGACGATCATGCCTAAGGAGAAGATGTCTGACTTGGTGGTGAATTCGCCAAACTCGCCATTTGCGCCTTGTCTCTGCAGCACTTCTGGAGCACAATACGATATTGTGCCAGTCGCTCCTGTAGAGTTGCGTTGCTCGTTTGCCGCTTGAACTTCACCAAAATCAGAAACATGGACTGTCATCTTCTGTCCATCGTTATGCAAGAGGCAATTTGACGGCTTGAGATCTCGATGGATGTAACCGTTGGTGTGCAGGTGATGTAGGCCAGATGTGATGTCGCGGAAGAAGGAGAAGATCTCATCAAAGTTCATCGTGCGAGTGCTGAGATTTGTAGGACGCTCCGCATATCCTTTCGATCTTCTTCTCATTCTTTCCTTCAACACTTCAGTGGTGCTTTGAGCCTTGGCTGAACCAAGGACATAATTGTGTAGGTCTCCTGAGTTGCAATATTGCTGCAGGATAAAGATGCAAGGCACACTTGGTCCGAAGTTGGTGATTTGTGCATCCTCTAGCCAGACGTGATGGTAAGAGACCAGATTCGGATGCGTGAGTCTTTGAAGTAGCTGTACTTCGATCAAGACTTTTTCGAGCCAACCGTGGTCATTGCCAACTGGAATACGCTTGCAGGCAAACTCTCCGAGGAACACCTTGTCCAGGTAGTGCTCAACGAGAAGGACGACTCCACGGCCACCACGGCCCAATTCGCTTTTCTCAACGAAGAAGTGCTTGAAATAGTTTGGCAAGAAGCTGTCGTCTTTGATACCTTGATTTGATGTGCCAGGAGAGGGAGCACTACCAACAAATTCAGCTCCAGTCGGAGGTCCAGAGGTACTGATGTTTCTAGAGCCTGCTGATTTCAGCCCTGGTAGTCGCTTCAATGGTGAAGCTGGTCTTGAGGTTGCTGCGGAATTTGGTATGCTATGAGCTAGCATGCGGAAGTACTCCGGGTTCACAAAGGTGCTTTGATCATGCGAAGAAGCATCCTCGTCTTCGGAATCATACTGTCGTGAATTCGTATCGTCTTGCATGGGTCGATGGCAATACGGACATTGTTGCAGGTCAAGGTGGTCAAGGCCTCCAATGGCGGTCTGTGGGTTTCCATGCAGCGACAGTTGTCGCGACTCTGGGTCGAAGACGACAATAGCATTACCGCGACGTCTGTAAAGTTAGCATGCGACGACTTACTGAAACTCTCTACATGATAGAGTCTTACAAGACAATTTCCTGAGAATCAGATGTGTACGGTATGAGAGACATCTGACGCTGGGGCTCCGCGTCGGCCATGTTTACATGCTTGACTTTGGTTTCAGCCGCTTGGTGGCAGCTGCGTTGGGAAGCTCGTAGGCAGGTAAGTTAAGAGAAAGTAGTTTTCTCCGGAAAGAGCTATGGTCTTTGTTCGGCGACTGAGAAGGTTAGGTAGACTTGCGACTTCAATTGGTAAGATACGTAACAAAGATCTTACTTGTCACCTGAGCAAGCAATCGGCGAATGCCAAGAACATAATCACTATACAACAACATCACAGAGAATGCCACAATTCCCGGTTTCTTTCGATTGATAAAGCCGTAATGCTCTAGGGTAGAAAATAAATGTATATGCAATGCCAACGCCTTTTTCGGGGTATCATTCAACGTTCATCATGAGTTCAAAACGGGTCCTCCATCTTGACGTCCTTTGCGCCAGTGCCGCCATGAATAGCTGCCGCAGTTCCGATACTGGCTGCGTTATGTGTGCCGTTCTGCTCGGCTTTTTCTTCTCCAATAATAACTCCAAGGCCTGAAAATGCTTCGCATAATGCTCGTGAATGGAACTCATCCTTGCTGTAGCCACCTGCGATGATGGCGACTTGCGAGTCGATCTCGTTAAGCCAATCCCAGTCGTAGTGGTCTTGCACAATGTGATACTCGTTTGAGAATTTGAGTCCTCCATAGACGTCGAAAGGTGCTTCTGGACCGGGTGCCTTTCTTGTCTTGAGTCCCTTGATGATAATACCGCTGCTGCCATTCGTAGCATCCTTTGCAGCAGCAGCAGCTTGCAGCTGTCTCTGTCTGTCGGCGGCCTGTTTCTTGTCGAGACGTTTCTTGAGCGTGACGCGACTTTCTTGGGCAATCGTGTCTGCATCGCCCGAACCAGTGGCAAGGCGATCGATGATGTCCTGTCTTCCTTCTGCGCGTGCTCTTCGCTCTTCCTCTTCTTCCCGACGAGAGGCCTCTCGCCGTAAGCGGGCTTGTTCTCTCTCTGCGGCTTGTAGTGCGGAGTAATCGTAAGTTTCTTGAGATGCGAGGGCGGCATTTGTAGTAATGGCTTTGGCGTTCTGGTCGGCATAGACGGATATCTTCTTTTCGGTTTCCTCAACGTCGACCTTGTAGATGAGATTGAATGTTATGTCCTCGACCTCGTTCAGGTAGTTGTTGTAGTCAAGTAATGTGTCAAAGTCGTCCTCGCGACGGTTGAAGATGTTGGCCACTCTCTTTCGGATGTCGATCTCGCGCTCGACGTGGATGTCCTCGAAGGTCTGTTCTCGGAACTTGTGCTTTCGTAGAGTGCGGTGACAGCCAGCGATGGGGCACTTGTTGGGGCCGTGGGAGAAGATGCGGTCCACACAGGACTCGCACATCTTGTGGTAGCATTCTGGGTTGACCAGAAAGCGCATCGACTTGTTGAGATAGCGTGAGGATTTACATACAGGGCAGATGTCTGAGGTTAGGCTGTCAGCGATGCCTGCAGTCAAACGGAGACTCGACAGGTCGAGGTCGGCGATATGTGGCTCACCATCTTCGCCAGGCCGCGCTGCCGCTGCCCTGGGTTGCGCAACACGAGACATGTTCGTGTCTGATGATGGTGAGCTCACAACAGTCGGAAGTGGAGGCTCAACTGTCACTTCGAGACGGCCAGTGCTTCGGCGCTGTTAGCCGGCGTTTGCCGTTCTATAACCATTGTCGGTCACTTCGAGAAGGCAACCTTTGATTACAAACATACTGTAGCTTTTGCAAATCTTTTTTTGTTGCCGTTTCCTTACTATCCAGTCGCAACACAATATGGCGGACCTAGAGCAACTCGAAACCCGTCGCCTCGAATTGGAAGAGAACGTGGCAAAACTACGCAAAACTTTGCAGCATTGGCGAACATGGGATCTGGAATATGAAGGCTTGAAGGAAGAGCTTTCGTCGGGTGTCAATGTACAATCTGAAGAGGATTGTGTGAGTCGACTCAGACTCCTCTTGCAATTTCCATTTACTGATACCAGATAGACACGCATCAGTGAAAAGTTTGGAGGAGAGCTTGTAAATGCAAAAGGTTTGAGCATGTCTATGCCAGGCTGTGAACTTGACTTCTAACTTTTGCAGAAATCTTTGAATTATTCGGAGTTGGAAAAGGACCAATTCGCCATCCGATAGAGGTCACCAAGCTAATCGACAGACGGCTCGACTATGTCCAACAAAATGTGTCAACGATTTCCAAGCAAGTGGAAAAGATAGAAGGACAACTTTCGGAGGTCCTGGAACAGATGGACAAAGAGGACGATGAATCCCCAGAACTTGGGTTCCCCATGACTGAGATTATCGAGGAACTGGACGAAGACGGCAACATCATCTCGAGCAAAGTCACACAACCGGAACAACAAACAGCGCAAATCATCGAAACTCTTCGCAAAGCTGGCTTGAAAGAAATGGACTCGAAATCAGGCATTGAAGAGAAAACCAGGAATTCTGCGCCCAAAGTTGAAGGAAAGGGACCCGCTCCCTCCGAGATCAAATCACAGGATACGCCAAAAGCTGCAGCTGGATCATCGAAGGCGGCCAAGAAAGGAGTCAGTTTCGCAGAAGAAGTTCAGGAAAGAGAGATTCCGTCTCGTGCTGATAACGCCAATGCCAGCAAATCGTCTGGAGTCAACCCTGCCCTGTTCAATGGCTCATTCGCCAACGGCGAGCGTGTTATCGAGCTGGACGATGACGATGAGATTATTGGAGCTCAGGCTGTCATTCCCGAGGACGAGTCACCAGAAGATGCACGCTTGCGAAGAGAAATGCTTCAGTACAATCTAAATGAAGTCGGACAAGTGGTCGCTGAGCTAGATTTGGACGAGAACTTGTCCGAGTTCGAGGACGACGAAGACTATTTCGACGACGAATATGACAGCGAGATATCAGAGGAAGAAGATGAGCATGGAAGATCGATCCGTCCTGGCGTCACCAAGAGCTATCGCGATCAGATGCAGGAGCTGGAAAAACAACTTCGCTCAAGAGTCATTGGAAACCTTGGGCCCAACCTTGAAGAGGTCGATCCTGTCTATGACCCTGAAGGACTTCGCCGACTTGTGGTTCGCAGTGAGGAAGGCGCTTCGGGCGAAAACATCAAGTCAGCATCCTCAAAGGGCAAGGAACCAGCTAGGGCAGATGCATCTGCGAAGAAGGGAGTCAGGTTTTCTGAAGAGCTTGATGTTCAAGAAGCGCCAAAGGCACCAGAAGCACCTATCATTTCCAAGCCACGCAGCGCACCCATTGCCGATGTTGTTGAGCGCGCACCTACTCAGGTCGCACCTCCCTCGCAACCGGCACAGCCTCCAGCCAAGGTCTCTCGCTTCAAACAAAACAGAGCCGCTGCGACCCCTGAGGCCTCTCAGCCCGAACCTTTCCAGGGCCAAGTCCCTGGGACCGTCATCTCGGACAACATCGTCGAACACTCATCTGCATCGTCGACAAATGCACGTGCGCCCGAGGAAGCAGACGAGCTTGACCCCGAGCTGCAGCAGCGTCAACTGGCTTCTGAATACTACCGTCTACGCAACAACATCATTCGTCAACAAGGCGGTTTCAAGGAAACCGAAGAAGAGAAGGATGACCCATTGATGGAGCAGTTCCCCGATGGCAAGCTGAAGAAGGTCAGCAGATTCAAGGCTGCCAGGATGAAGTTCTAGACGGCTAGATAAAAGTACGGCTATCTTGTTGTTCATACACATTCTCTCAATGACACAGCGTGAGATTATGGAACGTCAAAAGTCTGTCCGCAAGGATGGCGAATGTGGAGGCGGAGAGCTGATTCTGCCTTTCACTTCACCGACGGCTCCTAGAACAATGCCAGGGCTCTCTGATTCGGCGACCCTTGTTCTCCATGGTCGCTGTATCTAGTTTCGTCCTCAACATAAACGTGAAAATCTTTTGGGTGTAGAAAGTGGATTCTTGATATAACATGAAAGACATAGAAATACAAAATTGGTTCTTTTATACAAAAACCAATTTGACCAGCACAGTTGTCCTCTCCACTGTGCGGCACAATACATGATTTCGAAGAGTGAAGAGAAGACGGGAAAAAGTGACCCATCTAGGCGCCGCCATATCGTGTGTGGGATCGAGAGAAAAAGGACAGCCCCAGAATAATGCTTTTCGCTCCAAACGCCGAATATACCCGTATATAACACAAGTGTTTTTTGTTGTTGTCTTGATCTCTTCCTTTAAGCGGCGATGGGCTTGGCGGCACCACCCTCGATGCCTTGGGGAGGTGGAGGAGGCATGTCGAGTCTGGTGTTCTCGGCCATCATGCGCTGGAAACCGATACCCACGCCCTCGATGACGGCGAGCAGGATGGCGCAACCGATGGCACCGTTGCGCATGGCCTTGTAGCCACCACGGACAGCAAGAGCACCACCAGTGAAGAAACCGGCAATGATGGCGTTCCAAGGGTCTTCCTTCTTGCTGTTGGACAGTTAGTGTGTCGTCGCTTGAGTCGAGCTGTTGGGGAGTCCGTACCGAATGCCCTTCACCGCACAGTCAAAGGTGCTGAACATGCCACCCCAGACACCGAAGTTACCACCCAGGACGGGGGCACGCGCCTTGATGGCGGTCAGAGCGCCTATCCTTCTCTCTCCATAGCTGTCGCGTCGAGTCTCAGTATACTGTTTCTGGTCGTGTGGTCATATTGGAGGATTGCGCAAAAACGTACGGACTGTTTCTGAAACCCTTGATACCGTGCCAAAGCGAACCACCAATTGCGCCCATACAGAAAGCACCTCCAAAATCGTTCAAAGCCCTGTTGAAGTAAAGTTAGCGGGCTGGTCGCAGTGGCAGGCGAGAATGGAAAACGTACACCCAAGGGCAAGGGTCTCTGCTGTGGTCCATAGCGAATGTGAGATGTGTGTCGGTCTGGTCGGAAGAGGATAAACGGTATAGCTGGTGGTGATTGCCTCTTGCTCAGAATTTCTGGATCTTCGAAGATGACGATCGAAGACCGGCCTTGGCGTCGACTTCCGATCTGGTGATGGTCCGAATTTTATTTCACCGCACCGCGACTTTTCTTGTTTCTCAATTTTATCGAGCAATCATGTCGCTCGGTCCGCCAGAGGTGGCGCCTGTCTTGTCGACTCCGGACACACATGTCTTTGAGGATCCGACTCCGGCCATCGACCCTTCGCTCGTGCGAACCTTCTCGGACGAACAATTATACCTCACCTACGAGATCAAGAGGACCGTCCAAGAAATCCGACATGGGAAATACAAGAAGATAGCTCTTCAGTTCCCGGATCATATGTTGACAGATGCGCCGAGGGTCTTCGAAGCATTGCAGAAAGAGCTTGATCTACAGAAAAAGAATGAGGACGTGACTGAAGCTTTGGACAAGGTTTCGCTGGATTCTGAGAGAGAGAGATTGTGCATCTTGGGTGACACTTCATACGGTGCATGCTGTGTTGATGAGGTCGCTGCTGAGCATGTCTCTGCCGAGGTCGTTGTACACTACGGCCGCACCTGCCTTTCTCCTACACAAAGACTGCCCGTCATCTATGTCTTTACCTTCCGCCCGCTTGATCTGGATGCCGTAGTCGCCAGCTTCCAGAAGACATACCCGGAGAAAGACCACAAAGTAGTCTTGATGGCCGACATTCCTTATTCCGAACACGTCCAACCTCTGCAGTCTGCCCTCGAGAAGGTCGGCTACACCAACCTCTTTTCCACCTCCGTCGTACATAACCCCTCGTCCTTGTTGCCTAACCGCACAGTCCCTGCTGGCGTAGATGAGGATGCCACCGTTCTTCGCGACTACTCGCTCTTCCACATCTCCGAGCCTCCGACCTCCCTCCTTCTCAACCTCACCTCTCGCGTCGCTTCCATTGACATCTACCCTACCATCTCTGAAGGTTCCGAGGCCCCTCAAGCCATGTCAGCCTCGACTGCTCAGATCCTCCGTCGCCGATATGCTCTCGTCACAAACCTCAGCACTGTCTCAGTCTTTGGTATCCTGATCAACACTCTTTCAGTCAAGAATTATATGGAAGCTTTGGCACATGTTCAGGACCTCATCACCCGCGCTGGTAAGAAGTACTACACTTTCGTTGTGGGCAAGGTCAATGCCGCCAAGATTGCAAACTTTTCCGAGGTTGATGGTTGGGTCATCATTGGTTGTTGGGAGAGCAGTTTGATCGAGAGCAAGGACTTCTGGAAGCCCATCATCACGCCCTTCGAGTTGGCTCTGGCTCTCACCGATGAACGCGACCGTATCTGGACTGGAGAGTGGAACAGTGATTTCCAGTCACTGCTAGGCAAGAAGACTGTCGTTCGCGGCGAAGGTACTCGCGACGATGAGTCCGACGAGCAAGATGGTGAAGGCATCAATGACGACTCAGACTCGGAGTCAGAAGCACCCGTCTTCGATCTCCGAACTGGACGCTACGTCTCGCAAAGTCGTCCCATGGCGCGACCTTCCGCTTCTGCTTCGAATAAGACTGCTGCCAACAGTCTCATCAAGCGTGCTAACGGTGATCTCGCCCAAATCGGTGGCGAGGTCTCTCCTGCTGCAGAATACTTGCGCAGCAAGCGTACATGGCAGGGCTTGGGCACTGACTATGAAATCGTATACGACTACGACGAAGAAGGCAAGATCAAGGGCGCAGCCATGGAAGAAGGCCGTGGTGGTGTCGCCCGAGGATATGTGGTTGGTGACTCTGAGCGCTCATGATGAAACCACCACTTCACCCAGCCACTTGGCCAGCCACCACGGATTGCCCATACCCGACTCGTAGAGCGTGATTGCTAACGTCCACGACATAAAAGGTAAGGACCACATTTTCTATTCTTCTTGTTGCCGAACTGTGCTGGTTCAAAGGATGAACACCTGATAGGGACAGCTTATGCACTATGTGCAGATGCTGAGAACTCAGGAAGAGTATTTTAGTAGATGCCTCTCTGGTCTGAAAAGAAACAACCAGCCTTTTCCGCAACATGGATTTCTGCTTTACCAATGTTTGGGCTATCGGCTAATGAAATATCTTAGGATCAAATACCTTTCAGAGACTGCCATCATGACCAGAGCAGAGCATTCCCTCTCTCTGCATGACGAAGCTCTGTGGACACTTTCATCCAACCTCCTAGCTGAACACTCTCTGGTGTTACTAAAGATGCTGGTTCGACGCTAGCAGGTTTGTTCCTGACTAGAAACCCACCCCTTCTCTGATACGACCACGGACTGGCTTGTGGTTATACAAGCACGAGTAAATCTGCTGTACACACAGATCTAAGCATCAGCCGTCGAGCACGCAGTCAGAGCCCGGATGTATCTTCCAGTACTCTTCTATGATCAGCGAGAATCGAGCAACTGATCACTACACTGGACCTCTTCTTTTGGGTTGTACATAATATATTACACCTCATCTCGTAATATGCGTAGGGCACTATGTATACACTGCTATTGCGGTGGATGAGGAGTTAATGGTCGTTCGACCTCCTTCAAACCAAAGATCTCACCGAGCCTACATAAGAAGTTAGCAACTGAAATGTACTCCACCTTCCTGCTCCTTGAAACACTAATATTCCACAACTTCCATAGTTTGTTCAGGAAATAGCAATCAACTTAATCTACAATCAAGTCATCATGCGTTCTTGCTTCTTGTGTTCAGAAGGCTTTTACATAATGTTAAGGAAGAAATGGTTCTTGATGTGTTCCAAATTCAAATCTTTTGGTCGTTTTTACTCACACCTGAGCCGTGGCTTCCTTCTCGTATCATCCTCCGTAGTCCCTTCCGCATATGTCGATATTAAGAATCTATTATTCGTGTTTGCGTCACTGATTTTATTGACTTCGGTATTCCTGGTTCTCCTTCAAGTCAATGCAACACACGGCTAAACTGGACGTCAAAATCCCACGAAGAGCACGGTTCGACAGTGAAAACAATCTTGTGTAAATGTAAAATATTTTTTTGAAGATTCATTAATCAAGAAGCTGTTTGTTCTCTATTTTCCAAAACCGAGAAACACCCGGCTATCTATCCATCTATAAATTGGAATGTCTTTCCAGAAAGACGACAAAAGAGGTGTTATTTGAACCACAAGGCGACGAACAAAACAAAAGCACCTATCGCAATCTACATGATCATCAAAACAGTGGCGACAGCGGACACGGCGAGAGCCAATGTGGGTGCTGCGGCCTTGAAACCACTGCTGGAGAAGCCGAGCACGTCGCCCTTGGCGAGCTTGTATGGGGGCTCGTAGGTGGTGTTTGTGGTCGAGTTGACGGTGCCGTCCCAGCAGTAGCGCTGGAAGCACTGGTTGCAGACATCGGGGACGGTGGTGCCAGTGCGCTCGAGGGAGCGGCTGAGGATGGCACAGCCGACGCAAGTGGGCCATTCTGAGTCGAGGGTACCGTTGCCCAGGGTGGCAACATTGTAGCCGTTCTCAATAATGTAGTTGCGCTCAGTGTCGTTGTAAGACAGGTCGTAGGTACTGACGTTGCTGTGGTAGACGTAAGGGGCGTTGGGGAGGTAGACCACAAGAGGAGTCATGTGGGTTGTGTTGCTAGAGTCGCATCCGAAGAAAGTGGGACGGTTGTTCAGACCAAGGTTGACAAAAGTCTGCTGGTCAGGAACGGCAGGGAAAGAAGTGCCGTTGGAGATATCCAAGAAGGTACGGGCATAGGTGGCAACCAGGGCAGTGCCGTTAGGCCAGTTAGCGCCTCCGTTGTCAGCGGTGGTGTCGGCGGATGAATCAATGGCGAAAATAACATCGACGTGTCTCTCGGGCTGGATGAGAGGGTGAAGAGGAATGTTTTGCAAATCCTCACCACCATCGACGAGAGTGAGCTGATCGGTAGTAGCGACACGGCTGGTCTGGTTGTTCACACCGAAGAAGGGGTTAGGGTAGTTGGCAATGTCGTCGTTGTCCTCACCAATGTTGGCCAGGATGCTGGTAAGAACGCCGTTGATCAGACCAGAGGAACCGTTGATCTGGAGGAAGGCCTGGTTGAAGAGAGAACTGGAGGTTCCCATGATGTAACCAGCATTGTCAAATCCGCGGACACACTGCATGTCGCCGTCGATGACAACACCATCAGAGAAGTTTGAGCCGAGGTAGCGAATAGGGGCGAATGCGTATGTAGTAGGGTCAAAGGTACCAAGTTCCCAAGGGTTCATCTCGTAGACGGTAGCGTTACCATCAATGACGAGCTGGCCTCTAGCACGGCCATCAGCGACGAAAATAGGCATGGGGGTGTTTCCAGCGATGAAGTTTTCGTCGTCGGCAATGGATGAGAAAGTGTAAGCGGGACCTCCCATGGAAGCGTTGATAAGCTGGTACGAGAGAGCGCGGCCCCAGTAGTCGGTGATGGTGGTTTCGTAACCGGCATCGTTCTTGTCTTGAACGGTGTCGTAGATGTCCTTGTAGTACTCAGCAGAGTTCAGGATCTGGAGACCACTGCTTGAGGGGCCTTCAAGAATCGAGTTTCCAAACTGCCATGTGCCACCATTGTCGCCGGTATCCTGGGCCAGAATGTTCTCGACCGAGGTGAAGTTGTTGACGAAAAGACTTCCCACCAACCACGAACCTCCGGAAAGACCAGCAAGGTAAGTCGAGGCCTGCAAGAGACCACCGAGCTGACCAGCTCCAGTAGAGTTTGATGTGCGGTTGTCGAATGCTGCTACGGCACCGGCGTAGTTCATGAGGGCGCGGTAACCACCACCAGATCCGGCAATGGCGATGTTAGGAAGAGCGCTGACGTTGTTTGCTGCGCTGTCAATGTACGAGTTGGTGTCGAGTCCAGTGATGTTCATGCGACCAAGCAAGTCTCTCATGGCCGAGACAGTGTTGTTTCTGCGCACGTATAGCCATTCGGTCTCGTTGGGAGAGATTGTTGTTGCGTTGCGGATGGTCGGGCGGTTTGAAGGGCAGTTGACATGTGTGGGAACATATCCATTAGGTGCGTCGGGGGCTGCGCGCTTGAGGGCGGCAAGAGGGACAGCAAGAGCCTCTGCAGCGACCTGCTCAACAGAGGGGTCGCGAATAGCAATAACGTTGGCTGAAACCTCGGGGAGAAGGGCGGCAACCGACACCAGGCCGGTCAATGCAGAGTGAGCCTTCATCCTGTCGCCAAGATAGAGATACAGAATGGAAAATGAATGACAGGGATCAACCAGCGAACGGGGCAAACAAAGATATATCAAGAGTCTGCCGGCTCCCACGGAAACGGTACCAGTAAAGTGACGTACCCGCTAAAGTTATTACAGTTTCATGCAGGACCCAGCACTCCTTGGCGGACTCGCTTTTCATCTTATTGTCGTGTTTGCATACGCTGCAATACGCTCTTCCATATAACACTGAGATTACTACCAAGAGACGCGCGCATATAGTGAGTTGTTTCTATGCAGAAAGCGCAAGGTGCAGCCCATGCTGAGCGCGGTAAACGCTGTCGCAATATCAGGCGTGCTCAAAAAAGATATTTTGAGCACAAGATCAATTCCTCAAAGTCGATCTTCCGTGTGGTTGGTCGCCGCGGAGGAACCCTGCAGATCAATTTGTACATCGACTAGGTGACAGTATCTTTCAGCTGTTTCATCGCAGATGCAGCCGCGTGGCGTTGTAGCCACCAGAACGCTACTGCTCCTCAGCTCCGGCAGCCCTCTCCGGTTCGCTCGGTATCGTCATGCCGGGCGATGCGCACAATGACATCTACTTTGGTCTGACAATACCAACGTCTCTCTACGTACTTGCTCAGCCCTGCTTTCGGATCCTCAAGGAAGACAGGTTCTCTCGGCTCTCTTGCGGCCGACGGCTGTGCATTGTTGCTGTGCATGCAAGGAAGCAAAGGCGCCCAGGAAAACCGCCGCTTATTGGCCGTCGGCCGACATCAACGGTCCAGCGATCCTTCCTTCGTCGTATTCTTATACGCACACGAAATGGGAATCCTGTTGGATCTCATACTGCGGCGAGCATGATGTCTATGTGGTCCGCATGGTTGCTTATGTGGGTATGCTACCTGCACATAAGCACAACGTCTGCTGAGCCAAGACGTTCATTGCGACCGTAGTCGAACTTTTGGACAGGAATATAAATAGACGTGGAAAAAAATACAGAGCTTTTCATATCCATGTAGGCATCGTGGTGGGTGTGACCCTGGCACTCTACTAGCACATATATCTCAATCTCTTATCTCATGAATCAGACGTTATACAAAGATCGTATAAGACTTATGTAATTATGACGGATTTATGAAATTTTCTCTCTCTCTTTATATAACGTCTAAGATCTTAATAATGAACTCGTTTAGTGAGAGGTTGCCACTAATCGGTCAAAATCCATGATTTTTCGACCTGTTTTTTCGACAGCTCTACCACAATTCTACGAACGGCAACTAGTTATTACTACTAGTAGATGCGCACTACTGTGTTCTATAGGTGCGCCTATTTTATATATCCCTATCGAGTGGCAATAATGCGTAAAACGCTAATCCTTAAAATGAGAACAGATTCTTAAAATCCAAGTAAATTTTGGCGTATTCTACTACTATATAGCAACAACAACATATGAGAAGTAGCTAACTAGCTAGGGGGGTAGCTAACAGTGTAAATAAGGAGCTCTTATAGTTAAATAAGTAGTACTAGAAGTAATAGTCTCTATTTTAGTAGGTAGGGGGTAGGGAAAAGAAGAGACAATAGAGAAACATAAGGATTTTTCGACTTTTTTTTCGATAGATAGAAAGAATAGATATAGCACTTACATTGAAACTTATAAGTAACTTAATAGCTGCTATGGTTGAATTGTTATTAATTAATTAGTGAAATGGCTAGAATTTGTCGTCGTGTTGCGACCGAAGCCCCCGGGCGCAATATGAACTTCGACGACGAATTCCTAAAATCATCTCTGTCAGTAATAACTCTACTGAAACAGCGTATTTTCGACTAATTTTTAGACTGTTATATAGCTGTATGTTAGGTCTGTGTTTTAGGACTAATATTACCTATACGCCTTATAGTGTTGAATTATGGTCAATTTTTGACGTCTGTTCGAGAGGGAGATAGCCATTTCAAAATTTGAGAACTTGTACACCGTCACCAAAAGACGTTCATTTAGCCCTTAGACGCTAGAACGACACGTCGTTTCCAGCCCTCTGATTGGCCAACACCCTGCATAAAATAATGACGAGGCTCGTTCTCGCGTCTGATTAATGAGATAATCAATCTCCAAATTCTCACAGGCCCTCCCATCTTGAATACTATCTGTATCGTTGATTCTTTTTCGATGTGCAAATCAAGGTGGGCGATGGATTGGCGCTGGGTACGAGCGACAGCATGCTTCAAGGCAAGTGATCTGAATTGATCTACTCGCACAGAGCCAAATTCAAATGCTGCAACGATCATCCTCAAAAACAACAAAAGCGTGGTTGACCCTTCATATAACTTTGAGAACACGCAGAGGGAGTTATACGTTGGTCAGAGACCAGACAACGCACATGGTATAAATCAAGAGTCCATAAAAGTTAATGCTTAGGCTCTCCTAAAGGACTTTTCTTGAGTGCCCGTAGTTCTCCAAACTTGTGGTCTTCTAATCCCACAGGGCTGACTTCGGTAATCCAATCCCTCTTTGTGTAGCAATCATGGCATTCGAAGCCGTTTGGATGTTCCCACCACAACTTCCTAAACCTGAAGACATCGCAGGTGGAACACAGATGCTCAACTTTCTCCGAATACACCGGGGTCGCCACTTTCCACTCGAACTTTTTGTTTTGGATGGCGAGCATGTTCCTCGTGACCCACGCGCGCAACCCGTGGCTCAACAATTCTGGGTTGTTCGCCCTTCGTGCTTTTTGTGAAGCCCTTTCTGCAGCCACGTACTTCTCACTCGAGCGCCTCCTGCGTGCGTAATCTCTGTCATGATTGCGCCTGATGATGCGGAGCTCAGCGTCACCTGTTTGTTCCGCTTCTCGCGGTCGACTTCGACTCGATTTTCCTTCAGGATCCAGACGTGGACGTTCATGGTAGGTACAGCATGTTGTGAATTGACAAGGTGAAGCGGTCATCGGGAGAGCCCTGAGTCCAAACGGGCGAAGAGTTTGCAAAATTGAAGCCAAAGCCATTATTGTTGAAGTTGCTGTGGTGACAACTTTCAATTTGAAGAATGCCGAAGAACTTCATTAAAGCATGCCAAGACCCGGATCTGGACGCGATTGACAACTCCCATAAATGATTGGGTTAACCTCAACAGGCCGTCTAAGGAAGACAGAGGCCTACGTCGATTTCACATTTGGATAGTCAGTTATCTCCGACATCAGGGGCTCTCAAGTCTCTAGATTATGTTGATTCAGCCAGCCATTGTGGTCAGGCGTAGACATTATGTATGTACAATTTTTACTTTCATCATCCGGTAAGCGGACTGATGGTTACCTTAAAACTTGAGCACATCGGGCAAGGGAACAGACTAGCCAATTCCTAAGCGCGAGGAACGTGAACAGGCACGTTTCTTCTGCCCTTGGTGTTTCTCTTAGCAATGGTAGATCTCTTCGAGAAGATGTCGCCAGAGACTTCGGCTCCAAGGCCAAAGTCTGGCTCGCCACCGAGAGTGCCGAAGATGTCGCCAATGTAGTTGGTGGCGTTCACACCTTGGGCAAAAGTGCTGTTCCAGCCGTCAAGAATTCCCTCGACGACCTTGACACCAGCGAGGTAAAGGTTGTTGATGGCGGGCTCGAAAGCACCCTGCACCGAAGACTCAAACAGGTTGTATGTGGCGGAACCACCGAGGAAAGGACGGTCGAAGTCAGAAGCAGTTCTCATGACGATGATTCTGCTGAAGTCGACAAGTTGCTCAACGGCGGCGCGCAGGAGAGCAGCAAGGGTTGCGTTGTCTTCCTGAGCGGTAGAGCAGTAGTTGCCAGTACCGTTGGTGATCAAAGTGGTGAAGTTATCGAAAGCCTCTCCAAGGAGACGACCAGAGTAGTAGACGTCCGAGGTAGCGACATCGCACTCGACAACACTGGGACCAGTGGAAGAAGCACCAGCGGTGTAAATGTCGTCGTTGGCGTACAAGGTGCGGTATGCAACTGCGGCATCACTGTCGTTGAGAGTGGCCTTACGAGCGAAGTTTGCAGCAATCTTTTGCAGGTCCTGGTTGACCTCGAAGACCTCGGTGCCGTAGATGTTGAGAGGGTACTCAGAAGGGCTGGTAGCACCAAGAGGAATGTATCCGGTAGTGAAGTTTCCGGGAATGTCGCGAGGGTCGAACTCGTGCTGAAGAGCGACCTGGACAGCGTAACGGGCGAAGGTGACCGAGCAGATGGTTGCGACTTCGGGGTTGATTCCAGCAATACCGGCGACCATGAAGTAGGTGGAGGTCAGGTCGAAGTGAGGGCTACGCACGAGCGAGGCGATCGTGACTGCAGCATCTTTAAGGTGGAGTTAGCAACGTGCTGTGAAAGAATGGAATCAGGTACTTGTTCAGTGAGCCAGCTCACAAGTCGACTCCCAATATCAATCTGAAAGCGTCCTGGACGCCGTCTCATCAATGCTGGCCAAGATGCACGACTGGCCCGCTGAACGTGTAACTTCGGCTTACTTACTGATCTCACTCTCACCAGTAATGACCTGGCAGACATCTCCGTCCTCTGTACAATGAACGTGGGGGAACAGGGGTGATGCACCGGGGAGGGTAATGTTTCTGGCCAGAAGGTTGAACTCAGGGATTCCGTACCAGACTTCTGCCTCGGGTGTGAACATTGCAATGAGCATGACCTTCGGCTTGACAACCAGGTAATCCAGAGATCTTTCAGCAACAGCGACAGGCTTGTGCAGAACAGAAGCAGAAACAACGGAGCTCAAACCCAGGAGGGCAGAGGTGATGCTGGAGGAAACACGCATCTTGGGGCGACAACAACGAAGGGCCTGAGAGAAACGATGGAGCAGTATCTACGAGTGAGATTTTGCTAGACGACTGGCGATCCCAAGGACTTTAAATGCGCCTGCATGACTGACCCAACACAGGGCCCGAGGCTTAGTGGCTGTCAAGCAAGCTCCATACCATCTACATAGCCGACGAGCGCACCTTGCGCTCAATGCCCGGCCATCTCAAAGACACAGAAAGCTTTCAAACCAGAAAAAAGCAGCAGGGTTGCACGCGTTATCGCGCTATCGCGCGTCATGCCAAGAAAGCCTCTAACCATGCAAGGAAGAAACTTGTCCATAACAGGCAGGATAACTTGACGCACGGCCTATCATGGAAAACACTTATCTATCGACCCGTGCGGGAAAGGTTGGCTAAAGAGCACAGCCAAGAGAGATCGGCTTCGGAAAACCATCTTCTGAGCTTCTTATCGTCGTCGACGGTGGGCGGAAACTGCGCAGGATTCGGACAGGCGAGGTGCGAAAGAGATGTGTATCTCTCGGTGCTGATACGAGGAGCATCAATTACACACAGTCATCAGAGCTTCAAAGAAAAAGTGGTTGTGTGCTCTGGAGTAAAGACGTCTTGCAAGGATGTCACAATAAAGTGTCAGATGGGTGGCTGTCTCGGCCCGGATTTCCAGCGCCTTGACAAGAAAGCTTTCTCAATTCATGTTGGGCCTGATGACTCGCTGTTTGTCGATATACTGATATTCCTGCGGCCTTTTCCTTGTACCAGCCAGTATCAGCTAAGGCAGTGCGTTGTTGATACCAGAAGTAAGATGCGATTTGGTTGCTAGTTGTCGAATCGACCCTCCCTCATGGCTTGATGTACTGGATTCTCAACATCCACGACACCGGTAGCCTTCAGCCTTTCGAAGAGCACGAACAGACGCTCGGCCTCGCGCTCCTTCTCTTCATCTGTCATCTCAGGTTCCGAGTCTCCAGACTCAGCAGCTAAGCGCTGACCAGTGACCGGATTGATGTCCGCGCCCTGAGCATCTGCGCGCATCATGCTCTCTGGAACTTCGATCTTGTGAGTAGAGAGGAAGCCTGCCGCATACCCGTATCCAACGTTGTGGATGAAAGTTGTTGGGTTGCTGTCTGAAAGCTCGTACAACAAAGCAGAAATGCTTTCGCGTAAGTTCATCAAAGACGGTGAGATGGAAAGTCGCAGAAGTCTGGCCGGCAATGATTCACCTTGACCCAGAGGCTTCGCACGGGCTTCTTCATCAGGAAGCAAGAGGCCACCCATGTGTTTACGCACGTCAGGCGATGCACTCTCTTGGATCTTTCGTAGCAGTGTTAGAAGCGGAGTCGCAGCTTGATCGAGCTCAGCTTCCGGATATGCTTTCATAGAGCGATCAAGGATATCGACCAACTGCTGAGTTTGTGTCTCGGTAGGACAGGTCTCCTCGGTTATGTGCATGTTCATCAAGGCGTTGATAATAGAGTTGACAGGCACCTGCAGAGGGGGTACTGGCAGTTTCTGGCGGGAGAGTATGCTGAATAGATCTGGCACACAGCCAGTGAACCTTGCAGACAGCTCTGGCTTTCTGGCCGTGACATTGAATAGCAGCTTCAGCGACTCAATCATGGCCATATCGCTCATCGGATGTGCAGGCTGACTGCTCGAATCAGCAAGCCTGTCTGCATGACCTGCAAGATTCTAGGCATAGATTAGCTTATGACCTCTCGATTGATGATTAGCGAACTGTACCCTGCAAATACTGCTGGCCAGCTCATGTTTTTCAACAAGCTCTTGAAGATTCACGGTAGTCTTGTACGTCAGAAGGAAAATGATGCGAGAAACCAAGAATTCGTCGTCCCGATCATCGTTCTAGCAAGTATTGTAAGCCAACTGCAATCGTGGTTCGGCAAGATACTCACCCTAAGTCGTTCAGCAGCTTTGTCACCATAGCCCAAGTCTAGCAGATATTGTCTCGACTTTTCTTGTAGAAGCATAGCATTTGCCAAACACCTCAATGCTTCTTGAGAGACATCAAGTTCGGCGACTTCGAAGCCATATTCACACAAAGTTTCGATTCCCTCTTCCAGTCAGCATGTTGGCTAAGAAGGAGTAAGAGCGGTGTTACCTGTCTAGCGAAAATAGAGTCGGAATTTGCAGGATCTCTTCCCAGTACCTTGAGATTCTCAAGCAGTTTTTTGCGCTCTATGCACCAGTCAGGTCGGTGCGGTTGGATGCAAAAGGCCTTCCAAAGACATACGTGCGGCTGATAATCTTTCATTTTGCAGGTCGGCAGTGAGCTGTGAAAGTAGCTCGTCGACCTGAGCTTTTCCTGAACAGAATCTGTAAGCCTGGCATGAGATCTAGATACAGACTTGAGTCTACCTCGGCCACTGGCTTGCATAGCTCCTGAAAACATGGTTGATCTGATTGTGCGCAAGGTTCAACGACCAAAAGGGAGGGAAGGAGCAATTTCCCAATTGGGAAGCGGTCACCAAGCAACTGCAAGCGTGCCAAGAAATCGGAAAGACTCCAGTAATTGATTGAACGCGAGGAAAGCGCCAGTCGCGCGTTTTCGAGGCGCGTCATCTAGACTTGGGAAGTTTACATGTCAACGCTCCAAGACAACACAATCATGCTGCTGAACAAGCAGGGTGGAGTGAAGAAGATCTCAGACTAAATACCAATTCCATCGTCTGGCAATGGTCTCTGCTGAGCCTCTCGAGCATCTCGCCAATCGTCCTCCTACCCCTCCCAAAGACATCGACCACGACCTGGACCAAGCAATTAGCCTCCTGGACGTGGACTTCACAGAAGACGCCGACCAAGTGCAACAGCCCTGCTCCCGTGCAGGCACGCCTACTCAACCGTCCCCTCCATCATCGCAGGAGAACGGATCGCATCATCGGTCAAGCAAGCGAGTCGAGTTTTCGCCATGCGTCACTGCTCACGATCCTACACCCTTCCATGCCACTTCAGCAGGCACCGCTAGTCCTCTTCCACGCCGATTCCCGTCGAGCAAGCAACCAAGACCTGTCAGATCCATACTCAAGGCCACATTAGACCTGCAGACGCCTACACCCGACGCTGCATCGCCTGCCCCGGATTACTTCTCCATCTCCGATCCTAAGACCTTCCCCGTCATGCTCGAGTCTGTCTTGAAGTTCCTCGAGTCTCCGTCTACGGCAATGCGCCTGGACGGGTACAGCACTCTCAATGGCGCTCTCAAAGCTTACGACGATCTGCCTGACATGGCCGCAATGCGATCAAGAATGCCCGCTCTCATCAAACACATGTCCCGCGATATTCTCGAATCGACTCGTAAATCCGATCCCATGACATCGAATCTAACCACACAAGCTTTGAAGCTCACGACTGCTATCTTGATGTCTCCTGCTCTTGCTGATTGTCTGGACGAGCAATTCCAGACTCTGCTGGTCGACCGCGCCATCGAAGTCTTAGAGCAAGATCCTGTGCCGAAGGCTATCGCCAATCATCACATGTTCCTGCTTGCAACTCAACGGTTCCCATCAAGAGTCATGACATCAACCAAGGTAGAGCGAATTGTCTCTTCCTTGACCACCATACACGAACGTGTGAGCGGTAATAGTGTCATTGCATCTCGTCTGGTCATTTTCCAGCGCTTGATGGACCAGGCATCCGCCGTCATGCTCACGAATATGCGTGACTGGATGCCACACGTCTTTCATGGTGTTTTGAGTAGCATCAAAGACATCCGCATACGCGCCATTGATACTGGAACTGACGCTGCTTTGATGTATGGCACAACTTATCAGTCGACCAAGGTCATCATCGATCTTTTCCATACAGCAACTGCAGAGGGCAGCACATACGGAGCATATTTCACCGCTCGCCTATTTGACATGAGCAAACCGAAAGAAGCCGAAGGAAACACAGATCTTGAAGAAGCCGTTCCACAGATCTGGTCAATGGTGGTACTCTTCTTCAAAAGCAAAAAAGTCAGACTATCACAATGGCGGTTGTTTTGCGAAGAGTGGTTCCTCCTGATCCAAAATTGCCTCAACAGCAAGAACCTCACGGTAAAATATCGAGCCACCTGCGCTTGGAACCGCCTCGTCTATGTATCAAACCCAGACCGCGAGATGCTGGAGAAGATGGAAGGATGGGATGTCACGCTCCGAGTCCCATTCTTACACATTCTCCACACAAACAAGGGACGAGACAAGAAGAGCAAAGAGATCCGTCACATAGCTCTTTCTGGTTACTGTAACTTGCTGCATTACTCCTTACGACCATCTCAGCCTTGGGAGGATCTTGACTATTTCTGGGATCGTTACGTTCGTCAAGTTCTTTCGAAGCTACTCCTTTCTGGCGGCAGAGATGCCAACTTGGCTTGTCGAGTACTCAAGGCTCTGTTCGATGGCAAATCGACCGTCTGGGACGAGGACCTAGCGAACAAGGCGCCAATCCTTCCTGAAGCACTACCTCGCCTAGACTGTAAGTGGGTGCGCTCCAGATCCCGCACCATACTGGAATTGCTAGGCCCATTCCTTGAACTCTCCTTAGCTCAATCAGGAGATGGTCGTGGCATTGACGGAACGCCTTGGCGGGAGTTTATGACTGCCATCGCTAGTGCTGGAAGTCATGAGGTCTTGAGGTCTCAAGAACTTAAAGAGTGCTTGGCCCAATTAATGAATCTCTTCAATCGCCTTTGGTCAAAGGCCCCACAAACCGAAGATCATCTGGAGACACCCTGGGTGTCGCGCTTCGCCTCTCTTGTACAATGCTCTATCGAGATCATTGGACCTTTGCCATTCAGTGAAGATAACCTCACGCGTAGTGAGACTAAGAGTTTTGAGGCCGCCCCCACTCCGTCGAACCGCTCATCAAAGCACCACGAGAAGTTGCACTCATCCGCTATTTTTCTCTTCGATTTATTTGCCCAGCCGCCTCCTGGAATCAGTGTAGATTCGGCATACGCAGACTCTATCCGTGAACTACTGCATCAAATTTGCCGGGGTCGGAACTCACGCAAAGACCGACTGGATGTCATTCGGAAATGTGCTCACGCAAGTTCGGTTTCGACTTCTGCACTTTTATGGAAGACTGCGGTGCTCGAAACCACAGCGGTTTTGCTTGACCCTAAACTCAACGAGTCCGTTCAAGAACCAGCTCGTCTTGGCCATCAAGCTAGACATGCGATCTCCATTCTGGCTTCTGGCTTCCATCACAATGTTGACGAAACTGATTCTATGACTGCCGCGTTCGAGCTGGTCAGTGTTTTGGCAAAGATCTTGAAGCAAGAAGCTGGTGAAGGCGGTGTAGCTCTTGGTCTTATGGAACCCCTGGCTGAGGCACTCCTACAGCAGTCCGAGAAAACAGTATCAAATCCCGTCCTTGTCCGTTTCGCTACAAAGCTGCTCCTTGAAGGTAGCTTCCCCCGGAACAAACAGCAGATGGACGAAGCACGCAGATCTCTTTGGAACACACATCTGTCTAATTCGAAGCAATCAAGCTTCGAGCCGTTCAATCATATCTACGACCTCATAAATTCGGCGTTGCTAGCTTCATATGATACTGTTGACCAGAATACACTTTACCTAGCACAGTTTATCGAGGCAGCACAAGGGTTCTTGTCGAAATGTCCCCTGTCTCTCTTCGCATCGCCTGCACTGCGCAGACTGCAACCTGGAATCTCGCAGATCGTTAAAGATGACCAACGCAAGCTTCAAGGCAGCAAGGATGCCCAAGAGGTCTTCTCCAAAGTAAGTCATGAACTGTGATACACAATGATTTGGTGTTGTGGCTAATGTACTCAGGTACTCACTTTATGGCAATCTATACTCGATCAAGTGAGAAACTTGCCATCAAATAAGACACTCCTGAAGGCGTTGGACGAATTGTTCGCTGCTGGCCTAAATAGCACACACCGAGAGATAATCAACCCCACTGTGGCCTTTTGGAATAGCACGTTTGGCAGAGTCGAATCTCTCGAATATCCCGACAAGATTGAGCAGGCCATGAGACGCCTTCAACCGCTCGTCGATCTTGATCTGCCTACTTTCCCTCAAACCACAAGTGCAGCTGTAAGTAAACTCCTCTGCAGTTCTGAGACTAAGCTAATAAGTACAGCAGCCATCTCCCCTCCGTGATCTGATCGAGTTCCAGGAAAACATGGATGTCCAGGAAACACCGTCGCCCATCAGGCACCACCCCACCAAAAGACCTCAAAGAATGAGTGTGCTAAGTCGAGCAGTCGCCGCTAGCCCTCGAAGGGAGAGGACCGTGACACGAAGACAACCTGCTTCCAAGACAGCACCGAAATCTAAGCTACGACACAATGATTCTCAAGTCGAATTCACGGCTGTTGAAAGTTCTTCACCGGCCCCGATGGACTCGCAACTTCTGACCGAACATCAAAGAGAGGTCAAATCTCGACAACAACTTGAAACAGCGACTTTCTACCCCGAGTTTTCCTCAAGCCCAGGTCCACAGAGAAGAGCTTCAAGGTCAGGTCTACCACTGTTGGACTTCTCCAGGCAGCAGACTGTGACGGACACCGGATATGCCACACCCACCCTCAATGATGAGCACGGACCGATCGACGAATACATCACGTCTTCACCCACACCAAAAGCTGGCGAGAAATCACAAGCGCCTGTCCTAGGAGATACAGAGATGGAAGACTCGGCCTTTGAGGCAGATGATGCTGAAATCCCGTCATCGCCGCCGGAAATGGCGGACGAGACCGCATATGAAGGCACGACCGAAATCGAGAACTTACCACCTACGGAAGATGAAGGAACAATTGGAGTCGTCCTTGATACCCTTCTGGAGAATCGTGCCACAGATGTACCTCCTCAGGCCCCCAAGGTCGGAGATTCCGAGGCGCTCCCGGCAGACAAGCCGTCAGTAAAACCAGCGACACATCCCTCAATAAAACGTCTTGGTCAGCACCTCGAAGTTGGCATCTCGTCTGACGTTTACGTCGACGCCCGGTCAGAGCTCACTAACACCGAGATCGATAATCTTCCGGCCAACAAGGCGAAGCTTGGTAGTCAAGCCGTTGATGAAACACTGGAAGGTCAAGATACAATCGAACCTGATGGATCCTCGCCTATACGCTTCACGGATAGTCTTTCAGAACAGCCTCGAGGGTCGGACAAGAGTCAGATTGATCAGACTACAACCGGGAATTTGGAGGATGCGGTCACACAGGGCGATACTAGCAGAATCTTGGATTCCTTTGTTGGAACCGCGTCCGATGATGATGATACGACATCAGCCCAGGAGCAGATACCAGCACAAACAACCACCAGGACTGATGCTCCCTCATCAACTTTGAAGCGCAAGCGCGAAGAGCCACCCGAAACAAGAGCTGCGGCTAAGCGCCGCAAGTCGTCGACCTCGCCATTCAAGCGCATGATGACAAGAACGTTATCATTCTTCACGGCGAGTCAGCCGGACCTGGAAGACGATGAAGATGAAGACATGCAGGATTGTATCGTTGTGGGAAGCCAGAGAGATCAGGACGACGAGTCTCAGTCAGAAGCTGCAGAAGGTTTTCCGATCCCTGAATCGGTCCCCACTAGTGCTGTCCCAACTACAACCAAACGTGGCCGTGGAAGACCAAGGAAGTCGACGACACCGATAGTCTCGAGTCCGGTCTCATTAGTCAGGACCCGAGCGGCCACACGACGTGCTTCAATGCTTGAGGCTGAGGAGAGTCAAGATTCTGTCATTATCGACACACCAGCACCTAGGAAGTCTCGGAGGACAACACGAAGCCAGGATGCAAAAACGGGCGAAGCAGTCGAACATATCATGCTTCCGCATACGCGGCGTCGAGGTCGCAAGGTTGAGGGTGTTGTTGTCAGTCCAGGTCAGTCTGTTGAATCATCCTACATTGATGAATCGTTCATTGGCGAGTTATCAGTGGATGAGCAGGAAGACGACAAACAGGGCGACGAACAAGAAGGAATTGAAGAAGACATTGCTCAAGAAGAGGATGAAGAGGAAACCAACCTAGAAGCAGACTCTCAGCTCAAGCACGAGGAGCAAGAAGCGGCAATCCGTGGAAGACCAATTGCGAAGCCTAAGAGCGTGATCGCACGGTTGAGAGGGCTCCTTGCCGAGTGTAAGACGCTAATACTTGGTTCACAAGAGGAGAGAGAGATGCAGGACGTCCTGTATGAGCTTGGGAGGGAGGTTTATGATGCTCGGAAACGATCACGAGAGATGGGAGAGGAGTAATTAGTATATCATGATTGTAATTACCTGTTCAAATGTCATGATGAAGAGCTATATTTTATGCACAAGTTGTGAAGAATGTTGAAGCAAGGCGGTTTATGAAAGATGACGCATTTCCACAGCAACCCCATCAAGGGTCAATCAAGAGCTCCTGGCGGTTGGAGCTGTCTTTCTCTGTTTCCATTCTACATTATCAAACCATAACCCACAAACGCAATCATGGTCGACAGAGCACACAAGCCCTCAGCACTCTCGCCCAGCACCACGGGCCCCCAGCCTAGGGTCAACTCGGATGGCAAGAAGGTCACAGCCAGCCTGCCCAGCGGCGACTCAGTCGAGGTGATGCTGTACGGCGCCACGGTCATCTCATGGAAGAACAACGGCAAGGAGAACATGTGGTTGAGTTCCAACGCCAACCTCGAAGGCAAGAAGGCCATCAGAGGCGGTGTCCCTGTCGTCTTCCCCGTAAGTGCTCACACTGGAAATGCCAGATGATGGAGTCACGACTGACCATTTTGTATGCATAGAACTTCGGGCCTGCCCCCAAGAACCACGCCACATCGAGCCTCCCTCAGCACGGCTTTGCACGCATCTCCAGCTGGGAGTACCTTGGCACTACCTCGTCCGAGTCCGGCAACCAGGGCAAGGGCAGTGACGACTCAATCCGCCTTGACTTTGGCTTGACACCGAACAACCTCAGCGATGACATGAAGAAGGCATGGCCCTACGACTTCAGCCTGCAGTACAGCGTTACTCTGTCCAAGGATGGTCTGCAGACTATGCTGAACGTCCGCAACGAAGGCGACAAGCCTTTCGATTTCCAGACTCTCTTCCACACCTACTTTGCCGTTCCCGTATGCATCCGTCTCTCTCTTATTCCCCTCTGCCATCGTGCTAACACTCTCTCACAGGACATCTCCAAGGTCAAGGTCACCGGCCTCTCAGGCATCAGATACATTGACAAGATCCTCAACGCTACTGAGCACGATTCCAAGGGTAACGAACTCCGCTTCGAGGGCACCGTCGACCGCGTCTACAAGTCCTTCACCCAAGACACCACCTCCATCCTCGTCGACGACAAGCCCCGCCTCGATGTCATCAGAGACAACATGCAGGACACTGTTATTTGGAACCCTTGGAAGGAGGGCGCCGAGGCCATTGCCGACTTCGAGCCCAAGGACGGCTACAAGAACATGGTCTGTGTCGAGGCAGGTGCTGTCAACGGCTGGATCACCCTTGAAGCTCAAGATGGCTTCGAGGCTGGCCAGATCCTCAAGAGCTACCTGTAAACGAAAAGTACGCATCGGGCACTTTATTCCGTCAGGATACAAACGCGACATGATAGTGATGAAGGAGGATGGCACGTTTCAGCGGCACGCATGCATAGTAGATTGGCTCTAGTCCATCTCGTTCTAGTATAGACATAATCAAAATCTAAAGTCATCAACAAGCATATCCTCGGCAGGCGCTGGCTGATAGAGTAATCAATTGTATGTCTGTGTTGATCAAACAGGGAGTGCGGCATGCGTTCCGTCCTCCAGGGACACCTCCAGCATCCCCGCATTGACCCCACTATCATCCACCCTGCATGCCCCATCTTGCTGCCTTGGGGGGATACATTTGCCGAGCATGCCTAGTAATACCAGGCAGCAGAAAGAATGAAAAGAAGCTGGGTTTCCCAATCATAGTCAATTGAGTTTGATTTTCTGTCTACCTCCGAACCGTACATCAATCATGGCTCCTGCAGCACCAGTCGCTCTCATCACCGGAGGCTCTTCAGGTAAAAGCTCCAGAACTCGTACTCCACATGCAAACAACTGACAAGCCTTGTTTCCAGGCATCGGTCTAGCATTAACAAAACACCTCCTCTCCCAATCCTGGCACGTCTTCATCGCCGACATCAACCCACCTCCCGCCTCCGAACTCGCCGACTTCCCACCTTCAACCCACCACTTCCACATCACCGACGTATCATCCTGGGGTGCCCAATCCTCCGCCTTTGCAACCTGCTTCTCCCACTTCGGCCGTCTTGATTTCTGCGCCTTGAACGCCGGCATAGACGACCGCGATGATATATTCAACTCCACCTCCAACGAACTCGATCTCCCACCCACAAAACCCAATATGAAGACTTTTGAAGTCAATCTGTTTGGTCCTTATTACGGTGTCAAGCTTGCTGCTCATTACATGGCGTTGAACCCACCTTTGATGGGCAAAGGCGAGGGTAAAGGTGGAAGAATTGTCATTACGGCTTCGGATGCGGGACTTTGGGCTCTACCTGCTGTGCCGCAGTATACGGCTACTAAACATGCTGTTGTTGGTCTTGTGCGTTCGCTGGCGCCTTCTGCTGCTCAAGTGGGGATTAGTATTAATGCTGCTGCTCCTGCGCTTACGCCTTCCAATCTGGCACCTCCGGGTTTGCTGGAGAGTTATCCGAAAGAGGCGTTGACGAAGATGGAGACGTTGTTGAGGGCGTTTGATGCTTTGGGTAGATTTGATGAGGTCGAGGGTGAGGGTTGGGGTGGTGAGGAGCCGAATGGGCAGATTGTTGAGGGGAGAGGAGAGGATATCTATTATAAGGGGGAGATGGCTAGGACGGCCGGGAAAGAGGTACCGAAGCGTAAGTTCTCTTGCTTGATTATCATGAAGTCCGATATTGACGTGCTGCAGACATCCAGAAGATCTGGACGGATACGTACAAAGAGCGTAACAAGAAATTCGCAATGCAGAATCAGGATTGAGAAGGGAAGGTTGAGGGCAAGAAATGGAGAAAAGACGAACGCAGAGCAGCTCGCCAATTGCATTATAGCATGCTTTGAATATATATCGTGTAATCTTGAGACCGATAAGTCGCAACGATCTGTAGCTGCTTTCTGAAAAGCATCTCAAACATGAGGCACACTGTCCAGTGCTGTATCATGGAGCTGCAAGTCGTGTAGCTGGACCTTTGTTTCGCTTGGCACAGACTCCAGCTATAGCTAGTCACGAAAAGTCTTTTCCACATCTGCCTTCCTCGCGGCTCGCGGTACTGCTTCGAATAGTCATGGCCGTGGTTCTCGCGGGAGAGCAATCTCTGAATTGATCCATCTTCGGTACAAATGGTTGCTCAACCCAACTTGGTCTTGCCGTAAGCTCCACCAGCTGCCTTGCGCATTTCCAAAGCCTTTCTGTATGGCGGAGCAGTAGGCGGTTGTACAGGGTCCAGAACAACATGATCTTTAGGAAGGTGGTAAGAAGCGTCTGCATCGTAGGCAGACAGATCACCGCAAGCCAAGAATGGAGCAATCCATCTGATGTCTTTACTGTCCTCCTCATCTTCCGAGCCAAGTTCCAGTTCCGTGATACCGTCTGGTCGTAATGTGCGTGATGGTTGTGTCTTTTCGACCTCCATATCCTCCGGTACTTGCAGTTGCGTACCAGCGCCCAAGGGGTTCTCCAGACTGGCTTTAAAGCCCTTCGGCGGGCGGAAACCTGTGCATACGACGAATGCTTCTACGCTGCTTGCGCGACTACTTCTCGGCTTGGCTACACGCACGCGCTCGAACACAATCTTGAGTTGAGCATATAGCAGATCCACATCCTTGCCTCGGAAGATCTTGGCCACGAACTTGCCGCCAGGTTTGAGAACACAAAGGGCGAGATTTAGAGCTGCCCAGAGTAGTTGTGATTGCACGTATGTATCGAGATCATGTAGTCCAGTAACGTCAGGTGCTCCGTCCGAGATGACCAGATCCACGGGATGAGATGCTTGCACAGACGTGGGGTCAAAAGTATCAGGATCTAGGGCCTTGAGTAGTAACGGAATGGTCGAAGGATGTGTAATGTCTGCGCGCATGGTCACAATGCCTTCCAGAGGTGACATGGGTTGCAGATCAATGGCCACGATCTTGACATTTTCTCTCGGTTGCAGTTGCTGTCTCGTCTCTTGCTCATGTCTTGATGTGGTAGTTTGACCATGAAGTTCGAGCTTTTCTCTGGCTTGCTTGTCTTCCCAGCCCGCGCGACCGATCTTTTCGCCCTTGATCAAGACGCGAGATAGAACTTGACTCCAACTTCCGGGTGCGGCGCAGAGATCGACTACACGAGTCACTCCTTCGAAAAGATTGAATTCCTCATCCAGTTGTAGGAGCTTGAAAGCACTGCGGGCACGCCAGCCTTGTTCTTTGGCAAGACGATAGTAGGCATCGCGCTTATCCTTTGATGATTTTCCCATGTTCGAATAAATTGGACAGAAGCAGAGTGGTAAATTGGTATCGATAAATAGTGATGATAAATTGAACGTCTCTCCACCAAGCGACGCGCAGAAAAAGCCGAGAGGTGCTCGCTCCCGCGAGGGCGGTGGGCTGGACGGTGGACCCTTGAACTTTTTCTGCCAAGGCCGATCGATTCATTCTTTCCTCGAAGTCCATCTTCATTTTTGTCAATAATCAACCACATAACCACAATTGACTCATCATGGCGACTAAAAATAAGAGAGCTCTGCCTCCAAAGGTCGCAGCAATGAAAGCCAGGAAACGTCAAAAGCTGGAGGGTTCTCAAGCCGGAAAGAAGGCGACCGCAAACAAATCTTCAAAAGCCGCGCCACCAAAGTTGGAAAAAGTCCGTCTGGATGATTTAGCCTGGAACGATGTCGAAATGCCGGACAGACTGGATGATATGGAGGGTTTCTATGGTCTGGAGGAGATCGAAGACGTGGATGTTGTCAAAGACGACAACGGCATTGTCTCTTACCGGGCTAGCAGCGACAAGGCTACAAAGAAGAGAGCTGCACCCGAGGAATCTGAAGATGACGGTGAAGAATTCACTGGTTTCGACGACGAAGCCGGCGAGGCCGCTGATGATGACAAGGAGGAAGGCGGTGCTATGATCATCGAAACTGTGACTCCCAGATCGGCCCCTGAACTCGAGGAAGGAGAAACCTGGGAAGACAGAAAGAAGAAGCAAAAAGAATTGCAGAAGCAGCACTTGAAGGAGAAGAAGCAAAAAGAAAAGAAAGAAAAGAAGGAGAAGAAGCCGAAGCCCGAGAAGAAGCAGAAGAAGGAAGCTGCTCCCCAGGCTGACCTTGGTTCCGCGACTTTCGCCAACCTTTTGGATGAAGAAGAGGATAAAGGTGCCGACATTACCGCATGGCGCCCTCTGAAGCTCTCGGACGAGACTCTTGGAGCGCTTTCGAAGATGAAGTTCCACCAGCCATCAGCCATCCAAAAAGCAGCCATCCCTGAGGTTTTGGCCGGTCACGATGTTATCGGAAAAGCCAGCACCGGATCTGGAAAGACGTTGGCTTTCGGTATTCCCATCCTGGAGCGCTATCTCGAGATGCAGAAGATTGCTGGAAACAACAAGAAGAAGGTCAACTCAGAAGAGGAGGCTGCTCGCAAACCTGCTTTGGCGCTGATTCTTTCGCCTACTCGTGAACTCGCTCACCAAATCTCTACCCATCTCACAACTCTATGCTCTGGTCTGGACAAGGCGCCTTGGATCGCAACTCTCACAGGTGGTCTCTCTATGGCCAAGCAACAGAGACAATTGAAGAACGCAGATATCATTATTGGTACTCCCGGACGTCTCTGGGAGATCATCAGTGGAGGTCATGGTGTTCTCAAGTGGTTGAAGCAGATTCAATTCCTGGTTATAGATGAAGCCGATAGACTGCTCAGTCAGGGCCATTTCAAGGAGCTGGAGGAGATCATCAACGTCCTCGACCGCAAGGACGACTTCAAAGCAGAGGAACACGAGGATGAGGACGAAGCACCGGAAGTGGTTGAGGAAGTCGAGAGACAGACACTCGTCTTCTCTGCTACTTTCCACAAGGGTCTGCAGCACAAGCTTGCAGGCAAGGCCAAGCCAGGTGCTGGTCTTATGGACAAGAAGGAGAGTATGGAATATCTACTGAAGAAGCTCAACTTCCGTGAGGAAAAGCCCAAGTTCGTCGATGTCAACCCTATCAGTCAGATGGCTTCTGGTCTCAAGGAAGGCATGGTTGAATGTGGTGGTACCGAAAAGGTATGCTTGACAGGTTCTCTCACTATATGTTCGAATTGCTAACGTACGTTTTCAGGATCTCTACCTCTACGCACTTCTTCTGCTGCATCCCAATGCCAGAACAATCGTTTTCTGCAATTCCATTTCAGCTGTTCGCCGTCTCACGCCATTCTTGCAGAATCTACAACTACCCGTTCACGCTCTTCACTCGCAAATGGCACAGAAGGCACGTCTGCGTGCCATCGAGCGCTTCACCTCAAACAACCAAAACAAAACCAACCACAAGGGTTCCATCCTCTTGGCCACTGACGTCGCTGCCCGTGGTCTCGATATTCCCAACGTCAACTTGGTCATCCACTACCATCTACCCCGTGCCGCAGACAACTACGTCCACAGATCCGGTCGTACTGCCCGTGCCGGCGAGACAGGTTCCAGTATCCTGATCTGTGGACCCGAAGAAGTGGCCGGTGTACGCAGATTGATCGCAAAAGTGCACGCCAGCTCTGCAGCAGCCGGCGCCGAACCCGCAAACGACGCAGCAAAGAACGGCTACTTTATCCGCAGTTTAGACATCGATCGTCGTGTCGTCAGCAGACTGAAGCCCAGAGCCAATCTCTCCAAGAAACTTGCCGATACCACTATTGCAAAGGAGAAGAAGCACAGTGAAGACGATTTCTTGAGGCAAGCTGCTGAGGATCTGGGTGTCGACTATGACTCTGAGGAGTTCGAGAATGCACCTGGTAAGCGAGGTAGAGGTGCTGGCAGAATCAAGAAGGAGAGAGAGGCTAGAGGGTTGACCAAGGCTGAGACTGGTGCGCTCAGAGCTCAGTTGAGAGATATGCTGAGTAGCAGAGTCAATGTTGGTGTTAGTGAGAGGTATTTGACCTCCAGTGGTATTGACATCGATGCTTTGTTACAGCAGCAGGAAGCTGGTACGCATGGCGAGTTCTTGGGTACAGTCGCGGACCTCATGGAGTAGATGGAAAGATTGCACTATTGCACACATTTCAATATTTTTATTTTTCTTGTGTCAGTCATCATCTAAGCTAGTTTTTCAAGCTGTCGAGTCCACCTTCGTATTCGCTGACGTCGTACTCGTCAGGATACTTCTCGATGATACTTCTCAGCTTTTCCATCTGCTCTTTTTGCTCTTCGGTCAACTCCTCGTATACACCCTCCATCATGTTTCTCAGCGCCGGTCTCTTCTCCTTCTCGGCCTGCTTGAACGCTTCCAGGATTTCTTTCTTCAGAACAGCTCTGGCTTCTTTCTCCTTTTCCTCGTCCCATATACCCTTTCCTTCCATCCACTTGCGCAGACGAGTAATGGGGTTGTCTCTGCGTTTCCAGTCTTCGACTTCGACTTTGGCGCGATAGGCAAAACTGTCATCGGATGTGCTGTGATGCGATACACGATAACTCATTGCTTCGATCAAGACTGGCTTGCCACCATCTTCGAGACACATCTTGCGAGCTTCTTTGGTGACTTCTCTGACGGCGAGAATGTCATTGCCGTCGACGCGAATGGTGTCGATGCCATAGCCTACACCTCTGGATGCAATGCCATCGCCGCGGTATTGCTCAAGTGTAGGCGTGGAGATGGCGTAACCATTGTTTCTGCAGATGAATATGACAGGGCATTTTCTGGTAGCGGCAATATTCAAGGCTGCGTGGAAATCGCCTTCACTGGCTGCACCTTCGCCAAAGTAGCAAGCTACACAACGCTGTGTGTCCTTGGGGTTCATGGCATTCTGCATCTTGACCGCATAGGCCGCACCAGAAGCCTGTGGGATCTGAGTAGCTAGCGGTGAACTGATGGTGTGGATGTGATATTTTGTGCTTCCGTAGTGGACTGGCATGTTGCGACCCAAACCTGGATCGTGCTTGTTGGCGTAAAGTTGGTTCATGAAGTCTGCTGGCGTGAAGCCACGGTACTTGAAGATTCCAGTCTCACGGTATTGGGCAAAGATTGGGTCGCTGGGATCTAGGGCGGATGATGAGCCTACTGCTATGCCTTCTTCACCTGCTGATACCATGTAGAAACTGATGCGGCCTTGTCTTTGTGCATCGAACATGATGAGGTCCATGACTTTGGACGATATCAGTTACTATCACAATTGGTCGGAACTGGAGTTTTCTTACTGCTCACGCTCAGCATGTCTTTGTACATTTTGATGAGATGGTCGTTCGAGATATCGGAAGGCTCTCTTGATTTGTCGACTACCACACCATCCTGATCAAGAATACGATAAGTCGGCATGGCTTTCTTGTTTGAAGGTCGCGTAAAGTCAAGATTTGTTGTGAATTTGCTGTCGATGGCACCAGGAAAGCGCACTCTGGCCTCACATCAGTAAATTTCTCATGCAATAACTCATCACAACATACCGATCTGAGCCTTGTCGTTGTGATATTGAGTTCCATCTCTTCGTTACACTTCGAGGTATGCATCTTGTAGAGCGGATAGCCGTAGGGGTCTGGTATCTAAGGACATTCATATTGTGAATCTTTTCCAAGAACACATGTCCTCGAGGGCAGGAACACAGAAGTACAATGATGGCGAGTACCCCTCCGCAGCCTCGGGTAGTCTCCGCAGGCGCCCTTGACAGTCTGGGGTACGCCCTACGCTAGCGATGGATCTACCCGACGGATCTAATCTCCGATCATCGAGACGGAGCTTGGCGCGACGTGAGCGTTTGGCTTCGACAAAGTTCCTGGATGATCGGCTTGTGGGACTTTGATCTCAGCAACAACCAAAACATCAATCATGTCTTCGTTCGTTCCTCGCGCCGCAAAGCGGTTACGGCTTTCCACCCGCACTATTACACCTCTGCCTGTCCGCGCCTTCACTTCCTCACCGTATCTGGCCGAGCAAAAGCCCAATCGCAATGATGAGAAGACGACGCATTTCGGTTTCGAGAGCATTGCAGAGTCATTGAAGGAGTCAAAGGGTAAGGAGATATCCATCAACTACAGCATAGCTATCACACGAAAGACCAACAACTAACAAAGCAATCCAACAGTCGGTGCCGTCTTCAGCTCCGTCGCCTCCTCCTACGACACCATGAACGACCTCATGTCCCTCGGCATCCACCGCCTCTGGAAAGACCACTTCGTCCGCAGCCTGAACCCCGGCAGCCACACCCCGGGCGCCCCCCAAACCGGCTGGAAGATTCTCGATATCGCTGGCGGCACCGGCGACATCGCCTTCCGCATCCTCGACCACGCGACAAACATAAACCACGACCCAAACACCCACGTCACGATTTCTGACATCAACCCGGAAATGCTGGCCGAAGGTCGCAAACGCGCCGCTCTTTCCCACTACAATGGCACCGGCAGATTGGATTTCGTAGAGGCGAATGCCGAGAATTTGCACATGATCCCTGACAACAGTATGGATCTGTACACTGTGTCTTTCGGTATCCGCAATTTCACACACAAGGATATCGCATTGAAGGAAGCATTCCGTGTCTTGAAGCCCGGTGGTGTGTTTGCCTGTTTGGAATTCAGCAAGGTCAACAATCCTGTGTTTGATTTCGTCTACAAGAGGTGGAGTTTCGCCGCTATTCCCTTGATCGGTCAGGTCGTTGCCGGAGACAGAGATAGCTATCAATATCTCGTTGAGAGTATTGAGAGGTTCCCCAGCCAGACTGAGTGGAGGGATATGATCAAGGAGGCTGGCTTCGTTGTTCCCGGTGGCGAGAATGGTCAAGGATGGGAGGACTTGACTAACGGTATTGCTGCTATTCACAAGGGTGTCAAGCCCTTGAAATAGAACTATGTGTTGCTCTTCTTCTGTAATATAGGCGGCTACGATATACATACAATGTACAATTATCTTCATACCCTTTGGCATTCTGCTCGAGATATTCTAGGCGCGGAATGTATAGAGACGTGGTTGTAAATATGATTATAATGGTTAGATGGTCTTCAAGCTTCACTTTCATGCTTGCAAGGACAGGGTCGTACCAAACTATAAACTGTCGACCTGAGAGCCATCTCTGTATGCCCAACCTCGATCCATCCATATTCAATCACGAGTGTTCGATAAACAAAGCCCTGAAACAACGTTCGAGAGTTCACTCTCATAATATTGTAACTATTCCCGAGCTCCTGTTCACAGAGCCTCAAATCGTCAAAATCCCTTATCCCACCTAAACGACAAACGAGACCAATACTGTCATTGTCAGAACAAGGTTATCCAGACTTTCAACAAGAACGTCGGGCAGCGGAAGAAGCACGGCAGATCGAGCGGCGTTCGTGTTCTGACGTCCCCAGTCAAAGAGCAGAGAAACCGGAAATAACATCTTACTTTACGTGGACGCGTAAGCCTTACACATGGTATGGGATTCGGCATCCGCGGACGATAGACTTTCTGTTCGAGAATCGAAACATCGAACCAAGTGCTGTCGCCGATAGATCATATTCCTCGGGGATGCAAGGCCGTTCACAAAGAAGAGGACGGCAGGCACATCGGGAACTCGTTGAAAATGGTCTTGCCATTTACGCTTGCTCTATCAAAACTATCAACCTAACCACCAGCTCCAGCGCTTCTCAAAAATATTGGGGGGAAACCAAAGACGCAAACATGTTGAAACCTTCAGATAGCCCTAGGCCGTATGAAAGATCCACAATGCAAAACGTCCCAGCTGACCAGCTACAAACGACCAGTATTGACAATGGGAGAAGCCAAATGCAACTGATAGCCAAAAGTGAAAAAAGGAAGAGGTTGTGAAAAAAGAAAAAAAGGGAGTGACTTCGACAAGTGAAAAGAAGATTTTGAGCAAAATCGACGGGCCGAAAATGAGGAAACCACAACAAAGGATGTTATCGGAGGGTATCACCCAGAAGAAAAGAGAAGACCCTGCCACCAGATGACGACGCTAATACGGTAAACTTGGAGGAAAGACGATAGGAGAGGCTCTAAGCCATAAATCATCAGCATCGTTAATCGAGAACTAAGACAAAAGAAGCGCGCGTTACTTTGACTGGCCTTGCAAGGCATGCCACAAGTGTTAGCTTGACCAGCCTTGGCTGTTGAAATCATTTGTCGAGAAGTTTTGATCGTAGTTGTACGTGTTGAGGAAGTCTTGACCGGCAGGAACCATGATGCTGTCATTCCAGTTGACCAGCTTGGAGCTGTTATCGAAATCGAAGAATTGGTCGTTAATGTTCGAGTTGTCCGCATTGAACTTTGGAGAAGGTGCTGCAGTGGGAGCCATCGAAGGACCAGAGGAACCAGCTACCGAGTAGGCAAGAGAAGCGTTGTTATCTGTGCTGTTGCCCATGGCGTAATCGATGATTGCCGGGTCCCACTGGAACTGAGATTGGGCAGGTGATTGAGACTGGACCGAGGAGGACATATCGAAGCCAGAGAATTGGCCGAATGACATGGACTGTTCAGGGGACTGCTTGGGCTTGGCAAATGTGTCGGCAGTCATGGCGGCTAAATCGATGCTGCTGGTGTTCGGGTTGGAGTAAACGGGCATACTCCAGCGGTTTGACTGTCCAGTGGGCACGGAGAAATCGAGGTCGAAGTTTGTGGTACTGTTGTTGGCATTGGTACCTGCAAGGCCTTGCATGTTCATCGAGTAGGGGTTGTTATCGAAAGTGGTGATGTCTTCGGCGACTGGGATCTCATCGACTTCGGACATGGTACCCGAGGAAGTGTTCGTCAAAGCAGGCTGAACATCGAAGGAAGTGGTGTCGACCTTGGACCAGTCGAAGTTGTTCCAGAAGTCGGTGTTCATGTTGAGGTCTGAGCTTGGCAAGGAGAAGGATGGCATAGACGCCTCTGTGGTAGTGGTGCCAACAGACGAGGTGCTCGGGAAGCCAAAGTCGGCGAATAAAGAGGTCGGAACACTTGATGAGACACTCGACACGGGGTATTGAGACTGCACGTCGGTCGAGGACTTGATGTCTTGCTGCATGGCTTCGGCCTGCATGGTGATTGCTGATACAGGTGAGGCTTGGCCAGAATTGGTGTTTGAAGGCTGAGCAGACACAGAGGACTGGAACCAAGAGTGTGGCTGTGTAGATGCGACGGCTGCAAGACTGTCTACTGAACGGCGAGCGTTGTTTTTGGTCGAGATGGACTGGGTAGTGTGCGAGCGAGGCAGCTTATAAGGAGCACCAGATTCATGAGCAGCATTGTTGTTGCGATGGCATGGCTTGTGATGTCCGTTCGCAAAGACGGTGAGGTGGCCTTCGGACTGATGAGACGTGAGTCGTGGCTTGCGTTGGCTGAGCGACTTGGTTGGTACAGTAGACGTCTCTTTGGTGGTATCCTTCTTGGGCGAGACTTTGATGGGCTCCTTATGGTCCTTGGCGTCTTCAGGGGAGGACTCCTTGAGGCTCGAGCAAATACACTTTCCGCCGTGAGGGCAGCAACAGCGGTGTTCGTCGGACGATGGTGATTCTTCGGCGACAGGGTAGAGATCAGGCGAGTGGTGTTCTCCAGACGTAGACGAAGGTGGCAAGGGTATGCCTGATTCGGCAGCGGCAGCGGCAGCAGCAGCTTTGGCTTCGGCTTCGCGGAGGTGGATGCATTTCTCCTTGGAGTGGGATTTCTCTCCACAATCACACTTGACATGGGATGATCGCTTCTTGCGTTCGGCTCGGCAGTGCGGGCATTGGGTGATGGGGCGGCCCTTCTTGGGTACGAAGAAGAGCTCACGGTCTGGTATGTCTATGAGAAACGGCACTTTATATACTGACATTGGAATGCAGCCACTTACCGGTATGGGTGCAGCCGCTGACACGGTGACCCTTTAGGCACGATTGGCATGCCCATTTGGTCCCATCTTCCTTGACTACCATACCTGACGAATTGGGAGCGGGGCCGGCGGAGATACGTCGGTCGAGCGCAGAAGGATGCGGTTTGTGGTGGGGGTGAGTCGCAGGGCCGGCCTGACGGATTGGGCCTTGTTATTGCTTTGTTTTTCTGATAGGAATAGACCAAGGAAAGTAGCGTGGAGCTGATATGGAAACGGTCGTGTCAAAGAATTGGGTATCGTTGCGAAAATCGCCTTTCAGAACGCCAGAGATGCAGGAGTTGGGCAGCGGAGGTGGATGCGGTCGAGTCCTTGCGGCGAGGTTTCGACGAGGGCCGGCGTGGATGGCGAGCGACAGCGGTGAGAGGATCAAGAGGCAGCGGATAGAGAGAAGAGCACAGAGCGTATGGCCGTGGCACACCGACAATGTCGGGGCCTTTCAAATGGCCTTTGGGCAAATATGAGAGACCAAAATATCAACGAGTCGAAAAGACGATGAGTAGCAAAGAGAAGAGGACGCTCGCGAGGAAGTCGATGAAGAGCCCGCAGCCAGCCTTGGCATGAACCAATACAAAGTGCGTGCACAGACCGCCCATCGCGGACTGTCTCGAAAAGCGTTCACTTCACCCTTCCTGTCCATATCATGACAATCCGTGAATCTGCCGCTTGCGACCCCTCCGCAGCGCCTCCCGGAACCTCCCTATTTAGTGCTAAGGTAACCCGCTTGCGCTGCTGTAAGATTGCACGAGGCTTCGGAACTGCAGTCGTCTTTAAAGAACATAAAGTCAAGTAGCTGCTCTCCACGGCAGAGCGATCTATCTATCAAGCAATTTGCATCTTGAAAGATGGCCTACATCGCTGCTTGCGGTTTCATCAAGAGAATGATGGAGATGACACATTTAGCGTGGGCGGCCCTGGAGAAGGTGTTCTTTATCCAAAACCCGTTCAACGGAGCGTTCCTCATTACTTCACAGCCACCCCTCGGTCAACTCGAGTACTCGAAGGGGCTCAAGGGACGGTGATCTTCCGGGTGTAGTGACCACTGCTTGTATCATTCGCATTACGCACGCACGAAAGACGACAAGCACAATAGACATGCTACTGCTGCATGCATGCACCTCTCTCACCCGTGCTGCTTGTTGGTAACGGCAATCTATGCACCGCGCTTCGTACTCGAGTAGCTTCCTTTTCTGCATGAATTGGGTCTGTCTGCTGACGGCAAGCCGCTCACTCAATGAGGCTTTTAACAACTCAAGCGCCGAGTCGCTCCTTTGCAATTTGGAAATTGCCATCAGTATGTGTTTCAGCCATCTTGTCTAAGACAACAAACATATCATTGTTATTGACAGTGATGGACAAGACTGTTTGAAGAAGTTCTTGGTTCATGAGATGACGCCTTGACGCTGTAGACAAGGCCTGTCCTGGTGAACAAGAATGGTTTCTCTCCAGGCCTCGCGTCCCAAGTTCAGAAGTCTATATTCTGTTCAACGGCTAAAGAGAGAAGCGGATTCGTAATGCGTTTATTAGACGTGTCATTAAACTAGCAGGGTGTGCTGTCGGTCGACGGCAGGTGTCGAGAGTTGCGGTCTGAAGTAGGAAGGAAGCATCGGAGATGGCTAAACATTGATCCGAAGGGCTGGTATGAAGATGAATGAATGCTAAAGAGATGAAGCCCGGAAAAATAGAAACGGAAGATGGGAAGGCATAGCCGTGACGCCGCCATGGTATCGTCGCGCGTGTTTCGGGCTCCTCGGCCTGGCGATGTGGTGATAGTTCAGTCGTTGAAGTTGTATCCTCTCCCCCTCCGCACTCTCGCAGCAACATCCACGCGCGACCCCTAGATGGCCAGCGGACATAGCTATACAGAACCAGTGGTCGATCCGTCGCTAGGCCCGTATTACAACCAGTCGAACAATGGGACGCCGCACCATGGACACCATCTACACCAACCCGACGTCGACGACGATTTCGATCTAAGAGCCGAGTTGGCCAAGTCCCTCGGTCTGAATCATACAAGCCACGAATTGGCAGATACATCGCATCAACAGTCACCGCAACCCCACGATGGCCCACGACAACATGATGAGACTCGGCAACAGCATGCTCGACCACCCTCAGTACCATCTCAGCCGCAACATACCTCGCCGTCGCAACGTGCCGTCATCCCCGACTCCTTTGCCGAGCACCCGCAGAGTCCCCCGCCAGGTCAACCTGCCACCGACAACAACCGGGACAAGCGAAGCAAAGTCAGCCGGGCATGCGACGAATGCCGGCGCAAGAAAATACGGTGCGACGCCCTGAATGAACATGAGATATGCACCAACTGCAAGCGCTCCAACTCGGCGTGTGCTTTCAGCCGACAGCCTCTGAAGCGTGGACCTAGCAAGGGTTACATAAAAGAGCTCGCCGAGCGATTGAATGCGCTCGAGGGGCAGATGCAGCCACAACAACACGGCCATGTAGACCAAGAACTCCAGTCGTTGCTTGCAGAAGCGGCATATGTCACACGAGAGCATGCTTCACCGCCCCGTCACGCCGGTCACAAGCGAAGGCACTCGCAGACTGAGCCCATTGTCATTGATTCTCCACCTGTCCTTGCCCCACGGCTTACTCCAGCACCACCACCTGCGCAACCTCCCGTCCAACCCCCTTCTGCTCCAGCTCCTCTCCATAGCTACGGGAACCCTTATGCTCGTGATTCGCGTATGTCGCCGTATCCTCCTCAGCAGGGATATCGCCAGGAAATGAGACCAACTCCACAGCCGCAGCCAATCAACACACAACCATTCTTCAAGTACGGTGGAGACACACGTCGCCGCGAGAGTGTCAGCATACCCTTTGACACACAAGCAGGCGTGCCAGTGCTGGTTGAATGGGATGAGGAGGTTGTCGATGAGTACTATCGCACAATACACCAGACCTTTCCGCTACTGCCACACTCGAAACATCGTCTTCGTACGCGTCTAGCCGAGTGCCCTGTAACGCTACGAGAAGCTTTCTTGACTGTCTTGGAATGTACAATGCGTACTTTCCCGTCGTTTTCTTCGAATCTCCGTCCGCAGCATACATACGCACCCATGATGAAACGTGCTGCCGAGTTACTTGCGGGCTACCCATTTGAGAATCCGGCCACGCATAATAGCGGGACTAACCTAGTCTACTTACAAACTCTCTTGTTGATGGCCCTGGAATCTGACAATCACGGCCCGGCGACGGTGAGAGGCCAAGCTGGACCCTCACGAGCAGAGTGGCTAGGGAGAGCTGCAGGTGTTGCCGGTCAACTGGAGATCAACCTCGTGCGACCACGCGAACGCTTCGCAACTGAAGGCGACCCAGACTCTGAGGAAAGACTGGCAAGGCGAGTCTGGTGGGTTCTGTTTATTCTCGACCGCTGGCACGCATCCAGTACCTCGGACCTGCTCAAGCTCCCCGAAAACAGCGTTGTCCTACTACCAGAAGACCAAATCCTGCTCGGCGAATCCACCTACCATCTAGCACGTCTCTCCTTCATCATAGGCCACTTGGCCGCCATCCTCACAACAACAAAAACACCAGAAACCAACGTCATGGCTCCATCAAATCCAGCCTCATCACTCCTAGGTCTTACTCTAGCAGGCGAAATCGACCGCTTCCGCGAATCGGTAGAAAGCGTCTGGGGCTCACTGAACCTAGTCCATCTATCTTATCACCACTGTCATCTCCTCATCAAACGCCTCAATCCCACCACCGAACCTACCGAGTTGATCGGTCATGCCGTCAAAGTTGCCACTGTGCTGAATCAACGTCAAACACCCATCACTCCACTGAACCATCACTTCGCAGCCCTGGCGGCAATGACACTCTGCGAACTCGTCGACATCGAAAAAACGCGCTCCGAGGCTATCAGAGGACTCGAGCAAATCTCCGAAGCTTTAGGATTCGGTCGCGGTCTCGCCGGGCACGAGAAATCCACCGGTTGGGATTCGGCGATTAGAGATCTGATCGTGCAGAAGAGGAATAAGTTGCAACTTATTTTAGGTGGGATCGAGCAATTGCCCAGAGGGTTGCAGCATTTGGCTCATGCCAGTGCGGGTGAGGGGAATGGGACTTTGACGCCTAGTTCTGCGCAAGGGAATGTTGCTGCTACTAGTGTTGCTGGGGAGAATGGAAGGCCGGGCAAGTTTGATCCTACTATGCTTACTAGGTATGGCTATCTTACTGCTCTGGGGCAGGGGATGTTTGTCTCAAAGTAAGGTGAGGTGAAGGGTTGAGAATGATCATATTACATTAATATTGCTCTCGGTATAAGACTATTCATGAACGGCCTGCTATCTTTTCTTCTCTAGCGACTGACATTTGTCCTCCTTCCATCTTGATGATCAAAGATACATCTGTATGTATGCATGCATGCGTCGTAAGGTGTGTATCGTGTATCGCTTCCTCAAGCATTTATGTGTGCGATGTTCGCTGCAAAACCTCAGCCACGTCTGTCCAGCGCAAAACGGCGCCAGCAGCTTTCGACATCAACACACAACTTCATGAAAGCGTCGTCTTCGATGTTGGCCAATATGAACTGGTTCATGGCTTCCATACGTACTTCGTCGGGTTGCTCGGCATAGCGTCCTAGATCGTCCTGCGCAGGTTGCTGTTGCGCAATGGTTGTTGTCATTTCAATGTCTTGCATCTCTGACTGTGGTTGATCGTGCTTCTGAGCGAGCCGTTGGCTACGTCTTTCCGATGGACTGGAGAGGTCCATTCGTTCAGGACTCGAGCTAGAAATCTGTTCTGGGCTCGGAGACATGTTAATCATTGGACCCGAAGACATTGTATGTGTACTCGTTGATCCAAAATGAACAGGGCTCGCACTACTGCGGTACCAATCCAAGTTCGCAACGGTACCGGGGCTTGTCTCACTACTCATAGTGCCAGTGTTCTTGTCGCTGAACATCTGAACGCCACTGTCGACTGCCATCTCATCGTCATTGGGGTGAAAGTTGTACATGCGTGACGCTGGTGGCTCAAACCTGGTGGGTCCTTGAGGCGTCGCAAGTCGAGTGATGCCCGGACGGATAGAAGGATGTCTCTCTGGCGATGAATGTGTTTTGGCCTCTTTCTCCTTCTCTGCTTTGGCTGGTTTAGCGGCTTCTGACACATAGCTTGGCTTCGCTAGGGGCGGCAGCATCTTGGTTTTTGCAGGACTGCTGGACGGCTTTGGGAATGGTAGCTCTCTTCTTGGAGGCAGCAGGTCCCTGGTCATGTCTGACGGCCAGTGAATAGGCGCAGTCGAGGGTCTGTTCTCCGGTTCTTCGCTTGTACGGATAAGTGCGAAGGTTGGCTGTCTTTGGATGTTCTGGTACACTTTCGGAGTTGGCGAAGATATGAACATGCGCAGGTCAGCTGCTTGGTCGGTCGGTTGTCTTTCAATGTCCCGAGTCTGGTACTCCTTTCCAGTCGGTGAAGAAGTAAACATATGCATATTAGAGGGGCTGCCTTGGTTGGTGGTATGCTGATCGGAATGATGCTGAGGGTATGATGAAGCCGGATGAAAGGTGTCTGACTTGTAAGTATGGCTACACAAAAGCTGTGACCCATATCAACATACCTTGAACCGTGGGCACAATGATTGAAGACGTGTCACGATCAAAGCGGGCGGGCTGAAAAGAAGACAGGCGACTCATGTATGAGTTTGCAGTGGATGGCCGAGCTTGAGGCTGTTTCTGTTGCTTGACAGTCGGTACAGAGAACATGAGTCCATGACTGGAGAGAATTTTTACAGCTTCATTGCAAGAGTCAATGTTGGCAAACCGCAATTGAATGCGTCTGATCTAACGACAAAGGTCAGAACGACAATTTTGAGTTTTCGTAAAGCTGACATTCGCAATTTACCTGGTTGTCCTGACAGAAATACCTGACTGCCAGTGCAGTACCCTTGGTCAGGCCGAAGATTGGCAAGTTGTCAGGTGGCAGATGGGGATGTTTCTTATGCAAGTCTCTAGTCTCTTGCACGATGGCGGTGAGTGGAAGAACCTCCTACGATACATTTGTGAGCAGTCGTGCAAATACGTCTTTCAGTAGGACGCACCAGATCTTTGGTGCCTTGTACGACTCTGAGCTGAAGACAGTCGTGGTCGAGCTGTTCGATCAGAGCGAATATCTCTGGACCTTGGATATGGTTCCACGCAGAAGGGGTCGCATGTCGAGGAAGCGTCGAGTGGGAGAATTTGAGGACAGGATGGCACAGCAAAGCACGACCGAAGAGCCCATCTTGACTTGCCATGCTCGATGAAAGAACTCAAAGAGGCGAAGCAAGTTGAGTTTCTCGTTGAAGAAACCGGTCGCCGATCCTTGAGTGACTCGTGATATCCAGATGTTGAATTGGAAAGCACGGCAGTGTTTGGGAAAAGAAGACCGAGAAAAAGTACACTATACAGTAGAGTACCGCTGATGTGGCTGGGAGGTAGGTGGATCTGTCAAGATGAAAAGGCAAGCGAAAATTACTTGTGTGAGCGAAGGCATCAGAGTCTCTCGGATATCCCGTCTGTCCATTGGAGTTGGAATGCATGATGGCCTCGACGTGAAATGGGAAGGAACGACCATTGTGTAGAGGCTAGAGTAAGGAGCTTGGAGCAATACAAGGCAGATGTATCTCTCTTCCCTTCCCAGATCATTCCTTCTAGGCTTCACGTAGAGCATGGCTGTTAGGCTCTCATGAAGTGCTGCTGCTATCAGGAGCGAGGACAGGCTTTCGTGTGTCTGAATGGGGTTGTAGTTCTTGCTCGGGGATAGCGACAAGTTAACACCGAGGGTGGTGCCAAGTTCACATTGTGGAGGATGCCGATCCACGCAAGGAAGGTCCGAAGGTGTACTTGCTCGACGCGTCGTGAACCACCCTCAAATAATTGCGCCGAGCTCGATTATACCACATCTGACATCGCCTTGACATCCCCATGTACCTGGATCGTTCGCCGAGATTCCGATAGACCAGTCGACCCTTCCGAACAGGGCAACCATACACCATGCCTCCCAAAGGCAGCAAATTTGGGCAGAGGGTCGAGCGCGAGTCGTCGATTGAGAAGACCGAGGAGTATGAGAACTTCTTGAAAGAGTTGGCCGTCTACCATGAGCAGAGAGGGTATGCACCTTGTCGAGTGGTCGAGTAAGAGCGAAAGTGATTCTGACGAGATGCACAGTACCACACTGGAAGTAGAACCTAAGGTCGAAGCACACCACATCGATCTGCTAAAGCTGTACCATCGCGTGGTTGAAGAAGGCGGCTATGATTTGGTGTCAGACACAAAGAAGAAGCCGTTGATGTGGAGGAAGATTGCTGAGGAGCTTCTACCTGGAATCAAGAACCTGGCGGGCGCGGCTTTCCTGGTCAAGAGGGCGTACTATTACAATCTGGTCGCATACGAGATCTCGACACACTGGAAGAAAGACCCGCCACCGAAGGAGGTGGTCGAGGATGTGACGGCCAAGGGAGGAGACGTCATGTCAAGGACGCTGGAGAATTACCCAAGTTCGTCGAGTGGAGACAAAGGCCTTGCAAACGGCCATTCGTCTGACAACGAGGACGACGCCAAGGGAACGAACGAGGATGGAGAACCGGGCAGTGTGCGCTCAACAAGAGGTCTTCGACATGCGCCGCCGCAGCGTGTTTTGTTCCAACCCGAAGTGAACCCCTCGCGCACGCGCAACCAGGGTCAACATCCATCGCAACCTCCCGCCTCACCGTCACCTGCCTACAACAACACCACTCCCATGACTTTAGCCACCTACGAGCCGCAGCAGCAGGTGCCCCTGACGCTCAAGCCCGTCACGACCCCTGCCAACAATTCCGAATACTACCGCCTCAAGCGCAAACAGCAACAAGAAGCACAAGCCAGTCACGTAGCAAAGAAGCATAGAGGCCTCATGTTGCCGGGCACTGGGTTTATTGGCCCCAACATCTACGTCCGCGCACAACTTGCTCTGCAATCTGGCTTGCCCGAAGAGGAAGAGTATGCACTCCACCATCTCGTCAAGATCTCGCACGAGCGAGGCGATAAGTACCGCTTCGACCAGTTCCCCGGTCTTGCTGAGGCTCTCATCAACAAGCTCTTGCAAGTAAGCACCCTCTTCTACGATCTCGAGTGGATCGTGTCTTACGAAGAATCTTCTGGTCCCCGCACCCTGGACGCCATCAACGGCACCCCGGACTTGCTGCAGAAACTCCAGGCCGCAGTGCCCCTGGATACTGCCAATTCTGTTGAGACTACGGAATTCAGACAGGCTCTGGGCCGCATCACTGAGGCCGGTCTTGTCATCCGCAACATGGTCATGCTGGACGAGAACGCCCAGTACATTGCCAAACTGCCCCTTCTCCGTGACTACTTCTGCATCGTTTTGAACCTCCCGAGCCATCCTGCCTTGGTCGAATTGCAGTACTACGCGCTTGAGACTATTGAGCAACTTACCAAACACTACGACCTCGACGCAACTGATCTCCTCTACGAAACCCTGCTGGCTCAACTGGAGTCGAACGACCGTGGCAGAATAGTCACTTCATTGCGCGCCATCAGCCGACTTGGCATGTCTTTCGAGGAGAACAAGCGCCTCGAACTGGTTCCTCTCGAGCTTGTGCAGAAGCTACCCGACTGGATGATGCTGCCTGACGAAGAGCTGCGTTCTGCATGTTTGGACTTCCTCTTCCAGTACACCACCATTGCCGACAACGTCGAGACACTGGTCCTTGATGCCGATGTCCAGGGCCTTGTCAGACAGCTATCTAATTTGTTGCTCTACAATGCAAAGAAGGAAGTGTTGAAGACGCCCAAGCCTCGCCCCTCAGAGCCTCATTACGACTCGGACAGCTCTGCCCATGTCCCCCGTCTATCGCAAGATGTCATTGAGCAACTTCTCCAATACAAGGAGCCCGATCGTAGTTCACACTGGTAAGTGAAATTACACCATAAGTATCTTGACACATCTAACGTCTACAGGTTGCGCATGTGCTTTGAAATCGACCCTGACTCCGAGATGACGCAGATCCACCTGTGGCAGTCATATTCGATTACCTTCTCCAAGTATCAACCGTCTCATGGCAGTCTGATAGCAGGGGAGTTCATCAAGAACGTCTCCAACACATTCACTGGTGCTTCAGCTCAGGTTGCCAACTCTAAATACGTTATTCGCGGTATTAGACCTCGCAAGATTGCCCATGACATCAATGGCAAGGAGCTAGTCAAGTGCTGTTGGCGCACCGAGCCTACCGACCATACAGGGGACGCCATCAACGTCTTCGCCAACGAGAACGGCAAAGAGTGCGGCGAATTCTTTCTCGACGGCCAGAAGCTCATGGAGCACATCCTCATCTCGCACCTCAAAGTACCTACGAAGGCCCCGACCGCCATCAACGGCGACATTCCACAACCACCACAAAGCACCTCAAAGCGTGTTGCCTTCGATTTTGCCTCAGTCGATTCCTCGCTGTCGTACAGTTGCAAATGGAGCAGCTGTTCTCGCCAAGCCACCGGTTCGAGCCTGCCTGTCAGTATTGCGATGTTGGCTCGTCACATCTACACACATCTGCCAGACACCAGTCCCTTGACGGAGCAAAGACGTCAGCACCAGCGCGACTCAAAGGACGGAGAAGACCCGGTTCCCAGCCATCGCATCTGGTACCGTACCATCACTGATGAGCGCGGCGACCCCGCTGGCTTGCCCTTGGGCTCTGCACTCGTGTTGAGAAACATCGCTCGTGGCGTCCGCAAGATGGCTCCTAACGACAATGCCGCTGCCGCTGCCCCCGCTTCTGCCGATGAAAAGGCACCTGCTGCTGATGGCGAGCAATCTCACCGTGACGGCGAAGATGACGAAGGCTCGGTCTCCATGCCCGAATTGCCAGTTCCTGCCTCGGCTGAGTTGATGAAGAAAATCTTCGATCCCATCAGAGACAAGCTCTTCTTCGCCTTCGCACACAACCCCGTTCTGGTCAGCCAGCTCAGCGCTGTCATCCGCGCCATCACTGCTGGTGGAGGCTAGATGTTGTCTGTTTGTTTCACTATCATCATGGCGAATAATTCTTTGGCTGGTTTAACGATGGCATGCAGAGTGGCGTTATTGATTTCCTGCTTGTTATGTTTAGGCGGCGGTCCTCTCCAATAGCGTTAGCGAGGAGGATACAAGAAAAAGGCTTTCCCTTTTAGTTCAATACCACTTTTGACATGTTTCATGTGTTCCAACTTCATCCGTGCTGTGTGGGTCAAGTGAACTCGCTCCCATCTCTACTGTCACGTTGACACAAATCACGCATAGCAATATTCGGATTGGGGAAATCATGTTTTCGCATCTATGAATATTGTATGGACCATTTATTTCTCCATAATCTCACTGGCAAATTTACTCCTCGCTCTAATTTTAGGTCCCCATATCAAGAGCGCAAAAGGCACCAACGTCAACACCGCCCCGATACCTCCCAACAGACTACCCGCGCCCTGAAATGTCATCGCTCTGAACATTTGCGGTACAAACAGAGGAAATGCTCCTCCCAGCATGTTCCTGCAGAAACTTTGTGCCGCGAGAGCGGAACTGGCGTAGCGATGATATGTATCGGCTAAGTAGTTGAAGACGGCGAGGTAGATACTGAAGATACCCATGGTAGCGCAGCCGATGGCGAGGGTGGGAACGATCCAATGGACATTACTGCCTGATGTCCACGCGAGCCAGAAGAGACCCACAGGTAACAAGATGCTCTGCGCGCAAGTCAGGTATAATCGACCCTCTGGAGAATCTCCCAGGTGTGGAAAGCGCCGTTTCATCCACTTGTCACCCAGGATCGAGATGATGGTTGAGATTATGGAGGCGACGCTTATAGCAGAGAAGACGGAGCCATTTTCGTAGAGGTTGAAGTTGTGGGAAGCTGTGAAGATGACGGGAATGGCTGAGAAGGTCAAGTACAGGATTGCCCAGGAGAAGGCCACCCACAAGCTGAAGAAAAACACCACGGGCTCTGTGAAGAGGAGATGGAAAGGTCGGAAGAGGGAGATCTTTATCATCTGCAAGAGACTGGCACGCTCCTCGTCGCTCTTGACCTTCCATCGTATTCTTTGGATAGTAGTCTTGCTCGGATTGGAATCGTGCGGCATGTCAACTCCAACAAATCCTGCCGCTTCTAGTTCGTCATAATACTTGTTGAGGCATTTGGCCTTCTTGGACAACAGCACTGATCCTCGAGTCTCCTTGAAGAACAGAATGACTAGGATCTGGACTGTGCCACAGGTGATGACTTGTAGATAGAAGATCCATCTCCATGTTGTGTGATACGCTATGAAGGACGACACTAGAGGTCCTAGTCCTGTTCCAAAGAGAGCCGCGCCGGAGAAGAGCGCCATTGCAGTGTTGCGGTCCTCGGCGTGGTAGATGTCGCTGACCACACCACCTACCATAGTGCTGAACGTACTTGACGCACAACCTTTGAGGAATCGTGAGATGAGCATGCCACCATAAGACCTTGTGACAGCACAGCAAACTTGGAAGATGACGTAGAGGATACCAGTAACCACGAACATGGGTCGACGTCCATTGATCTCAGAAAAAGGAGCCAGAATCATCGGAGCAATCGCAAATCCGGTAGTGAAGATGGTGACTCCCACCGTGATGGCCACACGGGACACGCCCCATTCCTCCTCCATCTGCGCATCGCCGGCAGTATAACTACCAGCTGCGTATGCAGTCACTGTCGTCGCAAGACATGATAGCCAAGTTATCGCCTGCTTCCTCCTCCTTGACCATTTGAATGGCGACTCATATTTCTTGAGGTCCGGTTCTGCTGGTGGGGTCGTCCTTAAATCGTAGGGAGACGAAAGGTAGGACGGGCGAGGAATTGGCGTTTCGAATTCGAGGTAGTGGTATGCGATATCGTCCGAGCTGGTCGTATGTGAGGGTGAGATGTTCGCAGAGCCGTCTGGGGACTTTTCGTTATCGTCATGTTGGACATTCTGATTGGCGTAGTCCGGGGGAGGCTGGGATAGGTGTATCTCTGGCATTGCACTCATTGTCGCGAGAGTGGGCCAGTATCATACCGCTCTTGAATTGTGAGTGGCAACAGAAAGAGAATAGGAATAGGAATATGATAGGCAAATTGAGCTGTAAAAGCATTGGATACACCAGAAAGATACTCCACCTCATGGTTGCCGAATGCCGAAACAGTCATACATGCACGCCCTTTGCGGAACAACGGCCGATCTCGCGGGAAACTTACATTAGGTCGGTGTACCTTTTTCCTTTGGTCCTTCGCTTTGAAATCATAAATAATTGACGGTTGCTTTGAACGTCAAAAACACAATAAGAGCGAAGCCATGAAAACGTGCGGAGTCGATGGATACGCATGCCAAGAGTCTTCTCAAGAGATGGTCGACTCGTGGTATCTAAGCCCACAGCGATCTTGTCGCTGCTTGAGGGCCTTTGCTTTTCTGACGTTGCAGCACACCGTAGATGTGGACTCGTCCATAGCACATGCTCAAATACAGTCTGTAGTTGAGTACTCAACCTCCAGCAAGTTGCGGTTCCTTCTTAGAGAAGGCATGGGAATCAAGGTCGAGGAAGCTGGGGATAGTACGTTTTGGGCCAAACTCGACGAAGCATTGTTTTAGGATGCACTACACACTTTGATTTATTTCTGTTACTTCCAACTGAGATCAGAGTCAACCAAAAGAAAAAAACACATGTGTCGGAGCTCGTGAGCTCTCTATTCTTTGTAGAAACACAGAAAGTCATGAGCTGTTCCTTACTCGAGCGGCATGAGAAACTGTGGGGGTCGATACCAACGCCATGTCTTGGGTCGATATATACGCCATTTCCGACCAATCAGAATCCGCCAGCCTCAAGCCACTCCGCAAACAATAGGTAGCTTCTCCGAGTTCGCTCTCGAGCTGATTGTGGGGGAGGTCGAAGATGGAGCATTTCAGAACGAGGTTGCAGAGTGATGAAGGGTAGTGCGGACTGAGTAGACCAGGTCAGTATGTGTCGTGTTGGTGGTCTACATAGCTTCCAGCATAGGATTGTTTGGAGGTCAGAGAAGGAAGAAGAACTCGAGAGAGACAATGACAAGAGTTGGACTCTTTATGCACAGACAGATGATGCGAGTTCTAGTGGCTGTGGCGTGAGGGTCCCGCCAAATATTAATAACCCTCAACTTCCACCCCACTTCGGAGCTCTCTTTCTGTTGTCCTCCACACAAACCACTCCTCCTTTCCTCTACCACTTCACACACAATCACATTCAAGATGTCCCAGAGACCTGAGCCCCTCCGCCTCGGCAGCGTTGCCCCCAACTTCGATGCCGACACCACTAACGGGTAGGTTCACCACTGTTGTTTGCTTCCTGCTGTGGAAACTAACTTTACTTCAGCCCCATCAACTTCCACGAGTTCATTGGAGACAAGTGGGTGATTCTGTTCTCTCACCCTGAGGACTACACTCCCGTCTGCACCACTGAGCTCGGCGCCTTCGCCAAGCTCGAGCCCGAGTTCACCAAGCGTGGTGTCAAGCTCATCGGTCTCTCCGCCAACACCGTTGACAGCCACGGTGGCTGGATCAAGGACATCGACGAGATCAGCGGCTCCAGCCTCAAGTTCCCCATCATTGGTGACAAGGAGCGCCAGGTCGCTCTCGCCTACGACATGCTCGACCACCAGGACGCCACCAATGTCGACTCCAAGGGCATTGCTTTCACCATCCGCTCTGTCTTCATCATCGACCCCAAGAAGACCATCCGCACTATCCTCTCATACCCTGCCTCCACTGGTCGCAACACTGCTGAGGTCCTCCGCATTGTCGACTCTCTCCAGACTGGTGACAAGCACAGAATCACCACCCCTATCAACTGGGTTCCCGGTAAGTTTTTACACATTTCCAAAATGCGTTCTGTGAATGATAGTCTGACTTTGTAAACAGGTGACGACGTCATTGTCCACCCCTCGATCAAGACTGAGGAGGCCCAGAAGATCTTCCCCAAGGTCAACATCGTTAAGCCTTACCTTAGATTCACTACTCTTCCCAAGGAGGAGACCAGTGCCAACGTCTAAATGGTTTATTGCGGTTAAAAAGCGAATGATATACCCTGCTCTTCGGATCGGTTGAGGAATTGGGTTCCTCCCTTATATATATACGAATAGCCTTGATGATATGAAGATTTTGATGTCTACCAAATGTTTCAATGGTCCTACAACAAATGTGAATCTGCATACGCCTTTCAGGCTTGCCTCGTTCGGCGACGGACATGGTCTCCGTAACCGCACCTCGAATGTTGACGTCTTGGCATCTTCAAGAAATGTAGAGCAGTTTCCCTAGCAATGAGATCTCCTATTAAGACACACTATCAATGGGTCGGTGGAAAAACGATTGTTTTGCAAAGAAGCACAGCTATCATCTATCCGTAAGGCCAATTCCAAACAGTCCTGAAGACCTGCATGTTACCGTTTTCGGGATCAAACGACATCCGGGCCCCTTGGTCTAGAAACGCAGTGCGGCAATCTCCGTCCTGCAGTCTGAAACACATCCAGCGTTGCACCTCCCTTCTTCCAAACAGTCGAATTGTTGTTCAACAAGCCCTCGCACAGCCGCATTCAATTCGACATTTGTTTGGTGATATCCCGACGGGTGTTCCATTGGCGACAATCTCTTGCGCAATCGTGGTAGGTTCAACCTTCTCCTTTTCTTTTGACAACATTACCCTCTCTGTTTGGATCAATACATTTGCGCAATCGCACACGGAAAAAGTTACCATTTTTCTTTCTTGAGCTTCTGGTCTTGTTTGGGTCATGCTCTAGGATACAAGGATGCAGAAAGAGTCAAAATGCCTTGGAAGGCGCAAACAAGCCATGGTTGGGAACATATTTGCAGATCAAGTCTTCAAGTGGGGTGGTTTGGGAACAATCGTGGAAGACGAAATGCCAGGTTTCAACAACACCAGATGCTCCTTATGATTACGCGCATCTCTCTGGGCCTTGGTCGACTGTTTCTCCCCTCTGAAATAAGACAGCACTATCTCATCATATTCACGCCGATATCGAGCATATCAAGGCTCACTCACTCTATGTCACCGATTTTTGTGATTGTATATCGCTAACATGTCGACATCAACAGGTGTCAAATCGGGTCTAGGATTGAGGAGGACTGCTTCCAACCTCCTGTTCAGACACAAAGAAGATTATCTCCAAGTTGAGGCATCGTCAAACTCAGGCCCATACGCTCTTGCGAATTCCACTGGGAGTCTTCTTTTACCAGGACCATATCCAGCAGCACACCGCGAACGCACACCCAGCCCGCAAAGATCGAGACATATACCGATCGTTGTACACAACACTTTTAGCGAATCAAGGACTCCTGAATCCCTGGAACCTAGCATCTGCTTTTCTAGCTCGACTTCTACTTTTCAATATTATCGGGATCCTCAACCTAAGCTCGGTTTCGTTGGACCGATCACACTCGTTGATATCGTGGGAACATCTTCACCGTCAACGATTTGTCCTCATAATTGCTCAGGATCTGTCTATTCCAACACCAACGTCTCTCCTGATAGCGCCGAACGGCTACGACATGTTCACTTGACTCGAGCTCATTCACCAGTTCCCAGTCTCTCTACAAGCTCTTTTCACACGGCAGAAGATCTTGACTTTGAGCAAGAACGCACGTCTATAGCAATCATGGCGCAGCCACCTAATTCCAGCCGCACTAATACGCTTGATTCCTTGATTGCTTCACCTACACCTTCTTATCTGGATTCAAGGAAAGGCTCGATTGCTCAACTCTCTGTCGCAAGCCACTTGTCCGGCACATCGAGACGGGATGACTATGAGTCTTCCTCGGAGATGGATGCGATGAGCCATGCTTCCGGTCACCCCGGTCGCTCGACAACAGGCTCACCTGTTCCTCCTCAGACACCGAGTGCGGGCTCGGCTACAGCAAATTTGTCTGGACTTGTGTGTAACGTACATCGCACCACCGGAAGAGAGCCTCATCCGCTCGTAGGAGCTACTACCACAATTCTCGGTGACAAGTTATACGTTTTTGGAGGTCGCAAAATCTCAAAATCTCGTCCTACTTTGACTTCAGATCTTTACGAGCTTGACCTTCCCCGCAGACATTGGTCCAAGATCGAGACCAAAGGCGATGTTCCGCCTCCTAGATACTTCCACAGCGTATGCTCTCTTGGAGACAACAAGCTGGTTTGCTACGGAGGCATGTCGCCCGAAGGCGGTCCCGCCGCTCAGAATGAGTCTCCAGACGCTCAGGTCAGCGTCATGTCTGATGTGCACGTGTACGATATCCCTTCACATACATGGACGAAGATCAGCACAGGAGAGGCTCCTCAGGGCCGTTATGCTCATTGCGCCGCCATTCTTCCCTCTGGAGCCGTCTTCGCCTCCTCTAACGCGCCTCTATCCGCTATACACCACAATCCTTCTGGTCCTCAACCGAACTCGGGCTCAATTGGTGTGGAACTGGATGGAAGGGGTGGTGCGGAGATGATCGTCGTGGGAGGTCAGGACAGCAACAACCAATACATTGAACAGATCAGTGTTTTCAATCTCCGCAGTCTGAAATGGACCTCGACTAAGCCCATGGGTGGTCGTAGCTGTGGAGCATACAGATCTGTCGTCACACCTCTGGTCAGCATGGAGAGTACTAAGGTTGGTGCAGGCCACGAGGCTTCAATGGACGATTACGATGATGACGACGAAGATGATGACACAGAGCTTAATGCTTCCGGTTCAGCAATGCTCATCTATACCAACTACAACTTCTTGGATGTCAAGCTCGAGCTACAGGTCCGCAATCGTGATGGCACTCTTGTCGATAAGCAGATGCAGGGCACAGTAACGCCCCCTGGACTTCGCTTCCCCACAGGCGGTGTTATCGGTAACAACTTTGTTGTAGCCGGCACATTCTTGACATCTTCAAAACAAGAGTTTTCTCTATGGGCTCTGGATCTTCGCTCATTGACATGGGCACGCATCGATAGTGGCAGTAGCATCTTTAGCCAAGGAAGCTGGAACAGAGGTGTTCTATGGGAGCGCAGAAACTCCTTCATCATCCTTGGAAACCGCAAGCGCAACCTGGTGGATGATTATAACAATCGTCGTCTAAACTTCAACAACATGTGCGTGGTGCAGCTCGAGGCATTTGGTTTGTACGACAACCCCAGAAAAGCCTGGCCTACATCAGATTACATGTCAGCTAGCGCGCCGCAATACCAGCCAGGCTCCGAAGGCTCGGCAGGTGGTAGAAGGCTATACAGTGGTGCTGAGGAGCTGGGCGAGATGATGCTTCAGTCGCGTGAGCTTTGCGATATGGACTTCCTCGCTATTGACGGCACTCGTCTCCCTGTCAATTCACGCCTTGTTGGACGCAGGTGGGGTCCTTTCTTCAATCAGCTCGTACGCGAAAGTGCTGGGCCCAACGAAAGTGGCGAGACTGCAACTCTCAGACCTGCCACAATGGCGTCTCGCAACTCTAGCATCACCATCACGCCTACACTTACTTCCAATGGATCAACCCTCACAGCCAACAGCATGACCGGTACCACAATGACGTTAGAGCCCGCTGATGTTAGAAACATGCCGCCTAATTCTCGTCCAAGAACTTTGTATCTTCCCCACACAGTCCCGGCGCTTCAAGCACTTATCCACTATCTATACACTGGCTCTCTTCCCCAGCAGCCTTCGCATCTTGCAACACCTCAGATCTTCTGCTCTCTGCTTCAGCTTGCTCGACCATACGAGATCGACGGCTTGGCTGAAGAAGTGACAGAGAGATTACATGAGACATTGGATGGTCGTAATGCTGCAGCCATCTTCAATGCTGCAGCTATGGCTGCTGGTGGCGGCAAGGGTGTCGCCTTCAAGGACATTGGTACCAGTGTTCACCCACCTCGTGTACAGAGCCTTGCTGGTATCGAGGGATTGTCTCTCAATGGTAACGGTGGTGGACGTAATCCACTGCGTGTCGATACCGAGATGGCCAATGGCCGCACCACACGTACCACTCTTCGTGGAGAAAGTTTGACCGAAGAGGACGAGGACGTGCCAGACTCGGCCTCCACCACTGGTTCAGCATACAGCGTAACAAGCAGCCGTCATGGAAGTCGCGACGATGAGGAGGTTTGGGATGGTGGTCAAAGCCATGTTATCGGTCTTCAGAAGCGCGGACTACGTGGTCTCATGGAAGGTCGTCGCATCCGTGAGAGAGGACGTAGTGATGGTACAGGCACCGCAGGTAGTATCACTGGCAGCAGCGTCACTGGTGGAAGTGTGGCTAGTGGCAGCATAAGTGGACCATCGGATCCCAAGGGCCTTGGCTTGGGTATCTCATAGTTACATCTCGGTCATCTCACGAAAGAGCGACGAGGACTCATCCAGGCTAGTAGGAAAGCGAGGATCGAAGGTCGACTTTGAGCGTTAGGTTCATGTGGGAAAGGAGTCAGGAAATCAAAAAGAGGGCGGACTATAATCTGTAAGGTCGATGTGGCCTGCCTGCGTGGCGTTTGGGATGTAGACAGCTGCTGCAGTTGACATAACCTTGAACATTCAAATCATTTTCGAATCGTACTTCGACCTTTCAAATAGAACAGAGCGTTCCTTGTGTGCTGAGACCAATTGTCAAATGCTCTCGTCGGTGATTTCTTCACATGGTTGATGAAGAGCAAATCATGTCCAGTCAAGTGTCCGAGAGTGGAAGCCGTAAACAACAATGCTATCTCTCAATCAAGATACGACCGCATGGCATTCGCAAAAACACTCTCCAGAGACCTCGAATGCATTAAGGCTTCAGCTGGATGACTTTGAAGACCTGCAGACAGATATCGGTCGTGTTATGTGCGACAACATATCCAGACAGGGTGATACCATAAGCGAAAAGTGTTGGTCACTGACTCGCGGCAAAGTCCGACTGGGCCGAGGCCATGACGTTATGATATCCATGAAGCTCTTTGTTTCCGCTCTCTTCCAAACGACTTTGGCCACCCTCGATCACTGACATATATTCGAGACGACACCTCCAAAGCCTGCATCTAAACACCCATGCGTTTGCCTTCCTTCCCGAACATCGTCCGCACATTCTACGCTTTCTCGAACGCCACCTTCAGAGTTGCACCTCCTCCATTGAGACCAGCTCTTCGACCTACCGCAAAACTGGGTCTTCCTAGCATTCCTTTCCTCGGAGTTTTCTTTGGAACATCTTCCTCATCCAACAACATGACCTACCCATTGCAGAAGGGCAAGGAGGAGTGGCAGGCTCAGCTTAGCCCTGGTACGTTACGATTGTCTGGTGGCAATGCGACAGTCTTCTAATCGTTTGGTATAGAGCAGTTCCGCATTCTCCGCGAAAAGGGCACCGAGTCTCCCTACAGCAGCGACTTTGACAAGCACATGCCTTCCGAGGGTGTCTACACCTGCGCTGGCTGCGAAACACCTCTTTACAAGGCCAACCACAAGTTCAAGTCAGGATGCGGCTGGCCTGCCTTCTTCGACGCCGTCCCCGGAGCTGTCACAAGACACACCGACCGTACCTTCGGTATGGAGCGCACTGAGATTGTCTGCTCCAACTGTGGCGGTCATCTCGGCCACGTCTTCAAGGGCGAGGGCTACCCTACCCCTACCGATGAGCGTCACTGTGGTATGTACATCTTTCAATTCCCCTCCGAGCACCTGCTGACCGTGCTACAGTAAACGGTGTCTCGCTTTCCTTCAACAAGAACGACCCTGTCAAGGACTCGAAGGCATAGAAGAAGAAGTCGCGACACGGCAACGAACCTGATGAATAATTTTGTACATACACGAGGATTTGGAGCTCGGTATCATAATTGAAACAAGCATTTGGCATTGAACACATTTGTCTCCTCGTGCATTGCTACAACTTGAGGTCTTCCTTCTTCGGCGGCGTCCACTTGTGCATCTCAAACCACTCGGTGAGATTGTTGAACTCGAGCGGGCTTTCCTCGATCGTCTTTCCCTCGAGATAGAAGCCATACAATCTGTTTCAAGCACCACCAGGTCAGCCTACATACTTCTCGAGCCTGCTCCTGCAAACACTCGCAATGGAAGAAATGACTTACTGGCCCTCCTTAACTTTGCCCGAAGGAATATTGTAACCAAAACTGCCTTTGCCCTCGTCCAATCTCAAGCCACCCCACATGGTGTAGATGGGTCGATGACCTAGAGGCCACTTCTTTGTGTCATCCTCCTTTTTGACGAACGAGAGCATGAGATCCTAGTTGCGTAGCATCAGTACTATTTCTGCAGCGCGAACATGGAGATATGAGAACGGACAAGAGTTTCATCGATCTCCCATGAGATTCTGACGAAGTCGCCTTTGTTTACTGTGCCGTCGGTGTTGGTGGAGTGAGTGAGATTGATGGCTGCTTGGCTAAGAGTGGAAACTCCCAGCAAGCCGCTGGCGATTGTTACGAATTTCATGATTGAGGTATAGGAAGTGATGCTTTTGTGGTATGATATGCAGATTGTATATTGCAGTTGCTTGTAAGATAACAAAAGCCTAGAACTGGCTGGCTACGATTGATATACATGTGTTGTACTCATGTTATTCTGTTGCCTCATGTTGTCCTGACGACTCTGTAGCTATTCTGGTGTCTTTTGTTTTATTCTGTTGCCTTGAGAGGGCCAAGTGGTGTTTCTAACGTAGGCTCTTTCGTATTTGAATCCTTTGCATCCTCTAGCATCGAAGTATTTGGCAGCATTATAGCGGGTCCAAAGCAATATCAGAGCGGTCTACTTGAGCATCGGAAACAATCCTCAACAGCAAGATGTTTGCATACATGTACATACTCAGAGGATAACTTTTAAGCTCCAATGTATATCTCTCAATGCTCTCTGCCGAGTTTGTCCAAGAATCCGTTGAATGGTTTGTCAAAACGCTCAGGGGTTCGCTTGCAGCGTGCAGCTCGCAGCTTTTTCCAATGAACGAACGCATGGACCAAAAAAAACGTCACCAAGAAATCAACGACGCACCCTGACCCTTGCCAAGTTTGCATGTCGGAGGCGGTTAAATAGCCACGCTTTCCCGCCCCCGCATTTTTCACATGCATGCTGCAGATCTCGAGTAAACAAATGGGAAGAAAAATTGATCGTGGAAATGCATGAGGGCTGAGAGATTCGGACAGATGTCAGGAAAGGATCGATTATTCAATGGAAAGGGAAGATCATGTTTAGGCTTTTCGAAATTGTGTGCGCAATTCTAAATCGATTCGAGATGCGGTCTAGCCTCATGCTTTCCATCGCCCAAGTGTGCGCTTGTCCCCTCAACAACAGATAGAAGCCTGCATCGACACGATATCTTTCACTCGCTCCCAAACATGACGTTAGCTAGCACGCGTATAACATTAGATCAAGGCAACACCCATCAAATGCAAGATTCAGGAGGTGAAACAAGGTGTTGATTGTATGCAGTGCAAATCCCTAGCCTTTTCCAAAAACTAGCCCCCAGCCACGCCAGCCATACCAACCACCTCGCAGGCTCCAAGGTAAAAAGATACAAAACTCCACACGGCTTTTACTTTCTTGTTCGGACCGTTGTATTGAAGAGAACTGCTCAACGGTGTTTTTGAACTTTGTCTATTATATCCATACCTTTGAAATAATTATTCAAAGAGCATATCATACAGAATCTATCTGTTCTATCAACTTAAACACGAACATCACACTCGCACAAACGCCTAAGAGTGTTTGATCAATCACTTCAAGCTCAACCTCTGCATCCAAATCTTACCGACCACTACACGGCTGCATCTGATATCATTCAATCAATATATCAACCTCCAAACCATCAACCGTCGACTATCCGCCAATCACTCCATATCCACACGAAGCCAGATCGACGCATACACAACCGCAACCATGCAACGCAACATCGTCATCGCCGTAATAATCATCGTCCTCTTCATCCTCCTCACATTAATTGGTTTCCTGATCTGGTGGATGCAAAACGGGTTCCCTCGACGTGGAGGCGGTAGCCATTACACCAGTGATGAGGAGAGTGCTCACTGATTTGCTCAACCCTCGAAAGAAAGAACGAGCGAAGAAGGTTGCGTGTCGAAGCTGAATTGATCACCGTATCAGTGAAGAAGGATTACGAAGTTGCATGATGGCGTTCAGGGGAGCATTTGGCCTTGGGAGTTTCTTTTGTGTTTTTCACTTTTTCCATTTTCTGTTTTATACCACTTGATACGAGCACGACAGGAGACGAAGCATATATGTAGGCAGAAGAGCATCAAGAAGATGGCACAAGACATGTAAAGGAAGGCATGCAACGACATAATCAAGAAGACGACATATAATATAGATACCCCTCCGAAAGAGAAAGCACATTTTCAACAGCATCAACACGCAAAAAGAGATAGAGGAAAGAGCAAGCCTTAAGAATTAGTTGGCTAACTACCTCTTTTCTTCTTCCTCCGCATACAATAACGTAAAGGAAACAAAGAAAAATCTTTTTTCGTCAGAGCTTCAATTCAAAGGGGTAATTTTTCCTCCAAACACACTTGTGATATCTTCGCGGCGCAAACGAATAGCAATCTGGGTGTGGACGGAACCACAAAAAGCATAGAACCAGGAGCATGAAAAGTGTAATGAACAGCAAAGGGAATAAGAGGCGGGAGGAGTGGGCATTTTTTTCAAATTTCTCATAAAGTACTGCGTGGGGGTGTCGAAAAATGAAAGGAATAAAAGACGAGGGCTCGTTAAAGTTGTGGGCATCTCTCTTGTGCATCAGCAACACATACAACAGGATTTTCGAAAGAGACGCCGCGTGCGCTGTTCTTGTGGTGAAAAACAAGGCATGGGGGGGAATAAACGTTGGGGAAACAGAAAAAGAAGAAGAAGGATACGAAAGTTAACCAAACAGGCCCATTGGTGAACCCTGTACAGTGGACCGCCATGAGAGTCATGGCGGAAACAGTTCGAATGGGATAGTGGTATCGAGTCGTATGCAGCGTCGTTCAGCCTTTCTAAACCTGACCGACGGGACGAGCTCCAAATACATCGGCAGCGTCAGGAAGAGGGCTATCATGGTACATTTTCAGGTTCTTCGAGTTGGATCGGTCGAAGGATGGGGGAGGGCGCTTGCCGTTGGTGTTGGTCATGCCGCCCATATGTGTGTCGGTGAAGCTGTGCTGAGGGTGAGAGCCCCACGGTGCGTTAGTCATGGGAGCGTCTTCTCCGTCAGCATCGGCATCAGCGTCGGCATCAGCATCTGCATCGGCGTCAGCGTCCGCATCGGCATCCTCGTCGTCATCAATCTGATGAGCGCTGATCTGGCGAGAAAGGGCAACGTGGGCAGATGCGTGGCCGTTCTGCAGTGGGGTTTGGCTCGCCCTAACATCGTAGGGGGAGGTTGCAGGCATTTGAGCTGGAGCGGGTTGCAGATTTCTTGCCGAAGCAGCAGGGGCGCCTGATGAGGTCGAGGTGGCTGTCTGCTCATTGGGTGTAGGTAGGGAAGAGGCGGCGGTGGCACCTCCAAGCTTTGAAGCCTTGACGGCTCCTCTCCATCTGCCGATCATACGGTCATAGTCCCAATCGCGAGATTGGTCGTCCTTGGTCAACATTTCGGAGACGACGGCAGGGTCGAGGGGCAGGGAGACGGGAGGCTGCAGGAGGAACTCGCGGGGCAGTTGCATACTGCTCAGACGAGCAAACTGGTCCTTGAGCTGGGCGATTTCTTGTTTTGCTTTGACCAATTCTTCGTCCTTCTCTTTTGAGCGCTCATCAGCACGAGCAAAGGCACGCATGATCTCAATTCCCCAAGTCGAGCTCTTGTCCTTGTCAGATAGTTGAGACCAGTTGCTCCAGGCGGCTTGCAGATGCATCTGCAGCCTGCGGGCATCTTTCTCGGGAATGGGGTTAGGGCTCTGTTGGACACGTTGAGTGATCTGGCGTTGAAGAGCCTCGAGTTGTGCGTCACCGGGAGCGTCGAGCGACCAGGATTCAGTGCTGGCGAAGGGAGTCATGGAGAAGAGGGTCTGAGGAGCGGGCAGCGCATGCAGGCACAGCGAAGGGAAGTTCATGGAGCAGAAATCGAAGCTGAAGACATCTTGGTGTGACACCCGACGTCTGAGAGGTAGCGTGTCAGCATTGAGATGAAAAATGGAAAAAGTCGAAAATTGTACCTAGCAGCCTCGAGACTGTCGAGGACTTCACGCAGAGCCAATTCGGCGGCCTTTGCATCATCTTGGGAATCTTGGTCTTTGGCTTGCGAAGAGCGCTGAATCTGGGCAACCGTCATGCGGTTGGACGACGAGGGATCGGACATGCGTGGAGGCAGGTTGTTGATGACGCCAGTGCCTTGCCAGTTCGTAGTGTTGAGGCCGAAACGGGAGTCGCGCAGGTTGACGGGGCTGACGCCCATGGCGCTCGAGGCGCCGCCAGCTGTGTCCTGAGACGAAATGGTCATACGGCGAGCCCACTGGCCGGTCGGAGTGCCGCGGTCGCTGCCAGCATCATCGTCGTGCTGCAGCCGGCTGTTGTTATTAGCACTGGCCCTGAGGCTGTTTCGCGGCTGGCGTCTCGTGATGCCGCCTCGCATGACCTTGATCTTTTCGACGTCGTGGATGCCATCGGCCGGCTTGGGGTTCTGCGGGAGTCGAGGTTAGCAGGGCAATTGGACGGAGGAATGGAGACGGGCACACTCACCTTAGGCTTGATGTACAGATCCAGATGGCGGCCGAGCGATGAAGAGGTAAAAGCCTGGTTGCAGAATGGGCAGTTGCGGTCCTTGGGAGCCTTGGTCGACGAGTCCACGCTGTTGTCAAGGCCGTTCTGGCTGCCATTGGCCGAGTGTTCGTGCGATGCTGAGCCTTGAGCGCCTGCACCGGGCCCTGTGACTGTGCCGGCGGCTGACGACGAGGGAGTCGACACAGTGGCCGGCGTCTGAGAAGACGCTTCCGCCATGGTTTTTTCTGCTCCGTCCTTGAGATTGAGTCGAGTCGGTGGTGTAATCCGAGAGAGTCATTCGACGTCTTTAGATGTTCTCGATCATTTTGCTTTCCTCAGAGTTTCCTCAATGTTTCCATGCCACACCCCAGCGACGTGACAGTACGAGGTCAGGTTAAGTCTTTAAAGTTAACTGAGCTGCTCAATGCCCAGCCTTTTCGCAACCGAGAAACGCTTCTTGCCGACTGCCTCGAACTCCCCGATTCCGAACTTCTTACATTCCACCACGTGAAACTGTTTTCTTTTGCATGACATGAAGAGCTAGCCTGCTATCGGCCGTTATATACTTTGCATCCAATTGTCCGAGTCCATGCATTATGTGTGCATCTTTCGGAATTTTCTTCTTCCAACCATGAAGCTTTCCGATCACGGGCAACCATCACATTACACGAGATTGTTCCAAAATGGAAGGTGCCCCCACTGAGACACCTATTGAGCATGTTTCTCAAAGATTGCACAAACTTGTGTCTTTCTATAAATTGATCCTGAGAACTCGAATACTCGTACTGGACAAAGGAACTCCTGCCCATTCAACCATGAATCGTCTGGTAAACGTACTCCGAGATTGCCAGCACCTTTTCTTCTTCCAATCTTCTACACACGACCTGTAGCGAAACATGAGCACCATCGTAAATTTCCGGATCATCTATCTGGCGTTAGTGACTGCCTTTACAACTATGGTTGTTGACTTACATGTTGCCTGCGTCTTCGCATCTGTCTCCGACACCGGCTTAAAGTCGGTGTAGTCCTTATCGACGTTTTTGTCGACTTTGGTAACCGGGACAATCGCAGAGCTGTAGTCGAGAACATTGACCCATACCGAATAGCTGTATGAGGTGTACTTGTTCGGCCGAGCTGCGGTGAATGGTGCAAGGGGAGAGATGATAGCGTCTACAGGGCGGCCAGTCCCAGTCAATTGACTGGTAGAGTTCCAGTACTCCATGTACTCCTTCTCGGCATCTCTCTTCTCAACCTGGTTACGCATGATATCAGTAGCATTAGCTTGGGGTGCTTCCTCGAACATGATGTTCGGCTTAGGCTCCTCTCCACTAAGGGCAAAGGCTCTTGCAGCGTCTGCACCGCCATCATATCCCCATGCCTTGACGCAAATGTCTTGTAGCTTGCTGTGGCTAGGAGGTTGCCACTCAATGACTTTGTGACCAAGAGACTCGAGCTTTTGAACAGTCTCCTCAAGCGCTCTCTTAATTGGAGGATGCGGGGCGCATAGGCCGTCGTGCTTGAGGACCGCAAAGGTGAGTTTCTTGTCCTGTGCCAATTGCTTGGCCGCCTCTTCTTGTTCGTGCCTCCACGGTAGGGGGTGTACGCGCGGGTCGCGTTGCCATGGTTCGGTTTGCAGGATGGATTGTACCGCCAATTTAAGGCCCGCAGACGACGATGACAACGGCCCAACCACACTCAAAATGCTTGGAGCACCGTCGAACGAGTTGGCCATCCCTTCGTAGGGAAGTCTACCGCTACTGGGTCTCAAGCCAAACAGGCCATTGAACGCAGCGGGAATTCTGATACTCCCTCCGATGTCTGTTCCAAATCCAAGAGGGCTTCCTTTCAACGAGATGAGTGCACCCTCGCCTCCAGAGCTACCACCAGAACTGAGATTCCTGTTCGTGGGATTCCAGCAATAATCGATAATGTTGTTTGTCGTCTCGCCACACATGAGAGTATGAGGCACGGCAGTCTTGACATACAAGACCGCACCTAAATTGCGTAATTCTTTCACCATCTCAGACTCGTATACCTTCTCCTTTCCTGTTCCCTTTTCGCCTTGGAAGGTACCAATCCAGCCAACGTAACCCATCGAAGTTTCGACACCTTTGACATGGAATTGATCCTTGAGAGATATGGGCAAACCATGAAGAGGTCCAATCGGCTTCTTGTGGGTTGCAAAGTATTGATCGAGCTCCTGAGCAGATTCAATGGCAGCATTGTAGAAGATCTCATGGAGACAGTTCACCTGACAGTAATTCAGCATTTAATGCCCTACGATATGGAGAGTCTGTCCAACTTACCAGCTGATGGGCTATAGCACTACGATGGCAGAATGCTTTGGTAACCTCGACGGCAGTCCATGTGCCATTGCTTGTCTTCTCAACAATCCCAATAGCATCGGTCTCGGTGATTTCTATCTCCTGTGTATTTAGATATTGTTGAATAAACTTGCCAGTAACGTCTCTTTGCTCATCCACAGAAGGCGGTGCTGGAATACGCCACTCTTCAGGTATTAGAGCGAGGACTGAGTCACGCTTCTGAGTAGCTATTTGTCTCCAGTCAGGTACCATGGTGAATGGTGTTTAACAATAAGAACGGAACGATGTTGGAGTAACGTCAAGGAGGGAGGAAGGTCTGCGATTCGATATCAAAGATATCAGTTGCAGCTTGGCCGAGCTTGAAACAGTTCATTTATTTGCCTTCCTTTTTCTGACGATGTTTGCCTACGTCTCCGAGAGTCGGCGGAGGGGCGGGCGCCTATCTACCTTCCAACTGCGGGGCTGATTGGCATGGGTTCAACGGACAGCTGCCGCAAGCAGTTCCCAATGTTCGATTCATCGACCGCTACAATCTTAAGCGGGCTTGCTCTGGTCAGACATGAGAAGACGATTCTTAATGACATTGGTGACCGAGGCAAAAGAAGGAGGAAGAGATGCATGCAATTTTGATGCCAGGGTGATGACTCTAATCGATAAGGCTGCTTGGTAATGGTGCCCTCCCTCGTTGGATGCTCATGTCTTCCAGACCCACACGTATGCGCTGTTCACATTCATTGCTTTTACTGTGTGAACAGTCACAAAGCCGACAATCTTAAAAAAGACAGGCGAGATGCTGTGGATGGTGATTCGTTGCTCAGGTGTCTTGTATTTCGTGCGCCCGCCATCGCTGGTAGCTACTAGTCTGCCAGACTCAGACAGCCGCCTATGATCGCGACTTTCTTTTCCAATCCCCTTGACGCCCAACTGCTTCGACCATCATTCGCGTGGTAGTATGAACATCTAAAGCAACGTGGCTGTTCGCATCTGGATCCAAAGAGCCCGATGAGCCGCATCAGATCAATATCTTCAGCAGATCGTGATGCACGCGTCTAGCTAACAAGCCACTCCCACTCGCCACATGCACAGCCACAGCTACATGGAAACAATTGATTCGCCGACCTTCGAAAACCTGGCAACCTGGGTGGAATGTCATAGGTCAATCTATCGAATTAGAATTCCCGCGGGCTTGGGAAGCGCATAATCGAACATGTTCCATCAGATCTGCGGTCGGTGCTGACACCTGCGCGTCTGCACCTTTTGCAGCGACGGTGCCATAAAGTCACACCCGACTGCTGCAGGCGCGTTGACCTTCGAACTCGACCGACCATTCATATTGTGCCAGAACTTTATAATTCCTACAGCGGATGTACGAGACACATAATCCGCCAGCCCAAAGCTACCGACGAGCACTTGCGTGACGACTAGCCGCGTGCCCAGCATACCTACCCAAAGGCCATCTCATCACACTGTTCGGGAGGATATCATCCGCCAGCCTAGGGCACCTCGCTCAAGTTCTTTGTAAAAGCATCAGAGGAACTTGCTTTGTTTAAAAATTTTGGCACTCATCGCGTCTTTGTTCTCGAAAGGACCTCATTTATCTTTCGCACACCGCTACATAAACGACCAGCCCCCTCATTTTCGATCTCACGACACACTCACATCATTACCGCGACTCTTATCAATCAGGAATATCATTTCACCGCTTCTCGACTTGCTTGCCGGCCAAGCTTATCAACTCAAGAAGTACACTCCATAAATTCGCAGAACAACACCCGTCGCATATAGGACATGGCAATCGGTCAAACCGTGACCGTGGTCAACAAGTCTGGCAAGGTTGTCAGCACCGGAAAACATGTTGTCAACGTCTTCAAGGAGGCCAAGTCAGCATATAGAGAACGCAAAGCTGAGATCAAGGCTGTGCGAGATGCAGAGATCGAGCAAAAGCGTGTGCAGAAGACACTCGAGAAATTCACACTAGAAGACGACCACGCTTCACAGTCTTCCCGCCGCTCACACAAGTCAAGCAAAGACAAGAGATCGCATCGAGATCGTCCACTGGTGGAGAGAGGTTACTCGGACAGCTTTTACGCCAACGACAGAATGCAAAATCCGAGAAGCCATCAGCAGTCGGGTCTTCGTAACGAGTTCGATCCAGATGGCAAAAGACAACATAACGAACTAGTGCGAAGGCACACCACAGACATGGGCAAGGAAATTCGACGACCAACCACTTCGCGCTCAGCATCTGAAGCAGATGTAGATATGGACCTGGCCTATGGTGAACTACCACCACCTCTACCAGAGCGTCCTCACGGAAATGAGATCGAATTGCGAGAGAAAATGACCAAGCTGCAACAACTCCTGGACGAAGCAAATTGTGTTCAGCATTCCGTCATTGCCACCATCGAGAATCTTCAAAAGAACCCTGACGCCTTGGCCGCTGTAGCCTTGACCTTGGGTGAAATCAGTACCATGGCAGGCAAGATGGCTCCTGGCGTGTTGACATCGATGAAGACAGCATTCCCAGCCATCATTGCTCTGCTCGCCTCACCGCAGTTTATGATCGCTGCCGGTGTTGGTGTTGGTGTCACTGTCATCGCATTTGGAGGTTATAAAATCATCAAGAAAATCCAGAAACACAAGGAGGAAGCCGCCGAACTCAAAGCCAACAACCAACGTCAAATCGAGGACACTGAATCCGTATCCGAATACGACGAGTTGTACGAGATCGACAGCGACCTCAGCCACATAGAAGTATGGCGCCGTGGTATTGCTGATGCTGAGGCTCAAAGCCTAGGCACCAGTGTCGACGGCGAGTTTCTTACCCCTGATGCAGGCAGACAACTTGTCGCAGATGGTGTACTTCGCGAAGGGGACCTCAAGTCTATGCGCTCGGGCAAATCTCACAAGACTTCCAAGTCCAAGAAGAGCAAGAAAGAGTCAAAGAGCGAGAAGCTTTCCTCCACGAGCAGCTCAAAGGACAAAGAGAAGCGCAAGAAGAAAGAGCCCAGCGGTCTCAGAATGCTCTTCAAGACACGCGCATGATCTTTCGTCATCTTTTACTCTATCGAAATTTTGTTTTCCACTTATTTTGCGGGTTTGTTTAGCGATTTGGCAGGTTATGACTGATTGACTCTTGAGACTGGCTGTTAGATCTTTCCGCATACATTTCATCTTCCTTTTGTGCTTCTTTGTAGCGTTTTGAGCGGCATATTTCATTGTTCTTTCTTCTTTATTTCTCTCACGAGTCCAACGTTAGTCATTTCTTCATGCCATACCTTCATTACAACTATCAGATACAGTTGCCGATAAGAGCGATAAAACATGCAAAGTCAGTAAACATAGACGCAGCCGTAAAGAAATTGACCCGGCACTGAACCCTCTCTCCTCTGTGAGGCTTGCAATTTTGACTGCAGAAAGGCAGGATAATTTTGATGATCATGTAAATGTCCATTGAGAGCGATACCACCGCTTGATCTCTTTGGACCTACGTCAGAAACCAAAAATCATTGTGCCTTTTCACGTCTATGTTGCAAGGGACCTTGCTAGGCTGAGAGCTCGGTTTTGGTTCTGATCCTATGCCCCTATATCTACGTCAAGCACAAGAAATAAAATGCATCACAAGGGGAAGGGGAGAAGCAAGCAAGTAATGTTTAGAATGATTGATTTTGTTATTGATCTGCCTCCAAGTACAATTTATCTAGGAGTGAGCCTCCTTCTGAAGCGAAGGGAGCAAAAGCGGTAGTCTTACGCGGTACACTGTTTTTTCGCGCGGCGCTTGGTATTAATCGAGCAAAAGGCAAAAGAAGAAACGCCATGGGAAAGAAGCCCAAATATGCACAGAAAACTTAGAAGGGGTTTCGTCAACTCATGGGGAAAGCAAAGGAAGAGTCAATCTAAAGCTGGGGACCAGCCTTGATGACATCCTCAGTAGCCTCGGAAGAGTATTTCTGGAAGTTGTCGTTGAAGAGCTGACCGAGCTTCTTGACCTCTCCCTGGAAGTCGGCGGTACCGGTCCAGCACTTGGCCGGGTTGAGGACCTCGTCGGGAACGTTGCTGCAGGTCTTGGGGACCTGGAGGTTGAAGGTCTGGTAGGTCTCGTACTCGTTGTTGGCGAGCTCGCCGCTGTGGATGGCGTCGAGGATGGCACGAGTGTACTTGAGAGGGCAACGCTTGCCGCCAGTGGTGGCACCGGCACCAACCCAACCGGTGTTGAGGAGCCAGGCGTTGGCCTTGTGCTCCTTGATCTTCTCGGCGAGCATGGTGGCGTAGCGCATGGGGTGGAGAGCCAGGAAGGGCTGGGCGAAGCAAGAGGAGAAGGTGGCCTGAGGCTCGGTGACACCCTGCTCGGTACCGGCCATCTTGGAAGTGTAACCAGAGATGAAGTGGAACATGGTCTGCTCGGGGGTGAGCTTGGAGATAGGAGGAAGGACTCCACGAGCGTCGCAGGTGAGGAGAATGATGTTGGTGGGGTGACCTGACGAGATGCAGGGAATCTTGGTGTTCTCAATGTACTCGATGGGGTAGGCGCAACGAGTGTTCTCGGTGAGAGTCGAGTCGTCGTAGTCAACAACTCTGGTGGTGGGGTCGAAAACGACGTTCTCAAGGATGGAACCGAACTTGATGGCGTTGAAAATGTCGGGCTCCTTCTCGCCAGAGAGACCAATAGTCTTTGCGTAGCATCCACCCTCGATGTTGAAGACACCCTTGTCGGACCAGCAGTGCTCGTCGTCACCGATGAGAGCACGCTTGGGGTCGGCTGAGAGGGTGGTCTTGCCAGTACCGGAAAGACCGAAGAAGACGGTGACATCGCCGTTCTTGCCCTCGTTGGCGGACGAGTGAAGAGTGAGGACGTTGTGCTTGACGGGCATTTCGTAGAAGAGAACGGTAAAGACACCTAACAAGGTTAGCAAAGAGACCCCTAACGAGTGAATTACAAGAACGCTCACCTTTTTTCATCTCACCAGCGTACTCGGTACCGAGGATGACCATCTCCTTCTCGGCGAAGTTGATGGCGACCGAGGTGGCCGAGGTCATACCAGTGGTGAATCTGTTGGCAGGGAAGGCACCGGCGTTGTAGATGACATAGTCGGGGTGGAAGGTCTTGAGCTCCTCTCTTGAAGGGCGGATGAGCATGTTGCGCATGAACAGAGCGTGGTATGCGCGAGCACACACGACTCTGACTCTGATTCTGTAACGCTCATCCCAGCCGGCGTAACCGTCAATAACGTAGATACGGTTTCTGGTGTTGAGATAGTCGACGGCACGCTCTCTGTTAATCTTCCAGACCTGTTCCAAACATGGTCAGCAGATATTCATCGACTTTCATGTGATGCAGAGGGGGATCGGCAGAGCCGCGGACAAGCGCAAGCAGCCGATCGGGATGCCGAAGCTGTGCAGTGGGCTCCCGAGCCGCTGCGCTTGCCCGAAACTAAAGTGGGGTAAAGTTGACGTAGTGGCCCGCGCCCCGCAGTGGAGGCTCCGCTATGCGAAAACAATTCGGGCCACCCAGCAACAATGTTTTTGTCATGATCAGGATCGGGAAGGATAGAAGAGGAGTACTGACATCAGGGCTCATCTCCTTGTTCACAGGACCCCACCAGATCTCTTTCTCTGAGCTGGGCTCGCGGACGATACGCTTGTCTGAGGGAGAGCGACCAGTCTTTGCTCCTGAGTAGGCGGAGAGGGCTCCAGATGATGTGATGGCTGAACCGGTCTCGTACACGAGGGCATCTTCGTAGAGGGCAGCAACGGAGGGGTTGGCAACCTAAACATGGATTAGTTGACGGACAGGAGAGAGATCTTCCGCAAAGTAACTCACAATGGCGACACGGTCGTAGTCAATGTGTGCCTTCTCGTGGAGCTCCTCCTCGATCTCGGTGTGCTCACGCTGGGGTCTGAACATCTTGTTAGTCGTGTGATGGTGGAAGAGCAAGCAATTGGAAAGAATTGCAAAGCTTGATTCGACAGTGAACTTACTGAACACCGCCAGGGTGAAGGGCGGTCTTGTTGACGCTGTCGGCAACCATTTTAAGTGAAGTAGAATGAAAGTTTCCCTTTTGTTGTTTGGCAATTTGTTGCCTAATGTAGTCTTGTTCAAGGGGAGGAGCAGGAGAGTATGGTCGGACAGATTCAGGACCGGACGACGAGGGCATATTTGTACTCGACCTGAGCGTTTACTTCGGATCAGTTCCTGCGCTACTTCTTCATGAGCTCCAGCAGTTTCCCCACAACCCTCAGTACTCCGATGGATCTGCCGAGGCCTCTCGGCGCTAGATATAGTCTAGGGAGGGCATGGACTTACGGGACAGTATGGATAGCGTCCAATGAACCGTTTGTAATTGGATGGTACCGTTTCGCGGAGAGGAAATGCGATAATGGGCCGGGAAATCTTGGGCTGGCACGGGGAAACGCGGATGCTGCGGGCTTGCTTGATATCTGAGGTTCGGAGGAATTCAGCACGAGTCCATCAATTGCGTTGTTTTCAAGGAAGAGTCAATGCTTGGAATCTGCGTATTAATAACCGCAACAAAGACTCTCCTCAGCGGTCCAAGGGAACAAGCCGGGTGCCTTAAGTAATAGCAACGAATTGCTGCGTCATGAAACTGTCTAGACTCGCAATGTGATCCAATTGTAATTTGCGGGGTGCAAGCCCGAGGAACGTGTGCATGTCTTTTTTGATTTTGAGACTTGACGACAAAGAGAGAAAAGCAAACCCCTCACCTTCATGGTAACTCTACAGCTCGTAAGCAATTGCTCTCATTGGATGAACGATGACCACACCACCAACTGCTCTTGCTCGAACCATGATGATCTGCTGTTGTATAGATGATGGATGACGAACGGGTTTGCCGAGTTTCCCCAAATTTCCCCATGATACTTGGTATGCGGCTTGCGTGGGGTCTGCCCCTTGCGCCTTCCGTAACTACTCGTCTTCCCGTCCTCGTGATGCGCCTCTTCCCCTTGTATACCGGTATTCTCGAACCTTTAGTTCGTAACGGCAGCAAAGCTTCTCGCAAATATCCAGCCATGTGCGCTTGCGATTCAGGTTCAGCTTCTTGTTCATTTGTTGCCATGGGCCACCTCGGGCTTCGTGCCGCGAGGCCTCACTCGCCGGGAACAGCAACCGGTCGGAACAATGCGGAGCTGGGCGATCGATCTCGATTGGACTCTAGCCCCCACGATATTCACGACATCTTCAAGGCGCTTTCGTCTTCCTTTTCCCCTGTCCTCGGTGACTATCTCTGTGCCACTGTGACCTGTAGAAATGTACCGGCAACGAGGCTCTTGCTGTGTAATAAGAGGAGTACTTGAGACGAACGACTTTGTATAAGGCTTCGAAGAAGAAATTTAGGTGTGTGAAGATACCCCTTCTAAAATTATACAGGAAGTGAAATCTAGCAAGAGAAGCTCAAGCCTTCTCATTCTGACTCTCATGCTCTCGTTGCTTAGCGGCTTTCTTCTGCTTTCTCGCAACCGGGCTGAAGAACTTCTTGATCTTACCAACACCTTGCAGGTACAACCAGGAGCAAACAAACACAACAGCAAAGTTGAAGATGATGTACGCCCAGAATATGCCGTAGTCTCTCCAGACGTAGGTCCAGTACACATTAAAGGATGCTGCAAAGGCATCTCCATCTCTATATTGACAGAAACCGCAAAGGCCGTTGGCTTGGGTGATGACATAGCCGCCTGATTGTTGAGCGTATGGTCCGGCATAGGCATCGCAAGTCTGGCCCGGAGGAGCTGGGAAGCTGGCAAGTTCTTGAGAATCGCACTCTATTGGTAGACCGTGGGTGACAAGCGCGAGCAGTCCTTCAAGGAGATACTTGAAAGGCGAGAGCCAGTACATCCATGCCTTCCAGAAAGTAGGCAGTGCTCTGGAGGAAGAGTTAGTACAGTTCATGGCGGTAGTACTTGGAGCTCGATGCTTACACATAGGGCACAACAACACCGCAGAATGACACGACGAATAGGAAGAACATTGGTACAAGCAATGAAGCAAGCAGCTCGTTAGCAGCGAACCTACGCGCGTGTTAGCATCAACTTCAAAGATCTGGAGGTCCGGAAACCTGGCGAGAAGAACACTTACGAAGCGATGGCTTGACCGAAGCCAATGTAGAAGAGCTCGAATGACATGATGAAGAGCCAGACTGATGCTGCTCTGTATGTACCGCGAGGGAAACCGGGTGGGAAGTACCAAGCACACCAATAAATCTGAGAGGGAAGTCAGTGTCTGAACAAGGATATAATTCCCTCAACATAGGAGCACAGAGGAACAAGGGGAAGCACTTACAGTTCCGGCAACGAGTGAGTAAGGAATCTCAACAACAATCGCACCGATAACAAAGGCAACCCAACTATAGATTTTCGAGTTCGCCTCTCTCGACTGGTAGAGATCTCTGAAGTTTAAGAACCTTGGTTGTAACTGCTGGATCAAAGGTGGCGAAATAGTCAGTGTCATGAAGATAGAGAAGAGTCGACTCTGCATGTCTATTTGCGAGTTGCCCAGATTCCAAAAGGTGAAGCCGTTGAACAAGGCGGTAAATATATGTAGCATGAATTTGCCGACCACGTATTGAGGAGAGCGCCAATACGCGATGAAAGACCTTTTGACAACGGTGTTGATTTGTGTACCGAGTGGCATAGCGTACTCGCGGTCATCGTCTGTTTTAGCTCCATCTGAAGCCTTGCGGCGTTCTTGAATCATGCTCTTGATCTCTTGCTGTTGCTGTTCCTTCTCTTTGGATTTCTCCCAGAGGTCGCCAAAGTCGGGTCCGTTGTAGTCAGGGTTTCCTGCACCAATGGCTTCAAGCATCCACTCAGCCGGGTTGGCATCGGCAGGACATTCTTGCTCTCCGTTCTTTTCGAGATATGTGATCAGGTTCTTCGAGCCATCGCCAAGCTCGCCGTGGTAGACTGTACGTCCACCACTCTTGAGCAAAAGCAATTCATCAAACTCTTCGAAAAGAACACTCGAAGGCTGATGGATTGTGCACAGGATAGCCTGGCCAGCGTCGGCAAGCTTTCTGAGGAAGCGAACAATGTTGAACGCAGCGCCTGAATCAAGACCGGAAGTCGGCTCATCAAGGAACATCAGCAGCTCAGGCTTGGAAGCGAGCTCGACGGCAATAGTAAGACGTTTACGTTGCTCAGGGTTGAGACCTTCGCCAACCTTCCCGATAGTGGCACCAGCGATGTCTCGCATCTCAAGCAAGTCAATGACTTTCTCGCAATAGTCGTACTTCTCGTCGAGCGAGACCTCCTTGGGCTGACGAAGTTTCGCAGAGAATCTCAATGCCTCCCTGACCGTAGCAGTTGGCTCGTGAACATCAGACTGCTCAGCAAAACCAGTAGCTCGCTGGAAACTTCTCGGTAAGGGCTTGCCGTCGACCAGGAAATCTCCAGATACTACACCAAAGTTGATGCGCTGAGCGAGGGTGTTCAACAAAGTTGTCTTGCCAGCTCCTGAAGCACCCATAAGAGCTGTCAACTTCCCAGGTCTCACAAATCCGGACACATCCTGCAAAAGCGTGCGCTCTCCTCCCTCATAAGGGATGGTGTAGTTGACATTCTGCCACGTGAAGATGGTTTCGTTCTTGCCGATTGCCGCGACAGTGTCATCGGAGTCTGACTCCTTACGAGCTTCGTCATTGTTTGGTGTTGCATCAACCTGGCCTGAGTTTGCCTCCCCGGATTCCTCATCAGAGGCTCTGCCTCCAGTCTCGACATCTTTCTCCACGGATCTAGGTACTTGGCCTCGCTTGAACACTGTCACCTCGCCTCCACCTTTGTTTGGTTTCTGCAGCTCCATACCAATAGCGGTCAGAGCAACGAAGAACAAGAAGAAAGCACAAATGAAGCCGAAGTTGCGCCACAAATGGCTGCGCGAGTAAGTAAAGGCGGTTTGGATATAGTCGGCGCCATTGACAACTGGCGAGCCAGGAGTGCTTCCCTGCAGAGCACATGACTGGTACTCGGCAGAAGGAGCATTCGGCGGAACCAGGTAAGGTGGTACACATTGTAGTTCAAGGTTGTAGAACTCATTGGCCATCAAGCCTTCGAATCCGTATTGAACGGGGTTGACCCAGCGCAGCCACGCGAACCAAGGATGCATTTTTCGAGGCGGAATCAAATAGCCAGTGTAAACCACCAAAATTTGGATGACTGGTCCAGTGATACGAGTAGCAACATCGAGCGACGCCACGAGTGATCCCACAGCTCTGAACAGAGCATACATGGTCATCGTGACAATCCACAGGAACATCAACGAGATGAAGAATTGTGAAGCCGTTCTCTGCAGGCCAGACATGAAGTATACCACGATATCGAAGATGAAGACCTGTACAAAGACCAATGGAATGTCGACAACAGTTTGAGCAATTGCGAAGGCAGACGGGCGATAGAATTGATAGCTCTTGTGCTTGAGAAGAATGGGTCGAGACTGGAAAACGGCTGTCAATTCAGCGAGAGCCAGGAGAGCATTGAACAGTAGTGAAAAGAACATCACACCCCCGCGAGGGAAGGCCCCGAGAACGGTCTTTGGTTGGTTATAGAACAGTGATCCAACAATAAGGGCTTGAAATCTGTATAGAACATTTGGTTAGCAAGATTTGAAGCTTATCCAAGCACAAGCCTCAGAGAACATACCCGATACCACCCCATTTGCCTACAGTCGCCTGCTTGTCACCAACCATAACCAGGAATTGACGTTGAGTACAAGCCATAACCTGCTTAGGGAACGAGACCTCAAAGTTCTTCTTCTTGGTAGCCTTAGTCTGAGCTTCATGTCTTGCTTCAGCCAATTTCTGAGTCTCGCCTTCAAACTCTTCAATCTCTTTGAGGTTGCGTTTCTTCTGTTCGCTCTGTTGGAAGATACGGTCGAAGTCTTCGCCAGATCTAGGAATCTTGTCTTCCCAGCCCTCTTTGACATGGCGCTCATGTTCGTCTGTGACGGAGGTGATGAAGTCAGCAGAAGTCCAGCGATCGGGTTGTACGAAGCCGAGCTCTTTGAAGTATTCGACAGCGTCCTCGGTATGGCCGAAGTAGCAGCATTTTCCCTCATGCAACAACACCACTTTGTCGAAACAGTCGTAGAGAGACTCTCCTGCTTGGTATAGAGCAACGGCAGTGGAAATGCGAGCCATGTTGGTCAGAGATCGCAAACTCTGGACATACTCCAAAGCTGTACTGGCGTCGAGACCTTTAGTTGAGTTGTCCCAACATTGCGCACTAGCTCTTGTGACCATGGCTTCCGCAATTGTGACTCTCTTCTTCTCACCACCAGATACACCACGGATGTATTCGTTGCCGACCTTGGTGCCCAGTGTGTGCTCGATCCAGAAAAGCTTCGTCACGATTCGCAAGAACTCCTTGACGTACGCTCCTCGAGACTCTCCTTCCAGACGGGATTCCTTTCCAGGTGTTTTAGTCTTTAGAGCAAACGACAAGGTATTTTTGACTGTGATTGTAGCATAGTGCAAGTCCTCATCAGGGATGAAGAGAACCTCGCCCTTGTATTTCTTGCCCATTTCCTCTGCGGGGGTGCCGCCATAAGTGACTTCTCCATCGATCGAGGTATATCCAGCTCTTTGGTTGGCGAGTGTCTTTAGCAGAGTGGTGCATCCAGATCCAGGACGACCAAGCACAAGCAGCATCTCTCCAAACTTAATGGTTCCGCTAAAATCAGAAAGAACGGTTCTTTCTTGGGGCTTTCCGGCAGCTTTCTTAGGCCCCCTAGAAACCAGATTCTTGATCTTCCTAGGCAGACCAAGGAAGATATCTCCAACAGTTGGCTGCAAAGCTGCACCAAGGCCTACACCTTTCACTGTAAGGTTTTTGAAAATGACACCCACGTGTCTCGTCTGCTCTTCCTCGGAGTGTTCTTGTCGACTCTTGCCAAACATGCGTGACATGAGACGATCAATTTCTTCTCTGTCGTCCTCGTCTTCTTGTGTTGGGGCTCTGTTGAGACCGCTGGTCTGACTAGTTCTCCTACGTGATAATGTACGGAAGAAGTCTTCCTCCGTCATCTTGCCAGACAGTTTCGGTCGCGAGCTTGTAGTTGTCTTCACGGGAGCGAAGGCAGGATCTTGTTCGGTAGGTCGTTTCTCGACAGTCTCTGGTAATTCGACCTCTTCGGTCGGGTGATGTAGCATGGCGGCATGGTTTGGCGAGGTTTCTGAGTCTGACGGTATCGCAGTCTCTCCAGATGATCCGCTGTATCGAAGTGTTTCGTGCAATGGTATGGCGACCTCATCGTTCGGAGTGGTCTCTGGATGCCAGGACAGGTATGTGTCGCCCTGTTGTTGTATTCCTGGTGGATGTTCATCAATTCTCCCTGATGGTACATAACTTGTATATGAGTGGTTTCTTGATTCTCGCTGTCTAAGTGACTCGGCTGGTGTCTGTGGCCAGCCACCAGGAAGGTCCTCAGTATGCGGCGTCGGTCGCTCCATAGCTGATTTGTTGTATTTAAGGCTTCAAAAGCGGTTCGTCAAGACAAGAGCAGCTCAGTGTAAAATGTATCGACACCCAAATAGGCTTCAAATCAAGGTGATCGACCACAAAGCAGGGCATGTAAACAATGCACAACAATGGACGAGAAAACGAGGCAGGGAAAGCACTCCCTTACTTACTTTTGCTTCTACTTGCCTATCTCTATAAGGAGACACTCATATGCATGCCAGACCTCACACTGATGTTTGTGATGACGACACGGAATATGCACGTTGGACGGCACATGAGAAATACGGGCAGGCTTGATGTTGGATGGATGGCGGATTTTGTTTGGGATTACGGAACTCCGAGAAGGGGACTTGTTAGAGAGCATCGGTTCATATCTCACGTTCTATATCATATACCTGCCACGCAAAATCTGTCAAGACCCCGCGTGTTCACAGCCCACATGTTCTGTATCAAAATCTCTGCTGTTTGAGCCTCAAGCCACGCCCAGTGCTTGTCTTCCCTGATCTACGATTGACCCGCGATGGACCTGTCAACCGCAGGACGCGACAACCAGATCGCTACGTGGGCCGAGAATATTGGCGGATTGGCAAGGGTCACGATCTCAACCCTCCCCGTGTGCTAAATTCTGTCACTTCTAGCCATCTCCTACGGCCATGCCCGGGGTTATCTAGTCTATAGAAATGCACAACGTTTTTAAGATCTCTCTAGTCGTCCGCAGAGAGGCGCTAAGTATCACACTCTTAGTGGAGGGCTGCACTGATCTTAAAAACATTGTGCATTTCTACAGGGTGCGCGTGACAAAGTTTAGCACACGGGGAGGACACATAGCAAGACATCGGATGTTGGTATATCCTGCTTAGTGCTATCCGGACGGGCGTGACTCTCTCATGATGCCCACATCGCGAAGATGCAGTTAGCCGCGAGGTGAATTGAGTTTGAAGGATTCAATTGATTGTCAGAGACGCGCACCTACAATGAGGTATTGACAAAGTCCTCTGGCCAGACCGACATCACCTTCGACTTCCTGTTGCAGCTCTACCGCATCGCAAAGAAGTACGAAGTCGACGACCTCGCTATTCTCGCCGCTGATCACTTCGTCCAAAAGCTTACAACCGTTCAACTATCCGAAGTTGGCAACATCGTGCAGTCTCTCCTAGGCGAAGGTGGAAATTTGGGTGAATACCTCGCCGCGTTCATGATGCGTGAGCACAATCGTCTCATGCAGCAGCCCTCTTTCGTCTCAATGCTTGCCAACCACTGGCCATTCCTCTTCCAACTGATGCACAACATGGGCCATTGGGTACTCGACGTTCGCTCTCTTCCCATCGAAGAGGATGACGCAGAGTATACGGAGTACAGTAGCGACGACGACTGTACCAACGACCTCATCCGACCAAGGGGTGGAGGACAAGCAACTTGACGCAAATGACGCCGAGAACACCGAGGACGCCGAAGACGGTGGTGGAGCCCCCCCCNCCCCCTGGTTTCACCGAGGTGCAGGTCAACCGCATGACCAGTGAATACGAGGACGAAAGCGAGCAGTCTGCTGAGACCACGAAGACGCTGGAGATGATCCCGAAAGCCTTCCTGATACCGCTGGGATGCAGATCGACCGCCTGCCTCGTGCGTACTCTGAGACTCGTGCTGTCCAGGAGTCCAACGATGGTGGATCTATTGACACCTGTACCAGAGGACGTGCCTTGACTGGAGGCAAGGGCCACGCCTTGATTGGAGGTAAGGCCCGCTTCCTGAGTGGAGGCAAAGCACCGCGTTCTGATCCTCACACCGAAGACCGCATGTCTCGTGAGTACCCCAACCCTCCTGCTGCACAAGATACCAACAGGCGTGGATATGTTGGCAATGGTACCGGAGGATACGCATCGAGGAAGACCAAGGCCACACCATCGGACGTGCCCAATTTACCTTGACTTCACTCGGCCAGAACAAGGGCTCAAATGGCGGTGTCGGTGTTGCTACACCTATCCGTCGCCATCCAGGTCGCAGACAGCGTCCTCGTACTCCCCATTTGGCCCCATACACCAGACGCATCCCAGTTGAAGAGGCTGTTGACCGGTCCATGGATGCTCAATCTAGCCTCATTGAGACCACTGCACAACTAGCAGCTGCTCGTACTCGTTGCGAATGTTGCACACAAGGCGCCCTCGGTAGTGGCTTGAGCTTGACAAATGGTAGATAGAATCCATACCCCAGCATTGCACACAAGATCATCATGCTTCTCCGATCCTTCTAGTGCTCGCATGTGACCATTTTCCAGGATGTGATGTGTATTCGGGGTTGAGAAGGGAAACCAGTGGCGCCGAAGATGCTGCTGCTGGTGGCGTTCCATGTTTCCCTCGATCACTATTTGAGTTTTTCCAAGGTCATCAACCCTGCACTTGTATGAAATTCCGCAAGTCAATTTTCCATCCCATATCAAACTCATCAACAGGACTCGAGTGGTTGACTGGAGGTAGATGCATGTTGTGCTCTTTGTCTGTTTGTCTGCCCTGGGTGTCGCCAGCGCACTGCATTGCTTCTGATTGGCGAATGCGATTCCTATAGTGCAGCGCGCGTCCGTTCCAGCCATGGCATGTACCACGTCGTCACAGTTGCGCGCGAGCGAGCAGTTACGTACCATGCAGTGGTCTGAACGGCCACTTCATGGTCGCGCGTGCAGAGTCAACCCCAACGACGAGTAAATGAAACCTCGCGCAACACTCGGATAACTCCACCAGCTCGGCTGAGTGTATTCACCGTGTCCTCTTCCATCTCGTTTGACCAGGGGGACTTCGTGCCTTGGTGGACCAAGATGGTATCATTGTGCGATGTTGAGAGGACGGAGTCTTGGGCGAGAGGACGGAGTCTTGGGCGAGAGGACGATATGGTTCGGCGATAGGACGGAAGGCCTCGGCGAGAGGGCGCGTTGACGGTTATCAATTGCGCAGATTTGTACGATGATAGAGAGGCCCGAGGGCAAGAGCTGGTGAGGTGTGGTATGTGATGGAATCGTGAGGATGTAGATAAGTTGGTCATCGTTGGATGTGCGCGACGCCAGGCGAAGCTTGAAGCCTGACGCTTGACCACCGACGCTGAGCCACCAACCTCGAGCACCTCAAACGTACATTGCCGACTCCACTCGTGTCCGATCTTGACACAGATGGGCACACATTGGAGATGGAAGGATTGCGGTCTGGCTGAATGTACAATATCCGGGATATCTGGGAGTTTGCTCTGTCAGAATGTACTTCGGTGGCATTTTCTACCGAAATGGCCCCCAGTAGCAGAGTACATTTTCAACCACCCATTGCCGGAAATGTACATATTTAATGGGCGGATGTACATCTCCCATACTCAGAGGGCTCAGAAAATTGCAGTGGATTGTTTATTTCCTCGTGTTGTGGACATGAAACGCGAATTGAGCTGTCTGCTGCACCTTTGTCATACCAACGCACTGCAATCATTGGCTCCCAGCGAATCAACAACATTTATCTCCGCCAAAATCGGAGCAATGTACGCTTTTTAGTTCTTCAAGATCGCACCGAGTGTCGCATCCCTTGGGGCAAAAGAAACTCCCGATCAAGTTAGGGTGGTGTTGCCAAATGTTGCTATCTGCACTCTCGCTGGACCGACGCCCTGCAAGCACCCGCCCCATCGCATCAACAACATTTATCTCCGCCAAAATGAGAGCAATGTACGCTTTTTTTAGTTCTCTGAGACTGCAATGGGCACCTCTTGATATAGTGCCATAGACATTCCCGAACAAGTTGGGGTGGTGTGGTTGAATGTTGCCTTTCATGCGGTACCCGGCTACACCGAAGCTTTGCGCGTGCTCGCGCATCCGGCGACTTAACAACATTTATCTCCGCCAACTTGAGAGCAATGTACGCTTTTTTTAGTTCCCTGAGACTGCAATGGGCACCTCTTGATATAGTGCCATAGACATTCCCGAACAAGTTGGGGTGGTGTGGTTGAATGTTGCCTTTCATGCGGTACCCGGCTACACCGAAGCTTTGCGCGTGCTCGCGCATCCGGCGACTTAACAACATTTATCTCCGCCAACTTGAGAGCAATGTACGCTTTTTTTAGTTCCCTGAGACTGCAATGGGCACCTCTTGATATAGTGCCATAGACATTCCCGAACAAGTTGGGGTGGTGTGGTTGAATGTTGCCTTTCATGCGGTACCCGGCTACACCGAAGCTTTGCGCGTGCTCGCGCATCCGGCGACTTAACAACATTTATCTCCGCCAACTTGAGAGCAATGTACGCTTTTTTTAGTTCCCTGAGACTGCAATGGGCACCTCTTGATATAGTGCCATAGACATTCCCGAACAAGTTGGGGTGGTGTGGTTGAATGTTGCCTTTCATGCGGTACCCGGCTACACCGAAGCTTTGCGCGTGCTCGCGCATCCGGCGACTTAACAACATTTATCTCCGCCAACTTGAGAGCAATGTACGCTTTTTTTAGTTCCCTGAGACTGCAATGGGCACCTCTTGATATAGTGCCATAGACATTCCCGAACAAGTTGGGGTGGTGTGGTTGAATGTTGCCTTTCATGCGGTACCCGGCTACACCGAAGCTTTGCGCGTGCTCGCGCATCCGGCGACTTAACAACATTTATCTCCGCCAACTTGAGAGCAATGTACGCTTTTTTTAGTTCCCTGAGACTGCAATGGGCACCTCTTGATATAGTGCCATAGACATTCCCGAACAAGTTGGGGTGGTGTGGTTGAATGTTGCCTTTCATGCGGTACCCGGCTACACCGAAGCTTTGCGCGTGCTCGCGCATCCGGCGACTTAACAACATTTATCTCCGCCAACTTGAGAGCAATGTACGCTTTTTTTAGTTCCCTGAGACTGCAATGGGCACCTCTTGATATAGTGCCATAGACATTCCCGAACAAGTTGGGGTGGTGTGGTTGAATGTTGCCTTTCATGCGGTACCCGGCTACACCGAAGCTTTGCGCGTGCTCGCGCATCCGGCGACTTAACAACATTTATCTCCGCCAACTTGAGAGCAATGTACGCTTTTTTTAGTTCCCTGAGACTGCAATGGGCACCTCTTGATATAGTGCCATAGACATTCCCGAACAAGTTGGGGTGGTGTGGTTGAATGTTGCCTTTCATGCGGTACCCGGCTACACCGAAGCTTTGCGCGTGCTCGCGCATCCGGCGACTTAACAACATTTATCTCCGCCAACTTGAGAGCAATGTACGCTTTTTTTAGTTCCCTGAGACTGCAATGGGCACCTCTTGATATAGTGCCATAGACATTCCCGAACAAGTTGGGGTGGTGTGGTTGAATGTTGCCTTTTGTCGCACCCGGTTACGTTTGCACCTCGTCTGCAACTCGACAACCCTTTTCTCGACTGATACGTACTCGAAGTACGCCTTTTTTACTTTTCTAAGACCGCGATAGTCCGGCCTTCGTACAGAGCAAAACACAAATGCAATACAGTTGGGGTGTTATGGTTGAATGTTCAGGTTTTCAAAACACGATTCAACTGAAGCCATGCGCACACCGCCGCACATGCGCCCAACCACATTTTAATCCCGAAACACTGCAAGCCACATGCTTTAGATGCCTTCTTTCTATGCATCCGACTGAAGAGACTCGGTTAGAGGAGTGAAGACTGTACTGAAACCTGTAGGGTCATATCTTCCCGTGCTCGACGCTGAGGATATCGGTTATCCACCTACCATCTAACATTTCAAACGTAGTTCCACTGCATATTCCATCCCAAATTACAATTATGAAACCGGGAAGTACATTTAGTGTGCATGAAGTCTCGAGAAAATGTTATTTAAATGTAGTTATCGATGGGGTTGCGTTGTTAAAATGTATCTGAACTTTTACGTAGGCGCTTTAGTGGGCGCTTCAGTAGGCGCCCAAGGCTGCGTTTCAGATTNTAAATGTATTTATCGATGGGGTTGCGTTGTTAAAATGTATCTGAACTTCTACGCGAGCGTTTTGGTACGATGTGGCTGTGCTCGGGGTCAACCGTATTTTGACAACACTTCCCCGTCGATAAATACATTTTTGATTGCAGGAGCTACGAGTCGTATGTATCACATTCCCAGAAATAACATAATAAATGTATTTATCGATGGGGTTGTGTTGTTAAAATGTATCTGGACTTCTACGCGAGCGTTTTGGTACGATATGGCTGTGCTCGGGGTCAACCGTATTTTGACAACACTTCCCCGTCGATAAATACATTTTTGATTGCAGGAGCTACAATTCGTATGTGGTACATTGACAGAAATAACATAATAAATGTAGTTATCGATGGGGTTGCGTTGTTAAAATGTATCTGAACTTGTTGTATGGGCGTTTGTTGCGGTGTACCAAGCAAGCTGGGCCCATTCGTACCACTCGCAATATCTATGCCAACCACGTACTTTCTCCAATCTCCCATAGGGTATAAGGGGTCAAAATAGATAGCACATGCTACATCCATCAAGACAACTGTAGTTTTGTACGTGTTGGGGGAGAAAAATGTAGTTCGCTCGAGACAGCCGCAAACGCCCACCAAAACGCAGACAAGAAAAGCCTTGACTACGATATCTACACAACCCACGTACTTTCTCCCATTTCTGTTGAGATGTACAGCACTGTAGTAATAACGAGTTGTCATGCCCGCGAAGACAATTGTACTTTTGCACACGTGGTGGGAGAAAAGCGTAGTTGAAGCATTTTGAAGGGCTTGGTGAGCAAATCCGACCTTGAGCAACAACTACGCATAAAGTACAACACATGTACAAATGTACGATTTTACAGAAGCCATGTACATTCTATACAGCAAAAAGTTTCATTGCCAACGTCTCACCCTCATAAATAACGCGTTGCGTGGCCGATGTTGGTTTGTAGGTCCGGACAGGGTGCCCGTGACAGCGATGCAGGCTTCACGATGTCACGACGCCCGAGGACCGAACCTCTTCCCAACCAACCACCACATCACGAGCGACGACACCATCCACCGACTAATGACTTCTCGTTTTCTTCGTGCGCTCATCACCTTTGGCTACGATCTGGGTTTCCTCCGCCATCGACATCTCCTCTGTAAGGCAGCCCGACGTGCATGAGCTATCGCGACACGGTCATGTCGTCGAGGATCAACAGAAGAGCACGGTGCCACCCACCACCAGTCGAGTCGTATCGCATTCGACTAGCCATGGCGAGCACCATCAGCATCCCCCTCGCGCATCCTCATATCGTTCCCATACACTGGACCCAGCCGACTCGCTGTGAGAATCAAGAGGAGGATGGACACCAGCAAGAGAAGGATGATCGGCAAGCGATGGAAGCTGGCGCATGCGCCATGCGACACAGGAAGCACCAACTCACAGCCATATCCTTCGCGCCATGATCTCGTCATGATCTGTGGCTCCAACAAGCCAGCGGTCGGATGGATCAGAACCAACCCTGTGTGAACCCGAAGCTGGACGATCTATGGTCACTGGGATGCAAGCCCTAGATCTATGGCGGAACTGTTGTAGCTACTTCGACGGAGCTTGATATGCTACTTATCTGCCATCTGGGATCGAACACGACACGATCACATCCTGCACCCATGTTTCCCTTGAAGGAGCGTCATTGTATGGCACCCTCATCTGCGATGGCACCGAGCCTCGGTGATTTCCCGCTCTGTTGATGGTTGCTTTCAAGTCGCTGCTATGAATGGACGTCAACATTGTGATGCCACGTCTCCACCGCCAGGACTATTCAGGCTGCAAGCCTGTGGATGCGAGACCTACGCCGTGAAACGATCCGAAAACATAAAACTGGCTTCGTCGAGACACTAGAAACCTCTGCCATCAAATCAGGTTCGTCGTCAAGGTTGACGCAGATCAGACGAGCAGAGATGGTTGCTACTGTCAACATATGAGTCGTGCTCTCCATTCCATCTCAAGCGGCTTCAAACAGTACCTAGATTTTCTGGAGACTACTCGCCATGTCCATCGGGTCCTTCTCCAATGTATACCAGCAGCATCAGGGAGTGTATGGCAAGCACCGGTACGATTCAGAGCTTGCGAGACGCCCGAGCAAAGTCATGAATACGAATAATCCAAGAGCACTTCAAACATTAGTCCACGGTCTGGGCATAATCTGTCTCAGCACTCTGTCATAGTCCACTTTGATCTCAAGCGCCTCTTTTCAGCACATCGAATTTAATGTTGGGAATGTTATGTCTCGACCTGCATGCTCTTGTTGGATAGTTATCATCTCGAGTAATCCTTTCGCAATCTTTGGTATCGCCTCGAGCATCTCCCAGTGCCACGAGTCGATGTCTATTCTTCGTCCTCCATTCGCATCAGGCCTTCGTGGGTGACGACGAGTCGCTGCAGAATAGTCCATCTCTGCCACACGCGACCTTTCATCTTTGCCATTCCTTCTTCAGCTTGTTGAACCTCTTTTCGGCCTTCCTCTTGATACGTTCCTCGATCCATTTCATGGCTTCTTCTTCGGGGAACTTACGCTGCATCTCCTTCATGGCCCTATAGACAAACCGAGCCTTTCCGTAAGCCAAAGTACATGCCCTATCGGCTGCAGCAATGATGTGACGGTCCGGTAGCTCCGACTCTCTCCAATCGGCCACGAGCCCGTCCCTGCGTTTCTTCACAGCCTAAAGAATGTTTAGCGTCATTGTGTGATCTCGTTCAACATCGTACTCACTTCTTGAACTTTTTCCAGAGTGGCGAGTTTGACCAGAGTCTCGAATAGGGCCTTGACTTCGAAGCCGTGAAATGTGGCATTGTGGTCACCATCCCATCGGTGATTTGAGGAAGAGGTGTATCCCCTGACCATCAACTTCATGTTATCGAAATCCTCCTGGACGCAGCGGACATCGTCCTCCATGATCTGCACCGTTTTATTGATGCCATCTTGTGTTTCTTGGATTCTCGTCAAGAGGCGTGTCAGTTGAGCCTGGGTTTTTCGTTTCTCATCTTGGAGAGGGTTTTGCGTGGACTTGGTGTTGCCTTCCTTTTCTGTCGATGCTTTGTCCATGTTGGGTAAGATTTTGGATGTTGCGTCAAGGATGCAAGGTCAGAGGGAGTTTATAAAGGAGAGCGCGGTCGGTCGGCAAGTGATGGCGTGTTTGGTGAGCGAGTGTGAGAGTGATTTGCTATCGACGACAGAGGATTTGATGAGTGATGTGATGAACCGTTGTTGTTGGAGGATCGTCATCTTTTCACACAAGCATAACAGACGATCGCTTGCAACACGCGCTCACTTGCAACACACTCTCACTTGCAACACATGCTCACTCGCCCAGATAAAGTCAACAAAACAAAGAGCCACGCTCTGTTCTCTTTTTAACAACTGCACCAACGCTACTGCAAGATCCAACCATCACGCGAATCACGACAACCATCTCTCACACAAGGCGCTGTCCAATCAAGTCTCCATCAACATGCCAGAAAAGTAATACCAACCCTACCGACCACACCAGAAGCCGTGGCTAACACATTCAAACAGGTCAGACGAAGCATGGAAAAGGGAAATCCAAGAGATCGAGAAGAAGATTGAGGATGCTAAGACCACACTCGAGAACAAGAAGGAGGAACAGACGGCGGTCAATGAGCAGCGCGAAAAGTTACAAGAGGCAAAAGAGCAGAGATCAAAGCCACCTGCGCCAGTTCTCATCCTTCACACCATGGTGGACGCTCATCGCGAACATACCCAGGTTGCTGGAAATGAATTCGACCTGTTGTACAAGGACGCTTTGAAGATCGCCAAAGACGCCATGTTTCTTACAATGTCCATGTCATCAGACGAGGAGGATTGAAGTAGCGCCCCAGACATTATCTTCTCAGTCAATCCTGCAAACATCATACTGTCGCGCAAGGAGGGTTGAGACGGCCGAAGATATGGTCTCATGGCATAGCAACGAATACAACAGACATCACGATTGGAACAAAGAATTAAGCTACAGTTGGCGCCATGTGAAGGGAAGATGCAAAGGTGTTAATCTCAAAGTATACTGGTGTGCCTGCCTTCGTACCGACTATGCTGATGATGCTATGGATTGATTTCCCTGTCCCAGGTTTGCATCACGGTCTCTAAATAATTCCAATGAGCTGCTTCTTGACGAGCTTCCCTCGACTGGACGAGTTCTTCTTGGATGGCATAATCGATGGCCTATCATCCTCCAACCCCAGCAGACCCTCACCTCACCTCTTTTTGTTACATTCCAACAACCATTACCTTCTTTCCGAAGATGAGTCTCTGCGGCCGCCACATCTTCGTCTTCCATCTGCTGCTCAAGGTCTTCCATCCCAATCTCTACCTGCTCTTTTGGCTTCGTTGCTAGTATTGAATTGAGGTTGAAGGATTCAATTGATTCTTCTCGTGATTCTGAGTGGTTACTTTTACCATATCCTCTTCGCCGCCATCATGTATCTATCTACGCCGTCGAGCTTCAATTCTCCTTTGGCCTTTTCTTTGCCTTTGGCATCTCTCTCCCTCAAGTTTCTCAAGCCGTCCGGGTCGTCTTCGTAAATCCACCTACGCTTATCTTCATCCACTTCTACGGCTCCCCAGCCGCCAACTCTGCGGCCTTGAGTGTCGAAACTCTGCTTCTTGTGCTCCTGCGCCTTCATCTTGCGGTAGCGTGTGCGGGCAAAGCTAAGTAGAAGCATGCCGAGTAAGAGCTTCAGAGCAAGCAAAATCAGGTATATGATCAGGAAAAACACGAGCATAGTGCCTAAGGCAATGGCGTCGTCGAGCGTCCAAAAACGCCACGAGTTAGCACCGGTGATGGCATCGGCGCCCGCTCCGAAAGACGATCTGCCCAACGCGCGTCTGAAGATCTGGTCAATGTGCGCAAGTGCAGCCGTGGTCGATGGTGACGTCTCTCCAGAAGCCGACTCCAAAGCAATTGCCGTGGCAGTCGAAGGCATAGGCAATGGCATATGTGTGGCAATAAGCATGTGGTAAGTCTGAACTGAAGCGCGGATGAACAGGCACGAAAGAGGCAAGACTGGAAGACCAAGTCGCTTGGTCAAGTTCTGATCAGCAAAGGCGTGTGAGTAGTAGTCTTTGGTCAGAACATCTAGGAAGCGACCGTATAGACTCGGCTTGATGTTGTTGAACTTGGAAATATAGGCATGCTTGACCCAGTCAACGATCATCTCGCTGCCAATCACAGTGACAAAGGGGCCAAAGATCTGGCCAAACCCTGTTGGAAACATGTTGAAGGCTTGCGGCAGGATACTCGTACTTTGCACAGGCGATGCTGTCGAGTTTGGGCTGAAGTTGGTTGTTGATCCAGAGCCCATATTCAGTCCTCCAACTTCGACAATATTACGCAGAGCGATGATGAGGAGCATCAACCAAAGCTGGAATCTCTCAACGACGTCTGCGCAAGTCAGCTGGAACAAGTTCTCCTTCTCAAACTTCTTGAAGACAGTTCCTTTGATCTCAACAAACTGGTTGGACATGAGGAGCGTAAGTAGGGCGTTTGAGTAAGAATTGACAGCGACGTTGAGCGCGATGACTTGGTAGAAGAGCATAGCGGCGTGGGCAACGTTGTAGACCAGTGCAAGTATGAACATGCCCAGAGGAAGAAGGATCTTGCTACGACCATTGGGTTTGCGCTCGAGTGTCTCCTTGGAAAATAGACATTCGATGATGTCCTGGCCTATGGCCGACAAGAGACGATCGAAAACCTCAAGGACGTTGTAGATGACATAAAGCTTGATGGCAGCCTGTCCACGGATCTTGTGATACATACGACTAGCATCAAATTGCACAAGAATCATGCAGCTAATTATGATCAACAAGCCATGTAGGATGTCAGCTTTGTGATTTGGAAGCAGAGCCGAAGGTGTAGATTTGGAACGTCTGTGACGGTACAGTGGATTGGGTATCTTGAGTTTGGACGGAAGCTGTTGAAAGCGTGTTGAACTCGTATCATTCTGGCCATCGACGAGAGGTGAAGAGACTGCAGGAGTAGGGCCAATCATTGGCGAGCTGAGGGAGCTTCGGCGTGAGGGATTGGCGGAAGGTGGCTGCTTTCTACGATGCCAGACACGTCCCAAACCGGTATATATGAATGAGCCAATATCTTTAAACTCCTTGACAAGGCTCTGAAACCACCACTTCAACAAGACAGCCACGGCTTTCAGGAACCTCAGGGGTAGGATGGTGAAAGTGTATAGCCAGGCGTCCAAACAGGCCAGAGCACCGAAGACAAGGGTTTGCTCCAACTGAGGCGGCAGTGTCAAGAAGTTGTATAGACGCTCAAATTTGACTTTTGAAGACTCGTATGGGAAGTCGCTGCTCGCAGAACGGTGTATGTAGAGGGCCGAGGGACGCTCAGAGGAAAGTTCGAGTTGGAGATAGGTGGGTAAGGACAGTGGAGGCACGGGTATGGCAGCAGGTATCGGTGACGGGAAAGAGTCAGGTATAGGCGACGGCTTGAGCGCTTCAGGACCATCTTGGTATTCAGAGCCTTTGAGATTCAAGGTAGGACGTCTTGGTTTCGAAGCATCTCTGTTGTCGTTAGGGTTCCTCGGGATTTGTGCGGAAGAGGCCTTGCGCTTGATGACTGGAGTCGAGTTTGAACGGCCACTGACAGCAGGTCTCGAGGCGGTCGGAGGGGGACGGCTGGTGTTGTGTGAAGGCAGGGTTGTGGCTTCTTGGGTCGAGACTGAGTCGGGAGCCGAGATACCTAGGCCATTCGTCCTTGGGCTGCCGTCGTCGGCGGACAAAGAAGGAATGTCGTCTGTCGAGATAGAGACAGCACGAAGAGGCAGCGAGTCGGGCGACGAAATCAAGTCCTGCATCTGGGCGGGTGACAGCTTGAGCGTGGGAGATGGCTGCACCAGTTTTCCATTGCTGCTCTTTGTTGCAAGAAGGTGCGATCCTATCGTGGGTGTACCTGCGGGACTGGTCCCTTCCTCTGTAAGACTGTCGAGACGCGGGCTCGTCAGTTCGGCGCAACCATCCACGTCGATGGTAGGTGGACTTGTGCCATGTTCGGTGATGGGCGACAAGGCTGGCGTAGGGAGTTGGTCCTGGGATGCGACAGTCTCGGCACCATCGGGCGTACTCTCTTTCATTGCTATCGTGAAATCTGCATCCTTCTTTTGCAAGGTTTAAGATGGTCCAGCCATCAATGTAGTCGGAAAGAGAGATCAACGAGCCTTGTAATAACGCGTGTCTGTGCCTGCCTACGGACTTAGCCTATAAACGCCGTATACAGCTTCGACATTGCCCTCACTCCTTCTGACTTCGTTAGCAACCAACCACCTTCTGAATATTGCGCAATCATGTCCGGCTACGAGGGTGAGTCTATGCGACTACTTGACATGTAATCGCACGACTGACAAGGCCCAGTTGAACACAACATCAAGGAGGAGAAGAAGAACGAGGCACCGCCCCGCCGCCCCGATCTATCCACATTCTTCACCACACTCGACCTCGTTGATACCAGTGGAGATCGCCATCCTCAGAACGCCCACTCTCTCCCTCTACCCGGTGACGTCTCAGCCGCCTTCCGCAATCTCGCAAATGCCTTTTCTATGATGCAAGGTGGTGGCCACGGCGAGTCGCAAGACGGCACGGATCAATTACTAGGTCGCATGATTGAACAGTTGATGCAAGAGTCTGAGAACCCTCCGAGGGAGGTCAAGGGTGTGTCGGACGACTTCCTCGCACAGCTAGACAGAGTACCAAAGACGAGTCTGAAGGACAAGGACTGCCCCATCTGCGGCAACCCTTTCCTTGACGGTGAGACTAGTCCCTGCTTGAACGCCCTCGTCGCATTGTACTGACAGAGTCTGTTAGACTCGCACCCGCTCGTTGTCCAACTTCCCTGCCACAAGGATCACCTCTTCGACCTCGAATGCATCACACCCTGGCTCAAGCTCAACCCCACCTGCCCTCTCGACAGAAAAGAGTTGGTCAAGAAGAGGGCACCTACACCACCTCCGGATGAGGAAGACGGAGAGTACGACGACATGTACGCATGATCTCACACTAGCGATTTTGCTTGGCATTCTGCGTCGCATCACTTGGAACATACGCTTTGCTCTGCTTGAAACAGCAGATATGATGATTGCAATATACCCATGAACCTTTCCCATCAATACCTGCGTCTCTACAAATACTTGCTCCTCAGTGCTTGGCTGATCGAGCTCATCCTGCTCGTTGTTGAACCATGCTGCATATGGCTCATGAATGCCTCCTCTATGGCTGACTGAGAAATGCTGGCATCTGAATTCCATGTCAGTATCAAAATCTGTCACAACATGAGCCTGCAATCACCTACCGTCAAGATCACTAAATGAGCTGCCCATACTCGGTGTTCCCTCGCTGCCCTCCTTGCGGACCCTTGGGCTGAGTTTGGAAAGTTCTTCTCGTTGTCTCGGACTCAATGCACTCGCAGGGGGAGCCTGTGCGTAATCTCCACGATTGACTTCCCTCTGCTTACCAGTACCAGTAGCCGCACGAGGAGGTGCCGCAGAACTGGCTGAGGACGCCGAAGAGTCGGGTGCGATTGGCCTCTGCTCGTAAGCACGTTTGACAGGCGACTTCAGTGTTGCAGCCGGATCGGCACTTCCAGTAGCAGTAGTAGCGAACGGCAGAAAGCCACCAGATGACTCGCCGTCCTCATCCTCGTCATCATCATCGTAGCCATACTTGTTCTTGTTGTTGTAGTTAGCCGGGCGTCTGAAGGCTTGGCTGCGTGCCATGCTTTGAGACTCTCCATCAGAAGAGGAGTCTGAATCTGACTCCTGAAGTGGATCTGAGTCGGGCTCCGAAATCTCGCGTTGAGGTGATACAGGCTTTCTGTGATTGCCAAAAGCTGTGTTGAAGGCTCTGTTGCTTGGTTGTGCCGGACTTGCAGGCGGTCCGGTACGGCTTTGGGTCAGTGTTCTTGTAGATGGCGTACGAGAGAGACTTTCCGTCTTCAGTGGTTGATTAGTGGTAGATAGTGAAGGCAACACAGCAGGTTGACGAAACAGTCCAGAGCCTCGAGATCCCATGGTTGGAGTAGGGCTGTCTCTGATACGTGCCGAAAGAGCAGAGGGTGCTCTTGGACCTGTGCCTTGATTAGCGGTTTCTCATCAAGTCACTTGCACTTGTTGTACCTTGACTGCCAATTTGGAAAGCCGTCGCGTTACTGTTCACCGCGACGTTACCTGTAGAATCAGGCGGAAGAGGCGAAGGGCAGGCTGATGGGCTGAGCTTCTTCATCTGCGCCTTCATCTGTGCAAAGTGGCGCTCATAAAGCCATGCTGCTTGCTGTAGTAGAAAAGCCAGCGAAACATCGAACCGAGCAGACCTGAGACTGATTTAGCTATGGGCAGTGATGTTCTGACAACGAGCCTTACAAGTCTTCCCCTGTTGAGATGTCAGCTTGATGTCAACAATTCGAGGTGAAGTCTGTACTTACAATCCAGCTCTTTGCTATTGGAAGCCTTGGAGATGATCTTCCATAATGCGCGATCTTTTGTCGAGTTCCAGTCGACCTTTGTAACATCAGGACAAAGGCTTTTCTTATGTTACAAATTCAAAAGTCTTACCTGCGGTGGGTCTACAAAATCTCCTCTGGCAAATGGCAGCCGGATAAAGCAAGTGTAGTGCACGGATGAGTCCGCTGGTGCGGACTTGTATGCCGGTGACGGCGGAGCGTTGATACCTAGAGCATTATTTGAGGTCTGTCCGGTCCGCAGAGATAGTTGCTTTGTGTCTTCGATACTTGACATGATGTAAGTGATGTGGTGTGCAAGAAAGGGAGAGCGAAGGCTTGTGGTATGGATTCGAGATGCACAACATCGGCAATGAGCACGTGATATTGACTGGTGAAAGTCTCACAACACAGACACTTCCGATATATGTGCGCTGATGATTAGGTCGCATGAGAGTAATCACAATATGCGCTCTCTGACCCTTGGTGAGCTGGACATCAGATGGGCTGGAACTGTGATATGCTTCGTCAGGGTCGCGCCGCCGACAAAGTGACTTGGTAAAATGCTACAGCTCGACCTCTGATCGCGAATCCTAACCGTTCAGATATTCGAGGAGTAGACATCACGATACAAACAGCACTCGGCTGAACGAAACTCCACCAAGAGTTCTCTCTCTCAGGGCCCTTCTTCAGTATGGCCCGGGACCCCGAGCAATAGTAGGAGGCATGACAGAAACCAACTGCTCCGGCACAATGGAAGATAATATCTTAAAAACGTAAAGAGGAAGTTATACCTAGTAGATGGATGGCTATACAAAGATAACTGGAAAGCGCAACAGATAGCCGTATATATTATCCGCTCATTCAAGGCATCGAAAGAACATTCAATCTCTGGTCGAAGACATTGTCAGATCTACGATGCGATTTCACCGGTCCAGCTAGCGACCCAAGCCTCACGAAGCTCTCTATCCACGGTCAGGAAGATCTCTGCCGTGCTCTGACTCGTAAGTCTCTCTAACACCTTCACCTTCGCGGCCGCTCGAAGATTACCGAATTCTTGCAGGAATAACTTTGTGGCAGCGACTGGTGATGAGTCCGGCATGCTTATGGGCTGAAGGTTCTCACAGGCAGGTCTCTGATGTCGAACAAGAGGTGCATCCACTTTTGTGTCTTCCGCCGCTCGTCTATCAAGGCAGTCCTTACCCATCGCCATGGCTTTGACCAGCCCTCCCAAGAAAGCCTTGAAAATCTGCTGCAATTGGCCGTTGGTTTTCTGCAGCATGTCCTCGAAGGAAACCAGATGGCCACTTGCCAAATCTTCCATCTGACCCTTGACGCCAGCGAGGATCTCTTCAGCATGCTCAGTGATTTCTTCAACACCTTTGTCCTTTTCTAGTTGTAGCTCAACCTTGAACTCGTCCGATGTTTCTTGTAGCCCTAGTTCTGCCACTTTGTAGCTGTAGTCTACTGATTCTAAGAGATCGTCCATGAGGCGTTGCAGAGCTTGTGTGGTCAAAGGCGGTAGCTGTGCAGCAACAAGTGCTTTGAGTGCTTTGTTCAATGGATGGTCGGTTCTTGTTGGCGAGACGTGATCTAAAGATCTCTGAGTCGAGACGAAACTGCCTGTGTTCTTCTCTAGTGATTGCTCATGCTCCAGTTTCGATACTATGTCTTCTGCGTCAACCGGAACAGAGAGAAATTCGAGCCTTCTTGTGAACACCGTCGGTGTGATCCGGGGCGTTTCAGGACTGCTTGAGTCCGTGTTATTTAAGGAGGCAAGACTTCCACGATTGAAGTCAAGCGTGTGACCGGTAGCTGAGTCACGCTCTTTTATGGCAGCACTCCGTCCGGTTCGGCTATGAGAAGTGGTGTGGCGAGAAGAAAACAAGCCCTGGACGGGAGATGAGTTAGTGGTATGATATTCGCGGCGAGTCGGTGTCGTGTACTCGGGAGGAAATAGCTGCGGCTCTTCTACAGTGCTTGGAGTGTTGGCCACAGTAGGTGAGTAGGAGCATACTCTCTGCACTTGAGGTGATCGTTTGTGATTCACGACGTTCGAGGCGTCAATGATAGTTGATGAAAATAATTCTATGCGATCGGATTTCGCTGATTTGGCGCATGGTTCGTCGCCCCCGGGACTATCTGAATCTAAACCTACGTTGAGTCGAGCACACATTACGGCTGAAGATCTGAAACTTACCACGAGATCGCTTAAGATAGCCAGGTAATTCAGACTGAAGCTTGGAAAAACGTAGCGGTTCTGGTCTAACGGAAGTTCGGATAGACTGCCTCGTCGGAGAATACGGAGGCGGCGAGTACATCTCTTGCACATCTGCAGGGGGACCATGCTCTGGCACTTCATAAGCTTCGGCGGACAGCGATCGATGGGTCTCGACGCGTGGTGAGGTGTCAACACCTGGTTGGGTATGCTCTTGATCTTTACCCTGACCTAACCACGGCTGTTGAGCGTCCGAGAAGGAATTTGGAGACTTGTCACCAAGTTGCCGCCAATCATCGAACACACCTCCGTTTCCCCCATAAGACCGAGGAAGATCAATGTGTTCAGTGCATGCTAGAAAATTCTTGAGTGGTGGCTCTAGGTTTATCAAGGCATGCTGAGCATAAGAGCTGTATGCAACATATACATCAAGTTGGCTTGTGTGCGAGAGCGAGCGAAACTGGGTCAAGAGATGGAAAGGTGTACCTTCAAAACAGCGCGCATTATCGGGTACGATAGGCATCAGAACACGACCTAGCCCAGAAAGCTGGAATGAGACACGGATGCATTTCTTGGTAGATGACTTCCCATATGCGTCTTCCAAACACCCTTTGAGATTTTGCGACGCATCATCTACCTTCATGACAGAGATATCCCCAGTCGGTGGGGGCAATGGTAAATAGTAGTCAAGGACTCTTCGACGTTTCGAGAACCGAGCAGTGATACGTAATTGTAGCACGATACAGAGTCCATTCGTTGGATGTTTTCCGACCCAGAGAGTAATCTGAGTGGCTTTGCCGGTAGGACATGGCAGTCCAATTGAAGATAATTCCAAGCGATCGTTATCGTTCCAGGTGACCAGAGCCGGCTCTTTGCATATCCATTCAGGCTCGTGGCTGAAAGCGATGCTGGTAGGAGGCTCCATACAGGGCGAAGCAGGCGCTCGCTAGGTTGGAAGAATTCAAATCAGCAGGTCATTAAAAGCTATACGCACACAAATTGATACCCCAAAACTAGTGAAAAGTCTTGGATCCCACCCACCCGGGCTTTGTGAGATCGTACGCTCAGAAGTAGCCCTGACTTCAGCAAAGCCGATAGCGATTTCTCGACGAGATGAGGTTCCGCAAGAACTTTGCTGCGGAAACTCACGAAGCCTGACCCGTGATCGTGCTCACGCAAAACGAAGACTGGACCTGGACCGCACACAGAGTAGAGCGGGAACGCGCCTACGTCCAGCAAGAAGAAGACCTGCAAAATGCCTGACTTCAAAAGCGAGAACAATAGGGTCCCGCGAAGACTCTGCTACGGAAGTCACAATGTCTAGTCCTTCGTTGTCACACGACCGGAGATCAAGCTCGGACCGCACACAAAGTAGAGCGAAAACGCGCCCGGGTCGTCTTGCGAGAAGGCGGATTGAAGAATGAACGTAGTCGGTGATGGATATTTGAAAAGGGCGACGGCGACGGCGATGTTGACAGAATGGAGGTGTTGACGACGCGTGATGCGCTCGAGGCTTGGCGTGGTCCGTACACGCGAGGCTCCGTACACGCGAGACTCGTCGGCAGCGGGGTAAAATATCCCGAGCTGGTCATGCTCACTGCATGATCAACCATATACCAAAGTGGGAACCCGAGACATGTGCCCTGGATACGTTGAAGGATCTCGTAGCGCTGAGAAGCTGTGCATATCAAGGTTTCAGGCCGCCGATTGAATGCCGACTTGGGCGAAGAGGAGTCACTCGGCTATCATGCAACAGCCCGTGACCATCAGGGTATTGCTGTTTGGCGGGGTCGAGCGCCTATGAGATGAGCTGAGAAGTACATCAAGGAACCGCTCCCAAGCCAATTGACCGAGCATCTCTCCTTCTTAAACCTTTGCTGTCTCTGTCTACGAACTTTCGAGTCTACACTTCATTTCCTATAGATTCTACAGTACTAGACCACCATGAACGACATCAGAGATGAGGATAGAATTCTGCCTCAGGCAAACTCTCCTCTTTTCAGACTACCCGGCGAATTAAGGAACTGGATTTATGACCTTGTCATCACACCGTCTGCCCCTATTGTCAATCCTAGCTGGGATACTACCACCGGACCAAAACATCAACAAGTACCCAGCCTAGGTGTCACCTTGCTGCGGACTTGCCGCGCCGTCTATCTCGAAGCAAACGAGTCCACGCTGCTGAAGAAAGGCGACTTTGTGTTCACAAGGATTGCTCACATCCAAGCGTTCTTCTCGAGACTGTCGTTGTCACAGAGAAGCAACGTCGACCACATCACCATTGATCTCAGAGAAGCAGCATCTGGAGATCCAGCTTCTCAGAGCGAGGAGAGCACGACCATTGCCAACGAATGGGTTCATTACTTCTGTTGTGTTCAAGGAGCACACATGATGGGCGCCTGGTGTGCGGATCTCAGCACACTCAAAAACGATATCCCGCACCTGCGCTCAATATGTATTGACCTGACCACTTGGCAACCCAACTATGCCGGTGCTCGAGTGAGTGGATGGAGATACCTGCAATCGTTGCTCCGAAGTATTCGAGGCCTAGACTCCTTCATACTCAAGGGTAAATGTCTAGACAGTAGCTCCTGGAGATCCCAGCCAGTGCCATGGAGTCTGGGACTGTGGGTATCGCCTGCATTCGACAAAGACGAGTCTGCACTTGTCGACTTGCTTGGACATGCCATACGCGAGCCGAAAGAGAACGAAGTCAAGCTTCTTGAGTGGCACGTCGTTGAAGGAGGCGTCACACTGCTGACAGTGCGTGTCGACGAAGCACACAAGATTATGCCGTTGACCGGTAGTGATCTGCATCTCTTGTACGACGGGAGGATGTTATGGAATGAGTTCCTCGACTTCAAGGAGAATCAGGTTGAGTCAATCAAGAGGCGAAAGGCATCTATGTCTATCGGTGATGCCATCTGGGGCAGAGCGCCTGAGGTCTTGGTATAGACTAGGATAGATGATGATAGAGCAAACCAGTTTCATTTCTCTAGCTCTCAGTCCCAGTGGCGTCGTATGATAGGGCGTGCTGGATCCCAAGGACCATGGATTTCGTTCTTATATCTTTGTAAGCCGATGAGCCACCAGCTGGTGATTCCCATTGCAAGACACGTGAGAATTCCTCCGAGAAAGGCACCGATTACTCCAGCTTTCCAGCCACCTCCCGTGATGGTGACGCAGAGTCCACCTCCCGCACCAAGGATAATCAATGCCGTCAACATTAGATGTCCTGTCCAGGATACGTGTCGGACATGTCGTCTGAAAACAGGAAACAGCCCAAAGACTTCAATACTGAACAGAGTCAGGCTGAAGACGTGGGTTGTGGACGGAAGACGTGAAGCTAAGACCGTAGAGGCCATAAGAGCTGCATTAGTCGAGAGCGAAGCAGGAAACCTAAGAAATAAATTAGTCAAGAGCTTGACAGGAAGTCGTGTTGCCTACTTTGCTTCAGCGCCAGCACCATAGTCGAATGTGAAGATGTTGATGATCAGCAGCCATGAACTCATTGCCCAAATGGAGTCTTCGGACGTTGACAGGGTCAAGGATTTTAGAATAGGACTCAAACCTAGTAGAGCACAGTAGATCAACAATGCGGATTTGGCAGTCGCGAGCCTTTCTTGGTTACGGGCGGACAAGGAGGATGTATGGCTCTCATAAGGGGGATAGTAGCTGTAGCTTGCAAATGTGGCTGCACCATTGGGGTGACCAGTGCTGGGTGCGGTAGATGCTAAGCTCTCGTTTGTCGAAACGACCGATAGTGGACGTGAGACCCCAACGCTCGAGATGCCCAAGCCCAGCTTAGCAGTATCTGACATGGCCGAAGCAGGGTCTGCCGGAGACAAAGGTCCTTCTTGGGGGCGCTGGCTGTCAACGATGGCTTTGGATGAAGCAACAGCCTCTGCAAGAGCAGCCTGCCTAGCCTGCTCAGCCTCCTCTTGTCCGACCCAGTAGTCACGAACGACCCATCCTAGAACGGTGCCGAACGAGGCCCAGCTAACAACAGATACAGGTGAAACACGCCTTTGGAAGATGCCAATGAAGCAGCAGACGAAGATGATGACAGAACCTATGTGCTGTACGATGACGGTCGAATCGGCAACGAGCGGCCAGAAATCATAGGGACGAAGTCGTGGATTGCGCTGTAGGTGGTCTAGGAAGGTCTCTTCATCTGTGTAGTTGTCGGGATCTGGAGGACTCAGTGTTTGCACTTTTGTATACCACATCTCTTGCTACCGTGCGCCTCATACATGCTTGTTTCACCCAGAGCAGCTTTTTCCACGTTCGTGGCCTCCTCCGACTGGCGTTGCGACTGCTATGGCTGTCTCTTTTCCTCCTGTTTTCGGATGCGCCGCCCTTGCTGGTCGATCGGTATGGCGGAGAATAGGCTAGAAATGCATCTTCCGGCCTCAAATGTGACGAAGCTGATCTAGCAGTACCCCCTCTGGATATGCTTGCGTCCGAAGCAGATGCACTGACAGGGGCCTCGAATGGCGGCATGATGGAAGGTGCATCTTTTGGATCGCTCGCAGCCTCGAAGCTGACGCGCTTTCGCGTTTCGTTTGCGGCGTTGCCAACGTTGCCAACATCAGTCCCATCTGATCGTCGGACCCTCTTCCGTCGCTTCCAACTTTTTGAATCAGAGGGAAAGAACGATCGCTGTGTCTCGGTATCAGCCTGAGACATCTGCTTCAGTCGTGAACTACAATCTTTCAAACATGCTTGATCGACAGGCCCGCCAGCCGCCAGTACAGCACAGCAGCAGCAACGTGAGGCGAGCCGTAAACCAGTCGATCTTCATTCTTGACCTACGGAACAGATGGGCACATGCTACAGGGATTGGACCGACAAGACATACAACGCTACGAAGACGAGTGCAAATCTCTAACTCGACATCTTGTGTTTTTGAACTCACCAGCCCTGACTCAAATGCTATAATCGTGTAATTGTCCCGACATTCCAGGACCAACGCTCCAGCCCTAGAAAGGACCGTGTGCTTTACGAACTGTTGTTCCTCGCCTTCCAGAAACCGCCAGCATCGCGAGAATTCACACCCACGTTGTTCGATTCATGTCTCAGAGTAACTTATTGCTTAAGACACCAAGGCCCAATAACATGCAGCACATATATTGTCATCCAACTTGACGGGAATATCACGAAGACTATCATCAGGTAGAATTTGAGTCCGAAGGATAAACTGCCACCTTTTCAAGTCGCAGCTGATCTCTGACCGTTCAGTGACTCGCTCGTAAACGCGGCAATCGACTCTACGGTATTCTAACAGTCAGTAGGCACCACATCGCCTAACGACCTGACTATTCGTATGCAAGCCATCATGACTCTGTTCAAGCAATCTCATACATGCCATAGGCAGTGGCTTGTGGCGTCAAGATTTGCCGGCCAAGGCACTACGGAGGAAGATGAGCGTTCATGTCAAGCTGTCAGCCCTCAAGTCTCGCTTGCGTCTCGTCTAAAATACTTTCATTCCTGCCTGTTCGTCCAGTAGCCCTCGGCATGCGGTTCGCAAAAGCATCAGATGCTCTGTCAAGTCCTTTCGAGTCAAGCAGACAATTCTTGACCGCTGATCGACAAGCAATTCAGAGGCTCACGGTGGCTGCAAGCTCAAAGTTTCGGTGAACCCGGATGCATTGACAGGCCCCGCAATCGCATTGATGCCGATTTTGCGGTGCTAGTGTTTCGCGCTCCAAAACACTACTGACTCGAGCTCGAGGACAAGTCACAAGACATAGCAGAGCAAAGTGCAAACCGGTACGAAGGGCACGAGCCTTCAGGAAACGAGATTCTCCAGTTGAATTACCAAGCAGGAGCCGGATAGAGATCTCGGGCTTGTAGCGGCGAAGAAGACGGTTGTTTTAACCCTTGGTAGGGGAACGTCATGCAGCTCTTGCGCAGCGGTCTGCTGGATGATCCCATTCATCACTGACGTTGACTTTCTCTTTTCTTCTCTATCTTCTTGTTCGCCGTCCCGTTAGATTCTCGACCATACTCAATCCATACTCCTGCCCTGTTCTCAATCCGCGACAGACAATCACCCTACGGTGGTGAGTTAGTAAAGTCCGGTATTGACACCCGGGTTATTGCGGAGTTCAAGCTGGGATTTCCGACACAGACCGCTACAACACATTGGTACCTGGACGACTACTAGTACGAGGCCTCGGCAGTTGTTTGTTGCACCTGCCCTTGTCCTCTCCTCGCCAATCTTGGAACCAACCTTTCTCATGCGTCTCTCGACACCAAACAAAGCTGGATTCATCGAGGCGACATTTGATACTCGAGCACGAAAGCAGTATCAATGGACGACGAGTTCGCTCGCGAAGTTCTTCGGCTCGCCGAAGGTCAAACGGTCGAAGACTTTGAAACAGATCTGAAAAATCAAGCACAACACCTGGACATTGACATAGCTTCGCTCGAAAACACCTTGAAGGACAAGGGTCAGAAAGCGACGTCAAGTCTTACAAGCTCTACACACCCTCGCCGCTCTATCTCCACCGGCTCTCATGGCTCGCATTCTACAGATTTCACAGACGCGTCCCGGATATCAAGAGACTGTCCTCACGCCAGGGCTCGACCAGGTCGTGGGCGGCGCAGTTCCGCCACATCGGTGTCCATCCGGGATTATGATTCAATAGTCAACCACGCCAGATTCGATTACCGTCGCTCTTCCTTCAACTTCGCTACCTCTCCCATCATCTCGCCATCTCCTTCCACGTTCTCACTATCCTCCGTATGGTCTCGCTCACGAGAGTCGTCACCGAAAAGGCATATCATCACAAGAGGACTGAGCAGATTGAGGTTAAGGAGAACCGATTCGGGAGATTCAACCAGAGAGAAAGAGTAAGCAAATGCCTCAGAGCAACAAAAGACAAAGTCTGATCAGATACACAGTGATTGCCCTCACTGCCCTCAAAGTGGATCTCGACACCGCCGAACCTTACACACGCTGTCTTGCGGACATCGCTATTGTACACTCGCCCTGCGCAAGATAATCAAAGACTCGCTCAACGACGAGAACATTCCACCGACATGCTGCAAGCGTCCGATCCCGGGTAGTCTGGTCGCAAGCGTGATGAGTCAAGAAGAGCAGGATGCTCTGATGAATATGCTGGTTGCTTGGGACGATGAAGCGACTACAACACCACCTACGATATATGAGTCGACATCGCACCCTACGTCATTTCCGAAATCACGATCCCAGTCGAGATCTCCGACATGTGGAGCCCAAGAACATTCACCGTCAGAGGAAACAAAAAGAAATTTAGAAATTGCGACGGAACTGCCTGGCTTCAAGGAGCTCAGACAAAACCAAGAGCGGCAGCGCGACAACTTGACAGCTTGGGCTGCGAGAAAGAGACAGGGTGTGATCGACGGGTATGCTGTGCGTAAGCTACAGCTACTACCTTATTTCGACCGACAAAAGGATCAGCTGGCCGAGAAGCAGAGCGCTGCTATCGCTCGCATCGAAGACAAGCATGTAGTTGACGAGCACGAGATGCGCGAAGGACATGAAATCGAGACCAGGAACAATGCGATCGCCCTCAAACATATGGAAGCATACTGTCGAGGAGAAACTACAAGTGGTGAACGCCACGACAGAGCCATTACGGATAGAGATCTGGCCGAGCTTACGAAAGCCAGACGAGCACGCGACCAGATGGATGCCAAACACTCTGGTGCTATCAGTGTACTCAGGGGTGAGCAAAGCAGACGCATCAGCCAACGACTAGTCAAGCAAGAGGAAGAGCTGTCGGAACTTGAATCACGCCAGATGAAAGAGCTCGAAAGTCTGCAACGCGAGTGCGACGACATGGTACGCGATTGGGACGAAGAAACACAGAAGAGAAGGAGCAAGCTCGAAAGATGGTGGACCATGCAAGTGGAGATCTGGCGGAAGAACCTGGAACAGGAGACAGGAGTTCAATTTTCAGAAGATCTGCCACCGATACAATGGCCACTTCCTGACAACAATGAGACTATCAAGAGAAAGGACCCGACAAAAAGACACACCATTGCAGGATCTCCAGCTCCTGGGTTGCAGTCGCATGGAAGGCGTGAATTAAGCAGTATCAGCCCAACTCGCAAACACCATCGGATCAGTACTGCCTTCACCATCAGAAGCGGTATGATTGGCAAGGCATAAGCCACATGTCATCAAAGCCCGCTCTTCTCTCGGACCTCTTCCTACTTAATGTTTAGAATCCAATCAAATGTAAAGTCTACACTTTGACAGACAGTCCTATCCAGTGCGCAGGATGTTTCTTTCAATGATGGCTGTGTACAATCAACAGGACTTTCGCTCCCACTTTCAAGACCTCCAACAGCGGCTCAATAAACACGCGTCGTTGATATAATTCTTTGTACTTACCTCTCCGTCCTCTGATCCCTGCTCATTTGCCTGGCAGCAGCACTGGAGCATCGAGAATGAACCTGCAGGCATCATTGAGATCCTCCATACTCTTCAAGATGTGTATGATGGCATCACAGTCTCTCGATGAGCTGTTTCGTAGCAATGCCAGCACATCTTTGTATGACTTGAGCTGTTCTTTGGTGGCTTGCTGTTGGGTCACACCTTCTTCGACTGAGTATTGGCATGAGATGGCTTTGTCGTTGCAAATTTTGCATGAAGGTCGGCCCCCATCACACTGTCATTGGCTGTCAATATTCGTGGAGTGGATAGCATGCATGGACAGACGGCGGACCAACCTTTGATTTCCTTCGACGACATGCCATACATGCGGCTTTGGTCTGCCTTCGCCTCGGTTTCGATTTTACCACACCGGAATTTGGCCGCGGTGCTAGCACTGGCGAAATAGATGTGCTTGAGTCGCTGGTGCTGTGGGATGGTGTCCTAGTTTCCTGGACTGGGTACTGCAGCATGTTTGCAATATCCATTGATAGAGAAATGGTAACAGAATACCTCAGTTAAAGCGAGGGCAAGCAGGAGAACAATGTATAGGCAGAAAAGTAGAGGGGAGACGACTCCGACCACCTCGGTAGATATATATAGGGTAGCACCGTACAGTAGGTGGTCCTTGTCCAGGCACTGAGTCCGCTGTGGCGGACCCGACCTCCGCTGAAGAATGACTGCTTTTTACCTTTTCTACGTGTGTGTGACAGCAAGCTTGCGGCAAGATTCCCAGATGAGCAGCGGGAACGAGGCAATAGATACGGATTCGACTCCGTCTCCACAGCTAAAATGTACGCGAAGCAAGGCCGATGACTTGGCGTAGAAACACGAAAGGTGGGAAGTCAAAATGACGCGGAGGGGAGTCCGTTTCCCCTCTTTGTGCATTTTCCCGACTTGGGTACATCATGCTGAGGTAACTTTCAGCGCAAAGCATGCTGAACTTTGTCGCGCGCAACTGCTTTCTGACTAGATTTGGGGCCATTGGAAACGTGTGAAGAAGGCCCATAGGTATCTGAAGCCCGTTACAGGATTCTTGAAACATCACGCATCTCTACAGGTATGCGTGATAGACATCAGCACAATGGAAAGGATCAGAGAATCCGGCGGGGTGGTCATGAACTGACGCGTGCATGAAAGCGGCACATGCGGTTGAGCCTCCGGTTGAGCCTCCTTCATTAAAGCTACCTGATCACTTTAGGAGGCTGTCAAGAGTCAAGACAAAAGTGAGCCTTTGTCCCGAGATCTTGCCACGGAGAACTTTTCCGTCCTACTCGTGTCGTGTTCCCTTAAAGTCTGTTCAACCCTCCTGCCTTTCTGCCAACAGTTGCAAGACACCTGATGTTGGACGAGAGACGGGTGGGTCCAAGAACATCTTGGCCAATATATCACCCTTGTCCTTATTCCAAGGTCTCTGTTGTTCGTCTACTTCTGGGATGAGAAGTCATGTTCCGAGACAGGACAAGGATGGCGGCTCCTCCGTACCAGCACTAGCAGGATGAGACTAGGGCTTAGCAAAGCGTTTAACCACGTAAACGAGATGATCGATACCCCTGCAATGAACGCATCTATTGCATGGGAATATCGAAATTGCATCTTGTTTCCCCTGTTGCACTCGAGTATGAGAGGTGGAAGGCGCGTGGAGCTGGCGAACGCTTGTGCAACGGGTAGAAACAAAACACCACCGTTGCTCTGAAGCGTGCAAAGTTTCTTGTGTGTCTGCTTGACTCCCGATCTTCGAATGATCAGCGAACATAAGAAACGTATCAACCAACCGCGATCTCCCAGACCAAGTCTTGAAGGTCGCAAATGCTCGCTTCAACCAGACTTGCATGCTCAATCGACAAAAGGATCAGCTTCAGTCGTTACTTTTGTCCATCACCAATTGTCTCTTAGACAGGCTTTACTCTTTCCAAGACCCGCTTCGCTCTGAGTAATGGTGCACAATCATGGCCTGTTCCAACGACTCTGCCATCGTTCACAAAGCGGAGATGCCAGCCAAACACGACGCGGATAAACTTCTTCCACGCAAGTCGCAAAAGGTCCAAACCAAAGGTGGGGTTGTAAAAGGAGTGGGGGGGACAGGTGAGAAAGGACAGTGATAGATAGCGGGCCGATCAAAGGATGCTGGCTGCTTGCTGGGTGAGGAGACGGCCTTCACGCCGACGGCTCAATATCTACCACTTACGTGCTCCGGGCCTCGGATATCGTGCTGTCCTCCTTCCAATCCTTTACTACCTATTGAACAGTTTGCGTGGAGGCTTAGCAATCAGAACACCTTACCCAGTCTCTACCATAATCCAAAAGCCTGCTTGTCGTGTTCTACTTCTCAAGGCAACACAATCATGGCGACGAAGATGCGCTTGAACTCCTCCGCATTGCGGGGCCTCCGCCGGCCGGTGTCTTGTCGGCCACAACTTGGTCGCCAACAACAACGATTCAATGCTACGAATACTGGACCTGTAAATCAGGCTGCGTTCTGGACGACAAACAAGGTCTTGTTATTGAGTGCGTTTACTGGAGCGCTGGCATATACGTATGGAATCTGGGATGCTGGATCGAGTTACAAGAAAGATGCGGCAAAGGCGGATCAGCCGCCGGTCTATGCTAAGAGAGCAGAGATGGAGAAGGTATTTATTGACGTTTCTGAATTTGTGAGGGATTGGTTCTGATGTTGGTACAGGCCATCGAAGAAGTGAGGACGAAGCTTGGTGAAGATTCCATCACCACGGACGACGATGAATTACACCGCCACGGCTACTCTGAGTGGTCTACGATCAACGTAGATGTGCTTCCTATTGCAGTTGTATATCCAAAGTCTACTGAGGAGGTGTCCGAGATTGCAAAGATTTGCTACAAGCGCAAGATCCCGATAGGTAAGCTTATCATTGCTATGCCTCGTATTATGCTCATGTTTCCTGGACAGTCCCATACTCTGGAGGCTCAAGTTTGGAAGGCAACTTCTCTGCTCCGTAAGTCACGATACAGTCTGGTACTCTCAGTGCCTTCCCGGGTGCTAAGATCTGTCAATTTTGAGCATCTCCACGGTCACAGCTGGAGACATCTGACCTGTAGAAACGTAGGATGGTTTCGAGACTAGCATAGGGGTCCACAGAGATGGGCTCATTGCATGCTCTCACTGGACCTTGACCCTGGTTCAGAAAACTTTGTGCATTTCTACAGCTGTATGCGTGACAGATCTAAGCATATGGGGAGGTACGAAATGAACATTGGCACTGACACTGACCATAGCTACGGTGGCTTCTGTATCGATTTCGCCTTCATGGACAAAATTCTGGCCCTCCACGACGACGATTTGGATGTAGTGGTACAACCCGCAATCGGCTGGATGAAGCTCAACGAAGACATCTCCCACTCTGGGCTCTTCTTCCCGGTTGACCCTGGACCGAGTGCGATGATAGGAGGCATGACAGGAACCAACTGTTCAGGCACAAACGCCGTCCGCTACGGCACAATGAAAGACAACGTCCTAAACCTCACCGTAGTCCTCGCAGACGGCACAATCATCAAGACCAAACGTCGCCCCAGGAAATCATCCGCCGGCTACAATCTCACTGGCATGTTCATCGGCTCAGAAGGCACTCTGGGTATCGTCACGGAAATCACGCTCAAGTTGCAAGTTATCCCTCAAGAGACTAGTGTGGCGGTCGTCACTTTCCCGACTATTCGTGATGCGGCAAGTGCGGCTTCGAAGATCATCAAAGCGGGTGTTCCAATTGGTGCTATGGAAATTATGGATGAGGTTCAAATGAGTGTGGTCAACAAGTCGAAGTCGACCAAAAAGGTCTGGCGCGAGGTACCGACCATGTTCTTCAAATTCTCAGGTACCAAGGCTGGCGTCAAGGAGAACGTCGGCTTGGTCAAGGATCTCTCAAAGCAGTGCAAATCTATCGACTTCGAGTTTACTGCCGATGCGGACGAGCAAAAGAAGTTATGGTCTGCGAGGAAGGAATCTCTGTGGTCGATGTTGTCGTTGAGGAAGGGAGACGAGGAAGTCTGGTCTACGGATGTTGCTGTGCCGCTTTCAAGGTTACCTGATATCATCGAGGTATCGAAGCGCGAGATGGACGAACTGGGTATTTTCTCTTCTGCCTTGGGACACGTCGGTGATGGCAACTTTCATGAGTGTATCATGTACAACGGCAAGGACCCTGAAGAGAAGAAGAAGGTTGAGGAGTGTGTTACAAGAATGGTGGACAGGGCCCTGGAGATGGAGGGAACGTGCACTGGTGAGCACGGCATTGGACTGGGAAAGAAGAAGTCTCTGATCAAGGAGCTGGGACTTGACACCATTGGCGTGATGCAAAAGGTCAAACTCTCGCTTGATCCTCATTGGCTCATGAACCCAGGCAAGGTGTTTGACCATCCTGCACAAGACAAGCCTATGGGGACTTGAGAAACCTTGGTACAAGAGATCAAAAGAGCGAACGGAAGGCTGTTAAATGTATCCACATGATGTACAACATGTTCAGACACGAGATGCACAAAGAACAGAGAAATCTCAGTGATCAGAAAGCATTCATTTCCTCATATACTTGGACTGTGGCCGAGAGAAGTAACCAACTACCTAACTTTTTTGGTCTCGCCTTGTTGATCGGCAGCCTTGACCTCCTTGTTCTTTTGCAACTTTTGCTTGAAATTCAAAAGGACAGCCTGAACCTTTGCCTTTAGTGCAACAATACCAGCAGGTTCCACTTCATCCGCAGCAACAAAACGACGGACCAGCAGATTGAAGACACTTCCGAATGCCATGGCCATGACAGTGCTGGTCAAGATGATGACGTTGTAAGGCATGCTGAAGTCAGGAGTTGGAAGAGGCAGGAGCATGGAAGTGGTACGTAGATAGACAGCCGCATCCTCCGATCCACTAGTCGAGTTAGACAACAGCTTGACGATCGAGGGCGCGACATCGAAACCACGATTCGCGTCGGGAGGGTATTCGGTGTATCGCAAGATGGCCTTCTCAAAGTCATAGGTCAGTACCAGGGAGGCGCCAGCAGGAACATGAAGGCGCAGCTCAAGATGAGTACCCCTGGCGCGATCGATGGCAGGTCTGTAGAAAATCTGCTTGATAGAAGATGGTGAAGGTGCGGAGTTGATCGAAGCGTGTAAAGTGTGAAGATATGGCTTCATGAACCACGGCAATGACTCGAGGTACACAAGATCGACAGCATTTTTAGTCGAGGGATTTGTAAGGATAACGCGCATGCCACCTCGTTCTTGGCCATAACCAACCATGGTGCGCTCGGCATGAAGGCGTGGTTGTTCCAGGGTCGATGGCGAAATCAATGGTTGTTCACCCAGAGCAATATCAAAATCGCCGGATTGTGGCAGAACATATTGTACAAGGCCATCCTCGGACTTGTGCTCATTGTAGGCTTCCTCTGCAGTAACCTGAATATCTTGACCAGCGGCAGTGTGTAGAACGACAGACTGGGGCGAGGCACCATGGTTGACATGGCAAGAGCCGCGGATAGGACGACCAAAGACTTTACTTAGAGTCCAGGCACGCTCGGTAGAGGGTTCTTTCGGGTAACAGCTATCGTGGCTGTTGTACCATTTATCAGTGTCACAGGCGATTTCTTCGACTGGTGGAGGCCTTGGGATAGGATCGTTCGGAGGTCGCATAGAGCGATCAAGGTCGAGAACCATGTCCACCGTTTGCTCGATCTCCAACAAGCATTCGCTTCCATCATGCGGGCACACCGGGCGTACATCGATGGCCATTGTCTGCCAGGAGGCATCAAATAGTTTGTGTCCGTCCAAGAGAGTAGAGATGCCAGCCTTTCCCTTGCAAGGTAGAAGTTTCAGAAAAGGAGTCAGATTCTCGGTACAGACAACTTCATGAGGTAGAGCACCATGCAGCAGGTGTAGTCCAGACACGTTCTTGTGAGAGCCCTCTGAGTCGAAAGTCATTGCTGGACGGATTGTCTTGGTCGAGTCGATGAAGTTGATGGAAGCACAGAAAAGACCAGATAGAGCATTGCTCAGAGTCAACCAGCGAGCGTTGGCCTGCTCATGTGAGTCTGCCTCGACCCAGGCCCACAGCTCGACACCTGTGCCTCCTTCACGGCGGCCATTTCGCGGTCTTTGGCCCCAATTCTCAGAGTCCCACCGACCAAGACTAAAGCGAAGATGCAGTTCTCGAGCATGTGTGTGTTGTAGAATCTGACCGAGAGAGCGCGGGAACAGACGGTAGTTTTGAGCATCGAAGTCGGACAGGCTGGTGTTGGCCTTGAAGTTGAAGGCAGCCAGGAGCTGGGATTGTGGGAGCGGGTGCAGTTGGAGCAGCTCGGTGTACTGGCCTTCAGCCCATGGTGCGAACAGGCACAGCAGCGACAGGGCGAAGACTATCACGAGCATGGCGGCCGCATGGCGTAAACAGAAGATCTAAGGGGTACTTGAATGCAGCATATATGTGCCAAGAAGACGTTCGGCGGAGGTGCGACTCTTCCGCTTTTGCTGGCAAGAAAGCTTTCCATCCATCCACGACTCATACAGACATCAATCACCTACCGATACGGCGCATTTACTTCCAGCATCGCTTCCTCGTCCCAGACATCGCACCTTCTCCCGCAAGAACATATTTGCGACGTAGCGCCTCTCCACCATGGCCGCTGAGCAAAGAAAGCTGCTGGGTACGCTTTCACATGAAACGACCTATGCACGAACGTCGCTAACAAGTTTCTACAGAGCAGCTCATGGGCGAGCAGTTGCTGGCTGGCCCCGGTGCATCGCGCGCTCCCCAACTCTCCATCACTGATCCAAAGGTGTGCCGCTCCTACCTTGTCGGCACCTGTCCTCACGACCTGTTTACCAACACCAAACAAGATCTCGGCCTGTGTCCAAAGACCCACAGCGAAGCCTTGAAGTCCGAGTACGAGAACGCAGACGACCAACAAAAGCGCAAATGGGGTTTCGAGTTCGACTACATGCGAGACATGCAAAAATACATCGATGACTGCAACCGCCGCATAGACAGTGCCCAGCGCCGCTTGGAAAAGACCCCCGACGAAATTCGCCAAACGAACGCTCTCCTGAAACAGATTGGCGAACTGTCGCGCAATATCGAGGACGGTCTGATTGAGATTCAGATCCTGGGCGAGTTGGGTAGTGTCAACACGGCCGTGACAGAATACTTCCGCATCCGACAGCAAAAGCAATTGAAGGAAGACCGCGAACGTGAGCTCAAGGCTCTTTCCGACACGTCTGGTCCCTCGGGTCACCAGAAGTTGCAAGTCTGCGATGTGTGCGGCGCATACCTCAGTCGACTCGACAACGATCGCAGATTGGCAGACCACTTCTTTGGAAAGATGCATCTTGGTTATGCTCAAATGCGCAAGACATACCAGCAACTACAAAAGGACCTCCAAGGCAGACAACCGCCGATTCGCGACGAGCCTTCTGGTCCCAGAGGCGGCTACGACGACAGAGATTACGGCGGTCGCAGCGGAGGATACGGTAGACGTGGCGGAGGTGGTGGTGGCTTTGGAAGAAGAGGTGGTGGCAGATGGTGATGAGGAATCTATTGGGCTACGAAAGGAGAAGCGGCGTCTATGCAGCAAACGAGGATACAGCTTGGTTGGTCTGTTTTTATGGCGCAATACCCGCATGAGGCATGGCAGCGAGGCGCTGGATCGGTCATTTGTCTTTTTACATATCCCCTTTGCCGAAGAGGCACGAATACTGAAAGCTATTGCAAGTCATGAAACCGGAAGTTTAATGAACGTCACTAGTGCTATTGTATGAATCACGTGCGTCATAGTGAATTGGGGCCTGGGTCCTGGGCTACAACAATCGAGGGGCAGCTTTGATTAATGTCCGTTCCTGTCCAAATTAAATCTACACAATCACATCTGACAACAGTACCGTTGGTTAGACACCTCGGGCGCAACACCAGTCACTCTGCTTGACCTCCGCAACACAACCACACAACTCAACAACCTCTTCCGCACCCTTCACAATCGCCATCATGTCGCGGAGACCCGCCGGACCCGACAGGACGATGCAGAACCAGCAGACGTTGAAGAGCTTGGTCAAGTTGGAAGGAAACAAGAGCTGTGCAGACTGCAAGAGGAACAAACGTATGATACACGGCCGCGGCGCCAGAATTGTGGAAGCTGACAGGTCTCGATAGACCCGAGATGGGCCAGCTGGAACTTGGGCATCTTTATTTGCATCCGGTAGGCAGCTGTGACCGATTCCTGTGGAGGCTTCTTCGCTGACAAGCAACGTAGATGCTCTGGTATTCACCGTGGTATGGGCACACACATCAGCAGAGTCAAATCCGTTGATCTGGATTCTTGGACCGACGAGCAGCTTCAGAGCATGTTGAAGTGGGGCAACACTAGAGCCAACAAGTACGCAATCGTCGCCTATATTCGGGATGCCCTTGCTTATGGTGACATTACAGGTATTGGGAAGCAAAGCTCGCCCCTGGACATGTTCCCGCCGAAGCGTATGTGCCCGCTCTGCTACACAGCAACCTCGCCGAGTTTGCAAGACTAACACAAGCACAGTAAGATCGAGAACTTTATCCGCACCAAGTACGACTCTAAGAGATGGACCATGGATGGCCCAATTCCGGACCCTTCCACTCTGGGCGGCGAGGGTGGTGACGAAGACGTGGTAAGATGCGGTCGGCCCGTCTAACGATTCATATGCTGATCAAGTTGCAGCCTCTCAGTGTAGTTCAGGAGAAAGCCAAGCTCGATCGATCGGCATCTCTCAGAAACGCATCCATGAGCAGCGGACCTGCCGCCCCTACAGCCCCTAGAGCAGTCGCCCCAGTCATTGATCTTTTTGGCGACGACCCGACTCCAGCCCGTGCAAGCACCGCCGAGCCTTCAATCGCCTCTAGACCTCCTCCACAACAACAAAAAGCTCCTGCTGCTCCTCCAAAGCAGAACCGCCCCGGTGACTCCCTACTCGGTCTCGACTTCTTTGGAACAAGCCAATCGGCTCCTCCAGCTCGTCCTGCTAGCGCTGCCTCTGGCGCTGCTACTCCTGGAAGCAACCCTCGATCAGACTTGAAGCAGTCCATCTTGTCCCTATACGCATCCGCGCCTAAGCCTGCCCCAGTGCAGCAGCCTCAACCCGCTTCAAATGCTTTCGGCGGCTTTGCTTCCCCGCCCATGCAATCTCCTGCCGCCTCTACTTCTTCCTTTGGTGGCATGGCTGATGCGTTTGGCGGCTTGAGCTTTGGCTCATCACCTGCCCCTCAACAACAGCAGCAGCAACAACCTCCCAAGCCTTCTGCTTTCTCTAACCTGACTTCTCCAGCAGCGCGAACAAGCTCTCTTAGTGGTGGCAGCTTCTTCGATGCTAAGCCCGCTCCACCACCCAAGTCAGCTGCTGCACCTGCGTCCAGGCCGCAAGCAGCTCGTGTGTCTAGTGGATTTGGTGACTTTGGTGACTTTACATCTGCACCATCACCTGCGCCTATGCCTGCAAGATCACCAGTCCCAGCCAGCTCCGGCATGGGAGACCTGTTCGATATGGGTGCTCCTGCACCTTCTAAGCCAGCTACTTCGACATCTTCCTCAGCCTTCAATCTGTCGACTCCTGCTCCTCCCAAACCTGCACCTGCACCCGCCATTGGTGGCCTCGATAACATGGATGCCTGGGGCTCGAACAACGCATGGAGCACCCCTGAGCCAGCAGCACCTGCACCGCCGACTGCTTCCTACAAAGCACCTGCTACAACTAGTGTGTCAAATGATGACGACTTTGGCGGTTGGGGAAGCAACGAGGGCACTTCCTCGAAGCCTTCGGTCGCCCAGGACGATGAGTTCGGCGGCTGGAGCAGCGCACCTGCACCTACTGCCTCTACATCTAACAACAAGGCTCCGGCTGCAGATGATCTCTTCGGAAACGTCTGGGGTTAGTAAAATCTTCATGAAACAGGCAGTAAAAGTAGCATTGCAAGACCATGATGGTCAAATTATGATTGAATACAGACGGCTTTCTGCCTAATATACAATATGAAAATATCCAAAGAACGATCTTTGGTTCGAATGTTAGCCGTTGCTGTGAAATCACTGGTACTCGTGACTGTCGCAGCCGCTTCGTGAAGCATGATCCTATGAGATGTCTGTGGTGTTCCTTGCCTTTTGTGTGTCCAGGCGTAGTTTCGGACTCTGTTCCCAAGTCCATGACCATGGCTGCAGCCTCGACATCAATCTGCAGACTCACGGCGGGCCGTTTGCCGAGTTCGATCCAAGGTACTCTTCTATGGACGTTCGGTGCATGTGGTCTCTTATACCATCGGTCGTGTGACTTTGGCCCTGGCCCTTATACGCCATGTCCAACAGCGATCAAGACGATCCAGGATTTCGCGATGTGTACAACGAGTGACGATAGACTCAAGCAGCTTTCGAACCTCCAAAGACCCAGCCGCCGATCCAGTAGAGTACAAGAATAACGGCGATGATGATACCAGCAAGCTTGAGGATGGCGACCTTGTTTCCTTGTTGTGCCATACGTGTCAATCTTCCAGCACTTCCCTGCAAGCTATTCGAGAAGGTAGAGAAGGCATTTGTCTGAGCCAGGTATTAGCGAAACTGTCGACTTGGGTGGTCAGGGGAGAGAGCGGCGTACGGAAGAGTCGATGACACCCTGGTCGCGGGCATTGTCGTAGATGTCGATGGTAACTCCGCGCAATGCAGACACCTTTCCGGCGAGGTCGTCCAGTCGCGAGTTATTTTGGCTTCGAGGTGTCAGTGGCTGTGTAGGGTCACAAGCAGGGAAGAGGAGTGGGTGTTTTACCGTTCGCGCTCGTAGGCTTCAGACATTGTGGCGAATATAGAGAGATGTGTGTGAGAGTTGGTTGTCTGATTGCGACGACTGAGGCGTAGTACTGTAGGCAAATGCGATGTTCAAAGAACAAAGGTCAATAAATGCCGACAAGGACAAGACCCCCGAGGGTCGAATCGGAAAGACAAGCCGGTCCGGGGTCGACGGGCACGGACGATGACGACGATTCAGTTCTTGGTGGGGCTTCCGCCGAGCTAAGCCATGACTTGCCCGAGTTGAGTGCCTGACACTCTACTCATTCTCGTGTCGCTGCGCCCGCCATTGTTTCCTTCTCATACCGCACTTTTCTGGACACCGTCCTTGTCGCGCCCTCCTCTTCTATCGCCTTGACGCCCTCTACATCCCACAATCGCTGTCTGCTACACCGACCGCCATCATGCCTCTCATCAACAACCCGCTGCCCTCTTCCATGAAGAGTAAGTCGCGACCCGTTGACCTAGCATTCTCTTCGGCTTCTGACACTCTCCAGGCGAATGCAAGAAGACTGGAAAGATTCTCGCCTCCTTCATCGACCCGAAACAGTCCTTCGGTCCCGACAAGATCATCCCACCTCAAATCCTCTCAAATGCAAAAGGTCTCGCCATCATGACCGTCTTCAAGGCCGGCTTCCTCGGCAGTGCTCGTTTCGGCTCCGGTGTCATAGTAGCCCGCCTGGCAGACGGCACCTGGTAATTCTCTCCATCCTGCTTCGCCCATTGACTCCTGCTGACATCAGCTCTCAGGTCCGCTCCCTCGGCAATCGGTACCGTTGGTGGTGGTTTTGGTGGTCAGATCGGTTTCGAACTTACCGACTTTGTCTTCATTCTCAATGACGCTGCTGCTGTTCGCACCTTTGCCCAAGCTGGCAGTATCACTCTCGGAGGAAACGTTTCCATCGCTGCCGGTCCCGTTGGTCGCAATGCCGAAGCTGCTGGTGCAGCATCACTCAAGGGTGTCGCCGGTATTTTCGCATACAGCAAAACCAAGGGTCTATTCGCTGGTGTCTCTCTCGAGGGCAGTGCTATGATCGAAAGAAGAGATGCCAACGAGAAGATGTACAACCGTCGCGTCACTGCTAGAGCCCTGCTTGAGGGTGGTGTCCCTGTCCCTCCTCAGGCCGAGCCTCTGATGCGCGTTCTCAACAGCAGAGTCTTTGCTGGAGTTGCTGCTAACCAAGGCGATGCTATGTATAACGACATTCCGGTCTACGACGAGTCTCATGACGATGTCATCTGGCAAGGCAAGAGAGGTTCCGCTCATGGTGAAGGCGTTCGCACAGACCGTACAGGAGCCAGTGGCAACTTTGGTGGTCCTTCACGCGCCAGCACATGGCAGGACGATGTCTATGACAGACAACCCAGCTTCGGATCGCGCGCCAACCCCAGCGAGACCTTTGACCGCCTTGAAGCCTCACGCCAGCGCAGCAATAGCGCATTCGCCGATCAAGCCGAATACTCGTACTCAGACCGCAAACCTTCCAGACCTAGTGCTCCCAAGCCTACTTTCAGCAGTAACGCCGTGACACCCAAGCCTGGACAGGCTATCGCCAAGTTCACATTTGACCCTGATCAACCCGGTGACTTGGGCTTCAAGAAGGGAGAAATCATTACTATTGTTAAGAAAACCGACAATGCTGCGGATTGGTGGACTGGCAGAATCGGCTCTAGGGAAGGCATTTTCCCAAGGTAAGTCATCGCCATCTTTTCCCGATACTGACAAACAAAGCTGACATGTTGGCCCATAGCAACTACGTTGAACTCACCTAAGCATCCTCAGATACTATGTCTGACACGCATGATGCTGCGCCAAAACGAACTCCAATTCTTGTTATGGTTGCCTGGTTTCCTTTGTCCATGATTTGCATAGCGCCGCGTGCACGGCGTTTGACGGTGGTTTCTGGGTCTGCTTCTTCTGTTATATACCTTGACGTACAGACCGCTTCTTTCTAAATAGTCAAAAGGTGGTTGGTTTTCTTTCCTGTTCAAACATCGTTCTTCATTCGAATTTCCACCATGCCTCGGTTTCTGACAGACAACGTTTCCTTGAGCTGCATCAAAGCCTGATTCTGGACAGACTGGCTTCGAGAAACACGGAACTCCAACCACCCCCATGTTTCAATTTGGGTTTTGACATTTCCCATGCCAGGCGTTCGCACCAACCCCCACGCCAGTACCCGGGGCGCGACGGGCCGATCGTGATTGTGCCTGCGGACCGTTATCCATCAATCTCTCGTCAAAAAGGCATGTATCGCTTCACGTTGTGTAATTCCGACATCCAGGCATCAGGTTCCCCTCAAATTAACAGCGATATCGCGACGAGAACGTACTTGATGGTCTATTGGATTACAGCATGGGTCACTCGTTGCCTGATTGCAATCTCAATCTCCACCGCAATCAAGATGTCAAGAAGGCGAACCACCCAATGGAGCGCAATATTGACGAGGTTGCTATGTATAGGGAGTGTGCCCTGGTGTATCAAGAAGAGAAGAGGCAGGATATCGGTCCGGGAATACGAGTGATTGGTCGCTTTGCATCTTATCTTCAGGCTTCCATCAGAAACCACCGAAGATGTGACTGCGACATGTCGAAGGCGGATATGTGCATACTCTTCCTCCTGCATGCAGTGATCGAGTCGGTTTCTGCATGTCAAGCCACAAACTCCTTCATCAAGCCTGTTAGAACTCGGAGATGTGGAGGCGTGGTTGCACGTCAATCGTTTCTGGGCATCCGGGGTCCCGAGAGACTGGGGCAGCCTCCAGATTTACGACGGCGTTTCGCGGCTCACCGTCCTTCATCCATATCCAACATCAAAGGCACGCAATTCACAGGGGGAGACAAGGGATATCGGGTCCTTGCTTCTGCATCCCTCACCGCTCCCGGGTTTCAACGGTGTGCTGGCCGCGTGACTGTGTTACAGACATGGAAGGCGTGGGTATGAGTAGCAGTTCTTTTTTTCTGCCATGCATGAACGAGGAGGGATGTGATGAATGATGATAAAAGGGACAGGCCCTGCTTGTGGTTTATGGTCCCTTCTAGTCTCTTCTGGTTTCAGGTCCCCTTGATCAATCACTTACTCTGCACAAACCCGTCCTGCTCCCGGCTGTTCTAATAAGCTGACCTGAGCCTTCATCACTTCTATTCTTGACATAATCCGGATCCCTCACTTTGTTGATTCATCCAGCAAATAGTCACCAATTGCGTCATCTCAGCCGACCGAAGCTCAACAGGCATCAACAGTGAGCACGTAAAAGTGACAACCAGTGCCTCTAGCGCTTGTGTTTGTTCAGCTCGTCGCCAGTCCTCTTGCCTGTTACAGTGTAGTGCCAATTAGGTCTACCTTTCCTCGCTCAAGACTGTTTCCTCATAAACTCGTCATTGAGCGTCAATTGGAGTCGCAGACCATCCTTCCGCTTATCGCCGTCGATTGCTCTGCCTCAGGCTGCACCTTCCAGAAAGAAAACAGCAAACCATCCAATTTTACTTAAGCGTCACTCGCACCTGGCTCACCTTTCTACATTCACTTCCATCACGCCGCAGCCACTTCGGCAGCTCCGTCCGGCGTTCACACGTCTATATAATCGACGCCGAAGTTCCAATTCCGCCATCGCCTTTACCATCCACTCCATCAACTCGCAAAGTTCATCAAAGTTCTACTTCTTCTTATACCTTCACTCATCTACTTCTTCAATCATCACACTCTTCAACAACCGGTAAGATGGCCTACCTGTCGTCTATGCGCACTTTTGGTATGCGCGCTGCTCGCAGCCATGCCTCCACCGTTCAATCCGCCTTCAAGTCGGATTTGGTTCGCGCTTTCTCCTCGACTCGCACCCTCGGCGATGAGAAGTCTATCAACGTTGTCTCCTTCAACACCTCCGGCAAGCGCGAGCAGGAGACTCTTGCTGTCCCTGCCGCTGGAAACGAGCCCGTCACCCCTCCCGGCCAAGACATCGAGGTCGCTGCTCAGCCTCTGAAGCACGAACTCTTCGACAAGCTCTCGCCCACCATGCAGAAGTTCACCCTGTTCGGGAAAGTCGCCGCTATTACCGGGTAAGATTCCATCTCCCTTCCTGTTCACTTCACATTTGACTAATACTTATCACAGCGGTGGCCGCGGACTCGGTTACAACATGGCTCAGGCCCTCTCCGAGGTTGGCGTCAAGGGCATTGCCATCTTTGATGTTCAGCAGGAGCTCGGCGAGAAGTCCGCTCAGCACCTCTCCGCTCAGACTGGTGTCGACGTCCGCTTCTACAAGGTCGATGTCCGTGACAAGGCTGCGATTCAGCAGGCTGTCCAGGATGTTGCCACTCACTACGGCAGAATCGACATTCTCATCAACGCCGCTGGTATTGCCGAGTAAGTTGTCTTCCTTCACACCTATCTTCACCTGTGCTAACACTTCCCAGCTCCAACGTCAAGGCTGAGACCTACCCTGAGAACATGTTCCGTCGTCTTCTCGACATCAACATCACCGGCACTTTCCTTGTTGCCCAGGCCGTCGGTCAGCAGATGATCAAGGCCCAGAACGGTGGTTCAATCATCAACATCGCTTCGATGTCTGGTAGCATCGTCAACTACCCTCAGGAACAGTCATGCTACAATGCCTCCAAGGCTGCCGTCATCCAGCTGACCAAGTCTCTTGCTGCTGAGTGGGCACGCCACAACATCCGTGTCAACTCCATCTCTCCCGGTTACATGGACACCGCCCTCAACCGTGTTCCCGCTCTTGACGCCCAGAAGCGTATTTGGATGGACAACACTCCCCAGAAGCGTCTCGGTGCTGTTGATGACCTCAACAACCTTGCCGTCTACCTCGCCTCGCCTGGTTCAAGCTACATGACTGGCAACAACTGCCTCATCGATGGTGGTTACACCCTTTGGTAAACAACCAACCTTGATGTTTCTCGCATCTCAGCGCGGCGTTCTTCTTTTCTACCAGCGACTTCGCGCATTTTCATGGCGTTTCATGGCGGGTATATAGGAGGCGTTTCACAAAGGCTGTGATTTCTTTCGGCGGCATCTGATGGTTTCAGTGGTTCTATACTCATGCATGGCGGATCACGATGGGAATGATATCACAAAGAGGGCTGGGCCCGAGATGTCTCTTTTAGCTACACTACTGCTTTACAGCAGGCACATGATTACCTTGCACAGAAAACTACACTGCCTTTCCCATACCTTGTCATCCTTGTTTCGTGTGTGGCGGCGACTGTCTTCCTGTAAGCTTCCTCCTTTGTGGCTACGCACCTTTTGAGTTTAGAGAGCAACATCGGTGCCAGTAGGTTCTCCGCCATATTACCCTGAGCATTTTCTTTGATCATGGGACTATCTGCTCGCCGTGCGAGTTGTCAAAAGTCGAAAAGTTGTTTCGTCAACAAAAAACACAATGGGCATCTATACCATGCAGCCAGGGTGACATGCTCGACCATACATTTTGCAACTCATCTCGATGCCACGGCTTCCACAATTGCAATTGGTCATGTTTGTTTGATTCAAGCACAATGACCAATGGCCGGTACTATGTCAGCAAGAGTTCGTCTCAAACCAGTGTGCTGTTGGTCGAATATGGTGAAATTTGAGTTTTTGAATCGACATTTCCAGCTCATGGAGTTAACATCAATATTTCTTGCCTGGATCCTTGCAGAAAGTGGCGCAAAGACAATAGTCTCTAATTGAATTGACAATCCTTGCTATCACAAGATCAACCACTTTGCTTCTACCATTCCCACTCCGACACGCACTTCTGCACGAGATGCCCTCACCATCGCTGCTTCCCGCCATGTCTCGATTAAAAAATAATATTCCTATACAGTCTCACCACTAACATCAAATGGTGAGATGGCCGAGCGGTCTAAGGCGCCAGCTTAAGGTTAATCCAATACGCTGGTCCGAAAGGGCAGGGGTTCGAATCCCCTTCTCATCAACATTTCCTTTTGCTTCTTTTGTGTGCATACCACTACTAAGAAATAAGTCTAAGAGGTGCTGGTTGTGGGGAAAACAATTTTTGAATTGTCGAGATTTCGTTGGTGGGTTGTGCATTGATTTTTATGGCGGGCTTGGTGGGGTTGTGGATGTGTATAAATGGCTCGTTCCTGCCTTATGCTTGAAGTGCTATCTCAGTCAGACGGTGGCCCATTGAATCAGGTTGTAGGAATGCAAGATGTTTTTCGGAAACAGGAGGTTGGCCAGAGAAGGTAGCTTCTTTCCGGACTCTCTTTGGACATTGTGATCAATTCGAAAAGCTTGTTGCATTTTGACAGTGATTATTACAGTACCTCTTGAGGGAAGGGGATACCGCTTCAGTATGACAACCCTGCTGGAATATCCTGCAAGGTTATAATTTCTTCAGACCCATCCCAGATAGAGGAAGCCCAGTCGAATAGCATGTCAAAATGCAAGTTTCTTTTCAGGATTGGCGAGTGGTCCAGTGAGAGCAGCGTTTTCATGAACCCTCTTTGGACCAATTGAGCATTCACGAAAGCTACTTGCCTTTTGATAGATATACAGCAGGGTACTGCGAGTCTGGAGATCCATTAGCTGTATGCTAACCCTGCTGCAATTGCCATCAGGCTCATGTATGTTTCATGACCAGAATAAGGAGACCGACGACTCCATGAAGCGCTGCAACGTCGAACGTGAAGCCTAGCACACGATACACGATCAGGCAACGACGACTGACCCATACCGTCGACCCCGAGCTACTACGACCCTAACCGCACTCCCACCTCCTACCCCGAGTCTCGCTCACCTTGCGCCAGCGCGGAATCACCTCGCAAAACCTCTTCTTCCCCTGTAAGTCCATCACCAAACCCTCTTGTTCGACATCAAACGTATGCCTCCTATTCGTTGTTTCTCGTGCAGCATGTACTAACCTTTGTACCAGAAACAACGCACAGATGTCTTCCGCCGAACCCTCGTCTCGACGACAAGGTGGCCGAGGCCTACACCGAGGTCCTCGCCGAGATGGCCACAAAGGCTACTCTTCTCCCGTAAGTAAACCTTTGACATCGTAGTCGTTGCTTTGCATCCGTTGACAATTTGATGTGGTTTACAGGCGCGAGATCAAGGACTTCGCGGGTCCCATCAAGCAAAGGGGTGAGCCCCCCTTCATCAGCAAGTTCAAGGAGGAGCTCGGCGGCACCTACTTCTCCAAGTTCGACAGCACGATGACTGTCAGAGGTGCCGTCGAGCTGTTCAACAAGAAGCAGAAGGCTGGCAAGGAGGCCGAGAAGCAGATGGATCCCGTTGAGGAGTTCGTCGACATTGACCTCGGTGGCGGTGGTGATGAGGACGAGGACGAATGGGTCTTTGTATAGAGTCAGCAAAACAGCACAACAAATTGGCTCGGGAGAGAGATGAGAAATCAGGAGGAATGAAAAAAACACATCCGCTATGCTTTTTGTAATTCTTCTATTCGTGCTTTTAATAACTCCAGAGATACCCCAGTAGAAAGACAGGAAATAGAGACCACCATTCATTTCATCTATGCAAAACAGAACCGTTCAAAAAAAGTCATAGGATAGGGTTGCGGAGCTGGTACGCTGACTGAAGCAGCGGGCGAAGCAGGAGGAGCGTCTGTGGGAGTGGCAGGACGGCTCATCTGAGGCGTAAGAGGGGGCGAAATGGGAGGGGTGTTGACTCTTCATGCGCTGGCCTCAATGGTACCGCGGACACCGGTCTTGGAACCGACCTCGCGGACGATGACTTGCACTGAGAGATCGGCATTGACATTGATCTGGACCTCGACCTTGCTGCCCTTCTTGACATCCTTGACGGCGGCCTCGGCGATGACCTCACCGGCCTTCCAGACCTTCTCGCGGGTCTCCTCGGGCTCGTCGTCGCTGTCATCGTCAGAGTCCTCATCATCACCGTTGGCCTCGGCCTTGGGTGCAGGCTCCTCCTTGGTGACCTTGATCTCGCTGACACCCTCGCAGAGCTTGACAAGAACATCGCCCTCAGCGGCGTTGAGCTGAGCGGTGCGGCGGACGGGGACGGCAGTGTTGGCGTCGATGAGAGTAACGAACTCGTTGTCGCCGACAAGAACACCAATGGCCTTGGCGAGGTGAGGGGCGACGGTAACAGCGGGGTGGGTGCTCTGCTCAACGTCCTCCTTCTCGAACTCGCTGATCAAGCTGGCCTGGATGGCAGCACCACGAACGGTAAGCTCGCTGGGGTTGACGGCGGCGGGGTTGGTGGAAGGAGCGATGATGGTAGACTCGGAGAAGACGGATTGCACGTTGCTGGCAATCTTGGGGGTGTGAGAAGTACCACCGGAAAGGAGAATCTCGTCAATCTCGAGGTTGTCGAGACCGGCCTTCTGAACGGCAGACTCGATCAGGCGGGTGAAAGAGCCGAAGACCTTACCAGCGAGGAGCTCGTATCTGGTACGGTTGACGGTCAAGCTGAAGTCAATACCATCGGAAAGCGACTCAATGCTGAAGGCAGCAGAGGCACCGAGAGACAAGCTCTTCTTGACAGCCTCAGCCTCGAGCTTCAGCTTGGCGAGCGAGCGCTCGTTGGTACGGGGGTCGGTCTTGTTCTTCTTCTGGAACTCCTTTGCGGCGTAGTCGATCAGGGCAGCGTCGAGCTGAGCACCGCCGAGCTCGTAGTCGTGGGCAGTGGCCAGGACGGTGTACATACCACCGCGCGAGGCAACAATGGCAATGTCGGTACGGGTACCACCAATGTCGGCAACAACAACGTTCTTGTCCTTGGTCGACTCCTCGTTGTTCTTGGCATCGTGGGCAAGGAGAGCAGCGACGGGCTCGGTGATGAACTGGAGAATCTCAAGACCAGCCTCGGTGGCGGCCTTGTTCAGGGCGTCCTTCTGAGCATCGGTGAAGTCTGAGGGAATGGTGATAATGGCAGCGTTGACCTTCTTACCGAGGTAGTCGGTAGCGGAGGAAGCGAGACGGCGGAGGTGACGGACGGTGATCTCGTGAATTGTGCGGGTGTTTTGCTGGTCGGCCTCGGTGTCCTTGATCTGGAAAGCGATGGTGTTCTCGGCGTCAACGGGGTGGGCAGAGGCGTGGCAGTTGGTGGGGTCTATTGACTTGAAGCTGGGAATTGTTAGTACTGGCTTCTCGAGAAGGACTCGAATGGGTCATTGACGTACTCCTTGCCGAGGAAGTCTCTGAAGTATGCGACAGTGTTCTTGGGGTTGCGAACGAGCTGCGACTTGGCCTCGGTACCCTGGAACTCCTCGCCATCGACGTATGAGAGAACGGTGGGAATTTGGCGGTCACCAAGCTCGTTGGCAATAACCTCAGCCTTGGCCTCGCCGGAGGTGTAGGCGATGGAGCTGTAAGAGTTACCAAAGGAGATACCAATGGCAACCTTGGGTGCGGTCTCGCCCTCGGCGCTCATTCTGAATGTGATGTGTGGTGAAAACGGTGGAAAAGACTGAAATTCGAGTTGTCGCAAAAGCAGATTAGAAGGCGACAAGTATAAGGGCGGAACTTTTTGATCTTGATTGAAGTTATGCAATTGCAAAGAAAGATGGGAAAACGCCAGAATTTTGGCCGACAAGGAGCGTCCCTCATTGGCTGCAGATCTGCATCTTATCAATTTGATCAAGGTAACCCTGCTTCTTGGCATCATCTTTAGTTTCTTTGCTCTTCCCTTCGTCATCGTCGCAAGAACAAAATCACAACCCAACCATGTCTGTAATCGTATTGCCCGGCCAGGAGCTGACGGCTGATCAGCTGCCTTCCCAAAACACCAGCCGCACGTTAACTCTGGGTCCTGGACTGCGACACATCCCGCCTGTCACGATTGTCGCAACTCAAGCCGGAGAACTATGCACCGATTCCAAGAAGAATGCCATCTGGATTGAGAATCTTGGAGGCCGCTACCTACCTCACACTGGCGATCTCGTTGTCGCCACTGTCCAACGCTCATCTGCTGACACATACCACTGCACTTTGACGCCGCATACGCCTTCCGTCTTGCTCGGCCAGCTCGCCTTTGAAGGTGCCACCAAGAAGACCAGACCCCAACTCACCCAGGGAGCTCTTGTTTATGCTCGCGTTTCCAAAGCCGACAAGTGGAGCGACGTCGAGATCGAATGTGTCAACCCTTCTACTGGAAAGTCTGACGGTCTCGGTCCGCTCAAAGCCGGCATGCTCTTCGATGTTTCGCCTGCCTTTGCTCGCCGCTTGATGATGGGTGCTGGAAAGGGTGGTGTCGTTCTGCTGGAAGAGATTGGCGAGAAGGTCAGATTCGAAGTTGCTGTCGGAAGAAACGGAAAGGTCTGGGTGGACAGCTCGACCCTCGCCGAGACTGTCGCTATCGGAAGATGCTTGACAGAAACAGACGAGAAGAATCTGGATCTTCAGGCACAGAAGAAGCTTGTCAACAAGCTTGTGAAGACCGTTTGAGCTCCGATCCATGGATCAAGGTTATGATCAACAAATGCCTGCTGCTTCGGTAGCAGCCTCTTCGCGCCTGCTGGCCTCACACTACATGCTCCGCGAACCAGGGCTCTTTTTCGGCCGACATATCGCGCCAGGTCTCCAAGGATTCACGGCACGAAGCAGATGATACAGCCGTAGGAGGAGTTGGGCTCAGAAGAAGCTTCGCTGCCACGTCCAGCGATACAGTACATACAGCTTCCGAGAAGTCATCACAGGCCCTCGCACTCACCAAGTCTCACGCAGCGCGGGTGAGAGATGGTATGCCGATAGTCGAGCATACACATCTCAAGGTCAAATTCAAATCAAGCGCAGACTCTTGCAATCGAATAAGAAACCTTCCATTTGCACATGTTCACCACTAAGAAAAGTGTCTCCAGTTCCAATTCTGACGTGATCGTCCTTCTATATCTTTTGTTAATAATTTCGCCAAGAATCACAAGCCAAATCCGTGATTGAAGCTTCAGAAAAAGTGCGCCAACGTCACCACCAAGACCCCGCCATACCACTGAAAAGTTGCGACTTGATCAGCAACGAAAGATAATTGTCGGTGCTACCCTCGACCTCTTTGTAAATTCTACCGCGACAATGAGCACACGTAATCGCACACCACCGCTCTTGGAACCATACCTCCGCCTTCCCTCGGAAGCATCGCAACTGCTCTTGACCGGCGTACTCGACTCATCACCTCAATGGCTTGTCACTCGCCTGCTACGTAGCGCATACACACCTTCCGAAGAAACCGAGTCACCAGAAGAGCAGGATGTCAGTGTGATACTTGTATCATGGTTACGCGATTGGGAATTTTGGAAGAGTGAGGCTAGAAGAGGCGCTGTACGACACCACTCATGATCAAGAACCGAGAGAAAGACAATATGCTAATATAACGAAAACAGGGCATTGATCTCGCACGTCTGGCACAACAAGATAAATTCGTCTTTGTAGATGGCTTGACGCATTTGTTCCCGGTCGCAACTTCAAACACTGCAGCCACACCTTCACCAGCAGCACCGTCACCGACCCAGAGGAGTCTCCCTGTCAGAAACACACCTGCCTCGCCGATTCCGAATAGAGGCGGTCCACTGCCATCTCGAGGCCCAGTACCTTCCAGAGGTCCTCCTGGATCTGCACCTTCGCAGCCACAAGTAGCACAACCACAACAACCTACCCAACCAACCTCGCAACTGCAATCCACTCAACCGATAAATACAACCCACCTCAGAGACTCCTCCCTCGCCTCCACATACACCACACTCTCAAAAACCATCTCGGACCTCCTCGCCAAACACCCACAACGCAAAATTCACCTAATCCTCGACTCACCAACCCTCCTCCTCTCCACATCCGCCTCACCATCCGCCTCCGCCCTCTCCAGCCTCCTCCTCTCCCTCCGCAGTCTTGTATCCACCACAACACTAATCCTCGAATCCGACACCCCTTTCCTCTCCGCCGCCCTTCCAGACCCTTCACATCTTCCCACACCACTGGAAGCAGCACACGCCGCCTTCGTGGTTCAACAAGCGCATATCAGTAAGTGGGTGCTGAGCTTACGACCACTGGATACGGGAAAAGCAAGAGATGTCAGTGGTGTGATTAGAGTGGCCAGAGGTGGTGCTTGGGATGATGATGTGGAAGAGGAGGAAGAGGTGAAGGGGCAGGAGAAGAAGGAATTGGAGGCGCTCTATTTTGTGCAGAATGATGGTGGTGTCAAGGTTTTTGAGAGGGGCGAGGCTAGTGTTGGATAGGTCTATCCCATAGAGTGCCAGAAGATCTACAAATCCGGACAGATTGGTCACTGGGAATATCAATCTCACACGTCGCAAGCACTCAATATCAGAAACATCACATCTGGCTCGTCTCATCATACATCAAGAAGCACTCTCTGTCGTCGTAAAGCTCTCGACTACGACTGCAGCAATGCACGATACATTGTGCATCGATGAAGCCATCCACCGAGAGCCCATCTGCATTGAGCTCTCTTTGGACGGAGATGTACATGTCAATAATACAGTGCATCGCGTCAAGTGGGATCATGTGTGTAATGCACGATTGATCTCAATTTGGGATATACTGGTATGCTAATCTACAATTTTCAACACTGCCAATTTCATGCTGTGTTCACTTCAAGCCATCATGGCCATCAAACGATCGTATGCCGTCTCAATCTCAACCTCGGCCTCGGCTTCCTCCGCTCCTGCCTCTTCTGTTCCTGCCTCATCTGGTCCTGCCTCTTCGGCCTGCTCAGCCATCATGTCGTGGCTTTGGTCGCTACTGCTGTTGTCATCGTCGTCACAAACTTCTTCGACGTCTGCGTCGATGGTGATCTCCTCACTGCTTTCTTCAGAGTATGATTCCTGGGCAGAGTTGGATCTTGTAGATGCTGGACAGTCATCGTTGGCTCCGACAGAGGCATCAGTGATCTCATCTGAATCTTCGACTGCTGCAATATCAAAAGCCGTAGTCCCCACGTGGTCACCCACACCCATACCATGTTCAGGCTTCCACTCTGCCAAGGGCTCCAGCCTGATGCCAGAAAGCTCTGTCTTGTAGTTAGTCTTCATGAGTGGCGCTCGCTGTCTGATCTCGCCGTTGGGAGCAAACATAGCTCGTAGCGAGGAAGGCCCAGACTTCTTGACAGCAATCATTCCCATCTCCTTGCTGAACAGCCAGGGGTAGGTGATGAAGGGAGCGTTGCTAGTGTCTCCGTCAACCGACACCAGCCTACTATCCTTCCACTGGGCCACCTCTTGTGCAGTGACGGTGTACATGGCAGCAACGAAAGGTCCGAGTATGTCGAATGCCTTCTCTGACACCATGTAGCCAGAGTCGATCAGTCCAAGATGCTCTCTCACTTCAGCCTGATAGTCGGCCTTGATACTGCTCATTAAGTTACCGAGATCTTCTGCGAGAGAATACCAATGTTTCTCTCTGTTGTGGTCCATGACAAATGCTGTGAAGACTTCAAACTCGGTTTGAATGCTGTGTTGGGCCATAACACGGCGCATTTGTTGATCATATCCGACCTTGAACTCCTTGGCCTTTTGCAACATGTCTTCGGTCAAGACATACGCGTTCAAGACACGGCTGTCGAAAGGTTTGTCGTAATCGGGTACAAACTTCTCGGGCACGACCTGGTCGTACAGACCCCCAAGCACCCCATAGGAGTGATATTGGCGCTTGAGAGCCTTTCCAGGAATCCAGTGAGGGTATCTTTGCGGCCAGAGAATTCGGTCCATGATGGCAGGAACACCCGTCTTGTTGAAGTCAACTGCTTGTGAATGGAGCTGGGCCAAAGCAAGACATTTCTCTTCCTTTACTCCGCCATTGGCGGCCTCTCGGTCTGCTGTGGCACGATGGTTGGTAGCTATTTGTCCAAGATTGTCGTTCTTGATGTAATCGACGAAGAATTTGACGAACTGCTCGTCTTGTACGGCTCCAGCGCACATGACAGGTGTGGGTGCGTCGTAGTTCATTGCAGGGTGGTCCCACTGCGACTTTGGTGGCAGTAGATCGTCATCCCACATGACAAGGTAGTCATCGCCATCCAAGTCTCCACCAGAACACATATTGGCAAGCGGTCTTTCTCCTTGCTGTGGTAGAACAACAACGTTCTTGAGATGCTTCAGAGCATGACATTGAACGGCTCTGACCACACGAATATCGCCTGGGTGCAGAGAGGGGTTACGCGCAAGCAAACAGACACCTTCAGCCGTCTTCCACTCGCCCTCATTCTCGCCAGGTACTTGGATGAATATCTCGGGAAGCTCACCGGGGTCCATTCTGAGCGTGTTTGTCTCATCGACACAACCCAGAACAAATGCACCCTTCTCGATAAACAGCTTTGCTTTCTCCTTGAGATACTTCAAATTCCAGGTACGCCAGAGCTTCAAGAGTACCTGACACATTGGCTCATCAGAGTGCATAAATCCATCGAGGATCATACCTGCCATAGTGAGGGTCACTTGGTTGAAATCAATGTTCTTCTGTAACATCTTCAGAGCCTTGGTCTCATCGCTCATTGCGAGATCGATATCCTGGAGTTCTTTGGTCATCTTGTCAAGAAAGACTTGCTTGGGAACTCCTAGACCAGTGAGAACGAGAATGATCTGCTGATTGAGAGTCGACGAGGAGAATTTTGAGGGCTTGATGATCTCGAGTCCCACGGCTGGTGCATCAAACTTGCATTGACTAGGTCGGAGTAAAACCTTTTTGCCCTTCAAGGCAGGGTCTACCACAAGGATGCCTTTGAAGCCACCCAAGCGAAACTGGAAGGCAGATGGGTAGTCTTGAGAACCGCAGCGAGTGTAGAGCTCATTTGCAACCATCTGAGCAACGAAGGGAGAGACTTTGCCAACACCATCTGTGAAACAATAACCGTTTCTCTCGATGTCCTTGATTGAGCGTTGTTCGACTGTGCCGATATTGGTTGAAGCTCTGGTCGTGGAGAAACATTGACCGATGCGGGCCATACATTTGGCGACGATATTGATGCTAGAGAAATCTCCGAGGGCGGTGCGAATGTTGCGTGCAGTCTTCTCCTCACTGTAAGGTGTAAAGAAGTAGGCTCCTCTCTCGCGGAATTGGGAATTGCCACACGCAAGCCAGTCGTAGTGGCGACCAGCGATGTCAATTCCATGACGGAAACAGCGCTCAATGCGAGCCCAAACCTCGTGCTGATTGTCGTAGTACGCGATAGGGCTGAGGCCTCCAAACGTGTCCTCATCTTCGAACTTGACGCGCAAAAAGTTTCCCACAGCGAAGAAGTTGTCTCTGATGACACGGTTGGATACTTCTACAGATGGGGTCTTGACGTAGAAAGTGGTAGGAGTGATGACAGCCGTTCTCATCAACACACACCCCTTGGGCAGACGGCGCTTACGAGGACGACGAAGTTCGGCAGTATTGAAGATGTTCATAGGGTTGAAGAAGGTACGCTTGGAATCTGCCACATTCTCGAGAAGAGTGAGAGCTGGTGATATGAAAGAAGGGTTGTTGAAATCGCGAACAAAATCTCTGTCCAAGGCACTGAGCTCGAAGAGGAATTGCCTGGTCAATGTGTTCTCAACGATGTTGTTGTTGGAGATGCAGACCTCGAGTTGGTAGCGAATGTCTTGACCAAGGTGCATCATTTCATCTTGCATCTCGTGAAGATCAGATTCGTGAGAGGCTCGGTGTGGGTCGAGCAGATCCCAGACGACGGGGTCTTCTCGTGGGACAGTGACGAAGTCGGCAGCGTTCTGCTTTCGAACAATCGAATTGTGGCCTTCCACGACTTCGATGATTGTGTTGTAAGCAACTTCATCCATGTGTGCCGGGAACTTCAACTTCCAAGTGAGCCAGCGACCTGTGTCGATCACGGGACTCGGAGGTAGAAACGACACAGGATTCAGGTCGCGCTCCTGCGGATTCAGGTCGATGTCTGTCACGCGACGCCAACCGAAAGGCCACTCATTGTATTTGTGGCGGTCGCGGCTCTTATCGTGGATTTCCATGAGTAGGTCCCGTCCCACGCTCTGCCACCACTTTGGAGGAAACTGGGAGGTGATTATTAGTTCCTTGTGGCCGTCGTCATGTTGGGTTTGTTTGATCTCGAGAGGCGAACTCAGACGAAGTTCGGCACGATACCATGGTGCCTCTGGCTCACTCGTCAGAAAGAAACGGAAATCAAGGCAGTGCCTGGTATCACCATACAGATCAAGCAAGAGCACTGCTGGATGACGCGTGCTGCTGGAGATTGTATGCATGACCATCATGCGATGCTCATCAGTCATGACACCGAATTCGATCTGATCAACAGGAACAGAGGTCTTCTGATTGATCTGCTTTTTGGGGTCTGCCGGAGACGGCATCAACTCGATCTTGTTCTCAGAGGCCTCCAAAAATAGTACGCGATCGTCGCTTATGATTCGGCTGTTGAACAGCGCGGGACGGTAGAACGTGAAGAGAACATTGGCTGTGTTCGGTCCGGTACAGTTGATGTGGGAGACATGACCAAACTCGAATAGTATACGATGCAGGCCAATTGCATTGCAGCGTGTTGATGGGATGTTACCAATGTTGACCCAGGTCCATTCCCAAGGGTTTGGCTTTCGACTAACCCTCATGCCTTGATGCTTGTTGCGAACCATAGAGGTCTGCTGAGGTGTGATCCGAGGCGGAGAACGAGCTGCTTGCATGTGTGCTGGAGCCTTACGGCGAGAAGTGGCAATGCCATTCTCGTTGTAATCGACGGTCTCTCGAGGTGGCAGTGGTTTGCCGTTGTAGTAGTCGTTCTTACCCGCCCTTCCGTGTCCGCCTGAGGTGCTGGGGACCGGTGAGGATCTCTGCTGCATGCCTGGATGAGGAAGACGTGGCCGTGGTTGATTGGCAGTGACAGAGAGTGAGGGCTTAGGAGGGTGAGAGAGTGATTGACTGCTGTATGAGGGAGATGAAGTGATAGTCGGATGAGGAAGGCACGGAGGGCGGTTCTCTTGAGTAAGACGGTGATGAGGAGCTTGTTTGCGTAGTATGTCCTTCTTTGACTGCGAGCTGTCTCCAGCTCCAGCGTTGGTAGCCATGATAGCTGTCAAGAGGCAAGATGCAATGCTGTGTTGATGCTGGTGCCGCTGAGAGGAGGGATGTGATGGATGTGATAGTGTGTTAGAGAGGCGAGAGAACTGGTAAGTGCTGCAAGAGTGTTTGCGCTTTTTCACAGGGTTTGGAGTGCTAGGACCGACCAATGTAGCAATGGCCGTGTGATAGCAAAGTTGAGATGGTCCGACAGCTTGGGCGTGGACGAGGAATGTTGGTGACAAAGCACTAAAACAGTGAGCGCTTTCCACTGTAAGTTATTACGTTCTCAGAAGGTACGATATTGAAGCTGAATCTGTACCCAAGGAGGGAAGAGCACGTCACACAAACAACAGACAAGTTAAGTCAAGCGCCAGCAAGGACGCGCCTACCCTGCGCATCTTGTTTACCAACCATGCGGGTCATCACTCAAACTCGACGGCGCAATGCTGATGCATCGAAACAAGTGATAGATAATACTCCGTATATCTCCATCCGGGTGTTTGCGACATGCGCGTTCGGCCTAAATCCTGATTTCACGGGTACCTGCTTTGCTTGCGTTTGCTGCCTGCCATTTCACTGACTGGCTCATATCTTGTTACTACCGTCACTGCTTGAACAACCATTCGTAGAGGCCTGATATGAGGAGACTTGTGTTGTGAAGTATTCAGTCTGTCATGTTTGTCGTTGCTCATGATTGTGTTGGATGAGAGTGAAGAAGAGTAACAATGCCCAGTGCCGCTGATCTGCTCCCTGCATGCAGAGCCATGCGTCTTGGCCTGCATACATGCACCTGTCCTCGCTTAGCAGTATCGAAATCAAAAGGCACATGTCTCGGTACCTCTGACAATCAGCGTATCATGAGTTAAAGTATAGAAGAGTTGATCTCTTGTGGACATTCAGGCTTCATGAATAGCGACCACGCCTAAACTAAATATCCGCAGTACTTTCGTCCAATCCATCCTCTCGCCTGTTATTCAGACCCGCGCCTGGCGTACCAGTCATTATGTGATCTGCTGAGAAAGACCAGTCTTCTAGTTCGCGCCTCTCTGCTGTACCAACTCCAAATCCGGGAGTCTGAAGATCGTGAAACGCAACCTTACTTGGTGATCTCGCGCGGATAGGTGATCGATTGGTTGGCATATCTTGCAGAGGCTGCCTCTTAATAGCACTCTTTGTTCGCATGATAGCTCTCGCAGATCTTGGTGCGATACTCGTCCTCTTCTCTTGCGTATTTGTTGGCTTTAGGGAAGGACGTGGTCTCGCCCTTTTCGGAGTAGGACCATGATCTGCAGAGGCGTCAGACATGAACGTACTATTTGGTTCTTCATCTTCAGCCTCATCATCCGAATGTTGTGTTCCGGGTGCAGGGGTAAATGGCACTTGTGATGGTAACGAGGTTCGTGGTGTGGCCGAATGGGTCGAAGCAGATCGCACTGGCAATACTGACGACTTTACTGTTGGCTCTGGAGGTGGAGCCATCATGCCGGTGAGACCCATGGCATTCATCAACCTGTTCCTCATCTCCTGTGCTTCCAGAACTTGGGCGTCCTTCTTTGTGCACTCTTTCGTCAAACGCTCGATACGCTTTCGAAGCTCGGAGGTCTTTTGCTTGTTTGTTTCGTGTTGCTGTTGGAAGCCATCTTCTGCCTCGGCGAGGTCTTGTCGAGCTTCTTCCAACTGCTCCTCAAGATGATTTTTCATGCTTAGCCATTCTTGCTTCGTCCTTGACATGACGTCTTCAAAGTTTGTGGCTGCTTTCTTGGCCTCGTCTTCCGAATGTTGCTTGATGGTCTGAATCTCAGCAAGTAGCTCATCATACTGCAGTTGACGTGCACTGATATCCTGTTGAAGCTTGAGAATGTCTTGCTCGAGCAAACTGTGACCTTCAAGTAATGTAGTTCGCTCTTCCTCGACCTGTAGAATTCGGGTTTGACTCTCCAGAAGCTGCTGTTCGATACGTTGCCTCTCTGATTCCAATCTTTCGTATTCGGTGTTGTCATGCTTTCTCGACTCCATAGTGTTGCCGAGTTCCGAACGCAGATTTTCAGCATCCGATCTGGCCTGGTGAAGTTGTTCCCGCACTTGTTCGAATGCCTCCTGCTTACAGGCAATTGCGGTAGCATGCTGGACTTCCGAGTCTTGCTTCTCCTGCTTCAGTTTGTTGATGTCTTGCTCAGCGTTATAGTTGGCGTCTTGAAGCTCTCTAGTAATTCTGTCAATTCGTTCCATTAACTCGCGAGATTCCTGGGACGAAGCCGCCAATTCATGCTCGTGGCGATCGGTTTCTGCTTCAAGGGCGCTGATGCGCAGGTCTCTATCCATGACTTGACCCTCGAGCTCTCCGTAGGCCTTGTTAAGATCTGCGTATCGCTTCTCCAGACCCGTGAACTTTTGGCGCTCTAGCCTCAGCGGCTCTTCCACACCCTCGCATCGAGCTTCCAGATCATGACAGATGTTGATGAAAGAGGCGACCAAGGATGTTTCCTGGTACTTGGCATGTGTCTGCATTACTGCACCCAAACGTTCTTTCCAATGCAGACTTGCGTCTTGAGACTCGGGTGTGGCTTCAATCTCCACGAAAGGTGTTGGATTTTGTGGCGCTGTCAGACGTGTCTGAACGCAGATGGAGCAGACCGATTTGCCTGCCTCAACTACTGCATGATGGCGAAGAACCTCAGGAAGCATCCTGCGTATCGAGGAAGTTTCTTCTTGTGGAGCAGCCAAAGCCGCTCGAAGTAGTAGAGAGCAGAGTGACGACTTCAGCTTGCTCCTCAAAGTCGTGTATGAGGCCATACAGAATCTGTTCGTGCCGTGTCCAGTATCTATCTCGGGCAGTGTCTCTAGGTCGGCGAAGAAGTACTCTAGCTTCTGACGGTTATGGCCCGAATGGAGAGTAGCTAGTATACCACGGCGGCACGACTCGTTATCTTCGACCATATCAGCAATGTGTCCGAGAAACGAGACGTAGCTGTTGGCTGAGTTGAAAAGTGTGGCCGCTGGCGACTCCGTCAACAAGCCCATGACCTTGTCCAACAGTTCCCCCCACCACTCAGGCTTGAATTTAGACGATAGACGGCAAAGCGAGAGGCGGAGCGACATGTCGAGATGATCGTTCTTGAGAAAAGCGGCGCTCAAATCCAGCAACGATCGCTCGTAGAAAAGCGTTGCTTGAGACGGCAGTACGACTTTATCGGAAAGTGAACTCAGGAAGGTCAAAACTTGGAAGCGAAGAGCAGGGAGCATGTCAGGCACAAGACACTTCTCTTGCAGCTTTCGCACAATGACCGCGTTCTTGTGAGACCATTCAATCACGGCAGATTGGGACACACCAGCAAGAATCTGGTTGACAAGAGTGACACTAATAAGACCTTGCCCGCTTGGATCTGCCGATTCTGGTCTGCAAGCCCAGATGACTCGTAAGACCAGCAGCTGCATGGTCTTGTGAGTCTTGTTACCATGGAAGAACTGCTTGATAGCGTCGGGTGTCCACTGAGAGTTAGTAGACTCGACAGAGTGCTCGAAGGTGGGCCAGAGACCATCGCTTCCGACTTCTGTCTGGAACTTCTCAAGGATCATCCTCATGATAGCAAGACAGTACATGCCCAAAGACTGATCCTCAACACCCGAAGAGCTTTTCAAGATCGAAAAGATGTATTCCTCCAGATGAGCCAAGACACCTGGGGTGAGGATACCGAGAATCGGTTTGCAAGCTCCATAGACTAGGCGATGTATCTGTTGAACAGTCGTAGCGGTTGGTTGCGCGGCAGCACGATCGAAAAGCTGGAGCAAGAAGTTTTGAGCAGTAGCTGGGAGAGCCACACCAGAAGGCAACGGATGAGATAGAAGAGCCACAGAAGCGTCCACATACTGTGCACAAGTCAGTCTGATGACACCCGGCGAAGATTTCGTGTCTGAAAGTGGTACCTTTCTGCTTTCAACTCGAGACTCAAGAGCATGGGTAAGAAGGCGGGGCAGCAACGAGGGCTCTCTTTGTACAAGAGAGTCTCTGACTTCAACAGCACAAGACAGGCGGGTGATGATGTCTAGAACGTAGGGCCAATGTGGTAATGCGTCTACAAGAGCTTGACTCAAAGATGGAATTCGACATTTATAAGTAATTGCCCAAAGGCACACATTCGGCTCGGAAGTCTGAGAAACGATATCATGAAGCGACTACAGGCAGTGATTTGTTAGTATGGCCTCGTGGCGAATCTGGTGCGGATTTATCACCAACCTTCAGTTGCGTAGGATATGGAGTAAAGACCACACGATCGACCTCGGCGGCCAGATTATCCATGTTTGTTACGACCTCTGTCGGAGTCGCATGCTTGAATAGTTAATGCATGCACTTTATTCGAGAAGCAAAAACAAACACTGCGCCGGCAGACGTGCCGATGCGACTCGGGGGAAGCACGTGGTCACGTGGACTGATTTCGGCAATTCCAAAGCTCGAGCGAATCTAAGCCGAGCTCTCTTCTCAAGTTGCCTGCATGCAAGAAGATTCACTCATGTTTTCTATTCGACAGGGTTGACATGAGATTATTCGATCACAGCGCCGTGACAGTGTACGAGTACAGAATGACAGAAGCATGTTCAGCAGCACGCGTGGCGTGGTGCAGTAAGAAATCACGGAAGCCGATATGCGAGCGTAACTCCGAGTGTGGAGATGTGGTGGGGAGGAGATTGTGGGGCAACCGAAGTGTTGCAGAAGTGCCATGGACCAGAGCCGAGCCATTGACAAGACAATACAAGTTGTTCTCTCTCGCTCTTCTGGGTGTTGATGCTTCTCTGAACAATTCGACCCCAGCCAGAATACAGTCACCATGGCACAGCAAAACCAGCCTACAGGCGAATACCGCAAGCACCTCCCGGAGCTCAATGTGCCGAGATTCCAGGCCATGCAGCAGCAAGATGCACACGAGTACGCACACGAGTTCAAGACAAAGCACAATCCACCGTGGCTTCATGCCTTGTACATGTACTGGCGTTCTCTGCTTGCCGAGCCCTTCAAGGGTGTGACAAGCGACGGTGAGCTTTTTCAAGCCTTCTTCCCTTCCATAACTAATTGAACTCTCAGGCAACGTTAGAGAAGGCCTGTTCAACTACCAAGACGAAGGCGTCGACATCGACAACATCGTCAAATCCGCCCAGACCCTTCTCTCCCAAGTCACCGACGAGCAAAAACAAGTCCTCAGCTACCACATCGACAGCCCTGAATGGCGAACATGGTCCAACCCCGAATTCCTCCTTGCACACAAAGGCCTCCGCCTCGACGAACAATCAGAACAAGTCCGCTCCTCTATTCTTGCAACACTCAAAGCCACTCTCTCCCCCGAGGGCTACGAAAAAGCAATCTCGGCCATGCGAATCAACGGCTTCCTCGGCGAATTGGTCCAAGGCACAAAAGTTATGAACGAGTTTAGTTACAACTTCGTCCTCTTTGGCGAGCCCTCGAGCACAGAACCCTGGGGCTGGTCTTTCTACGGCCACCACCTGTGTCTAAACATCTTCCTCTTCAAGCGTCAAATTGTCATTTCTCCCTGGTTCACCGGCGCCGAGCCCAACGAAATCGACTCGGGTCCATACAAGGGCACCCGCATCCTAACCCGCGAAGAAGAACTCGGCCTCAAACTCATGCAATCTCTCAGCCCAGAGTTGCAGCAAAAGACACAAATCTACAAGTTGATGAAAGACCCAGCAATGCCAGAAGGCCGCTGGAACAGAGATGATCAACGCCATCTCTGCGGTGCATACAGAGATAACCGTATCGTCCCTTACGAAGGCATCACCCTGCAAGACATGACTTCGGATCAACAGTCCCTCGTCTCACAAATCATCGAGGAATACTTCCTCTACCTCCCCGCTTCCTCTCGCGCTGCAAAACTCAAACAGGCAATGTCTTTCGCCTCAGAAACCTACTTCAGCTGGATAGGTGGTTATGGACCTGAAGACCCTTTCTACTACCGCATCCAGAATCCAGTGGTGATTATTGAGTTTGATCATCACTCGGGTGTTTTCTTGAACAACGAGCAGCCGGCCAAGTTCCATATTCATACTTTGCTCAGAACGCCCAATGCGGGTGATTATGGTGTTGCGTTGAGGAAGTGTATTCCGGCGAAGGAGCAGTTCTTTACTTGGGAGCCGGAAGATGCTTCGAAGGGGCCTGGTAACCATGCCAGTCGTCTGGATTAGACTGATGGGGTGTAAGATGTCACTAGAAGACATGGTTGGCAAATGTAAATATGACGATACAATCTTATGGATTCCTACCAAAACGCAATGCCTCATTCATCGTGTGTAGGCTTTTTTCACCTCCGTCACACTTTAGTAGTCGTTTTTCGAGACGTTGACTTTGGGGAAGTGTGGTATGCCTTTGTTCTATACAGAGGTAAGTATCTGACAAAGCTCTCACTGGACTCGACTCTGGCTCGGAAGATGTTGTGCAATGCAACAGCTACACGCGTGACAGAGCTCACATGGGGAGCACAGATGGGAAGTCTAGGTATGACGATGCAACTTTGGTATTCTATCATCTACTGAACGCTTTACGACATGATGTCGTACCTTTGTCATTTCTTCATCTCGCATTGAACTTACCGTAACGGTGCTCTGCTTGTGAGCGTTTGCAAAAATGCACAAAGTTTTCGAGAACAGAGCTGTGTCCAGTGAGACAGCATCTACCAGGGCATAGCGACCACGCTCACGTGAGCCGTGGCACCAGCAGGAATGAGACCAGGAGGAAGCACGGACTGAATCGCAGCCGAGAAAAGATCCTGTTCAGGCTCTGGCTCAGGCTCGCGGGGAAGGTTGAGGAATGCGATAGGGTCATGGCCACGATCAAGCGCTTCCACACGGAGTACAGGAGAACGTTCAGAGATCGGCATGTTTGCGAGTCGGTCCATGTAATCGATCATGTGGGCTGCGACCTCTGGTTTGGGCTGTCGCTTTGTGGTCCAGCCTTGGAAGTCGTGGGGTGCTGGTTTCGGCTGGAATGGAGTTTTGTGTAGGCGTGGACGGTTGAGTAGACCTTGAAAATTGATGCAGGGGTTTGTGAAGGCACCGAAATGTTCCTTGAGAGCCTCAGCTTCGCCCTAGGGAGTCGATATTTGTTAGTAAGGGGATGGCAATTCGGGCGTTCTCGTGTGTCAAAGGCTGTCACGCGTATGGCTGTAGCACTGCAAGATGTTTTTGTTCTGCCGTAGTTGTCCATAGAGAGATAGGAAATCGACTTACTAGGACGACCTTGCTCAGGAAGGTCTGGTCTTCGATCAGGTGACGATAAACATCGGTTTCCTCTTCCTCTGGCGTGCATGTTCTAAGGTTTGCCAGCAGTGCCACACCGCGCGCCCCGAGGGTGCTGGTATCAGGGTCACGGTCTAGATCTTGATGGAGCATGAGCCAAACCATATAATGTCCCAACAGAGAGATGTAATGTTTAGGGAAAGGACTCTTGCCGCGAAAGATATGAGTGATCATGTCGGTTATGATTTGTATACAGTCTGGGAAATGCTTGAAGGTGACGTCTTCCATAGCAAGTCTCACGACTGTGAACAGAGAGTCCAGTACCAGGCAAAGCAAAGCGACCTGCCATGAACCCGCGATGGCTGACTCGTACTCTTCGTCGTCAAGCTCATCAAAAGGCATTAGGCACAGACTGACAATCTCACCGTGGTTGTTGACAGTTCTCACGACAGAGGCGTAGTGCCAATGGCCTGGAATCTCGAGTTGATGGCCCAGGCAAGCAAGGTCCATGTAAGAACAGATCAAGTTGGAAAGTGAAGATGGGTTCTGTGACAAAACGTTGTCAAGATGGGCCTTTTGACTCTTCATGAGACAGTATAGATCCCAGCCAGCAGCATCAACAGATAGGATGCGTGGCATGATCTGATCAGTGATCTTGAGAGCTTCGTCGGTGCCGAACCCGAGGATGGATATCTTCTTACCGAAGCCCATCGGAAAGTCGAGAGGCGCGAGCAGTCGAGAGTGACGAGCCCTGGACTCCACATCATTCAGATCCTGGCGTGAGGCTGGGTTGACCTTCCAGACGATTTTGACCTGGGTATCAACGTTGACTGGGATGTGCTGGACCGGAGAGACGTTGGGTGCCGAAAGGATGTAGATTGGTTGTGAGGGCCACATGTGAAAGGTCAAGCGAAGCTCTCGCGTGAAGTGTTCGAGATCAGCAACCAGAAACAGAGCATGTGTCACCCTGTCTTTGGCCTGGTGCTTTTTGGGGTTACAGCATGAGCACTTATCGGTTCCCAGGTGGGTTACAGTGGCTTCGATTGCAGGTTTAGCGAACGTGCCGGCAGCCTTTCCTGTAGCAATAGTGGGCAAGAAGCGCTTCTTGTCAATCTCGAAAGCGAAGAACTTGGAGTGGATCAGAGCGAACTCGTTGTGACGGTGAAGATATGCGGAGGCATCTTCATTCATTTGCTTGCTGGTGCGCATGATGGTGGCGTCGAACCTGTACTTGTAGCCAGGCCATGATCCGTCGGTTGAGTATTTGACTTTGGCGCCTTGCAGGAGGTGCGAAAAGATTTCGTTTTTGATCTCAGGAGGAAGAGTCTCGAGAGTCGGTTTTGCCTTTTCGCCCTGGGTGGGCTGCTTGATGCTGGCGGGCATGGTGAGTGTCGACTGCGCAATGCGTAGCTGTTGTGCGGTCAGCTAGGCAAACTCGATCCATGTGGAGGTCAAACCCACCTGAGAGAGATGATCCGACACGTGAGTATCGAGAGGTTCGGCGGCCATGACCAGAGACACGATGGATGTCAGAAAGTCGCGCCTTCCGTGATGTGGTTGGAGATAAGATTCAGAGTTGAGTGTCGGCGCATTGGGGTTGTCGTCACTTCCTTTTGGTGGATTCGCCCATTCGTTCACGAGATCTAGTCCGGACGTACAAATCTCTTCTCGTCGAATGGCTTCACTAGACAAGGATTGGACCACACACAATAACAACAACAATCAGTAAATGGCTCGTTGACAGTCTCCACAAGCGAAATGTCAAGACGAGAGGAAGCTTTAGTCGTGATACTTAACCATTCGGTGTTTGATATGTCTACATGAATGGTGGTTGGATATCCAGAAGGTTCCCTGCAAAGGCATGCGGACGACCGCGCAGCGGATATCGAAGTGAGGTTATTGGTCAGACATATAGTGCTCCAAACAGATGACCGAACATCGGGAATTGTCAGCGGCAAGAGCTGGGACTTGCAACTCTCGAAAGTGCTAGCATCCGTCACATTTTGTAGCGGTAGCAATGCACAATGGTGTTGAGTTCATGGAGTCATGCAGAGGTACCTAGCTCTCTGACGCCGTCACAAGACGCAAGACGAAGCCGGAGAGAAACATAAATCCCCTCGGGCACATTTTGATGGATCCAGGGAAGGAAGGATTTCTAGAACAGATGTGACAGGTCTATCAAGCAAAGGGCTGGCCTGGCAGGACGAGGAGTCGAGGACCTGTCACAAGAGATCGACGAGGTCTCCAGAAAGGCTTGGCAGGTTCAGCGGCTCTGCGGAGCATGGACCAAGGGGCCACGTTACACTGCATGTGTTTCACGAAGGCAGTTGGTCCAAGAAAAATATGGGAGCCATATCTTTTGTACATAGACCATCGTGAATCAGACATTGTTATTCATACTCTACAGCAAAGGAATTGTGCATGTCTGCTACGCTGTCAAACGAGCAATTTCAGCCGCAGCCCCGGTCCCATCTTGTGGATATCGATATCGATAACAACTTGCGGAACGATATCCGCCTGGACACGTTTACCTCGCGAGAAAACAGAAGACCCCAGCCAATCGACGTAGGAATAGCCAACTCTCACCACTCGCGCCCGGTAGACATCAATTTGGCACATTCGCCTTCTCCGATGCCCAGGAAAGCAAACGGCTCGAACAGCAGACCTAGCAGGGCGACGGGTTCTGCTCCCTCGTCAGCCTCGTCCACCCAAGACGAAGCCAACATGTCTGGAAACCTGCTCGAACAACGGCGCAAGCATGCCTCGCTCGAATCGCCAGACTCGGCCACCATGACGGCCAACCTCATGAGCAGAAGCTCCTTCACCCTCGATAATGCCCCTCCACCGACACCTCACCCCGAGGCCGCATCCAAAGGCTTCACAGACCTTCCCGAGCAAGACAAGCGCAACTTCCTGCTCCTGGTCCTATTATACTTCCTTCAAGGCATCCCCATGGGCCTGGCTAGCGGCTCGGTCCCCTTCCTCCTCAAATCACATCTTTCCTACGGCCAGATAGGTGTGTACTCGCTCGCTTCATATCCTTATTCGCTCAAGCTATTATGGTCGCCGATCGTCGATGCTGTGTGGACGCCCAGATTGGGCAGAAGAAAGAGTTGGATCCTCCCTATTCAGACCATCAGTGGCTTCGGCATGATCTGGCTCGGATCGCACGTTGAAGAGATGATGATCAAGGCTGGTGAGAACGGAGGTGCTGGTGTCTGGAACTTTACAGGATGGTGGTTCGCCCTCGTCTTGATGTGCGCCACACAAGACATTGCTGTTGATGGTATGTACATCCTCGACCCCGGACTGCGATCACTACTGACACATTCTAGGCTGGGCTCTCACGCTCCTCTCGCCGTCCAACCTCTCTTACGCCAGTACCGCTCAAACCGTAGGCCTGACCGCCGGCCAGTTCCTTTCCTACACCGTTTTCCTCGCCCTGTCGTCTAAGGACTTTGCCAACAAGTGGTTCCGCAGCGCTCCTGGAGACACTGGTCTTCTTACCCTCGGCGGCTATCTCAGCTTCTGGGGATGGGCATACCTGGTTGTGACCCTCGGCCTTGCTTTCCTCAAAAAGGAAGACAAGACCAAAGAAAGAGATGGCATCATGGAAGTCTACAGAGTCATGGGTGGTATTCTCAGCTTGAAGAACATCCAGACATTCATCGTCATCCATTTGATCGCAAAGATTGGTTTCCAAGCAAACGACGCGGTCACAAATCTCAAGCTGCTGGAAAAGGGCTTCAGCCAGGAGGATCTGGCTCTCACTGTCCTGATCGATTTCCCCTTCGAGATCTCCTTAGGTTACTATGCTGGAAAGTGGAGTGAACAATATGCCCCAATGCGACTCTGGTGTTGGGCGTTTGTTGGTCGACTGGTCGCTGCAGCCTTCGCCCAGTTCACCGTCATGATCTTCCCCAGCGGTGGCACCAACCTGCCCTACCTCTGCGTCGTTATCGTTGAGCACGTCTTCAGTACTTTCATGAGCACCGTCATGTTCGTCGCCGTAAGCGCTTTCCACGCAAAGATTGCCGATCCTCACATCGGCGGCACCTACATGACCCTCCTCGCCACGTAAGTTTTCATTCCTCCTCTTCATGCAACCCGCACTAACCGCTCTGCCAGCGTCTCCAACCTCGGCGGCACATTCCCTCGCTTCTTCATCCTCAAATTCGTCGACATGTTCACAGCCGCCACCTGTGTTCCCGCTTCCATCCCACCTCCCGACTTCAAGGGTGACCTGATCACCAAACCATTCTCCTGCGCCCTCGAGAACGACCGTCATATCTGTGTCAATGGCGGCGGCAGTTGCAATATCACCACTGATGGCTATTACATTGTAAACGTCCTATGTATCATCATCGGTGTAGTCACCTTCTGGGGCTTCATCAAACCTGCAGCTTTGAAATTGCAGAGTTTGCCCTTGAGGGCGTGGAGAATTGCTGATCAATAGATGGAAAATTGAAGTAGACTTTGCGTTCTTGTGAGGATGCTAGAGCAAATACAGCTTTTGGAAAAGAGCATAAAGAGCATATCGGCATTATCATTCGTTTTTATTCATAGCATTCAAAGTAGCGATTCAGTAGAGAGGCCACTTGTGGTTACGTATATGTAAAATGCATCTTTTCACAAGCTTTTCCATGCCAATTCTGTTCAAGTTGAGTTATGTCGCATGCTTCTGATCCTTGGTTTTGCTTTTTGGTAGGGAAAGTCGTTTTGCACGAGTCCATCCGTGATCGTCGGCGAAATATTGCATTCGGAGAAGACTTGGATCCAAGACATGTTTAAGGAGAGAAGAGAGGAAGTTGATCATGAGATATGTATTCATAAGGACATTATATACAACAAAGCTGACCTAAGGTCGAAAAGTAAATGGGGTATCTTCATAAGCCGTGATTGAAAGCATCGAACCATCGTGAGAAAGGTTGGAAGCAAGTGGTAAGGGTACAGGGGAGGATGAGAAGAGAAGTGGAGGCAGAGACACTGAGCTCTGACCTCAAGAGGGAGGTCTTCAGTAGGGGTGCCCCCAAGCAGTCGATGAATGGTGATAATGTTGAGAAAAGGCAGAACCATGCGAGGGTGTAAAGCCTCGAAGGGGGGGAAATAACGATGAAGAGAACCCCGGCCAGCGAGGTGAGAACATGCAGTGTCATCACAACTCGATACTGGCGTCGGAGACATCATCACAAGGCAACGGTATGCCGTAAAACGATGACAGTGCCATCCTCGCCAACTCGAAATGCGAATGTGCATCTCTCACGGCGTAACTGAGGATCTCACAGATCTGACCGAGGCCGAAGCCGGTATAATGTAGATCGATGCCGAGTGATAGGACTGTCTCGATACGAGCACATGACTTCTCGATACGTGTCAAGCCTAGCACCATTGCCGCACATCGTAATGATTGTGAACTTGTGTTGAGTTGTGATAGATTGACACGACAGCTGCAGCAATATATCAGTAAAGGACACTTAGTACCATGAGATAGAAGGTAAGACATACAGGCTTTCGTTCATGGAATCCAAGAGCTCTGGGGCCATGAGCAAGAACTCGCTGACAACTTCCTTGCTGAAGAGCTCGCAAGGCGTGTCCAGATCGAGTATCTCCTGGAAGACACTCATGTCGACAGCTACGCTGAGCCTTTGCAGTGCTAGTGATTGTGCTGTCATTGTCGATTTGACGTTGTTGATAGGTTGAAGTAGTAGAGAGATGCTTGAACGCTTTGCGTGCATGATTGATGATTGATGGACTGCCATGGTATGAATGTTCAGGTTTTTGATGGATCTGATGAGAGGCAGGAGAGAGTGATTAAGAGGACAGCCACTCTATATCTTGACTCGCTCCAGCCGCGACTGCAGAAGGGTCGACTGATGCCTGCAGGACGCCACAAACTGCCGGGATACTGCGTGCCCCTACTGCTCGTCGATCGGCGTCAAAGTGCCACCTTTGTCGAGGTCCGTGGGCAGGTGGAATAAAAGGGTGCGGTCCAGGCGGTGCGATGGCTTGACGCCTGGCCGTTTCCAGACCCGCCTGTCAACCTCTCGCAATCGGATTCTGTCAGAATGCTGTCATGTAGAGATGGCATTCTGAACAAGCACGAATCGTATCCTTTTCCGGTGCATTTGGCTGGGCGTCTTTGACTCGTGACACGGAAGGTCGAGACCAAGGATCGGAATAAGACACGTCTCAACCACAAGTTGGCCTCAGGGCTGTGTGTCACTTTTCTCGGGCAATGCAGTGTGCCTTTTGGCCAAAATTACTTGGAAAGAGGTGTTGTCGCCTGAGCGACCTAGTTCTCTTGATCTCGTTTTGATTGTGGGAGACGGCACCGTACAAACCAGGCCAGCGAATCATGTCTCTCACGCAGGATGTAACCGAATGTCCACCGGTGTCCAAAGGCTGGTTGCGTGGTCCGGCAGATGAAGAGTTTGGCAGTCTGGCCAACTCCAGAAAGTCGGTTGCTCGGATGTGGAAAGCTTCCTTGCATGTTTCATCTCGAGAGGCCCTGATCTAGGCCTGTGTTTCAATCAAAGTGCGACGGGTGACAGGTTGGAAAGAATTCGCCGGCCGCCGGAATAGTAGTCCGTTCACTGCACAACATAGAATCAAACGTTCCACCGAGAATGGTCGGAGTACTCTGGGAGTCAGGTCCGATTCAGGACTTCATGAAAATGTAACGAGACTCCAGATCGACGATATTCGTAGAAGTGGTCGATGTGCGCGAAGGAAGAGAAGGAATTTGACAGAAGAGGAGTTGTGGCGGCAGCAGATTCCGATCCCCCGCCCAGGGGACCGTTCCAGACCTTTGACCCTTATTAGAACCTCCACAAAAATATGCCTGCCATTCCGCCTTGTCACGATTCCCACCCGCAGGTGGGAAATACAATCCTTTCGAGGTTGTGCTTCGGTAGCTTAGCATTTCCCCACCTCTGATCTCTGCTTTTTCTTCCTCTTAGTGGCGTCCACTAGTTAATTAGTAACCTCGGCAAATCACAAGCGGGGTGCATACCTTAACGTCCTTTTATCCTCTAAAATTGCTCCTAATCGTGTTAACGGTATGGCTCGCTATATTACTTAGCATTAGAGGAACGTTATCGACCTCGCTAAACATAATAGCTACTTATACAAAGACGTAGTAAGGCATACTCGTACGTTAGTTAGAACCGTCGAGTATGCCATAAACAACTTAAGGCAATAGGGGTCGTTATTAAAACCGAGGATATTAAGAGGGCCCCCTCTATTAATAGATAACTTAGTAATAACGGTCTTACTCGACTACTTGCTCTCGAAGCTAGTAATAACGCTCTTCGAGATAGTATAGTTCCTTTTCGACGAGTTTAGTATTACTCTAGCGCTATCGATAATATCTAAGACAATTCGCGGAGCTAGATAGTCTCGTAAGGTGCTTCTTAAAATAGCATGTTAGCGTAGTTAGACCTAGCGTAACTAATACGTCGCTTATATGTATAGTTACGAGGAAGACTAGCTTATATTCGTCGATAAGAGTAGCGTAGATCGGTCCTCTACTACTCGTAAGTACGGATAGTCGCCTATCGGTTAGACTACTCGAGTTCGGGAACTATTAGCACGAGATTAAAGATATAACATATTACTAGCCTATACGATTAAAGGCCTACTACCTTATACAAGGATCTACTAAGGAACTACGGATGCTAAGTTCTTTAAGGACTAGTTTAGTCGATATCTGCTTCTAGTCTACCGGCCATTTCCTATAGCGAATTCGGTCATTATTATAGATAACGCAAGCTTCTACTAAGTTAACATACTCCGAGAGATAGCAGAATAGTACGGCGTACGTCTAGAGATGCTACCGCCTTACTCGCTAGACTTTAATCCGATTAAGGAGCTCTTCGGTAACATTAAGAAAGCTTTAAAGAGGAACTAGTAGGTGTTTCTCGCGGATCTAGCTAAGAACTTCTATAGATATCTAGTATTTATAGTCGATAAGTGTAGCTTAAGCGTAGCTAAAGCGAAGGCGCATTTTAGGAAGTCGTTATAGCTAGAGTTAGTGTAGTTATGTTAAGAGAAGTTAAGATAGTTGTCATAGGGTAGAACTTTAGGAGATTATTAGGATTTATTATAGTCTGCGTATTGAAGCTCTCTAATTAGTCCGGCTATAATCCCGTCTCGCCTAATTGTGTAAATAACAAGTCTAAGCTAATCAGAGTAGCCGCTTTATCTCTAGCTTAGCGCGGCTCCTAGACTCTAAAACCGGGCACCCTCTAAGTACATTAACTCTACGTCTCTTCGTTATCTACTACTAATATCGGGACCTCCTCTACTTCTGCGCCTTCTTACGGCACTACTACCTTCTTCTACTCGCGTACTCTATCCTTAATCTTAGTAGCAATACCCTCTAGTATGCCCTTTTAAACTAGCTAATCCGTCCTAAACTTCCTTCTATTAGATAGTTATTTTATCGTTACTCGAGCGCCATTAACCTTTAGATATGCTTGCCGGTAGTTAGCCTTCTATCTCTCTAATATAACATTACTTTTAAGCTATCGAAAGTAAGTAGATAGCGCCTAGTCTAGATAGACATATTTAGCGCTAACACTAATAGGTAATAAGTAGACTAGCGAGTAAGCTCGAGGTGCCGATAGCGACGAGGGACTTATATAATAGTAAGTGTTATACACCGGCGTAGGCGGTAATGACTCTAATAATCTACCTTAACTTGCTCGAGGCGTAGTTACTAGTAGTAGGCCCTTCCTCTAAATATTACTATCCTCTATTCTCTTAATCTAGTCCTTTACAAACTTCGACGGTACGTAGTTAGTCACTCTAGGCTTATTCTTATCCCTTATAGTAGCCTAGAAGTAGAACATTCTCTACGTTACTTCATAATGAACCTACTACTAATTAATCTAGCAGTATTTCCTATTACCCTTATAAGGGCACTAGTTCGCGGCGATAAGACGATAGCATGTCTCGGATTCTTTAGTCTCGGCATAAGTAAGCGTACTAGTTCGTATGTTCTACGCCTTCTAAGAAGCAGTTCCTTTATTAACTTAACTAGTAGGAGGATCGGTCGGTTTTTCCTAGGTTAGCACTACTTCTATTACTATCTAACTGTCGCCATTTACTAAAGCTATCTACCGACGGTAGGACTTTAAGTATTCGAAGATCGACTAGAAGGCCTTAGTCGAATAGTTCTCGGTCTTACTAGCGTTAATAATTACACTACGCTTCTTAACACCGCGTAGAGGGCATATCGCGGTAAGGGAGACGTCTATAAGAGCACCTTTATCTTAAGGTACCTTTATTAGCGCCCACTTAAGCTAACTATCTATTAAGGAATAATAGCATCTCTCTAAACTCTCGGCGCTTAGATTAGTTAGCGAGGGAGGAAGGATACGGCTAGAGCTAGCCTTTACGCCTTAAATAACAAACTTCTATCTAACATCGACATTAAAGTCCGCTAAATCGTCCTCCTCCGATGCTTCTAAGTCGACAATAATCGACTCGTTTACGCGCTCTACTAGCGCCTTACGCCTCTTTAGCTACTTCTTCGATTTATTACTCTTACGCTTCCCTTTACCCTTAGGTCGTAGTTACGAAGGCTCCGGCTCTAGCTCTACCTCTAGCTCTAGCTCTAAGTGCCGCGGCCTCGCGAGTAGCTCGGCGATTAAGGGGAGCGAGTTATTTAAGATCGAGGGATAAGTCTAAGGCTAAATAGACGACATATTTAACGACGAGGGCTCTAGAATTAACGACATTGTTGCTATATAGGAAGAAGACAGGCTTTAGCAGAGCTCGGTAATGCCTTACCCCGCTTAGAACATAATAGCGCTAACAAAAGTGGCGTAGAACTAGTGCAAAGATAGGATCGTCGATTTCTATGACTAAAAGCTGCCTTACCGAAGCATAACCTCGAAAGGATTGTAATGTTATTGAGAAGGAAACATGAGTCTATGCGCGTTGTTAGACTGAAGGCACTGTATTGATGACCAAGCCTCTCGCATGCAAGGCTCGAACGACTGTTCCGTCCCGATCCGCGCAACTTTGTGACATGCATGATGCTCGATGTATCTTGTATCTTCTGCAGAACATGTGAGCGAGAATGCTCGCTTGAATTACGGACGAAGCTCCTACTGTACACCTTTGACTGCCAGACGTTGGTGCTCCGCAATACGTCTGCTCGTGGTTTGGATTGCTCTATTGACGGAATGTCTATCCGCCCCAATCCAGCTCTTGGCGCAAAAGCCTCTCTCCAAGCAGACCCAGACCATAAGAATACCTCAGTGTAATAACGCCAGCAGATGGGAGATACCTCCGCCAGTAATATACTGTAGGCCGCGAAGAGTTCACCAGCCACTTGAAATGGCAATCCTGCAGTATTATCCTTGCAACACACCCAGCCCGGCGGAGGTCCTGCCGCCATGGGCTGTGGATTGAACCAATGCTTTGTCCCTCCGCACACAGATCGAAGACTTGAGAATTGAGACCGAGGTGGATTGTATTGATTGGCAAACCATAAGACGTGGCCGCAAGCAAAGACATATTGCTCGTCCCCATGGGACAGGCTCGTGAGCCGAGATGGTTCGACATATGGAGAAAGGGTCGTCTGTTCGAACCAGGTATGAAACTTTATGATTCTCGGCAAATTTTCTTCCTGTTGACTGTCCAGATATTATAAAATCTACAGCTGCTCTGTGTTGGATAGTTCTCAAAAGTATCGGTGTCAGTTACGGGCTGAACAAGAATGGAAAGCAGGTCGGCATTCGCTCAAAGCCCGGCGAGAACCCCGCCTTCGCTCCGCCTTTTTCCAGCCCCCGAGAAGTATGAGTAACATTAATCCTCGCCTCTGCTCAAACACTTGTGAATTACTCTTGTCCATTGCCCTGAAAGACATAAAGCAAGCATCACAATGTTGACCGGAATAGCGCACGTTAATCTCACAGTACCGGCCGGTACACTGGACGAAGCGGAGGCATTCTACAGCAATACTTTGGGTATGGGACGCGTTCCTGTTCCAGAGCTGCAAAGAGACAGACTGGCATGGTGCGTTGTCTATGAATTCCGATCGTGGAAGCCGTGATCAGATCATCTCTCTAACAAACGCTGCACAGGTTCGATATCACCCCGAAGGGACAACAAGTTCACATTGCTTTTGGCCCGCCAAATGAAGAATCCTCCCGTCACCCATGTTTCCGTGTAGAGTCGCCGGAAGCTCTGTTAAAGCTCCAAGGCCGCGTTTTTGAGCATTTCGAAGCAGGCGGTAAAGGAGCACCAAAGGCGGCCGACAAGCCCGGAAATGCCAACTCTGGTATGTCAACACAGGAACTTTATGCCCTTCCGCTCACTTGTCTGACCAAATTGAACAGGTTCAAAAGGTGTCGAGTATCCCGATAGATTTTTTGCAAGAGATTATGCTGGAAACCGTCTCGAATTCAGCTTGTGAGACATTTCTTTCTACACACAACGTATATCCGAATCGCAATTGTTTCTTACACAGATACGGTGAAACCGAGTCAATCAATGAACATATCAGCCGCCAAACCAGACGGGCAGGGACTGTTCCCGTGTTATTGCTTCTGGAAGTGGGGTAAGTGCAGCTGAGGAGATCAAGCTCTCAATTACCCAAGTGGGGTTGTCTCCATCCTCCTTTACAGGAGTTCTTTGTGAAGTGTGAGGCTCTCATTGTAGCTCCGTGTATGATACATGATTTAGCCGCCAAGGAAGTGATGATTCTTCTGAGGGGCACATCAATAGTGCCGGGTACCCGGTATACCGCTTCCACATTGATGATGATCATCACAGCAAAGCGGCACAGGCGTAGAAGCTATATAGCTGCTGCTCTTGCTTGATCTTGTTGACTCGAAGCAGGAAGGTCCTGTGAATTGATCGTTCAGAGCTATGGGCAAGCGTATACTCACATCATGCTTGGGGCTGCTAGTGCTCGGACGATGTGTATTTGCAACTCCAAGTACAACTCAGCTCGGTAGTGTGACTATCCTGGCCGCTGATGATTTGATCAGTACGTATCCGACTCGCAGCCATTGCACATCTTCTTCTTGGACACATCACTGACGTATTTATGAAGCTACCAACAATAACAAGACGAGTGCCGCTCTTCTCCTGGGCACACCATTGACTCTAGCATCTGCACTCACTGCATGCGAGTCACTACACGAGAATCTATGGTCACCTTCGTTGCTTCTTTTTACTGCTGGTTTGAACAATTCATTGGCATACGAGGTCTTCAGTGGACGTGTTGCAAGCAGTCAGCTCTTCTGGACTGGCCAGTCCCAGTCTCAACCGTCATCTTCAAAATACGCCGGCTCTCCTTCACATTCAAGACCTCCTCACCAGCCTCCACAATGTCAGGCCATTGATGTCAACGGAGATACGCATCATGTGAGCTGCAAAGAGAGGCTACCTGTCTTATGTTCCCAGACCGCTTCCGCGTCCAACATAACATACGCAGATAATTCTCCGCCGTATCAGATCTCTCAAGCCGTTGGCTTTCAAACACTTGTTGGGTATAGAGACTTCCTGACATTTCGATTTATGGGAGTTCGCTTCGCAGCCGAGCCCGAGAGATTCACATACTCTTCTATATACGAGGGGACGGGGACTAATGATGCTCTTGAGCCTGCGCCGGAGTGTCTAACCTTGCCCAACAATGGCTCGACAGACTGTCTGTTTCTCAACATTTGGACCACCAGTCTGCCTAGACCGGGTGCAAAACAGAATCTCAAACCTGTGATGGTCTACATCTATGGAGGTAATTGTTTCTTCTGCCATTCGTTGAGATGATGACTAATTAATCTAAAGGTGGCTTCACTACCGGATCCGCAAGTAATCCAACAAATGATGGGGGCAACCTTGCTGCTCGAGGAGATGTCGTGGTTGTTGACATCGCGTATCGTTTATCCACCCTCGGCTTCCTTGCCTTAGACGATGGCGTTCACAATGGCAATTACTTCCTCTCCGACCAGATCGCTGCCTTGGAGTGGGTACAGAAGCACATTGAGAGGTTTGGCGGAGACCCATCTCGTGTCACCATATTCGGCGAATCGGCTGGTGCTGAGTCTGTGAATGCTCTCATGGCTTCGCCAAAGGGCAAAGGCTTGTTTCATGGAGCTATACTGCAGTCGAACTACTACCAACCTTACGTCCCCTTGGTCACTGCAGTCAATCAGAGCACAACTCCGATACTCAATCTCGCAGGTTGCCGCGATGCCGCCGATCAGTTGGCATGCCTCCAAGCATACAATGCTACTGAGTTGCTTGATCTCAAAACTGTCTTCAAGTAAGCCCTCATGTCCTCTTTGGATGTTTAGTACTTATTCATGAATAGCTACCCTGTTGTTGATGGCACATACCTCGTGTCCGAGTTCATTGATCTTAACAGTACGACAGACATCACGAATCGCGTGCCAGTCATCATGGGCGTGAATAGAGACGAAGAAGGAGTCCTTGGCACAGTATACCCTACCACCAACCTCACTACCGGCATTGATGACATAGCTGCTGCAAATCATCTCAACGCCAGTGACATCCCCGCCTCAGATCTCTTCCCTCTTGGTACCAGCGACAACAACAATGCCACTCTGAATGTCTTCAATACAACCACTCGCATCTCCACAGATGTCTCTTTCCGCTGTTCCAACCAATTCGAAGCCTACGCCGGCGTCAAAGACGGTGTCCTCCCCAACATATGGTTCTATGAGTTCAATCGCACATATCAAGATCCAGCATACAACCCCAATCTCGTCTGCGCAGCTCCAGTCACACCTTCCCATCCCTATGGGGATCCTTCTCAGGAATACTTCAAATGCCACGCCGGAGATCTGGCGAACACGTTTGGCAATGTAGCTCGTGTAGGTTTTCCTGATCGAGATGGCTTGGATGCGAAGTTCGGGCAGTTGATCACCGACTATTGGACTAGCTTTGCGAGGAATCTTGATCCCAACCCTGATATGGCATATCTCAAGGTCAGAGGGTACTGGAATACTATCGAGCAGATTGAGAAGTCTGGTGCTTGGGAGAAGGTTGATGTGGAGCAGCCGATGATGATGGAGCTGCAGTGGAACTCTGTCATGATGCCTTTCAGAGATATTGAGCAGTGTGCTGTGTTGGGTTATCCATTGGACTTCCTTACTAGGTGAAGGATGAGGTGGTAGTCAAATGCCGTGCACGAGCAACATTGTTTGGAGTTGGGTTTCTTGCCATGATCACCGGTCTTGGTACTGCGTTGTGCAAAAGCATGCGTGATGCATATTCCAAGAAGTATCTACCAAAGATTCAATCGATCCAATATTTCCAATGTCGGCAATGCAGCTCACCAAGCCAGAGCATCATCCCAATTCAAATCATCTCAACCACTCTACCTCAAGAGAATGCTGACTTCTGATCAGCCCCCTCAACCGGCTTGGTGTAGCCCAATCTGTCCTTGTTGTAAAACTCAACCTTGATCTCATGATTGGCAGCACCGCCATCCAAACTTCCACTCTTCACACAAGTCATGTCTGGCATAATCTCCAGCTCAGTGTATAGAGAAGAACCACAGTTGGCGCAGAACCAGTGTTTGTTGATCTTGCCAGAGTCGCCCTTGGCATCGTAGTCCTTAGGAGAGCCCTTTGTGACTTTGAAGCTGGTGCGGGGGACGACGACGTTGGAGGTGTAGGCGGCGCCGGTCCATTTTTGGCAGTCGGTGCAGTGGCAGAGGGCTGTTACTGCTGGTTCGCCCTGGAAGAGTGAGCGTGAGCGTGAGATGTGGAGAGTGGAATGGAAGGTGGAAAAAGAGCTTACGGTGTATTCATAGTGGACTTGGCCACACATGCAACTGCCTTTTGCCATTGTCAATGTTGTAGTGCTTCGAAGTTGGTTGGGTGTTTGGATGTGAGTGCGGGACGGGTTCTGCTATATACAGTTGATGCGGGGAATAGAAGAAGATGCCGATGTTTGAAGCTCAAGATCAAGCGCGGGGCAGGAACGACGGTAAATGAATACAAACGGAAGACAGCAACTGAATTGAGAAGGAGAGATGGTCTATTTGAATACGAAGACCCCACGTACCAAGGCAGAGCATTTGGAATAGAGGCCGAGTTACCCCTCATCAGCAGCTGTGTAAATCAAGACGCCGCCTTCCGTCTCACCGGCAGTCCAGTCTTTGGTCAGAATCGAGGTAATCACCTCTCAACAGAACGTAGCTGAATTGTTTTGAACGCCGTAAACATTTTGTGAAAGCTCGTTGAAGACTCTCGAGAGCACCTGTCGCAAGTCTCGCTGCGTTGAGCAGCGGCTAGGAATCTGCTAAAGCAATTTGACCCAAACAGAGCTTCTGTCTCGAAGCGTCCGGACGATTGCATATACACATGCAGCGGCAGAAGAGAGCATGTGGGTTGTGTCCGGCGGCTCCCCGTCTTCATTCCAACAAGGCTCAACCTTCCAAAGCATACTCGTTGCCAGCAGCTTGTTCTTGCGGAAGCCGGGGCTTTAGAAGCTCTGATAGATGCTTCTCCGACAAGATACAGGCTTGACTGTCGAGCTGCTCAATGAAGCACAAAGCGGCGCGGCCTCAAACGTGTAGCGCATTCTATTCCCTAGGCCTGTCTTCTCACTGAGTACGCATGTGGAGAGACTGCATGGCATGGGCGGAAACATGACATACTATCGCAGGAGGAAGCATAGTGTATGCAGTGTGATCTTAATTTGCGTATGGTGAGCGGAACCACATCTGCGGATATGCGAGCTTCGGTATGGCTCAAGCATGTCTCGCACACTGCGTCCCCAACGACACTTGCCGCGCGTTATTTCCTTCCTCCTCTTTTGGCTCTCATGACTAGGCGAGGGTTGTTGGAGCTCGCTGTAATTACAACGTTCGGTTGCGGATCGTCTTTGGTGTGTGAACGGGGACGGTCGATATCGAGCCCAGCGGCGGACGTCTGGGATGGTTGGATTGCGCTCAAGAGAGGACCAGCGCGCCGGCATGCTGTGCTACTGTTTGAGATTATCGATGTCGTTTGGCAGACGCGGCTGATGTTGAGTCTTGTTGCTGCTTGCAATAGAGAGATCGGATGTACCGGAGCTCGTCTCCGAGATTGCCGCCATCAGCCGACGCAAAGATTTCCAACCTCTCTTCCTGTTCTCCAGAGTGCAATCACAAATCTTCTCAAAAGACATCAACCTTTGCTGCTCTGGAATAAAGAGTCAGGTCCATGATGTCTTACTTGCTGTTTGAATGATCGAGACCGGTGCTGGATCATGGATCGGTAGCTACTCCCACCTTCGACCGGACGAAGGACGTGTTTCGTTTGTCCGCACTTGACGGTCCAATGAAATAGGACTATACAGGTTTGTCTCGATGCAATGTGTGGCACTTAAGTATGTCGATTCGGGTCCCTGCACGCAAGTCTCTCTTCGTTTGTGCCTGTCACGTCGTCACTTTCACCTGTCCCAGAAAAGATCGTTTTCTCTGCATTCATCTTATTCTACGGAGTCTTTTGCTTTCTCTTTTTCCCCTACTAAGTGATCAGATATTCGTGATTTGGTCTGCTATTCTGGCGCTTCACTTTCGTTGGTCATCACTTGGCGGCCTCACGTTGGAAGACGAACTCCGATAATTATTTCCTCCTAACTCTTCACCTCACTCTGATTGCCAACGCCTCTCTGAACGACTTCCATCACTCACTTCAGAACCAACGCGCCCTTGCTTTCTTCACACAGCTTGGTTACCATCCTTTGAGTAAGTTTTGCAGCTCTTCACACGCGCGTCTCTTTCTGCTGGTCGTCAGCGCAACTCTCCCCTCCCTCTTTCTCATTACATTACGACCCTACTTCAACATCCGCTAACGCTTCAAAGTTGAGTTGAGAGCCCGGTCAAGATGCGCCTGAACGGCCACGCGGTCGACGCGCAGAATCTCTATGATCTCGTCAACCACATCGTCTTGCCTCCACGACTACCACAGAGCGCTGACATTAAGCCCGAAATCATCGAACAAAATCTCCTACATCTTGTTCGAGATGTTCTTCCGGCTATGGAGAGTGGCACATGTCCAGCCTGGACAGACATCGCCAGGATGCTTTCCAAGCTCGACCTCGTCAAGAATGCGAACGGCCTTGATTCTAATACTCTTAGAGCTGATCTTGCTACGCTCGCACCTGATGGTCTGTATACTTACACATCTTGCGTTTCCCAAGTGCTTCTCGCTGACAATGTCTTAGGCTGCCTCACACTATTCCTCAAGGCCCAGAATGCGGGTCTCTTAATTCGTCACAGCCAAGAGAAGCGCATAATTTTCGAAACTTTCGAACTGTCCGCTACCTCTGAGGGTGTTATGTCAACCACCGGCAGACTTTCAAGAACCTTTCCCGGCAACGCCGTTAGTGTTCCGGGCCAGACCTTCTTCGACGCTTCGTTCCGGAATGAGCTTTCAGACCTACTCTCTCGGCTGAGTAGTGAGTCTGTGCATCTTTACGAACCTACGAGCAGCAAAGCCGGTCAGCAAAACAGGGAAGAGCGCGATACCACAGATCCCGGCTTGGTCTCGGACTGTCTCATGACTATGCTGTGTGCGGTTGGCAAGAGAGAAGATCTTTCACTGGTTCAAAAATTTGTCCGTGATGATGTCCTTTGGCAAGACGCGTTGCACCCATGGCGAAGATCTCCCTTCTGGACGTTACTCAGAATCTCAATCCTTCGAACATTGCTAGCCTCCCGCGGACTCGCCAATGCTCAAAAACAGTACAAGATATTTATGATCAACATCGTAGCACGTCTGCTCGACCTCTTGGCTCATGCCTCTATCAGACCCGACATCCTCTCATCTGTACATGTTAAGCTTGCTCGCCGTGTGCACAAGTTTGAGCAGCAGTTTGGAGCTTTTCATGACAACCGCATTCTGAACATCTCCAAGAATGCCTGTGAGACAATGAAGGGCACTTGGACATCGATATCTGCGAATCCCGAACGCGTTTCTGTGATACCGCGTGCTGGATGGGAAGACGCGTCCAACCTTCATCTACCGGCGGCGAGAAAGATTCTCGAGGAAGCCGCGAAGCCTCAGGAGGTATCTGCCAGCCCTCGAATCTTCGTGCCGCCTCCACAATCACGTTTATCCATGGACAGACTGCCGACACTGGAGCGCTCCTCTTCTGGTCCAGACCAAGCCCTTAGGCTGGCAGAAATTGAACTCTGGGTTGAAAAGCACCTCGAGAGCTGGACTGACGCAGTCTTGCGTGATGTGACTCGCAAACCTTTCGACGAACTCGCTTTGCTCATCGAAAAGTATTGGTCGCTCGCCAAATCTCAATATGATCAAAGCCCGCTCGACAAATCGAACGCATTGCTGACTGTACTCGAACTATGGGTGGCTCTGGACAAACTCTGTATCATGCGGCTCCCTCTACTGAGGAGACATGCGCCCGAGATATCTACTACACTTCTTCGGCCTTTGCTCTTGCCCAAGTTCGAACAGATGCGTCGACTGTCTCAGGTTGAGAAGCACATCAACGAGCGGCTCTCTGGTCTTGCTAAAGGCACCGCTAGTGTCTTTGAGCAACCAAGCGCAAACAGTCTCCCAATCTGGTACTATAACATCACACCTGAACTCCAGCAGTTGCGCCACGAGATCCAGCAGTCCGATCAACAGAAGAGACAAAGAAAGCTGGAAGAACTTGAGACGTCAACGCAAAAGTACAACAGTCTTGTCGCGCAGGCCGCAAAGCTCGAACATCTATATCGTACCAGTCGAAGGAATAACCTGTACCACGACAAGGCAAACTGTCCACGATGTCCGATCGAGCGACAATATGCTGCTATGGATATCAGTGTCGATGAGAAGTCACTTCCCGAGAATGCTATTCAAGCAAAGGCTGCTGTTTTCGAGCTCGCCATACCAGTCGAGTTCGCTGCGTGGCGAGATGTCACTTGGTATATCATCCATGATATCGGGCAGCGAACATCGTCTCGAGGTGCGGAAGTGTTCGAAGTGGCTGCAGACTACGGCCAGCTTCGCCCATTCGCTAAGGCTAGAACTCGACAGCCACATTTAACGCTAGCCTCAAGAACGAAAACCTTCATCCGGTCTCACTATTCCGTGAAGAAGTTGCCCACAACCCGAGACGCGGTCTGCGTCAACAACGCCCTGCAGTACGATATGCTCAACAGAAATGCCCATACTTGGTTAGCTCGTCCTCAAGGTGAATCTAGCTTCAAGGCTTACTGCACTCTTTCCCTCCCACCTGGCCCATACGCCAACTTGGACTGGGCAGTACGTGAAACAAATCATACTACAAACGAAGTTATGGCTTCGCAAAGTGATTGCGCTGACAGTCTGGAGATTCGAGAATACGTCGTCTTTTGCAGTCTCCGCTCTGGCGAGAGGCTTCAGTGGCTCAACATCCTTCGTGAGTACGGATGTAGTAACCTGACTTTCAACAACCCCGCGGTTACAACTCTGATTCTCCAAGCCATTTGGGAAGCGGGCAGCCCCTCCCACGACGAGTTTCGAGTGGCACACGACGAACTACGCAATAAGGAATTTTGCACCAAGCTTCTGGAGATGCTTCACGAAAAGCTGAGCTCCATTAAGAGCAACTGGCAAGAACAACACAGCATGATGTCACTCATACAGATCACTCTTCGAGTGCTTTCTCTGACCACAGATGCGGGAACCGAAACGGCCTGTCACAGCCTACTACGAACAGCAAGAAAAGTGTGTCTCGAATGGTGCCGACAAATTCAAGTGCACATGAACAACAACTCGACTCAAGAGGTCGTACAAGGAAAGGCGATTGTCCATCTGTTGAGTGCAGCATTGTCTGGCTACAGCACTTTTGATGTCGATGAGCGGCATCTCGCTCGTACGCTGGCTTCCAGCGAAGATATTGCTACATTGGCAGAGGCCCAAATCATTGTGTGCGACAACACAGCCGTCGGTCGCACCGCTATCTCTTCGTTGCTCAAACAAAGTTTGATCCATCATGCGACTATCGCTCACAAGATTGAGCCTTATGTCTGCGACATATTACGCACTGATGGAGCAGGACTCAATCAAGCTGTTCAGCGGATCTGGAACGGCGCCGCACTGCAGCCGAGTTGGGATTTCGCATCTGCTTCATCTCGGTCGTGGCTCGTCAACAAGACTCTCCCGAAAGACGGTAGACGCCAGACCGTCCATTTCAATCTACTTGGCGGTGATCTGCTTGTCGACGGAAAGCCTGTTGGTAAGATTCCCAGCAGCATCAGATCTCAGCCGCTGTTCCAGCAGATATTCGGACCTGCCATCCTCAATGTTTTTGCATCAAACATGCCTGGAATGGACTACACGGTATCTCAACACATCCAAGAGCACGAAGTTCACATCGGTGTCAAGGATGGGAAAGTCTTGATCCGAGCCTGCCATGGAAAGAACATGTTGCAAGCACTGTCGCAAGACACGTTCGCCAATCAACTGCCATCATACTTTGCTCAGTCTTTCACACACTGGCTCGACGAGTGTACTGGTGATGTTGACTTTCGTCCTCTCGAACATCCGTGGCAAGTCTCGCAAGAGCACTGGAAGCTGACGTTTTGTGACTCGGACTTCCTACAAACAAGATGCCAGATGCGGCGTGGGCAGGAAAGACTTCTTGAGAACCAGAGTGTCGTAGGAAAGTCTGTCACGAAGATTCTCGGCGCACTGGACAGCGCTTCTCAATGTCAGATCGTCCTTGACGACTCGCAACCTTCCGAGCTCAAGGTGTATCTGCGAAGATATAACCTGCATTTCCATGTCACCAAAGAAGGAGCTCTTCTGTCTCTAGAATACAGCTCTGTGGTTGATCCTGACCAGAGCATTGCCAGTATGTTGGGACTTCGCAGCAAACTTGTACTTCGAGACATTTCTGCAGTTGAAGACTTACAAGAACGGCGAGTCATCGTTCCCTGGGGCCAAGTCTTGATTTCGAAGAGAGACAATCATGTTTCCGTCGAAGTGCCGTACGGGACTACAGGCAAGCAGAAATATTTTGTTTACAGCGTAGATCGCCATTTGCGCAAGCTGAGAGGGCAACAAGATGTTTTGAGCACACTTTACAAGGCATACCTTCATGCTGTCACATCTTTTGTGCTTCCTGACCCATTCACTGGCCGTACGGGTACAGAGGAGTCTCTCTCCACGCTCAAGGAAGCATCTCTTTTCTCGTGTGTGCCTTTGGACGACAAGGAGAAAGACACTCTCAATCTGATAGCGTCGTTGACACCATCTCGTGTCTACTATCCCAAACATAAGAAGGTCATGCAAACAGTTCATTGGAACTCCAATCTCTCTCCACAGTCTCAGCATGACGATTTTCTGCTGGCGGCCGCATCCATCTTTGACCATCACAGTAGCACTGAAGTTCTATTCGACTTGAGTGATCGATCCAAGGTCGAGTTGTGCAACCGAGGTGACCCATTGCTTCTGAGAAGAGCCAGGAGAGGTAACGCTTCCGTCATGAAGTCGGGGCTATTCTCAGACCTGACACCATCGCAACACGAGGATGAGACTTATCCTGGTCGTGACAAGCTTGGTCGGGGCCACCGGGCCACTAGAGTTTTCGAGATTGCATCGCTTATCAAGGAATGGCCTCCTCGCGTTGCTACACACACAGCTCTTGTTCAGGTCATCAAGACTTGGGGGAATGTCTCTGGCTATAGTTCTGGGGTTTTTGGTCAGTCGTCTCTGCAAGAATTGAGCTCGCTCGAGTTAAGCGAGCATTTTGGTTCGTTGTACGAGCTTTGTCGTCATGCGTCACAAGCATCATCGACCTTTCCTCTCATGTTCAAATTCTGCGCCATCGCAATTGGAGCAGATGAAGAGAAGCTCATGCATCTCAGAACATTGCTCGCCTTCGCTTTCTCCGATTCTTTCCTCAACATCGATCCGCCGCCTTCGGTGGTTCGATACACGTTGGGCGAGGGATCATCTCCATCCGAACAGGTCATTGCGCAAGCCATCAATCAGCACGTGATTCGCTACGAGATGTTCAGTGACGATCCCAGCGTCACAGAAATCGAAGAATTCGAGAGAAAGGAGAGTGAACAGAATGCGCATAAAGGACGTCTTTGCACAAAGATTGTGTCCATCTGGCCAGGAACATCTGTCTCCGTGGCGCAGGCAGATTATCGCCACTTGAAGACCCCTGGAATTGTGAAGGAGTGTCAGAGACTCTTCGACGAATGGCACAAGAACCGTCTCTTTTTGGATCATATCAAGAGAGTGGCGACAAGTCTCGCTTCGATGCAGGCGTTCCATGGCCGTTACGAAATTCCTTCTCCAAACATGCCAACTCTGGTGCAACAGCACGCAACTCATCCACGATTTACATTGATCCACCTCCTCAAAGCACGCTCTAGCATTGCTTTTATTAGGCCATCCTCCCAACTTTCTGTGCGTCCCGGACAGTCTTTGGAAGATGCTTCTCAGATCAAGGGTATGATTGCTACGTTGGACTCAAGCTCAAGCTCAACGCATGTAGTATACTGTGAGACTCTTCGCGCGAGCATCGAAGCGCTCGAGGGGAAATACAACGATCTCGAAGATCAACAGGTACCAATCTCCGGTGACACTATCGAGCGGCACAGAGCAGCTACAGCCGCTGAAGTCGAAACTACGCTCCATGAGATCCGTACAACTTTATCGCCTGTGGTTATCTCTGCGTCTCTTGCCGATAACGCGGACTTGTGGCCACGTCTTTCCGAACCATGTCTGCTTGCACAGCTTTCTCGTAACAACATCACTCAACTACCGGAAGATTGGAAGATGTCGTTGCTCAACTTTGGAGAGAAGATGGCATCTCTACAGAGGGCCGAACGTATCACAAACTTGCATCATACTTCAAACAAGAGAACCTTGTGGAAGGAGCTCAAGCATCCGGGAAGAGAGGGATGGGATGTTGATGAGTATCCCAGCTGGCTTCTTCTAGAAATCGAAAACAACATCACAATTCGGCCACTCCAGGCGAAGGTTGCCAAGGAGATGATCAATCCCAGCTCTGGGAAGAACTCCGTGCTGCAGCTCAACATGGGCGAAGGCAAGTCTTCAGTCATCGTACCCATGCTAGCGACTGCTTTGGCAGATGGCACAAGGTTAGCAAGAGTGATCGTGTTGAAACCGCTTCTACGTCAGACAGAACAGGTTCTCACCCAGCGCTTGGGCGGTCTACTGGATCAGCGTGTTGGCCACATTCCATTTTCTCGCAAGACTAGGGTGAACGTCTCAACGATCGCTGTCATTCAGGATACACTCCAACGTTACGCGCAGAGTCACGGAGTTATGGTCATTATCCCCGAAGAGATACTTTCGATGAAACTCATGACGCGCGAAAGAATGACCTCGGGTCCTACCCTCGGCACCGCCATCTTGACAATGCAGCGCTGGCTCAAGGACAAGGCTCGTGACATACTCGATGAGAGTGATGAGATTTTGAGTGTTCGATCTCAGTTGATCTATCCTGTTGGTAGTCAGCACATGCTTGACGGCAAGAATGAACGTTGGCAGATCGCGCAAGCCGTACTTCAGAGAGTCAACTTCCATGTAAAACGACTTGCTGCCTCTTATCCATCCGATCTAGAGCTTGAGTTCAACGGCAAGTCGTTTCCTTTGCTCAAGTTTCTTCGTCCAGGCGTTGGCGAGATACTTATCGAATTTCTGGTCGAAGATGCTATCAATGGTCGCATTGCCGGTCTGTCATTTGATTTTTACTCTGAAGAAACAAGAGATGCAGTCAGAAGCTACATCAGCTCGCGTGAAGTCTCTAAGCAGCATCTTGAAGTCCTCACCGCCTTACTACAGAAAGGGCCAGACTGGGATGGCCTGCTTATATTGCGCGGTCTGTTCGCTCATGACGTCTTGTCTTTCTCGCTACAACGCAAACGATGGCTAGTTGAGTATGGCCTCGATCCTCGACGCTGCCTCATGGCAGTGCCGTATCGAGCTAAAGGTGTTCCAAGCACGAATTCAGAATTTGGTCATCCGGATGTCGGTATCCTGTTGACGTGTCTCAGCTATTATTACACAGGCTTGACACTCGAACAGATGCACACTTGTTTCACCATCCTTTCCAAGGACTCTAACCCCCAGGAGGTGTACAATGACTGGGTGTCTGCACGTGATTTCCCTTCGAATTTGAAGTCGTACGAGGCAGCCAATCTGGACGACAAGGCGCTGTGCGAGAACATACTTTTTCCCAAGCTCCAGTTCAGTCTGGGGATCATCACTTTCTACTTGAATCAGGTTGTATTTCCCAAGGAAGGCAAGGAGTTTGCCAAGAGAATTTCAGCTTCTGGTTGGAATATTCCATCAGAATCGCACGATCCCAGTCTCGTCACTACTGGGTTCAGCGGGACGAACGACAGCCGATCAACTCTTCCATACTCAATCAAGCAGGAAGATCTTCCGGAACTGCTTCACACAAACGCCATGGTACTCAACCTGCTTCTTCGAGCAGAGAATCGAAACTACCTGCAGAGCGTTGATGTGCATGGCAAGAAGTTGAATATCGAGGGCTTTCTTGCATTGATTACTAACCAAAGTCCCCGAGTCAATGTTCTTATCGACGTAGGGGCTCAAGTTCTCGAAGCTACGAACATGCAACTCGTTCAACAGTGGCTAGCTCTCGAGACGAACGCACACGCAGCAGTCTTCTTCGATGAACAAGATGAAGCGATGGTTCTGGACCGAAGCGGTGCTGTTATCCCGCTGCGTATCTCGCCGTTCTCCGGCAAGCTAGATGCTTGCCTGATATACCTGGATGAAGTACACACCAGAGGCATCGATCTTGCCATACCCGTCGGAGCACGGGCTGTAGTTACCTTAGGGCCCCGCCTGGTGAAGGATCGGTTGATGCAGGGTAAGTTTTACTGTTCTAGATGAGTTTCCTTTCACTAACATGCCTTAGCTTGTATGCGATTGCGCAGTCTAGGAAGTGGCCATTCTCTATGTTTTGTCGCTCCGCCTGAAGTACACCGAAGCATCTGCGACGCAGCAAGCGGAAACGAAGAATCACGTCTTAGCTCATTTAACGTCCTCGCCTGGTGTATGGAACAAACCTGCCAAGCTCTGGATATTGCGAGACCTTTGCGAGCTATGCATGGTCTGGAGATGTTGCGCCAACGAAAAGTCCTTGAGCAGTGCCTACCTGAGAACATGGTATCAAAGACAATTGCGAGTGATTCTCCTGCCATGGAAATCTTCTGGCAACGCATCCAAGAAGACGATGCACAGAACTTGGAAAATCTTTACGGCATCAACGATCATCGAATTGGTATCTTCCAGAGCTTGCTTGATCGTAATTCGAAGGACGCTGCGATGAAGCACCTTGTCACCGAATTTCAGACCATGAGCAAGACTCGTTTGCAAGACTCCAGCATGGACAATGAACAGGAACGCGAGCTTGAACATGAGATCGAAAAGGAGCGCCAGATCCAGCGACCGCCAAAGTTGGAGCCAGTGATTCCCGCAGTCAGCAAGGGTCTTGAACAGTACATCGCGACCGGTACCAGCTTTTCTCTGAGCCAATGCGAGGCAGTCAACGCTTTTGAATGTTTCAATATGACTACTGCGAAGAAGGCTGCTGTGCAACAAAACATCAAGCCCAGCGCTTTCTCAGTTATGACAACACGAGACTTCGTTCATTCTGTGCAATTCGCGAAAGGCACTCTTTCCGACAACTACCTTCGCCCTACGACTTGGGTGCTGAGTTGTAATGAGCCAGACCAGACACAATCTTTGCTCATCATTAGCGGACATGAGGCCGATGTGCTCCTCCCGAAGATCAAAGCCTCGGACAAAGTTCGCCTTCATATCTTCGCTGCACGTTTAAACAAGAAGATGGCACGTTTCAACCGCATGGACTTCTACACTCCTAACGCCAAGCCCAACGACATCGCCCTTTCGCCTCAAGCCATTCGTGATCTTGAGTTGTTCTCAGGATCTTTGTACGTCGACAACATGGCCAAGTACGAGCAGCTGTGTCACTTCCTGGGTATCGTGACCTCTTCAACTCGTCCACGCGACAAGCCAGTCCACACTGACGGGTTTGTTGCCCCAGAGATCAGAGAAGAGATTGGATGGCCGGAGTCTTGTTCTTTCGAACTCAGTCCTCTTCCATTCCTAAAGCATGTCTTGTCGCTTCGCATGCACGGTCAGGCATTCGACCACAGTCATCTGGGTGCCTTGCTGAACGGTAGGGCTTTACAAAATGCTGCTTTCGAAGGTTGCCAAGAGATCGAGGAGATCTTTGAAGAGATGGATATTGACGGTTAGAAGGGAACGGCGATGGAGAAGTTTTCTGTGACTCTTGGTGGAGAAAGAATGAGTTCGCAGCAAGGTGACAGCCGGCTATGCAAGGTACTGAAATAGCTCCGTTACTACAAGTTTTCTTCTTCAAAATATTCGTTCACAAGTGTGCTTTTTCTGCCGGTTTCGCTGGAGAATAACTGCATGCTTTGTTGTGGATGTCGGATATTACAGAGGTGAGTGCTGTCCATTCTCGGCAAGCTAATTCTGCTCTTCCCTTCTTAGTATCAGCTTCTTGTTGTGTCACAATTGCTGCTTTGCACCTTCTTATTTCTTTGATGCTTTGCTGACATTCCTCAACTTCTGGGTTCTAGTCAGGTACATACATGGTGATCGAGCTCCAGCATATGGTCGCACCTCCCTTCTTGTGCTCCAAGTCTCTTTGCATCAACAAGAAAAGGCTGCGCCAAGCTATAGGTCTACGATATCTTCACAGCCTAGTCTCTCAAGTCAAATTGCAAAGACAGTGCACTCACAAGATGCAAAGCTGTGATACGCCTTTGCAGATTATCCGCTCTCAGGTCAAACACTGCAACGAAACGAAGCAAGAGCTAGTAACAATGTTCACTCCCGATGATTCAAGCCATCACTTCTTGCAAGATATCACTGGACATATATTCTCGAATCAATGGAAAAGCGTAAAGCCACTCTGCAAAGGAGAAAGAAAAGTTATTACTCGCGAAAGAGAAAACTTGGTGACAGATATGTTGGCAATGTGAATCAAACCCCACAATCCGATTTGCGTGTACTTGTTTCTGACAATGAAGCCTAAGTAAAGAAGTGTGGTTCTAAGGCTGTCTTCAGAGATCTTAAACATCGAAGGGAAGGAGAGGTTTAGTGGTTGTCTTGATTTACAGGTTAACCTGGCTCACTTGAGCGGAGCAGGAAGCAACGAGGATTTGATAGCGCAAAAACTCCTCTCAAAAGTAGCAGCGGCCACTGAGAGCATTAGTTCTCTTGTTCCCAATCGACAGAAGGTAGAGAACTATAAAGCGTGCGACACTCATCCGAGTACGATGCCGGCAACTCATGGCAGAACAGCGTCTTGTGGAAAGAAACGCTCTGTTCGACAGATTGGTGGAAATTTAGGAGCTGCGAGAGCGCACGAGTTCACTGCAAAGTACGGCTGTGTTCATTGAGAGGACTAAATTGTCAATTTTCCACGGGAAGTAGCGAAAAGCGGCAATGATTTGTGCATTCCGTTAGCTAGAAGAGATGCAATCGCTGATCATGAAGCCAAATTGTCTCTGTCACTCATCTCCGTCAAGTCAGTGTGTTTGGTATGCAGAAGATCATTGGGAACTACAGACGTATCCACTGACATACTGAGCTAGGGCTTTCGCCTGAGAGCCCTTGAAGTTGGTATCAACTCGTATATTGCGATAGTATTCAGACATATCTTGGTTAGCCGGGAGATATGGCTTTCACACCTAGCTCCCATCTGCACAATGGTGCTGCAAAAATGCAGAAAGCTTTTGTGAAACACAGCTAAACAATGATGGTTGATGAGATGACAACAGATCAAATCCTGTTTCAATTACTATGGGTATCTGACAAAAAAAAGGAAAAGAAAACTCGCAATGTCTGACAGCTCAGTTTTATGTATCACATACTCCAATCCTCCTCCCAAGTAGCCGCGACAGCCTGCTGCTCCTCGCGAGATTCGGTCTCTACAGCGTCTTCCTGCTGCGCTTCAACCACCTCATCCCTCGCCTGGAATGTCTGCCATAATATCATATCTGACACTTCCTCCATGCCGGTGGAAATATTTGCTGGTGAGTCGGCCTGCAAGATGCGGTATTGGGCATCAAAATAAATCAAAGGGCCTCTGTAGCCTTGTGTATTCATGACCATGTTCAGCATCAAGGTTCTGGAGGGGGCGGCATTATGTATTCCCGTCGCATACATGCTGGTCATGGCTAGCTCCAAGTGTCTAACATGGTCGTTCGGATGGAGGTCCGCCTCGGTATGGGCAGCTCGCGTGGCGAGGACAGCCAGAATCCGCGCATAGGCGTCTTCGAGACCGGCTCCGATAAGATCGGCAAACTCTGGCTCTTTGTGCACACAGCCGTTGCAGACATTGATCTGACCACCACAGTGGTAGCAAAACTCATACCCGCAGTAGCAGGTCATGTGTGGGCAACCAGACTCTCTTTCGACCACTCTGTTACATTCGCTGCACTGCTGGTAGCCTTCGCGGGCTATCAGATCGAACATCTGCAGGTCTTCCTCGCTGGAGCCTGCACAAGGGCCTTGGTGCTGCTCGCGACAGCATAATGTACAGGTGACTGTACTACACTGTCCGCAGCGAGCAGATTTGTCTTCGATGTTGATGGAATCAGGCGGGATGTATCTTCCACACTGTACATTTGCGCAGTAACAGCGCTCCTTTGCGGGTGTCTTGAACTCCTGCAGTTTGGCCTTGAGAGACCTGGCTTTCTCTTCTGGAAGAACTTTTAGTGCCAGATCCTCTGGAACCTTACAGGACTCATCACACGCCATGGGCCAATGACGCTCGTTGGTCACCAGAGAGGATGCTCGGATGATGCAAACAGAGCACCACGAGTGGCCGCAGGGCAGGTCGGTGAGATCTTCGTCCCCGGAGCAGGGCAGACACGATTTGGAGTCCATGATTGGGGCAGGCGAGCTGTCGCCTTGCTCTTTGGGCTGGTCCTTGGAGAGAGTAGACATCTGTGCTTGGTGCTCGTTTGTGGCAGAAGAAGAAGACATGTTGATTGTGATAGAGTTGAATTTGTTTGGCGGGTCCTGATTGTTATGAGTGGGTGAGACCGATTCCGTACAAGTAGTGGGTAAAAGTTGCTTGATGAGATGCTAAGAAAATTAGGAGAAAATCGCCAGATATACCTACATTCTGTATTATGACACTTCGCCGCCAAGTCTACGTGCTACAAGTTTTTTTTTTGAAGGAGTCATCTTGTGAACACCTTGTGCGTTAATTAGAGTTTGAAGTACTTCAAAGTAACATGAAGCTTGCTGTTCCATGTGGATTATACGTAGTATTACCTATTGCCGCGTGATGAATAATCTCGATGGCTGTACATGCTCGAGATATCGAAAGTAGTAAATAGGCTGAGAGGAGATACACCTGTGGTTCGGATGCCTGAGGCATCAGTCCGACGTGGTTGGGGAGCCTGCCGCGCAAGCCACGCGGATCAGGACGCAGATGCATCTCCCCAACACCGACTGGAAGACCAGTTTCGATTCACAAATTCAACGAGGTGCACCAAGTGCTTGTCCAGTGTGCTGTCAGAGATGATTGCAGGTAATCTCTCCCAGAACGCGAGGCAGGGCTGGCCAGCTCTGCGCTCTGCATTTTGTACAGCTACGCGTGACGTGAACTTCGGCTGAGGAGAAAAACGTGTCTACTGAGAGCGATCAGATTGTCGTTTTGGTTATACTCGTTCATAAGTTACATACCGCGCGCTCCGCCATTCTCATCTACCTCGCCATCGCATCTTGTCTCATTCAAATCGTATCTTGCGTCCTTTCGGCTTTATGTCGGCGTTCTGTGAGTACTGAACTCTTACTCCCTGCTCTCTTGCCCATTCTGGTGCATCCGGACTGCAATGCCAGACATTCACGAATTTGAGCGTTCTCAATGTCAGCTTCAAGCCATCCACGAGCGCACGCACGCTTGCACCGGTGATCATCGTTGAGGAAAGATCTATGTCTTGTAACTGCTTCATGGTGGTAGCAATATGCTTTGCCACGTCATCGTTGATGTTGGAATTGTGGGTCAGGCGTAGACTGCGAAGACGTTCCAAACGAGCGAGAGCAAGGAGAGAGGTCACTGGTTGTGCGCCACCAGTGCATTGCACATGTAGAGTGTGGAGACGTGAGATATTGGCATGCTTGAAAAACCTGTTGTCTGCAGGGTCGGGGTATTTTGCAATGAGCTCTGGGTCGGACAGCAAGAGGCTGGCCATGTCAGTGCTACAGCAGACAAGTTCTTCGAGGTTGGGTAAGAAGAAATCTTTTGGGCTCAACATAACGACGCTGCTGAGCGTCCTGTCGAGGTCAAGACGAAGCACGCGTAGAGTTTGGGGGAGGTCGCGGAAGGGGAATGGGACTGGACCGGAGGACACCGCAGATGTCATGTCCAGCTCAATCAGCTGCTTGAGTGGCTCTTTGAGGGACAGGATGTCGTAGGGAGTGGCCCAATCGTTGAGCGAAAGAGATTGGAGATTGGGCGTCAGAGCCAGCAGCGTGCCAATTCGAAGGATGTGCATCGAGCGGTTTGGTGACTGGAAATTTCTGATCAACTTCAAGCGACGAAGTTTGGGGAACTCGCCTTTCCAATGGATGTTAAGACTGCCAGGGATGATGGCTCGACACTCAAATTCCTCGAGATTCTCACAGCCTAGAAGGAGGCCAGGAAGAGTCATGGACGATATGACAGCAGAGACACCAAGTGTGAGTTTCTTCAGTTTGGTGGCAGACTGGAGATTGTGCATCAGACTCTCTCCTTGTAATCCACCATCAACGATTCGAAGTGAATTAAACTCCGGACAGCTTCTAGCAAGAGCTTTGATGACTTTCTCCATATCCTTCACATGTTTGAGAGTGGCGGAGATGACTTTACGTCTGGATGTGTTGATACAATGGCTCAAAAAAGCAGATCTGACTGGCTTCTTGGCTTCCGAAAAGTCCAAATTCATCCAAAGGCCAGGCAAACTGTCAATGAATATCTTCCACTGTTTCGAGACGCGAGTGCAGTAAACGATCTGTCGGAAATTGAGATACGACAAAATCATTTCGACAATCTCAATAGGCAGTTGAGCGAAGGGGTCTGCAGCTTTGTCGGGGGCCAGAGATAGTAAGAGCTTGTCGTGCATCTTTTGAAGAAGTTCAATGTTGTTGACTTTCTTGCTGATTCCATGTTTGTAAATGCTCAAAGCAACGTCGGTCTTTTGCATGATCTGCAACACCTTGCCTGCTCTCAGATAGCCAGTGGGGTCTTTTTCAAACATACGGATACACGTTCTCGCATCTTTGAGCGCCAATTTGTGGTCTCCAAGCTTCTCATGGACTGCTGCGCGTGTGTCGAGCAACTTCACTGATGGTGATGGCTCATGTTTGATGGCCAGATCGAGGAGGTCTATAGCTTTGACATACTCCTTTCTTCTATATTGGAGTTGCGCATGCTCAAGAAGTTCGATGGTCGGCGGTATATGAGGCATTCAGTCGGCGGTGATGATGAGTTGATGTAAAGATGAGTTAGGTACGAAAAGGTCGTTGAGCTGACGCGCGAAGTCGCGGTGATGATGGGCAGGCGCGTTCATGAATGGCTTGGCGGGGCTTCCAGATGTCGATGTCTGTGACATGTGTACACGACCCTGCCCGATTGCAACCGCTGCAATGCACAAACACGAGTTCCAAGAGAATTTTGGGCTGGAACGTCTCTGCAAGTGGCTCAATCTCATTGCTGTCTATGAAATGGTTTATAGCATCGAGTTCGCGTGTAAGATAAAAAACAGATCCACATGAAGCGCGCGTCAATTCACCCTCCGTATGCCAACTATCTTGCTGAAACGAGCTTCTATCTCTTGCATGCCTTCATCCAAATCTTCTATCGTGTCTCCATACTCATACAGCGCAACAGCAATCTCACCGACCTGTCTTGCAGTCCTTCTGGTTTGGAGACGACTGACAGCCTCGATGATGGCAAGTGCGTCAGACCTTCGACGAAGCCAGAGAACACGTTTGCCGAGGGTGATGTTGCAGTAGACATCTCCTTGCGTTCTTGGGTCTTCTTCGTCGTCAAAGTCTTTGTCCCACTCTCTTTCCTTACTTCGCAGCCCCTTCTCGGCATCCCAAGTTTCCTTCGGATTTGGAGAGAAGCTTCTGCGATATCTGCGACGGCCAATAGCAGTGTCCTGGTCTAGAAACGGTCGTTCGAGTGCTTTGAATCTCCTTGTAAGATGTCGTAATGTATCTTGCATGGACCTGATGGTCAAGTCGTCTAGGCGAGGGAGGGGAATCCCCTTTGTACGTCGTCGCTTGCCCCATTCCTTGTTGTGTCGTCGTAGGTTGCGCAAAGATTGTCGCTCTTCGTATAGCTGAACCCGAAGGTTGCTCATATAGTCGTGTATCTCATCGTGGGCATTGAGGACAGTGGTGATATTACCCCAAAAGACTCGTAAAAGGGTAGCAAGCGTGAAAGAGAAAGACACAAATCCAATGATGGTGCTCGCTAGAGAGAGTGGGGAGAGAGTAGATTGCGTAGATAGAGCGACTCCCATTTTGAACGAAGATAAACCGTTGAAAGAGGTGAAATCAAGGCTATGGTGGACGAAGGAGGATATGTAGAGGAATATTGATGGAAGCACGCGACTTAATCATGCCGTCGATCAGGAACGGAGGACTATTTTTTGGTATAAACGACCTACATGGGTGGATGACCTGGTTACTGGGGCGCATGATGGGCGGTCAGTCCTGGAGCTTTGTTTGCGAGCAGAATGGCACGACAACCGGCAAGACGAAGGGTCAAGAGCCGATGCGGAACATGGATTCGTCGCCTGGATCGGAGCTCGGTCGCAAGCCACCATCAGGCACAATGGAAGAGGTTCACAGACGACTGAAATGAGTTGGCATGTAGAAAGAAGTGTGTGAGGCTCTGCGTTTGATGAATCATAGAAGCAAAGGGTGGTTGGTAGAAGAAACATCAGGTGTTGTCAGTCGATTGCGAGGGAGAATGAAGGCCACGCGCTTTGACACTTTCCATTGTCAGCCAATGACGAGTTGCAGCTTTTTCACAGATCTCGCCCCACCAGCGGTAGAGTCATCGGAAACATCAGGAAACCAAGGCCATCTTCATCTCAATAGACCATTTCCACCGCTCTGCTTCGCCCAAGCTCCGACCTGATCGCATAGCAACTCATATTCATACAACAGTGGTCCACACCATGTCGGTACCATTCTTGCCCGCAATTGACCTGGCACAAGGCCTCAATGCCTCTACAGGACTTAGCGCCGCCAGCCTTGGTCACGTCGGCGCCGTCTACGCTGTCGCAACCCAGCAGACCATCGATGCCGCCTTCGACCACCTCAAACAGACGGCCACCCGCTTCGGCACCTTCTTCGACTGCACAAAGCTAGAATCCACCGACGACATCCTGTCACTGCTCGACGCCGGCGCAGTCAAGGTCTTTGTTTCAAGTTCACAACTCCAAAACATTCAGAACAAGAATGTCGACGCCTCACGACTAGTCCTCTCGCTCGCCGGTGCTGGTAACTCAGTATTGGATGTGCTCCAGGGCAACGAGGTTGGAATCTACCTTGCTGGTATCGCCGATGTCACTGCTGTCGAGAGCTTGCTCGAAGCCTACGGATCCAACAGACCACCCGTCTACGTCTCGCTGGCCCAGCCCACCCTCGAGAAGGCCCTCCAGATCGCCCACATCAACGCTACCCCCGTCATCGCTGCTCAGCACCTGACCGTCGACCCCAAGAACCAGTCCAGCCTCATTCCCGCCGCCCCTCTCCTTCTCGCAAACGCTACCACCGACAGACCCGACGGTCTTTTCACAACCCTTGTCACCGATGAGCGTGGCGTCGCCCTTGGTTTGGTATACAGCAGTGAGGAGAGCATTTCTGAGAGTTTGCGCACAGGCCGTGGTGTCTTCAACAGCAGGAAGCGTGGTCTTTGGTACAAGGGTGACACCAGTGGAGACATCCAAGAGTTGATCCGCATTGACAAGGACTGCGATGGCGATGCTCTACGTTTTATCGTCCACCAGAAGGGCAGAGGCTTCTGCCACCTTGCAACCCCCACATGCTTCGGCGACTACGCTGGCTTGTCGCGTCTTGAAAAGACTCTTTCCAGCCGCAAGCGTTCTGCTCCCGAAGGCTCCTACACCGCTCGCCTTTTCAACGACCCCAAGATGCTGTCAGCAAAAATCCTCGAGGAGGCACAAGAGTTGGTTGATGCAACGGACAAGGACAATATCGCTGCTGAAGCTGCCGACGTCATCTACTTTGCTCTGACCAAGTGCATTGCCAACGATGTTTCTCTCGAGGACATTGAACGTAACCTGGATGCTAAGAACCTCAAGGTCAAGAGGAGAAAGGGTGATGCCAAGCCTCAGTTCGCCGAGAAGGTTGGTATGCAGGTCAACGGAGACAAGGAGATGGTCAAGGAGGCCGCTTCGGTACCAAAGGCCAAGGAGGACCCTGCTGGCACCGTCGATGGCAGAATCAGCATGCGCCGCTACTACACAACTAAGGAGACCAAGGACACCGTCCAGCAGGCTCTGCAGCGTCCCTCGCAAAAGTCGACTGACCGCATCATGGGTATCGTCAACCCCATCATCGAGGGCGTCCGCAAGGGTGGTGACAAGGCTCTGCTCGAGTACACCCACAAGTTCGAAAAGGCTACTTCTCTCAGCACCACCGTCCTCAAGGCTCCTTTCCCTGAAAACCTCATGCAAATCGCACCTGAGACCAAAGAGGCCATCGACATATCATACGAAAACATCCGCAAGTTCCACGCTGCACAGGAGACTGAGGACCTCCGTGTTGAGACCATGCCCGGTGTTGTCTGCTCCCGTTTCGTTCGCCCCATCGAGCGCGTCGGTCTGTACGTACCTGGTGGTACCGCTGTTCTTCCCTCGACCACACTCATGCTGGGTGTTCCTGCCAAGGTCGCTGGTTGCAAGAAGATCGTCATCGCCTCTCCTCCTCGTTCCGATGGCTCTATCACTCCTGAGATTGTCTACGTCGCCCACAAGGTCGGTGCTGAGAGCATTGTCCTGGCTGGTGGTGCTCAGGCTGTTGCCGCTATGGCTTACGGTACCGAGTCAGTCACCAAGGTTGACAAGATTCTCGGCCCCGGTAACCAGTTCGTCACTGCTGCCAAGATGATTGTTTCCAACGACACTTCTGCTGGTGTCAGCATTGACATGCCTGCTGGTCCTTCCGAGGTTATGGTCATCGCTGACAAGACTTCCAACCCTGCCTTCGTCGCATCCGACTTGTTATCACAGGCCGAGCACGGTGTTGATTCGCAGGTTGTTCTTATTGCCATTGATATGAGCGAGCAAGAGCTCCAGGCCGTCGAGGACGAACTTCACAACCAGGCTATGGCTTTGCCCCGTGTTGACATCGTCCGCGGTGCTATCGCTCACAGTTTGACGCTGGTCGTCAAGACCCGTGAGGAGGCCATGGAGTTGAGCAACTTCTACGCCCCCGAGCACTTGATTTTGCAGGTCGAGGACGCCGAGGCCTACACCGAGACTGTTGAGAATGCCGGATCCGTCTTCATCGGTCCCTGGACACCCGAGTCTGTCGGTGACTACTCTGCCGGTGTCAACCACTCTCTGCGTAAGTTGTCATTACATTGCCCGATGCCACTTCTGAATTTTCGCTAACGAATTAATCCACAGCCACATACGGCTACGCCAAGCAATACTCAGGTGTCAACCTCAGTTCCTACGTCAAGCACATTACCAGCTCAAACCTCACAGCCCAAGGCCTTCGCAACGTCGGCAAGGCAGTCATGCAACTCGCCAAGGTCGAGCAACTCGAGGCCCACAGACGTGCCGTCGAGATCCGTATGGAGCACATGGACAAGCAGTAGATTTGCCCGCTTCATCCCGGAAAATTCTGCCATTACGAATCAATGCTGGAAAATATGTTTCCTAAAGCATTGATGGCTTTTTGGCTAGATGGGCTTGCGCATTGAATGTTAAGAAGTAATTCATTATGGAAAAGCGATTGTTCTTTTTAGACTATGGGTTGTTGCTTTTTGGTATAGCATTGGCAAGATTTACGTTTTATTGTTTTTCATGTTGTATTATGTTGCTCGTCAAGTATGTGAGACGTGTTGCTGTGCCATCTTCAATCTTTGACTGTGAGACAAACTGAGATTCTCTCTGCGCAGCTTGTAATCATTTTGATTGGCATCTGAGGTCAGCCACATCCTCGCATTTGACACAAGCTGAGGCCAACGAGATTGTGGGAATTTACAGAAACAGATATACGTTACTATGTCTACCAAGAAAGCTTTGCAAACATGTGATGACCTATGTGGATATGTGATTATATGTTTTTGAAGTATATGTCCGACCTGCGCTCCATCTACACCGTGAAAATGGGGCTCAATCCATAACAAGCTATGCGAGAGGAAACGAGTACTTGCCGACTTAGTATCAGTATAAGAAAGTGTAATGGGCAAATGGGGCATGAAGCGTAGAAGGCAAGCAACGCATGAGTAAAGGACCGTATCATCAGGAAGCAATGAAGATGGTATCATGAGGATGGGAAAATAACAAAGAAGACAGCTTCATGGAGTTGAAGGAAAGAGAGTCAGTAATCAAGATGTTAGAAGTAAATCGAGCACATTCGTAAATGGTTAGTCTGGGGCAGACGTGGTCAATTCGGAGTATGATATTCCAGTACGTGCGAGGTTGGTAAACACCACTCCTCCTGTGGAGTCATGGCTGAGTCGAAAGGCATGTATGTTGGACTTGTCGGGAGACTCCTGGTTAAGTCTTGTATTGGGCTGTTGGGTTGTAATTCAGATATCATTAGTCCTGTCGGCATCTCTGGGATTGTTGTGGGCATCTCGACGGCTCGGTTCAATGGTTCGGGCAAGGAGCCTCTCCGATTGACGTTGGTGGCACCGTTGCTCGTATCCTCGCTCCTGAAAGCGTCATCAATCGGGTTTAAGAGAGGACCTGGTATAGAGAGGCCGCGGAACCATTCGTATCCGGGTCTGCGTCTCTCTCGGCGATGATCAACAAGCTGCCTCGCCAAATCCTTCAAGCGTTTCCAGACATCGTCTTCACCGAGATAGTCCTTAACTGCTTCTTCTATCTTGCTGAAAGTGAGGTTGTGGGATTTTTGGCCGTCTTTTAGCACTTTACATTCGTCGAGCTTCATGTTCTTGAGGCCCTTTTCGACATTGAAGCGGTGGTAGATTTTAGGGTCAAGGACTCTTTTCAGATCCTGATGAACTGGTTCGGGATTCGTCATCTCTTTGAGCGCACGTCTCACAATGCTTAGAAGCTTCGGTATCGGACCAGCGCCTCTTGTGATCAGTTGTTCTGCTTGTCTTCCAGTCCCGAGCGAAACCAGGAAGCGGATGCCTCCATCAGAAGTTCTGCAGCCCCCTGATGGGTGATGCTGGTGCATGGAATTGACTTCGGCTCTGGCCAGCTGGCTCGGGTTGTTGGCTAGCAGGCCCCCGTCGATAAATCTAAGTCCTTTCACCTCGATCGAGCGAAAGTATGTGGGGGCTGCAGAGGTAGCACGCGCTATTCTCCAAATGGGAGCATCGAGCTGTTGTCTAAGGTTTATCGTAGGGTCGTCCAGCTCTCTGTTGCCTGGGGGTGCGGAGTTATAGTATGACCTGAAGAGATGAATCTTCTCGTCCATGCCACCTTGGGTATCGCTCTGAACTGCAAAAACGCCTCTGTTTTGGCGGTCAGTCATCGTTTCCAAGCAAGCATTCGAGCTGTTAACCTACACGCGGCAAGGTACCAATCGATTTCGTACTCTCTCCTGCTTGTCGGGATGGCCTTTGTTCAGCACACCGGAGTCTGATAATGGCAGGTCGTTACCGCCATGCCTCCGTACCACATCCTGGATGATTTGCTCGAGTTTACCGTAGTCATACTTGTTCTGACCGAGGAAGTGGAAAGTCTGTCGCTTTGCAAAGATTTCGCTGCCCAGATTGCGGTAGGTAGCAATGCAGTCCGCGATGCTCATGCGAAGCCGACCGAGCATGATGGCGATGATGCTGCCTGACGTCAGAATCTCTCCCCTCAGGCGCGTTCAGGCTCCCATCTTCGTTCGCACTTACCCTCCAGTGGATGTGCCAAACATGAAATTCCAGTAATGACAAGCAAGCGGGATCTCCTCATCGTGTTCACTTGCGCGTGGTGCTGAGTGTCCCTCGTGCTCCATTTTCCTGTCACGCTCTACTTCTTCATCACGCACAAATCTCAGGAGTTGTTGCAGAATCAGAAGAGACACAAGGCCTCGTATACCGCCGCCATCTGGGAGACTTTGTCAGTATCACGGAGACTGTTGACTAACTATGCGACTGGGTGGCGTTCTCACCAAAGGTCAAAATGGATTCTTTTTTGTAGGCAGAGCACCCACATCGGAGGACGTGGTTAGCTTGACTCATGCTGAGGTGATTCAAAAAGCCATACCCATAGTAAGACAGACAAAGGCTGATAATAAATGGGCAGACCTACTGCGCAAGAAATATTTCAGACGTATGCGCATGGTCTGAACAAGGCAACCAAGGTAATCATTACTTCGCACCAATGGCGTATCCTTTGCTGCAACGAGTGCTGCGGTAAACAACGACTACGCCTCAGAGACGCCGACTATGGCTGAGGCAATGAGGCTGTGAGCATACTATGTTCTGGCTGTTGTTGATGAGGCTGCAGGAAGATGCATCAATATTATGCAGTCAGTCACACGCCTCCACATCTCCAGCATTCTATCTGGTGAGTCTTCCAACTTTGGCTTCCACCAGACTGATCATTTGGTCATAACATACTCGCTGCAAAACTGACACCAAGGTCAGGGTTTCCGAATGATGATATGGTCAAAGAATGTTTCGGAGTTTGGGAGCGAACGAAAAGGTCTTGGAGGCCCAAGTGCTGATGCTGAGTGGTCGAGCCCAACAGACTTGAGAACACGTCTGGGGGCCATCTTTCTGAAGTACCCTGGTATAGCCGAAGCCCATGCTCATCTTGCATGAGGGCGACACCTCAATTTCAACATCGGAAGACTGACTCTACTTGTTCAGGAGATGGGTGCCTACTAACACCAGTCATGGCGAGGTGCATACACGAAGGCTTGGGCGGACTACCATGTGCTCCGCCCATGGCGTTATGCGTTTTGGCATTACAAGCTCGACTTACCGTCTCACGCTAGGATGCGACACAGCCCCTAGGGAAAGTGAAGGTACACATTCTTGGGCACAGCCCAGCCTTCATCAACCTTCCTGCATATAAGCCTGAAGGACCTCTTTCCTTTTTCGTGAGAGTGGCTTCAAAAGTCATACGACAACATCGATGCCTACACGTCGGATGATCGGGAATATCACTTGAGCGGCTGTACCGAGCCAAATTAACCAACATGATGCCTTGTCATCTCCACACAGCCATGCGACGCACGCACATGATGGACAACACAAGGTATCGAAGTATCATATGCACAGGACTTAGTCTTGCTGGGACGCCGAGTAGGCTGTCCATGGATGTACAGACCATGGCCCTCAGGCGGTATCCCTCAATTCTGTGCAACACCAATCATGCTCTCACTGGCACACAGATGCATGAATTTGCACACTTGAACTTTGCAGGAATGAGATGCTAGTGGGGACATCCGACACACTGTGTGTTTGAGTTTGCCCGTTCGAACATCACCTGCATGCAGGCGAAGCGGAGATAGCAGGATCCCGTACTGTCAAGATACTAAGGCTTTGGGCCATCCTTCGGGCTGGAAGGACAGATAGGGTAGGTATTCGGTCTGCCTTTATGCACCGATCAACACCACATGGCAAGTCCCGCTTACCATGTTCTAAGGTATAATGAACATTATCATAGTCACCGGTCCGATGCCATTCAGTGGTCCGGCCTGCCATTGAGAGCGAAACTATTGGTCATCGACATCCACAATTAACGATCCATGTCATCTCAGGTAACAAGATCAGCCGCATGTACGGATCCTCTCAACATGTGGCTAGCAGCACCTTCTTCCCTAAATAGAGTAACGGCGGTCATGTCAAACATGCATGACCAGTGATTGTGTATGGCTGGTACGGCGGCAACTCCTGTGATCCTCCGAGAGCGAGCGAGGTTGGACGTGTACACCATCAGCCCTACAGATTCTTGCCCTCCGACTCTAGTATATATACCCCAAGGATATCATGGCACATTTCGACCTACCATTGTCCTCATTGATCTGAATTGACGCATCCCAGTCATTCATCAATACTCCTTAGAAACATGGAAGACTCAAAGTTCATACAGAATGGATATGTCGCAGAGTGGCAACAAACAACATCACATCCAGACAAGGGCATGGACACTATGAAGAAGAGCTCCAGCTTCGACGAGAATAAATTGATGCGAACACCAGAAGCTGAACCGCGGGAATTTGTCTATGTCTACAGCTATAGGGATAACAGAACCCGGAGGATGAAGAAGCGCGAGCTTCTGGAGAAACTTGGTACGTTGATCGGTGTTGCCTCAGCGTCACATGCCGGAGGCAACCTTTTCCAAGCTCAATGCGAGATTGACCACCTCTGGATTGGACTAACCTTGTACCAGGCGATCAAAACTACGATCAAGCAAAGATTCCGTACTCGATAGGCAGTATACCAATTTGCACAGGCAACGACGGCTTTGGTGGTGGAGAGACAGTCGTTGCCCGAGTACATGTGAATACAGCATTGCGGTTACAGCGCTGGCTTGGAGTGCAGAAGCGATTATATATCGTAGACGCCATCAAGTCGTGAGCTCACAATTATGCACTCGAAAATGCCCAATTTCTTGCACTTCAGAGCAATTGCAAATTCGACGTTTTTCCTTTTTGGGACAGTGCCTGAGGTGTATCTGGATACATTAGGGGTTGTTCTGCTTTTTGTTTGGCTCGCATGTTTTCTTTGTCTTGTGGAAGGATCGACCTTGATAGAGACGATGGAGGGATTGCCTGGTCAGGAGATCTTTCAGCCTTGCTATCGGCTGACGCTTTGTGCCTCCAGTACATATCCAATATTATGCACACCTGAGCAAGTTATTGTCACCAGCATTGTTCCTTCGGACTTTCCTGCTGCAATATCGTGCCACATCATCATGGGCGTACTTTCCTCTAGGATTCTTCTTCGACTCGCATCTGCCGAACCGCCCAATCTTCCGCCCCTTTCAATGAGAGGCTAGGACCAGCCTTGCTGGTGATGAGCATTTGCTCTTGGGCCAACCAACAAAGCCGACCCGATACTATGGATGGTCTCATATCGGACCACCAGCCTCGTACCGCCCATTCCACGGCGCTTCTCATCGACCTCTCTCCGCCAACCTCACAATCTCTTCCACAACGACTCTGATTACTGGCCTCAAATCAGACGTCAGAATGCTGCTTTGACTTCATGTACCAAATGCCTACCACCAAAAGCATCGCAAGCCTTCTGTCGCGGTTGAGCAGACGACGAATCATGAGCACGTACCCAACACATCAGCTTCAGTCTGACCGAATCCATATCCTGCAGATCGTCCCTTGGAGCTATCTTTTGGAGCTGAGCCCTTTGGTTCTCATGGCCCCCAAATGCTCTATGTCTTCGACTGGATGCCAGGCTCATATTGCTGCCTATATGAATTCGTGGCCATGGTCTGGAGGAATATGGTTGACTTGTCGAGTCTGCTTGTTGTTCTTTGCTCCTAAGCAATCAAGACCACACGAGACACACACTGTGCTATTCTGAGATGTAACATGTCAGAGTACAGATTCGCCTTTCTCGGGTGAGAGCTGTCATGTTGTAGCCTGATCGTGTGCTCAGATACCATGAGACATCACGATTGAGGACTTTCTCAGACGTTCGCCAACACTGCCTCCAAATCTTCAATTCAATGACAGAACGCTCTGACAGCTTCATCTTCTGCCGATCATGATCTGTCATAATAAGTTCAAGCAGTCAAGGCCTTCTCATTGATTGTGCGTTGATCGAGTTTACACTCGAGCGAGTTGAAATGTCACCCTGGCAGTAAGTTACCAAGCAGGGTCACAGCTTTTGTAAGAGGACATTGATGTGGCACTGGCTTCGTACGAAGGACGGCTCACAGACCTTCACAATTTCTCTTCAGAGGAAGAACATGGTACAAAGTGGCGGGGACAGGAACAAGGCAGAAAGGAGGCGGGCGATGGTCCATCACTGGCGAACGAAGCGAGCGGTTGGTGGCTGACTACTCATTGGCCGCTTTCTGCCAATGCTGTTGTATGTCACACGCCTCACGTGAATGTCGCATGAGATTGGAGTGTTTGTCAAAAGGTATTCTCATTATCATCTCTTATGTATAGAACGTTCCAAAAACATGCGCGCTTATGTATAGCTTTTCATCATGGGTATTGTTCCTTTCTACCTCGACTCGCCCTCCTCGAAACTCTGGATTTGCACCTTGATGGCGCCGGTCTTGGGGTCTGCCGCCGTCTTGAAAGCCTCGAGGGCGTCCTCGATCTTGAAACGGTGAGTGACCAACTTCTCGAGGTTAATCACACCACCTTGCAACAGACGGATGGCTCTAGGCCATGTGTTGGCGTAGCGGTATTGGAACTGGAGGTCGACCTCACGGGTGCTGAGGCGCATGAAAGGAATCTTGATCTCGTTCTTGCCGACACCGATAACGAAGACCTTGCCACCAAATCTGACGGTCTGGATGGCTCCAGCGATGGAGCTCTCGACACCGGTGCACTCGAGTGCGATCGAGGGCTCGACGCCGCCGCCCAGCTCGGTGATGACCTTTGCGAAGTCTTCGGGTGTGTGCTTGAAGTCGACCTTGTGGGTGCGGACTGAGGGGCAGAACTCCTTGGCGAATGCGAGGCGACCCTCGTCGATGTCGGTGATGATGATGGGTTCAGCACCGGCAGCCTTGACACAGGCAAGAGTGACAAGACCGATAGGGCCGGCACCACAGACCAGGATAGGGTCACCGAGTCTGACCTCGGCTCTCTGTACACCGGCCAAAGCGACACTGAGAGGCTCGAGGAGAGAGCCGTTCTCGTAGCTCATCTCACCAATCTTATGGCACCACATGGCGGGGTGGTTGACGTAGCGGCGAAGGAGACCGGGGACGGGAGGGGTCGAGCGGAAGAGGACAGAGTCGCAGCCGTTGTAGCGACCGGTCAAGCAGGGCTCGCACTCGCCGCAGATGATGTTGGGCTCAATGGCAACACGGTCGCCGACCTTGAGGGACTTGACGTTGTCGTGTACGGCAACAACGACACCTGCTGATTCGTGGCCGAGAATGTGGTCATCTTCGACAATCATGGGTCCAATGCAGCCAGCGTGCCAGAAGTGGACATCCGACCTTGTCGCCGTCAGTTCACCGTCTCAGTCTCGACAGATTCGCACTGCTACTCACCCGCAGATACCAGTGCTCTTCACTGCGACTGTGACCTCACCAGGAGCCAGCTTCTCGCCGCTCTGAACCTGCTCGAGCGAAGGCTCCGCCTCGGCGACCCAAAGATCATGTGCAGGGTTGGTGTAAACACCAATGTTCGACAGCGTCGGCTTGGTCAATGTTTGTGTGGAAGTCATTGTGGTGGTGAGAGTTGTGAAGGAGGACTCGACAGTGGATTGGGAGCTGCGAGCGCGAGGAAAGAACGTATGTCAAGGAGGAAGAAGGGAAGGAGCAACAGAGAGATGAAAAATGTTAGAAGTACCTACCTTAACGTCACGCTCGTGTCTTTTTGACCCGCAAAACATCCTCGTCCCATGGAGCATATCTAACCGGCGGGGTAATTGATCGCTGAATGAGGGGGATAAATTCACCACCGGGCCTGCAGGGACCCGGGCGAGGCTTGTCACGCTGACCTTTGAAAGGGCCATAGCGGTGCAAGACACACCTCGAAACGTTGCGATTCAGACACATGGCTCCAAATTATCCGGGTGTACGACTCGAGTGTCGAGGGTAAACACTGTTGCAAGGGAGTCTTGCCCACCAAGGTTTAAACGACGCTCGGCTTCGGTCGGTAGAATTGCTTTAATCCGAGCTGTTTCATCCATGCTGATTGCTTCCTGCACTTTTTATAGTGTGCAGAAGCATTCGTTTGCCCAGAACAAATCAAAGTCAAGGCAGAAAGGAGAAAGCGCCGGTCGATCTTTTCTCTGTACCTGTCTATCTTCCTATCTCATCCGTTCGGATGTCTTGTTCTGTAAATTTGCGAGATACCTTCTTGCGAAAGCTCAATATCAGGCATGTCCCGATTGGCTGATTCGATACCCCACAAGATCGCCGTTTGATCTCCACACAGGTGCCGAGGCTTCCTTGGCACTTTGTGTCGTTGCGTCTACGACCCTGTTCTTGCTTTTCTGAATCATGTTACTACTTTCCCGATGTCATGGAGCATTGATTGAAGGTGCGAGCAAATCCCCGATATGTATGAGAGTGACACGTCCCAAGGCCATTATCAAAAAGGCTACTGGGGATCGTTTCGCCAAGCTTGAAAGGAAGGATGACTCCCGATTCAAATGTGAAAGACCGGCCAACACATCAAGGATACCCTTTTGTTCTCATAAAATCGGCAGGTCAAGATTAGATGTGTGCTCAATGGCCATACTATGTGGGTGTCTACACTCATATACAGGAATAAAGACATTCCGCGCTGCTCATACGTCTACTTCACCACCCTTGACATCATGTTCATACCTGGCCTTTTGAATGAACGGACTCTTCGCCCTGATCTCAGGCCCCTTCAACAGCAAAATGATAGGCGCACAAGCCAACGCCAAAGACAAAAACGCCAACAGAGAACTTGCCCACTGATATCCAAGATTGGTATACATGCTTTGCGCAGCCAATGGCAAGAAAGCAGAGAAGACGTTCTCACCAAACGCTACTGCTGCGATTGCCGAGCCAGCGTACTTTGAGTACGAGTCCATGAGATATTGAGCGATCGACGAACAAACAATGTTGATGCCGAAACCAACCATCGCGAGTCCAATCGCTGGGGCAATCCAAGGGATGTTTGGGTAAGAAGTCCAGGCGTAGACAAACATGCCTCCTGTCATGCCAAAAAAGCCTCCCACGGGAGACATGTAAAGTCTAGCCTCTGGGACAGGTGTACCTGGGTCGATTGGGTTCGACTTGGCAGACCGTAGGTAAAAGTGAATGTTCGAGTATGAGACGAAGAAGCCGAGTAGTTCGCCAATACCGACGGCGGCTTGAACATAACCGGTGCTGTAGGCCGGCCAACCGTACAGACCTGCGAAAACTTCCTCGATGCTTTGGGTGAAAAGGTAGACCAGCCCGACGGCGAAGGCTGACCACATTGTGAGTGAGAACACGACCCACTCTGTGCAGAGCATGTACGCCGGTCTTTGTACCGAGGTCTTGACGATCTGCCAGATAGGAATGTGATTCAACTCGTCGCGTGTATATGCCTTCTTGCCAGTGGCTGCGCGAATCTTCTTCGCGCGTTGCTTCAGGATAACAGAGCCGCGAGTCTCCTTGATGGTGAAGAAGAATAGAGGAATGAAAGCGCAGTACCAGATGATTTGGATGTAAAAGATCCAGCGCCAGTCAAGGAATTGGTAGATGGCGCCACCAATAACAGGTCCCATGGTACTACCAAAGAGATAGACGGTGATGTAAAGTTCCAGGGGTATTGTTCTTCCACGATCGCCAGCCCAGATGTCGCAAATGATACTGCTGATTGTGTTGCCTAGTAATGAGACGCATCCTCCAGCAATGAAACGTGTGACTACCAGCGTTGCAAAGTTTTGAGCGACTGCCGAGGGGACGATGAAGATGATGAGGACAATGTAGGTAATCAGATAGCCCCACCTGACTCCAAAGTCTTCGAGAATCGGTAACAGGACCATCATGAAGACACCGCCACCTAGCGCCCAACTGGCAATTGGCCAATATGAGTGTGGAAAATGCGCATCACTGATGCCAAATTCGCGATTGTAGGCTTCAGCAGCGACGGCCATGGATGTTCCATTGATAAGAGCAATAAAGGTTCCAAAGAGGGCTACCGATGTTATGACCCATTTTTTCCGTACTGGCCAGTTGAAGCTTTGGTAGTTCTGTCAGTCCTGGTTGCATTGCAGTCATAAGGCAAGACATACGGATTTTCCGGGTCGTTGGGACCATCCCAGTCCACGATTTCTACATCTGGATCTATTTCCTGGCTCTTGTGTGATTTTTCTCTTTCTATGTGCTGCTGCTCATCGACTCTGTTTGTCTCTAGCGTCTCTGAGCTACTGCTTCCCCACGATGGCTGCTCATGAGCAGGTTGTGCAGATTCTAGCATTTCATATAGCAGATAGATATCAAGGGATCAAAAACAAGACGCGGCAGTCTGGTGTCCAAGAAGTGGAGTGGCCAAGCAAAAATAGGCACGAGATAACCGCTTGAGATGGCAAACAACAAAAGAATCAAATCAAGCTCAAAACACAAGAACGGGGTCTTGGGAGTATTTGAGAGATGGTGCTAGGAAATGCTCGGTCAGGGCCGCTTGAAGCCGAAGCAGTTATTCGATGTTTTGTATAAGAGATGAGTGTCTGTCGACTTCATAAAGAAGTTGGATGCGGCAACGGAATAGGCGTTTTTGACATCATTAGGTAAAAAGAAAGGGAGACTAAACAAGAGCCGGACATAACGGTTAAACCTACGCTCGTGGTTTCCATGACCTGAGAGATGCTGTGGAGACTGGTCAACTTACAACGTGACCATGCCACTGGCGTATACGCTTCTTTAGTTGCGCTACCCATATTGCTGTTCCATTTGCATACAACATGACCATGCTACGACGATGTAGGTGGCGATGCAGACATCAGAAAGCGTTGGCACGTCATCGGAAAGAGAGCCGACAACCAATATGCCAAGTCGCACCGAATACCCTTTTACGGTTTAGCTTGGGGAGATGCTCTCTGGACAGCGGATGTCTCTCATGATATGGACAGCAGAAGAGAGCAGGGCACGATGAGAGCATGGTTGAATTCTAGGGCTCGTGTTCTAAAGAAGAAGCTGTTCATAGGGCGTGTAGATGTTGAGAAACGATGACCAACAAACAAGGATGTTCGGCGCGGTGAGGTTGCAAGAAAGCAGCCTTGGCTTGAGTATCACGTCTCAATGCACGTGTTTGGACTTGCAGGATGGTGTGGTCATGAAAGTCGTCGGCGTCTGATGAATCGAAGGCAGGAGAGAAAGAAGTTGAGAATGAACGAAAAGACAAGGGACAAGAAGAGTTGCAAGGCAGCCTCATATTGTATGGCCAATGGAGAGCCAGTTGATGATTATAGCACGGGCCTCTTTGCGATAAGCAGGCTGCGAGTGCGAGGCTGAGGCTGGCCAGTCTTGGTGAAGTCGCTGACCAAAATCTCTCTATCCCAAACACATCACGCCAGCAAACAATGGCTCCTCAACTAGAGAGAGCGCTCCAGCTCATCGACGAAGCTCACGCCGAAGATGCCAAGAAGGTCACGATTGAGGGACAAGAAGTGCCGTACGAGCTACACTATGCCCGCCAGATGACCTGGTACCTCGAGCGACGCGCCCCCGATGCCTCGGAAGCCCTCAAGATTGCCATTCGCGCTCAGCACTTCCGCCGCTGGGAGGTGCCCCGCGACTCGTATCCCATGACGCGCATTGGCTACCACAGTTGGAGAACTTTCCTCAAGAAAAGACAGGCACAACTCGTCAAGCCCATCATGGAAGACTGCGGATACAGCGCCGAGGATACGCAAAAGACCATGGCCATGATCGAGAAGCAAGGTCTGCGCGAAGGCGATCCCGAGACTCAAGTCCTAGAGGACATTGCTTGCCTTGTCTTCCTCGACGATCAATTCGAGGCCTTTGAGAAGACTCTGGATGAAGACAAGATCATCAAGATCTTGCAAAAGACTTGGGTCAAGATGAGCCCCGAGGGTCACAAAATGGCTCTTGACCTTCACATGTCGCAGAGATGTCAAGAGTTGGTTGGAAAGGCTCTTAGTGGCTGAATACTCTCAAAACACTTCAAATGTGTCTTCCTCCGTCAACGCTGAAGTTGGTGCCCGTCACAAACTTGCCCTCGTCCGATGCCAGGAACACACACGCGTTGCCCACGTCCACCGGATCTGTCAATCTACCCAGAGGAATCGATGCTGCGAACTTGTCTCTGTTCTCTTGTGTGTCCTTGACTCCAACGAAAGACTCGAACAGTCCTGTAGCCGACAACAGTGGGGCAATCGCGTTCACTCTGATCTGGTCAGGACCATACTCGGCAGCCAATGCCATGGTTGCCTGCAACAAGCGTTAGCCAACAAACCCATGTACGACTTGATGTTGACTTACATTCGACACGGCTCCCTTACTGGCGTTATACCACACCAACCCCGGTCTCGGTCTCACACTGCCCGAGCTGGAGATATTGATCACACTCCCGCCCTCGCCCTGCTTCTGCATCTGCGGAATAGCAACTTTGACACTCCAAAAAATACTCTTGACATTCACGCTCATCACCCTCTCGAACTCCTCTTCCGTGACCTCTTCTGTGGGCTTATTTCTATACGTCACTCCCGCATTATTCACCACAATATCCAGGCGTCCAAACTCCGAAACTGCCATGTTTACAACACGCTTCCAATCTTCTTCGGAGGTGACGTTCATAGCTACGCCTTTGACGTTGGGAGAGGATAGGGATGCGGCGACAGATTCTGCACCCGATGCGTCGAGGTCGCCGATGATGACCTTTGCGCCTTCGGTCACGAAGCGGCGGGATATGGCTGCGCCAAAACCGAGAGGACTGGCGCCGCCGGTGACGATGGCGACTTTGTTGTTGAGACGGCCGAGCTGGAGTTCGGTGGACGAAGACATGGTTGTGTTTGTGGATGTTTCCAGAAGCTGTGGTAGGTGTAGGTAGACAGTTATGGAGAAGGAAGGGTTGAAGTCACGAATGTCAATTGGGCTTACTCTTTGCTTTGCTACATGTTCATCTTATGATGCTCGAGAGATGAGGGGTGCGGCAGCTCTTTCTGGTCGTTGCAAGGCGGGGCATCCGAAACCCCGCAGTGATCTTCCCATCTTTCCTTGATAGAGCTTCATCTTTGTCTATCCCACGTAAACACCGCTCTCTTTTGGGGCTTGCCAACACTTGACTGCGACAACCTTGATGGAATTAACGTCGCAAGAGCAGTATAGGACAACCATCGTACATGATGTGATTGATAAAGTGTTGATTCAGTTCAATTTGTACAAGGTTGCCCCAAATGCTCTAGACATTGCCAAATATGTACACGCCTGAACTCCCCAATGATATACATTTGTCTACTTGTTGTCGATCTCATCCCAAACCTCGTATTTACATATATGCACATCCACAAAGGCTTCATTCTAGTGTGCATGCACCAAAGATCTTCGAAGTGCAATGTCAATGTCCTTGCGGCGATATCCTGGTGCTCGCATCAAACAAGTGCCAGCTAGACTCATCTCTGTAGCTCGAGTTAGCAAAGCTGGCAAATGATAAAATAGAGGCTTTGTGACACTCACGCTGAACGAACTTTCCGACATCAATGGTGACGGTTGTTTTCTTGACTGGTTGGTAGGCATAAGGGTACATGCCACCTGAGATTGGCATGCCCAATCCGTATTGTTGGCCTATCATCGGAGCTGTCGATCTCCTCTCATCGATATGCGGTTCGTAGTGTCCTTGGACTTCCGGGTAAGACTTCCTATGTTGAGGGCCGACTGAGGCTGCAGGCAGGTATCCAAAGTTGGAAAGGCCTGGATAAAATGCAGCGGGATTGGGGCTAGTGCCGGGGTTTGAGGTCGTCAAATGCTGTACGTATGCAGTCATAGGATCCATAGGAGGAGATCCGGTAGAAGACTCTAAGCTTGATGACTCGTCTTCTGGCAGCTCAATCTCGGCAAACGATGAGCTGGGATCCAGGCGAATACCCTTTTCTGCCAGATATCCCTCAACGTCATATGCGTCAAACCATTCGCCATCCATGCCTGTCACTCCACGAAGCAACATCTCCGCCGTCAAGGCCTCCTCGATGGTTGATCCGCCAATCTTATGAGGGCCGACGGTGGTCACAGCCCATGAATTCGGCGACTGGTAACCGAGACCACCCTCTTCAGGAGGTCTTGAATAATGTGTTCCAGCGCCCCCGACATGTATGAAAGTGACTCCCCAATTGGACAGCGGTTCCCTCGTGCTTCGACTCAGGGTTGATTGCAAGCTATATTTGACTCGCTCAACGGTACCAGCTGCTTTGAGTGTCAATTTGAAGACATTATTGAAGAGCACTGGTATCCTGGTCGGGTCGCAGGCGAGTCGATAGGCATATTCGCAGCTTGCTCTGTGGAGTCTCCTGGCGAAAGTGCTCTCAAACGAGCTGTAACTCTCTGGTATGCCCAGAGATCGCATCATAGACATGGAGACCTGATTGTTCTCCATGGGGTCGAATGAATCTGTCGTACTATCTGAAGCAGCGAGCGGACTCCAGGTCGTCTGCCTCACTTCTGTGCGAGGCGATACGTTGGCTGCGTCTGCCAGGAAGGACTTGCTGTGGTCTTTGATATTGGAATCTATTTCTTGGCCGAATGAATGAGAGACCATCTCAGGAGATTCGCTGGAGCTCAGAGAGTCGGCATGACTCTGACCAGACGCGTAAAGCTGAGCGAAGTTCTGGAGATCAGCTAGCAACGATGATGGGACGTTTGTGGCAGAGCATTTTGCCGAGAAGTGGCTGAACGATTGGTTCATGGATTGTATGGTACCCTGAAGTTCTTCAACTTGTTTGCGGAGTTCGTCAATTGTGTTTTCCTTCCTCTGTCGGTAGGCTCGTTGAGCGACTCGTATCTGAGTACGACGACGCTGTGCAAATCAGTATGTCACGAACAATGTTTGGATGTCTCCAGTCGACTGTTTCGCATGAGTTCCGTCGGCTTTGAGACAGAAAACACTCACATCGGCGGCCGATTCATCCTGTGTGTCTAATCGAGGTCTTCCTCTCTTTTTGTTCTCGTCGTTGTTCGGTTCAGACTCCTCTCTCGATCGCTTTCGTCTAGCTGTCTTCTCAGGCTGAGCTGAGTCGATGCGACTTTCTGCCGACATGTTCGTGATGTTGACCCTTACGGGATCGCCGGTTTCGGCTCGGTGCCTCGGGCGTTGAGAGTCAGTGAAGATCGAGACGCTGTCCTGTGCAAATCACGTTTTGTGCTTCACGCTTGGGTTTGCGCCCTTCGACTCCGTGGTGGAAGGTATGCAGTGATTTATCGATTAGACTTTTGATATGGTAGGAGGAATAGATGGGAAGATCAGTAATCGAATGTTGGGGAAGTGATGGCTCTCCAGCCGTTGCAGCGGGGGCAATGACAGGCGCCAAGATATGTCTCACATTTGTTGAACGTGACCGAGGTCCTCGCATACCAATACACAACTACTCGACTAGGTATTTGAAAGTGTCTTGGAACGCTCCATCTTGACGATGTGCCGGATTCTGTTACGCGTGTGCTCGAGTAGTTCCACCGTGCATTTCAACAGTTTGGACAAGTCTACTCAAGTATCATATCTTAACGCCGACGGACACACTCTCTCTGTTCTATTTCGCGTACGGTAAACGCTTGTCGAAATGCACAATGCAATTCGCATTGCTTGATGCTTCCAATGAGAGTCAGAAAGCAGGAGTATCTCTATCGTATCTCTCCGCCCGCCATCGAGAAACCAATAACTTCTCGTAATGCGACAAGCGTTTTTCTCAGCGTTCCTCGGATCCCAATGGTGGTGATTCGAACCTTTAGATGTGATTGCTTTATTGCATCCCGAGCACGGGCCGTTTCTGATAGGTCTTGCGCCGGTCTTTGCGCTCAGAAGCCAGTATCGCTTACAAGAATGGCACTCGTAGTTGTTAATAGGCTGAAGGAAGTAGGTCTTTGCGGCGACCATTGGCTTAACGCACCAGTTAACGCCGCATTAAGTCGGGAATGGCGGACGGGCTCTGCTGCATCGTTCACAGACCCAAGCGGAATTCTGCCAATATAGGACTTGGATTTTGATTTCTGATGGAATCACAACGCAGTTGGTACATAGTCATGCCCTCAATGGTCGAATATCCAGCATATCCTCGAGTGTCGTTCTGTCGTCACGAAAGCACTAGAGACACACCCATGCGCTTCCATCTCCCCACTCCACTTGGGTCTGTTACCTAGTAAGTCATTCTCGATTGGGTGATTGCACTAGTGTACAGAGCAAACGGACGGCTTTGGTCGCTCCCTCGCGACATTTCCCTCTATAGGGATCCCTCCGTAATGGCCGGAGTTAGCAAAGCAACGACAGCGTCTTGTACGGTGTAGTTAAAGTAGAGTCTATGTCTTGTCTAGGGTTAGCCTTTAGAGAAGTTGGCGATTTCGAGGTCAAAAGTTGACATTTGGTCTAAAACTTACAGTCTCGTATTCCAGAATCTTAATGAACTTGTAAAAGCCGGCTATAATGATAGAACCAAGAACCGGACCTAGCTAGTATAGCTAGTAATAGCTAGCAAACTCGCGGTTTACGACTGCAGGTCCGAAACATGTAAAGGTTCGAACCATCACCACTAGAGTTCGAAGAGCAGAAGGTGGATCTCTAAGAAGGCTAAGAATGCGGGAGGATATCGCCGACAAAAGGTCGAAAAGAGAGAGAGAGAGAGAGATGGAGAGATAGAGAACGAACGATCAATCAAAGTTCTCTTTTTGGGCCTAGCTCTAGATCCAAAAAGAACTGTGAATTCTGACAGCTATAAAAGTGACCGGCCCAAGCACATGGGGAGCTTGTGTGCATGTAGTGCCTCGAAAACCGATGAGAAAGCAGTAAGTGATAAAAATTCTAGATCGAAATGACTGATGCTGCTTAAACTATGATAGATAATTTCCAACCCGAATTCCATGTATGTCACCATAACTCGCAGAAGATGATGCTGATGCTCCCGTAATATGCGTGATGCCGCCAATCTCATCTAAACTCAAGCCATTCCCCTTAAGTCACCAAGCCGTAAAGCATAGTTGACAACGAACTAATGCTCAATGCTCAAACGCTTCATGCTGTTGCTAATCTCCCCGTTTCCACCAGATGTATTGGTAGCCTTGAGAAGAATCACTGTAGCACCCTCCTGAACCCACAAAAACCTCTTGCATGCCAAAGCTGATGCACGCCTTGCAGGATCCTTCTCCAGCATATGTTTGACCAGAGAGTTGGCATGTGCCGGAGTTATAGGGAGTGAGGGCTCACGGCTCGATAAGATGGTGTTGTTGTGAATTTGTGCAAGAACGACTCCAAGGGAATAGACATCTGCCTTGGCCTCGAAATAGCGGGTGTGTATTCCGGTGCCGCGTGGGTATGTCTCGGGTGCTCTGTAGTGTCGAAAGGCGCGTCCAGACATAGGCTGATGGTGGAGTTCTGGCCAGTCAATCTCCTTGTCGTCGTCAATTTCACCAGCGATGCCAAAGTCTGCGAGCTTGAAGAGGTAGCGGGGGTTGCGCTCGGTGCCAGCAAGGAAAGCAAGAATGTTGTCTGGCTTAATGTCTCTGTGGACGATGTTTTTGGAATGGATGTATTGAAGAGCCTCGGTCATTTCGTGGGCGACGAGTTTCGACAAGGCTTCGTGCTGATTCTTGGGGATGCGACGGAAAACGCTCTCAAGGTCTCCTTCGGTAGCGAGGTCCATGATCATGCAAGCTCGGTTGATTTTGGGGAGGACGACAGTGTCTCTGAGCTCAATGATATGCTCGTGACCTTCTAGTTGCATAAGCTTTGATGCTTCCGACTGGAAAATCGTCTTCATGGGCGTGTTGCGATGCTGTCCGGTTGTAGACATGACCTTCATGGCAAAAACCTCTTGGCCTGCAAGACTGCTGACCTTTAAGACGTGGCCAAAGCTGCCATGGCCAAGTTGATCGATAATACGGTATCTGGTCGTTGATGAGTTGAACGACTCGACGGTACTACCAATCGATAGATGATCATACTCGACATCCATGTTGGTGTGGAGAGCTTCCAGCGTTTGATGTCTTTAGAAAGATTGATGAGTAGCGGTACGAGAGAAGGATGCTGTGTTGTGCTTGGAATGCAGTGCTGGTGTCGAAAATATATCAAGAATCTTCTCATGAAGAAATTTGCTGTGTCGTCGCCATGTCTGCCACTCTGGAGAAGCAAACAGTACGCCGAAAACAAGACACAGTCGAGCCGAATATTTCTGAGACCAGACATGCGGATCTAGCTTGAGGATTATAGGTTTCGGAGACGTGTAAAAACCAAAGCTGCTTTGTTGGAGTTAGCCATTGGAAACACCCAAGTCTTTGATTGATTCGTCAGCAACATAAGAATCCATTACAAGGTACGGTAGCTATGCCCAACCCGAAAGACAGCGTGTCATCTTCAGTGACACACCATAGTCGACTCCTTTAGAGGAAGAGGAGGAGTCTGAGTGATTGTTTTTGAAAGAGCGAGAGCGCCACCCTCATCGACCGGATATCCTGAATGTTTCACGTGTTTGGTCATCCTAAGGACAGTTCCAAGAACAAGTAATTGAAATGTTTTGATGCGAAGTGCGATTGCGTAATTTACTAAAGGTCATATCTCATGTCTTTTGTGCAGCAGGTTTACTGGAGCTTGGAGATCTCCAAGACAGCCTTGCCAAAGTTCTTGCCGTGGAACAGACCAAGGAGGCCCTCTGCGGCGTTGTCGATACCCTCAGTAACACTGAGCTGGGGCTTGTAGGTACCCTCGTGGATCCACTTCTGAACGTTCTTCTGGTGGTCGACGAAGTACTTGGGACCCATACCCTCGTCGCCGACGATGAAGCCCTGGAGCTTCAGGCGCTTTGCGACAATCTGCATAAGGTTACGGACGGGGTATTGTTCTCCAGGAGCAGTGTTGTACTGAGAGATCATACCGCAGCAGATGATGCGACCGAAGTTGTTCATGGCGTTGATCGAAGCCTCGAGGTGCTCACCACCAACCTGTTGTTTTTGTCAGTGAGGGTCCAGGTTACTCTGGTCATGGACAGCAACTTACGTTCTCGTAGTAGATGTCGACGCCATTGGGAGCGAGTCTAGCGAGAGCATCGGCAGGCTTCTCGTTCTTGTAGTTGAAGGCACCATCGAAACCGAGGTCCTTGGTGATGTACTCCAACTTCTTGTCGTCACCGACGGAACCAATGACCTTCAAGCCCTCGTGCTTGGCGAGCTGGCCAACGAGCTGACCGACGGCACCAGAAGCGGCACTGATGAAGATGGTCTCACCCTTCTTGGGCTCACCAATGGCGTAGAAGCTCGAGTAGGCGGTCAGGCCGGGCATGCCAAGGGCACCGACGAAGAGCTTGGGGTCCAGGTTGTAGGGGTTCTCGAGCTTGCGGGCAGCGTCGGCCTGGTCCTTTGAGATGGCGCTGTACTCGGCAGTGTCCTGCATCATGACAATGACATCGCCGGCCTTGAACTTGTCGTTGTCGGACTTGAGGACGGTCGAGATACCAGAGTTGGTAATGGGCTTGCCGAGGGCGAAAGGAGGAGAGTAGGACTTGACCGAGGCATCACGCATGCGGCCACGCTGGTAGGGGTCGAAGCTGATGTAGTGGTTCTTGGTGGTGATGCCGCCCTGAGGAGGGGCCTGGTCGACGTCGAACTCGGTCGACTCAATGGTCAAGTGCTCGCCGGGGACGGGGTAGCCCTGGGGCACCTTCTTGAAGATCAAAGCCTTGTTCTGAACCATGGTGTATGTGTAGTGTACTTGTGAGAAAGTGTGAGGTCGGGTGGGAAGAGAGAATGGAAGAAACAAAGCCGAGGGGACTGGTCTGCAATAAAAGTAAGGAAGCTTCGACAGGATGACGAAATGCCAAACAAGGCCGCCCTGAGGAGCTTATAAAGCAGAAGGCCTACCGGAACAGCTACGAGGGGCTCATCGTTTCCAAGAGTGATCCGCGGCCTCACCAGCAAGACCTCGCTTGTCCTCGCATTCTCATTTGACTGCTTTGTAATCTTCAACGTGCTGTGTCACTGTGTGTCAATCTTTCGAAACGCAGAGAAGGCGACTGCTCCGTCTCAGCATTCAGGGTCCCCGCCGACTATCGATAAGCCTCGGTCTTTCTGCCAAGTCGTACCGAGCACCTACACACAGCATTTGTTGCCTACAACGAGGTCGAAGAATACCTTCATCTTGCGACAGCCATCCGTACGGACGACTTTTGTGACAGACAATGACCGGCTATGAAGTCACTTCGATTCTTCGGCCTCTCAATGACTGAGTGGCAACATGGACAACATTCGACTGTCGGCTGTTTTTCGCGCAGCGAGAGTTCGCTTAAAATTTCCGTTCTTGGTCAGACATGCGAATCTTTCGAAAATGCTTCCAGAATCCAGAGCACTCTTGTCTTGACCGACATCACTCTACATACTGATTACCCGGCATCTCATATCCGATAGACAGTCAATTGACATCGGCATGCCCTCTCCTGTTGATCCAGTGGCTCGACTGCTGGAAGATGCCCCTGCTCTAATTCTGGATGGTGCGCTCGCAACTGAATTGGAAAATCGCGGATTGGATCTCAGCTCCAAACTATGGTCTGCCAAAGCTTTGGAAGAGACACCGGAAGCCATCTATGGAGTCCATCTCGACTACTTCCGCGCCGGTGCTGATGTTGCCATCACTGCAAGCTACCAAGCCACCCCTCTTGGCTTGTCAGAGCACCTGGGTATGAGCCTCGAGCAATCCCAGAAGCTCATCCGATGCAGTGTGGAGCTTGCCCAACAAGCACGCGACACTGCTCTGCAGGAAGAGAGAGAGAAAACTCCTTCCGCGAGACCAAGACAGCTCCTTGTTGCAGGAAGTGTTGGACCTTACGGCGCTTTTCTTGCAAATGGCAGTGAATACAGGGGTGATTATCAATTGTCGAACGAAGAATTCAAAAACTTCCACAGACCTCGCATTGAAGCCTTGATAGCAGCAAATGTGGACATCCTAGCTTACGAGACAATCCCTTCTTTGCCCGAAATCAAGGCTTTGATTGAACTGCTCGAAACCGACTTCACAAACTCAACAGCTTGGCTGGGGGTGACCCTGAGAGAATCGGACGCTTCTTTGTTGAGCGATGGATCGCCCATGTCTGAGGTTATCAGACTGGTCAACGCTTGTGATCAAATCGTGTCTGTCGGTGTCAACTGCATCCCCGAACAGAACGTGTCGGCAGCTCTGGATTACCTCAAGCCTTTGACTGACAAGCCTCTCATTGTTTATCCGAACTCGGGCGAAACTTGGAATGCGGAAGCTCGCCAATGGAACGGTCAACGAGCAGAAGGAAAGGAGCACGCTGAAGTTGTCCAAGAATGGTTTGGCAAAGGTGCCAAGTTAATTGGAGGCTGCTGTCGTACCGGCCCTAAAGACATTCAGAACATTCGGGACACTCTTGCGTCTTCTTGAGGACTTCAGTTGTTGTCGTCCTTAGTATTGTTCGAGAGTCAAGGAATTCGATTGCTTCAAACTGGTAAGTTGATAGCGATTGATGATGCACACACACGGCACTAACGAGATGGACAGGAGACATCGGCCACTGTGTTGGCTCGTTTATGGCGCCATATAAACTGAATATCGTACAAACCCATCTTAGGAGCATTGAGACGCTGGCCGATAATCTGGACGCTTTGACTCTTTCATCTGTAAAATCATATTCGCGTATAGGAACTCTTCCAGAAGCACCTCAAATCATCGCCCCGAGCACCAAACCTTCTTTTGCGTAGCCGTTTGTACCAACGATTACAGGCCTCGACCCTATCTCGTGCTTTGGAAGACCTAACAGAGCGCTGACTGCAAATGCGCTCTTTCGATCTTGCCGAATGGTCAAGTACCGAGTGCTTCCGAATCTTTGTCCACGACCGAATGCCTCCATGCCTCGAGATCCGGCATTATCCGTCATGTTTCTGCTGGAATTCCTGTAGTTGGCAGGCATAGCTTCACTCAACATTTGGCTTGATTCCTCGAAAAGGAGAGGAGAACCTACAACTGATCTTAAGTGATGCATTGTATCGCTGACGTGATCTCCAAAGCATAAAAGCCATGCGCAAACACACGCAATGTACCTGGTGTACTTACCCCGAGGTGCTGGCGCCTAATCGCGGCGTCTGGGAACGTTGACAAGGAATAGCGATCTTGCAGCACTTCGCGCTAACATGCCTTGGTCAACTGATGGACCGACGGCTTGGTAATGTTTACGGTTGTTGAGCTCTGCTAATTGCGCAAATACTTCGAGGCGTTACCATGAAATTCGAGGTCCCTGCCTCAATGAGTCAACGACGTAGGTATTGCACGCAAACCCGAGCACTTGGTCTGGTACTGCGTTCCTTTTCGTGCCTTGAAGGTGGATCCTGGTTCAAGAGGATCACCTTGTGTTTTGGGTATATAATCTACTCGCTCTGCTCTCAGCCTCTCTTCACCATCGACCATTCTGAATCTTCATGCGCTATCACTTCCTTCTGGCCTTGTTCGCCTTCTTGGCACTTTGTGCTGCCAATGATGAGCATCCGCTGTGTCTACACGTTGAGAACGAGCAGCACACTCTAGAGCAGAAAGAATTCTCAAAGGACAGCAATTTTGGCCAGTGGCTGGATCGCCAATACAGCGACTGGATATCCATCAATGAAACTGAAACCAACACCAAAGGATTCTACAACTTTTTCGTCCACAGATTCGCTCCTCATCTTTCACATGGAATCGTTGACTGCGATGGCTTGCAACTCTGCTCGCCTGTGATTTGTGACGCCATTAGTGAAGCTTTCGACCTCGAAGAGCAACACTTCGCCTGGCTAGCTCTCGAAGCGATAGCCAACTTCAACAACGCCAGACTCAAGATCGACGCTCAGGCCAAGAGTGCATACGAAGAAGTGACGGCTGGCATGCACGGTCTTATGAGCGACTTTTCAGACGCCGACAACGTGGTTCAAACCTTGAAGGCAGTGAACGCGCGATACAAGTCGCGAATGCAGATGGCTGGCGGTGTCGGACTGATCTTGAGAAGTTATCTCTCGTTTGTAGGGACACTCGCAGGTTTCTTTCCTCCTGAAGCTGGCCTAGCTATAAACACGGCAGGAAATCTGCTCGCCCTCGGTCTTAGCGGATTTGGTGTAGGAACGGCCATGGAGTTCGACAAACTTACGGACGCTTCGGACTTACCAAGAAGGCTAGACGCCGCTGTATCGAAAGTGCAAGCCGCGAACTACCAAGTGGCCAGAGAAATGTATTCCTTGGACTCCGAACTGGTCATGAGCGGTAGAAAAGGACTCTTGGACATGACCATTGTCGACATTGTTCAAACGGGCTTGTACAGTGAGCCAATGAAGATCTCACAGGAAGTGCGGGATGAGATCCATGGTCTGCAGTACGCACAAGCGATAAGCAACATCTGGGATCAGGAACACGTATACATTATCATGGCTCCTGTGAAAGGAGGTAGCTGCGAGGACGACAACCGAGCTCTTGGAAAAGTCTGTCTCGACGACTGGCCTGATCACGTCTTTTATCCTCAGTTCACGTCCCGTGTCGGCGATGGTCGAAAGGCTAGAGCCATGACTCGTCTTTTCCCTGGACATGAAAAGATCCCACAATCGGTGAATCTCTCAATGATCAACGTCGTGCAATCCTCAGTCGCCGTATTCGAAGACCATGGTAACGAGCCTGTCCATCTCTCAGGCGATACAGCGCTTGAAGGATTCCTGGATCCCGCCACGAGTTCATTCCACAAAGGTGGCAAGTTCGCCGGAATCTTTGCCATCCCCATATGCTACCAAGAAGACGGATGGAGTATCTCTTCTATCAATACAAAAGAATCGCGCAATTACCCGTGCTATTGTGAAGCCTCTCCCTTCGGTGGTAGCTCTCCTGATGAACATCAGTTCACTGCTGCGAATGGCCTTGTCCCACGCCAACATCACAATCATGGCAGCTACAATCTGCCGTACGACCAAGACGAAACGTTCGCTTTCCTCAACGCCACCGGCATTCATGAGTCGAGAGGTTGGTGGGAGTATTGCCATCACTCACACGGAATGAATTGCGAAATAGACGAGACCGTCGATTGGGCAGGCAAGTTCGGAACAAAGTCATACAATAAGTTCAACCACCCGTTTAGAGTGTGCAGGGGACGCCCACATAACCAAAAGGGATGCCATAGTCCCAACGACGGGATTCACCAATGTGGAAGTAGGGCCTCAGCAACGGCGGGAACTGATATGGGAACTTCGGATATGGATAGGTACGATGATTTATCAGATGGGGTGGATGATTTGAATGAGTACAACGACTCAGATGATGAACTGGAAGAATACTTCGGCTGAGCTTTGCAGCTCATTTTTTTGAGTTTGGTTGTTTGTTCGCGCAGATAACAATTTGATCTATACGTCCTCAAACCTGACAATCAAGATTCACTCAACATTCAGGCTCTACTGTTCACCAGGCGCAAGCATCAAGATTGTCAATGAGATTCCTCCGGCAAGAGCACGAAGCAGTTGACTGCAGCACGATTATGATACTTCGTCGTCATCATGGCCCAGAACACTAGCATCGTCCACCCGAGGACGAAGTGAAGGGTTGTGGTCAAGCCATCAGTAGTCATCAAACATTTTTCTTCAAGGAAAACGGAGCCGAGAATCTGGCCATCAAAAACCACAGTGCAAAGGCTGCGACGTTCTTGCTGATAGCGGGTGATTCTTTGGAAGATCAGGAAGTTCATCGACAAGAACGGTCCGTCGCTGCATCCAAAGCGGGAATCAGAAAAGCATTCGTTGATCATGATACGTATGGTGAGTTTGGTCGACGTTTCCGTTGTTGTTCTCAGCTGATCAAAGCATGGCGTCAACATATCCGATAATGCTCACACTTGGAGTGGAGAGCTTGTTAAACATTGAGCAAAACAGATGCGTAGCAAGCATATGAAAGAATTGAACCTGTTTTGATATCATGACTATATTACAAAATCAAGTAAACATAAACAAAGAGATCTTCATACACTTCGTGATCGATGGCACACTCTAGACACCACTGCTGATGGTTCTGGAGAAGCGGTATCTGGGATCATGATCGGCAACCATGCCACCAAGCGGCTCATCACCACCTGCGGCAAGAGGCGCGTAAAGCTCATCGTTTGTTGTCATGGCAGGGCTGTCCATTCTTGACTCGTTGATGATGCTGTTCATTCTAGGCTGCTGGACGCCTGCACGGCCCAGATAACTGAAGCGACCAAGTTGGCTTCCTGTAGTGACAGCTGATGGCCTCTGAGGAACAGCTGTGTCGCCTGAGCTAGTGGAGCCAGTGTGCTGGTGGGAGTTTGCGCGGAAGCCAGTGCCGTACATGGCAGTGTCTTGTCCAGAGTTGCGACGACCTTGGCCGTTGGCTACGATTGCGCCGTCGGGCCCACCCTTCTCGGTAACGGTCTGGTTGACTTGCAATTCGTTTGCAACATGGTGAGCGTCAACTTCGTTGATACCGGCAGCAATAAGAAGGTTCTTTCTCTTCTCCACCTTAGCAGCGTGATCCATGTCTTGTCCAGGGTTGGCCTTTGGAGAAGTCAGCGATTTCGAGGTCAAAAGTTAAAATTTGGTCTAAAACTTACAGTCTCATATTCCAGAATCTTGATGAATTTGTAGAAGCCGGCTGCAACGATAGAACCAAGAACCGGACCCAGCCAGTAAATCCAGTGATAGCTAGCAAACTCGCGATTTACGACTGCAGGTCCGAAAGATCTAGCAGGGTTGAGACTGCCACCAGTGAAAAAGACACCGGTAAGCTCGGCGATGAAGAGCGAGAGCCCAATTCCGACGGGAGCAATGAATGTTCCCTTGTGCTTCTCTGCGGCCAACATGAAGATAGTAAAGACGAGCTGAGCTGTCAAGAACATCTCGATGAAAAGACCTTGCACAACGGAGGTACCTCCACCGAGAGTAGTGCGAACATTGAGTTCACCAGGGAACATGCACGACACCAGAGCAGCAGCAGTCATGCCACCAAGGATCTGTGTGATGAACAAAAGACCACCACGGACCCAGGGCAATGCACCGATCAAACACATGCCGAAAGTGACGGCAGGGTTGAAAAGTCCACCACTGATACGGAAGAAGACCCAGGCGTTGACGGCCAACGAGAAGCCGAAACTCAGGGCAATATACTGCAATTGCTGAGGATTACTGCCGGTCTCAGCAAGAGACATGCCGCTGGAGGTGTTGACACTGTTTGCGACTTGGGCGCCGGACAAGGCGAAATAGAGGAAGAGCACAGTTCCAACGAATTCACCACACATTGCGATGAAATGGTTTCTTGTCTCGATATCAGTGTCAGAATCAAGCAGAAGAGTGTATCTCGCATCTACCTGATGTTGTCCGGGATTTTATTAAGCAAAGGGAGTCGAAGGTCGGCATCCTCGAGATCCGCATTGGGATTGGCAGCCTTGGTGAAAGGGATGGCTAGACCTCGCCCACCGAGAGGTTGATTGATGTTCATCTTGTACTTGGATCAGCAAAATGTGAGACTGGAATGTGAAGAAATAACCACTAGAATGGGAGGTGAGGCCTCAGGGAAGATATGGAGCTCCCATCAGAAGAACTTTCGACATCGTCATCGTCCTAGACCGTTCTAAACTTCAGCCCACCACGCATTCAAACAAACAATGAACCGCTGGGGGCATAGTCAGGAGCAAGTCAAGCCGCTTTCGTTCGAGATCGAGCAACGGGATCTGACGTCGATCTCATGAAATACAGACAGCACGGGATAGGGTTAGGCAAGAGAGTGACCAGAGTTGCCGCTTCGGTCATCACCGGTCTCCTGGACTTGCCAAAAGTCGAGAATTTTGGTTGTTTGGGTGCAGAGGGCACGTTTTTGAGGCTGTCACCACGTTGAGATCCGCACAAGAAGGTTCCTTAGCGGCCGGAGTGACGAAATGGAGACGAGAAACACAGCCGTGGCTGGTACTCACTAGCCACGATCTGAGGGCTGAGGCTCATCGAAGGATTCGAGTGAGGATTGCAGATCTTGGAGACTTGGACGATGGCCGAGGAGGAACGCGAGTCCAGGATTGAGTTTTGCAAGAAAATGGGCTGTTGAAGTTGGAGCGTCGGAGTCTTTGCCCTCGATTTCGTGGAAGCCCTCGAGCTGCATCAGCCACAGCTGGGCTTCATGGCGTCGAGATCATGGCTGGTGGTGTTGGCACTCAACTTACCAGATTTTCGATCATACAGGGCAAGTCACGAAGTACAAGATGAAGGCTCGAAACTGGTTTTGAAGAACGTGGATGCGTCCGTGAGTTTGGGGTGGAGTTCGGTGGACGAAGAATCGATATCAAGTGCACGGAGTTTGCTTATTCAGCGCATGCAGGCTCTCCTTTCTTCATACGCACCGTAGTGGGCAAAAGGCCTAGCTGTCGAATATGCACGAAACTTTTGGGAGTTCGTGAATTGTCCAAGGAGAATATGAAAGTCTCGGTGTCTTGATAAACTCTATCAAGTCCTTGATACTCAGTACCATTCTTCTAATAGCTAGAAATGGTAACTTTGGGGGGCAGAGCCGCAGGAAGTGGTTGCGCTGTGTAAGAAAACCCGATGCGCTTATTATCAATCCCCTGGGTGAAGCAAAACGTTAGAAGGGCGAGAAAGCCGTTGCGGCTCTCCGGCGTCGCGCACTAAACAATGAGACATAGAGTACATAAAGGGGACTCTGATTGAGCAATGTCAAAATCAAGGGATGTCCACAGTTTATGGACTGAGGTTGACTGCTAAAGGTAGTTAGTGTGGTCACTTCTCTGATAGATTAAAGCAATATATCGGACATCCGAAAGCCGAAAGTCGTTGACCGAAGGAGCCGAAGCGAAGTGTTTCGGCAGCGAGCTCTCCTAGATGCAGGAGGTCGTTGCAGTTTCACCAAACGGGCATCGAGCCATGCAATTTCTATGTATTGATTGCAACGACCGCCATGGCCCCTGGTCTGTAGCATTCCATTCTTCCCCCTCTGTTTGACTGCCTTTCTTCCTTTTCGCATCGACCAGTACTCGACCTGTCCGGCGCTTACGACCTAGATAACGCGCCACACGGCAGGACCTTGTTGGCGCCATCTCCGGAAGCCGATTGCAGTCAGCTCGTCAGCTGAGTCGGGCCAGGCGCATATACAAGAGTACCCTGCTAGCAGAGTTGTACATATTACACATTCTTAGACATCGGTGTCCTGGAGATTCTTTGTCGCCCTTCTTTGCGTCGCAAACAACCATGGCGCCACAATACCTCCAAGTCTCACAAAGAGACGACCGCCGGGACAGCAGTCTGATTTCTCCCACTGGCCCGCCGCCGACCACTATCCTACATGGCTCTCCCTCGACTGCATCTGACGGAGTCTCCCCTCGCGCCTCTCCTCAAACACAGTTCGCCAACTGGAACAACAACATGGGCCCCCGTACCCCGCCACAGCCCTCGTCACAACCGCAACATCTTGCGACAACGACACTCAAAGTAGAGGGCATGACATGCGGCGCATGCACCTCGGCAGTAGAATCAGCCTTCACAAATGTAGACGGTGTTGGCAGTGTGTCTGTCAGCTTGGTCATGGAACGCGCTGTTATCATGCACGACACAACCAAAATCTCCGCCGAACAAGTACGAGAAATAATAGAAGACCGAGGCTTTGATGCGACCGTCCTAAACACAGATCTACCCGTTGCGACTTTGGACGATATCGCTGAAGAAGAGTCGGACGAAGACATGATGGGCCTTGGAATTATGGCCGTCCCCTCAGGCTTGGTGACTACCACCGTCAGCGTGGGCGGTATGACATGCGGCGCATGCACATCTGCCGTCGAGGGCGCATTCAAGGACCTTCCTGGAATCAAGAGCTTCAACATCTCGTTGCTGTCAGAAAGAGCTGTCATTGAGCACGACTCGAAGCTGATCAGCGCCGACAAGATTGCCGAGACTATCGAAGACACAGGTTTTGATGCGTCTGTCGTTGAGTCAAAAGCATCCGAGCCTGTGCGATCCACGAAGACGCTATCTTCATCAAGGCGGCAGAGCAGGAAACACGACATTCTTTTCACCACCATTGTTGCAATTGAAGGCATGACTTGTGGTGCATGCACCTCCGCTGTAACAAGTGGTTTCAGCGATGTACCCGGAGTCCTCAAGTTCGACATCAGCTTGCTTGCCGAAAGAGCTGTGATTCTACATGATCCCACAAAGCTTTCTCCGGAAAAGATTGTCGAGACCATTGAGGATCGTGGTTTCGACGCCAAGATTCTGACGTCTCGTGAGGAAGGAGGATCGCGCTCCAGAAGGGCCAGCAGCACTGTTGAGCTCAAACTCTTTGGTCTACAAACCCCCGAAGCTGCTTCAGCCCTCGAGGCTGCTCTCAAAAAGCGGAAAGGCAGCACTGCAGTCAAGATCGATTTCAAAACTGGCCGAGCCTCTGTCGCATTTGATCCTACGCAGACTGGCCTTCGCGCAATTGTCGAATCAATCGAGGACGAAGGTCTCAACGCCTTGACCGCCGAAAACGACGACAACAATGCCCAGCTAGAGTCGCTTGCGAAGACTAAGGAGATTCAGGAATGGTCTAGAGCCTTGAAAGTATCTCTGTTCTTCGCTATCCCGGTCTTTCTCACGAGCATGATGTTCCCCATGTTCATCAAGCCTCTGGATTATGGAAGCATCAAGCTACCGTTGATACCAGGACTTTGGCTCGGGGACGTTGTCTGCTTGCTACTTACTATACCTGTTCAATTCGGCATTGGCAAACGATTCTACAGATCTGCGTACAAATCTCTCAAGCACGGCTCGCCGACTATGGATGTTTTGGTTGTGCTGGGAACATCTGCAGCATTCTTCTTCAGCTGTGCCGCCATGCTAGTCTCAATCTTCACGCCACCTCATTCACGACCTGCCACGACGTTTGATACAAGCACTATGCTTATCACCTTCATTATGCTCGGTCGATTCCTCGAAAATAGAGCCAAGGGACAGACCTCGGCCGCTTTGTCTCGCCTTATGAGTCTCGCACCGTCAACTGCTCTCATCTACACAGACCCTATCGCAGCGCAAAAGGCCGCCGACGAATGGGACGGCGACAACGAAAAATCCGAGAAAACCTCAACTAGAGGTGCGCTCGAGGAGAAGACTGTCCCTACGGAGCTCCTCGAAGTCGGCGATGTGGTCATTCTCAAGCCTGGTGACAAAGTCCCTGCTGACGGTACCGTCATCCGTGGCGATAGCTACGTCAACGAAAGCATGGTTACCGGAGAGGCGATGCCTATTCTGAAGACGAAGGGCAAGAATCTCATGGCAGGTACCGTCAATGGTTCAGGAAGACTCGATTTCCAGGTCACTAGAGCTGGCCGTGACACACAACTCAGCCAGATCGTGAGACTTGTGCAAGAAGCCCAAACCAGCCGTGCGCCTATTCAGCGTATGGCCGATGTGGTTGCTGGCTACTTCGTACCTATCATCATCACACTGGGCCTCGCTACCTTTACAGCATGGATGATCTTGAGCCATTTGCTGCCTACACCACCCACCATCTTCACTAAGGATACGAGTGGTGGCCCGCTGATGGTTTGCGTCAAGCTCTGTATTGCTGTCATTGTCTTCGCCTGCCCATGTGCACTAGGTCTTGCGACACCCACTGCTGTCATGGTTGGTACTGGTGTCGGAGCCGAGCAGGGTATTCTTATCAAAGGTGGCGCGACTCTGGAAACCGCAACCAAGGTAACACACATTGTCCTCGACAAGACTGGAACCTTGACCATGGGAAAGATGAGTGTGTCGCGTTCAGATATACAAGGTGGCTGGACCGCCGATGCTGCCAAGCTGCGTCTTTGGTGGACCATCATTGGACTCGCGGAGATGGGCAGTGAACACCCTATCGCACGCGCGATCACAACTGCAGCCAAATCGCATCTTGGTCTCGGTTCCGATGGCACACTGGATGGTAGTGTCGGCGACTTCGTGTCCACTGTCGGGAAGGGCATTTCCGCGTCTGTGGAGGCTGCCATCTCACCCCAACGCAAGCGCTATAACGTGATGATCGGTAACACCTCGTATCTACGTTCCCATGGCGTAATCGTTCCGGAAGATGCAGACGACACCAACGACTTTGAAGTCCGTGAAGAAACAGGCACATTCTCCAAACAGCAGTCAGCAGGTGTCACTACTATCCACACCTCCATCGACGGCGTCTATACTGGCCCTCTTTCCCTCTCAGACACTCTGAAGCCTTCAGCTCCAGCCGCAATTGCTTGTCTCCAGCGCATGGGCATTACTTGCTCCATCGTCACTGGCGACCAAGCAAGCACAGCCCACTATGTTGCTAATCTTCTTAACATCCCGTCGCAGAACGTTCACGCTGGCGTTCTCCCTAGTGGCAAACGCGAGATTGTGGAGGAACTCCAAGCTCAAGGTATCATCGTAGCCATGGTTGGAGACGGTATCAACGACTCTCCCGCTCTCGCAACCGTCAACGTCGGTATCTCGCTCGCCTCAGGCACTGATGTCGCCATCGAAGCCGCTGATGTAGTTCTTATGCGCCCCGACCATCTCCTCGACATACCCTCTTCTCTGGCCTTATCTCGCGCTATCTTCCGCCGCATCAAGTTGAACCTGATCTGGGCTTGTTTGTACAATGGTATCGGTTTACCCATCGCCATGGGTTTCTTTCTTCCCTGGGGCTTGACTTTGCCACCCATGGCCGCTGGAGCTGCAATGGCATGTTCCAGTGTTACTGTTGTTGTATCGAGTTTATTGCTCAAGCGCTGGAAGCCACCAAGATATATCCGTGAAGCAGCCGCCAAGGAAGTTTCCGAGGCTGAGATGTTTACGGATGCGGGCGCCGCGGCTCAGAGCCGTGGTGTGGGTGACATGGTGCGTGGGCTTATCGGCATGGTCGGAAGGAAGAGGGGGGATGGGAACGCTGATAGAGGTGCTTATGTGCCTTTGCAGAGGTTTGAGGAAGTGTAGATTTCTGAGCGCTTATACCTATTTGATTGTTCTTTTCCTTCTTCTTGTTTCTTTTGTGTCACCGAGAGTGGCTGGCATAGCTTTGGTACCTTGAAGAGAGCTTCCTTGTGCACACACAAAGATGTAATGTGCAATTTTCTATCCAGCCAGTGTTTTTGCTAGTGTAACTCTTTCCTTCAGTCGTTTCCGTGTCATTATGCTCCGTTACCTCACGCCACGATCTAACCCAACTGTGTGCAGAAAAGCCCTATCTGACCAAGTTGCCAATGGAACGCGAGGGAGGTTGTCGCCGCTAGATGGCGGGATAGAGACAGGGTCATGGGACAAACAAGCCCCGCAGATGGACGCCAAGAACTATGACTGGTCCGAAGCCGCAATGACATTTTTCGTCGTTGGTGGGAGATTCAGAGTTGAGTTCATACACACCCAAGATGGCGGAACAAGCACAAGCAGCAGCTAACGTTGTCAAGGAGGCTGTCAACGACGTGGCCGAGAAGGTCGGCGCCCTCACCACTGGCGACAATGCCGCAGCTCCCACCCTCTACCTTGACGAGGTGACTGGCGAGAAGGTCAGCAAGACTGAGCGTGCGTATCTGTCCGTGTGCGACAACAAACGTGGAAGAGTGGCTGAGAGACAGTAGTCAAGAAGCGCCAGAAGCAGCGCGAAAAGGAGGCCAAGAAGGCCGAGAAGGCGGCAACGACCACTGCACCACCAGCAAAGAAGAAGACTGCCAGCGCCGAGGAGGAGGAGGCTCACCTGAACCCCAACCAGTACTTCGAGATCCGCAGCAGAGCCATCCAGAAGCTCCGCCAGAACCACCAGCCCAACCCCTACCCGCACAAGTTCCACGTCAACTACGACCTGCGCAACTTTGAGAAGGAGTTCGGCCACCTCAAGTCGGGCGAGCACCAGAAGGAGAAGACTCTGAACATTGGAGCCCGCATCTACAACAAGCGTTCGTCTGGAGCCAACCTGTGCTTCTACGATGTCCGCGCCGAGGGTGTGCGCATGCAGGTCATGTGCCAGTCGCAGGAGTCGACCAGCGACAAGTCCTTTGCCGAGCAGCACGAGCTGCTGCGCCGTGGAGACATCATCGGCATCAAGGGCTACCCTGGCCGCACCAACCCGCGCACCCGCGACTCGGGCGAGCTCTCGCTCTTCGCCCAGGAAGTCACCCTCCTCACCCCCTGCCTGCACCAGCTCCCCGACGAGTACTACGGCTTCAAGGACCAGGAGCAGCGCCACCGCCGCAAGTTCCTCGACCTGATCATGAACGACCACACTCGTAGCACCTTCATCACCCGCTCCAAGATGGTCACCTACATCCGCAACTACTTCGACTCGCGTGACTTCATCGAGGTCGAGACTCCCATGATGAACGCCATCGCTGGTGGTGCTACCGCCAAGCCCTTCAAGACATACCACAACGACCTCGATATGGAGCTGTACATGCGTATCGCCCCCGAGCTGTTCCTCAAGCAGCTGATCGTCGGTGGTCTCGAGCGTGTCTACGAGATTGGCCGTCAATTCCGCAACGAGGGTATCGATCTTACCCACAACCCCGAGTTCACCACTTGCGAGTTCTACGAGGCTTTTGCCGATGTCTACGACCTGATGGACACCACCGAGGACCTTGTGTCCAACCTCGTCAAGCACCTGACCGGTGGCTACGAGACCAAGTTCGAGACCCAACACGGCGAGATCTACACCGTCAACTGGGCCAAGCCCTGGAAGCGCATCGAGATGATTCCCGCTCTCGAGGAAGCCTGTGGTGAAAAGTTCCCCGAAGGCGACCAACTGCACACCGACGAGACCAACGAGTTCCTCAAGCGCATGCTCAAGAAGACCAACGTCCAGTGCTCTCCTCCTCTTACAAACGCTCGCATGCTCGACAAGCTTGTCGGTGAGTTTATCGAGGAGAAGTGCATCAACCCCACCATGATCACTGGTCACCCCCAGATGATGTCTCCTCTCGCCAAGTACCACCGCAGCAACAAGGGTCTCTGCGAGCGTTTCGAGGCTTTCGTCTGCAAGAAGGAGATTGTCAACGCTTACACCGAGTTGAACGATCCCTTTGACCAGCGTCTTCGCTTCGAAGAGCAAGCCCGCCAGAAGGAGCAGGGTGACGACGAGGCCCAGCTTGTCGACGAGACTTTCTGCCAGGCTCTGGAGTACGGTTTGCCACCTACTGGTGGTTGGGGTATGGGTATTGACCGCATGGTCATGTTCCTCACCAACCACTACTCGATCAAGGAGGTTCTCACCTTCCCCTTCATGAAGGACGACAAGTCGGTCGCCGAGAAGCCCAAGGCCGCCGAGGTTGTTGACGTGACTCCCATGCCTGAGGAGGGTATTCGTAAGTTCTGTTTGTCCGCATCGAACCTCAGCCACTAACTAGACCACCTTGCAGCTCACAAATAGACACGTCCGGTTATATGAACAGACAGACATCATCTGACTTGTCTCCATACCTCCTGTGAAGTTGTCCCGTAGGGGCACCGAAGAGATGAAGTGAAAAAAATACCGTCTTGTAGACACGAATCAACACACGCCTTTTTGTTTAACGCGAATCTTTCAAGATATTTAGAATAGAGTATCGATGCCAATTGTGATATCATAAGAACAGTAGAGGAAAGAACAAAACCGGGAATACTGCTCCCATGTACGCCGCCAATAAAGAAAAGCTCCGGCTTCTCTCGAGAAAATGTGTAAAATGCATATGTTTTTGGGGTGGTCGTCGCAGCAGAAGAAGGGAGACATTTTACATGATGACCTCGTTGCTCACATCTCTGCGGAGATCCTTGTAAGGCAAGCATACACAGTTCTGCACGCGGACCTCATCGCCGACGTTGCACTCCTTGCCCAAAATGGTAACGCTCTGGACCTTGACGCCATTCTTGATGATGGTGGTGTGGTGCTCGCGGACGGGTGTGGGGGTACCCTCGACACGAGCCCAGGCGCCAACGCGCGAAGACCAGCCAATGATCGAGTAGAGGATACAAGCGTCGTGCTTGATCTCGGCATCTTCCAGAACGATAGAGTCCTTGATACGGGCACCAGCACCGACTACAGCACGAGGACCAATTGAGACATTGGGACCGATCTTTGCGGTAGGGTCAACCTGTGCTGAAGGGTGGATGTATACGGGCGGCAAAATGGTGGCTGAGGGTTTGGCAAGGTCGTCACTTTGCTGCTGGAAGGCCTTCATCAAGTAGAGAGCGTTGGCGGGCACGGCGGAGCCGGCAGTCTTGATCTGGCGCCAGAAGTCTGTTGTCTCGAGGACGAAGAACTTTGAGCTGTCTGCCAAGTCGGAAAGAATGTCTTGCTCGAGGCGGATGACCTCGTTCTTGCGGTTCTCGTCATCCTCATCGTCGTCGGCGTTGTTGAGCGAGAAGTCGCGGCTGTCGAGGGCTTCGGAAGAAGGGTATGAGAGCAGACGGGGACGGTCGCTGCGGCGTTTGATGGCGGTCTTGATGCTGGGGAAGATGCACTCGGTGCTGAAGAGGTAGACACCGCAGTTGATCAGGTTGCTGATGTGGCCCTCTGGCTTCTCGACGTAATGGAGCACACGCTTGGTGTGGGTGTCGCTGACAATGCATCCGAAGTTCGTGGCAGCCTCGTTGGAAACGCGGGTTCCCAGAATGACGGCCTCGGCATCCTTCTCTTCGAACAGACGCAGCATCTCGCCTAGCGGGAAAGAACAGCAGACATCGGCGTTGAGGACGAAGAAGCGGTCGGGGCGGCCCTTCAGGATGGCATCGCGGAAGTGGTACAGACCGCCAGCGGTACCCAGGGCAGTGTATTCGCGCAGGTAGCGGATCGAGATGTGGGGGTATTCGCGGTGGGCGTCCTTGATGAAGTCGCGGAAGACGGTCTCGTCGTAGTAGCCGACTAGGAAGACCTCTGTGATCTCGGGAACTCTGGTGACGGCGTCGAAGCAGTGCTGGATGATGGGCTTGCCGGCGACCTCGAACAGGGGCTGTTTGGCGCAAGCTGGTTAGACGGAGCTCGAACAGGTGGACGGTGATCGGCATCAATTCACCTTGGGGACATCCAGAGACAAGGGGCGGAAACGAGTTCCTCTGCTGGGGCCTCCGACCTTTGCGCTTGTGTTAGCAGCGACTCGAGTATACAGTAAACACAGCTAGCTCCACTTACCAAAATGACAGCTTTGGTCGAAGGAACGGGGTTGCGGCTTCTGCTGCGGGTAGGAAGTTGTAGAGAGGCCATTACAAAGTAGTGTGTGAATTAGAGAAGAACAAAAATAGGTTCCTTCCTGGCAGAGAAAAGAAAGCAAAGTCGACAGAACAAACCAAGGTGAAATGGCCAGACGAAAGGTGAACGATGAAATGAAGAAGCACCAGCTGTCCAGCAGCACCCCGCCGCCCGCGCGAATCAACCAACGCCAGGGGCAGGACCCTTGCTCGATGCGCAACCCTTGCCCCTATTTCTGGTCCAATGAATACGAATCTGCCCGCAACCCGTCTGTACCGAGTCGAACTCGTTTCTTTTCATCACTCGTCCAACCGTTTAAACCACTACTTCCCCTTTCTGTTACTCTTGGTCTGGCCGTCTCGTCAACAGCCACGTTACACACACGCCCTGCTGCCATCTTCAGCTGACGGTCCCGTCTGACGCCTCCTTTCTTTCCTGATGACCCTGATTGTACTATCAAAAGTGAGAGGAACAACCGCGAGTCCAACTGGGCTCTGTCCACTGGTCAGTTGTCTATGTCCATGTTATCCATCTCCTTCACTCTGCTCCATAGAGTATATGCATGCATACACACTGCATGGATGTTCCCATGTGCTTGAACCTGGTCCGGGTGAAGTTCCAATGACCATGCCGCTTTCTCCCTCAGATATCTAGTGACTAGAGAGCATGCCAGTCAGCATATCTGTAGAAGACAACACCGCAATAACACCACTCTTGAACGAAGCCTAGATGTTCGCAAGCTGTTACTGCAGCAGAGCTGAAGAAGGTGTCTCAAGCCTTCGACCAGCGAGCGAAGTAAGGCTGCTATAAGCCCCGACGTCTCTCGGACTCTCATAGATGTTTCTCTTGGGAAGAAACAGAGGCTCCAGGCGGCCATTAAGCATCCAATCCTGGTGTCCAGGTGCAGGAGGTCGGATCGAGTCTGAGATCAGGATGGTCAGAACCAAGCATAGCGCCCACTCCAGGACATCAATCAACACACACGCCGCGGTGTAGACCCCACGTCTTGATGACTCCACGGGGATTGATTCCTCCTGGTCTGGATATGGATTGTGAAGGCTCTTGTCTCGCTCACAAGCACAGCAAGACACTCCTAAGCCTTATGCTACACACAAACAGCCACGAACGAATTGATTCTGAAGAATTTCAGAACAACGAATATGAGTTTGTAACGCACAGCAGCACTATTAGCGGGTACAGTCAACCATGAAAAGGTCCAGGAGCCAGCCGCTTAACTGGAGCTAGATATCCCATGTCGTTTCCTCGATGTGGACCCCACCTGGCTAAGTTCTGTATACCCGCCTCCAGGCCAACGACGAGATAAAGGCTATACAAGGCAGGAAAGGGCATGAACAGTCCAGGTGTTCATCCAAGAAATCTGTTCGAATCATCAGTCGTCAGCCACCTCCCCGTATTTCCCATTGTGTTCTGCTTTGATCGATAAACGGATCAAGAACTGCATGAATTTTCGTGAAGAGACCTTCTACTACGACAACGGTTTTGGCGGATTTCTCGATTTTGTTTGAGATCCGGGACTCACCGCTATCACAAAGCCGATGACAATTCAATCGTTCGACCAAAAGACTGGTTGTGTTTGGCAATGTTTTGTATACAGTAAAGATAAGAAAGTGGAAGCACACAACTCATGTGACTTTGGCATCACCAGTCACACATTGCAACGCCTGACTTCACTGCTTGATGACATGAGGTTTGATCTGAGATTGTTTAGCAGACAGAAACATCCAGATCTTCAGTCAAACCTTGCTGAAGCATCGACCCTGTCAATTCACGTGAGTGATGCAGCTGTATCTAGAAGAGACGATGCTCTGTAGATTGATCAACTGTTCAATCACCACCTACATTTTCTGTACAAATACTGTCCCTCGTGGAATTCCACATCGTGTAGAATAGAAACCCTCGACAGCAAGAAACAACGCCACTTTTCTCAGAGATTGCTATAGGAAGACGTAGTATTCATCGTGAACCTTTTGATCCTGCAAAAGTGATCATTGAAGAAGGTACCCATAGGAGAAGTGTCTGTGTCAAGTTCCTCGGCACTCCCTGCTCTCGCATGCTTTCAACTACTGCGAGAACTACTTCTCGTGATGATGAACCGCTAGCCAATTCGGGAAATTCCAGACTTGCTGGATCACGGGATGCTTGGCGGCATGCTATCGAGAGGATGTGTTCATCTCGCGAGCAGCACGATGTATCTGCGGTATCTACTCCGGGTAAGTGTCTTGCTTCAAAGTATGGTAGAAGTCGTCTGATTGAGGGTGCTCTGATATGATTCGAGACGAATGAACGATACGTTCCATGGGAGATTAAGTCGCAAGTTGGTACCGCTACGGGCAGGGAAAAGGGTTTCTTACTCTCAATTTCGTATTGGGTCGACCATTTCCGTTGAGTTCAACTTTACGTTGAACATTCAGTCGCTTGTCAAGTCTGTTCTTGCTGGCTGCTGCTCCGCTAACGTATCTACACACCAACGATCCACGCAGGGAAACGATCCGACTAACAAAATCTTGCCGAGAAAAGTGAGCACGGACGAATTTCTGCAGCACTGGATCGTTTCCCTGTATGGATCGTTGGTGTGTAGATACGTTGGTTAGTTCAGGTGGGAGCTAAGATGACAGGACGACCCGAAGATCTAGCGTAATTCTTCGACGACCTCATCCCTTCTCTTCTTGTGCTTGAAGAGCAACGATCCAGGTCTGCACTTTGCTTTCATCATACTCTAAGAACTGCTTACACAGGTGATCATGCCCGCGTTCCATGTTCTCTGCTGCTTTTGTCTTTGTCAGATACGTATGCTTAGTGCAGTCATTTCGTGCCTTTCGTTGTCAGCATCGAAGTTCCGTTAAAAGGCAGCATGCTGGCGGTTGATCTGGCTGCAATCATGACTTTAGTAGGGGTTGTCTCGAATTCCTGGAATCAATGACTTCGAGCGTCCTCCTCAGTGTCCCGTTCGGTGAAACAAGAATCTTGTGGTTCCATTGAGACCAATCATGGCTATACTGAGGTTGAGCACAATGGCAAAAGGGTTTTTAGGACGCAGGAGCTGGACTGATAGAACTCTCACTGCGGATCTAGTATTGCAGCCAGAATAGTCAAGACACCGTGTCACCACTCTACAAGATTGCATGGTATATGATTGCAGTTAGACACCTAGTGACTACTGTTGGGCTCGTTGAATTCGAAAGCATGACGCGTCCAGGAAGAGCTATCAAGATTATATAGCAGCGTCAATCAACAGGTATATATGAAAATAGATGAGAGAGAGAAGCACGATACTGTTAGATCATCGACGAGATTCATCATCGGGGATCCCAAGCGAGAGCCAAAGTAGGGAGAATATCATAGGCAAGGTTGTTAAGAGCACGTCATCATGATATATCACGAACGACAAGTACAAACAAAGATAAGAGCGCTCGCATTGGATGAATTCATTGTGACTGTGAATTAGATATAGGGAAAGATTGTACGTTAGATTGAAGACATGAAAGGAGACAAAACGAACATGATAGCGTGAGACATGATACGAAAAGTGGCGTGCTTAGTAGACATCTTCGATGAGATGCTACGATTCCCAGCTCATAATGCGTGCAATAGCATTTAGCACTTGGTGATGTAAAGACCGATGCTAAGACATTATTAGCTAGACGTTGATAGCAGAGGATAATAGCAAAACTCACGGAGACGGGTTGTAGTCCTGGAAATACGAAAGCATGGTACCGTCCGATGCAGACAATCCGAAACCGATAGCAGACCCGGCTGGGCAGGGGAACGTTGCAACCACCGACGACGTGCCAGGGGCAACCTTGGTCACACCGTAATCAGTGGCAACGCCAGGCTTGTTGTTGTACGTGGTGCTGGAGCTGGCAGTGCCTTTCAGCATTGTGAAGTCGACACCCCCAGCGCCAGAGAAGTCGAACGAAGAAGTCTCAAGATTCTTCTGCTCGGGAAACAAGAAGACCAAAGAACAGGTCTTTCCGGAATCAGAGCTGGGGATATCGAAGTTGAACAAGCTCGATACAGAGCTAGTGATAGTACCGTTGTAAGAAGTACCGAACGCCTTGTCTGGCTGCTTAGAGTCGACCGGGACAATGAGATGAGGGTACTCGTAGGCACCAGTCAGAGCAGCAGGACAAGTCTTGGGAGTAGGGGCTGGTGCGGGAGCTGGAGCAGGGCAGCCGGATTTGCAGTTATCCGCACTCAAGGTGACGGAGACGCAGCCACCTTGACCAGCTGGGGCAGTGGTGTAAATGTTGTATCCTCCGTTGTCACCAGTTGGGCAAGACTTGAAGTCAGTGTTGCCTTTGATTGAGAGCTTGCCATCACAACCGACGGAAAATCCATCCGTGGGGCTGGCACCCTGGTCACACTGGAACTGAGTTGTAGGAGGTGTCAAAATGCAGCCACGACCATTGCCATCAGTGAGCCCACCCTTGGAGTCAATGCAATATTGAGCACCGGGTAAGCCTGTGGGAAGACATCAGTAAGGAAAGATACAAGAAAACAGCTTCAGCATAGGTACCTTGTCCAATGCGGTTCTGACCATCAGAGAGCTGACCGACAACGCCACCAGGACCACCAGAGGCAGTCAAATGGAAGCAGCTAGAAATTGAGTTATTAGAAGAATGTATGAAGTCGGTCATAGAATCCACATACCATGGAGAGTCGCGAGCAACAAGTGCATCTGCTGCAGCAACAAGAGCAGCGGAAACGAAGAAGGATTTCATATTTGCTGATTGGATAAAAAGGATGTCTTGAGGAAAAGATATTGATAAATTGATAATGAAGAGGAAGCAGACCTACGTGAGGGACGTGGGCTATATATATGTCAGGATTTATGTGATGAAGAATAGATCATCATCTTCCAAGCCAGTCATGAAATCGTGAGATGAGACAGTACCGCTTGTCTGCGTTAGGAATGTAGGAGCAGCATAGCAATGATGTCGCCAGACGATGCTCCGTCTTGCTGCTTGTCATCATTGCAATAAGTTATTCCCGATTTACGAGGTCATCTGAGCGAGGTTACTTTGAATCCTCCGAGGAGGACGTAGAGACGTTTGTATCAAACTAGTCGATTTCCAGAGCGGTTCAGATTTGAGGCATATCTAGCGCGATGGAACGATGTCGCCTCGGGATGCAATGAATACAGGCCATGGCCGGCGGGGTGGCCATGGTCAGCTAGAAAGCGATGCATTATTGAGACGGTGACTCTCGGCATGAATGGTATGGTAGTGCAACTTGCTACCGTACGAGATGGGAGGAGTAACACAATGTTCATGGCACACTTGATAGGGTGAAGTTCGACTGGAAATGTGAAACTCCAGATCGGCAGACGCGGGGTGCAGAACTTGGCAAACTTCTAGACGTCACGATTGACCTAGATTCTTACTCAAGCAGGCAAGGTCGATGGAAAGTCGGAAGATATTATTCTATGAATAGCAGTCTTGGTTGTGGGACGTAGCGATTGACAGACTCGATCTGGGACCTTGATGGGACCTTGATGGCCATGTGACAGTTTTATGGTCAGTCGAGTCGCTGCACCGCTGCGATCCCACTGGTAGAAAACAAACCTTGACCTGTTCCTGCCGCAGCACAAAGCCAAGCATGCACAAGCAACTGGTTCAAAGTCAGGCATTCGAGAAAGCTTTCGTGTGACAAGATTTCCGGTCTTTGTCGTCAGTCAGACCGATGTCTGAACTTTGATCTCTGCGGAATAGCGGTGTCGAAAATGGATCAATTGATCACCCAGAATGACTCGAGTCTTTGTAGTCGAAAGGAACTAATGAAAGCGCTTGTCACCACCTCCCCGTGTGCTAAAATCTGTCACGTCTAGCTATCTCACGGCCACGCCTAGGGCCGCTTGGACTGTAGAAATGCACAATGTTTTTAGCATTAGTCCGGCCGTCCGTAGAGAGTTCCTAACTGTCGCACTCTCAGTGGACGGCTACATTGATCTTAAAAACATTGTGCATTTCTGCAGCATGCGCGTGACAAAGTTCTGCACACGGGGAGGCATAAAGCTTGATCGACTGCCGATGATAAACGGAGCTGCAGTGTTGTGTTAGAAAGGTATGCATTCGATAGTCACGCAACCATGATTTCATGGGAGCGCAAGATCGATAGTCTGTATCTGGGAAACACAATCTGGATATTTGACTGGCGCTCACGGAGGAAGTAGTTTCCGGTAAGCCTTCTTACGAGACTAGTGCCTCTCGTACCTGCAATCACAGGCTTGTAATTTGAAAGGACTACGGGTAGGGATCATTACTCGGACTTAGCTGTGATAGCAGCTACTAGTTCAATGAAGCCTCAGAGTCAGCTCTTGCCATGGCTCGTCAGACTACACCCTTCGCCTGATGGGGAAAATGCATGCCACGTAGACGTCGTTACGGAGAGATCGATGCGATGAACTCTTGTTATTTAGAAGGCTGACTAGACTGCTTCGATGTATTGGTGAACAGTGAAAGTAGGTGCAGAATGCTCGGAGACCGGCTCTTTCATCTAGACCTTGATGTCCACCTATGCTGGAATCTTTCACATCCACGACATCCCTCGAAAATGCTACTTGTGTGTAGAGTAGCCCTTGTATCTGTTCATTCTCTCCTTCCTTAGCATACTGCGTTGTCCTTCCTCTTTGATCGATCGAGCTGCTATTTCATTTATGCCTTTGTCTTCTTCGAGCTGGGCTGACGGGCATCGTGGTCAGAGTCGTTGGTGCCCAACTCCTTGAGTTTGCGCTTGTTCGAGTTCTTCGTCTTTTTGGCCTTCACCACCTTGGGTTGAGTGATGAATGGACGCAGGAAAGCGTCGACGACGTTGTGCTCGAGTTCAGGGTTGAAGGCCAGCTGCTTGATGCCACGAAGGCGCTTAAGGGCCGTGAAGCCAGGAATCTGTGCGAGTGAGGGGAACTTGCGGCGGCTCGAGTCGATAGTGTAGTGTCCAGCAGGATCCTGGCTCACTGACATGATCAGAGTAAGCTTCTGAAGAGTGTCCGACTGAGTGAGAAGCTTAGCTCCAGCCGCGGCGGTCGAGATGCCAAGGTAGCGGACTGTGATGTTCCGGATGAACTTTCTTCTCTCAGTACCGATGTTTGTAAGAAAGCTCTTCAGACAGCTCATGTCGAGGAACTCGAAGTGGTTTTCCCTGTAGAACTCAGGCATGGCCTCACTGTGAATCTGCTTGCTGACCGAGAGCAACGCGAGCATCTTTGAGATGCGGGGCATGGTGAATATGTTCTGAGAAGTAGAGGCCCAGACAGGAACCTTTTCCTCGTATGCCAAGAATGTTCCTCTGCCGACACGCAGACGAAAGCCAGTGGCTTTGAGCACAAGACGGTAGATCTTCAGGCGCAACTCAACAGGAAGCTCCATGAGAGGACACGAAGCAGGGTCGGTGAGGGCAGATGGCTCAGTTTGGGCCGACTTGAACTTCTTCAAGGCCTCGTACTTTCCAAAGCATTCCTGTATGAAAGCGTATGCAGCACCGCTAGTCATACGGTAGACCTATGTGTGAACGATACGGTTAGCATGCTTCTTGGTTCAGAGTATCCTGAAAACCGTCACAAACACGTGTGATGGTGCAGGATAAGAGACAGTTTGAAAGTTGTATGCACCTTCTGATTGTGCTCGTTGAGCTCGACGTGGACAGGAATGCCGTAGCTGCACAAGTACCTAGAAGCCAGGTCAGCAAAGTGTTTTGGATCGGACGAGTAAAAAGGGTCATACTCTCGGGTACGTGCAGCAAGAGAAAGCACACTGTAACCTGCAGAGTGACCGGACATTGCTGCAAAGAAATACTTGGCTGACTGCGTTGTGTAGTATCTGACTCTGGTTATGATGAATTCGCCGATGTGAGTAACCTTGAGACTCTTGTCTGCGGAGTCCGCAAGTGCGAGAAGAACAAGCTCTTCGTCTGTTAGTGTGCATGTCATAAGAGACTTGTGCTGATTGAGGATCAAAGTGACCGAAGACGAGAGAGAGATCTTGGTGGCAGCCCAGACGACAGACGGGCCGTCTCCGTGAGACTTGTGCTTGACAGACATGATGATGAAGATGGAAAGGCGCTGAGCAAAGCGACGGAATAAAGGTAGGCGTGTGACTGAGATGGAAGAAGAGACCGACAGTGAGATGCCGGGGTGTTGTTGGAAAAGAAGCGGATCCGCATCGCATCGAACTCGTCGAACCATGGAGAAGTGAACGTAGAGCGGTCGAGCGAAGAACAGCATGGCACTGGGTAGGATTGAGCGCAGCGATGCGTCGAGCGAAAAGCAGCATGGTACTTGGTAGGATTGAGCGCAGCGATGAGTCGAGCGAAAAGCAGCATGGTACTGGGATGAGTCGTCAAAAAGCACCAGCCACGCTCTTGAAAAGCTACAGATGCCTCCTAGACGCTGGATGAGGGAAGAAGCCAGTCGACAATAACAAAGCAGGATCTGACTGCATGGCTGATTTTTGTCTGCTGTGTTGGAATAGCCTTGTAAGAGTTTGTTCATAGCTACATGTCAGGTTTCAAAAAAGCTGTGGCTTTCAGGCTTCGGACACCTGAGACTAGAGCCTTTCATCCTTTCGACTTGCGAGCTAGATAATCAGAGACCCATCTCATGCAGCTTGTCGACAAGCGAGACTTAAATTTTCTGTCTGCGACGGGTATCAACGAGTTTCGGTACTCAAAAAAAGATTTGAAAACAGCAAAACCGCTGTCTTTTATGAGGGCAATATGCAAACACGAGTAAACACTGGGTGGGAGACAAGAATGGTAGAAGATGAAGCAAAGAAAGGGCGGTAGAAAGGATATGATACAAGCAAACTAGGTGGAAGACCTGTTTGGCAACTGACCGCCGGTCAGCTCAGCAGCCATCTTACGAACTCTAGCGTGTGTGAGAGCACTCTCCCTGTTTTGAGCAGATTGGCTGAGAGCACCACCACGGGTTCCTCTAGCAGTGGCGGTGTTGAGCATGTCTACAACGGAGCTGGGAGCACTTTGGGCACTATCCCAGATACTGGCACCGCCTGAGCCAAAGGCGCGAGGCTGGTCGACAGTGCCGAAAGACCTGTCAATTGCGGCGTTGAGCTGAGCATCGGTAACAATGAAGTCGCGAGCATTGACATATAGCGAGTGCAAGGCGTCTCGGCGGTCCTCTTGACGAGCGTGGGAGACTGCGGCCTGTCGGGCACGCATTTGGGCCAGACGGTGGTCCTTGTTCGGATCGGGCAGGGGACCCTTCTGCAGAAGGCTGAGTAGGTTGCTGTCGACCGAGGGAGCGGTCAAGCGCTCATCATCTGGCTCCGGGCGGTGCAGACGAGCTTCACGGTCTTGTTGGCGGAGGGCGGCACGGGTGGCCATGTACGTGTCGGACTTGATTCTGCGATGTTGCAGAGCTTGCAACCCCTCTTTCAAGTTCTTCCTCCGCGACGCAGCCATGCGGTCTTTCCAGACAGAGCGAGGGTCATTGTGAGATGGTTGGACGGCGGGCTCCTTTGTGGCTTGGTCCAGGTTGATGGGAGTTTTGGGGTCTTCGCCGGCAAAGACATCGCGAGGGACGGGCAGGATACCCTTCAGACGGGTCTTGTCCGGGATGGATTGCTGCGGCGGTTGGGGAATATCGATGTAGCGAGGAGATTCGGGACCGAGAGCCAGCTGTGTGGCCGAGGCCGAGAAGGGACGCGAGGACGAGCGGGCAGCGCATGAGGGGCATTTGTAGAGGCCGGCAGCCTGTGGTAGACGGACAGGCATGCTGTGGTTGTGGTTGTGGTTGCGGTCTGAAGGGCAGTCTCGTGTTTCGACTGTCCAAGCTGTTGCTGCTGGATGTCCTGTCTGGCCGAGTCTTGGCGGCTTTGTCCAGAAAAAAAGAGGCAGGCACGACTCACGAGGCAGCCAATCAGCAGCCAATCAGGCCGACGGTGCGAGAGCGGGGCCGTGCGTGGCCGAGCGCTAGCGGCGTCGCATAAAAAAAAGTCCCTTCCCTCTCGCTCCTGCTTCGTCTCTGTGTGGGCTGCCGTTTTTGAGCTCCCTCCTGATCACGAAACCACTACAATCACTCTCCTACCCTACCGTCACTATGGGTACCGGCAAGAAGGAGGCTGCCCGCAAGACGCGCCAGGGCAAGGTCGGCGATGGCATGGCCAACGTCAAGGTCAAGGGCGAGAACTTCTACAGGTGCCACACACGACGTCCCGACTTCCTGACCGCAATGCTAATCCACCTCGCAGAGATGCCAAGAAGGTCAAGAAGCTCAACGTCCTCACAAAAGGAACCGCCCAGCGCAACGCCGCTGGTGACATCACAAAAGCTGCCGTCTTCCAGTCGCGCGAGAGGCCCTCTGCTCGCATCGAGCCCAACCGCAAGTGGTTCACCAACACTCGTGTCATCTCTCAGGATGCCCTCTCCGCTTTCCGCGGCGCCGTCCAGGCCCAGCAGAACGATCCTTACTCATACCTGCTCAAGCAAAACAAGCTGCCCATGAGCTTGATTAAGGATGATGAGACCAAGAAGAACGGCTTGAAGCAGCACCAGGCAAAGATTGCCGTCGAAACTGCGCCTTTCTCCGATACCTTTGGCCCCAAGGCTCAGCGCAAGCGTCCTAAGCTTGCCGTCAGCTCTCTTCTCGATCTCGCCGGCGAATCCGACAAGATGCACGAGACATACATCGACCGTCTTGAGCAGGCTCGTCTTGCTAGCGGACAGCCCGCCGATGACGGCCAAGAGACAGAGGCTGACGGCGCCTTGACCGCCGCAAGGGAGGCCATCTTCTCAAAAGGTCAGAGCAAGCGTATCTGGAACGAGCTTTACAAGGTCATCGACTCCAGTGATGTTGTCATTCATGTTCTGGACGCAAGAGATCCCCTCGGTACCCGCTGCCGAAGTGTCGAGAAATACATCCGCGAGGAGGCTCCTCACAAGCATCTCCTGTTCGTTCTCAACAAGTGCGACTTGATTCCCACCAGCGTTGCTGTAAGTTCTTCTCCTTCTCTTTCCATCACTGTCCGTTTTCCTTTGTCCTTCAATGCCAGCGTTAAGTCAAGGCTCCTTCCGCATCTCGTGTGCTTTTTCTCCCCATGGAAGGAGACTGTTACAACTCTGGCAGATCGAACTCGGCCCGCCGCTAGACCCCGTTATGGACGTCTAGTAGATCGCTTGCCGTTTTGGCTTGCTTTCAAAAGGGTTCGAACGTGTTTCGTTTGAGTTGAGTACCTCTCCCGCTCCAACGAGTGGCTCATGGAGGCTCTCTTAGTTATGATTCACACATCTCTGCTTTTACCTCTTTTCTCCTATCTTCTCTTTTTTCTATGCTCGATGCTCATCGCTCGCTATCACCATCTTCACAATCGCATCATACTGACCGCAGCATCAGGCCAATTGGGTTCGTCTTCTCGGCAAGGAATACCCTACTCTTGCTTTCCATGCGTCCATCAACAACTCGTTCGGCAAAGGATCCCTGATCTCTCTCCTCCGCCAGTTCTCTGCCTTGCACTCCTCTCGCAAGCAGATCTCGGTCGGGTTCATCGGATACCCCAACACCGGCAAGTCCTCGATCATCAACACTCTTCGCAAGAAGAAGGTCTGCAATGTTGCTCCCATTCCTGGCGAGACCAAGGTTTGGCAGTACATCACCTTGATGAAGCGTATTTACCTCATCGACTGTCCTGGTGTCGTTCCCCCAAACATGGGTGATACCGATGAGGATATTCTTCTTCGTGGTGTCGTTCGTATCGAGAACGTCGAAAACCCTGAACAATATGTTGCTGCTGCTTTGAGAAAGTGCAAGAGACACCACGTCGAGAGGACTTATGATGTGCGCGATTGGGAAACACCCACTGAATTCCTCGAGCTTCTTGCTCGTAAGGGCGGCAAACTGCTGAAGGGTGGCGAGGCCGACATGGATGGCGTTGCCAAGATGGTCCTCAACGACTTCCTTCGCGGCAAAATTCCCTGGTTCACTCCTCCACCTGCATCCGCAGCTGCATGGAGTGCAGCTGAGGAGGCAAAGGCTGAGCTTCTGACTGAAATCATCAAGAAGAGAAAGCGTGGTGATGCTGACGAAGGTCGCGAAGTCGAGGAAGAGGATGACGAAGAGGAAGAATTCGCAAGCTTCACCAGCGACGAGGACGCAGACGAAGACCAGGAGTCGGTTGAAGACCAAGAGTCAGCCGATGAGGGTGTTGCCGTTGAGGCGACCGAGGAAGGTTGAAAGACCTCTTAATCGTGGATCATGAATCATGATTTCTACTCTCTTCATTGCACAATCATGCAATATGCCTTTCCCCCCGCCCGTCGATGTCTGCCTCTCGTGCAAGACCATTCTCGACACAAGATGCGGACCACCAATCTTTGGTTCATGCCTACGACCAACTACGCGTGCGATCATCACACTGCCTCTGCTATTCTGGCAAGAACGTCAAAGCTCATCAGTTCGTCTCGAATCTGCTAGTTCTGGCACTGTCGACTCATCGCGGAGTTCTTTCATTGGATGGACATCAACTACCAATGCCGCTCGCCTGTTTGGTCATCAAGAAGAAGGATTCCTTTTGAGATTCCAAATGCTTTCATAGCGAACTCCCGTCTTAGCTTCACTCTTCATTACGAGTTCGTACATAGACGACACCCAAAGACTTCATTCCCGATCACTTTCCAATTGCGTTTACCACTCAACATTGATTTCGCCATGTTCAAGTCAAGTGCAAAAGATGACAAAAAGAGAGAGGAGCAAAAAGCCGTCCCTGAGCTCGTTGAAGCCTTTGATCCAGCATTCTGCCGTACCGAAGCGAGATCTTCTCGGGTCAGCAACAGCCGACCTTCCCCTCTTTTTTCCCGCCATCGTCATGTCGTATTCCTCATTTCGATTGCATGAAGCCAGAACCATGGTGTAAATTATTTTTGCGATCTTCAAAGCACCTGCTCGTCTAGTGAAAGCGGAGAGAATAGGTCTTCTGATGATGTGCGTAGGAAGATCCTCTCAGCCCAATTGGCGGATAATATCATGCAACATGTCTTGTTAATATGCCTCTTCGGCGCCCAAAAAAGCCTACAAGAGTTTACGGGAATATAAGAAGAAGAAGAAGAAGTAGTAGCTGTGAGTGATTTTCTTATTGGTACATTTTCTTCTTCTTCTGTTTCAAGATGAGGATCTCTTTACGTCTCCTCGTATACACTTTCTTCCTTTGTGCTCTGGTCCTGGCTACGGACAATGGCTTGACTACCCAAGTCACCTGGGACCCTTATAGTCTCATGGTGAATGGAGAGCGACTGTTCGTCTTCTCGGGAGAGTTCGCCTATGAACGTGTGCCTGTACCAGAGATGTGGTCAGACATCTTCCAGAAGTTCAAGGCCAATGGTTTCAATGCTGTCAGCATGTATTTCTTTTGGTCTTATCACTCTGCTTCTCGCGATATCTTTGATCTTGAGACCTCGGGAAAAAATGTTCAAGCTGTTCTTGATGCTGCTGCTGAAGCGGGTCTATAGTACGTATAACGAACAGAAGTGATGAACAGTATAGCTAAGGGGGTTCCCTGCAGCGTGATAGCAAGAAACGGACCGTATAGCAACGCGGAGACCAACGCTGGTGGACTTGCGCTTTGGACTTCAGATGGCTCAGGTGGTGAGTACAGTATTCCAAACATCCCAACGAATCTGCGAATTGAGCAGCCTCAGGCAACTATCGAACATCCGATCAGGTCTATCAGGACGCTTGGGCTCCCTGGATCAAGGCACTAAACAAGATTCTGGTGAGGAACCAAATTACGGAAGGTGAGCAAAGCTCTTTCTTCAGCAAACACTTGGCATAAATTGTCGTTCTCATCTGCGAGAAGATATGACAAATTCTGTCTGATATTGTCTTCGTTCTTGCTGACACTGCAACAGGTGGACCTATCATACTCTATCAAGTGGAGAACGAGCTGCAGGAGACTGTCCACAAGGCTGATAATACACTTGTACTCTACATGGAGCAACTCGAGAAAGTTGCCGTCGACTCTGGAATTGTCGTTCCTCTGACTCACAATGAGAAAGGCCAGAGAGGTCAAAGTTGGTCAACCGACTATCAAGACGTGGGAGGTATGTATCTTGAACCACACTGACTTGATCAAATCTAACCATAGAAAAGGCTCGGTCAACATCTATGGTTTGGACAGCTATCCAGGTGGTCTATCATGCACGAACATCAACTCGGGGTTCAACCTAGTCCGCAATTACTACCAATGGTTCCAGAACTATTCCTACACCCAACCCGAGTACTGGCCCGAGTTTGAGTCCGGATTTTACCAGCCATGGGGAGGCTTTTGGTACGATGAGTGCCTTGCAGGTAAGTACTTTTTGACGCGAATGAGATGATCTGGACGGTGTTTTGTTTTAGCACACGTTCTATGATTTATTTGTTATGTTAACTTATTCTTGCTCCAGAACACGACCCTGCATTCGCTGATGTTTATTACAAGAACAACATTGCCCAAAGGGGCACGCTTTTAAGCCTGTACATGTACACATAGTCTGATCCATTCTTGCATACGACATGCTAACAGATGTTTAGGGCCATGGGAGCCACAAATTGGGGCAATCTGGCGGCACCCGTGGTCTATACGTCTTACGATTATTCAGCACCTCTACGAGAGACACGCGAAATTCAGCTCAAGTTTTCTCAAACGTAAGTTGATCCACACGATTAGCACCACTCGAAAGCGCGGGTATCACCAAATGCTGTTTCAATGCACGATGTGTCAGCTACCGTCTGTGTCCTCCAGTGAGAGCCGCGTTTTTCACAAGCTTCCACAGGACATTCCTTCGATTGGTGAAAACACTGTACATTGCATTAGGAACATGCTACGACACAGCCAGCGCAGAGGATCGAGCGCTTTAATCACTTCACACTTGCGCTATCTAGGAACATGGCTGATCTGCTCACAGAAAACTTATTGCGCTCTTCACAAGAGTGTCGCAGGACCTACTCTACACCGAGATGGAAAGCAATGGTACTGGGAATGCTGTTTCGACTCAGGATATCTGGACATGGGTCCTAAGAAATCCAAACACTACTACAGGGTTTTATACGACACAACACGCAAAGTCAAGCTCTAGAGCTGTGACAGACTTCTCCATTAACCTTCAGACATCACTGGGTCCTATCACTGTACCAGATGTTCAGTTGAACGGCCGTCAGAGCAAGATTGTTGTCACGGATTACCACTTTGGCAAGAACACCTTACTCTATTCGTCCGTTGATATCCTCACCTACGGACTGTTTGGCTCGAAAGCCGTTCTCGTCCTGTATCTTGAGCAAGACCAAGTTGGCGAGTTCGCCTTCTCTGGCAATGTTTCGATCAAGTCTTATGGTAACACGAACGTTACGACATCTCGCGTTAAGACCAACGGAACTGCGTCCTATACCAAGCTGGTCTACAAGCAAACAGCAGGCAAGACTGCCTTACAACTATCCAACGGTGTCTTGATGTATCTTCTCGAGGTCACTACAGCCTGGAAATTTTGGGCTCCTCCAACCACGTCCGACCCCAACGTTGCTCCGAACGAGCAAATATTCGCCATCGGACCCTATCTCGTTCGCAATGCCAGCGTCAGTAGCAACGTTGTTTCCATATCTGGTGACAACACCAACTCCACCACTCTTGAAGTCTATGTTGGTGATGCGAGCGTGGATACAATCGTATGGAATGGCGAAAAGCTTCCCACCAAGCAAACAGCATATGGTGCTCTCACAGCTGACCTTGCTTCGATTGTGGACCGCAAAATCACTATACCAACACTCTCTGGATGGAAAGTAGCTGATTCACTACCAGAAGCCGCCAGAGATTACGATGATTCTGCTTGGACCGTATGCAATAAGACCACTACCCGTGCTCCGGTCAAGCCACTGTCACTTCCTGTCCTATACAGCTCCGATTACGGTTACTACTCCGGTAACAAGGTATACCGTGGTTACTTTGACGGGAAGAATGCGGCATCGGCCAATGTGACTGCCCAAGGTGGCTCAGCAGCAGGTTGGAGCGCTTGGCTCAATGGCAAACTCGTTGGCGGTGCTCCTGGAAATGCTTCATTACTTTCGACAACTGCTGTGCTTGATTTTTCGAAAGCGACACTCTACGACAAGGACAATGTACTCACTGTCGTGACAGATTACACTGGCCATGACCAGACGTCTACTGGTAAAGGTGCTGCGAATCCTCGTGGTCTCTTGGGTGTAACCCTCAAAGGCTCTAGCAACGGTACTGCTACATTCAAGCAGTGGAAGATTCAGGGTAACGCTGGTGGCTCGGCAAACATCGATCCCGTCAGAGGTCCCCTCAACGAAGGCGGACTGTACGGTGAACGTCTTGGATGGCATCTCCCTGGTTTCTCTCCCTCGGGCACTGAATGGTCCACTGGCTCTCCTGCTCAAGGGCTCAACTCGAGCGGCATCAATTGGTACGTGACAACATTCGACCTCGATATCGATTCAGACCTCGACGTTCCCATCGGCCTTGAACTATCGGCCCCCGCGGGTACTGTTGCCAGCATCCAAATCTATTTAAATGGGTACCAATACGGAAAGTTCATACCACACATCGGACCCCAGACGCGCTTCCCGTTCCCACCCGGAGTCATCAACAACCAAGGAAAGAACACTCTTGCTCTTAGTGTCTGGGCAGAGACGGACGCAGGTGCCAAACTCGACACTGTTTCGTTGTTCGCATATAATGTCTACCAGACATCCTTTAACTTTGCACAGGATTTCAGCTATCTGCAGCCGGAGTGGACGAGCAAGAGATTGCAATATGCATGAGCTTGTCATACCTCAAGCTAGGGGCCGCGAACAGCAGCGCGACATGAAGTCACACAATCGGAAGAGGGGTGCGGGTAGAGCGTCACCCTCCTTAGCATATATTGACCCTCGTAACTAAATCGTGTAAAGGGATAACATGGTTTTCACCTCGATAATAGAAATGCAGCCCCTGGTTTCCGAGTTTTCGCATTGACGGCTTCGTCAAATTGTAATGTGTTCCCTTACTGGTCGTTATGCCGACATCATGGTCCATCCAATGGATTTTCGTCGGCTATGGCGGCGTCAACAGCAATCATGAAACGAGACTCGAAGCTGAACTAACCTTCAAGGATGCCTTCCTTGACAAGCTCTGCGGGTGAAGGCCGAGTCTGCAAATGCTTCTCGATGGAATCACGACGCATAGCAGCGGCGAGCTCGCGCTGGTGGTTCTGCAGTGCAGGAGCGGCGGTAGAGTCGGGCAGGATGTTGCGTTCGACTAGCTCATCCTTTTCCGGTCGTGAAGCAATAGCTTTGTTCAAGCTGTCTGTGAGTTTGTGACGCTGTAGCTCCTGCTGTTGAGCTTGAAGAGCGCTGGAACATGTCAGCGGTGCTTCCAACTGACCGGTCAGTGATGATTTGTTTACGGTGCTGCGTTGGTGTTGAGCAAGATGTGCTTCTCTCTAAGCTCATGGACCTCAGGTCGGTTTTGGATGGCTTTCTCGAGGCTGTTGCGGCGTTCGAGAGAGATTGGACTCGTGGTGGCAGGGGTCAATTCGTCCGACATGGTTGCTGGGGCTTGTTGCTGGGTTCCACTACAGTAGAGCAACTTTGGTAGACGAGTCGAGCCGCAGAAACAGATGTCGTTGTGCGCGGGTAAATGTGAATTGAGATGGTGAGTAAGCTCCTGAGCTCCCTTTCAACTCCTCACCCGACAACGAGAGACCCTGGATGAAGCGTGCGGGGTTGCCATTGACGGGGGTGGTCACAGGGTCTGCATTGTGGCACAGTCAAACCTCAAAAGAGCTGTTGTAAACACGCGTTCGTCGGCATTATCATTAACGGCTAATATACACAGAATACTGCTGCGGCAAAGCGAGCGCCGACCATGCAATGGCAGTCGTAGGCAGAAGGGCATTTGCAATCATGAAAACACTCTTCCCCTGATCATCCTCCACTTTCTTACTACTTGATCTGAATTGTTTGCTCAATTCGTTTCCGGAAATAGGCGGTTTGTTGAGCGATGCGTTTATGCACCCTCGTCATCCTCACCAACACGGATGGCACCCTCGCTGCTGACACCGTGGGTCCAGAAGCCACCAAGCTCAACCTGAGTCTCAGGCATGCTCTGGTGAGTGAAGAGCAACCAGGCACCGAAGACGGGCTTGGCGAGAAGGTCAAGGACGGCGTAGGCAATGATCTCCTGGTCGACAGACATCTTGCGGGAGCCATCGGCAACACCCCAAACACTGTATCATTTTTAGCAATGGTTTAAGCAGGGGAACGGAAACATGACTTACATAGGGTAGATGGTCCAGATGACAAGAGTGAAACCGGCAATGGAAGCGAAGAACTTGCCAACCTTGCCACCCTTGGCCATGGCGTTGGCGCGGCCGTGAACGGCGAGCATCCAGATGACGACGAGGTAGGCGATGCAGGCAATGGCGTACCAGCCCCACTTCTGAGGAGTGCCCTCGGTGCCGTAGGCAGCGAAGAGACCGGTCAGAACCATGATGACATCAGCAACAATGGCCAACAGGATGTGGCCACCGCTAAGACCGGCGAGGAGAGCCAGGTCGAGGAGGAGAAGAGGGGTGGTCAAGCTCCAGTCAACGTAACGGGCCCAGTAGACCTGGCGGTAGACGTCGTGGGTGGTGTCGGGGACGTGACGGTGAGAGTCAGTGACGGTGGTGCGGTGGTAGCTGATGCCGTGGCCGGTGGCCATGGCAAAGTAGGACAGAGAAGCAAAGGTGACGATGAGGGTGGTGACGACGTGGTAGAGACGCTTGGAGATGGGGACGGTCCAGGAAAGGCCAACGAAGACAATCATGGAGAGGAGCATCAGGACGAAGACGGCCCACAGAGCGCGGGTGCCGGTCTCGGTGACGGTCTCATACTCGGGGAGAGAAGGGACAACGGTGGGGATGGGAGCGACAGAGCTCGTGGCCTTGAAGGCCTCAACAGGGTCGACAATCATGGCTGGTGCGTGGATTGAAGAGGGGATGGGATGGAGGGAGGAGAGTGGTTGAGGGTGAGATGGAAGAGCAGCGGAGGGGGAGACGTTCTTAAACAAGGCAGCTGCGAGCTCTGAGCTGCTGCGCGCGGAGCTTTCGATCGCGCCTGCCTGTCGCGATGACGTTGTCATGCATCAATATGCTTCCTTCCCCACAAGCAAGCCGTGCAGCTCGCACGAATTCAAGGAAACCGCGCAACGCTTCACCGAGCCAATCGTCCAGCCCACAAGTCCATCGTGAACCTGTTGAGCCCTTTTCCACTTGCGCCTGAGATACAGCCACTCTGAGTAAACAGCTTCAATGCTCGATGGCATATGTCCACATTCCTGTACCATCTCCTGTACGATTTCACGCTCACCTGATGTCTCCAAAACAGGCTTCATGCAACATGCATCGGCTGCTTTCTCCACAGCGCTTAAGGATCGGTTGGAGACAAAGCGTGGACTCAAAAGCCCATTGGCTCAAAATCAAGCCTGTCATGGCTTCCGTACTCGTCAATTGCTAGCTCACGTATGCCTAAATTAAATACATATCGATTCATTCTTCTTCTCACAAAGCAGAAGAGTCTGGTTACATATACATTGGCATGACTCGAGTCAAGGACAAATCGCCAGATGTGTTTGTGTGTCCACGTTTTGAGCCAATGAATCTTCCAGGTGCCAAACCACGTTTAAGCCGCGTTTCATGCGGAGGATTATCGCAATCGTCTTTCCACCATCCATGGCTGTGAGACCAGCCATTTCCAGGATCCTCGCGAACGAAAGGCGGCATTCGCGAAAAGCAGAAACATGGTAGACATGGAAACGGTAGACAACGGCGATTGATCGCGATCAAGATAGCGGAAGCATCGACGTCTCCCAACACTTGTGATAGATGGGCAGGTGCTAACGAAGTGACGCGCTTGCCAAGGCGTGGGGTTCACTTCAGGATTTCTGAAAGTCAAAGTCCATGTGAGAAAGACATAGACGATTCTTGCACCGAGTCCGAACGCCATCGCGACCCGCCATCACTGAACCAAACTCCATACATCTCCAGCCTACGAGCGCTTATCAAAGACACAAACCGCCCAACATGTCTCTCACCGCTGAGCAACAGGACAACTTCGAGGACATCGAGAAGCAGTTCGCTGTCAAGGGTGCGCGCCATTTTGTCCGAGTCGCTAGTCTCCCATAGCTGACCAGTTTGACAGCCGTACAACACATGACTACCTACTGGTCCATCCTCGAGAAGGTCCCAGGAACCAAGCTACGCCTTACCAAGATCGACGACGAAATCTACGAGCACTTCAAAAAGGAGTTCCCCGACTACGACCCCAAGGCTACAATCAACGAGGATGAGATGAAGAGCAAGGCAGGCAAGGAGCGCTGGAGAAACTTCATCAACCATTACGAGAAGAAGGTCGACGACTACAATTTCGGCACTTTGTTGCGCTCCAACCCTGCCTTTGAATACGGCCAGGACGAGACCATTTTCGGTACGACTTGTCATTCTGATGACGATTGGAAGATAGCTGACGTTTAGGAACAGCTGTGCGCATGCAGTTCTACGCACTTGAGATTCTGAGGTATGTCCTTAATATCTGATTATTTTGGTCATTTGCTTATGAAACTGGACAGAAATCGCGAAGGTCTGAATGACTGGATTTACGAGAAGGCTCAAGGCCAGAAGGCATCATGAGCGCGAAGCCGACTGTGATCATTTTCGCCAGGCCGTCGTGGGCGAAAAATTTGCAGTAGCTTTTATCGACAGAACAAGTTATGCAGCCACTTGCAGAATCTGCTACGAAAGTAAGTTGCCGTCCACCGGACAAAGGACAGTCTGTCAGACGTACCTTGATGGGTGTTGCAGCCACGAGAAGAAGAGCGGAGAAAGGCTATGGGGACGGGGATGGAATCAGAGGCTAGAATTTGCCACGCAAAATCCAAGTAATTTCGCGATGAACTTTTACAATCGGAGGACACATGGTTGACTATCGAGAATGCCATTTTGGAGAAGGGGCTAAATAAGGGGCGGTGCTGCGTCGACTGAAAGCCAGAACAAGAACAATAGTAACGCGACGCATTCTTCACACCGACCGCCGCAACTACGCCATTGCATTGTCTCGACTTGGTAAAGAACATGCGCTCTCACTGGAACTGTCTTCTCCAGAACAATCTGCCCAGCCACAAGAGTTTTGCGCTTGATCTCGGGGTCTGAGGTAGCGCTGTTTCGTCTGTTCGCCTCTTTTCCTCTGTATCTACGCTTATATGCCCGGGTTACCAAAAGTCGTCCGCTCACGCGCGGCAAAACCAACTAAGGAACAAAATGTCGAGGCAGATAGTCGTCTGGAGAAGGACTCCACGTTCGACAAACCGAAGGAAGACGATGTACAAGCAGCACCATGGAAAGCACTGTTCTTCTTCACCACAAAGTCACACCTCACATGTTTGGCCATCGCTCTCGCCGCAGCTCTCGCAGCTGGTGGCATCACGCCAGCACAATCTTACCTTCTCGGCAAAGCCTTCAACGCATTCACCAATTCCAGCAGTCCTGGCGCAGTACTCAACTCTGTCTCAAAATACGCCACCTATATCGCTGCTGTTGGAGTCGGAAGCTGGCTGGTACATTTCGTCTTCTTTACAGCCTGGCTTGCTTTTGGTGAGTTGCAGGCCAACAGCGCCAGGGAAAGATTATTTCTGGGCATGCTGGACAAAGAGGTCGAATGGTATGATATGCGGAAGAACGGAATCGGAGCCATGATACCTCGTTTGCAAGCGTAAGACAAAACATGGTCTGCATTTACTCGAGGTCGGTTTGCTGACGTGCAACAGACAGATCAGAGACCTCCAGCTCGCGACCGCACAGCCATTTGGCGGGTTGATAAGCTCGACAGCTGATGCAATGGCTTGCCTTGGACTTGCCCTTTACACTTCGTGGAAGCTCACTCTTGTGATTGTTTCCACTGCTCCTATTATCACTTTGATCGTGGGATATCTAGGTGCATCCATGCAGCAGTATGTGATAAAGCAGCAAGAGAAATTGACAGAAGCTCTCAAATACGTTGGGAACGCCATCAACGCTATTGAGACTGTCAAATGCTTCAACGGTCAAGAGCACGAATTGGCCAGATATTCGGCTCGCCTCAAGGAAGCCGCTAGTTGGTATTACCGTGTCATTAACGTCAATGCCCAACAATTCGGTTTCATGGGCTTCATGACGTTGGCCATGTTCGTCCAAGGTTTCTATTATGGAGGTGTCCAGGTAGACAATGGCGAAAAGAACACCGGAGACGTCATCACAACGTTCTTCTCGGCCATGAGCGCCTTCCAAGCCATCGCCAGTATCCTACCACAGATGATAGTGCTCGAAAAGGGCAGAACAGCAGGCTCCACCCTCAGGGCCGTCATGGCTCAGATGGAGAAGAAGTCGGGCGGCCCACCATCACATGAGCTTTTGAAACCAGACAAATGCGAAGGATATATTGAATTCAGAAATGTAGGCCGAATACACTGGTGTTCCTGCTCGTTACTAACTGTATCCCAGGTGTCTTTCGCTTATCCAGCACGTCCAGATCGAATGGCCTTCAAAGACGTTTCCCTATCTATACCGGCACACGCCACAACATTCATCATCGGCAAAAGTGGTTCTGGTAAGAGCACATTCGGTCAATTACTCCTACAGTTCTACCCTGCGGCTGCGGGGCAAATACTATTCGACGGCCTGCCCATAGATTCGCTAGACCCCGTTTGGCTCCGAAGTCATGTCACACTCGTGGAACAACACAGCATGCTGTTCGAGGACACCGTGTTTCAGAACATCGCCATTGGAACCAAGAATCGAGATGCTGTGAATAAGCAGGATGTAAATAGTGCCGCCGAGTTTGCTCTTCTGTTGGCAATGGTTAACGATATGCCTGATGGCTTCCAAACTATGGTCGGAGCAAAAGGCGGCACAATGAGTGGCGGGCAGAGACAGCGTATGGCTCTCGCTCGAGCATATCTGCGAGACACACCTGTGCTCCTTCTTGACGAATCTACAAGTGCTTTGGATCAAGTGAGCCGATCCTTGATGATGGAAGCAATTCGCAGGTGGCGCGGTGGGAAAACTACCATGATAATTACTCACGACATCTCGCAAATCCTTGCTGAAGATTATGCAATGATTTTCGAGGATGGCAAGCTGGTACAGGAAGGCTACCGCAAAGATATGGAACAAACGCAAGACTCACCCTTTCACAAGTTTTTGTCTTCGGATTCCAGTGTGGCTCCAGAATCTGACGTTGTCGCTCGACATCGTTCGCTGGAAGTCGTAGAACGAGATGCGTATGCAGATTCAAGACATCAAGAGCATATAGATGATCCCTTGGAAGCCCATTTGAGTGCTGGCGAAAACCCTCGATATTCCTATTTGCCAACACTCTTCGCCAACCGGCACACCAAGGCTGCCTTCAGGAGAGCATATGGCTTCGCTGCTTCTCCAAGCGAATTTGGCTCACCAACTTCTCCGGTCCCCCCAGGACCAACTTCGCCTACAAACAGAGTCACCAACCTCAAGGATTGTACAGTCCTACACGGATCACAAAGCAGCGACACAGTCCCTCAGATCCATAAAGAGCCTACCTTAGACAAGAAGCCAATCAACAGAAGGTCTATCGCGCCGGAGCTCTTAGAACGGTTCGTCGAGTCGACCGGTAACCTAGCTGCTCGTGCTCGCCTTACCTCTGGGAAATCTCGCAGACGGCGAATTCCTTCTGCTGGCTCGATTCCCACTGTGTCTGGTGGGACCGAGATGCAACCTTTTTCTAAGCAGAAAAAGCACGATGCTCCCACACTCGAGCGGCAAGTCTTTTCCATACGAGCTATCCTCGGCACGGTGTGGCCCAGCCTCGACTGGTACATGAAGGCTGTTCTCATCGTTGCTTTCGTCGCTGCCTCTATCAATGGAGCTTGTACTCCCGTCTTTTCCAACATCCTGTCCAAGCTGATTGGGACTTATGGGAAAGGTGGTAAAGAAAAGCACACGGCAGTAATTTACACAGTCTCGATTCTCGGGATTGCAGCTATCAATGGCTTGACTAGTTACGTTATGCATTTACTTCTGGAGTATGTTGGTCAAGTCTGGATAAACACCATGCGCGAAAGATCTCTGGAGCGAATCCTTGATCAGCCCCGCGACTGGTTCACCTATGAAGAGAACTCGGTGTCTCATGTGATGGAAGGCTTAGACCGACATGCAGAGGAAACGCGTAATCTACTCGGTCGCTTTGCATCCTCTCTTTACATAGCGTTTGTTTTGAGTGTCGTCGCTTTGGTATGGGCTTTGACCTCCCAATGGAAGCTCACTCTCATCGCAATCGCTCTTGGTCCTTACGTATGGTTCGTCACCAAGTCTTTCAGTACAGTAAGCGGAAACTGGGAGGGAAAGAGCAACGACGCTGCTGAAGCCGCTGGGTCCATCTTCACCGAAACATTCACCAACATCAAAACCGTACGGGCTCTGACTCTAGAGACTCACTTCCGTCAGAAATACTTTTGTGCAACTAAAAGTGCACTACAAATCGGGTTCCGCCGTTCTCTCTACGCTGGATTCTTTTACGGTCTTTCGGATTCTTCCGGTGTCTTTGTCATGGCGCTCATGCTCTATGCCGGAGCTAAACTGATAAACGATGGAGCTGATGTGGCAAAGATTGTCGAAGTTTTCGTTCAGCTCATCTTGGCCATAACTAATGTGAGCATTTATTTGAGTCTGATACCACAGATCAGTCTAGCAAAGGATTGTGCATCGCGCTTACTTCGGCTGTCGACCCTCCCTAAAGATTCGCACGAGCATTTTGGGAACACGCAAATTACCTCAATCGGTGATATCGAGCTCCACAAACTCAGTTTCGCCTACCCCTCTCGCCCTGAACAAATGGTTCTCAACGACATCAACTTACTTATACCAGCGGGCGAAACGACCGCCATCGTTGGCTCTTCAGGTTCCGGGAAATCGACGATTGCTAGCCTGCTCCTGAACCTATACACAAGTGCAAATGAAGCTTCAGAAGCTAATGGCAAGATACCGGACATTATGCTATCCGGACGTGACCTCAAGCACATCCATACCCCTACACTTCGTTCATTGATCACAGTCGTCTCTCAGACCCCTGTGCTCTTCTCCGCGACGGTAGCAGAGAACATCTCGTATGGGCTGCCACCATCATCCCCGTACACCGATTTAGCTTCTGTTCGTCGGGCTGCAGCAGCAGCAGGTATTGATGAATTTATCATGAGTCTCTCACAGGGCTATGAGACACTGATCGGCGAAGGTGGCACTGGACTTTCAGGTGGGCAGGCTCAGCGGGTGGCCATTGCCAGAGCTTTGGTGCGTAGACCAGCGGTGATGATTCTTGACGAAGCAACGTCGGCTCTTGATGTTGAAAGCTCGAACCTGGTTCGAGATACCATACAGGGGTTAGTTGAGCGCGATGGATCAGGCATGACAGTCATTATCATCACCCACAGCAAGGACATGATGAGAATCGCCAAGAACATCATTATGCTTTCGGAAGGGCAGGTGGTTGAGTATGGAAGCTACGAAAGGCTGTTACTCGCGAAGGGCGAATTCTTCCACCTTCTCAGTGGAGGAGAATGGGCGGAAGAACCGGAAAGGAGAGACAGCACAGGTGTGCGTGGCCTGTCTGGTAGGATGGACTGGGGCAAGAGCAAAGTAAGAGCCTAAAGAGATCAACTCCACAGCCGTCAGTCTGGAGGCACGATGGATCAACTTTAGAGCCCTTATTTTAGCCATGTTAATATCGAGAACTTCATCGGCGTATTTCAGCAGATGTATTGGTCGAGCAAGCGGTGTATACACACTAGAGTATTGTTCATCATGGGCTTCTTGCCAGTATTTAGGCTATCAAGACTGAAGACGTAAAAGTGCACTTGATCGCAACTCTTCAGCATTATTTACCATCTGCTTGCGCTTGAGCGATATTGCTGTAGGATCGACATGGGACCCAAGCGGAAATTCCAGCATTGCCACATGTTTGCCGGCTCAAAGTGCCACCTTTCATGGGTTCGAGGATCGTGGTGGTGACGAAGCGTGTGTTGAATGAGATGAGATGCCGAGCTGCCGCACACCTACCCTTTGTTGAAGCAATTGAGACCCGTCAGATCTCAATCACGATCTAGCAAGGATGCCATGTGCCGCGGTAGCCATGGACGCAAACTTCTGAACGGCATGTAACAGTCTTCACTGCTTCAGTATCGTGAAGATGTAGCTGCTTTCCAATGGGCTGCATTTGGCAACCTGCTCTATATCTCAGACATTGGCTGATGTTTGAATTACCATGGATTCGTACAAGTCGAGGCGAATGTTGAAGTTGAGCATTGCCAAAGGCCAGCAGCCACGTGCAGGAAGCGTCAGTACTGGAAGGCTGTACAGAGTTTAAGCTTCGTATCTTGGGACGAGATCCAGGGGTCTTGGCCAGTGGGCGGGCTCGGCACAGACCGGCGACCAATCAAACTGGCACATCTGTGATGGCCTTAACCTTATTTGCAAACAGACGTCAAGATCCTTCGGCTCCCCCAAGTTGTCCGATGCCACCATTACCAATGGGTTAACGATCGCTCTTGAGCCGCATGCTCACTACAGCAACATATGCATATTCCAAGGATAATGGATCCTGGTTGAAAATGGGTCAACATGAGATTTCAGATCGTCATGCGCAGACACTCGAGGCATAGGCCCATGCAGGGAGGCAAAGGAAGTTCTCATAAGGACGGTCTGCTCCAAACCTATCTTGCACTTGCTATCACTTTCCCTGGTTCTTCAACTCTCGCTGGCGCTGCTTGCGCACTCCTTCGCTTTTGAATACTTGATCTTCTCATCTCGTACCGTACTAGTATCCAGGACCAATGGCATCACGCACGCTTCTGTGGATTGCTAGTCTTGCTTCGGTCCCCCTTGCCTGGGCCGGCAGTCCGACGTACAATGAGATTTTCCAGAATCCTTTGCCTTTGTCACCAATTGCAACTCCGGCAAGGTGAGAAGCTTAATCTTGTCCATCTTGCCTGTACTGAACCTCTCTCAGCTCTGCCAATGTCAATGGTCAACAGATAGACTTCTACGAAGTCACTATTGAACCATTCCAGAAGCAAGTCTACCCAGACTTGGGTCCAGCCAACCTAGTAGGCTACAACGGTGTCGCACCAGGTCCCAGGTTCTATATCCAGAAGGGAACACAAACAGTCATTCGCTACCACAACAATCACACTGATGATTCCGTCGTCCATCTACATGGGTCGTGGACACATACTCCATGGGACGGTTGGCCGAGCGATAGTATCCACTATGGCCAGTTCAAAGATTACTACTATCCAAACGAGTATGTGAATTGCAGCTTTATGTTGAAATCTAGGCACGACATTAGATGATACTAATTACGCACACGTTTAGTCAGAACGCTCGCTCTATCTGGTACCACGACCACGCAGATGGTATTACTTCCTCAAACTGTTTCCGAGGCCTAGTTGGAACTTATGTTATCTACGACCCCGAAGAAGACAAACTCGGTCTTCCTACAGGAAAATATGATGTTCCACTGATGATGAGCGACAAGATGTACACCGATTCAGGAGACCTCATTCAAGTCGGCAACGAGCAGAACGATTTCATCGGAGATGTCATGGAGGTCAATGGACAGCCTTGGCCTTATCTCGAAGTGGAGCCAAGGAAATACCGCTTCCGTCTTTACAACACTGCTGTTAGCAGACCTTTCGATCTACACGTAGAGCAGTCTAATGGTGACTGGCTTGACTTCCAAGTCATCGCATCGGACTCTGGCTTGTTTGGCTCTCCGGTTCAGTCGAGCGATGTTACGATGGCTATGGGGGAGAGATACGAAATTGTCGTCGATTTTTCAAATTTTGCCAACCAAAACCTTACATTGAAGAACACGTTCTCCCTAGAAGGACAAGGTCTTGCCCAGTTCGACAACATGGATCTGGTCATGTCGTTCGTCGTTGGTGGGTCCGTGAGTGACTGGTCGTCCAACGAAGTGTCAAGTATCCTCAACCAGAACATCATTTGGCCTCAGGACAAGGATGAAATCGATCATACATTCCGATTTCAACGCGGCGGAGACGCCGCGTGGACAATCGACGGAGTGGACTTCAACGATATCAACAACCGGATCCTAGCGAGACCTCCCCAAGGATCAACTCAGCGTTGGAGACTGGTTTACGCAGGAGGCCCCGGCTATCACCCGGTCCATATCCACCTCGTAGACTTCAAGGTCAGTCTAACCACTGTCATCCTCAGATTCAAAGGCTAACAACGCTCCAGGTCCTTTCACGAACTGGAGGAAGCCGTGGTGTACTTCCCTACGAATCGGCTGGATTGAAAGACATCGTCCTTCTTGAGCCTGGCGAGACTGTCGATGTTGAAGTTTACTTTGGCCCGTGAGTTCATTCAGCACTCCACCGAGATCCACGATGCTGACTCTTTCTAGTTGGAATGGATTGTACATGTTCCACTGCCACAACCTCATCCATGAGGACCATATGATGATGGCATCTTTCAATGTCACTAGATTGGAAGCTCTCGGATACGACAACGTCGAGTCGCTCGATGATCCCGACGATACACGATTCAAGGCAGAAGATTGGTCTGCCGATGCCTACTCTGATAGCCAAATCCAAGGCAGACTCAATTGGCTCGGTAGTCTGGGCGCATACGATGAGCGCGAGGAGCTCAGCAGTGCTGTCGCTGCATACTACTCTGGCAACCCAAATCCTCCGGTTGAGACTTGCAACTCTCAAACTTCTGCCTCCTCTCAAACACAGAGTTGGGGCCAGAACTGGCAAGGCAATCGGGGAGGACGCGGTGGATGGGGTAACCAGAAGCAAGGCCGACCATGGCCGAGATGATCATGTTTTCCGCTGCTTAAATGCTTTGTCTTTTCATATGCTCGTTCGGACTGAGGGGAGATGGTGACAGGTTCGGTTAGATCTTGGCCGATTTTGAGCAGTGTGACAGCGAAGCCACGCTGTTTATAGATTTCTTTAGCGACTTTAATAACTTAGACTATCTTATACATCACATCATAAGAAGCGGTCTCCTCAGTATTTTAGGATCGGATCCACAGACAGTGCGATCTTCTGGCCGCACAGAGAAAACACTCAAGTTTGATGGACTTGCTGCCAGGGTGACCCTGTCGATGGTTTTCTGACATCGACACCTCTGCACACTACCAGGCTATCGAACAAAACGGTTTGATGAGAAAGAGGCGCATACATACGTGGCATAGGCTATGTATCTGGTTCCAAATCACCTGTAAGCTATTGGTGTTGCAGAATATGAAATGTGTTGCAAGTGGCATTCGAAATCAAATAACATGTGGTCTGAGAATCTATGTGGTACAAATCGCATCAGGAACACCATTCACGCGACTGATACACGACGCTTGACCTAGATCTAAAAGATCAAAATAGCGATACTGCAATAAACTACAGCGACCAAGGCGTCATTCAATCCGGTCGCATTAGAGTCAACAAGGCTGTACTCGCACGCTTTCTCTACGTAACAAAGTTAGGATAGTTATCAGCAAGTTTAGTGACTGAACTGAGAGATCGGGTTGACTTCAAACACAAGATCTGGTATGGGCAGCAGAGCACGAACTACAAAACCGAAGTGATCCTCTGTCGATGGTATGTACCGAATCTGAACAGCACACGGTGAGCATTTGCCTGCTTGCAATTCGTGATCCAAAGGGCATCTGCAAGCGGGCGGGCAATCGGTTCCGAGTTCACCCCGCGTGACGCAGCAAGAATCCCAATATTTCTGCCTGTACTCCGTAATCATCTTGAGACACGACCTGATGCTGTCTGTCCAGGAACTGGAGGTCGTTGTAAGGATAAGAGTGCTTTATTCATGTCCTTGAGCTTAGCATCCTCTGCATTGTCGTTGCGAGCTTAATTCGGACACGCTCCATGCGCCGCCGGCGTCATGGCGCGGGCGCATTCCGTAAATTGATATCGGATTCTCATGACTACTGCATCCGATATCAAGTCAGTCAGGTCGGCTCTCACCCTCTTCACAGCAGAAGGTTGAAACATCACGAGATGAGGCAGAAACTTCCCAACTCACTCTAGTTGCCAACCTTGTACATGTTACTTGTCATTTTCCATCACTCACGGTACCCCGAGTTATGCGAGATCCCAGATGCTGAATTGTGTGCTCACGCGGAGTAGCTCAAGAACCAGGTTCGTCATTTCAAACCTGGGACCGGTGCTCCTTCGGTCTCCAGCTTCTTGTTTGAGGAGATAAATTGCTCGCGAGCGAGACGAGGTCGCTAATCGAGGATCATAGGTCAATGGTCTTTCGATCACCAACACAGTGTCACGTCCGCCCACTCGTGTAAGTCGCGCGACTGAAGCCTGGACAGGAAAACAGCCTTTCCCCCGTCATAATACTTGTACTTGTATGTCAGATCAGAGACGTGCTCATGGCAAACACGAGGGACTGGGATCGGCAGGGGAAGAGCAATGAGCCTCAAGTCGCCTATTCATAACTTGTTCATTGAGAGACGAGACTCATCATAACCCCAGCCTAGCGGTGTGTATTCCTTCGTATCGTCCTGCCCATCACCGCTGTCGCCTGTCGTAGCAACAAGTCATGTGTGATGGTGGAAGGAGTCGCAGGGAAACTTTAGCGTGTATCCGGTCGTCCTTGTTAATAGTGTTTTCCAAGTCACCACTGATGGCGTGGTACAGACGGCCACATCTTTGAGGGACATTGCAAGGTGCTTCGGATGGTCTTGCGAATCACGTTCCTGTTGGCAGGGTGATGGATTGTTTCTAGAAGAAGTTTAGGAGACAGCATTGCAGCAAACATACAAGTAACCCCCTCATTCTCTCCGCGGTATTGCGCTCGTCTGGCATATCAGCACCTGCGTCATTCGAATGATTACAATAAATCAACTTCAAGTAAAATTCTACTCTGTATCATCCTCCACCAGGTCCACTCGGGTGCCGGGACTGCCGCCGGCATTCGATGGAAGGTGAAGACTCGGGATCCGGAGCTCTTGAATTCTGCGGGCCTTCAATGCCCAGCCCTAGATCCCTGATGCCAAACAAATGCCAGGCTGCGCGATGCAGAAGCGTTGCACGTCAGACGAATCGGTTGCTCGGCAAGAAGGTAGACAATGCAAACAATTTTTGTTCGTTGGGGCGAAACGTGAAAACGCAACGACGTCACTCTTGGAGTTTGAGAAGTGCAGATTGGGATGTCTTGGCGGACGGCGGGCCACGTAGAGTTCACGTTCCAGACTCGTTGAACATCTTCTTGACGACCTCAATGCCTATCCAGAAGCGCATCGAGGTGTTCATCTAACACCCGTCATCTTAAAACCCGCTCCAGAGTTGTTCTAACAAGACACTGAGATGGTCTGATAAACATATATGCTTTGTACGAGATGTAGACGTCCTGCATACGACCAAAGGCAGTTCAACCGTAAGTCTGAGTTTTCGGTCCGTCAGTCGGTCACATCGCGGGCCCTTCAACGTCCACCGAGAAGGAACCTTAGGTTGAGAGAGTGATCTCACTGGCATTTGCTTGTCGTGCCACCGCCGATTGTGCCAGTGGATACGGTCAGAAGATGGTGGGTTGTTTCCAAGACTCCCCGGGGCGAGTTTTTCGTGGGCCACTTCTCCGTCATCGTATATAGTTGCTCCATCCCTCCCCGGGTTGCTTTTGCACTTGCATCCACTTTGTTGTTTTTCAATCATGAATACTGCACCCACACATCTCCAAAACCCCTCGCGGAGTGCCTCGACGGCTACCGCCTCCTGGACAGAGCAAAACTTGAAGGAGAAGGATACCGAATCACCTCGCTCAGGATCATCTGACGAGGGTGCCACCGACAAGAAAGAGACCAACGTAGAGCCTCATTCCCAAGGTTGGCTCTGCGGTGGCAAGCATCTCGAGGAGCTTCGCCAGGATGAGAATCTCAACCTCGACGGCCCCTTGACTGAGGTCGACATCGATCTGCCCCTCACTCGCACCCAAGTCATCAACCAAGGCGACAAGCAACTAGTCGAACTCAAGTTCGCACCCGACGACAAAGAGAACCCCTTCAAGTGGGGTAAATGGAAGAGACGATTTATCTCTACCCAACTCAACCTCATGACCCTCTTCATCGGTCTCGCTACCACCGCCTACAGTTCCGGCATCAATAGCATGGTCGCCGAATTCCATCGATCCGCCGAAATGGGCCAACTCGGTCTTTTCACTTTCAACATGACCTGTGCTCTTGCCCCTTTGTTCCTGGCCCCCTTCTGTGAGCTTGTTGGCCGTAAGGTCATCTACGCTGGAGCTTACCTTCTCTTCTGTCTTTGCTTCATCGGTCTGGCTCTCGGACAGAACATCGCAACCATTCTAGTCATGCGTACATTCCTCGGTCTCTTCGGTTGCGTTGGAACCATTCTTGTCGGTGGTACCTTCAGCGACATGTACGACGTGCACGAGCGTGCCAGACCCATGGCTATGTTCTCGTACGTGGCCATTCTTGGTACGGTTGGTGCTCCCATCTACGCTGGCTTCATCGACATGACCATCGGCTGGAGATGGATCGAAGGCATCCAGGGACTGAGCAACATTCCACTCCTTATCTGCATCTTCCTCTTCTTCAAGGAGACTCGTGGAGGCGTCGAGCTCCAAAAGCGTGCCAAGGCGGTTCGCAAGGCTACTGGTGATGACCGCTACCAGAGTGCCATGGACTTTGAAACTCCCAGCGTCCAGGCTATGCTCAAGGCCTCTTCCGTTAAGGCTATCTACATGTTGGCCACAGAGCCTGTCGTGTTCCTATTCGGCCTCTGGATCGCCTTCTCCTGGTTCATTGTCTTCCTGTTCTTGTCCGTCATCCCTATCACGTTCCAGGAGAAGCGCGGCTGGAACGAGGGCGTTGGTGGCCTTCCCTACATCTCTCTCTGTGTCGGTGTTACTCTCGGTTGGTTGGCCCATCACATTCAGATGAGAAGATATCTTCGTCTTACCCAGGATCCCAACCACAAGGTCGTCCCTGAGGACCGTCTTTGGGCCGCCCTTTGGGGTGCCGTCTGGATGCCTATCGGTCTCTTCATCTACAGTTTCACTCAGTATGGCTACTTGTCTTGGGTCGGTCCCACCATCGCCCTCGCCCCTATCGCCTTTGGTGTCTATTTCATTTTCGAGTCGACCTACAGTTACACTGCCGACTGTTACGGAGAGAGCTCATCTTCTGCCATCGCTGGCCAGGGTCTCATGAGAAACACGCTTGGTGCCGTCTCGCCTCTTTTCGCATCACAATTCTTCCACAATGTCGGAAGTCAGTACGCTGGTCTCATTCTGTCTCTCATCGCTTGTGTACTCACTCTGGTGCCCTTCGTCTTTTACAAGTACGGACACTTGATGCGTGCTCGCTCCAAGCTTGCCATTGTCTACTAGACGGACTTTGGTTCGTATCAACATCGCGTTGCATCTTACAGCATTTAGCGGTCGGCGTTTCCGTTTTTATCTTTTTTAATATACCTATGGGCTTTTGTATGAATATGGTTAGGTCAAGGGATCCATAAAAGTCAGATTCATGATAGAATGCAAGACATGAAAACAAACTTCAAACAACAATTGTCGGAATTCGGGTGCGTATCTGGTGAATACTCGGTACACTTGTCGACTTGAGACGTCATGTGGTCCTCCACACCATAACGAGGGAGGCAATCTTCTACTGCAACGATATCGATCTCCATAATGACTGTGTTGGCCGAGTCGCCCGCATATCTTACAAGACAATGAGGAACACTTGATGAAGGTTCGATGTTGGCAACACAACAACTACAAGCATATGCAGCACGTATTGTAGCCCAGAGCATATCGATCAAGGGTACATAAGTGATGATCGGACAGTCCTGGAACGAGAACAAAGGTAGAACCAACTGTTTAGAAGAGTTGCTATGTAGAGTATCAAGGGGAGGAAAGGCATGCATGGCTGTGCGTAATGGTATATTAAAACAAATCGTGTCGTCGTTGAAGCGGATCGTGTAGAAGGATAGCAACCATGTCGTTAGGCTGGAGCGGTCTGTCATGAACCAAGCGGATGGATCAGACATAGTAGCGTCTGTTGCTGCTGTGATGGGATCGGCGAGGAGAGTTGCGTCTGTCGTAGCTACCACGACTGGAGCGTCGTTGGCCGTGGCGAGTGCTGTGGTATTCTTTCTTGACTACAACCGTGTCGCGGTCACGGTGGTTTCTATGAACCAGCAGTGCAAGGAGCTGAGGGGGTGTCAGTGAGGCACTATTGAGATGGGGCATGGATGACATACGAAGGTGGTGAAGAAGAAGATGATGTTCATGATGGCAAGGGCAAAGCAGGCCTTGAGCATGGCGCATGTCTTGTTGATGTGGAGAGACCAGTCACTGCCGCTTTGACGGCCATAGTAGCCAAAGGGACCCAGGCTGAGGTAGATGCTTCCGCTGCTGAAGTTCGAGCAGTCCTGGTTTGTGATGGCACGCAACTCGTAGACAGCGGCAATCAAGGTGCCCACGAAAGCGAGGTCGACGAGTGCAACGAACAAGGCAGAGTGACGAGCGCGCAGGTATGTTACGAGCGTTGCTAGAGTCCATGCGGCTGCGAGGACCGACGTGATGAACAGCAACAGAATGTAGGTGGGTGTGAGCTGATTGTTGACGACAAAGCCATGGACGAACCACGCCAGCATTCCCACAATGGGAATGAGAGTGAGGATCTGCGCAATGCGAAACGAGAGGAAGAGGAAGCCTGAGATTGCCATGATTGAGAGGTGAAGGATGTGAAGCGTGGTGTCCTGTTGTAATTCAGAAGAGTGTTAAAGTCCCTCGGGTGACTTGTCAGCACGAATGAAAAATCAAGGCGACAAGTGCTTCAAGGTAGCACGAATGGAGTGCGCAAGGTCGCTGCTTGATGGTCACTTCCTCAACTGATGAAGAACACGATGAGTATTTGTACAAGGTGATGACGACCGCTTGCTGGGTTCAGAGACAAGGGGAAATCTTGATTGCAATGGCTGGGATACTATATTATGCGCAGCTGCATGTGCCGATACCTCTCCATTGCTCTTGGCCCCTTGGTGGAATCTGACAAACCCCGAGAGCGCGCGGGGCTGGGAGGTGTGAAAAACATGGAAGGTGGTTGGGACGCTGGCCAATCGGAGAGCTTGAGCAAAGCCACCTTGGCCGCCTTCTTTCAACTTTCCTTCTTTTCGAACCATTTCACTTCACTCTTGAACATTGCCAGCTTTTCGACATGCCAGCAAAGCAGATCGAGTGCACTGATGGTGTTGTGTTGGATCGCGCCTCTTACCTGTTAGACCATTACACCAGGTTTTATTGCTCCAGACCTTTGCATCCATTGTCTTCCATGTCCTTTGAACACTCGTACACCGAGGGCTCTGTAACCTTCCCTGCGGTCAATCCATGTTCTATACATTTGACGCGATACTTGATACTGTCTGCTAAAGCGTTCCTGAATGGTGATAGAGCACAGAATCATAGGGCTTCAGTTTTGGTAGGTATTACTTTGCTCAAGGTAGTATTGTGCATCGCCCTGGAAGGTTCTATAATTGAAGAGGGTCGATCTGGAAACGGACATCCCTCAAAAGACTAGTGAGCGAGACTGCGCTTCACTAGTCGGCGTGGTGAAACGATGTGTGATTATCCAAACAACAACTCTTTCACACTTCCTTTCTACAATAAGCGAGTCTGGCGATAAGCGAAGATTACAGACATACGATTCCAAAACTCGCCATGGCAAACACTGACCATCCAGAAAAGGATCTTGAAGACATCATGGTCCACCCTCTGTTTCGCAAAGCTGCCACAACACCGGCCGAGTCCTGGATATCAACCATGGCATCTGTCAACGCACTACTGAGAGACGGCATCAACAAGGACAGGTTGCTCATCTTCACTGGTGACGCGGATGGAGTGAGTCGCTACAATGGTTTTGTGAGTTCCCCGGTGATGCGCACTTGGCAAACACGCGACTGATGACCTCAAGGATGACATTTGGGACCCCAAAGGTGACTGTAAAGTCAGACTGGAGAACCAAGATGTCCGCTTCAACAGCAAGATCATCTTCGAGACTAGATCGAGGGACCTAATTGCATTGATGTCAGGTAAACTTGGTCTTGTACATGTCAAATGAGTATCAACTAGAGTGTGCTGACATAATACTAGAATGCGTTTGTGAAGAAGGCATGCACTACAACTTCAGAGTGCCGTCTCTGGGTGACGACGTGGAAAAGATTGGTAAATATGATCTCGCCATTCGCAACTTCATCGCAACCATCATTCGCAAACCTATCATTGGTACTACACTGGTATCTGCTCTCGAGGATCTGCAAATCATCGTCAAACACATCTTCAGATTACAACGTCAGCCAGAGAAGGCCATTGAATTCGTACAAGAGTATGTGCAGGATCTCAAACTGGACAATTGTACGAACAGGCCTGCCGACATCGGACTATTCCTCGCATGGACTGAGAGAACTCATTGGTCAAAAGCCTTTGTGGAAACCTTCGCACACTGTGTGGGAATGCTGAATTGTGGAGTGCTCGACCAGGAAGCTCTAGACGATGTCTCACCAACAACGCGTGCTCTCCTTGAGCATAGCTGTACGCACATGCATTATTGTCTCACAACCGTGGAGATGCCCATGACAATATTTGGCATCAGTCCTGCTATTTTGGGAGAACTCGGAGACCACGCTGGAATCAAGCAATCACTGCTGGCTTTTCAGGAGTTCCTCGGACAACACTATGCTCAGATCTATGGAAAGTGGCCTCCGCCTGTGCATCAAAACAGCGGACATTGGATCACTCGTTCTATAGTCCAACGCTTGCAACAAGACTTTGGTAACCTCTACGATCTAATTGTTGAGACAGAGCATCGCGACTCGACTGCCGACCCTGCTGATCCTTTTGGTTGTGGACTTGATCGTGAGCAGCTGTTCAAATCTTGGGACCGCCAGTATGGCTTCAACCCCTTGCCGCATGCCAATCCCAAAGCCCCAGACTACTATCCTACCCTAGTTGTGGAACCAGATGAAGAGAAGGGCGCTAGACGATCATCGCTTATTCCTGCTATGCAAAAGCACGTAAAGAAGGGGCCAGAACTTCACAATATCTACTCTGGCGCCACCAACGAAGGAACATACGGTAAGTCTCTCTCTACCTTTCATCACTCAAAGACATGCGCTGAATCAATGAGACAGTCTCGACCTTTTGCAAAGCATTCCTAAAACACGAAGCCTCAAGCAAGCACGAAGAGATGGATACCCACGATGGTCGTCTCGGTCGCTGGATCGTCGTCTACTGTATGATGCAGCTCCTCTCCAAAGTAGCCGTCGACATACAGGGTCTCCGTCACAGCCGGGGCGTCGAATACTTCCTCAACGCAGACCTCGACGGCACTCCACCCTGGAACCCGGACGACTTCCCAGTGACGATGCGTCCAGTGAGTGCTCACTATAGCTGGGCTGCACTCTTCGCAAAGGCCAACAGACCACCTCGCAGAGTCTCTAAAAACTCCGCCAAAAAGGATTCGAAGGCCAAGTTCAATGTCGAATATTTGCCAGATGGTCGTGTGATGCTCAAGGACGCTGATGGACACGTCGTCTTCAGATAGACGTCGTAAAGTCAAGAAACACGACGACATCGGCAGCTGACGAAGAGATGGAAATGAGGAACGAGGAGCACGACCCACGACGAACACGACTATATAGGGAAAGGAACATGATGAAAGAAGAGCGGAAGGAGACAATACAGCACATGTCGAGGAAGTCAAAAACGGAACGAGAAGTCAAGAACAGAGCGAGAGGCTGCTTTACGCTTCTCGCTTAGATAGGAAGGAGCCATCCACAGTCATACTCGGTCTGGTTAGATCGGATGCTCTTGCCTGTTACAGCAATGGTATAATCTTGGATGGTGAAATGAGTCCTTGTGTACTACAGTTGATGCGTGAACTGTGCTCTAGGACAGGCATGCTCTATCCCTGTAGCCTACTAGATTTGCCCAAGACTGTCTAGGTCGACACGGCGGTAGTAGGAAATGTGACCAAACTCAATCCAATGCTGCGCCAGACAGTCGGGAGAGATAAGGATGAGCTGCGAAGGCATGTATTCATCTGAGACACAAGTCATTAGCAAGTCTGTCTAGAAGCCGAGGTAGGAATATGTGCTTACCGTGTGCGAAGCCTACTCCAGCAATGTGACCAGCACTCCTGACAACTCTCGCGCCTCTGAAGGCCGCTTCATCGGCAATGCGTACGAGTCCGCCATCGCTGATGTCAGGAGCAATAAAAGTATATTCTCCACGAGGGACATTAGGATCGCCCGTCAGTTTGACAGCCTCGATCCGGCCGCGGTAGACATCTTGCTCGTCAGTGATGGCTGATGAAGCTGACGTAGGGACTTGGAAGGAAGATGCCTCAGGATCCGACTCCTGATTCTCTTGAGCACTCGCATAGCTGCTGTCGCTGCTCTCGGAGCCGTTGCTGTCACGCCGATAGCGGCCAGTAGCGAGCCATTCGAGCATGTGATCCATACCATCTGGGAGCGGCCTCTCTTCACCCTTGTTGGGCTGCAGAAGAAGAAGAAACTCACAGCCATGACCACTGTAATCACCGCACCAGATGCCCTGCCATGGCTTGTCCTTGGTCGGTATGTAGCAACTCGGTGGTAATGTGGCGTAAGTTGACACCTCCTCACCCATACGGACCGTCATAGCATGACCACCAGCATTCATAATGGTAGGAGCAAACCCGCCGAACCTGAGGGCTGTATCAATACGGCTGGCGGCGCCCAAGGCCATTATCGAGCTGCTGTGACGACGGCCAGAAAACTCGACCCACTTCCGCAAGCGAAAAGTGTTCTGGCTGACTTCATCAAGGGTAGATGGCCGGTGTGAGAGAGCCTGAAATGCTCGAGTTGAGGCATTGCGTGTGCGTGAAAGAGCAGGAATGTGCATAGGCGGCCAAACTCTGGTACCAGGCCCGATGGCGACTTCAGGAAGATCGCGAGAAAGCATAAAAGACGTGTAAAGACCAGGGTTGGCAGAACAATCCATCATGATCTCACGAGAGAGCGACGGAAGGGCGTGGCTTCCTGGATCATCATCGTGCTGGGGACCATAGTCATGAGCACGCCTCGGATTTCCGGGATCGAGCTTCAGGACAGGCGAGTTGAGGTCCAATTGAACTTTAGGATTGAAGGTGTGAACCGAGACGTCTTCGTCGTGCTCCCAATGCTCGAATTTACGGATGCCTGGCTCGGCAACTATGGCATAGGCTTCTATACAACCTCGACGCGGATCATAGCGGGCAAGAAGCAGTTTGCCGTTTGGTTCGCCGTCCGAAAACCAGATTCTGTTTCTGCACAGAAACCAATAAGGATGGTGTGTGATGTAGAGGTCTCGAAATGATGGCAGAGGGGCAGCGCTAGTCAAGGAGTGCGGTATTTGTCGATTGACGTGCTGTTGCCACAGGGAGTCACTCAAAGCGTGGTTACGAAGGAAGCGGCATGTCAGCGCCACATCAGCTAGACATGTCGGGTCGAGGAATTGAAGCACACTCTGAACTAGCTCAGCCGGCAAGCTTAGCAGTCGAGGCACTGTATTCTCTCCTTCCATGGTTGTGATTAATGGGATAAGGTGTTGTAGGTATGGACGGCGACAACGGAGTTAGATAGAGGCGTCACCACTCCTGCATCACCTCGGCACCTTCCATTTACGGAAATACCAACAATTATGAACTGAAACTACTCGTACTCCTACGCGACATATGACTCTGATATCTCACTTGCGTTTGCTTGTCGAAACGGCACTGATTGAAATACGACTTCTCACTCCTCAAGGCCTGTCACTGTTGGGGCTGGTTAGCTTCGTCCAAAAGGACGAGCCGAAGCCTCTCGACAACCATAAGAACAGAATCAAGTCTGATACCTTTGCTGATCTAGTCTAATGCTAAGCTTTCTGAAGTCGCTTTTTCTTTCCCAACAGCGCTATGCGGGTATAATCACTCCCAAATGCACGACAATGGTATCGAACACGCTCCAATCATCTCCCAGTGCTTTCGTAATCTTCTGATCTCAACGAATAGTAGGTGCTTCGAAAGCTGGAGTAGCCTCTAATGATGAGTTCTCCTGTCCTTGATCACTGTCAGCTGCTTGTGGTGTCGAAGCGCCTGCTGCTCCATCCGCCTTCTCGATGGATGTTGATGATTTGGTCTTCTCGGCCTTTCCTGTCTTGGCCTTAGGCGCTATCTTTGATCTGATCACGGAGGGTGTTCGCTTGGGAGGACTCTTGGCCTCGGTCTTCTCGTGGGCCTTGCTGGCTGAGCTGGCGGTTGGCCTCATCATGCGTGCGAGGAAACTGTCATCGGTTCCCTTCGAAGAGATGGCGGGTTTGCTTTCAGTCTTTTTGGGTGGATTCGAAGTCGAGGCAATCGATGATCTCGCAGTAGGCTTTGCGGCAGCAGCAGGAGCACGCGGTTGTGGGCGACTGTTCACAGCAGGCTTTGAAACAGAAACAGAAGGCTTGGAAGACTGATTATCTTGTCTTGCTGCTGATGCGGCGGTTGGCGCAGTAAGATGCGATGACACCTTGATTGGTCGTGTGGGCGATCGGGGACGAGTAGGCTTGGATTGGGGGGACTTTCTGAGAAACGCATTAGCCGACAGTTCACGAAAGCGTCGATTTAGTCCTTCTTACGTCTTTGCGGAAACAGCGTCGGACTTGGTCTTAGCCTGAGCCAGAGAAGAATTGCTAGGCTTCCGAACAGGGGGCTTGGGTGAGAGGGTAGACGACTTGGCTGCTGGCGACTTCTTGACCGAGGTAGGTGCAGGGGCTTTCTTGACAGAAGTTGGTGTCTTGGGTGAAGCTTCAGCCTCGGGCTCAGGAGCGGTTGCGACAATATTGGCGGGTCTATGAGGCACAGGGGCAGGGCTTGCGTCGACGGCAGTGACGGTACCGCGACGGGCGCGTGAGGGAAGCGCAGCTGGTGGAGCAGGTGCCGTCTCTGGTTCGCCATTGGCGCTAGGGGTGGGAGAGACAGTGGATCGTTCTTTAAGGTCAGAAGGCTGCATTGAGCCGGCTTCCTCTTGCACACCAGAAACCTGCACACAGCTTAGCATCTAGCAAGGTAAAGGGCCAAGTTCAGTTCCTAACCGGCTTGTCAGGGTTGTCGGCAGGCATGTCATCAACGGGAAGTGGCATGGCTTGGGGCTTGTCGCTGTCCGTGGACGGGCTGGCATCGCCGTTCTCGGCCATATCATCGGCTGAAACCTCATCCCTGAGCTTGCTCTGGGGCAGGTCACCATTGCCATGTGCGACGTGACCGGCTGCCATGTAGTCCTTGGCCTCTACGGCGGGAGTGGTGGCAGCAGGGGTCTGTTCGATGGCAGCCTCCGGGATGGTCTCGGCCACCATGGGGTTCGAGCCTCGACGTTCCTCCTCTTGGCTCATGCTTTGCCTGAGGTTGGCGAGGGCATTTCCATCCTTTGATTCATCGAGACTGAAGCTGTGGCGGCGAAGGCTGGCGGAGCTCTCCTGTCTGGACTGGTACTCCTCCTTGGTCTTTTGCGGGTCGATCTCCATGGCTGGACTTGGGCTGGTCGGAATGCCGTGCTCGACGGAGACAAAGCTCGAGCGAACCTTGGACAGGGGACGGTCGCCGTTGGAAGATGGGGACAGATGGCCGTTGGAGCGACCGCGGTCTGGTGAGGTGGAATCGGTGGATGTGTGGTTGTTGTTGTTCTCGAACATAGCGAGCAGGTTGCGGACTTGGCTGTTGGAACGATTTACCGACATGGCTGTGGGCACATTGAGATAAGCATCTGGCCGCATTGGAGTCTTTTGAGAGAAAGGAAAGTGCCCAAGGGTCTCGGAATCAAGGTTGCTGTTGATTGGCGTCCTCGGTGGACAAGTAGGCAGCACGAGCCGCCTTCATCTTATGAAACGAAACGCTAGTGTGCCTGGCAGGGCTGGCGCAATTGGGTGCCACTTACAATGTTGTGCAGTCTAGGAGATGGGCATGCCAACAGGGCGAGTCTGTCAGGCGGGTTCGATGCTGAATTGAGAGGGTGGCAGTGTTTCTTCAAGCTGTCTCTATCCAGCTACTGCCTGTCTTAAGCCATCGAAGTTCCACATGCCAAGACCACGTCATAGTATGCACAGACTAGCTTTCCACCTTGCCGCGAGTCTCAGGTTGCAAGCTGCTGTCTGGAAAAACGACCTCGCGTTTTTCTGTCACAGCAAGTAGTCTGACTCTTGTTTTTAAACTTCTTGTTTGCCGCATACTGTTGTTGCTGTGAGCCTGTGAGTAGATCTCTACCAAAGGCGACGAGCTCCAAGCAGGCTTCTGCCAACCGAGCCAATCAAATTTCTTGTCCCCTTATATAGATTGCCGGGTGAAACACATCGAACGACCAATTCCCTTCGAGAACATGTCACTTGATGCGTGTGACATTTGGTTGGTGAGTGGTGAGGAATTTCGTGTGTGTTCAAAACCTCATTGAGATGGCTGTCTGAAGCTCGTGCTAGTTATTGTCATGTGTTCCAGTGTTCCACACAAAGCATGTGTTTAGGACCCATGTGCCTTGTCTTTGTTCTGCCAGCCATTTGCGTGCACGTTTTATAACAAGACGGCTTTTGTTTGGACTTTTGGCTTCCAAGTCTACTGTCTAGTCATTTCTCGAGTGGTCTATTCCTCTTCCTCCTGCAACAGCACGTCTAGACGCACAAGGATAGAAAAAGATAGATTCGCCGACCGTTGTTGTCGGAGAAGGCTGCCGAGAGTCAACAGAAACAGCCGTGCATCTGGGGCTGCCGGTCCCGACCCAGCGATTGATCCCGACAAGCCGCCCTCTCGCTCCTTGTCAACAGACTCGTCGGTGTGTCCGCTTGTCCATAGCTGCCCAGCTGCCCGGCCCGTCATTGGAGTTTGTAGTACCATGGCGGCAGCAGTCTCTCCGCGACCTTCGCCTGCTTTCGATTTGCGGAACACGGCCCCTTACACGATCCGCTTGGGACGCCATCTCTCATCATGTTCCAGTATACAGTACAATCATAGACCAGATCTCTCGGACCCCGACAATGCCGAATCGGTCATCTCGCATGCTCCCGAGGGTGATCGAGTCACTCTGTCCTTGAAAGACGGCATCGATGAATACATGTATTCTGGAAGACGGCACCACGATGACGACGAATATCTTCTACTGCTCGACAAGGCAGGCAAAGAGTTTGTTCTAGAAAAGCTGGCATCTTCGTACGCCATGAACTTGACTCGTGCGCCACGGGAGTCGAATTCTAGAGTGCTAGCCGATCGTTACCCACAACTGCGTCCCGACACCGACGAGCACGGAGAGGAGGCAGAGGACGACGACGATGGTGGTGTCATCTTGGATTCAGCTGATGCTGATCCCACCAATCCTTTCGACTTCAGGCACTATCTCGACGTCGAAGCCTCACCGAGTCCAGCCTTGGCCCCTGTCAGACCCGCACCAGCAGCCACTCCTGCAGCCTCCCAAACATCTACACGAACTAACACTCCGATTGCCAAATCCATGCGTAAACAAACGTCCGCATTTGCTCCACAGACGGCCAAGTTACCGCCAAAACCGAGACAGAAACAAAAACCCACACATAATGAACCCATTGCAAAAGACACCACGCGCTCTCCTTCGCCGGGACTACAACCACATCGAAAGGTGGAACAAGATGTACCGGCTGTGCGTCTTGACCGCCGTGCCTCTACGAGACTCTCTCTGCCCTCCAAACCTCCACCAAAGAAACGCGAACCAGAAGAATTGTCTCTTGACGACGATGACGACGATGGTGATCTGATATTGGAAGGTGATGAACCCCAGCGATCCACATACCGCTCCAATCACTCCAAATCGAGCCTCGGTCTTGCGTTCTCGAATGGATTAGGCGATGGACCGCGCAGTCTACGTAGCGCAGCAAGCAGTCCGGCTGGTAGTCACATCAATTCGCCAGCCCCACAACGACCAAGTCCACTTGGAGAGCATCGAGAGACGAACCACGATGACGATGAACTCGTCATGGATCCAGACGAGGAAGCCAACGAGTATGACCAAGTCGAAAGCGATGCAGACGAAGATGGTGATGTGGACGCCTTACAACTACCCAGCCCGGCACAAGTGCATCGACCGAGTGTTAGCGGACCGACTGTTACAGGCGACGACGAGTTCGATCTTGAGAAACAGATGCTCCTGGAGCTGGAAGGAGGACTGGACGACTATGCTGCGTCGGGACAACAGGGTGGAGCGGACAGCGATGAAGAAAGCGAGGAAGAATAAGGCAAACGTGCCTATGGGCTTGTGAGAAACGCCTCTCGATGAAGCAGGAGAAGTGAACAAGGTACGGAAACTTGTGTTGTTTGGCAGCAAGGCGTTAGCATTTGATGAAAGGAAATTGGATATACAGGAACAAAGTAATTTTACAGATACCCCCATCTACCGTAGGAATTCAGTTATGCACACATGAAACATTCTCTATCGCAGACTGATCTCGCCCTTCCAAGTTCCCTCGGTCAGACCAAGTGTCTCGATAAGGTGCTGCCACCTCGGACCACCTCTCTCTTTCCGTCTGAGGTATTGGAGATGCTTTTGTCTCTTGTGGACCAGAATGGTCAGGTTGCGCTTGTTGATCTTGTCAGGCTTGCCTCTGCTTTCAAGGAAGTCGGCCAATGTCTTGATCTTTGCTGTCAGAATGGCGATCTGGACCTCGCTGCTACCTGTGTCGGGACCGGCGCGCTCGGTCTTTTGTGTATTGGCACTAGGGTTCTTGAGCAGTATCGACTCGGCGACCGGAGGTTTGGGGGGAAGCTGCTTGTCGGTCTGGTGGCGACCAAAGGTGTCGACGCAGCGCTGGATGTTGACGCGGAGGCGGTCCTTGGAGGAACCGTTGGCCAGTGACACGATGCGATTCAGGGCCTCTGTGGCTGTGGCATGTCTCTCCTTGCGCTCTTGCTCGTTCTGCTGGCGCTCTTGCTCTCTGCGTTGCTTCTCTTCCGGGGTCTGGGCCTCGACAAAATCCTGCTCGGTAACGGCAGCAGTCAACTGTTCGCTGCGGACGGAAGCCTCTCTGATCTCATTCTGAGTGAGGTAGAAGTTCCTGTAGTCCTCGGTCTGGGCGTTCGGGCCTGGAGGGGATTGGTTTGGCGAGGAAGCTTCATTGCGAGTAGCGGCGTGAGTGTTGTTGGTGGAAGAAGGAGTAGGGGTAGGAGCAATGGCCGTCTCGAATGACTGGACGAAAGGAGTGCTGACACCGCGTACGGGATCACCAAGGGCGACTGTGCGTTCCTGCTCGAGTACCTGCTGGCGCGAAATATTGGCGGCTTTGCGAGCGCGAGCTTGGGCAAGTGCATAAGGGTCGCGGTGTCGTCTCTTCTGCTGTACTGTCGAGGCCCGGTCTATCGGTGTCGAGGCAAAAGTTCGACATATCTGCGTTGAAGGGGATGCTGTGCAGCCATGTCCTACGCTTTATTGTTGGCATTCGTCAATTTAAGGTCATTGGAGGCAAAACAAACCATTCAGAGCACGCAGGCTTGAGAATACGGAAACGCGTGGCGGCATGCTTGTGTTGGGTCTAGTATACCGTCAACTGCTCGCCGAAATTTGGCTTGACCGAGATGCGGTCGGGGATGCCCATCAATCGGCAGCCTTGGCATCTGACTTCCGCGACTACCACAAACACTCACCCTCCCTTCTTGTCGTTCTAATCATCGAGCTCACAACATTCGTCCCGAACTTTTGATCTCGGGATTCGGATAATAGTCAAAGTGCCTGGAAAGTGCTCTAGAACTCGTCTGCATTATTCATTCTCTCTACGTGCTAAGTTCACCACGCGCACAGCTGTAGAAATACATGATTGTTTTCCGGTCAGAGACCATGTCTAATGTAAAAGAGCCGATCCATATGGTCGTCTTTTCGGTACGGTTGTGTTTGCCCTCGCGACGGCTACCTTCAACCTTGCAATGGTCGATTATCCCCTGCGAAGATTGACCTTGCTCATCCTATGAATTAATCTGGCCTTTCTTACCACGGCTGTCTTTGCATTGTGAACGTCATATCGTGAATGTCGTTGCCCTTGCAATAGCCATCTTTGCTCTCGCTATGGTTCTCTTTGCTTACACTTCTGATAGTCTTTGCTCTTGCTGCTGTCGAGCTTACGATCAGAAGAGGTGCAGCAGTACTTGCAAGGTACATTCAGGGGAAGAGAAGCCGTATCGGGCCCTGTCCCAGACTCGGAGGTGCCGATCAAACCAGCTATCAAAAGGCGATTCGTTTTTGGAAACTAGGTCCTTGTCCACTGAGAGCCGTATACCCACGTCCTCTCTTTGGACAATCATACCATTCTCAAAAGCATCTTGCCTTTTGATAACTTTCCGACCGCGACACATGGGCGACTGGGACGAAAGTGTTCTGCAACTATCTGTATCGTTCTACACAAACGGGACAGCGAGTTTCTTAGCTGGGCCGACTGCCAGTCTGTCGAAAGACCAGGTTCGCAGTCTGTCCACGCTCTATAGGATGACCGGGTGGATCGCCTCAGTAGCAGAAGAGGTCGTCGATAGATGACTTCAGCCGCAACGATACTCGATGCCTGAATTAAACCGCAGAAGAGGTCGTCAACGGATCGTTCCAGCCGCAGTTCGAATACTGAATGCACAAGTCAAGCCGCAGAATAAGTGTTGGGCGCAATTTTCTGCCCGTAGATAGATGTTGAGGTAATGCTTCAGCCGCCGAGCAAATGACAGACGATTGACCCAAGCTGCGAACAGACATTGAAAGACGCATATGTCGATTACCGGAGAACTCACAGAGAATATTTGAGAAGATTAGGCTGGTGTGGTGAGATCGAGAGAGCGGTACGAACTGAAGGAAGCAAGTGAGTGGAAGATGCAAGTTGGCGGCAGCTATATCTAGCATATCGAAAGTCGAAAGCGGTGAGGGTTTGCCTGCAACACTGTAAAAGACACCGATATTCAGTGAAACCAGTTTGTTAGATTCCAGTCATTGTTTGATGTTCGTGGTGTTGCAGCTCCAGATCTCGAGATGCGACCCTGTCCTGCTTCGGCAAAATGCCGGATGGACCACCCACAGCTTGAGCTTGGCGGCGTCAAAATTGGCAGTCGCGGCTTCCATCTTTTACAGTGTTGCGCTTTCCCTCTCCCTTGTCACCAGCCCGTCGACAAATCTATACCGGTCAAGATGTCTCCCTCCAACACCCCCGCCTCCATGGCTGCTACCAGCCAAGACATTGAGATGCTCCTGGCCGCTCAGGTTCGTGCGACTGCGCCAGCATAACGACTTCCTCGACTAATGTGGACTATAGTGCCACATCGGTTCCAAGAACCTCCAGGTGCACATGGAGCCTTACCTCTGGAAGACTCGCCCTGACGGTGTCAACGTCATCAACATTGGCAAGACCTGGTGCGTTGGATGATGCTGCCGCCGGAAAGCGCAAATCGCGACTTTTCACAGCTTCGAAATTTCTCAAAAGAGCCCTGTCTGACCTGGATGCGCGTTTAGGGAGAAGATCGTCCTTGCTGCCCGCATCATCGTCGCCATTGACAACCCCGCCGACATTTGCGTTATCTCTGCCCGTCCCTACGGTCAGCGTGCCGTCCTGAAGTTCGCCGCCCACACCGGTGCCTCTGCCATTGCTGGTCGTTTCACCCCCGGTAACTTCACCAACTACATCACCCGCTCGTTCAAGGAGCCCCGCCTCATCATCACCACCGACCCCCGCACCGATGCCCAGGCCATCAAGGAGGCTTCCTACGTCAACATCCCCGTCATCTCGCTCTGCGACTCTGACTCGCCCACCGAGTACGTCGATGTTGCCATCCCCACCAACAACAAGGGTCGTCACGCCATCGGTCTCGTCTGGTGGATGCTCGCCCGTGAGGTCCTCCGTCTCCGCGGCACCCTCCCCAGCCGTGAGGCCGAGTGGGATGTCATGACTGACTTGTACTTCTACCGCGACCCCGAAGCCGAGGAGAACAAGGACTCGGCCAACCAGGAGGAGGCCAAGGTCCCCGGTGCCGACGAGGTCGGCCCCGCCGCCGTTGAGAGCGGTTTCGCCAACGACTGGGAGGTTAGCGGCGCCAACGCTGGTGCCTTCGCTGCCGCCTCTGGCACCGCCGGTGCTGCCGCCAACTCCAGCTGGGATGCTGAGGGCGCTGACTGGGCTGCTTCCAGCGCTCCCGTCCAGACCGGTAACGAGGGCTGGGCCTCCGAGGCCAACGCCGAGACCGCCCCTGAGACCACCTGGTAAATGTCACATTATCGAGGGGGGCGAGAGCGGGTTGAGTGAAAAAGTCGATACAACAAAAATGGGGGATTATACACCATAAGCCCGACTACGAAAGTTCAAAAAGTCCATTTGCTGAGAGGCCTTCCACTTATCACCGTCGCTATTCTTGCTCTACTCTAGATCAAAGAGAACGGCGCTTATGAGGGAAAGATATCCACTGGCCTTGCTGCCAGTGGGGGAAAGCCCTGTGCTGTCTCGAAGGGATGTACTTGAACGTTGCCCTATCTAAGTAGACACTGCCACTACATGTTCGCCTGTTCTTAAAGTGCCTGTTGCGTATGACTGTGATTGGTAGAAGATGACTTGTGACACATCTCGTGAACAGAACATAGACCGTGTTGTAGAAATTGACTCATGGGAGACAGTCGAGACGTGACGGCATCCGATGTCGGTATCTCGGTAGGGACCAAAAAGATTAAGGTTTGGTAATTCTCGTGGGGACGAGTGGGCGGGCTCATGCCACAGTTCGAGGCGTTTGAGTCACCTTCAATTGATCGATTGACCTTCGCGCAACTTCGAACTCATAGTCTTAGAGCCCCATCGCTCTTGCCGTGAGTCCATTTGTCCATCATGTCGGGCAGCTCAAGTGCCAGTGAGCCCACGCGGGTCTCCATCTTGGGCAAGGAATCCATCATCATCGACTACGGACTCTGGAAGAACTTCGTCGTCCCAGACCTGCTGGAGAACGTATCCTCGGGCACCTACATCCTCATCACCGATACAAACATCGGTGCTCTCTACACACCTACCTTCGAGGCCGCCTTCAACGAACACACATCGAAACTCGACAATGCGCCGCGACTCCTCACCTACCAGGTTGCGCCTGGCGAGAGCTCCAAGAGCAGATCGACCAAGGCCGCCGTGGAGGACTGGATGCTGTCGCAAGGTGTCACTAGAGACAGCGTGGTCATTGCCTTGGGTGGTGGTGTCATTGGCGACATGATTGGCTTTGTTGCCGCTACATACATGCGCGGTATCCGCTTTGTACAAGTCCCTACAACACTCCTAGCCATGGTCGACTCGTCCATTGGTGGCAAGACAGCCATCGATACTCCCCTTGGCAAGAATCTGGTTGGAGCTTTCTGGCAACCCCAGCGCATCTACATTGACCTTCAGTTCCTCGAGACTTTGCCCAAGAGAGAGGTCATCAACGGCATGGCCGAGGTTGTCAAGACGGCTGCTTTCTGGGACGAGGCCGAATTTGCTACCTTGGAAGAGAACGCAGACTTGATCATGAAGGTCCTGGACGACAAGACCAAGAAGGGCGAAGGCAGATTCACAGAGATCGCCCATATTCTCAAGCGCATTGTTCTCGGTTCTGCTCGCATCAAGGCTGAGGTCGTTTCCGCTGACGAGAGAGAAGGCGGTCTGCGCAACATTCTGAACTTCGGTCACTCGATTGGTCATGCCATTGAGGCCATTCTTACCCCTCAGATCCTGCACGGCGAATGCGTCGCTATTGGTATGGTCAAGGAGGCTGAACTCGCCCGCCACTTGGGTGTCCTAGCCCCTGGTGCCGTTGCTCGTCTTTCCAAGTGTATTTCAAGTTACGGCCTTCCTACTTCCCTCGAGGACAAGGTTGTTCGTAGAAGGACTGCTAACAAGCACTGCCCCGTCGATCGCTTGATTTCGATCATGGCTGTCGACAAGAAGAACGCAGGTGGCCAGAAGAAGATTGTCCTTCTTTCCGCCATTGGAAAAACATACGAGCCCAAGGCCAGCACTGTGGCTGACAAGGATATCCGCATTATTCTCTCTCCTAGTGTGCTCGTTCACCCAGGTGTTGACAGCTCGCTTAACGTCTCCTGCAAACCTCCAGGCTCTAAGAGTATCTCCAACCGTGTCCTGCTTCTTGCTGCTCTCGGTTCTGGTCCCTGCCGCATCACCAACTTGTTGCACTCGGATGATACTCAGGTCATGCTCACTGCCATCAACAAGCTCGGTGGAGCAACCTACTCCTGGGAGGATGAAGGCCGTGTCCTTGTCCTCAATGGCAATGGTGGTGAACTGAAGGCTAGCGCTGACGAACTCTACTTGGGTAATGCCGGCACTGCATCTCGCTTCTTGACCACTGCTGTGACCCTCGCTAAACCATCCTCCGTCAACCACACTGTTCTGACTGGAAATGCTCGTATGCAAGAGAGACCTCAGGGCCCTCTTGTCGATGCTCTCCGGTCCAACGGCGTCGAGATTGAGTACATCGGCAAGCCTGGAAGTCGCAGTCTTCCTCTGCGTATTGCCGCTGCCGGTGGCTTCGAGGGTGGTGTGATTGAGCTTACCGCCAAGGTTTCTTCTCAGTATGTCTCATCCATCCTGATGTGCGCGCCTTACGCCAAGAACCCTGTGACACTCCGTCTTGTAGGCGATAAGGTCATCTCCCAGCCATACATCGACATGACCATCGCTATGATGGCTCAGTTCGGTGTTCAGGTTGAGAGATCTAGTACCGAGCCCAATGTTTACCACGTCCCTCGCAAGGCCTACACCAATCCCGCCGAGTATGAAGTCGAGAGCGACGCTAGCTCTGCCACTTACCCTCTGGCAATGGCTGCCATTTCCGGCACCACCTGCACAGTCCCTAACATCGGCTCAAGCTCTCTTCAAGGTGATGCACGCTTTGCTGTTGAGGTGCTGAGACCTATGGGATGTAAGGTTGAGCAGACCGCAACCTCGACTACCGTCACCGGTCCCCCTGTTGGCGAGCTAAAGCCTTTACCTGAGGTCGACATGGAAACCATGACTGACGCTTTCCTTACCGCGTCTGTACTTGCTGCAGTCGCTAAGCCCAACGCGGATGGTGCCACCACCCGTATCTTGGGTATTGCCAACCAACGCGTCAAGGAGTGTAACCGTATCAAGGCAATGAAGGATGAACTTGCCAAGTTCGGGGTTACATGCAGAGAGCTTGATGATGGTATCGAGATTGATGGCCGTGGCTTTGATCTTCAAGAAGCAAAGGATGGTGTTCACTGCTATGATGACCACAGAGTCGCCATGAGTTTCTCTGTCCTCTCAACCATGGCTCCTCACCCTTCGCTCATCTTGGAGAGGGAGTGTGTGGGCAAGACTTGGCCTGGATGGTGGGACCAACTGTCTCTGTTATTCAAAGTCAAGTTGGAAGGTGTCGAGGGCGCCTCTTCTCACACTGCTGGTCACTCTGTTTCCTCAAGTAACCAAAAGTCAATTTTCATCATTGGCATGAGGGGTGCCGGCAAGACCACTACTGGCGGTTGGGCTTCCCGTCTGCTTAGTTGGCCTTTGATCGACCTTGACACAGAACTCGAGAGAACTGCTGGTATGACCATCCCCGACATCATCAAAGAGAAGGGTTGGGACGGTTTCCGCGAGCTTGAACTCGCTCTTCTGAAGACTGTAATGAAGGAGAAGCCCACTGGCTACATCTTCGCCACTGGTGGTGGCATTGTGGAGACTACCGAGGCTCGTAATATTCTCACATCTTACCATAAGAATGGCGGCAATGTCCTCTTGGTGACCAGAGATATCAACCTGGTCATGGATTTCTTGCAGGTCGATAAGACACGCCCAGCATATGTCGAAGACATGATGGGCGTATGGCTCCGCAGAAAGCCTTGGTACGAAGAGTGCAGTAATTTCCATTATCACAGCCAGACGGTCGAGTCGATGGACGGTGCCAGAGCCAAGAACACAATCGAGGACTTTGGCAGCTTCCTGAGACTGCTCACTAACCGTGAGTGTGCTATGGAGCGTATGAGAAGAAAGAAGGAATCCTTCTTCGTCTCGTTGACACTTCCCACTGTTGCCCCCTTCTTGTCTCGCCTCAATGAGATTTCGTTTGGAGTCGATGTCATCGAGTTCCGTGCAGACCTTCTTCAGGACCCGTCCACATCTGACGGACGCCCGAGCCCGGAGTTCCTAGTCGAACAACTTGCAGCTCTGCGATCAGGCAGTTCCCTGCCCGTCATCTTCACCATCCGCACCAAGTCTCAGAGTGGTCGATTCCCCGACGGCGCTGATGAGGAAGCAATCAACCTCTACAGAGTCGCACTACGAATGGGTTGTGACTTCGTCGATGTGGAGTTGACCTCATCGCAAGAGCTCAAAGACTTTGTCATCTCGCACAAGCGCAATAGCAAGATTATTGCCTCTCACCATGACCCTGCAGGAAAGCTCTCATGGGCCACTGGCGGCAGTGCGTGGATGCCGCACTACAACGCTGCTCTGGAATATGGAGACATCATCAAGATTGTCGGCACTGCAAAGTCATTGGAGGACAACTTCGCACTTGCAGAGTTCAAGGCTTGGGCTGCAAAGACCCACCCTGAGATTCCTCTTATTGCCCTCAACATGGGTGAACACGGCAAGCTCAGTCGCATTACGAACCGCTTCATGACTCCAGTCTCTTCGCCTGCTCTTCCCGTTGTGGCTGCTCCTGGCCAGCTTTCGGCCGCCGACATTCGCCGCGGTCTTAGCTTGATCGGCGAGATTGAACCTAAGAAGTTCTATCTCTTCGGTTCGCCCATATCCCAGAGCCGTAGCCCTGCCCTTCACAACGCCCTGTTTGCCCAATCGGGACTCCCGCACGAGTATGGCTTGTTCGAGACTACCGTAGCGAAGGATATTGAGAAGATCATCCGTGCTCCCAACTTTGGTGGAGGTAGCGTGACCATTCCTCTCAAGCTGGACGTTATGGAACTGCTTGACCATGTCGATCCTGCCGCCAAGATTATCGGTGCTGTCAACACCATTGTGCCTACTCAGGTTGGTGGAAAGACCATTCTGACCGGTTACAACACTGACTGGCAGGGCATGACCATTGCCCTTCAGTTCGCTGGTGCCGAGAACAACAACGGTGTACTGAAGGAAGCAGCCATGGTCATCGGAGGTGGTGGTACTGCCCGTGCTGCCATCTATGCTCTGCACAAGATGGGCTACAGTCCAATTTACCTTGTCGGTCGCAACACAACCAAGCTTTCCGCGTTGGCTGGCTCCTTTGACGAGCGCTTCAACATCGAAGTCTTGAGCGATACTGAACAGGTATCGAAACTTTCACCCGACAGACACCCTGTCGTGGCCATCGGTACCATTCCCGGTGATTCGCCCATTGACCCTGCTATGCGCGAGACTCTGTGTGGTTTGTTCGAGGCTGGCAACAACACTCGTGATATTCCCGGACCTGCAGACAAAAGCAAGGTTCTGCTGGAGATGGCATACAAGCCTCGCATCACATCGTTGATGCAACTTGCTGACAACAGCGGTTGGAAGACTGTTCCTGGTCTCGAGGCCTTGGTCGGACAGGGTGTGCATCAGGTAAGCAACCTTTTGACAATGTGCATGAGACATGTATGCTAACTTCCCGCGTGATAGTTCAAACACTGGACTGACATTACACCTCTCTACGACTTCTCCAGAAAGGCTGTGTTGGGTGATGAGGCATGAGGAAAGAGTTTAGAAATTGATGGAGGACAATCTGAAGTAGCATCATGACTGAGCAGTTTAGGCGATTTTCAAACAAAAGCAAGCACTCATTCATTCATTCATTCGTTCACTCGGTTCTTCTGCCACACTATACGTACGCTGCTTACCTGCTTGTTTTCGATCACTCGGTACGATGGTGACACTTTTGGCCATGTCGAGTTGCCGACCCCATAACCCTGGTCTCGCTCATAAAATGGGATACTTCTTCACACTCCGATTCACATGGTCATCTCTCTCTAATCCACGGTGAGTACGTGGCTCTTATTACTAGTACTATGCATTGGAGATGATTGACCGGTTCGTTTCGCGAATGATGTCGGCGAGAAATCTCAGTCGCATTTTGTTCCCTGGCATCGTTCTCAACCATTGTCCGGGTCCAGTCAAAATGTCACGCAGAACCTTTTCCAGGACGATGTATTTGTTGTACTCACATGCGAGTCACACCCAGCGATATGCCCTCGAGAAGGACCATGATAGAATAATTTTGATGACAGAACAAAATCAAGAAGGAGCGACATTGATGATGGAAGATTTGGCCGAGAGGGAAAACCAGAGAACGCAGTGCCACATCGAGAGGCAGTCAAACGAAGAGAAAGAGCGATTCAGGAAAGTGATGAGCAGAAAACACAGGGAAAGAATTGAATTCCACAATAGGAAGTGGGAGGAGCTGTCAAAACGCATGCTAAATTTCGACGCATCAGTCGTGTCCAAGAAAGGGCAAGATAGCGGGTCTCCACCACCAGTCGGTCTCCAAATCGGAAAGTTGTCGCGCATCTCGACAGTCAAGTTATAGACATTGGTATCCTTTTGTGTCATTTCATGTACAAGTTCCAAAACTATGCCAGTTTATAGGACCAATTATGCGCTTCCAATTGCGCTTTCCCATATAGGTTGGTTCAATCAAGAGTCTACCAGCTAGCTCTGTTCTTGAGCTTCTCGTTCTGGATGACTTCAATCCAGTAGTTGTCAGGGTCTTAGCACAGTCAGTCATCAATTTCGTGTTGTTGTTAGTGGATCCTTACCAAGGATGAAGGCGACATTCTTCATTCTGCCGTCTGTCAGACGCTTCTTCCATTGGACGCCCATGTCGTCGAAACGCTTGCATGCAGCATCGAGGTCGTCGACAGAGACACAGGTGTGTCCGACTAAAGCGGAGCAAATTAGCAAAACTTCTGGAAATGGAAAGGTTATAGAAGGGTCAACACGTACATCCTTGAGGCTCATCGTTGCCGTTGTGGTACTTGACGCTGTCGTCCTTCTCAGAGCCGTGATTAAACGTCAACTCTAGTATACCCTCGCGGTCAGCGATTGGGTTGACGCCATTAGCAGACTGCTCGGGAGCCTTGGGACCGTAGCTGAGGAAGTAGAGAGTGAAGCCAGCCTCCTTTTGCTCAGAGGTACGCTGCAGGGTCATGCCCATAACGTCCTGGTAGAACTTGAGAGACTTCTCATTGTCCTTGACTCTGATCATGGTGTGGTTCATGCGATAGGTGGAGACATCCGACTTCTTGCCCTCGGTCTCATTGACAGGGTTCTGAGAAATGATCTCGACCCAGTAATTGTCGGGGTCCAGGGCGAAAGCAATGGAACGCATGCGGCCGTCTTCAAGACGCTTCTGGAACGAGTAGCCGGCGTCTGAGATACGCTTGCAGGCGTCCTGGATGTTGTCGACGCTGATGCACACATGGCCGAAACCGCGGTTCTCCTTGCCATTGCCGTTGTTCACGGTGTAGTTGTCATCGTCTTCCGTACCTGCTATGATGTTAGTTCCCTCCTCATGCGAGTCTCCAGGGCTTACATAACATAATTGTGGGTCATCTCGACTAGGCCTTCGCGGTCTGTCCAGTGCTTGCCATGGGAGACAGACTTGGGATCGTCGTAGGCCATAAAGTACAGGTCGAACTTGGCGTCAGGGTTCTCGAGCTTGTTGATGAGCTTCATGCCCAGATGCTCGTAGAATTTGACGGATCGCTTCGGCTACATGAGGAGGACAATCAGTATGGGATTGTTCAAAGGGGGTATGTGTGGTATAGGTGGTAGGTGGTAGTGGTGTTCGGGGAGATCATGCTTACGTCCTTGACCCGGAGCATGGTGTGGTTGAACTTGTAGGTGGAAGTGTCACTCATGGCGGCGGCGAGTCTGGTGTACGATGTAAAGGTGCGTTTTGCGAAGAGTGGTTGGACAATTGGTTTCAACATGACTTTTTCGAGAGAGAGAGTGAATTGCCCTGTTGATGGCTGATGACGCACTGATGTACCCCGCACATCCTTAGTAATGTCGAGCGCTGCCTTTGAGCAGGAGACGGCAGGAGCCATCAACACTTTGGGCGAGCAGCTACAGACATAGCTAGATAACAACTTGCGTGCTTCACCATTAGTTTAGGAACTTGTTCAGGGCGCTGTCATGTGTAAAAGAGGTAGATTTGCAAGGGGATTGAAACTCCTAACATGCTTCGATTCGAGCTACCCGCGTCATTGCTTGCGTGCCAATGACAGGCGAAAGCAAAAGTAGCAACGCCATTCTCCTCTCCCAATGCTTTGTCGAACTACGAGCTGTACTTCTGACCCTGGCTGCCCTTGGTGGGGCTACCACCGCCGCTCGAGCGAGATCGGTCGCTGGGGCTGTCGCTCGACGAAGCAGCCGAGCCCTCGTGTCCACCCTCTGTAGCCCCTCTGGGCTTGCTGACTTCCTGGTTTGCAGGGCTGACGTTCAGAGGGTTTGATGCCTGTCCAAGCTTACGAGTGGTTAGCTTCGGTTTTTCTTTCGTGCCTTGTGGCCAGTCTGCCCCGTTGCCAGCGCAGTAACATAGCAGCTCAAGTCAATCGTAGAGACGCAGGATCCTCACCTTTCCGGACTCGCTCTCGGCAGAGTCGTGTTGCTCCTCAGGTGTTGTCTTGTTTGGGTTGAAAGCAGTATCCTCAACGCGGGCGGCCTCATCGTCGGAGCCACTCTTGCTGTACTCATTAGGTTCCGGCTTGAGTGAGTCCTTGTCTTGAGCATCCTTGCGCGCTTGCAGCTGGTATGTGTATGATAGAGGTCTGCTGATAACTCTTGCGATGGGGCGCTGGCTGAGGACGCGAGGCTGCTGGGCCAGAAGACGGCGGCTGAGAGGTCCAGTGATCATCTTTGCGGTAAGATGCTGTTGTGGTCTTTGGGTTGTTTGTAGGATTGGATGTGGTTGATGCAGAGGAACAGAGAGAGACAGAGATAGAGCTCGAGTCGTGTCGTGCTCAATTCACTTTGTTGCTTAGCTCGGCCTTGACGTGCTTGTCTAAAACGTCACTGGGGAAATCGCGCTAAACGTCATCATCACTAAATGTGCAACTCTTATGCAGCTCGTGGAGCAATCAAGCTTGTGCAGGCTACTCGAGTATGTTACCACTACCTACTCACTCAATGTGCTTGGTCTTTGCTCCTGTCTATGCACCTATTTCTATACTGAGATCGTCCTGGCGTCTCCTGTTGTAATTAAGAAACAAAATCGCTCAACGCTTGCATTACTAAACAGGTGGTATCTTAAAAGTAAACTTGATCCATGAAACATCCTTCCTTCGCCTTCGCTAGACAGCCATAATCGTCCATAGAAAGACCTCGCTCGTTCAATATGGCAAGAAGTCAGGGGGTATATCCTCAGAAGAACTTGTTGCTCGGATCATCAGGCATCTAACACGCTGTTAGTTACGATAATAGCTTGTCAGATAGCAAGCACCACATGCCTCGAATCCAGATAGTTCTCGCTTGATTGTCTCAGCCATCATCTCCATCTTCCTACGCTGGATGTGAAGAACACTAAGCCGTTGTGTGCTGCTGACCGTGGTGGATGCCTTTGATCCGACAGATGTGCCGAGCATAGTATCAGCCCGATCCGCACCATTCGAGTCTTCGGAAGGGTACCGCGCATCATCCGGTGCTTCTGCTGTCACTTTGAGCTCGCGCTTTCTCCCCGGCGGTACACCGCCCTCGAGTACCAGGAGTAGTTTGGGTTGCAAGTATTTGACGATCAAATTTCGGTTGTCGAACTCGACAGTCAGCGTTTCAAGAGCATTGGGTCGAATGACACGTTTCGGAGCTTCGTTTGGACCGCCCTGGCTATACTGTGGTTCGAATCTCTCGCTGTCTTTGCGTTCTAGGTGTTCCTTCCAAGATATTGATACTAAGGCAACTTGGTCACGGAGTTCCTTCATATTGGCTGGTAGGGTGTATGCCATTAACGATCCGTTTGGCGTCATGATACTGCGGAAAATAAGCACACATGCAGAACGAAGCGTCACTCAAGATGACTTACAACCAACGAACGAAGACCTTGTGGTCGACATTCTCCGTCAGGAGTTTGTTGAGAGCTCGCACGTTCAGCATATCGTGGATGGCCTTTTAAATTGACGCTCTGATGACTGGAATGTCAGCACGTTGTCGGTTATCCCCAAAGGCGTCCTGAAGCAGATGGAAGTAAGAGATTGGCGTGCGTGACGTAGGAAATAGTATGGCGACAGAGCAGCCTCCTTGGATAAGGTGGGTCCCGAGTGAATTGATACAAAATACATACCGTTTGAGATTCGCAGGTGACAAGTGATAGATTTAGGTGAAAAGGTAGGAGATGATAGACGACGTTGGGCCGAATTCAGACGGGGAATTGACGAGCAAGTAACCAAGGGACGCCAGGAGCATGTCGGAGCAGGAGTGGTTCAGTTGTTGAGGTTGAGCAGAGAATTCGGTAGAGGAAAGATTGATAACGAGAGTGACAAACAGCAGATAGAGGGTGGATGGCAGGCTGGCAGCCGATATACGAAGTTACGACGAGCGTCGGGCTGCCGACGTCAGGGCCGTGCACTTGTCCTTGAGTCTCCATCAGAGCAGCGTCGCAACATCTCCGCGAGCTTCATAAACATCGACTGTACACGCTCAACAGTCGCAGAATGGCAGACTTGACATGCACACTCGCCGGTAGCACAGGCTTGGTTGTGAGTGCTGTCCCTCGTCGACAACAGAAGACAGGCCAGACAAGTCAATGCATCAGTATGAAGAGCTGCTAAACCGTGTCCCAAGGGCGCCAACATCTTGTCCGTCCTATCGTCGCATCCTGGAGTCTCGCATCTCTACGCCTTTGCCCGTAAAGACCCCCCTATCAACGCTGCCAAAGTCCACCCGCTCGTCTCGTCCGATTCTTCGACGTGGGCCTCGCTCTATCCAAACGCCTCGTCCATCTTCTTCTCTGCTCTTGGAACCACCCGTGGCGCTGCCGGTAGCGTAGAGAACCAACGCAAGATTGACTATGACCTGAATCTCGAACTCGCCAAAGCTGCCAAAGAGAAGGGTGCCACAACCTACGTCCTGATCAGTTCGGGCGGTGCCAACCACACAAGCTTTCTCGCATACCCAAAGATGAAGGGCGAACTTGAAGAGGCCGTAAAAGCTCTTGGCTTCGAACACACCGTCATCTTACGTCCAGGCTTGATCGTCGGCACGAGAGAAGATTCAAGGCCCCCGGAGTTTGCTATTCGCAAGATTGCTGCCTGGGCTGGCAAGATCAGCGAGCCATGGCTCAAGGACTTCTGGGCCCAAGATGCCGACATTATCGCCAAAGCTGCTGTATCCGCCGCCCTGCAGTGTGTAGAGGGCAAGGTCCAGCGAAATGTCTGGTTGCTCAGTCAGGGTGACATCGTTCGTCTGGGCAAGACTGAGTGGAACCGTACTTGATTCTTCTAGAGAAACGGGGCCTTTGAAGCAAAACTACATTCATGGAGAAGTAGTTACACCAAACACCTAACATGCTTTCCCCCCAACCCTTCAACTATGATTTTGCACCTGAACTGAATCCTCTTTCTAGCATGCGTCGCCTAATAGTCCAGAGTTGTCTTGATCGTATCGTAGATACCTGTTCATCCGACTGGTCAGTTGTACATGTCCAACACATCATGCCGTCTGCTTACGTGTCACATCCGGAATGTTGAAGCGCTATAGTAGTCAGCGCCACGTTTTGTCAAATGCCATCTTATTCTTCGCTCACCTCGTATATGAGACCCATGTGCGTGCTCCAGCCGCAAACTCTTGCAACAGGTGCTTCCAGGCTCAGGAAGCAACTCTCTTGGATTGTCGCCGCCACCTCAGCTCCCACTCCAGAATTGCTCATACTCTCGTGAACCACGATAGCCTTTCCAGTCCGCTTGACGCTCTCAATGATCGTAGGTCGGTCCCACGGGTAGATGGTCCGCAGGTCAATGAGCTCAACGCTGCAGCCAAAGTCTGCTTCGGCCTTCTCGATAGCGTTTGAGCAAGTGTATAGCGGTGTGCCGTAACTGATGATGCTGATGTCTTTGCCGGGCTTGACGATCTCTGCTTTGCTCAAAGGAATCTCATATGCCTCGGTGGGCACGTATTCGACTGCTGCACGGTACAGAATCTTTGGTTCCATGAACACAACAGGATCGTTGCTTGCTATTGCTGCGAGCAAAAGTCCCTTGGCCTGTGCTGGTCCTCGTGGCATCACTACTCGTAGCCCTGGTATGTGTGTGAAGAGTGATTCGGGAGACTGAGAGTGATATCTGTGATGTGTCAGCATGCCCCGTGTAATCGCTGACTGGAAAAGACTTGCAGTGCACCTGCAAACTAGTTAGTCGCGCGAACATAGTTGACTTGGCATAACATACCATGTCCCACACCACCACAAGGCATGCGAACCACTAAACCTCCACAGCTTTGTGCTTTTGCATTCACACCGGCCCTAAACCTAGCCTTTGCTGCTTCATTGACCAGTTGGTCAAAAGCAGGGTACACATAATCGGCAAACTGAACTTCAGCAACTGGCTTCATGCCCTCGAAAGCAGCTCCGATAGCAAATCCAACGATTCCCTGTTCGGTCAAGGGTGTATTGAAGACTCTATCGTCTCCAAACTCGGATGATAAGTTCATACTATGATACATGCTTAGATCATTCCCACAAAGAAACATGCAGCAATATAGCTACCTGCAGCGAAATACTCCTCCGAAAGCCACATCTTCGCCAAAGAGTAAGACACGAGGATCCGATCGGAGCGCGTGTGAAAGGGCCGAGTTGATGGCTTGGAACAGATTCAACCTTGTTGCAGTACCACCTACATCGGACGATAGTTCGCTGCTGGACAATGCAGATCTCGAGTTGTGGTTAAGCAAGGAAGTGGATTCGAAATCCGTCGGCGTGTTCAGTCGTGCTTGAGGTAACAGAGTCGAGTATAGACGTGACGTTTGACATCCTGTTTTGGAGAGACGACGAGGGCGCATTGTTTTCGACAACATGTTTGCAAGTAGAGTGGAAGAAGATGCGTGCCATCAAGGTACTCGGAGATGTAGACAGGCCCTCGGCCGGCTATAAATGCGGGGTTCAGTACGCCCTACGATACCACCTTCTCCCTTCAATGACCTTCACTTCACACTTCAATGATTTCTGGGGTTCCCAGCTCAATGGAAGCGCAACCTTGACTCCCTTGAAATAATGCATCATGCTTTTCGTGATTGATATATTGTTCATTGAGAGCAGAGCCTCCATGTTTTCACACTATCTCTCCTCTCCACTCATAAAGCACTGTGTCTTCTAGTAGCTGATAGCCAATATAGCATATTTGTGCATCCGTGGAGTGCTTGCCATGAGTATGGTTCATAAACTATAGTAGGGGCATTTCTTACCAATTGTAAGAACTTACATGTCACACTTGCTCCTTCCTCACCCTCACGCTTGCTCTAAAACATTGTGCAATACGGACCAAACGTCAAGAGGATTTGAAGTTCTTGTTCATGTCAAAACGAGTCTCCTATTAACCGCGGATATTGATGTTGAAAGCTATGTGTACACCTGTGTAGAACGGAAAGATCGAAACGCCGCTATGCGTAGAGGATCAGTCGTAAGGAAATAATAATCAAACATAATAAATAGAGCCACCTCTTCATCAACTTTTGAACGCTCACTGATTCAACAGAGGAGTGCTGTCACCGCTGCGGCTCTTGACAGAGTCGCCCTTGTTGCGGAACTTTTTGCCTGCTCGCTTCTTCTTCTTCTTCTTTTTGCTACCTTTCGTGTCGTCGTGACCTCCATCATCGTTGCCAGCGTCATCCTGGTCGTCGTTATGGCCATGCTTGTCGTTTGCGCCATCATTTGTTTCGATGGCTTTCTGATCATCTCCATCAGACGAGCTGTTGGCCTCCAGGACCACCTTTTTCATGCCGCCTACGTCGATGATGTTTTCGGTGATGCTTCCCGATCTTACAGCACGACGGGCCTTGTATTCAGGACGCTCTTCCATTTCTCCAAGCGTGGAGTGAGATGATTCCGAGCCTCTCCTGTCGCGAGAAATGGGACGAGAAGTGCTTCCTTTGACGACCAGCTTCTGAGGCAGCTCGGGCTGCTCTTGTTCGGTAGATTCGTGGTTACCATTTTGCTGCTCGTTCTCTTGGGCCTTTGCGTCCGCCTCAAGCTTTGCTGCCGTATGGCTGTCGGCAAACGCGGATGCTTCGCTGGCGGTCATAGGCTTGGGAGACGAAGATGGGTTGGCCTCGATGTGGAATTCAGACTCTTCGTGAATGGAAGACTGGTCATGTTTGGAGCCAGGAGAAATGGTACCATATCCATGAGCGACAGCGTGGGCTCCATCTTTGGCGTCGACACCAGCCGAGTCAACAAGACCGGCACCCTCGCCGCCTTCAGGTCGAGATGAACCACCATTAACAATCGTCTGAGAGGTGTCTGCTTGATGAGAACTGGGTTCTTGTGTTGAGGCCGGAGTGGGTACATGGTTTTCAGGAATGGTGCCGACACCAGGCTTGATCTTGACGGAGGTATACTTGGTGGCCTTTGGACGGCTTGCAACGTTGCTTGGGCCGAGATGCTTCAGGTGCTGGCGCAAGTCGGCAGTGTTTGATCGGATAGGCAAGGGTCTGTTCTTGTCGCTGCTTGTGCTACTGCGTCTGCGCAAGAGAAGAGTCGCCTCGCGAGAGCCTGTGAGCGAAGACTTGCGACTCTGACTGCTTGCATCCTTGGGACCAAGCAGGTGGGTTCGCTCATCAACATCGGTCTCGTCATCGGTGGCAGGAGCATCAACAACGTGATTACCCCTGGTGTATCTAGTGCGCGGAGCCGGTGCGATGCGTCTTATCGCCTTGTGCACATCGACAAACACATCGGACTCGTCAATGATTTCCCTGTAAACACGTCAGTAGGTGATAGAGGCGGCGAAATGAAGAGGTCACGACTTACTCTCCGATGAGTTCTTCGATAACATCTTCCAGAGTCAAGACACCAAGAGCACCCTTGTCCTGACCAGGGAAGTCCGAGACAAGGACCATGTGAGACTTGCCTTCCTGGAAGAAGTTGACAATGTCCAAACAGCTGGTCTCGGGCTTAGTCTCTGGGAGAGTAGCAAGAGCGAAGTCGCGAACGCGCAGGCAGTCTTCAGGATCGTAGGTGATGAGGATCTTGACGAGCAGCATGCCGATAAAGTTGCGAGTGTTGTCCGGGGCATAAATTGGAATTCTAGAGTATCCTTGAGACAAAATCGTGTCCATCATCTTCTCGTCCAGGACCGTGTCAGCCGACATGGTAAAGACATCACCCATGGGGGTCATGATGTCGCCAACAGCCTTGTCCTTGAGATCGAGAACGGCACTGATGATGGTGACTTCGTCTTCGTTCAGACGATCTGAAGGAGTGGTACCTAGAGTCTTGTGGAGAGTGACGAGCGTCTTGAGGCCTGCCTTCTTGTAGACAGTGCCGTGGTCTTCGCCGAGCAACCAATCTAGCAGCTTGGCTGTGGGCCAGGCCACTGGGGCCATGATCCACATGAGACCCAGAACGAGGGGAGACATGGCGGCGCCAATGGGGAGACCGAAACGAACGCAGATAGATTGGGGAACAACCTCACCGAAGATGACTGAAGCTTGTTAGTTTCTCGACAGTCGTGTACAGCGCTGGCAGACATACCAATCAGGACGGTACTGCTCAGCACAGCAGGCCAACCACCACCCAGCGAACGGTCCAGGACGATGGGCAGAGTCTCGTTGGTGATGACATTGCTGAGTAGCAGAGTGACCAGGACCCAATGCTTGCCCTTCTTCAGCAGCCTCAGAACCTTGGCCGCACTCTTCTTCTCGCTTCCTTCACCCGAAGTTGCAATGACCTGCAAGTAGATCTCATCTTGACCCATGAGAGCAATCGTCAGGCCAGCGAAGACTCCACCCAGGAGCACCAGGGCAATGGCAACGCTCAAGTAGATCCATAGCTGAGGGTCATCAGGCGACTTTGGATCGGGCTCCTCGCGTCTGTAGATGGGCGAGTCGGAGGTTGTGAACAGTGGAGCGGCGTACGACAGAGGCAGGTTGATGAGCGAGGCACCGAGGAGCTTGATGATCGAAAAGGCCGCCGGTGTCACGACGCCTGCACGTCTCGGCCCACGAGCTGTTGGGATGCCATGCGCCAGAGACATCGAGAGCTGCTGACAAGCAAGGAATTGTTGACCGCGAGAATGCTTCAAAGATCCTTTTGCTCGTGCGGCCCAGCAAAAGACGAAGTTGCGCTATTTCTCCAGCGCCAAGACTTTGCATATTATGACGCTGCTTCCTTCGACTGAATCGTGAATCACTGCCGCTCCGCCACGAGTCAGTTAGCAGTCCACTGCGTCTGTCAAACCATTAAAGAAAGCACAAGGCCTCCAACACTACCTGTCCATCTCGCATCCCTCCAGCCACCGGAGACTTTGCTTCGTCATAGCCACGGTAACGTACAAGAGTTGCTCATCCGAGAAGTCGGCCACCCGAGACTTGATAGGTACCCCCGAATTTACCACTTTCTCCACAAGCACTCAACTCGAGCTTCGACATCTACGGCGTGCTGTTGGCTGTTTGAATTTGCAGGTATGAGATTGGGAGCTCTGGAGTGCTTGATGTACTGTCTCTCTCAGGACGGGTACATTTCTGCATGACAAGGCTCGCACACTTGAATATCTTCGCGGACTACCTACCCACTTCATCTCTTATCTTTCGACGTGAGCATACATGATACTGTTGTCCCAGAGATAGACAGCCGGAAGGCCTTCCCCCAAGGTCTATGTGCTAAGTCATCAAGATCAGACTCTTGAGCGTTTCACTGATTATGGTCGTGACAGGCGCCACCATCAAGCGACAACACACCTGAACAGTGCTGTCTCCAAGAACTGTCAATAGTCAGGACAGTGAGCTAACATCTATGTCTGAGGAGCTGATCCACCTCATCGCAGACCAAGACTTTACTAACCAACACATTCGATGGGTAACATGACCAACCGTCGCTCGCAATTCCTCCCCCACGTCTGTGTCAGGCACAGGTCATCTGCTTGCTATATAAACTACCGCCCACAGACGCCATATCCAGCCAAGAACAGCCTAAGACCCTTCGTTCCGGGAATCTCAATGTTCGTTTATCCTGTATCAGCGTGGAACGGTCTGCCGTACGCGCGTGACCGGTAGGCGGTGGACTAGTGGCGCTGCCTTTACAATTCCGACCCGGCTATAGGCGGTAGATAGGCGACTCTCAGCCTAAAGCCATTCGGTTTACGCACATTATTTGTCCGGAGGCTTGAGATCACCACGCTGTGAAGGTGCGCATCACTGCCAAACTGTCGAGTAAGTATGGCGACAGACAATGCAAGGGAGACAAGCACACAGTGCACGTTGATGGAACAAGATGAAGCCCTCGGCCCCGAAAGCAGCGGCCCGAGTCTGATCCTATCGGAGTAGCAGCCGATCTTGCCCTAACCCGCGATATGTTTGCGATCGCAAGTGCTGAAGCCTGTTCTCGCCATTCTTCCTCAAACGCGCACGGGTTCTGAAGGAAGGGTCTCCTGGACAAGCGTGCAAAGACACGAGAAACCTTCAATCAATACAGTACCTAGTGGCAATGTGAGAGACGTTTGCTTGTTGCGTAAATAAGCTCACCGAGTCGAGCTGCTGACCGGAGTCGCAACAGGTCCAGGGACGGAAACTACCCCTCATGCCATTAATAGCTAACGGAGGGTGTACGGAGCAGAGACTGTAAAAAACGATAAATGAGAGCTTCTAGCAAGTCACGAAGTGTAGATTCCCGGCCAAGAGGAACACAGCGGTGTTCTTGCCGGCAGTAATAATCACAGCTTCAGATTTCCATCGGCGTTCGACACACCCCGGCTTCAAAGGGTTTGACAACACCAAGCATTTTCTTCTCCAAAGCTACCCGCACACCGGGAAGAGTCATGAGGATGATATTGCGGAGCAGACCGGGTTGCGCATCTGCCTGTTCGAGAAGTGGACAACCGAGTCTTGGATTGATGATTTGCAAGCAGCCCAACTTCCTCAGACATGTGATTCTCATCTCTTTCGCCAACTCACGGCGTGTCTAGAATGCTGGCCTCTTTCCGTTCTTCAATAAATAGAGGCCAGCCTTTGAAGAGGGTCTAGCCTGCGATATGACGAGTCAAGACACGATCAAGCAGGCGCAGTCGGATTTCCTTCTTGGCCCTTCGTACCTGTAAGAAAGGCCGCTTTACAGACCGCCGCAAAGGGACCGGTAAGAAACACAGACTTTTCTGGCGTTTAAAACCTTGCTACATTTTTCGTGGGCCCGCTCTCAGCAAGCCAAACCCAAGCCTACCATGAGGCCGTGAAGAGAGTCACAGCCACGAGCGCAAGCACGTGGTTTTCCTCGCCGACAGACTTGTGGCTCCAACGGCGTCTGCGACTTGCCAACAACAGTCTTATCGACTGCCAATACAGACCAAAGACAAGCAAAGTCGCACCCAACAGTTACATTTATAGACGATGGGCCTCGGATCACAGCACTTGAATGCATTATGGGCGGGAGGACAAGATCTGACTGCTCAGATCACAGTCATCAGCGAGGAACGGGGTATCGAGTCATGTACAACGGAAGTAAGGGTCCTGGGCGTGTTCTCAAAGCTGCAGGAGACACCAAGCACATGTCCCGCCAACCAAGCTGCATGCAAGAACCCCCTAAAATAATAATGTTGATCGGTTCTCTCTCAGATTCTGGAAGATGCCTAGTCCGGCCAACACTTCTAGCGCCAGATGAAGAGACGCGTTTGTCAAGAAGCGAACGGTGTAACAAAGCAAAGGCGGCGTGACCAGCCAACGCACGATTTGTGAATGAAACAAAGCCATTTGCGGCAGTCAATGGGCCAGCAAATGGGTCATCGGTCAGAGCAGACCCCAGAATGAGCTTTGAGAGATGGTCTGGAGGAAGAGAGCTGTGACCTGATCCCGAACAGGCGTGCCGGTACAAGTTTCCGAATGAACCGAGGGGCGTACGTTGTTTTTTTGCTTCGAAAGCCCGAAGTGCCAGCGATTGCACCTTGCGGGGCTAGCTCAGCGCCAGGTTGATCTAGTGGGAGCCACGAAAAGGTGAGAGTCTCTTGACGACGGCGCGCGGGAGATTGTTAAGTACTGCGACCCGCCGGCCTCCCACCTTTTGTCCGCTGCCAGATGCTTCATCGCCCCCATAACGCGCCCACGTAGACAATCCCCGCACCGTAACTGGAATCGATACAATTGCAACAGGCTGCCGTCGCTCTTTACAATCGAACTCACGCCTTTCTAGATGCTGTCGCAGAAATCAACTGCGATACACATCCATCCGGCCCTTTTTACATCCGGACTACTCCTGTTCTGCCGATCCGTCTGACGCAACATCGACCGCAAACAGAGCGCCCCAACCAAGAGTCGCCAAACTCTTACATGTCCCTTGGATCCCTATCCAGTCTCACTCTACCCACAACCAGCAGCATTTGCTGCTTCATATCGCCGCCATGCCTTTCCGACCCCAACATTCGTTAGTCATGATTGACGTCGACAAAATGCATACCATCGACACCCGCTCAGTAGAGGACCTCTTTGGAATGTGGTCAGGTATTTTTGCAGCCAATCCTTGCTCAGTCGATCACTGTTGCTAACATGGTTCGCTCCTTCCGCAGTTTTTAACAAGATCTCAGACGCAATGGAGGACGGCAAGCGCCTAGAGAATCTCAGCTGGCGTCTTTGGAATCGCGAAACGTTTGTGTGTTCCCGCATGCCGCGTGCTCGGAAGAACATTCCTCTGCCCGCCCTGTCGAGTAGCGTGTCGTCGTCGGACGAGTCGGACGAAGAAGACGTGTCGTCATTGCTGCCTTCTCCCATGGTGAGACCCGAGTTGAGAAGGAGCGAATCGTCTGAGCACCGCAACCGGGGACGCCAACAAAACCACATCACGCCCATCGACCTCGAGAAGATGGTCATCTCCATCAAGGAAAAGAAGAGCCTCGAACCTCTGTCCGCGTTGTCCATGCCTTCGCCTGCACTGCCCAGCCCGCCGCCTTCCGACGACCATCAGACCCCTACCGCGACAAAACCAACCCCATCTGCACCTGCACCCGCATTACTACCCGAACGCACCGTCGCCACTCCCATCCCTACCATTGCCGCCCCCAGCCATCTGGAACCCTCGACATCGACCGTCAGCAGCACCGATTCCCAGGCCATTGCGTCGTCGTCTGAAAGTTCATCCACCGAGATGAGCACCCACAACATTGTCAGAGGCTTCAGACCCGAAGTGCCATCATCATACCGCTCACAAACAAATCTCGCCGCGACGCAGCCGACGCCCATCCTCAAAACTTCGCCTCAATACCATCCGAGCCGTCTCAACCGCCCGAAAAAGGGCGCGACCTTCACTCTCGGTGCCTCCTCCGGCGAAGAAGAAAGCTCTCTTGATAGCCACATGGGACACAACAGCGTAGGCTCGTTATCTACCGGACTGCCGCACCCGCCCAAGAAACATGCTTCTTTCAGGGATATCATCCAAGACAGAGCCATCACTGACAGCCCTGTGTTCGAAGAGTCGGATGATGAGGACGACGATGATGCATTCGAAAGTGTCATCGAAGAGGACGAAGACTCTTCTGACTGGGAAGACGACGAAGTTGGTGAGAGCGGCAACTCGTCGGCCGACGAAAACAAGAGCATGTTCCGCCGTGTCGACTCACAACCCAACTTGACGTCCCGCCGATCTATGCTCACCACCATGATGCACGAACCGGATCGCGCTCGCGCCATGGCAAACGCTGCCTCTCGTTCAACTCCCGCGCTCCGTCGTTCGCGTGCTGCTTCTCCAAATGGTCCCTCTGCCACCCCATCACCTCACAGACGTGATGTCGAGCGCGCTGGTCCCGATTTCACTTCGCACCCCTCGCAACTCTCCCAACAAGCGCAGGATGTCTCTGAAGCCTCTCAACCGCGGCCTATCATCATGACGACCTCAAACACACACCAACCAGCACTCTCGCCAAGAACCACAAGGCGCAATATGCTCTCCACCGAGTTAACAGAGTCGCTGCGTAAAAACCTTCTCTGGGAACGCCAGCACAAAAGCTCGAACAACCTGGCCGCCATGAAACGCAGGCATACTTCTCACGACATTAAGAATCTCAAACAACATCCCGAACCCCAAATGGTCATGTCGGTCAAGGAGAATGATAAGAAGAAATTCTCCAACGAATACTTTAACCAGGGACTCCAGGAATACCACGCTAAAGGCTGGTAAAACTACCACCTTCTGTTCATGCTCACTTCATCCGATTTTGCTACTGCATTTTAGCGACACGCATTGTTTTCTTCTCTCCTTTTTTTCTGCATCAGCGAGCAGGCATCGCGTCGGTGTTTTGATATTATTTTTTCATGGGACTACGGCATCATTCTCTGGCCACTGGCAACAGAAAAGAATTGTTTTTCGATACCAACGTGCGGTTTACTCTATTTGTCTTTTACTTGCTTTACGATGCTCGATCTTCAGTCTCTCATGTCCACAGCGCCTGCATTGCTCTCGGCCCGAATGATGTCGGAGGATGTTGCAGGCGTTAACCAAATGAGTGCTGAATACCAATCATTACTGTACGATATATACATATGTTCCCCCTTCTTGAAGGAAGGGCCGATGGGCCGATGAAATCCAAAAACACGATAGAAATGCAAACAACATCCCGTCCTTGTGATCACGATTGTGGTGCCGTCTCGTCAACACTTCTGGGAGCTGTGTCAGACACGAAGCAGTGCGACTCCGACCAGAGTACCTTTCACCGCTTCTTCTACTTCGCCTATGAATAGAGTAAATGCAGGTTTCGATTGCAGATTTATTCGGTGTTCGGACCCAGTAATCGCTGCATCGCATGTGCAACAACACAAATCATTCAAAGCAAGCTCTCCATTCTCGTCAACCATGTGGATGCGGATTCAAGACTAGAGCTGGAGAGAGTTGCAATGACGTGTGCTGTAATCGTACTAGATCTCTAAAAGCCTGAGTTTAACGGCTCGTTCTTTTTTTTTGCCAATGGTTCATCATCGCAGTTGCCCCATGTGTCTGTAAAGCAGGGCGGAATCATCGGAACGAGTCTCAACCATGTCGTCGTGTCGTTGTGATACCTCGGTCTTTCTCATACTCGACTCCTGTGGAAGGATCGCAAACGGGTAAAAAGTGATCGTTGAGTTCAGCCACGTCCCACATCCCATATAGGGCGGAGGTGGTCGCTATGCTGCAACCTGTATTGGAAATCTATTCATGTAGATTGCCTTTCCAAGCTGGTGCGGAAAGTAGGATAGGTAGTAAACAAACGATTTGATTCGTTCAAACCACATCTCGCTCATGACTCATGAAAGATCAAACAATGACAACATTTTCGGCTCGTCATCACATGTGAGAATTGAGTGAGCTGTGTTCACATACTTTCGACATCAAATTCTCTCCAAGCTGTGCGAAAGATTCCAGGCGCATTTTACAGAGCGGAATACGTGCCCGGGTTTGTAAAGCACATCACTTACCGAATAATCACGAGCACAATTCCTGTGCCCGAGATTCAAGAGCAGAGAATGGCGACCGAACGTCCTTCGGCTGCGGTGCAAGGGGGTCACGAAACGGGTGAGCTTGATTCGGACCTTTATGTGCTGGCACTCAACCGAAGTATGCCATCACTTTCATGATCATCTGCTCACGGCTTTGCAGATGTGGGCGACACGACTTCGCTGGCTGCTGCGGGACCTCCTCAGACTGGGGTAAGTGCTACTTTGCAACCACACGCAACTCAGAAGAAGAAACAAGTCTGTCGATTTCACAATTCGAAGAAGGGTGAGTGGTCTTATTTCCTTCATCTTATCATCCTCGCAAAATTTCGATTGCCAGAATTGGGTTGGAGGGAAATTGAGAAGACCCTTTGAATCGAGAGCATGTAGCTCTAAGCAAAGAAAGCACCTTGCTACTTCTAATCTGTACACGCTTTTCATGAACACATACACAAATCGTAGCTGGCCGGCAACATTCAATTTTTCTATTGCCCAGAACGCACACGGTGTACCAGAGTGTCAATGACTCACTAAACATTGAGTAGGTTGCAAGGCTGGCACGAACTGTCCCTTTGTTCATGCAGACTCGTCGGTACCGAAAATACTGGAAACCAAACCTCGGGCTGCCAAACCGAAACCAGAACGTGGAGATGGACGTGAGATTGCTATCCCCAGTCGCCAACACGAACTATCAGTGGATAGATCCAAAGTGGTCTCTCGACCTGTCCCTAAGACAGAACGAGAAGATCCAAGAGTGTTCCAGTTGGGTCAACTTCGTCGTCGTTTTGCTCCAACCGAAGAGGCTCTACGGGATGCGACACTTCTGAAGTTGAAGCTAGCCCCAAGCGATCCTGACTTCCCTTTCGATCTCCCGTTCTTAGACTGCTCGCTTACTATACCGTTGTCATACCCAAAAGACAAGCCGAGTCTGCGCATAACAAACCAAGAGATGCCTCGCGGATTCCAACTCAATGTCGAACGCGGCTTTGACCAGATCATTTCAGAATCACCAAATGCGACGCTTCTTGGAATTTTTAACCGCCTTGACAAGCAACTGGAAACCTTGCTCTCTGGAGAGAAAGCAGATACGGTGAAGATCATACGCAACGCACCAAGTTCTGAGCCACAAGAGCAGACTCGGCTGGGAACTAAGACATCTGAACTGCAGCCGGTTGCGAACGCTCGTCGTTCAGAGCCTACCCCATCGTTTACCAGCGAGCAAAAGTCGCAAGCCGAGAAAAGGCGTCAAGCTGACATCAGGCAACTTGTTGCTAGACTCGGCCGCTTACCAGGCTTCGTCCAATCCTCCGACGATGTTTCATTCACCATTCCCTTCCAACCTACTAAGAAGACAGCATTACCGGAAGCTTTGCGGAATCAAAAGTCCATTCGCTTGGTTGTGCCGCAACTTTACAATCTACACACCCCACGCATCGAGGTCAATGGCAACAACGATCCTGCAGCAAGAGCCCTTGAACAAGCGTTCCAAGAAAGAGTGAAGAGCGAGACCGGTCTCAATCTACTCGCTCATATCAACTTTCTTACTCAGCACGCACATACTATGTCTACTCCCAAGGAGGCAGGCCCCTTGCCCGAAGGTCAATCGAAGTCTGTCGAGGCGGTCAGGGCAGAACTCGTGGTGCCCGTTCCGACTCAGGTCTCTGGTGTGCCTGTAAGCGAGAACTCTGACAAACCGCACATTCAGGTCATTCCCAGGCCACCAGAATGGAACAACGACGGACCGAAGGGAACGGACGGCCCTGATGGCTGGAGCAGTGATGACTCTTATTCTTACGATAGTGGAGATGAGACAGAAGGGGAGTCTTCTGATAAGCCAGAGCAACAGCCTGCCCCAACTTCAGGGCTTGCAGAACGTGGCATAATGCTATCATTTCCTAATCTGGAGTTGTACGGCTGTGAACTCTTGGAGCTTGTCTCTCTTAGCATCACTGTCAAGTGCGAGCGTTGCAAGGATTTGCTTGACGTTCAGCGCCTAAGAAACAACATCAAGGGTGACGTGACTGGTATGCGAGACGAAATCTGCAAGAAGTGCGCAAACAATCTCGCAGTTGGTATGGAACTTTTGAGTCGAGACGGTTTCTTTGAAAATGGCTGACAGTAACAGGCTTCCGTGCCGATCTCATCCACCAGAACTCTGTAAGGGCTGGTTATCTCGATTTGGACGGCTGCACTGTGGTCGATATGCTTCCAAGGCAAGCGTATACCTTGCAAGAGCTATGGAATAATAAACTGATAATTCTACAGTAACTTCATCCCAACATGCTCCGAATGTTCGACATCGTACCCGGCACCAGGTGTAGTTGGTGTCCGTGGAGATTCGATCCTGTCTATTTGTAGAGAATGCCATCGAAAGATGAGTTTTCGCATCCCAGAAACCAAATTCTTGCACGTTAGCGCTGCCGCGGGTATGTGATATCTTTTCAGACTCTTGAGGGTCGTAGCTAATCGGTACAAGTCCGAGCAAGTCGTGCGCCTGCCCGAAGAAAGATCAAGGAGAATTTGGGTATAGTCGCTGGGCAAGAGCTTCCAAGACGTGGTCGTTGTACCCACTACGCAAAGTCGTATCGATGGTTCAGGTGTGTCTCGCAGACATGAATGTTGTACAGAACGCTGACAGCCAACACAGATTCTCATGCTGTAGCAAAGTCTACGCTTGCGACGTAGGCTAAATGGGCCGTTTTGTCAGGGGCACTACTGACTGTTTTGCAGAGATGTCACGATGAGAAAGAGTCTCATCCGAATGAGCATGCAAATCGAATGATTTGTGGTTACTGTTCCAGAGAACAAAACTACGCCCCCGAGACCTGCCATTTCTGTAGGGCTAGCATGGTTGCCAGAAGAGGTCACGGATTCTGGGAGGTACGTGTTCTACTCTATTCCAAAGTCCATTCCAGCATATGCTAACTAATTTGCTCCAGGGAGGCAAAGGTAAGACAAATTGTTCCATCACTTTATCCGGTTTTCCCTCCGTTCCCTCGTCAATCTTCCCCTATCACTCGAGTCTCGATAGACCATATCCGGCGGTCTTTGATGGCAATGACGTTTCCTTGGTCCCGGCGGATTCCATGCACCCCCGCGAGCTCCAGCTTTCCCCGCGCACCGGCGTGAAAGCCTAATCGCGGTACCTAGGTATCCTCGACACGAGGCTTCTAGTGCCGTCCTTGGGCTCTTTCGGATTCTGGACCTGCAGCAGTTTACCGTTGCGACTGTGACAAACGCTAAAAAGACAGTTGATCATGGGGGCTGACGTATGACCAGGTACCCGGGACAAGACCCGTATGAGCAGAAAAGGCAAGTACAATCAACCCTCGTCCCTCTGCTTGGCGATATCAGAAAGCCTCTTTGCGCGTGACTTGACAGATCGCTGACGATTGTTCGATTCTTCAGACCCTCGCAAGTACAAGCGCAGACCAGGCACCAAGGTTGGCGGTAGTTAGACTCGAGGTATAAGATCAGCGCTCAGCTCGAGCGTGTGACTTCGTACTCGCGTTCTACACCGTACTCAACCCAAGTAGAGACTGGCTGACTGCAGTAGCGAGCCTGACTGCCTCGGCTCAAGGAAGGTATGAAGCCTTGATGAGACTTCTCCCCAGGCACTCAAGATGGAAGACAAGATGGTAAGAACGTAGGCGACATCAAATACCGACCGCTCTCGCATTATGTAAACATACGTTCAGCGTATTTGTAGGAGAGTCCTTTCTCCGAAACCCCACTCGTCGCCTCAGTTTTGCTAAACTACAACCCTTGACGCCCCCCTCTCTTTGTGCCATTGGGAGATGAATGACAACAACCATGCCACCCGCATTGCAACTCACTATGGATAATATATCCAATTAGTCTCAAACACCAAAAGTGTGTGCAAACATGACATAACAGAAAAAACACATACTTAAAGTCATGGAACCTGCTCGTTTACGTTCGTGGGGTAACCCTGTCTCCGTCTTCTTCCTAGCCCAGTACAAATACTCGTAAGTCGTTGTGCTCTGTATCTTTGGTGAGCATTGAGATAACACATCGAGACTCTCTTGGCTCTCGGTAAGGTGCAGGTGTTTCTCTACCCTTGAATGCTCCTCACTTTTCCATCATTAGACCTTCAAGTGCCAGTCAGCAATCATTATAATATCGTCCATTTCTCTCGTCCATCTGTTCTGTTACAAGATGTGCACCTCTCTGTGCGACTTGTTCCTATCCGGTATGTTCTCAATGCCTCTGAACCTTACCCTGATCCTCTTCCTCCTCTTTCTCCCCTTCCAACCAAATCTCGTGTCCATCACCATCCTTGACAAACAAACCAGCCATGGCACCAATTGTCGCGAAACCAGCCATACACCACCAAGACAGTCCAACCACACCCTTTCGAAGCCCCACTCCATAGAGGTAACTCAATACCAGAGGACCGATGGTGCGAGCGGCTGAGCTCGCACTTTGACCTAGTCCGTGTACACTGCCCAACACTGAAGGATGGGGACATGCATTGTTGATCAGAATCGCTGTTGCTGGCAATGCAAAAGTCCTTGCTGTTACTTGAATGCAGAGGACAATGACGATTGATACCCAGAGTAAAGGCCCAGAAGCTGCGGCGGGTGAGGTGGACGTTGTGGGTACGAGTGAAAGAAACGGCACGAGGAAGTAAGCCAGAGGGAAAAAACAGAGTGACAGCCGGAAGGAAGTGACGGTGCCTAAGCGGAAGGATATTTTTGGGTAAAGTAGGAGTTGTAGGGATATACCAACAACGCCTAGTATGGCTAATGCTGTACCAATTTTTGCTGGTGGTAGAGCCAGACCACCCGTCCAGCTGATTGGTGGATGTGGTTTGTAGTTCGGTGGTACCCCAAGACTTGAATTTGGATTCGTTCCGTTGTTCGTCTGTTCATGAGGGACATATCTCGGGGTTGACAAGAAGACAAACCAAAGACTGTTGAAGGTGCCTACATGGCCGGCTAGCAGAAAGTGCGCAGTGAAGGTGAAAAGCACATTAGCCGTCCATATACGAGAAAAGGGTAGTTTTCTTCCGATTTTGGATAACTTGGGTGTTGGCGGTTCATCGGTTGGTGATTGCATTTCCATGGTCGAGGGATCCATCTCGTCACTTGACAGGGCCTGATAGTCTTGACTGATGTCCGACCGAAAGATCGTTCGTGTAAGCCAACGGCCAATGCGTAGACCTAGGTCTGGCTTATCTTTCAATGCCTCGTGGGACTAAACTGTGTTAATGTCAAATCACGCTGAACGTGCGGAGTAAAGGCCTCACCTCTTCGAGCCCCAAGAGTAGCACCATCGCTGAAAGAAAGAGGAAACCAGCACTGACCATGTTTGGTAGTGCGTATGGCCACTGTTTTAACCATGCTACCGACCCAAACAGCGAAGGATAGCTTCCTGCAGGATTAGCCAGTAGACCACCAAGTATTGGTCCTACGACGAGGGAATATGTCAGCAAGTCGTTGGTAAAACATAAACTATCTTTGAAGGCCTACCAACGATGACACCGACGTTGAAGGTCATTGGCAGAAGGAGAAAAGCCCTCGACTGATATTTCTTGTCGCGAATGATCTCGGAAATCATCTATCATTGCGATTAGCATCAAACGCTGACCATAACCTGTTGACGACATACCGTACGCATCACACCAATATTACCGTTGAGTGCTGTGTTATGTCAGTAAGGCGTCTTCCACATGGATTCTTGGGGAGCACCATCGAGAGGAGAGGGCAAGCAAGCCACAATGCTGCCTCACGTCGCAGTACGACCAACAACACAGAGACTGGGATTTCCAGGGCTACAGCTAAATCTCTCCAGACTTGCTTGTGTATTCGACGGCATGGAAGAATTACTCACCTCCACCAAGAGCCCTCCATAATAGTGCAACCGCGAAACTATTGCTAAAACCAAAACCCAAGGCGCCAATTCCAGTACCCAGGAGTCCTACAAGGATGACTCTTTTGCGACCCATCTGTTCCCAGTCGGCCATTCTGCCCCAGATCAATGCAGTGCAGAACTGAGCGCCCGTGAACGCAGCCTGAAGCATACCTGCCTGGTAAGATATAGTGCTGTCTGGAGCAGAAGGGGAGAACGAGCGAAGTTGATAGAACATGTAGGATTGTAGCGAAGTTTGTGTCAAGGGTTCAGAAAGACGAGCCAGTGTGAGAATGAGCAGTTGATCTTTTCTGGGCAAACTTGCCCATGAAACAGGTTTGGACTTTTCGGAGACCTGAGTCATAGATTGTGCCTGAAGCAGTCGTTCTTCTTCTTCCACAGGCAGCACTTCCAGACGAGCAGCACTTGGTGGTGCATACATAGAAGGCTCGGCGACGTCCTGGTCGGAGTCATGTCCTTTTAGCAAACCCGTTGAGGGCATTTGATCTGCCGACATGCGGGGCATTGCTGACCGTCAAATTGGCGGGTCAGTCGAGTATGCTAAAGTAGAAAGAGCCGGCCCTGGATAGGTGAATGGATGGAGTAACTATGGAAACTGGTGCCGCAAGGAAACAAAGCAGATAAGGCGGGCGGAAAAGCAAACCTAGGTTAATTCGGGTACACGTCGTCACGTGCGTTTAGCTGGACAAAATGCGAGATGCTAAGGACAGCCTCAATTGAAAGAGGCTCGATTGATTCTACTACAAAATGCCATGTAATGGATTCCAAGCTGATGGAGTCGTTATGGCGGTTGAAGAAGAAGTGGCTGAAGAAGAAAGTGGCTGGTGAAGAAAGTGGTGCGCAAAACCTGCACTACTCATCTGTGTTCTTGAAGACCCTAGGCCTTGTTAGTGGAACGTCTTCGGCGGGTCTTGGGTTTGGAGAGGTTGACGAACAATTTCGATTCATAGTAGTCGAGGAGCTAGTACGTGTCAGTAGGTGGCGCGTAATGAATGGATGAAGAGGCAAGAGGAAATACCTTGTTGGGGCACTTTGATCTGCATTGAAGAGCAGTGTGCTGAGTTCTGCTGCCATTGTTCCATAGCAGGTAGATCATCAAGTTACCCTTGTGTTCACCTTCCTCGGACATCTCGATTGCATCGACGCTTTGGACATGGTGTTCCCAAGAGCCTTCAGGCAGAGTGGCCGTCTTCTCCTCGGCGGCTTCTTCTGTCTTGGGAGCCTTGCGGCCGCGTCTCTTTGTTGATGAGGAAGAAACTTCAGGAGTATCTTGTGAAGTGGCAGCAGTCGACTTTCTCTTGGTGCCCTTCTTTGCGGGTGTTTTGGGCTGCGGCTTGCCTCCAATGCTGTCCCAGTAGGCCTGAAGGATGTCCATAGCACCCTCACTAAGATGAGTTAGTCACTGAGCGGTGGCAGAGATTAGTGAAGAGGGCTAGACAACGTACAGATTCTCTTCCGGCTCCCAAGTGCGATCGTCGGGGTTCTCGTAGCCCATCCATTTGACCTCATATAGAGTAGTCTTGCCTTGACCAGGAGCATGGCTCAAGATCTTCTCCACGACGTACTCGTCCGAGTTGTCCTCGTCTTCATCGTCTTGTGCTTCGGCGTCACCATTCTTGATGTCGGTCATAGGCTCGCCGTCAATGGCATCCTCTTGGGCGGGCTTGGCTTTTGACTTTGCTGCCGACTTCTTGGGTGCCGGCTTCTTTGGCGGTAGAACGTCGTCGTCAGCGGAAAAAGGGCTAGATCTCTCATCGTCCGAGATTGCGGCTGTAGCAGGTGATTAGTTGGGAGGATTGGGCGCAGAAGGATGTGGAGTGTAATACGAGGCATGATGGTCAAGTAATTGGAGATGTTCGGTGGATGCGACAGTGTTGAGACGAGTTGCGACAAATGCGACGGGAGTTGTTGACAATTAAAGACAAGGTCGACGCGAAGCTTGCGCAAGAAGAACGCGTCCGAAGATGCGGAGGAAGGAGCGAACCCTCAGGCTTTGGAAGCTGGTAGCAGTGCTAAGCACTCACTCGACGCGCACAGACCACGTGCGGAGCGTCGGAGGTGAATGGAAAGTGAGGAAGGCACGAAAGTCTGAAAGCCAAGCGGCAGCAAGCAGAGCAAGCAAGCATCCGGTCGACAAACACGCTGCTCGACTGAACAACCACGACACTTCACTTGCTCCTTCTCCATTTGTCCAGCACCCTCTCCGGCCTTCACTCTCCTCCGACAAGGCTCCCTAGGAGCAACATCCGCCCGTCATGGCCATGCGTATGTCGACTGTCCAAATAATTTAATTGCGCCCATCGCTGACATGCTTCCTAGAACTTGATATGTCCAACGGTACTACCCACTCACTCCAACCATGACCCCGTCCGAACTCGCAAGACTGACATAGTATCCTTCCCTCCAGCCCAGGTCGCCAAAGACGAGAACGGCCGCCCCTTCATCATCGTAAGAGACCAGGGAAAGAAGAAGAGACAACACGGAAACGACGCTGTCAAGTCACACATCCTCGCCGCAAAGACCGTCGCCGGTATCGTACGTACCTCTCTTGGTCCCCGTGGTCTCGACAAAATCCTCATCTCTCCTGATGGCGACATTACCGTCACCAACGACGGCGCTACCATCCTGTCCCAGGTATCTAGCTACTCCCTATCCTACCTTCCAACCATCCCTCTAATCCGCCATACCCTAACAGATGGAAATCTCCAACCACGTCGCCAAATTGCTCGTCTCCCTTTCTCAATCACAAGACTCGGAGATCGGTGATGGTACTACTGGTGTCGTTGTCCTGGCTGGCGCTCTGCTTGAGCAGGCCGCCGACCTGATTGACAAGGGTATCCACCCCATTCGTATCGCAGACGGCTACGATGCTGCTTGCGAGGTCGCCGTCGGCCGCCTGGACGAGATTTCAGACACCATGCCCTTCGACAAGAACAACACCGAGAACCTTTTCAAGGTCGCAAAGACCAGTCTGGGAAGCAAGATTGTCAGCAAATCGCACGACCAATTCGCTCAAATTGCCGTTGATGCAGTCATGAGCGTCGCTGATCTCGAGCGTCGCGATGTCGACTTCGAGCTGATCAAGGTTGATGGAAAGGTTGGAGGTAGTCTCGAGGATACCCTGCTTGTCAAGGGCGTTATTGTCGACAAGGACTTCTCACACCCTCAGATGCCCTCGGAGGTCAAGGACGCCAAATTGGCCATTCTCACATGCGCCTTCGAGCCCCCAAAGCCCAAGACCAAGCACAAGCTTGACATCACATCCGTTGAAGAGTTCAAGCGTCTGCAAAACTACGAGAGCGAGAAGTTCGCCGAGATGATTCAACAGATCAAGGACACCGGTGCCAACGTTGTCATCTGCCAGTGGGGCTTCGACGATGAGGCCAACCATCTCCTGCTCACCAACAAGCTCCCCGCTGTACGATGGGTTGGCGGTCCCGAGATCGAGTTGATTGCCATTGCCACAAACGGAAGAATAGTACCGAGATTCGAGGATCTCAGTGCCGACAAGCTGGGAACCGCCGGCATCGTGAGAGAAATGAGCTTTGGTACCACCAGAGAGAAGATGCTCGTCATCGAGGAGTGCGCAAACAGCAGAGCCGTCACCGTCTTTGTGCGTGGTAGCAACAAGATGATCATCGACGAGGCCAAGCGCTCGTTGCACGATGCCCTTTGCGTCGTCCGCAACCTGGTTCGCGACAACAGAATCGTCTACGGTGGCGGTGCCGCAGAGATCGCCTGTTCGTTAGCAGTCGAGGACGCCGCCGTCAAGTCTCCTGGTCTTGAGCAATACGCCATGCGCGCATTCGCAGACGCCCTTGACAGTGTCCCCATGGCTCTTGCCGAGAACTCTGGTCTCAGCCCCATCGAGACTCTGGCTTCGATCAAGAGTAGACAGGCCAAGGAGGGCAACTCAAGATTGGGCGTCGACTGCATGCAAACCGGAAGCAATGGTGAGTCGCTATCAAATTGTCATGATATGCACGCAATGACTAACTTGTTCACAGACATGAGAGAAAACTTCGTTATCGACCCCCTGATCTCCAAGAGACAACAACTTCTGTTGGCCACACAGCTCTGCCGTATGGTCCTCAAGGTCAACAACGTCATCATCGCCGGAAGCGACGAGAACGACTTCTAGAGTGCCTGATTCTGTTTTGCATGAAACATCACAGATGGCGTTGGCAATGAACCCCAAAAGGAAGATCTGACGCAGCGTGGGAAAAAATGTCACGTTGGAATGTAGAATACCACTGTTTAAACGTTGCCTCTACCAAAGGCTTGCCGTAACCTCACTACCCTTAGATTCGAGCGCGTCAGTGGATCGTGTACGTTGATTTGAAGTTGGGCCGGGTTGGAATTGACGAGATGATGTGTTCATTGCAGAGTCATTTTCTATAAACGAAAAGGGGGTATCGAATCGAGATAAGATATATGAAAGAAGCCTTTAGATCACGATGGTCGCGGGGGTATCAACGAAGGAAAGAGAAAACAAAGACACCAAAATGAACCCAGCCCCAATATTTCCCTTCATCACCATTCATTATGTCTTGTATCATATTGTTGTTGCTGTTGAATTGTTGCACTTCTGCCGGGCACACGGTGTTGTTGACTGGGAGCTGCTGTTGCACTTCTACCCGGCATTCCGGGATGGTGAGGTGCGGCGGATGCACTCCTACCTAGCATACCGTATTGCTGACTAGGGGTAGCTGTGGCGCTTCTGCCTGGCATGCCAGGGCGGTAAGGAGCAGCGGACATACTCTTGTCTGGTATTTGATGGCGAGGGTATTGAGGCTGGACACGGTATTCCTCGATCAAGCCATCATATGCCTCGGGAGGAGCTGTAGCGCTACGTTGAGGTGCGGCTGCTACAGAGGGCCTCGCGATCTCCGGAGGACTTGTGAAGCTTCGGTCTGGAGGCATAAACGAGGGTGCGGCGGCGGCAAGTGTGAATGAAGGGTTGAATGCAACATAGCCTCCCGACGCTGCGGATGCCGAACGCTGTTGGGGAGCCTGCTGTTGTGAAGAAGGTTGAGATCGCTGCTCGTAAGGCTCTGGCATGGGGACTATCCTTGATTGCGTCGTCATCTCGAAGCTCTGGGTCTCGGGCTCGGGGGTGTTGCGCGATGCGAAACTCAAGCCACTGCTCATACGGGCCAGTGGAGTGTACGGCAGCTGGAAATTTTGTTGTGGTCTCTGTCGCGGCAGGATGTTGCTTTGGGTATCGTCATAGCCGAAGGAATCCTGGTGCGACGGCATGTCCTCAGGATAAGGGGACATATATCGGGTCGTAGGATGAAGCATTGGCTCTGGTGTCAGAGCTCTTTCATATTCCAAGCTTTCATCCAGTTCATTGTGTCCCCATGTTTCGAGCTGCTGCGGGCCTACAGTAGCGCTTCTATCTGGGTAGGGCCGACCAGTGTGATCGAGTTGACCGTCGAATGATGGCGGCATATGTTTCGAAGCGTAAGATGTCGAGCGGTCGAATGTCGGTCTTGGCTGAGTGTGATAGTGGGCAGAGCTATCGCTGTAGCCCATGTCATTGGCGTTTCCGAGCAAGGAGGCGTCCGAAGCATAAGTGGCACTGGACATGGCCGAGGCTTCAGTGTCGGAGCGGTAGGGCATAATTGGGCGCTTGTCGGCATTGAGGTCAGGCAAAGTGGGTTGGCGGTACATTTCCATTGGCGGTGCTGTGTGAGTGCGAGCTGGAGGGTGTGCGATATTCAGATCGGGTAGGGTAGGCTGGCGTTGCAAGGTTGAAGCAGGAGCAGTGTAAGTGTGCAGAGGCGGCAGAGCAGGGGGGGCTCCAGACAAAGATTCTTGTCGTTGCATGTTGGACAGAAGAGTCGGGCTCGATTTTGTAGTCATTCGAGTATCCTGTCGGACAAGACCGAAATCGCTCTCTCCTCCAAGGTCGGGTGTTTGGGCAGCGACTTGTGGCAGCGTTGGTTTGCGACCGACTTGAGGCCTGCTCGGCAATTGATTTGCTTTCCTGGCTGCTTTGGCCTCGTTCTGTGCGTGCTTGTTTTCCTGCTCTTCCAGTGCTTGCTTGACCTTTTGACCGACGACCTTCTCCAGTCTGCGGTCAATCTTCCTTCTACAGTAGTTGCTCAATCTGCCATCACTCTGAGGTATGTAGTGCCACAAGAAGACCAGGTAGAGCACCACAGCGATGATCAAACATAGAGCGGAGATGACCCAAATGACAAGAGTGAAGAGCATGGTGAAGAGCACAACTGCCTGTTCCCGGTTGCCTTCAGCCAGGGTTTCGACGTTGACCCAGAACTGCTCGAAAGAAGAGCGGTTTTGCGTGGCTGCGTGGTCGCCTGTCGGTATAAGGTCCGCCTGCATGAAAGAATAGAGTGTGATGGCGTTCACCACCTGGCGAGGGCCTTCTGCGAATATGATGCGCACAGCACCCTTGAAGGAGAAGTAGACAAAGAGAGCAACATAGTCGACTCCCTTCTTGCTCTTGGTCAACTCTGCGAAAACGAGAAAGCGTTTCCAGCCATTTGGACGCATCGATTGAAGTGTGACGGCGACTGAGTCCATGTAGCTCTCGGCAACGCTGCCTCTGCGGATTACGCGGATGGCGCGTACCCATTCAAACATACAGAGTACCCAAGAGAACATGATACAAGCGGCGAAGATCCACTTCGAGTACTTCAAGGGAATCGTAGGCTCGATCTGGGAGGACCACTTGTCGTACGCAAGGAGGTTGATGGCAGTGAAAGTATCGGCGCCATACACGGCAACCGCTATCAGGGCCAGAATCCAAAGCCATGCGTAAGAAAAGTATGTGAGAGCGCCAGAAGCGTGGAAGTCAGAAAGTGTCTACGTATTATTGTCATGTTAGCGGGCACGTACACTGAAGCAGTACCAGACCGATAAACTCACTACATAATCCCACTTTTGCGATTCATCCAGGTGACCCTTTTCTCGATCGCCCGAACAACCCATGACGATTTTTGCGCCAGGAACCAAATTTGGGTGTGCAGACGTAGGAGATTAGTCTCAGTCCAGCTGAGAGTGTTGTGATTAGGGGCGGTTGTTTGGCCGTTGATTGCGGCGGCTTCGTTGTGCTGTCTGTTACAGAGGAGCGCGATATCTGCCAGCAGATGTCGTGCGCGTGGTATTGTGAAGAAAAAGAGTGAATAGAAAGGAGTGTCGTTGAAGGAGCGCAAGACCGCGACTCCGTGAATGGCTGGGATGAGTGTTGTAAGGAATGCACAAGGTTCTACAACGGCCAGACCGTTTGTCTTCAGGGTTGCTGGCCTTTGTCGACAGAACAACAAGAGGCTGGTCGCGACAAAGACGTCTTGAATGAGGACTTCGTCAGAGGCGGCTCTCTCCTTTGACTGTAGCACAAAGCGACAAGCAATTGGCGCTTGCGCAAGTGAACGACCGATGTGCTGTGCCGTTGTGCAGTGAGCCAAGGAGGAGAGTTCGAACAAGCGCCCACGAAACAGGCGAGGGGGTCTACTCGTACCAGCCGCGGCACCGTTGTCCACAATCATCTTATCTCTCTGCTCAGTGTTCCAAAGGCTTCTTCTTGGTTTGGCTTTCCTCAGACTGAAACACGAGCCCCTGCACCTTCGCACTGTGATGCAAGCACCGAAATCGGTTTCTGCCCCAGACTCCTGCCCGGAGCAGCGATCTACTCTCCACCCTTCGTCTCCCTTTCGTCCCCCTTCCTCCTGTGTTGCCAATGAGTTTCGACCAAGAAGGTGATACGCTGCAACAGACAGGCGAAACGACCACTATCTTGGACAGCTAATTGTGCTATCTATTTTGACATGACCATATGCGATTACTCTACAGAGTATACCCATTGTGAAAATGATGCACTTTGTCAGGAGGTACGATGGCTGATGATCGTCAACGTGAATTGGAAATAAACTGAACTGAACATTGGGTGTTTCTATTGAACGCCTGCTCTTGCGGATCCCATGATAAAGTAATATATATTTTACAGCTCGTCGTGGCTGGGCTCGTCATCGTAGTCGGGCATGCCTCCGGCACCGCCAGCGCCGCCGTAAAGCTTGCTGGTGATGGGGTAGGCGACATTGCTGAGCTTCTCCTTCTGCTCATCGAAGTCTTCGGCAGTGGCATCGGCGGCGTTGTCGTCGAGCCAGTCCTGGGCCTGCTTGACGGCGTCAAGGATCTGTGAACCATGTTAGTAATGTAATCAAGTAGCAAAGTGCTTGAATAAACTTACGGTGTCCTTGTCATCGTCGTCAACCTTACCACCAAGACCTTCCTCATCGTTGACCTGGTTCTTCAAAGAGAAGGCGTAGTTCTCAAGGCCGTTGCGAGACTCGATGCGCTGGCGAGTGGCCTTGTCCTCGTCGGCGTATTTCTCAGCCTCCTCAACCATGCGCTCGATTTCCTCAGCGCTAAGGCGGCCCTTATCGTTGGTGATAGTGATGCTCTCGCTCTTGCCAGTGCCCTTGTCGCCGGCGCTGACCTTGAGGATGCCGTTAGCATCAAGCTCGAAGGAGACCTCGATCTGGGGAACACCGCGAGGCGCGGCGGGGATGCCAGTAAGCTCGAACTTGCCGAGCTGGTTGTTGTCCTTGGTCATAGAACGTTCACCCTCGAAGACTTGGATGAGAACGACGGGCTGGTTGTCAGCGGCGGTCGAGAAGATTTGGGACTTCTTGGTGGGAATGGTAGTGCCACGCTTGATCAGGTGGGTCATGACACCGCCGGTGGTTTCGATACCAAGAGTAAGAGGGTTGACATCCATGAGGACAATGCCGCTAGCCTCGTCTTCGCCAGACAGAACACCACCCTGAACGGCAGCACCATAGGCGACGGCCTCATCGGGGTTGATACCCTTGCTGGCCTTCTTTCCGAAGAACTCCTCGAGCATGGCCTGGACCTTGGGGATACGGGTGGAACCACCAACAAGGACAATGTCGTCGATGTCGCTCTTCTTGAGCTTGGCGTCCTTGAGAACCTGCTCAACAGGCTTGAGGGTCTTCTTGAAAAGGTCGTTGTTCAGCTCTTCGAACTTGGCACGGGTCAAAGTCTCGGAGAAGTCGTTGCCGTCGAAGAAGGCCTCAATTTCGATACGGGTGCTCATCTGGGAAGACAGAGTACGCTTGGCCTTTTCGACCTCACGCTTCAGTTTACCCATGGTCTTGAGGTTCTTGGTGATGTCGACGTCGTTCTTCTTGTTGTAGGTCTTGACGAAGTAGTCCATGACTCTCTGATCGAAGTCCTCACCACCGAGATGGGTGTCACCGGCAGTAGCCTGAACTTCGAAAACACCGTCATCGACAGTCAGAATGGAGACATCGAAGGTACCACCACCAAGATCGTAGACGATGATCTGGCGTTCCTTGTCGGTCTTGTCGAGACCGTAGGCGAGGGCGGCGGCGGTGGGCTCGTTGACGACACGGAGAACGTTGAGACCGGCGATGGTACCGGCATCCTTGGTGGCGGCACGCTGGGCGTCGTTGAAGTAGGCGGGAACGGTGACAACAGCGTTGGTGACCTTCTCACCGAGGTACGATTCGGCAACTTCCTTCATCTTACCCAAGATCATGGAGCTGACCTCTTCGGGAGTGAAAGTCTTCTTACCACTGCGAGTGTCATGTCAGTCTCTGCTCCACAGTGGCCTGTCCTGTAGTAAACTTACTCCTGAACCTCGACCTGAACTCTGGGCTGGCCATCCTTGTTGACAACCTTGAAGGGGAAGTGCTTCATGTCACGCTGAACGTCCTTGTCGTTGAACTTGCGACCGATCAAACGCTTGATATCGAAGATGGTTCTCTCGGGGTTGGCGGCGTACTGGTTCTTGGCTATGGACGGAGTCAGCGAGTGTGTGAAGAGTCGTGCATGGGAAACGGCGTACCTGCGTCTCCGACAAGTCTCTCCTCGTCGTTCCAGGCGACGTAAGAGGGAGTGATACGGTTACCCTGGTCGTTGACGAGAATCTCGACCTTTCCGCCCTTCATGATACCGACACAAGAGTAGGTGGTTCCCAAATCGATACCGATGACGGGACCAGAGATTGCCTTGTCGCCGCTGTCCTGTGCGCTGGCATTGGAGCCAAAGAGCACCATGGGCGCAAGAAGCACCAGGAGGAGGTAGAAGATGGTTGACCACGCGAAGCGTGATTCGGAAGTGCGTCGTGCCATCTTGATGTGTTCTTGTGATGACAAGAAGGAAGCGACCAAGTTGGGGATGGGTGCTTCTTTGATGGCAAGATCAAGAAGATGTGACTGAATCCAAAGGAAAGGAGTGAAGCTCCTTTAATAGAACGCGAAGAAGTTGCAATGCTGGCCACTACGGAGCTTAATGACACCTGGCGCTTGGCGGCGGTGCTTCCGTAGAAACTTCCCGATCTCCGCAATGAACACTTGAGTTTCACACTGCGGCTGCTCTACGGTAAACGTGTCTTCACCAGACATGGATGAATTACTCTTATTGAAATTCTCTATGCGAGCCAACCTGAGTTTAGGCAGAACCCGAATCTGTCACCGGCTCGCCATTCTGTGAGCCAAATGCTCGAGGACGATCTCCCAAAAGACACCTACCTTGTCAAGCTCGCTTTATCGATAACGACCAAAGCGTCAGAGGCTGAAACCAATCCATCAACCAAGTGTCATCTCGCTACAATGTCCTATTCCGCCGCCAACATGGACACATCGCAAGAAACGATACTTGAACGTGGCATCAAACCCCGTGAAAGACCACATGTGCTGCCTCAGTATACCGTGACACAACGCATTGAACACAAATGGTCATTCTCGAAGGAGCCCTGCGCTTCCATGCGAATCTGTGGTCGCTGCCAGACACTTGTTCAGATCGATGCCTCAATCACGCGCATTTGCTAACGGCAACACCTGGACAGAAGTATTGCCACCAAGTGTCCATCGCAGCCTACCAAGCGCAGTCTGGTTACCCAACTAGCTATCAAGAGGCAAGATAGGTTTGATGTTGAGACGATCCAGGGAGAGCCTGTAAGAGTAACGACTTTCACTGGATCTTCAACAGGGACCAGGATCATCTGGCATCTTGTCCGCTACGTTAGAAGCCTTGCAAGGGAGAAGACGTTGGTCTCGTTGTAATGTCTCTACAGCTACGCTTACTTGATTCATGGTACAACACGACACTATGTCTAGCGACCAGAGCCCGTGTCGACAGATCGTATTCATCTTGCTGGTAGGATCTCTCAATCCGGAAGCTGTTATGGTTATTTGTGTCGACCACCACAACAACGAGTGCCTTTCATTTCTGTTGATTTTGACTCTTGAGCGCCACTCGTTCTGTAAGCAGTATTGGCTCATTCGTCAGTTACCCTTCTAGGGTCACAGACTAGACTACGCATCACACACCGGAAAGTTGCAGGAAAGAAGTTTCTGGTATGACCTTGATTCATTCGAGGGAAACAAAGGCCTACTCATTCGCATCCAGCTTAGCAGAATCTGGAGAAGGTCTCGTCTTTCTCTTATAACCATGCACTCACTGTCATGGATTGTTTCGATGGCGCACAGATTTATTGGGACATCAAACATGCATCATGTGTTCGTAGCACAGAAGTATCTTGGCCAAGCCGTTACGGCCGAAGCTACATCGCGGTGGTCTACTTTACACCTGAATCCGAAGAGTTTTGAGTGGGACTTCCGATCTCTATCCTTCAATGACTTCCTTATTTGACAAGAGGATGGAAAAGACGAAGGTTTTTGAGCTTCATTAAGAGTGAGCTGGTTGCCAAGAAGATTGTAGGCGGTCCCTCTCGTTGTCCACCTCATTCAGCTGCACACTTCACTCTTCCGGTAGCGTCTTGACGAAACAACCTTTGTCACATCTCAGTTGCATAGAAGCATCAGCGAGTTCGGACAGGGATTCCCTCAACTCCTACATCTTCCCAGAAACGCCGGAGGTTCGAGACATGATCGGTTTGAGTGCCTTGCTGAGAAGCCGAAGAAGTTTCCGTAAATGAGAAGTTGGTGCCTTTGCTTCTTTTTGTGAACCTCCACACGAGGATGCCAACACCACCAACGTGCGATTTATGCTTCTTGATGGCCCGAGCCTTCTTTTCAAGCCACACTCGCAGACCTTCTTTGAACTTTTCGAGTTCGAGTTTGCGCTTGCGTTCGAACAGTCCAGATTGCGTAACAATGAGTCCGCTCACATGATCACGGCGGCAGCAATCCCTAGGAATGATACGTGCGTTGACAAGCGAAGAAACGGACGGCCGCTGTGATAGCGACCGATTTAGAGTCGCCGACAGCAGATGGAAATGCAAACGTCGCGCAGCGACGTGCGTGCGCGTTAAATAGATCGCCGAGGCAGGAGGCTGGAGGGATCGAAGCAGAGGCCGTTGGGGCAAGAAAACAGACAAATGGACAGACGAGTTATGGAGAAGCTGCAAATGCAAAACACGATCTAGAGAGATAGCACGGAGTCGGTGTGACACCTGCCATGAAGCGGTTTAGTAAGAGCCATAGCAAAGATTAAAGGTCCTCACTCGAGAAAGAGCCAGTAAGAAAGGGTAATCTAGGTGTCCAAATATTTGGAGGAGTAGCTCGTCTGGGAGAGCATCAAGAGACGTGAAACCAGACTCTGGAAGAGGTGTGTTCATTGTGGCAGTTGACGCCATGTTGTGCATATCGAGTACTAACATGATTGACGAGAGGCTGGTCGCTTGAAGAAGCGTCGTTCGTCGATGCGGTGAAGCAGGTGGGGCTTTGGCTGGGCCGGTCCCGTGTCAATGCGCCTCGCTGAAGCGCGGGCATTGCCGCCGACATCTTTCTATTCTTCGATCAAAGGTTCTATGCATACCGACACGCTCGCGCCAAAGAGCTTTTGGTATATTCCAGTCTATATTCAGTGAGTATCAGAATGAGTGTTCGAAGTATGAGGCGGTATGTTCGTGTCCGAGCAGCGCTTCTCTCATCCCCATCAATTCCTGGGATGTCCCCAGTTCTACTCTTACTTGTACCATCCTCACCTCGCAAGACTTGCCCCCACTTCTCTCTGTTTTCATAACTTTTCCCACAGTATGCCCCTCTTTCCAATGCTCCATATCGCATTGACCGTTTTCGTTCTTATTTACGCTCTCCTTGATTCGAGAAGGCTGGGGCGGGTAGTAGCGTCTCCCTGGCCTACGTGCTGCCTGTCACGAGCTCATGGGTCAAACCTTGAGATGCCAGTCTTCCATGCAAATTCTGCAGTCATCTATGCATTGGAAAATACTGTACAAAGTCTCGTTTCCTTTGCCGCCTCAGGTTAGGGTCCCCACGTGCTGCAGCCAAGATCGGCCTCTCCTCAAGATACAATTGGCCCTACGAGCTGGCATTCAGTGCACCAATAGGGCTACGTTCGGAACATCTTGTGCATGGCCGCCCGGCAGCAGCGTGACTTTCGTTCGCTGTGAGCGACCCGCCTGTCCAGTATCCGTATCTTCGCGTCCCAGCCCCTCAGTCCGCGGTCTCCCGCTCTCCAGACGACTCATGTTGACGAAGGCGGGTCTCTGAATGGAGACTCCAAGCAGCATCTGGCGCTCACATGACCTGATTCGCTCGTTCGGCAACCAAAGCTCTTGCAGAAAGCCTGAGAAAGGTAAATTTTGACGTCGACTGAAGCGTGGAGCTTTGTCTTTTCGTCGCCAGACTGTGCTTACTCGCACTGTCTTTGTTTTTCTTTCTGTCACAGCTGCTGTACAGAACAGAGGCTTCCACTGCCACGTTTCGGGTCTCAACCGCCCCTTCTGACTCTGGTTATTCTGAAACCAATTTTTGGCGCTCAGATTGGTCAAGCGCGATAAATGTTTCGGTTTCTTCACTGATGGCTTACTCTCTGTTGTTTCGAGTGAGGAAATACCAACAGATTTTCCAATTGATGATCCTTCTACTGTGCTTCCGCCACGCATGATCGCGACCAGATTGTCAGATTCGTCCAGGAGTGGAGGTCCGGACACAAGGGCTTTGCGCTGGGCGTGCATAACTTACCCGCCATCTAGTATCCATAATCCATAGAAACCATGCACTGCTGTCGCTTATGAACGAGAAAAGAAGCAGAGATTTGTTTGTGCTGGTCCAAGGGGTCATCGTCAACTGCCTCGCCTGGCGCCGTAAGATGTTGAATCGTGTCACCCTCAATCAATCAATCAGAAGCTTTTCTGATCATCGTTTTAGCCTGCTAACCGACTCAGATAAAATGACAATGACGATAGCCTTTTTCATTAGCCCACCATACTCCTTCCGCCACGTCACAAGGGCGGAGACAAGGAGAATCCTCTCAATTCTAGCGTCCGCCAGCTCCAGCCGTGATTGCCTGAGGTGACGGGTGACAGAGGTACTCTTCAAGCCTAGGCAAGCACCATCAGCCCATCGTTGCCGTCTGTGTGGAATTGACCTGTTATGTTGCCTCCGGCTCTATGCACGGAGAGGTTGAATTGCAATTTGACGATCCTCCGAGTAGCGAGGAGACGCATGAGGCGTGGACCAAGTGCGGACGAACCTTGTTCGTGGGCAGTGCTCCACTCAAGTGGTAATATCCAGACACGATCGCAGCCCTTGACGATAAGCTGACTGGATACCAATGCTCCCTACCCGCGTATGCTCTTGCCAAGTCAATGAACGGCTGCATGCAAGCCCACTACTCCATCGGCCATTCCTCAGCGAGAGGGTCCATGGCAGACTTTCGTATCGAGTCAACCGACATTCCGACCGCTACTGTTCCTGCTAGTCAGCTCAATGGACTGCGCTCCTGGTACCCAACCAGCATGTGCATCTTGCACCCCCTCTCCGTCGAGATGAAGTAGGCCAGAACGCAAGAGAAGCCGACACACGCGGGACGGATTGCCTGAGCAAGAGTACGTTTGGCATGCTGAGGAGTTGCAGCAAAGTCCGGACTGGAAGAAAAAGATGGTCCAATAGACGGATGCTCCTGCCAAGGCAAACAAACAAACAAACTGGGAGTTGCGCTCAGGAAAATGGCAACGCACGTGATATCAAAGAAAGATTCACCTTGACCTCCTGAAGCCTCAAGACATAGGCACATCGTCTGATCCCTACCACGACAACGCATCGAGGCCACCTACGGCATGACGGCAAGCTCAAGACTGAGCAATCAAGTATCGGCAAGAAGGAATAGGCGAACAAAGCAAGAGCCACACCGCCGGTGATCGTACGGAGGCGTGATAGCTCTGCTCATGTCCTTCCAAGCGATGGAGGGTCGGAGTGGCACTCTGGACCACATTAGATGAGCAACTAGCTTCCAATGGCAGCCCCAATGCATGTCTGAGGGATAAAGTGACTGGTCCAAGGCGGCATACCGGAGGTAGTCTTGCAGGATGGTGAGAATCTTGCAGGATTTGCTTGACAACAAAGCGACCAAGACCAAGTCGAGCGGCAGTCTTCTCTTGCTCTGAAAAGCATAAATAGCTCGTCCAAGGCCCGCTGAAAGACACAATCATCAGCAATTGATCCCTCCGCAAGACATTGCAGCTATACAATCACCGAGCCTTGATCTTATCCAACCTCCTACGACCTCTTTGTCAGTCTCATCCCAATAGCTCAAGACATATTTCGATACCCGCCCGGGCCCAGAACCGACTCCAACACTTCTCGGCGTCTACGTGTAGACTCTATCGTCCCAAAGAACCAGTCAGTGTCCAGCCCAGTATCTTCCAGGATACTCAGACCTTCCATGCTAACAGGTGTCAGATATTCTCTCCACGACATGTGCTTCTTCGACCAAGTTATGTGGACATGCGGTGACTGGAAGTGGGATCGCTTCCGCCAGCACTGCAACCGCGAATACCGTACCGGAGAGACCTGCGGTATGAAGCTTGTCTACGCTGTCGCCAGAAGTAACGACAAGTGTAAAATTTGCCAGAAGATTGACACCAAGCTTCGTCGTCGTGCTGCAGAAGTAACCAAGATCCAACGGTGGCAGTCCGAGGGCAGTAAGCTCAAAGCATCAATCGAACGATCGTACGAAATTATCAAAGACCTCGACCAGGAGATTTACCAGCTACAGATTGAGAAGCAGCGAAAGACTCAAGCGATTGGAAAAGCCCGTTGAAGAACAGGTCCAGTGTTTTTGTCTGGTGCAAGCTGTTAGCCTTCTCTTGCAAGGGCTACAACATCATCGTCAGTTGCCAAGTACGGCTTAAGGGAAGTTGCTGAGGGTTTCAAGTGTCCTGAGGACCATCTGCTTTATTTGCACTTTCGGCTCATTTTGTTTTCCTTTCTCCTCTTGCCTTGTTTCATTAGTTCTCGTTTCGAATATCCAAGTACGAATTTTATGATTATCCAAAGTTGTGTAAAAGTGACGTGATTGTGAAAGTTGTGCAGACCTCGGGTGCATATATGCAGGTACCTGATCAGTTGACCAATAGTGTCTGCACAGTGGTTGGTCGAAGTGGCTTCCCGATATCACACTCCTTGTGTCGAATGACAGCTGTATGTTACACGAGACGGCCGCGGACAGAGAGAAAGTGAAACAAAAGCAAAGGGCGAACGCGTTGGAGTTTTAGTCATCCTAGCGTGTAGAGTCACATGACTTGGTAGAGACTTAGTAAGATGTTGTAGGTCCTGTGACGGCAAGATGGTTACTAAGAGCTGCTATATAACATGATACTAAGCTGTCTAAAGTCCTTGCTTTGGCGCTGCTAAGAAGGGACAAACACCAAAACTCACAATCGAGATCCTGTAAACTCTTCCCTTTTCGTGAAAGCCCACACAAACACAAAACCTAATCATCTCGAAATCGCAAAACATTACATCCATTAGTCGTGACAGATCAATCGTGGCGATCAAGCAACCGAGCTAGTAGCGGGTGTGGTTGGAGCAGCCTGGAACCCGCTGAAGGGTCCATAGTTTCCAAAGCCGCCTGCAGGGGGGCAGTTGGAGTAACAACCAAGCAAGGTTGTGGTTGCGTAGACAGTGCTGGCTGCTTCAGTGACTGTAGAGAACATTGTCACGGTGACAGGAGGTAGCTCAGTGCATGTACCGTTGGTGGCTGAAGGGAATGTGCTGCTGGGTCCAGATGGTGTACGAGTGCCACTGCGAAGATCTGTGGTACCTGAGGGAGTGAAAGGTGTTCCTGTAGGTCCAACCGGGATCGAAGAGTTGGCGGTGATGATAGGGAAGCCCGAGGAGGGGCCAGTACCGGTAGGACCGACAATGGTGGATGAGTTTCCAGTTGGGTAGGGGAAGCTGGCAGACGGAGCGGTACCGGTCGGCAAGAGGAGGGATGAATTTGCCGTCGGGAAGGGGAAGCTAGCAGATGGAGCAGTTCCAGTCGGGAGAGGGAGAGATGAATTGGCAGTTGTGAAGGGGAAACTAGCAGATGGAGCAGTTCCAGTCGCGGCAGGGAAAGTAAAGTTGCTGCTAGGGAAGGGGAAGCTGGCAGATGGTAAGCTCGAAGTACCGTTGACACTCGGGACTCCGGTGCTCAAAGGAATCGATACAGTGGAGTTGAAGACCGGAGTACCCGTAGGCAACGGCTGGCTTCCGGAACGATCACCACTTGGGAAGGAGCCGGAGAATGTGTTTGGAGCAGTACCAGTAGGTCCGACTGGAAGCGAAGCGTTGGAGAAGATGAAAGGTGTGGTCACAGGTGTTGCCGTGCCCGAGCGGTCTCCTTCTGTCGAGGTGCTAGAAGTTGTGACCGAGCCGTTCGTGGAAGGCAAAGGAAAGCCGCTAGTCGAGCTTGTCAAAGGCACGTATACCCCACTAGAGATGTTGAATAGCGGGATGCTGGTTGAGTATGTAACGTTGGTAGTAGAGAATACGACAGAAGGTGCGACGGTGCCGTTGGTCGGCGATGGGCTCGGGGATGCCGTGCCGGAACGGCCAGCGTTCGACGAGGAGCCCGAGAAAGGAGACGAAGCGGTCAAGTAGACAGTGGAGACTGCAGTCGAGTAGATCGTCGAAACAATGATGTTCGTGCTGACGTTACCAGCCGCACCGCCTCCGGCAGCTCCACCATTGCTGCCGCCATTTGCGCCCCCAGAAGTACCATTAGTAGAGATAGTGTTGTTGGTGACGATCGTGGAGTTCGTGACAATGACCGTACCGTTCGTCACAATACCCCCACTGCCGCCCCCACTGCCGCCTCCATTGCCGCCAGCGTCGCCTCCACTGTTGGATCCGCCGGCGGAGCCACTGGAATTGCCTGCCGAGCCACTACCAGAGCCACCAGATGAGCCAGAAGAACCGCCCAGTCCGCCAGAGGAGCTGCCAGAAGTGTTGCCAGACGATGATCCAACGGTGGTGACAGTGATTGTGGTGGAGGTAGATGACTCGCTGGTACCGTTTGACCAGGTGTACGTAGTCACAATGGTGGTGTTCTGAATCTGCTGGTTTCCGTTGATTGTAGTCGTATTATAGGTAGTCGTGGTTGTGGTGTACGAGTTGGAGCTCGATCCCGAGCCTGAGCCACCAGCAGCACCACCGTTGCTGCCGCCAGAAACATCTGTGGAGTTACCAGAAGTCGAGTTTCCAGAAGAACCATTAGATCCACCGGCAGCACCACTACCAGCTCCTCCATTAGCGCCACCAGAAGATTCGCCATTGCCACCACTGCTGGATGAGGAAGAAGTTGCATAAGAAACTTCTTGTGTCGAAGATGCTGCCCATGCGACTGTGTAGGTGGTGTAATAAGAATAGTACCAGGACCCATCGGATGAGTAGTAGGTGGAGTAAACCAGTTCCGACGAATACGTACTTCCATCTGAGATGTAGGTAGAGTAACTTGTCGCAAGTCTTGCATTACTGATTGAGGGAGCGGGTGTGATGATGGGTATGGAAGTGGTGCTGTCTGAAAGGATGGAAGAAAGCTTCGAAGAAGTATCAACGTTGGAGGAAGTTGGAGAGGAGCCATATACCGGGCTTGCCGTGGTTGAGTTCGAGACCGCGACTTCGATCCTCTGGAGAATAACCGCGTTGATACCACCGGCGACCACTGTGAAGTTTACAGACTTCTTCAAGAAACAGTTTGAGCCTGAAGGAGCACCGGGATAGAAGACAGCGCCCTGACAAACGGCAGAGCTGAAGCCATAGTTTGCACTACCACAAGCAGCGGCACACTCAGTGAATGTCTGATAACGGAATTGAGCCAGGTTGTCATCGGTAATATCTGTGTCGCACTGAACGAGATACTGGAAAAGTTGCCCATCGATGAGCTGGCTATCTATGGTGTTGTCGTCGTTGGGGCAGACAATGGCAGGTGAGATTGCCGTAGGAGATGCTGAGGCGGTGGACAAGCCAGTCGAGATTGCCAGAACATTTGATGAAGATTGGACAGCAATCACAGTGGTTGCAGTCACAGTGGCAGTGCCTACAGTGCTGGTAGTGTTGACAGTTTTGATCGTATTGGCATAAGCACGTCGAGTGGAAGTCTAGCACACATTAGATAGATCAAAGCGAATAGTATCTGGAAAAAGCTTACGCTAGTTGCGTCCGTGTAAATCACAGTGGAGGTTGCGGGAGTGGGGTGCAGACAAGAGCAGGCACTGGAGATAGCGGCCACGAAAGTAGAGTCGGCAGTGGCCGTGCCACTTGCTTCAGCAACTCTGATGAAACGAGCCACTGCTCCAGCGTCGAATCTGTTTTTGCTGAGGCCGCGCTTGGCTTTAGCAAGGGCAGTGACAGTGTTCGTAGTGATAGGAGTGGTGCGAATCGTGTTAGTCGTGGTAGTGGTAATGGTGGTATAGGTATTGATGACAGTTCTGGACAAGTTAGTATGGCCACCAAAACGAGGAGGAAGAAAACATACTCGACGGGAGTAGTATAGACAGCGACGATGTTGGGAGAGAGACCCAAAAATCTGTTGCAGAACTCGTTGGAGTTGGCGTAGTCATGGACCTCCTGCCAGACATCATCCTCGTAGCAGACCATTTCTTGACGGGCTGTCAAACCGAACAAGTCACGGATAAAGTTAACTACCCCGTCAGGGCTGGTATTCTGTTCAGCACGCTTCTGCTGGTTTGGAACTCGGGCTGTGACGAGCCCGAATAGAGCGAAGCTCAAAACGAAAGTTGAGAAGAAAACGAATGAACGCATCTTGAGTACACCAAACGAAAGATGGTATTCGTACTCTTTGTGAAGAGGCAATCAACTGAGATATGGTCCTGTTCATATTGGGAGAAGATGTGAGCTATATAGATGTGTGGCGACAGCATCGATGGTACGCGTAGATTAGGAGATAGCCACCGATCTAGGTGGCGAGTCTGCCTTGCAGTAGGGAAGCTCATGCGGTAAAGGTATGGTGTGAGCGCGTCTCGTCGCGCACGCAACACTGAAGCACACATTCCCCAAAAGGTCGAGGTATGAAGCCTTCGGAGCAACACCCTTGCGGCAGGGACAGCCACATGAACACGAAATAAGCTTGAAAGATGAAACACTTGTTTAGGTCCTTGATTAATAGCCAGATGAGGGTGTTGCGAGAAGTTGAAGAAATGAAACAGATCAAGGCACAAGCTAAGATGACCAGAAACCAAGCAGCGGAAGGAGAGCAAGAGAAGCAAGAGTTGACGAGTACAAATCACCTACCAATTTTAGCTGTCATCGTCTTCCCAAAGTAGACAGCGGTCTAAGAATAAATCGTGATGATAAAAAGCAAGTGTTTCAGTCGTATCGAGAGAGTGTTCACCGAGAGAGGGCGAGGTATGTGATGAGTATGGAATGGTGATGGCGAAGGAAGAGGCATGTGTCGTCGGTGGAGGTTTGTTGAGGCTTGGCATTGGGTGCATAAACCAGCACAAGGCGCATACGTGGAGTCGGTGGAGTGTGCATGGTGCACGACGGCGCAGCATCAACTTCCTATCGAGACATTCCTCGATGACAGCGTGCAACGACCATGGGTATCTGCGCGTCCTGTCTCGGGCTCAACCGGCAAGAAGCGCGCGAAGTAAGTGCAGTCTGGCTGTAGCTCCTGCTGCTCCTTGCCCCTTGCTGACATGGTGAAAGGCGTCTGAGAGCGAAGGCCTCCTGTACGAGGATGCCACCCAGCCGCAGTATGGCACCGTTACTCCCGGCGCAACACTGCCAGAGCCCGATCCGGAAGAGTTGAGAAGGGAACGCGAAGTCCTGGAGCGAATCTGCGCCCAGACGTCCAAGTACATATCTGTCTGGCTAGCCACCTCTTGTTCGACGCGCTGACACGACGCAGTGAACTCATCGACGTCCTACACCACGACTCCAAACTCGCCGGCGACTATCCCTACCTTCTCAACAAGCACTTCCCCCCGTCATCTAGTGGTGCTTCTTCGCCCACGACTACCATTGTCGACGAGAACGCCTGGCTTGCTGCCACCCAAGGTGCCGAGCGAGAACTCTGGGACGAAGTCAAGGGCCTCAATCCTGGTGAACTCGTGCTCGAGTTGAACCCGCCGACCAATACAACAAGGTGATGCTCAGCACGCCGCAATCTCTCCTTTGTCAAAAAGCATGATACCCCGTCTGCGATACCCGGATAATCTCCTTGTTGTTCTTTTCCTTTCTAATTAATTCTCTATTTGTTCCGCTCATTTTGGCTGAACCGCCCTTTTAACATCGTCTCATTTTTTGAACAGACTGCTGTGCCCCAGATCTCGTCTACTATACTTTCCTGTATCTCAGATCCTCGCTGTAATGGCTGCATTCACATATTCCGCAAGCATCTGCTTTGGTCACATGGCCATTATGCGCTTCCACGGATAAGAAAAGTACGCGTCGCGAAGAATTATTGTCCTTTCAGAAATGACTGAGACTGGCGTCTGCGGGGTTCGCGAGCACGGTGTTTCCTCAGAATTCGTCAGTTTGGTGACGGTACCTTAGTAAATTGTAATTCATGAGAAATCACGTACCCATGTCGCCTCCATTGCTAGATTTTGTTCAAAATCAGATCCTTACGCTCCATGCCGCTAGCTAGCCTCTAGATAGCATTATTAGGACCCTCTTGCTCGCTCGCGCTACGGTGTATAGGCTTTTAAAGGCGCTAAACGAGCATAGCGAGCTCTATCCGGATCTAAGTAGTGTAAAAGGCCGCCTAAGGTTGTTAAACGATAAGGCGGAGGAGGTAAATAAGTAATCTATATGCGCTAAACGATGTGCGCTAACTAGTTAGTTTATGCTAGAATACCTCGCCGGCCGACCGACTACGTACCTCGATAAGATCTAAGACTTTATCCTTAATAAGTTTAACGTAGCGCTCTACTTAACCTCTATATAGAACCTTTTAAAGCGCTAGAAGTAGTCGAGGAAGAAGGTAGAGAAGAGGGCCCTTAAGAGAAGTAAGCTATTACGAGCGCTCTAGCGCAGTCGTCGGATGTTTTAGAGTAGGCGACGGTTAGTGTTTATAGATAAGAGCGGCGCGAACGAGCGTACTAGCTCGAGGAAGTACGGCTAGTCTCTAAAGGGCCTTACTTACGTAGATTATAAGTCGATAAAGAGGAGCGAGAGGTAGTTAATATTGCTAGTAATAACTATAGATGGTTACGTTAGTAACCCTCTAATCTATTAAGGAGGTATTAACGTAGAAATCTTCTGCGCATAGCTCGTAGAGGACGTACTACCGTAGCTACCTCTAAGGTCTATATTAGTTATAGATAATGCCTCTATTTACCGATCCGTAGAGGTTTATAAGGTAGTAACGACGGCTAGGTGCGAGCTCGAGTTCTTACCGCCGTACTCGCTAGATCTTAATCTAATAGAGCTCTCTTTTGCTATATTAAAGGCATAGATTAAGAGGTACATTAGCTTAGCACCTCTATTCGATGACTTCGGTATGTTCCTACGTATAGTAGTATAAAGGGCGGGTAGGAGGCATACGGCAGCTCATTTCGATTATAGTAGGTATTATTATCTATAGATATTTAACTAAGAGTTAAGCTAGTACAACTTAGCGAGCTAAGCATTAAATCTAGACATATCCGCTAGTTAAATCGCTAAATTAGGGGGACTTAGTAGTCCGCTTGTACCGCGTAACTTCCTTCTAAACTCGACCGAGTAATCCGCGCCTAAACTCCTAGACAGTCGTCTATATCTTAATATCGATGTCCCTAATGCCGTCTAGGTTATAGTCCTCCTCTTTAAGCCTCTTCTCTACCTTGTTAACCTTATCTACTAAGCTCTGCTACCTGCTACTAGTCTTTAACTATACGAAAAACTCTATTAAAGTGTCCTTAGAGTCGGCCTCGATAGGACTTAAAACTAGCGGTACGGAGGGGTTCGGGACGGCGAATACTAGCGGTCGAGGCGGTAGAAGGTGTTATAGCTATAGAAGCTAGTATTACTACTAAGACTACTACATCTAGGACATTATGCTCATTACTATAAGATTAAGCATGTCGTTTAGTGTTTAGGGTGTAGGCGGCATTAGAGGGACCTCTAACTACTTCTTCCTTGCCTTTCGAGTAGTTAAGTAGTTCTTAAGCTTTATAACGATGTTAATAGAGGGGGTGTCGACTATCGAGTAGCTAAGGTTAATGTCGTTAGACTAGTCTTTAATAACGCTATTATCTAGTAGGTAATAGTTCTAAGCAATGTTTAACCCCTTCTAAAAATAGTAGTCGCTAGAGTAGAGGGCATTGTTAAGCGTATAAATCTACTTAAGCATAAGATTAGAGTAATAGTTACCTCTTGCGCGCTCGGCCTCGAGTATTAAAGGCATATTAAGGCGCTAGATCTTAGTAGTAGTCCCTTTGCGCTTCTAACTAGCTGTAACGACGACTAAGTCCTCTTTAAGCTTAGTTAAATGCGTAATAACCGATAGGCGTAGATCTAACTTACCCTTCTTATACTACTTCATTAGTTGCTTCGTTAGAACCTCCTAATTACCCTTATTACGCAGAGTCGTCGATATATGCGTATTACGGTTCGATAGTAAGAACATCGCGGTAGTAAAGAGCTTAAATTTAGTAGAGAACACTCGCGTTACTTACTTAGTAGTTACCTCGTTAATCTATAGCTAGAAACGACTAAAGATCCTACCGTCGGCGTAGTTAAAGTTAAAGGTGCGAGTATCTAATGTCTCTTTACTACATATAGCCTACTACTTACTAACGAACTTACAGTTCTCTAGCGCCTACGCCGCCTCCTCTTTAAGTGCTTATATTGCGATGCGCGAAGCTATAATAGTAGCCTTAAGCGCCTTAGCGGCCTTAGCCCTCTCGCAGTTCGCTTAAGCGATATCTATTATCTACTTCTTATGCTTAAGGCGCTCGATTTCCCGATTATTAGCCTCCTCCTCCTCTATATCGCCGCCGTATAACTTATTAAAGGCCTCGTCGCTATCGGCCTCCTTATTAGTTACTAACGTTACCTCGGGCGCTACTTTAATGCTCGTAATAACCGGCTCGGTAGTAGGAGTTTTAAGTCGGATCCTAATGCTAGAGGGTGTCGATACTACTACCTTTAAGGTAGTCTTTCGAGGTGTCTTAGGTGCCTTTATAACCTTCGTAGAGGCGGCCTTCGAGGTCGGTTTCCTTACTCGCGACGACGTCTTAGTAGCAGCATTACTAGCGCTAGCTTTAGAAGCACGTTTAGGACCTATATTGACGAGGACAACGAGTTACAGCATATGCTAATAGATGTTTACAGGTCTTCTAATTTACTAAGGTACCGTCACCAAACGTCGAAAAAACGGCGAACTCCGTGCTCCAAACCCTAGAATTCCAAGTCTCAGTCATTTCTGAAAGGACAATAAGTTGAAGATGAAACAACGAGGTGACGTGACTATCATTCAGGAACATGCGTTCCAAGCCGCGGTGGATTTCTATACCGCCGATCTAGTGTACTTCTACAAAGCACTTTTGGTTTATACACATCTTACAGATTGGAGTCTAACAAAGTCTTCAACTGAGAAGCACCTCTCTTTGACCATCCCCATCTGCATCAAAGTTAGCAAAATTCAGAATAATGCGTGGGACTCAACTCACCTGATCTGGTTTGGCATGTTGACCTCAACACCGAGTTCCTCCGCAAAAGCGAAAACAACGCCAGGGTTCTTCTGGAACAGCCGTCCAACCATGATGACATCAAGGCCCTCCTCAAGGAGCTCGTTGGCCAACTTGCCAGTGTGGATACTACCGACAGCGCTGACGGCCATCTTGTCACCCACAGCCTTTTTGACTGCCTTACTGAGAGGTGCTTGGTATCCTGGGGCTGCATGAGGGTGCTGCTTAGGGTGGTTACCGCCAGAGCTGATGTCCATCAAGTCAACGCCGCGTTCAGCAAGGATCTCTCCCAGCTTGACGGTCTGGTCAGAAGTCCAGCTTTCCTTGATCTCCTCGACCTCCTCGAGCCACTCGGTTCCACTGACTCTGACGAAGAGAGGCATGGTCTCGGGGATGATCTCTCTGACAAGATCGACGGTCTCAAGCAAAAATCTGGTTCTGTTTTCGAAGCTTCCACCGTACTTGTCGGTACGCTGGTTCGATGTGGGAGACAGGAACGAGCAGAGAAGGTAGCCATGTGCCGCGTGTACTTCGATTGCATCGAAGCCCACGGTCAGAGCACGGCGAACAGCGTCAGCATAAGACTTCTTGAAGCTCTCAATGTCCTCAAGGGTCATGGCGCGAGGGTTTGCGTGGTGCTCGTTCCAGGGGATAGCAGAAGGTGCAAGAACGTTGTCTGGCCACCCGTTCTGCTCCTTGGGTGCAACAGCAGCCGCGCTCAACCAGGGAGCTACACAACTTGCCTTACGGCCGGCGTGTGCAAGTTGGATTGTGATAAGTTGGTTCTATGTGCATCAATCAATACTTGCTTGGTACTTCCATCACACCATAACTTACCTGGCTGTGGGCGAAATCAACAACACGTTTCATGGGAGCGATCTGGCTGTCCTTCCAAAGACCGACATCTTCGGGGGTGATTCTGCCCTCCTTGAGAGAAGTTAGCACGTTTCTCGTACTTTTATAAAATCTGCTTTCAGATTCATCAACGAAGAAAAGCAATGGGAGAGGCGTATCAGGCATTCTTCTCGGGTAAACTGCGAACTTACAGGAGTAACGGCAGTGGCTTCGATGATAGTCATACCGGGGCCACGCTTCACGATACCACCGATGTGTGCCAGATGGTAGTCGGTCATATGTCCGTCCTCAGCACTGTACTGGCACAGAGGAGACAGGAAGATGCGGTTAGGGAGAGTCAAGCCACGAAGCTTCAAGGGCTGGAACAATTTGGGCACTGTCTTGCCATCCTCGCGGACAAATGCTGCACCTGCAGGAGGAGATTGAAGAGGAGTAAAGTAAGGAGCCTGTTCGTGAACTTAGTAACCTAGATGCTTTTGACATTCTGTCAAAGGACTACAACATACCCCAGGAGCAGCACGGTTAATGTGCTTAGACTCTCCTACGACGTTCTCAGTAATGTTATGGTGAGAGATTGCTTCAGGCATGATGAAATTGGGTGATGTGTGAAATCAAGTTGATGCTTTAATCCAAGGGGAAGTCTGCTCACAATATATACAGTCGGCAATCGTTAGCTCTACTCTAGGGTTGGGGGAAAACGTCGAACACGGTCATGGTTTTGCTTAGAAATCAACCGATTGCACGTCGTTGGAGACAGGGCGCCCAATAACGACATGAAACTACCGCGATGAACACAAGCTTAGACATTAAATTAGTAAATTCAAATTTGTCATGAGGAATACAAAATTTCGAAGGCTCTACACCGATATACAGCCCTATTCGAGCAGTTCGGGAGCAGAGGCAGATGGGTAAGCAACGTGAGAGAGGCGTGCGCGCACGGGGGCAATGACGATGGCGGCCGAAACTTCGCCGAATCTCCGTAGATGCGCTGGCGCCTTCCCCAAGTGGCAAGTGCAGCTCCCCAACTCCATAGAGCCTCTTGCTCTTGGTCATCATACGTACTTGTACACCCTGGGCCACTTTTCGAATCGACAACTCCAAGACTTGGAGCACACATTTCTCTGGGGAAACATGCCACCGAAGCTTCCGATCCTCATTAGCTCAGCGGTAGCATCTATACTGCTGGCACACTTCGCGCCTGGATACGGCTCGCGCACTCAGACCTTCTTCCTGGTCGCTTTCACAGAGTTCATTGCTTGGGCAACATGGCGAGTGGTCATCTATCCAAACTTTCTCAGTCCTTTGAAGGGCCTTCCTGAGCCTTCGGGAGGTAGCTGGTGGAATGGACATGCATCAACAATTATGGCCCAGCCATCGGGGCATCCAATGCGCGAGTGGATAGATGCTATACCCAATGACGGTCTCATTAGATACACCAACTGGTTCAACTCTGAGCGCGTGCTTTTGACAAACCCAAAGACTCTCGCCGAAGTTTTATCAAGCAAGAATTACGAGTTTATCAAACCGGCCCATTTCCTGGACATAATTGGTCGCATCCTAGGCATTGGCCTGCTGTTCGCAGAAGGCGATGAGCATAGAACTCAGCGCAAGAACCTGATGCCTGCATTTTCATACAGACACATCAAAGATCTGTATCCTGTGTTCTGGTCCAAATCCAAGGAGATGGTCGAAAGGATGTCTGACGCAATGCACGAGGGTTCTGAGACTGGCAACACGTCCAAGGAGAGTATAGCTGAAGGCACTAATTCCTCCAATGTTGTCGAAGTCAGTGACTGGACCAGTCGAGCTACATTGGACATCATCGGAGTGGCTGGTATGGGTCGTGATTTCGAAGCTCTGAAGAACCCTGACAACGAATTGAATCAGACTTATAAGACTATTTTCCATCGTAAGTAAGCTGAAGATACAAACACGGCGAGTTGGTCTTGCGCAATTGACTAGCATCGATGAGATGGGGTCCAGGATACCGTCTCGTTTGTGCCGAAGTCAATTTGTGAGCTGGCTCGTTGAACAAGAATCCCGCTCTTTCCGAAGTACTTTGCTAATTGTGCCCTTACCTCAAGCACCAAAGTCGGCTAGGTACTTACAGGTTGCCGGCATGTTCTTACCTCGCTGGTTTTTAAAGAGCCTGCCTATCAAGCGTAACGACGAGATTTCAGAAGGATCTGCTCTGATCAAGCAAACATGCCGTGATTTAATAGCTGCCAAGAAGATTCGCATGGAGAAAGGCGCCGCAGACGAGACCGATATCCTCAGTGTTGCTTTGAGGAGTGGCAGTTTCGCTGACGAGAATCTTGTCAGTCAGATGATGACGTTCTTGTGAGTCTTCCTACATTCTTGCTTGCTGAAGTCCATCACGCTTGCGGCTATAACAATGCACGATGCTTTTGTCTTGCTCTAGTCGTCTCCAGGCATAAGCCACTCGAAACGCTCTCACTGGGCACGACTGGCCGGGAAATCATCTTTCATCTTGACAGCTGCAGGCATGACATATATTGGGGCTCACTGAGAGGCATGATTGACTGTTGACTTATTGCAATGCTAACCGTCTGATTAGGGCTGCTGGACATGAAACAACGAGCTCGAGCATGCAATGGGCCATATACATGATGTGTCGCCATCCTGACGTACAAAAACGCGTACGCGAAGAAATTCACGCCAAATTGCCTTCCGTGCGTGAGCCTCAGGCTCAGATCACCGCCGCCGACATCGACAACTGTCATTACCTCCAAGCCGTCTGCAAAGAGACCCTTCGTCTCTGGGCTCCAGTAGCTCTAACAATGAGAGTCGCTGCCCGAGACGAAACCATCAACAACCACCCCATTCCCAAGGGCACGCTGGTCGTTGTCGCACCACTCGCAATAAACTGCAGTAAACATCTCTGGGGCGATGACGCAATGGAATTCAAACCAGAACGCTGGTTGACAGAAGGCATCTCCAACAAAAACGGCGGTGCCGAGTCAAACTACAGCTTCCTGACTTTCCTTCACGGACCCCGATCATGTATTGGTCAAGGTTTTGCTAATGCCGAGTTCGCTTGTCTTCTTGCTGCTTGGATTGGCAAATTTGACACCGAATTTGAGGATCCGGAGTATGTTCTTGAGGTCAAGAGCGGTATCACTTCTAGGCCTAAGAATGGGTTAAGGGTTAAGCTTACTGAGGTTGAGGGATGGTAGATTGCTCGAATGGCTGTTCTGAAGTAATATGCTTTCACTTTGGACCTAGCTATATCACAGTATCGATGTGCATCTGCATTCACACGTCTCAATATGACGACACAATGGATCTTCGCGTTTCGGCAACCATCGATTTTGGTCTTGAGTGTTGTCGAAATCTCACGCTCACTGCCCCGGCAATCAATGCGGTATTGTTCTTTCTACCTGCAAAAGAACAGCATGTTCCCAGGACTTGTTACGCAAGAGGTTATGCGACTGTTTTCAGATGCTTTATAAGCCTATGTGAATCTCCAAGATGGTCCATCATGGCGTCAAAGACTCGTGGTTGAGTGCAGACGGAGCGTATGAAAATACGAACAGGGTCATCACGACAACAAGTGACTCGGCTGCTGCGAGAAACCGCTTCCAAACAATGCGGCGGTCAAACAATCGGCAGCGACGAAAACAGTTTGATGATGCAGAAATATTCTATAAGTGGAGACGAGTTTTAGTCTATCGAGTTTGTACGCCTTCGCGACCGAGAAAACAATAACAACCGCTGTTAATAATGGTGATGGAAAAAAAATCCCCCCTTCGAACTTGCTGTGGAGCGCGCAATATCCCAATCACCAAGCCATTACATGCAAAAACGCCATCTTCAATGCTAAGAATATACTCTATCGTCGTTCATTAGTCACATGGTCTTACTCCACTCTCGCTCTCAGCAATCGCAATCGATGGTCTTCATGCTGAGAATGCAGCTGTGTTGGGGGGTGCAGTTGTGTCATGGGAGTGAGGCCATTAGGAGCATAGCTGCCGGGAGTGACGGCTCCACCAGTGAGTGTTTGAGTACTCGAATGAGACCCGGGAGAACTCAAGCCGCTTCGAACGTGGACAGCGCCGGGACGCTGTGGAAGCTGGAGAGTAGGACTTGGCGGTCTGCTGGTTGCTTCCATGTAACTTGGAGGTCCGTCGGCGAATGGAGTGAAGGGCCCAGGAGTTCGAACGGCAGCTCCGTAACTGGGTACTCGTGATAACGTGCCCATGTCGTAATCATCTAGATGGGGCTCGTGGTCGTCAAGCATGTCTTCACCGTCTCCAGAAGCTCGTCTTGACTCGGGAACACTATGGGATGGCGACTGGTGCGGTGGTGAGGCATGGTTCGACTGATTGAAGTGGGCAGCAAAGTATCCGCCCGTGTAAGCGGGGGTGTTACCGCCAGATGGAGAGTGGTGAGCCACGGGTGCGGCGCGAATCTGCCTGCTTGAACCTTGATCTTGCAGATTTGCGAGACGTGAGCGCAGCTGGGCTGGTACAAAGTGACTCTCGCCGCCACCGAGTGCAGACATGGATTGCGAGTGGTGCATGTCTGCGACGCCGTTCAAAGACTGCAGGTTCTCGGAAGAGGCGTTGCGACTCTGAGCGTAGAAAGGAGTGGCAGATCCACTGGGCGCACGACTCATGTATCCACCGGTGTTGATGTCGTTGTAGAGGGCGTCTAGTTGATGTCTTCCGTACTCGGGCGGGGCGTTCAGTTGAACCTCTTGTTGGTTGAGTTCGGCATCTGTCATGGTTCTTGCGGCTACCTGAACCTCGTTCTGATCATCGACTGGCAAGTTGGGGGAGATGAACAGCTTGACAGGAAGACGGCACACAAGCTGAGAAACGTGGCCTTCGGGATTGTGGATATTGACCATGAGCTTGAAGCGGTGGGTGATGTTGATGTTGTGCGAATCCACATCTTGTCTGCACTGCTTGAGAGACTTGGGTAGTTCCAGCGTGGCCTTGAAGACGTATTTCTCATCTTCCATGATGGGATTGTCCGGATTCTCCTCGTCAAAGGTGACGCGCGAGTTCTCAGGAAACTCCATGTCTGCTTTTGCGACATCTGTCTCGTCAACCTTGCATCTATCACCGCGCTGGTCGGGTACTTCGGCAGCTTGTATCCTTTTGGTCACAGCTTCGATAAGCCGCATCTCGATCTTGCCGAGCTTGATGCCTTTTCGAATGGGCGAGAGTTCAACATCTGCTACGATGGATGTTCCGAAGACTACGGCGTCTGTGGGGATTGAGATGCTGTAGCTGAGCTTGTTGGCCCAGATGTCGGCGTTGGTCTGTCGGCCGAGTCAGCGTGCTTGTTGTGGCTCTTCGCATCTGAGCACATACCCTTGAGCGAGTCGTCTCCATTTGTTCTCCACCCAGAGTCCTGACAATGCGGATGTGCTGGGTCGTGGTGATGTCCTTGGCGTTCCAGCCAGGTCGTGAGACGCTTGCGTGCAGGTAGTAGACGATGTAGGTGCTGTTCATGCCCTCGATACTCTCGGGCATGCTGGGGTCGAGCGTGTATTCGAATGGCCATTCTATCGATCCCGAGTTGATCTTGTGCGTGCCGGACGTGCCCAGAGCGCGTTCCTCCCGCCAGAACGTCTTCTTGTCCGACACTTCGCCTGCTGCCATGCCGCCCATGTAGAACCAGCTGTGCACGTCAGTCAACCCGAGCCGACTGCAAGTTGCCCTGATCAAGACCTACGAGATTCTTCGCTTGCCTTCAAGCCAGATCTTGACGTTCTTGATACTCATAGCATCCGGTGTCGTCAGACGGACAACACCGTTCAGCTTGATGGTCTCGGCTTCATGCTGGTCACCGTGGAAGACGATAAAGCGGTTGTTTGGGCTATCGGGCAAGGGTCAGCCGTGGAAGTTCCTATCGTATGCTGCATGGCAAGTACATGATCTCAAGCACGGGCTTGGCTCGAGGGGTATGGACCATGGCGGCGGCGGGGTCGTGGTTGATAGGTCGCGAGCGCGCGCGCAATCAGAGTAGACAGAAATGATTCGTGAATCTTCGCGACAGCAGCAATGGACAGAGTAGGGGATACAAAGGAGAGAGTGAGGCGCCGAGGATACAAAATGCCAAAAGCTTGATCCGAGATGACGTTCTCAAACAACCCAAGAAGCTCGTGCCCGATTGAGATAAAGATTCGTTGGTGTCGGCGCGACACGGGAGGCCGTTCCTTTGTTTGACAGAAGCAACCACGAAACATGCCTCCAGGGACACCCACTCGAATCAGCCCCTTTGAAGATCCCTCTGCTCCGATGGACTCTCACGCTGTTCACATGCCGCATGTGCATTGCGCTTTTCAGGCCATCTCGTCGCAGAAGGAAACAAACCATGCACACTCTCACATGCACATGCAAATGCACATGTAGAGCGATCACGACTCACGCCTGCGGCTCTCTGGTGATCAAGCTTGCTGCTCAGCGGACGGTCCCGCCTCGGTCCTACCTCCAAAGAACCCTGGATTTTCTTGTTGGTCAAAGATTTCTTCCATGGCTTCCCACGTGTTGTCCGTTTCTTCCGTCGTCTTATCGTCAACAAATCTGCCCATCCCGCTGTTGGGATTGAACATGTCCATTTCTTCTGCTGTGCAACGGTCTGGGCTTTTGACCGCTATCAACACTATGGCGTGATGGACATGACTAGCGACATGCTGCTCCTGAGGTCTACATGAGCACATCGCGTACCGGCAGAACGTGATAGATGGCTGCACTCTCGAACAGTGGGCAAAAAGAGTGCCTCAGTTGTGTCCGTGTCCAAGATCCTCTATCGTCGTGACAGAGCCGTTGCTATTTACACCCGTGGCGTTTACCTACTTTGACACAATAAACCAAGCTATACATTATAGGGCTGCTCCTGACAAGCTCTTTATACAGCGACACTTGTATCGGATCTCATACTTGATTCAAGTAGCGTTCTTCTCGGCATCGTTGGAGTAGTGTCCGTTTTCTCCGGTTCCCTCTTTGGGTCTATCCCAGGTATGAATGTGACCTAGCGATTCGTGTCAGCCCAACGTGAAATTTATCAGACGGCCCGATCAGCTCTGCGCGACGCATCAAAGACGCGCAATTGACACCATTGTTGTGGAGCTTTGGGCATCCCAACACGAGGTCGCGAAACACTTACCATCTTTGCATGCTGTCATGATGCTGTCCTCCTGAAACTCCAACCAGCTCAACGGATGGTTGTCTATCTTTTTTGACTGCAATCTCACCATCAGTACGGACAAGGGAGAGTTTTGTGAAGCGACGTGTTTCGACTCACCATGACGGGCGGCAATATGGCTGTGCTCGCCTTTGTTCTGAAGCCGTGAACTACATCTGCTCCATTCACCGCACCATCACCGTCTTCGGAAATAGTCGAATGTGATCTGATGCGTCCGACTGTGGAATTGGTCTCCTTGCGAGTTATGGCATTGGACGTCATGCTGCCTCTATGCTTGATTGACATCTGCGTAGGTACCATTAACAGGTTGCATCGTCGAGAAGAGCACGGAATAGAACTTACTGCTCTCGGTCGACCGAGCATACCAACGGAAAAGTCCCAAAGTAGTAGCTTGCAATCTTCGCCAACACTACCAAAGCGATAGTTGCGTTCATCACATCTCCAAGGATCAAACTTGACATCTGTCACCCAACTGCTGTGTCCTTGACAACGCGCTACTAAAGTGGCATCGGCGAAGGACCAGATACTGACAATGTCATCCTGACCACCGGTAAGGATATAGCGGCCGTCGGGAGACCATGTCACAGTAATCAAGCCACCGTAGTACGAGGTAAAGGCATCTAATAGCTGTTCCTTGAGGTAATCGATGATGCGCAAAGAACCGTCTTCCGAGACGATGGCAAGATGTCTACCATCAGGAGAGAAGGAAATACAGTTGATTTGCTGGTTGTTGATTTTCCACACGGCTACAGGGTTGGTCTTTTGGTTGCGCGATTGGACCGACTTTTTGATGACAAAAGATGCCGGACCGGATTGAGCATCGCCATAGTCAGAGGATTCTTGCTCGGGAACGAAAGGAGCATCCTCCTTCTCCTTGTCATAAACGATCAGAGACCCATCCATGTGAGCGGCCAAGAAGAGATTCTCGCTGTTGGGCAACCACCAGATGGAAGAAACGGCAGAAGAGTTGATGGCACCATTCTTGTTGATGCGAGCATACTTCTGGGATATCGGCTCGTACCAGATGATGTCTGAGGAAGAAAAGCCTATGATGACGTCCAGGTGGGTGGTGCTTTTGGTGAAAGGATTGACATGATGACACAGAGCATGAGCTTTTGTGAACAAGATCTTGGTGAGATTCTCAGTCTTTGTTTCGGAAGAAAGATCTAGCCATTGCAGAGCTCTGTTGATGTTTGAGAAGGCAAATAGACCTTGAGGGTTGCGCTCCTGAAGGCGTTTCTGGAGGGCTTCATGTGGGATAACTCTGGAGACGAAGGAGGAGTTGCTTTTGACAATATTGTTCTTGGGCTTGCGCCTCTTTGAGGGGTCTTTTGAATCTTTTGTAGGAATAGGAGCCAATGCAGGGTTGTTGTCTCCAAAGACAGGGGTAGATGAAGATCTGAAGAACGAGGCCGAGTCGGTGGTGGGAGTCAGAGCTTCCTCTTGTAGACTCGATGGGACAGCAGAACGCTGGCTGGTGACAGTGGTAGTACGAGCGAGGGAGTTGTCGGGAAGCTTCTTGGGAGCCACTATACACAGAGACAGTCTAGTGCCTTGGGTTGGAGGAGCGATAGTGGTAGCAAGTGGGTTGCTGTTCGGCACGGGGTTGTCTGAAGGATGCGGAGGAGGAGTGGCCAGGAGAAGCTCGTCGCGCTGGACGTATGTGCCCTCTCCGACGACTAGTTGATATTCAGGGCCGCTGTGTTTGGCAAGCGTGTTGTTCGTCTCGATGATGGCACCGGGTGGGTAGCCAGTGTAAAGGTTCCCACTTGGGTAGCGCGGCGGGGGTGGTAACACACTGATGACATGTCAGAGATGGCTGCAGGACGAAAGAATGGATTGGACGTGTACACACAACATTGCGACAGCCTGTCGGGCGGCGGTGGTGAATGCGCCGGATGATCTGTACACGACGTGGAGGCTTCAAGGCGGGTCAAGTCGAGGCGGCACGGATGGTCGTCGGGACCAAGGAGCGGACAACAGAGCCAGGAAAATGAAGCTCAGTCTATGTACAGTTGAGACAAGTATCAGGATATTGCAGGTACAGGGACAGGAGAAAGCGAGCTTCCAGGTCGCAATGGAAGTCGAGAGATGGTCCAGAGTCCAGACGCACGCGATAGGCACACCAAAGGCCGAGGCTGTGGGGTCGGACCCCCGATGGCGGGGAAAATGTTCCGCCTCGTGCATGACGGCGGACGGCGGGCGGCAGCAGCAAGAAGCAGAAGGCTCGACCGGAGCTGCGAGAGGCGGATGCTTTCATCAACTCTCGTCATTACACGTACGATTACAGCACAACCATGGCGACGGTGCGTGTCTGTGTCTGCGGCGACGAAGGCACGGGCAAGTCGAGCCTGATCACGTCGCTGGTCAAGGACGTCTTTGTCACAAACAAGATCCAGCCTGTACTGCCGCCCATCTCGATTCCTCCCACCCTGGGCACCCCGCAAAGTGTTACTACCACCATTGTCGACACATCCGCCCTCCCCCAGGAGCGCGACAACTTGCGCAATGAGCTTCGCAAATCTAATGTCATCCTCCTCGTCTACTCGGACCACTACAGCTACGAGCGTGTCGCCCTCTTCTGGCTACCATATTTCCGTTCGTTAGGCGTCAACGTACCTGTCGTTCTTACTGCCAACAAGGCCGATTTGTCCAAGAATGTCTCGACCCAACAAGTCGTAGACGAAGAGATGCTCCCAGTCATGCAGGAGTTCAAGGAGATCGATTCGTGTATCCGCACCAGTGCCCGCGAGCACCACAACATCAACGAGGTCTTTTTCCTCTGTCAAAAGGCCGTCACCCACCCCATCGCTCCCATATATGACGCAAAGGAGTCCTCCCTCAAGCCCGCTGCTGTCTCTGCTCTCCGAAGGATCTTCTACCTCTGTGACAAGGACCAAGACGGCCTGCTCAATGACGCCGAGATTCACGACTTCCAGGTCAAGTGTTTCGAGAAGCCTCTCTCGGACCAAGACCTCGTTAGCATCAAGCGCTCTGTACATGCACATGATGGTGGCATCGACATAGATGGCTTCATCCGCCTCAATAAGATGTTTGCTGAGAAAGGCCGTCATGAGACCATCTGGATCATCCTTCGCAAATTCCAATACACAGACAGCCTCAGTCTGAAAGACACCTTTTTGCACCCAAAGTTCGACGTCGCTTCCTCTTCCTCGGCCGAACTAAGTCCTCAAGGTTACCGCTTCTTCGTTGATTTGTTCTTGCTTCATGACAAGGACAACGATGGAGGTCTGAACGACTCTGAGCTGGCTGCTTTGTTCGCCCCAACCCCTGGCCTGCCCAGTTCCTGGATCGAGCATGACTTCCCGTCCTGTACCGTTCGCAATGAAGCTGGCCACATCACTTTACAAGGCTGGCTAGCACAATGGAGCATGACAACCTATGAGGAACCAAAGGTCACACTGGAGTATCTGGCCTACCTTGGTTTCGAGACTCCTCAGAGAGGAGGCACGACTGCTGCACTAAAGGTCACCAAGGCTCGGAAGCGACGCAACAGACCTGGCCGCGTAGAGCGAAATGTCTTCTTGTGCTACGTCATCGGCGCTGGTGGCAGTGGTAAGTCGAGCTTACTATCAGCCTTCCTCAATAGGCCCTTCAGCACTACCTACCATCCCACCATCAAACCGGAAATCGCTGTAAACAGTGTTGAATTACCTGGCGGTCGTCAATGCTATCTGATTTTGAAGGAGCTTGGTGAACTAGAACCGGCCGTTCTGGAAAACCAGGCCAAGCTCGAGGCATGTGATCTGTTGTGTTACACCTATGATTCCAGCGACCCGGACAGCTTTGGTTACATTGTCGAGATGCGGAAAAAGTATGCTCATCTTGAATCTTTGCCCGGAGTGTACACTGCTCTGAAAGCAGACCAGGACAGGGCAGTTCAGAGAAGTGAGATGCAGCCGGACCAATACACCGAAGAGCTGCGTGTGCCAAAACCGCTGCATGTGAGTGTGACATGGGCAAGCGTGTCAGAGTTCTTTGTACATCTGGCCGAGAGCGCGACGTTCCCATCAACAGCATTCCCAAAGAACGAAGAATCGGACGTGGATCGAACGAATCTGTACATCGGGCTAGGAGCGGCTGTATGCGCCGGAGCGGCTCTGGCCATCATGTGGAGGAAGAGTATAGCGGCTAGTAATTAAGGCTATGGAACAACAACAATGCATGGGTGGAGTTATAGGTGGATTTTAGCATCAAGATACCCAGCTCTGGAAATTAGATAGGCCGATCACAACAACGAGACATTCGCCAGTCCCAAGCGAGATAGCAAACAAGGCAAGCAGTGTCTGATGTTCTCAGACGGGATGGTTGGATGGTTCGTGAACGGATCGAGGGATCCGGCGTCCGAGTGAACAGCGTTTGCCAAGGCGCTGCTCCTCAGGCCCCGAGCAGTTCAGGGAAAGCGAAGAATAAACATTCATGTAATATTATTGCTTGTTTATTCCTATCCTACATCTCCAGTCCGAGCGATAGTGTGACTCCGCCAGCAACTCTGATGTGGCGGCCCATGTCGCGTGTATGACGGTCTCCTGAAGTGTTTGGCTTCCCCCTCGACTGCCTCTTTTTCCCTTAGCCATGCAGGTGCGTATCATCAGACGAGCCGCAGACTCGCACTCGCAACAATGGCACAGGCTGACGCGCTGCAGCCCTCACACGATGCGCCGAGTTATGTGCGCAAGCATACGCCGCAGATTTCCATATCCGACGACAATCACCATGTCACAGAGGCCATCGGAGGCATGTACGGTAGCGACGACGATGACTACTTGACGCCCTCGAACCGCAACTCGCGACCACTCAGTTTTGTCGGATCTGCCATAGAGGCCTACCAGCTCGCCCCTTCGTATCTCGATACCAAACGCTCCTCACCGCCCCGTTCACCCCTCCAACAGACAGGCAGCAATGAGAAACTACCCTCGTCAGACAGTGTCACGCGCAAGGGAAGCCTCGGCTCCGAAAACCTCCCCTTGGATCCGTCTTCTCCACCGCCCTTGTCACGAAAGTCCTCATCGTCGGCAGAGACAGCAGTCCAGCAGTTTCCCCTGAACGACATTGACTATGAGTCGAGTCCTGCCGCCGTGGCTCAAGAGCTCAACAACTTGCAGGCCATCCGCCGAATGTCCATGAGTGTCGACAATGCCGACCCTGACTTGCCCAGCTTTGGTTCTCCTGCTTCTCCTGGTTCCACTTCCCCAGAGGCTAGCGACGAAGATGAGGCTTCACGGTTGTTTTGGGTACCAGCGCGCTTGCACCCAGAACTTGCCCCCAAGGAGTTCAAAACATTCGTAGAGGACCGTGTTGATCGCATAAGGAAGCGCTCAGGGTCTGGTGACTCTTTGATGCCTGGTGTGGAAAGGTCAAACTCCGGTAGTAGTCTCACAAGGAAAAAGAGCATGCTTTCACGCCAGATCGACTCGTCCAAGGGATATGAAGACGGAGCAGAACGCCTGCAAAGAAAGCGATCAGAAAGTGGACAGTCGCCAACTTCACCAACTGTTGAGAATCTACAAGAGTTGGAAGGTCTGGTCAGCAACGTCAGTCTTGATTCGGCTAGGAACAGTCTTGATTCTGGTGTGCAAATGGCCGATGCACCAATATTGCCTGCTCCAGGCCCCGCCTTGAAGCGTTCCACAAGGACGTATATGCGCAAGGATCGCACGCCTTTTTCCAGACGAGCACTCAGCCGTCAGTCCGACCACAGCAAGCAGTCCGAGTCTGATGGAGAGGGAGGTCGCGCGCCCTCGCCTTCACTCTCCATTCGAGAGCCTTCTTCTCCGGGCATCACCCGAGTACAGACCGAGCCCGCTCTTGCTCGTGATGCTGCTGCTGCTCCGGGAGCCGACCGCCTGACATCTGCCTCCTCTGAAGACGTATCTAATCAAAAGCCCAAACCCAGTCCTGCAAAGGACGCTGCTGTCCCTCAGAGTTCTGCTGCCCCTGTCACCACTTTCCATTCTCGAATTGCCACCAATGGCCGTACTACTGCTCAGATTCCTGGTGCCAGCAGTCCAATTCCGCAGATAGTAGAGACCCCACCAGCAGCCAATACCTTCACCGTCCCAGAAAGGAAGTCCTCACACATCCCACCCTCTGCCCCGCAGTCATCTCAGCAACATTCAGCCCCTCATTCACATGGACCGACACAGCATCATGCCCCACCTCGTGCTCGTCCCAGCGCGCGGGGTGCCCATTCGAGACCACCCCTCGTTCATTCTGCTTCCTCTCGTTCGAACACGAACAAGTCTACGTTGGAGGACATTTCCTCGCATCCCTCACCCCTGCCCGGCAGTGGCAACACACGGACCGATGCTCTCACAATGGTACCTATGTACGAAGAGAAGAAGGTCGAGAAAAAAGACAGCCGCAAGACTAGCTGGAACTGGCTTCTCGGAAGTGAAGAGAAGGACAAGGAGAAGGAGCGCAAGACTGAAGACAAAGAGCGCGAGAAGGAAGCCTCGAAGAAATCCAAGGCTGCTGCCAAAAATCAGCCCAAGACTGCCGAGAAGACTCGTCTGGACGTGCTGCAGTCATCCATCGACGGAAGCCCTACTGTTCCAAAGGGTCGCGAATCACTCGTGCTCGATCGTGAGAGCTTCAAGCTCGAGGAAGAGCGGAAGAAGGAGAGCTCACGGAGGTCAGCGGATGGCAAGAAAGACAAGGATTCTGGTATTTTGTCGGCCATTTTTGGAGGCGGTAAGAGGTCAAAGGAACAGAAGCAGCATCACCAAGCTCCCAAAGAATTGCTTCGGGCGCCCTCTCCAGAACCTGCCCCAAGGATACTACGACCAGACATTGACTATAACTGGACTCGATTCAGTATCCTGGAAGAACGCGCTATTTACAGGATGGCCCACATGAAGCTGGCCAACCCTCGAAGGCCACTGCACAGTCAAGTCCTGCTCTCAAACTTCATGTACAGTTATCTTGCCAAAGTGCAGATGTATCACCCTCAAAGCCAAGTACCCGTCGCGCAAAAGACGGCACAGGCCAGACAACAGCAACAAATGCAACAACAGCAGCAACAACAGCAGCAGCAACGGGAGCAAGACGCTGCCGACGCTGAGGCAGAGGAGAAGCAAGCGCAGGAGAACAACAAATACCAGAATTGGCAAGAGGTACGTTCTCGGCATAGTCAAGTCTCACGAAAACGCAGCTAACACGATCAACAGCAACGCAAATCAGGTGATCAGTCAACTCCCGGTGCGGTCCAACAACACTCTGTCCTGGAAACACCGAGCAACGCTTCTGGTCAAAAGGACTATCTAGGATACTCAGCAGACTCGCAACCATTTGGTGACCAAAGTAGTCTTTGGCAAGACGAGGAGAACAACGAATTGTGGTGATATGTCGAAGCAAGCAAACGCATTGGGAAAACGGAGTTCTTGCGATCTTGCAGAAAGAGGCGTTGTTGGTTGTCTTTATTCTTGGAAGCATTTGAAATTGGCGTATGAGTTGTCATTTCTTCTCTCTTTCTTCTATTTCTCCTCCATCTCTTGATTTTTCATCCTGCTTCTTTGCGGCCGCCGAATATGAACGAGAGCCACGATTTCACTTGCATTCTATCTGTCCTCTACCAATATTGATTCCGAGTGTTGTACCCACGGTCTTTGACTAGACTAATCAAGACGTCAGAGATCACGAGACATCATGAGGTCTGACACTAACCCAAAGAAGATTGGCCGCACAGTCTCGAGAGGTCGGGCTCACGCTCAAGAGGCTTCTCGCGACAAAGGACACATCATGTCAAGTCACATGTGAAATGGGGATAAGTTCGTCGTGCCTCTTGCACTCAATTGTAGTCTGTTCTCGTGACCCAGTGATAACGATTTCGGTTCAGAGGGACATTCTGAACATTTCCTGTATTCCTTGGTCTCCAACTTATTGCAGAGAACCTTGAACCCATCAGAACAGAAGAGGTGGCCTCCGCGAGCCTTTTGGGAGCCGTTGAGCTCATCCCAGAGCTAATCGCAGACAAAACATAGAGACGCCTTTGAGAAGAATCACCCAGCGGGCCCCTGAGAGCTTCTCAGAGCATTTTCTGGTAGTTATGCCAAGCTGTCATTCCGATCACTTGCACTTCCGCTCTGTCTCCGAGCAAAAATGCCGACGCGATGGTTTCATGGTATGTCACTTCCTACTCACCGCCGAATGAATGCTTTGTCACTTTGTGTTTGGGTGAAGTGGCTGTATTTACCAGCCGTTGTAGTCTTTGTGGCTTGACCTTGTCGCAAGATTTGAAAGGGTCTGTTGGCTGGGGAACGCCATGGCAGCCGGTGGTCTCGAACTTGGGGCACGAGCCCAAAGTTTACGACAGTGGCTTGAAGGCTATTCGTCATTGAACGAATTATCGACCGGGGTTCATAGGGGACTCGACGTTTGCGATCAGCGGGGTGTGGCAGTCAGAAGTCTTGTCGAGCTGCGCCTTGAAAGAACGGTGATATAAACACGAGGACGTCCCACCAGATCTTGGAGAGACTCACTCTCTACATATCTCACAAGAGCGACGGAATCTTCACAGATTGCATCTTGGAACGGGTAAGCTTCTCATCTCATTTACCCCACGTTGATCACACGGGCGGGAATCCTTACCGCCTTTCTGTTGTTGCGCCAAGTTCAAGACTCAGCGTGCCCCTCGCTGAAACTGGAGTGCTCCAGCTGATCTCTCGATTGCTCAGAAACATATCATATATCATCATCACATAAACAGCAGCCAAAATGTCCCACGCAGAGCAGAACCTTCCCACCAGAACGGCTACCAATGCCACGGACGACGATGCCATTCCCGACGAGGACACGAGCGAGGTGACCAAGCTCTTCCACGAGCGCCTGCAAGCATGGAAGCACGCATGTGGTTACCTCGAGGACTACATCTCAGCCACTGAGAAGCTGCAACACACCCACGCCAAGGAGTACGAAAAGGTCCTTAAGGTTAGTCGTCCATCTCGCCCTTGAACTCTTCAAGATACTAATTGGCCGCGACAGACGGTATCGCATCCCCTCAAGGAGGGTCACCACTTCGACCAGAACCTCGGCGGCATTGCTGGTACCTTTGACACCATTCGCTCTAACACTCAGGTATGGCTGTAACATGGCCGAAGTTATGCGAAGCAGAATCTGACCAGCACTAGGGTATCTCCAACTCGCATGCCGAAACCGCAAAGACAATCAAGGGCTCGGTCTTGCCCATCTTCGAGCGCCTCCATACCGAGATCAAGAACAAGACCAAGGAGCTCACTAAGGGTGCTGGCAAGGGCGGCAAGCTCGTCGACAAGGCTCGCCAGACGTCTCAAAAGCACATCGAGCAGCTCGGCCAGCACACAGCCGCCTTTGACAGCACTGGAGGCAAGATCCACGCCCACGAGGACCCCTACATTCTCCAGCGCGGTGTCTACCACCGTCTGAACAAGCAGATCATCGAGGAGAACAACAACCGCAACGATATTATCGCTGTGCAGAACAGCTTTGCTCAGTTCGAGGCCCACATTCTCACCACCATCCAGAATGGTCTGGGTCAGTTCAACCAGATTGTCGGCAACCAGGCCGAGCAAACTCGCACCATGTACGGCAACATGACCAGCACCGCCCAGCAGATCGCTCCCGACTTCGAGTGGAACGGCTTCGTCCAGCGCAACAACCAGGTCCTGATCGACCCCAACGCTCCTCCACGCAGCATGTCCAACATCAGCTTCCCCAACCAGAACCACAGAGCCACCGAGCCTTTGATTGCTGGCTCCCTGGAGCGCAAGGGCAAGCTGCTTAAGAAGTACGAGGCCGCTTTCTGGGTCATCACTCCCTCCAAGTTCATGCACGAGTTCAAGACCGACGACGATTTCGCAAAGGACCCTACTCCCGAGACCTCTCTGTACCTTCCCGACTGCATGGTTGGTGCCGTTGATGGCCTGAAGTTCCAGGTCAAGGGCAAGGATGTTTCGGGCAGCAGCTTTGGCAACAAGCTCTCCATGGCCCACGAGTATGCCTTCAAGGCCCACACCCCCCAGGAGGCTCAGAAGTGGTGGGAGACTCTGAGAAGCTCAACCGGATCGACCACCAACGAGCTTCCTCCCACTAGCCCTAGTGAGAGCAGACAGCCCAGTGCTGCCATGGGTTCTGCCGTCACCCCCGAGAAGTCTGCATCTAGCGAATACCCTTCTGAGCCCACCAAGGTCTTCACCGAAGAGGACACCCGCCCCCAGACCACCGATGCCGCCGCTCTGGAAGCCGAACGCAAGGAGGCAGCATACTCGGCCGCTGGTCCCACCGACGGCGTTGCTACTCACAGCAAGGTGTAAATGATGCAGAGACTGATCAACATGGACGAATAATGGACGGATAGAAATGGTACACAGCAACGATGATTACGAGCGGTTGATTGATTGACTTGCATGATACCTCTTGAGACTCAATAGCTGAGCAGCAGTAATAATTTGATTGTTTTCATCTCTTGATCATGTTTTTCCTTTGCCCACGTTTATACTGATCTCATAGGTGACGAGGCATGGCTTGGTTTGGATCTTCTAAACGGGCTTGTCATCCTTCCTCAACATCCACCTCATCTCATCAGCCTGCTCCTTTGTAACCAACGCCTCCAGCCTCTCCACCCTCATAAAATCGTGATCACTGTACTCAAACCCAGGCACGACCGTCTCGCTAATCAACAAACCATCCCCATCCTTCTCCTCCCCTTCCAACGGCAACAAGAAACTAGATTTGTATTTTCCACCATCCACGATCCACTGAAGTCTTTCACCCTTTTCCACATCATGGCCCACGATGAATGTTTCTACTCTAGCTTTTCCTCTTATACCAGAGTGCGTGTCGTACGAGGGCAGTACTTCGTCGGCGTGGATGATTACGTAGCGACCTCTTCCGCGGTGGAGTGTGTGAATTGTCCGTCCTCTGTTGCGATGGAAGGCTCCCATGGGCGATTCCGGGGTGAGGAGGTAATGAATGCTTGTGCTTGCGTTTCTTGTCTTTTCCCCTTTTGAAGCATCTTTGTTCTTGTCTGGGTCGACCTCTGTGAGCTTGTTGGAGAGGTTCGCGCTTACGGCGCCGGTAGAAGTGTAGAAGGTTGTTTGTTCATTGCTTGCGGCCGAGGGAGAGGCATTGAGGAACGGGTTTGGAACCCGGTTAACATCGCGATCGGTTTCGACAAAGTAGCCACCTTCGATGTGCTGTTGGAGTTGCAGGGTACTGATCAACTTTGCGAGTTTGGGTGATTCGTTACGCGGAGCCGAGGCGTCTTTGGGCTCGTAGATGGGCTTGAGAGGAGGAATCGAGGAGTCGATTGTTGAAGTCATTGTTGTCTAGTTGCGTCTATGGGTATTAGAAGTGATGCTGAACTTGGGGTTCGAAGGTCAGAGGGTGAAGCTTCATGTTGATCTTCGAAGAGCTGTTTCGTCATGAGCTGCGTCAGGAAGTGGGACAGCTTCTGGGCTTCATCATCTGCGTGCACATCACCAATATATTATATACAACTATAATGAAACATGACAAGCTGCGAACAGAGGCCCCCTTCGATGTTTGGGAACATTGATGGTTCATGAAATATGTAATTCAATGGTGCTCCGAATGACACTCAGTATTCAACGAGTCATGATCGGATCTGATCATTCCCACATCTGTCTGACATTGAGATTGATCCTTTTCCGTGCCATCCATCCTTTCCAGTGTTCATGCGTCTCTTCGCCAGTGCTCTCTCTGCAAGGCCAATCTGCCATCCACTCTGGGCATGTCCCTGCCACTATTTGCGGAACACCGTGCCAGGCATATCTCGATGGACCCGACATGACAACCGCATCTCCTGAGCGTAGGCGTATCGCAAGACCCTTCCCACCCTCTAAGCCCGCCATGAAAATTCCATCGCATCCCAGAGAAATGCTGACTAGTGGCCTGTCGCATTCTTCGCTTACATCTCGATGTAGACTCAATGTATCACTCGGCGTGTAGAGATTAACTATCGCGGCTTGTGCTTTCATGGATGGGAATAGTCCCTCTACCAGAAAAGCGACATCTTCAGGAAATGGCGGCGGTGCTGACGAAGGGTAGACCTTCTGGGTCCAGTCGTATTGGCCGCCAATAGTGACCCAACGCAATTTCCTATTTAGGCAAGAAGACATGGCTAGAGGTTTGTGGACGGCAGAGTCCTTGGGTTGATGAGATGTGTTATGCGCTTGGTTGGAGAAGAAAGAAGCCGGACTTCCATCAGACTTCTGGGGGTACGCAATATCATAGTGTATGTGTAGATTTGTCTTGTGAGTGGCATTGGAGAGGTCGCGATGTAGTAGCTTGTCCAGCAAAGAGAGCTGGACTTCTTTGGGAAGTAGTGATGGTATTATGAAAAGACCTACCGCAGACTCAGAAAGAGAGATCGAGTCGAAGCAGACGGTCGGCACCTACCTGGCACGTCCGGGTGTTCGTAAAGTTTGGCAGATTGAATCGACGTGGGTGGTATATTGGCAGGTTCGCCAAGGAAACGAGAATAGATGTTTTGAATGGCTTCAGGCTCTCTTTGATGGAAATTGCGGTCGTCATAGGCGTTCAGATTGCGACGGTGAGCATCAAACAGGACAGGGTCTTGATCTAGCGCGTGGATCGAGGCTTTCTGATAGTGCTTGTATTGCAAACGCAAAGCATCAGGCGGACGGGCATGGGCATCGAGATGTTGAGTCATTATTGGAAGAGAGATTTTGTTGTCGAGTAGGCAAAGGAAGGTTGTGGATTTTGCTGTTGTTGATGCGGAGTTTGTGGTTGTTGTGTTTGCATCTTGGCTCTGTTGCCCACTTTGTGTTTACTTTTGGTGGGGAGGCAACTTGTTGACGAAAATAAAAGGCTTTGATAACATCGATCAAAAGCAATTGACAGGTTGACAGACGCTTCTGCTCCTGCTTCCAAGCGCTTCACTCTTTCACCCGCCTTGTACTGACCTGCAGCAAACCTTGCCGCCATTGCCACCACTTTGAGCTGCCCCTTTCCCTTGAAGCAATCCAGGCACAACGGTCGCTGCTACAGTCCCCAGGCCCAGCACATCACACAGCACACAGCACACAGCACACATCACGCTGCTCGACCCTCAGCCAGCTTCCAACACTCGACTCACTCCAACACGCACACAACAAGCGCCGCCATGGAGAACTACCAGAAGATGGAAAAGATTGGCGAGGGTGCGTGATCCTTCTCTGCCTCTCGCAAGCTGCCGCGCTTAGCATGTGAAAACTGACACTGCTCCACCCAGGCACATACGGAGTGGTTTACAAGGCGCGCGACCTCACCACACCCGACAACCGCATCGTCGCACTCAAGAAGATCCGTCTGGAGGCCGAAGATGAAGGCGTACCCTCGACTGCCATCCGCGAGATCTCGCTCCTCAAGGAGATGAGCGACCCCAACATCGTGCGCCTGTTCAACATCGTCCACGCCGACGGCCACAAGCTGTACCTGGTCTTCGAGTACCTCGACCTGGATCTGAAGAAGTACATGGAGGCTCTGCCCGTCTCACAAGGAGGTCGTGGCAAGCCTCTGCCCGAGGGCTGCATGGACGGTCGCGCAGGACACATGGGACTCGGCGAGGCCATGGTCAAGAAGTTCATGCACCAACTTTGCGCCGGTATCCGCTACTGCCACGCCCACCGCATCCTCCACCGCGACTTGAAGCCCCAGAACTTGCTTATTGACAAGGAGGGCAACCTCAAGCTGGCTGATTTCGGTCTGGCCAGAGCCTTCGGTGTGCCTCTTCGCACCTACACCCACGAGGTTTGTCGCTCTCAAGTCCAACTCCGTCCCTGCATTCAAAGCTAACATGGTCAACACAGGTCGTCACCCTCTGGTACCGCGCTCCCGAAATTCTCCTCGGTGGACGTCAATACAGCACAGGCGTCGACATGTGGTCGGTCGGTTGCATCTTCGCCGAGATGGCCACTCGCAAGCCCCTCTTCCCCGGCGACTCTGAAATCGACGAGATCTTCAAGATCTTCCGCATCCTGGGTACCCCTGGCGAGCAGGACTGGCCCGGTGTCACCAGCTTCCCCGACTTCAAGCCCAGTTTCCCCAAGTGGTCGCGCAACCCCGACGACGACATCATCAACCACGACGGCGCAAGAGTTCTGGGCGAGGACGGCATCGACCTTCTCGAGTCGCTGCTCATCTACGACCCTGCCGGCAGAATCTCAGCCAAGCAGGCCTGCTTACACCCCTACTTCAACGACTCGAAGTACTACGGTGCGCGAAACGGTTACCACTGATTGACCCCTCCACGCCTCTGATGCCTTTTCGTATTTCTCTCCGGTTCCCCTTCATGTCATCAACAACGTCCCCTTTTTTTTCTTTAAAAATTACCCAATTCTCTGCATCGGCATGGTTCGATTTTTCACTACTGGCGTTCAGGGGCGAACAAGGAGCGAGCTCGAGTGCTCGCTTCATCTGGGTTCTGGTACATTTCTCTTCTATCCTGTGTTTTCGGTTCCTCCATCTCTTCGAGCCATGCCGGCTCATGCCCCGCTTATGTTCAGGAAAGGCTTTTTGGGGGGCGTCTTCTTGATAGGCTTCTTTACTCGCAATGAATCTTTTTCTATTCATGACTTGCGTATTACTTTGTCTATGTCTGTGTACCGTGCGGATCATCTACAGTGGCTTTCAGTACTCAAAGAGTAGCCCAGCAGCATACTCCACATTGCCGCTTGTTGCATTGAGCGCCGCAATCGCCTGTTGACTTGAGAATCCCAAGTTCTGTAGAGTCTCAATATCTTGTGCAGGGAAAGAATGAGCCGGCACCGCTATCGTCGGCGGCATTCCACCTGCACCAGGTCTCTCAACACCTCTTCCACCCTGCACTTGCCCGCTCGGCGGTAACGCATGTCTGATCGCTCTCGCCATACCGGCAGCCCAGTGCCACGGTTCTCCGTGCTCTCCAGGCAAAGAGTTGAAGTACTCCCATCCCATCACACCGCCGAATGTCGGGTACTTTGCTCTCAGCATCCTCATAACATCGTGGGAAGTGCTCTGTTCCACATAGCCAGCTCCGTTCCCGGGGTTAGTAACTAGACCCACGACAACCTTGTCTGCTCTCCAGCCAACACTCATGATGGCATCATACCAGAATGTCGTCGTCGCATCTCCCCAACCACAGTAGAATTGTGTATTGTACCATGCAATCTGATTTCCACGCATTTGCTCTAGCAGTCTGTAGTCGAAGCCCGAGAGATGGGGTTGGTTGGGTAGTAAGGCTGTCGCTACAGGTGCGAGAGTGATAAGGAAGGAAGAACCGAAATCCACGCGTAGGCGGTCGATGAGGCGGATGACTCCTGTGATTGACATGTGTTCTTCGATGTCTAGATCCAGGCCTGAGAGGTGGTGTTTGGAGATCAATGCGTGTAGTGGTCTGTAGTAATCCTCGAACTTGTTTTTTCACAAAGTCAGCTTTCTGCATATTCATTGATTTTGTCATCTGGTAACGATGCTGCTCAAAAACACACCTTTGTTTCGTTAGGTCCATCAAGTCTTTCGAAACTTCCCTTTGCGGCTCCTCCGAGCATACCCAGCACCTTTACTCCAGACGCCTGCAACCATGCCACCTCACCCCACAGTGTTTCGTACTTGCCAGCATCCGGAGGATCGTCGTTGAGCGTGATGTTTCCCGGTCCTTCGTTCAAATGTATAGCCGCCACTATTACATGCGTGACGCCGGTCTGATTGGTGATCAGCGGCAATAGAGACACGTATTTGCCATCACGATGGATGGTTTGATGATAAACGATGACTCGGGGCCCTTGACTGAGCGGTAGTAATGTCGGTGGTGTTGATGTTGACGCCATTCTGGTTTTGGAAATGTGTTTAGGTATGTGGTTGCGATTCTCGTGCGTAGGGCGAGAGTCATGTGCGTGCGTACGGGGTTGGAAGGTGGTTGGTATTGCGATTCTCGCCCGCTTTCACGCGTTGGACCGAGATCAGCAACGAACATTTCAAATTCACCACACCCACACCGCTTGACAAGATGACTCGCGCATAGTAGACCTTGATATGTCAATATATTGAATCCAAAGGGTGAGAGAAATCAGCTCATGTATCACCAAATTGCGCAAGGCACGGTGAATCATAGGTTACCACGAAAGATGTGTAGAGTAGTATGAATGCTTCTCGTTTCTGCTGCTCCTATATACAACAAATGCACACGTTATCCAAGACTGATGATCCAAAAAACCTCCCCGCCGAAATATATAAAACTAAAAACTCATAGCAATAGAATGTTCATCAAATGGTATCATGTAGAAATCAGTCAAAACAGACGCCTTCCTTTTGGATCATGGTCCAACTCCATGGCGGGGAAAACAAAGGAAATAGATGAATGAATAAACAGGAGTGAGGTTGAATGTCATCACCAGAAGAAATTTTCGAGAGGGCCGGAAGTTGCAGCCATGCCGGGGGCAGGGATGACAGGAAGCACTTGAGATGGCTCAGAAAGCACGGGGATCTTCTCGTCAAAGTACTCCATCATGTCTGCTCTGAGCAAAGAAGCGGTGCGAGGTGTAGAAACAGTGGCTACGTCGGTAGTAGAGTCCACGTCAATATCGGACTCATCGGTGCTGTAGAGAGAGCTGGAGTCGTCGTGGTAGACCTTGCCGCCGTTTGCCGAGTCATTCCTGGCAAGCTCTTCTGGATCCAGTGCAAATGAGATATCGTCCTCTTCCAAGTCTGGTTCAGTTAGGCATGTCTTCCCGGTATTGATAGCAAAATGAAGCTTACCCGAGTCGGAACCCTCTGGCAGGGCAATATCAGCTGGCTCTAGGACGTCTTCGATCTCCTGAGGGAGATGCTCCTCTGCATCTTGGAAAAGTGCATCGTCCTGGGTTTGTTCTGATTGTTCTTGCTCTAGTTGCAATGGCTCTTCTGTTTGTAGGTCTTCTGGTTCTTGAGATTGTTGCTCGTGTTCGGGTTCGGAAGCGTGTCCCGGTACGATTCCTCCCTCTTCGCCGTGTACTTGTTGTTCGTTCAGTTCAGCCTGAAGCTTGAAGTATTCCTCATTCAGATCTTCGTCATCTCCTATTGCGCTCCCAATAACACTCAAACGTCGGATCGAAGTAGCGTCGAGTTCACTGAAGAGATCGGAGTGGTAGAAAGGCTGTCCTACATCAGACTTTGAGCGTTGCTGAAGCATAGGCGCAAGTGAGCCGGGAAGCTCAACCGGTGCACAGTAAAGACCGCCGCCGTGTGGTAGCTGGCCGAAGATAGGCCATGACGGAATTTCCGGGCTCTCAAAGACCTCGGGTGCTGCGACTGCTGAAGCTGATCGCGGGCGTGAAGGACGCGTGGGCGCTTGTGGCTTGACGACTGCAGGAACGTTGATGTTGAGCTTTCGTCGTCGGAAAAGATTGCGAAAAGCCCGTTTGAATTGTTCGTATGTGTCTGAAGACGATGCTGGCGACATTGTTAGTTGAGCCATGCATCATCTCGACTCCCGAGACGCAATTAATACTAACAGGAGGTTCCAGGCATTATGTCACTTTGGTGGGGCGCTTGCCCGAGGCTTTGTGAGACAGGAAATGGAAAGTGGGTGAAGGTGGGAACGAAGATCAAAAAGATGGTGGAGAGTTAGGTGAAAGAGAGTGTGGAAGGAAGGAATCGACGCATGGTGCGCGAGGACAAGAGCGACAGGTAAAGACGTCTTTTCAATTCGTGTCTCGTTCCAATGCGGACCAGACATCTTTGAGTTTCTGGTTCAGCACCCAACCGGCAGCCAGAAGCTTTCGCGGACCTTTCTAGCGCCGATTGACGAGGGTCGAGTGCAATCTCGAGGCCGCCTCTTATTGGCCACCCCAGGGAAGCTACCACGAAACGCGTCCGGCTACGCTGATCATCAGCTTTCCACGCGCTGACTCGCAGCCTCTAGCCTCTGGACTATCGCTATTTTGCATCTCTCTTGCGTGCTGTCCAATATCCTATTTTCCTCTTTCGACTCTACTTGCAAAGCGTCACACGTGCTTGTACGGCATCCTCGACCTGCATATGTGCCCCCGCTCACCGTTTGATGGCCATGTGTGCATGAAACAAAACGGTCTTTATCTGTACCCGAGCGTTGGCGGCTGCGAACTTATCGGACGTTGGTGGCACGCTGCTTGTTCTGCCCTCTCGGCTACAAGTACTCGTACTTTCAGTCTACTTTTGTCGCCGTTGCGTCTCCAGAAAGCGCCTTGTCCCCAAGAATTTATCGATTTGGGCCTGGTGGGGCCCTTGCCCTTGCGAAATTCGCTGCAGATGATGACCCTGTCGCTGCCCTTGGTGCGGCAGTGACAGGTGTTGCCGATGGTGGTGCTACCGTACCTGACCATGGTGCTCGCGTCGACGGCTGGGGAAAGGTTGTGTTGTTCGAGCTGGGTGATTTGGAAGGCCTCGGCTGAGACCCCATGTGAGGCGATGCTGCAGGCACCGGAGCGCTTGCATCTTGCTCCCATCGAAAGAGTGAACCAAATGGGAAATGCTGGACAACTGGAAACTTGGAGAGCACTTCGGCGTTGTACATCTTAATCATCCCCTGCTGATCTGTTAGCCAAACCACACTGACATCAGTATGCGCACAGCTCCCGACCTTGTTGATCTTAGCCCAACCGTCCTTGATGCCGGAGATATCATACAGCGTAGGGCTGTGCTCCCAGAAGGGACCCTTCTTGACATCAAAGATGAAGGCAATTGCAGAAAAGTACATGTTGGAGTCTCTGTACATTTCGGCCGAGTCATTCTTTGCGGTTCGAGTTGGCGAAGGCGAAGCCAAAAGCGAACCTTCGTTGGGGACCTTGATGGAATCATGGTCGATAGGAGCGCAATATTGAGCAGAACCTAGGACATATGGTATGAAAGAATGGTCATCAAGTCCCCATACTCCGTGAGAACCAGCAGGCTCGAGAGTGTAGGTCAAGATGAGTTTTCTCACCAGTTCAAGATAGCTAGAGATAGTGTCAGCAATGCGCTGGACGGAGAAAGCACGAGTTTCGGGACTCACGGCTGTATGATGGCGGTGACAATGCCTCTCTCTTCGTGACCAGGGTCTGCGTTCGAGAAGCCACCCAGCTTCCAAATACAGGCCAGGAAGGCAAGGAAGCTCAGCTCATGACCGGTACCATAGTCAAGTCTCTCGGGACTTCCAAAGCTACCCAGAAGGTATGCGGCGATTTCGTGGTTTAGTGAAATCAGGTCGGCGTCGCCTTGAGCACGGCCCCACACCGTGTCCGAGAGGGCGTCTCTCAAGAGAGATGGGGTGGCTTCTTGGACAGCCCTGTGCCATTTGCGAAAGGCTGCATTGCCAAACCTGCGGGGGCCAGACTCTGGAGGTGCCTCGTCCATAAGACCATCGAGCGAGCGGATGAGTTTGTTCAGTCTGGCTACATGCGGAGAGATGTTGATGTTTGGTGATTTGAGTGGCCATGTGTCGACGACACTTGGATCATGTGGACGTCGTTGAGGAATCATAGATCGGTTCAACTGGAGAAGCCAGGTCATGATGTCGGCGTAGGCACAGCTCCGCAGGAAGAAGGAGAGGTCGTCGCCATCGTTGATACGCTTCGAAGGCGTCTCGAAGTGTAGCTGGGAGGATGGCGGGATGAGCTGGAGCAATGGAATGGCACTTCCGTTGCGCAAATCGTCAGTCATGACGGCGAGCAGGTTTGAGGATTTCTCGATGGTCTCGGACTTGGTCAATCGCGCTTCCCAAATCGAGGTGTTCTGTGTGTTCTGTGTGTTTGATGGCTGTTGGTCCAAGCTTTGTTCAACCTCTTGCATTGTTGCAATCTTCCGCTCCCAAGACGCAACTTACTCGCCTTTTCAAAACATCGTGCTGTTCGACAGCTAGCTCTTCTGGAGAGCTGTCGAAGCTGTTCTCCACTCACATACCCAAGTCGCGCCATGCGCCAAACACATGACTTCACATCAAGTCTTCTATGAAGACGATGTCTCAGACGACCAAGAGTCAGACATTAATACAAGTCCTCACGCAATATCTGGACACCTGCGAATATCGAATCTGAATTCTGCTCTCATCATGCCAGATTCCGATATGCCAAGTACGTTCTCGACGCATATTCACGAGCCGTTCTCATAAATCTAATCATATGCACTAGTGAGCGAAGGGAATGAAGAAGTCCCGCAGGTCGACATGATCAACTCACTGATCTCAGCGACACATCCTTCTGGAAAACTTACTCGTCCAACAAAGGACCTTGCGGCCGACCGCCCACCGAGACCAATGCACTCTGCTTTACGCCCAGATTTGTATGATTTTAATCATAATGCCTCGCCCCAACGAGTACCGTCTCTGCCCATCACTCGTCGCGAGAATCCACAAGATACTCCCCAAGGACCTCCGGTAAAGCGATCAAAGACAACTCACAGAGTTGGCCTGATTACTCGAGGCAATCATCAGCATCCCACACCTAAGCCGCCTCTTCTACCAGCGAAGAAGCAGAACAGCCGGCAACCGCCCAGTCGAGAGGTAGCAACTTCTGCTCCGCCTGTTTCAACAAGCAGCCTACGACTAACACGCTCTGCACGCGGTGTAGTTCACCAACAATTGGACTTGTCGCAGCCCCGGAAACAACGGCGTAATTGTCCTGCAGTGCAATTGGATTCTGCTTCAGAGGAACTCCTGCCTGAGAGCCAGTCCCAAAACGAGGAAGCCATCCATTCATCACCAGGTCCGGAAGTTCTGATTGAGGGTGCTTCTTCCGTTCAGCCACCGGGCCAACGAATTGGATCCGGAATTCACCCTGCATCTCTCCAAGCCGTTGTCCAGGAACGTGAAACTAGTCTGGAACCGCCAACTCCTTCCATACCTCCTCCATCTGAACAGCGCCAGGCGAGTCCGGTTCATTCCTTGGGCCGTGAGGTTTCTCCGCTACCCCAAGCCATCGGTGTGCCACCAGGAGTAGTTCAAGAAACGCAGAAGGACCAGTCTCCAGACAGTGCTCTATTCGTGACCCCTGAGTCGGCTCCTAGAGGTGCGCAATCAACAGCAGGGAGTCAGGAGATGGGAAGGAGAGTGGACGAAATATGCAAACAATACGCATCTGACGACCAAGATGAAGATGAGGAAGATGAAGAAGAAGACCGTAACAATGAAGTAAATGACTCTGAGGATATCCACATTCCAGAACAGCTGGACGAAGCCCTCGAATTCGCGCATGATCTCGATGAGGCGGCCAACAGCGACCATGTTCCAGAGGAGCTCGGCGGCATCAACATCCTGAAAAGTTACAGTCGCTTGAAGAGGATTGTCGGCCGTTGGAGATCTGCCAATGACAATACTAGGACAGACGACTTGATCACGCTTTCGAATGATGTTTTGAAAGAAGCAAAGTCGATTCTCGAAAAGTCTGATTGGAATGGGGAGAGGGCACTTAAACACATATACACACGAGTCTTGCCTAGTCTTGTTCGGATGCTCTACGTCAGCATGGTGTACTACCTTTCTGAAGCTGGGACCATCAAGAGGCTCTCCTATGAACCACTGAAGGGATGCAGAAACGTCACCAAGGCAGTCATAGAGATATCAGAAAAGGTGCAATCAAGCAATACAAGGAAGAAGGTTCCTCGTCCACGAGCTGCTATTGCAATGCTTGCCAGGATCAAGAATGTACATGAGATTCTAGAAAGACATTTGAGAATGCTCAAGCAGGTCAAACACGCAGCTGAATATGCAGAAAAGCAACGAGTCAAACGCGAGCGACAGCAAGTGGCCGCTCTCGAAGCGGAAGCAGAAAATGCACGCAGACGCCAAATCCAGAGAGAGCGACAGCAGGCAGCTGAACTCGAGAGGGAAGTCGAACATACACAAAGACAGCAATCACGACGTGAGCGACAGCGAGCTGCTGAGCTTCAAGAGCAAAACGAGTTGAAGATCAGGAACTGGAGAGAACACTGGCGGGTGCTCCATGATCAAAGATTTGGCGCGGAACTCGAAGGTCAATTCTGCCTGCCTCTCGACAAGCAACAACACCTCAAATTTATCCCCCTGGAGAGCGCATCAGTCGAATATCCCTACTGGCACCCTCATGATCATGTCTACTACTTGGGGGAGGGGCTGCAAGAGTTCGCAGGTATGTATTTGTTTCCCCTTGGTCGTATGTCTTACACTTCTAACACGCTCAGGACCGGACGTGTATCGCAAAATCTTCCGCAGGTACTGCTGCCGAGGAGGTCCTCTACAGGATTTCAACGTATCAGAGATCGTGGACAAGGCAGTGTCTTTACGAGATTCGCTCATGATGGTGGCCGCAGAGGATGGCGAGGATCAAGAGCAGTGGGTCCTAGATATACCCGATCCTAGAAAGCCGCCGGCAGCTCTACGCTAATCCGAACGACGTTGAAATGGCTCAGTCCCTATAAGTCAGTGGCTTTCATTCAAAGAATAATACATACTTTCTCCAACTTTCTCAGTATATCGTGGGATGTCTGTCGTGCACCATAATCACTACGAATTCGCATACTTGGTCGAAGTCGTCTTCGAGGTCATCCCGATCACAATCGTCATAATCAGTTTACTCCCCGTTATGCACCATTTTGTTTGGGAATGTAGCAATGTCCAGCCAGAGGTCTAGAGAGTTAAAATCTCACTGCGTAATTTGTGACTTTTCGTCGCCTTCGTTCATAATAAATCGGGTGAGACCTTACAATCCTCGTACGTCCCGTCTGGTGAGAACATAGCATGTTGATCAACATGAACAGTAAGACGATTTTGGTCCGGCGAAAGAGCATAGGCGGCTGTATTGTGGCTGATAAATGGCTACATACGGGCCAGGTCAATCACGATGCTGCGAAAGGTGTTGGTCGTTTGCACTGGCATTAAAGACTACCTTGTGTTCATACATATTGGCAAAAAGGTGGTCATACGCAATTCAACAGAGCTACGCCTTGTTGCCAATATGTATGAAAAAGTCAGAGGTACGACAACAGACTGGATGTGAATTGATTCTAGGTCGGGTCAAGCGTGTCATCGTCTAAGAGAAGGGGCAATACTAAAGCATTGCCAGTCTCTCAAAAGATCGACAGTCTTCGATAGCAAAAAACATACAAAGACATGCCTCGAGCAATGGAAGTCTGAGCAGTGCTTTTTACGTGTACTTGTCTAGTCTATTGGGAACCATGACAATGATTAGATTCAGTTTCATCGTCGAGTAATTGATGTTGTCATTTTTAGTCAGGGTCATACCAACAGAATCCGACTTGGTTCGGCGAACGCAATCTATCTCTACACAAAAAAGCATCAACAGCATTGAGGACTCGACAAAACCTTCAGGCTGCCCGTACCATTCAATACGTCGATTGAAGGTCACCGAACAGCATCTCATACGGAAGCTCTGCACCAAAACCCGTAGCATCGAGTCCGAGCAATGCAGCAGCATACTGACCACAAAGCAAGCTTTCGCCCGTCCCTAGAACTGCATAGTAGTGAAGATGAGAACAGAACGAGCAAAAAGATCGCGAACTTTTCACTGGCCAAGGAGTCCCAAAAGAGGCAAAAAAGATGATTCCGCCCGGGCTCGAACCGGGGACCGCCTGTGTGTTAGACAGAAGTGATAACCAACTACACCACAGAACCGTTGTTGAAGAAAACACCAATTGTAAGGTTTCCATCCTCATTGTGATGGTATCACTAGTAGGAGAGGCCGGCGACAGGTAGGAAGTGTTGGTGTCTAGGGGACGTTGCTGATCATGCTTGTTGTGCTCTGTCATCCATTGACGTTGCTAGTTGGCTTTGCGGTCGATTCGTAGAAGAATTTCCGAAACATCTTTCAAGACCCGGGGAGGCCTATGCCATATCCATTGCATATGTTCGAATAGTTCTCAGCCACCCAGACACTCTCCGCAGTATGTACAAGTAGTGATACAAGTATGGCCATATACACAGGCGGCAGTCCCGAAGTAGACAAGGGCATCCGTCCGAATCGAGGTTCGCAAACGTCCACTACACATGGCTTTCTCTCAGTGTGCGCTTAATGACCATAAAGTGCCGTGGAAGTTGTCGATGTCAGAGAAAACCGCATTTTTACTTCGCACAACAACAATACCCACGCAAGTTACGCATGTGGCGCTCTTAGACTGGCCTCACCAGTTCCAAATTCCAACGCAATTCTTCCCGTGACGTCGCGTAGGCAATCCTGAGCCGTTACTGTGCATGAGGGCAAGGTGAGGCGTGAATTCCTCAAACGTATCATGCACAACCAGCAAAATGTCCGAGAGCAAAGCTGGGGCTCCGCGGCCATGAAAAGGTGTTTCAATTTGGCGAAGGATGAGGGAAAAAAGGCTGCCAGTCTTTTGACATGGTCTAGAACAATGTCAGCATTGTAGCAAGCGGAACACATGCAGGTTGGTCGATCTTCTCACGGTCTTTTGCGGTCTGGTTTTTTGTGTTGTTCGACTGTTTTTCCGAATTGGGGTGCAATCGGCGATGGGATTCTTGGACCACAAGCCAGAATTCGATGTTTTGACCCCAAGCAATTCTTCGGAATTCTTTCGCCTGGTGTCGGCGGGTACCGGAGCCGCACCGCCGCTGTGTACGTACGAAACTCCTTTGATGACTTGTCGCTTGTTAGCCGGGAGCTGGTGTCCGCGTCCGCTGGTCAGTAGAGACCTTTCGGATTCACCGCAGACGTTTGCCACTGCAAGCCATCGGGCGAAATTTGGCTCTTGTGAATGGTCGGACTCCTCCTCGCATAGACTGACCTTCAAGACTACATGCAGAGGATGTAATTGAGAACTAGCTGTACGGCAGTCTGGTGATACACGTATGTAGAGGGATCAAAACGTTACGAGGGCCTTAACGACTCGTGCCAAGTGGTGGATCCTTCGTCGGATCTTTGTCCAGGATGTGGCTGAAGCGGGCCCAGAAGCTGTCAAAGTAGAGCATCGCTATTGGGGTTGAAATAAATAAGAGTCTCAAACAGGTGGTTTGGCGGAGACGCGAAACCTTTTTCCATATTCCAGAGATGCCTAAGCGGCTTATATGAGCTCTGGGCAAGACCATATGGGAAAAGTACTTCTCCCTCACTGTCCCGATACTGTTCAGCTTTTGTCACTTCCTTCGTCAAATCGCCGATTCCTAACATACCAGTCACCGCTTTCACAGCCACCATGGCGCCCAATTTCCACATTGAGACTGAGAATCTACCACTTAATCGCTCCGCTGGATTTCAACAAAAAGTTTTGGATGGCATTCAGGACCTGCTGATGGTTCTGGCTGTGGATGGCCGCATCCTCTACTCATCACCAATGAGCTTTCCATTAATTCAAGTCGACTCGGAGAAACTTGTTGGACACTACATGCCTACCTATATGAAGGTCGACGATATCCCCGTGTTTCTAGAGGATTTCAAAGACAACATGGCAGCTGGAAGACCATGGAGATACCATCACAGACTACGACGACAGGATGGTACTTTCGCCATCTTTGAATCGACATTCAAACCATACACCGAGAACTTGGTCTTCGAACAAGCTGGTTTGAAACCAACCAAGATGTGCTTGATGACTTCACGACCTTATCCAATTCCCAGTACTTCATTGATGGACTCTTTTCTGGAACATTGCACAACACACATTCGCTTGACTGCCCAGCTGGCAAAACTAAAAGAGGAATCTCAGACGATCAGCCAAAGCACAACGACAACCGCCGTGGCATATAATCAGAATGATGATACGATCCAGTGTGCAACTCTCACTGTGGAGACGTCGACGGTGAGTTGTATTCCAAACATAGACACATCAATCCGAGCTTGGCAAGAATCCGAGATTTGGATTGTGGTGCTATCTTCTGCATAATTATCTACACCATTGTCGTTGGAAGAAACTGACAATGTATGCAGCCCTCTCGAGCCTTGTCTGTCTCCAACGATAAAACGACTACTGTGTCTATCTCAGGTTCGGTCTCTTCTCGCAAAAGAACCCTTTCAGATGCGTCAACTTCGACGAAACCGCAGGTGGACTCTGTAGTGGGTGATGTGGGGATTGAGATCACAACCTCTCGTCTGCAAACGATGCAGGAGACCGGTGGCTGGACAGCTAAACCACGCACGAAGAAGCGGAAAGAGGGGCAACTCAAGGAGTTCCTGTGCAAAGAGTGCGGGACTGCTGATTCTCCGGAATGGCGAAGGGGCCCTTCTGGGCCAAAAACACTCTGCAACGCTTGTGGCCGTAAGTTCTTGTGATCGGAGTGTCTTCCTTGATATTCGTTGACGATTAATCCAGTACGCTGGTCAAAAGCTCAGCAGAAACCCGCGTCACCGCAATGACCACGAGAGGAGGAATCGAACCAGTGGCAGAGCAATGCCGGCGTTGCTCCAGAAGCTGTTTCCACATGGCATATACTAGCAGGACTGGTAATGAGCCAGATTGCCTCCCGAAAAGCGAGATAATATTGATGGATCCAGCCATTGTGTCATTAAGTCCTTGATATCCAATCTATTGTTGAAAGGTCGTGAAAATTTGATGCCGCCCCAAGGGCATTCGCTCAGTCAATCCATTCCATAGAAGTGCCGTAAGGCGTGCTCTGCCTCTGCGAAATATTGCTGGGCCTGGTCTAATAGGATCCTGGCAGAGTTGCACAGAGTTTGTTTTGAATCGCCCTCGGTCTGGAATGTGTCGGTGACTGCTGTCATTTGCTCAATTCGCGCACAGGTGGATTCGACCTTGTAGATGCCTAGTGTTGCACTGGGACCTCTAAGGAATTGTGCTTTGCTCCATAGTTGCTTGACATCTTGGGATTCTCTGTTTGCTCGATTAACATCGATAATCGAAGATCAGGTTGTCATCATGTATACTGACAAGCATGCATCCATTTCCAAGAAAGTCCGTTGTGCGAGTGTAAAGAAGTCGCATACCAAGGAGCGCGTGAAATATTGTTCGTCTTCATCATCCAGCTCCAAGATGTCGCGGAATATCGTCACGTTGACAGCATAATCGAGCTCCGGCAACTTCGAGATTTGGTATGTTCGACCCTGACGCAAGAGCATGTCAGCACAGGAACTCTGTCAGATCCTCTGAAGAGGGCACTTACGCCGGCAGCCGTTGATTGAAAGGCATGTGACATTTGAGCGTGTTGTAACATTTCGAAGGAGTTTTTGGTCGGACGTGAGAACGAGACAGGTCTTGTGGATTGTGTTGAGCGTAGTCTCGGACAAGTAATGTGAGAATGGTGTCTGAAGCGGGGCGGGGCACCAAGGGTAGATATTAGAAGCATCCAATGCAAAGGCAAGCAAAGGCTAACTTGACTGGTTGGAGACGCATGCACGTTGTCAAATAGACGCTTGGATTGCTTAGCCGCCTGAACATGTTCACCTGCATATCCTGATCGATCGGCATGTGCCTGCATGCCCTCTGATTGACTCGGATTAATGACCTCTTGCCTCTTGTCAGCCACTCTGCTTATTTTAGAGAACCGGTCTTGTTCTCAGACGTCGCATGCTTGCGAGGATTGTCCTCCCGCAGCTTCAGGTGTGTAAGCCTTGAGCACCGACACACGCTTACGGTTTATTTTGTCGAGTCGGTGCGAGATGAGGGAAAACATTCGCGGAATGACGTCGGCTTCTCGCGTGCTCGCGACACTTTGACAAGGGGGCTCTTTCAGCTCGGCAAGTCTTCCCCCCCAAAAGCTTACGTGCGTTGGAAACCACCCCCTGCTCAAAGTCAAAATCCGAACACTCCGGGGAGGCCGTTCGCTGTCAAAAAGATTCCACCGCTGTTCTAGAGTCGTGCTCTGTAGGGCACAAACACGGCTGGTGTATTGAGCCTGCAACCAGCGAAAGTGATGAGTTGTTCTATAACGACAATCGTATGTACTGCGTATTCTTTGCAATCACACATTGACCACTGACGACGGCGCTGCTCGTGATTTCATACCCCGTCGTGGGGACGTTCGGGATTTGACTTCAGGGCAATGCTCATCCATATATCAACATGACAGCAAATCAGGTATGAGCCAAGCGATTTTTGCATGGGATGATTATCAAAAAGTGGGCTCCTCGTCGCAGATATCACAGTCGGGTCTCGGACTGCTATATTGCATGTCTCCATGAGATCGAATCGGTCCAAGTTCCGCAGCGGAGGCGGACGAAAGACCGTCATAGCCGCTCCTCCTCGACGAGTTTCCGGCCACAAGACGTATTACATACTATATCTAGACGAGGAAGCCCTAGATGCGACTTGTGAAGACGACGACACGGAGGATCAAAGAAGCAGGTGTCAAAATATGACAGGCGAGAACTGACTGTATCCTGTGGAGTCATTTGTTAGCGGAAGACGGCTATCCGTGGTTGCTCGCGAGCTACGAGTCGTGGGCAGCAGCAAAAGCGAACGTGTTTAAAGTTTTGACAGTCTCATACACGTGGCATAGCGGAGGAGACGAGTCCGTGGTCAAAGGTCAAAATGCTTCATCTGTCGATGGCATCGAACAGCGCGATCGGACGTGAAGGGTGTTAGGTGATGGTATGTACAGGACTGCTTAATAGGGTTGAGGTTCGGCAGTCTGACCGAAGGCTTCTTTGATCGACCAACGTGGCAGGGACAGGGAATACGGATCGACTTTTGATCAGGCAGTGTCTTTTGCGTTGCGTCTTCGGGAGGCGGCAGCGACCGAGCGAGAATAAATGAAGGCCGGCGAAGTGCCTTGAGGGCAGAGTCGGCCGGCGTCCACGCTTCTGACTTGGACAAGCAGCAGCAGCAGCAGCAGCATGACCATGATTGACAGACTCCAGATCGAGTTTTAGACACAGACAAGGGCGTACGGATCGTGATTGTCACATGCGTTCCGATGGCAGTCGCCATGTCTCGTTGTTGTTTTTGGCAGGCGGACTTTGTTGCGAAGCTTTGACGACATGATCGCATACCCTTTCTTGGCGGAATGATGCGTTTGCGTTGCAAAAGTTGGAAGCAATCGTCAGGCACAAGTCGCGCTCAGAGTGCACCACGCGACTACTCCTGGACCATCTCGATTTGCGATCTTGCACAGACGAACGAGCAACATCATGGCAGACGTGCGCTCGCTCCTGCGTAATGAGCGCGCATCGCGCAGAATCAACCACCCTCACGCAACTTACTCGGACTCTGGCAAGCTGCTATGTGCCGTCTGCAACCTTCAGATCAAGACCGAGTCGTTATGGGACAATCACGTCAAGTCACCGCAACATACCGCGCGACTGGAATACTTGCGCGCAAACCCTCCACCACCCACAGCCGCGCCACAGACCAAGAAGCGCAAGGCCGGTGAAAGCGATGATGAGGGCAGGAAAAGGGTCAAGGCTGTCCCTGGTGGCTTTGTGCCCGAAGGGTTCTTTGATGCCGCCCAAGAGGACGAGGACCAGCATGAAGTTGACGACGCAAACACACCAACTGCTCCATCAATACCAGACGCTGCATCCGCCGAAGCGCACACGACACAACCCACCGCACCTGCACCGCCCCCTGCGCCAGATGTCGATGAAGACGAATGGGCCGCTTTCGAGCGTGAGATGGCTGCTACCCAACAAAATGCCTTGCCCATCATCAGCGCATCTGCCACCATCTCGGCCGCCCCTGTCTCGGCCGAGGAGCTAGCTGCCCAGGCTCGCGAGGAACAGAGCGCTCAGCGTACCGCAAGAGAAGCCGAAATAGAGGCTGATACTGAGGATGCTGCGCTTGCCATGCAACAAGAGTTCGATGAAATGGAAGAGTTGGACGAGAGGGTCAGACGCTTGCGTGAAAAGAGGGAAGCCTTGCGACTTTCCAAGCAATCCGAAACACTTCCAGATGCTCCTGCTTCGATACCAGAAGCAGTGAGCCAGACAACAAAAAGTCAAAATGACAATCAAGAGGAGGATGAAGATGACGATGACGAGGATGATGATTTTGACGACTGGACCTTTGGCGCTAGGTAGGTAGTAAGGCACTTTGCCCTTTTCCTGATACCCGCAATGCTACCTAACTGCCAACGCTCCATTAATGAACTTTCTCTAGAGTACCTTGTGTAAATCTTTCAGGGGCTAGTGACACACACATCATGCATTCGTGCTCTCACAGCAAACCAGCTTCACATTGTGCATTCTTATGGCTATCTACTAGCATGCTACAATGCTACAAGGAACCCGTTGACCATCTCAGCCTCATAATTCATCAAGTCCACAGCTGCCAAAATACACAAGAGTCTCTAGCACCCAGGGGAGGCCGTCGAGAGCATTATGTGTTACCTCTCTCGGAAACTCGTCTCAGTTTCGAAACTTCTGCATTTTCACCAGCAGATAATCTGGTAGAACAAGTTGCAGGGAATGTCACTCCAGCCTAGGCTTCCACTGATCTGTCTACCAGGCCCTGCTCCTTCTCTTGCTCCACGAACGTCTTCTTACCCCAACCAAACCACTTGCTCATCCTCTTGGCAATGCTTCTCAACATGATTGGGTTGATGGTAGCCACAGGATGAGGACGATGAACCACAATCGTATTGACACCCTGACTCTTTTCAAGCTTGAGCGTGACAGCACTGCCCTGACTCTGCAAGATACTGAAACCGGCGTCCGTCATGGCCGCCAGGAAATGCTGCCAGGCAAAGCTGCGTGAAGAGTCTTCGCCATTTTCTGGGAACATGGCTTTGAATATGGCAATGTTGTCGCGTCGGACAGCGATCTTAGATGGCTGAGAAAGGTTTATGGCAGGTTCGACGGGTGCTGGCAAAGTTTCGGTGTTATCTTTGCTTACAGAGCGTGAAGATCTGGTTCTGGTCTTGCGAGCTACAGGTATCTGAGGCGAGGTGCTGCTATTATCGCTGTCATCGCCCCATACAGTCTGAAGCACCAACTCCGCATCCACAGTACGTTTTTCGCGGCGAGCGAGCTGGCAGAGGACGTGCTCACGTTGAGCTGCAAGCTCGGTCAAATGCTTTTCGCTTTGAGAGAAGCGCATGAGACCATCAATGTCTTCCTTGATCTAGAACAGCAGATGCTAGTCAGCAATGTCCTCACGTAGGTGACTTCGATTGGCGATAGTGTCTGTTCCGTCGATACACTTACATAGCTTTCAGCAACACCACCCTCGTTACGCAACTTGTGTGCCCAGATGGTGCGCATTTCCGACCAGAAAACATCCAAAGCCTCGTGAGAAGCTGTGGCTCCATCCAACCATTCTTGATTCTTTCTTCCACGAGGCCACGTAGACTGGGTGCAAGCACGTTCAAGAAACTCTCCCAATTTGTCACCAATCTCCTTGTCCGCGAAAGGAGGGTTGATCTTCTTGATGAACTGGTCTCGGCACTCTTCCTTCAACAACTTCTTCGCATTTTCGTGGGTAATCTGACATTCACGGATAGGACGTGACTTGATAGAGTCCATGACCTCGAACAGGACTGCCATATCGCTCAGTTGAACAAGCAGACTTTGGCTGATTCGAGTTGCCTGTTTGCGGTCGGTCCGACACATGTAATCTATAATGGCAAAGTTGAGAGAAGGATCCATGCTCAGAGGACGGTATGCGTCGTAGCCGAGAGAGCTGACGGCCCAGTACAACATGTCGTCCGGAAAGTAGTCATCTTTGCTGAACTTTCGATCATGCTTGTTGGACTTACCATCACCCTGGATGTTGAGATTCTTCTCGAAGCCGCGCTGATAAAGCAGACTGCCTTCAACGCCCGATTCAAAGACCGCAAAAGATTCCAAGCACAAATCCCAGACAATCGAGACAAAATACTCGTACTCTGCCCGAGCTTCGGTATCTGATGGACACTCTTCGATGGCCTGCAGCCACACTCCCATCCGCTTACTTTCACCGTTCAACTGACGCCAATACATTTCTCGTTGAAGAGGAATGAGAAACAGCTGGTCGACAAAGTAAGGCCATCTGTCAGAGCCTGAGAAAGTCTCGAAGAAGTGCGCCGAGGCCAGCTCACGAGCACGAAATTGGACATAAGCCGGATCCGTCTGAAGAAGCTCAATCTCGTCTCTGGCAGCACGATGACGGGATGCAACGAACTCAACGATAGCGTGGGGATCAAAAGAAGGTGGAGCGGAGAAGGGCTTGATAGAGTCGGTAGACCAAGCAGAGGTAGTGCCGAATCTGGAGAAGTCCGTCTGGACCAACTGAGACCATTTGGGATGGAGCTCATAGATCGGAGCTTCATTGGCCTCTGCCAGCAACCCAGACACAAATCTACGCAAGAGGGCCATCATCCTAGACTGCGCCGTGAAGACGAAGTATGCCTTTGTAAAGCCCATGATTTCTCCACGATGCATCTGTCGAGCGTTCCAGCTGACAAGCTTGCCATAATCAGGACCTTGTACAAGGACGCACTGGGGATTGAAGACGTGATCAATGGGTCCAAAGCACTCAGCTAGAACGACATGGGAGCTGTCAAATGAGATCCACTTCTCCGGCTCGTTGACAGTGCGATGATGTAACAAGCCTAGAAGGAGCAAGGGATCCTCAGACAGCATCTCTGCATCGAGGTATGGAAGAAACCATGTGTCCCGGAATCTGTTGACGACTCCTTCAGGATCTCTAGGATGAGGCACTCTCTGAACACGAGACACCTGCTCGGTTTGGGTATTAAAAAAGAGGGCTTGCGAATTGGGTCCAGTGTAGTAGACGTGCTCATCTTCGCTGTGTGGGTAGTTGACGGCATTGAGCAGATGGACAGCTGCCCACTTTTTGGGGTAGAGAGAGCTGTGTTCTTCCAAGAAAGTGAGACGCTTTTCACGCGACTTCTTGCGCCATCTTGTCACGACGAAGTCGGCATGAGCAGCCAGCGAACTACGGAGAGAGGCCGTGTTTTCTTGGATCGCTTCGGTCAGGGCCAAAATGGACTGTTGAGCAACCGCATTGCTGACGCGGACAGTGGCAGGAAAGAACTGCGGAAAACACTCCTTGCAATCGTCTCCGCAGTCGAAAGGGCTGACTGGAGGATCATCTTCATCAATGACAATGCCGAGAGATGGTTGGTCGCCATCATCTGCGTACTTGAAGTTGATAACTTTGTCCCGTATCTTCAAGCGATACAGAGTATCTCGAACCATCCACATTCTGGACCGACGAGGATGATCCTTGTGAGGGTTGTAGACGATCTCAGTAAATGATGGCATGGCTGACTGTAGTTGTATTGCAGATGATAGCCAACCGAAAAAAGGAGTGGAAGAGGAAGCTGTTGATATACATTCGCAATAGTTGAGGCGATTTTATCAGTTGAGGGGTCGTATGCAGGCAGCCGGGCGCGTATGCGCAATCAATATAACTGGAAGTGCAGCTGTGAGAGTCAGTCTCAAAGGCAAGCCATCACTTATCTTTGCTGTTTTCGTGCATGTCCACAAAGACCATCGCCGACTGGTCAACGATGCGCGATTTTGATCCGTAGACGTTTGTCCCATAGCGATTTACGGTGTCCTCCGAATTAAGAAACATCTACCAGAGCCATGACATTGAACTGGTGTGCCTTTTGTCCTGTCTCGTTCTCAAAACATTGTCGAATGAGACCGATTGCTTTAGAGTCAAAGTCTGACAGATCATCGGCTAAATGTGTGCGTTCAAGGGGACCTCGTCTATCACCGTCAAACTCGTACAGCTTGCAAAGTGTTAACGATGGCGCGAAACAGGTATAGTGCCATTCCACATCGGCCTCAGGATCTGAAGGTGGTGCAGTATATCCATCGTTTGCTGCAGATGCATAAAGCAGCTCTAGCTCTCCAGACTCATCCAAGAAGCTCGATCGCTCTGACGCTGATGTTTCTACCAGTCTTTGTAAGACGGAACCAGGTTCTTTGTAAAGTCAATATCTTGCTATATCTGTAAGTCATCAATTAACTTACTTATGAAGTCCTTCGCGTGCCCGTTGCAAGCAGCATGGAGCAAAGCATAAAGACCACACGCATTGTGGATAGTCTGTTTGAGGAACACGATGTCCGACTGGTCTGATATGGTATCAGCTTGGAATTCTTCAGCAACTCTTTCAGCATCGTAGGCCGGTGTAGTGGGAAAGGCTAGCGTGTATGCCAGGACTTTGCCATCGCAGGGCTCATCGAGAGAGAACAGTTCCCTGAACACAACGTGATCGGCGAGGCCAAGCTGATGACCCAGGGTTGTGAAGATGTCAGGATCAGACTCAAGAGGAGTGAAGTATTTGCTGTAGCTTCTCTCGGCCATCATGCACTTGCTGAGCGAGATCAATGTGGAAGTGTGAGATGAAGGATCATGTAATCGTGGCTAGGGTTTATGATGATGATGATGATGATAATGATGATGATGATAATGATGATGATGCCTAGATGATGCCTAGATGATACCGATCGTTCTCAACAGTATTTGCTAGTGCTGATGCCAAGACTTGATCGCTCCTTCCAAAAAGCGCTCAACATGTGACACAAGCAAGAAGAAGAATGTCCATCATCATAAATGAATCACAAATGGCGAGTCGTATTCATGCAGTCCAAATCGGGTTCAATGTGTGTTCCAGCTGCTCTCGTTGTAAGGAAAATGGCGATTATCGTGGATCTTGTTGTTGCACAAGCGGAGTCACGCCTCATTAATCTCGAGAGCGCTGGTTCCAACCTATCGATATTGATCTTCATCGCAGGATTTGAAAGAGTCGACCGGGGATAGATGCTGCGGACCAGAAGGATTGGACACTTTCTCTTGTGGTCGCTCATGATTGGATGGTGTTATGAAACCTGCATTCTAAAGACGGCTAAACTGCGAGACTACGCGACAAGCGAGATGGGTGCGACTGCAGCTAAGGCTCAGCACTCTAACAACAACACCTCTCAGCCTCCACTGTCAGCATGGCGGTAGTACTAATCACAAATCCTGATCAAAATACATATCATGGACGACTTCCTGCTTGATCTCGCACCTGAGGTGCTTCACTTTCTTCTGGACACTTTCCTCTTGCGATTTGTACCGCCGGGCCGCTTCCATACCTCAGAATGTATGGCACCCTGTTTATCTCGCTGATGTATGTCAGCACAGCGGCCGCTCGATGCTACAACCTTCAAGGAACAGCTCCGCCAGACGGTTCCTTTGTAGCTTGTAACCCTGATGCCGAAGTCAGCGCGTGTTGCGTGAGCAATCTGCTATCATGACACAGCATACCGCCAGACTAACATTCTCAAAAGGCCAGTAACAAAGCACAGCCTGATATCTGTATGCAGGGCGGACTCTGCTATGCAACAATGGACTCCTACAGTGGCTATCTGTATGGGAATGGTTGTACCGACCCTACGGCTAGCGATGATGCCTGTCCTATCGTGTGTCCTGCGAGTAAGCATATTACACGGCGAAAAGAAACAAGACGAGATTGTCTGATCAACTCAACAGAAGCCAATGGCTGGAAGGCCTTCAATGTACTCCCCTGTACGATGAGTACTTGGTGTTGTAGAGAAGCGTCAGACAGTACAAATTGCTGCAACAACTCTGCCATGATAATCAGCGGAACCGCGACTTCTTTACTTGGACGCTTCATTGACGGCGTCATCCCTGGCTCATCAGCGACCTCGAACAGCACAAACACTACCGACACAAACGCCACAACCACAGCGACGACCACAATCACAACCACTGCGTCAGCTGAGTCGGACTCGAGCAATACTACCACAGTCGTCGGTGCGGCTGTCGGTGCCGTCTTGGGTGTCGCTTGCATCATCGCACTGGTCGGAATGCTCTGGATGATGAGAAAAGTCAAGAACTTGAAGAAAGAGATGCAATCCCTCAAGCAAGATACCTACGCACCTAGCTCGAACGCTGTCATGTCGCCTCAACAACCATACCATGTACCGCAAAACGCAGGTCCCACGACGCATGCATACGAGGCGGACTGGAACAATGGGAGGTATGAAATCGACGGCACGGGCAAATAGCTCGAATACTAGGCGTGTTGTACATAATGAGTCGCTTAGCTAAATTTCCATATTGAGATGACGATGGATGAGGATTGCAAATCTTCAGCTAGATCACAACATATATCTGAAGCCGTTCGCCTGCTGCACAGGAGTAGGTCCGGAACTACCCATCGGCTTCCCCTGGTCCAATCTCTGATTCTGCCTCCTCAAATAAAAGTAACTGGCAGTAGCGCTCAGGAAAGCCACAACTGCAGCGCCCAGATTCACCGAAAAAGCAGCCACATATCGAGGAGAGTCGTAGTAGAGATAGCTGGTCCAGATGTTGGGAGTGTTGCAAATAGCGTTGATGATGGCAATTGAAGCCGCACGTTTGACTGCCGGTTGTGATAGTGAGCCTGAAATCCACGAGAGCTGGCAAATGGCAGAGCTGTAGAAGGACAATGGCATCAGGCACATCGCGAAGTAACGTGCACCGACATTAAGCGTGCTGACGGCAATGATGTTTGCCACGACCGTAATCGTCAAGGGCAAAGCAATGTGCAGATAGCGTTCTCCCATCTACATTATCTTATCAGTCATTGCACTGCATATTGGAAGATGTGACCACTGACCTTATCGCTGTGGAAGCCGTTACATAGCATTGCCACCACACAGAGAATGAATGGCGGCGCAGTCAGTACATATGTCATGTTTCGGCCAAACCCAAGACCACCAACAACGGTGGGGAAGAAATTGTTGACTGCAGCTGCAGTATACGTAGCGTAAAGGGTGCCGCACATGAGCCAGGTCTTAGGGTCCTTGACCGCAAGCAAGAAGCCTTGTAATGCTGTGACCTCGTTCGATTCGTCTTGCTGCTTTTGATCTCTTTCATAGTTCCACTTCAGCCAGTCAAGCTGTTGTTGCGAAAAGGTCCAGATCTTCTTGTTGGAGTTCGGAAGATAGGTGACAAAACTGTCTGCTGTTAGGCCGGTGTATGTGTGGTAGTGGCTTGTACCATTCACTTACGCCAGTGCTATGCCTATCGTGATGACACCTTCAATCAGGAAGAGCCATCTCCAGCCTTCCAATCCGGCGTGACCGTCGAGCTCAAGTATGCCAATCGCCAGCAGTGTTCCGAAAGCATTACCGAGCTGAGAACCAGAATAAAGTATAGCAGTACGGAGAGCAACTGTGATAGTTAGCAATGCCCAAGGCAATTCGATCATGTTGTCACGTACTCTGCTTTCTGTTGTAAAACATGGACAAGTAGTAGAAAGCTCCGGGGAAGAATACAGCCTCAACGAACCCAAGCATGAAACGACAGGCAAGCAGACCGCCGAATGAGTGCACTGCGGCAGTAGCTGCTGAGACTGCACCCCATCCCACGACAGCACTACATATCCACACAGCTGGCCATTGAATCTTACTGAGCACCAAGTTGGAGGGTATTTGCATGAGGACTAGGATTCACTGTCAGTATAGGCCATAGGCACAATCGGAAGTGACATACTGTATCCTACGAACAGAATTGACACGCATGTGTTGTACTGTTGGACAGACATGTCCAAGTCGACCATTATGTTGGCCAACTTACTGGCAGCGATGTTCTGACGGTCCAGATAGTTTCTAGCACGACTCATCAGTACACATGTTGACTGTTCAAGCGGCAGTATTACAAGATGTAGAGAATAGTCAAGGCGGGCATGATGATGAGGTCCATTTTCATAGTCGTCCATTTGCCCATCTTGGTCAACTCATGCGTGCTAAGCTCACGCAGAGACTCTGGGAGGTCTTCGAATTCAGTCTGGACATGATGCTCCTTGTCGAAGTCCTCGACGTGTTGTACGGCAATCTTGTTCTCGTCAACCGACATGATGACAATCGGTCTTGGCTCTCGTCTTTGTCTCTGTTCACAGAATCGCAAATAATTAGATGAATGAGAGAAGCATCGAGTCGAGTACTTATGTTGGATCCGATACCAGAGAGATAATCTGGAGGCGCTCTCCATAATTAGCATGTTACCCCATGGGGTGTCCAACGCAGATCGACCTGACCGTCGTCACCAATGTTGTGTCAGAATGGTGACCCCCAAGAGCAAGGAGTAGGATTGGGAAGTGCGGGGTGTGACCCCCAATTCCAGGGCAGATCTACAATCGTCCAACGATAATACCCAAGCAATCGGTCGTGAATCGGCGCAACTCTGAAATCACTTTTGTCAGAGCATTGTCGAAATTTGAGATATCTACCAAACTTGTAACACGAAAACGATGTCTGGTGTACTGAGTCTGTTTTCCCTCAAAGGCCGAACAGCTGTTGTTACAGGTGCCACAAGAGGAATCGGACAGTCTTTGGCATATGCTTTAGCAGAAGCCGGGGCCGACATCGTTTTGATACAGCGAGACTCCAAGAGTGTTACCACCAAGGAGCAGATAGAGAAGCTTGGAAGAAAGGTGACCATATATGAGGCAGATCTTGCAAACCATGATCAGATCAAAGGCTTGATCAAACGAATTGTATCAGACGGCCACGATGTGAGCATTTTGGTTAATTGCGGCGGCATACAAAGGCGTCACCCGCCGCATACATTCCCAGACGAAGATTGGAACGAGGTATGCCGATTCTGCCCATGCCGCTGGCCGTGATAGCTGATAAATTATTGACAGGTGCTGCAAGTCAATCTCAACACGGTCTTCACCCTTTGCCGTGATGCAGGCGCCTACATGATGACCCGAGAAGGACCTCACCGTGGCTCGATAATCAATGTAAGTCTAAGACCCTTGATATCGAGCTATAGCTTCGTACTGACAGAACAAGATTGCTTCTTTGGTATCCTTCCAAGGAGGTCTCAATGTGCCGGCCTATGCTGCTGCCAAGGGAGGCGTAGCACAATTGACAAAGGCGTTATCGAACTCCTGGGCAGCTCATGGCATTAATGTCAACGCCGTAAGTGTACCCACTCGTTGTTGCGAGATCAAGCTGATAACCTGTGCAGATTGCACCCGGATACATACACACCGACATGAATGATGCCCTGATCAAGGATGAGAAGCGTGCAGCAAGTATCCTGGAACGTATTCCAGCTGGTCGGTGGGGCTTGCCCGAGGACTTTGCTGGTTCAATAGTGTATCTCGCCAGCCGAGCAAGTTCATATGTATCAGGAGAGATATTGACAGTAGACGGTGGTTGGATGGGTCGATAGTCGCTGGCGCAGCAATCATAGCAGTACATTGAGTTAGTCTTTCTCGGTCATCATAGCTTGAGTTGATAACAAGCGTACAGCATACATCCATATGCAATATTGTTGTGCTATAGAGTCCGTCGCACCTGTAGCTGCTGAAATGCACGATGATCATGAACCAGAGTCGTGTCTGGCGAGAGCGCAATGTCGGTCAAGAACGTACACTGTGAAGCGTTGTCACAGGCCGTGGGGGTCAAATCGTCCGGCGATCTCGAGCACAAGAATATAAACGATGCTGCTTCGCATATTTTGTGTATCGATTTCCATCCAGATCAATCAACATGGCCCCAACATCAACTCAGGAGATTAGTGGTGCTAAGCCTGTACCAGCACTGAGCACCGGGACGAAGCTGGAACCAGGCATCTATGTTCCGACCGTGGCTTTCTTCAAGGAGGACGAAGAGGTAGACATCGAGACGACCCGCAAGCACGTTACTATGTTAGCAGGTAGCGGCATCAAAGGCATAGGTCTGGTAAAGTTCCTTTTGGTATGAGCAGTCGCTGATGCTGATATAGTCACACATGGCTCTAACGGAGAAGCCGCTCACCTTAGCCATGAGGAGCGTACATTGATTACTCGGACGACTGGACAAGCACTTGACGACTCCGGCAAAAAAGTCAAAATCGTCGTTGGCTGTGGAGCTCATTCGACAAGAGAGACCATAAAGCTTTGCAAGGATGCTGCCTCTGCAGGCGGTCACGCCGCGCTGGTCCTACCTCCAAGTTATTTTGCTTCGCTACTGTCTTCGAAGCTTCTCCTTGACCACTTCCGGAAGGTCGCTGACGCCTCGCCCATTCCCATTCTGATCTACAACTTCCCAGCAGTGCAGAGCGGAATCGACATGACATCGGACCAAATCATTGAGCTGGCCCAACATCCAAATATCGTAGGCGTCAAACTCACTTGCGGCAACACAGGAAAGCTGGCTCGTGTTGTGGCTGCTACCCACGACTCAGGTTTCTTGACTTTTGGAGGTTCATCGGATTTTCTTTTGCAGACTCTTTCGGTGGGAGGTGCCGGTGTGATAGCTGGCTTGGGCAACCTTGCTCCAGCTAGCAACGTGCAAACAATGCTCGCATATAAGGCTGGAAGGCTCGAGCGTGCACGCGAGACACAAGCGATTTTGGCGGAAGCGGACTGGGTTGCGATCAAGGGCGGGTTCGTGGCTGTCAAGATTGGACTGAACAAGTACTGCGGTTACGGAGGCGAACCGAGATCGCCGTGTGCCATGCCCGAGGCCGACATCCAGTCAGAAACAAATGTTGGCTTTGCTCGACTGATTGAGCTTGAGCGCAGTTTCTAGATGACATCCGTGTTGACAGACAAACAATATTTCCGAGAAGAATAAATGAACAAAAACAGCCTTGGCGAAAGCTCTTTCCTCGTGCGCGCGCGACGCGTCAGTCAACAGCCAGTTTCACCACGTCAATTCCATCCTCAGCGAATGCGGACAACCATCATGGACACGCATGTGCCCTCCGACCTCATCGATCACTGACTGCCGACTGCCATGAGCGCGTCGTGTCATTACTGTCCTTTCAGAAATGACTGAGACTTCGGATTCTGGGGTTTGGAGCGCGGAGTTCGCCGTTTTTTCGACGTTTGGTGACGGTACCATAGTAAATTAGAAGACCTGTAAACATCTATTAGCACATGCTGTAACTCGTTGTCCTCGTCGATATAGGTCCTAAACGAGCTTCTAAAGCTAGCGCTAGTAGTACTGCTACTAATAAGGTCTCTTCGCGAGTAAGGAAACTAACCTCGAAGGCCGCCGTAGCGAAGGTTATAAAGGCACTAAAGACACCTCGAAAGACTACCTTAAAGGTAGTAGCAACATCGACCCCCTCTAGCATTAGGATTCGACTTAAAACTCCTACTACCGAGCCTATTATTACGAGCATTAAGGTAGAGCTAGAGGTAACTAAGGTAACTAATAACGACGTAGTCTCTACCGACGAGGCTTTCGATAAGATATACGGCGACGGTATAGAGGAGGAGGCTAATAATCGGGAAATCGAGCGCCTTAAGCTTAAGAAGTAGATAATAGATCTAGCTTAAGCGAACCGCGAGAGGGCCGAGGCCGCTTAAGCGCTTAAGACTACTACGCGTATAGCGATATAAGCTCTAGAGGAGGAGGCTACTTAAGCGCTCGAGAACTATAAGTTCGTTAGTAAATAGTAGGCTATGTATAGTAAAGAAACACTAGATACCCGTACCTTTAATTTTAACTACGCCGATAGTAGAGTCTTTAGTCGATTTTAACTATAGATCGACGAGGTAACCGCTAAGTAAGTAACGCGAGTGTTCTTAGCTAAATTTAAGTTGTTCGCTATAGCGATGTTCTTGCCTTTAAATCGTAGTGCGCATATGTCGACGACTCTATGCGATAAGGGTAATTAGGAGGTACTAATAAAGTAGCTAATAAAGTAGTATAAGAAGGGCAAGTTAGAACTACGCCTATCGGTTATTACGCATTTAACTAAGCTTAAAGAGGACTTAGTCGTCGTTATAGCTAGTTAGAAGCGTAAGGGAACTGCTACTAAGATCTAGAGGCTTAACATGCTATTAACACTTAATGCCGAGCGCGTAAGAGGCAACTATTACTCTAATCTTATGCTTAAGTAGATCTATACGCTTAATAATGCCCTCTACTCTAGCGACTACTATTTTTAGAAGGGGTTAAACATTACTTAAAATCATTACCTACTTAATAACATAGTTATTAAAGAGTAGTCTAGCGAGATTAACTCTAGTACCTCGACCGTCGATACCCCCTCTATTAACATCGTTATAAAGCTTAAGAGGCACTTAGATACTCGAAAGTTAAGGAAGAAACAGCAGTTAGACCCTCTACTATAGCTAGTAACCCCCTAAACACTAAACGACATGCTTAACCTTATAGCTATAAGTATAATGTCTTAGATGTAGCAATTGTAGCAGTAATACTAGCTCCTATAGCTATAGCACCTTCCGCCGCCTCGCCCTCTAGTATTCGCCGTACCGACCCCCTCCGTACTAGTATTAAGCCCCCCTAAGGCCGACTTAGAGAATACGTTATAGGAATTTTTTATATAGATAAGAGGTAGTAGTAGGTAGTAGAGCTTAATAGATAAGGTTAACAAGGTTAAGAGGAAGCTTAAAGAGGAGGACTATAACCTAGATAGCATTAAGGACATAGATATCGATATATAGACGAAGGTTTAGGAGTTTAGGCGAGGTTTACTTAGTCGAGTATAGAAGGAAGTTATATAATATAAGAGGGCGGTGCGGAGCCTATAATTTAGCCATTTAACTAGAGGATATGCTTAAATAAACGACTTAGTTCGCCGACTTATACCCCTCTAGCTCTTAAACCCCTATCTTATAGATAATAATACCCGCTATAGTCGAAATAAGCTCCCGCATGCTTACTACTAGCCCTTTATACCGCTATGCGTAGGAACACCCTAAAGTCGTTAAATAGAGGTGCTAAACTAATATGCCTCTTAATCTATGCCTTTAATATAGCAAACAAGAGCTCTATTAGGTTTAGATCCGGCGAGTATAGCGGTAAGAACTCGAGCTCGTACCTAGCTTCCGTTACTACCTTAAAGACCTCTACGGATCGGTAGATAGAGGCATTATCTATAATTAGTATTAACCCTACTAGCAGCTAAGGAAGTACGTCCTCTAATAGCTATGCGTAGAAGATCTTAGCATTAATGCCGCCTTAATAGATTAGAGGGTTACCGATATAGCTATCTACCGTTATTGCTAGTAGTATTAACTACCTCTTAGATCGCTTTAACGACTTAAACTTATAGCACGTAAGGCCCTTTAGACTCTAGCCGTACTTCCTTAAGCTAGTACGCTTATTAGTACCGCTCTTATCGATAAACACTAAGCGCCGTCTACTCTAAAACATCCGTCTACTTCGCTAAAGGGCCCTTAATAGTTTACTTCGCTTAAGCGCCTTCTTCTTAGCCTTCTTCCTCGACTACTAGCGCCGCGTTATTAAGTTCTATATAGAGGTAAGGCTTAGCGCTACGTCGAACTTATTAAGAATAAAGTCTTAGATCTTATTAAGGTACGCGGAGGGTCGGCCGGTAAGGTATTAGAGTACGAGCTAACGACAATAACTAGTTAGTTCGCGTAGATCTACTCGTTCTAAGTTACTTACCTCCTTAGCCTTATTACTTAGTAGTCTCGGGCGCCCTTTTACACTACCTAGATCTAGATATAGCTCGCTATGCTCCTTTAGCGTAGCGAGGAGCCTATATACCGTTAGCGGACTAAGCGACAACGTTTTCTAGATACTTCTACCGTTCTAACCGGCCGCGTAGAGCGTAAGTATCTAATTCTAAACGAATTTAGGCAACTTAGGCGACATGGAGGTATGTTATTTCTCATTATTTCTATTTACTATGGTACCGTCACCAAACTGACAAAATCCGTAGAAACACCGTGCTCAGGAACCCCGCAGACCGAAGTCTCAGTCATTTCTGAAAGGACAGTAGCCGGTACCCCCAAATGTCCCCCCATGCCCCCGCTGCGGGGTCTGCATCCTGAGATTTGCCATACATTGCTTGGGGGTCATCTGTAGATCAGCTCTTGCTTTCTCTTGCAACCATCCAGCCTCTCAGCGAGCCATGGCGGACAGTCCACCGATCTCGGATTCGCAGCAAAAACGCAAAAGAGCGAGTCGAAAGAACACCCCAAAACGGTTCAGCTGTGATCATGAAGGCTGTACTAAGGTATTTACACTCTGAGTCAGCCCATTGTCAGAAGGTTTAATGACAAGCCAGATATATTCTCGACTTGAGCATCTCCAACGCCATCAGCTAAATCGTGAGTCAGATTGTGAACATCGCATAGATACGACCGCAGATAAATCACAGCGGCACCGAACCTCTTCGTAAAGACTTGCTTGACATCGTCACGAGGCACGAGAACTTGGAGAGCTAGAGTCTTGCAAAATATCGGTGCGCAATCATCGGCTCTAAGCCAACCCACTGGTTCTCAATGTATCGTGCCTCATAGTGGCGTCTCTACAAGATTAGGTGCTGTTGGCTTTCGCATGCTTCGTGTTTATGTGAGTCTGACTGGACCTGGCCCCCCTGACGTTTTTCAGACAAGCCCAAAGAAGTATTTCGCTGCCAAGCAGAGGGTTGTGGCCAGACCTTTGTGCGACTCGATCTTTGTATGAGGCATCAGGCTAGACATGGCGAGACTTCAAAATCAACAGACCGGGATGCTGGCATAATGGTGCGCGAAAGCACATATGAGTTCTCCGCCGAACCTGCCGACGAGGACAGCTCAGGTCCTCGCATCGTCGAAACAGACGTCACAATCAGCCAGCCTACTGCACAAGATACAACCGAGGATCAAAGTATACCATTGGAGATAGGAACAAACATCTCTGACTGGATGCCGACCGGTATGCTGCAGAATAATGCTGAGTTTGTAACGACGTGTCAACATAGCAACGAAAACTTTGCGACCTGGCTGTTTGATAGTCCGGGCTCTCAACAACAGAATTTTGACCTGTCCAACTTCCTTCCATATATGGACTTTGGCATCGATTACTGCTCCCCGATTAACGATTTGTGGCACTTGGACTCTAGCAACAATGCTGCAAATCCTCCAGTCAGCGACCTGTCGCCAACAATGGTCGTAACGGAACCGACGTTCCAAAGTGCTGATCAATATGGCTGCAACAGTCATACCCGTGTCTCTGTCCAGTGCAGATCAAGGGTGGTTCAAAGTATCAGCCTATTCCTCATGAAGAAACGCCCACCAGGCATGCAAGATGTTCTCCAGGAAGAAGATCTGTTGTTCGGCTCCAACGGACGTGATCTACCGAATCTGACAGTGAAAGTCTTGGAGGACTGTTTGTCTAGCTTTTGGACATATGTGGCGGTTCAGATGCCTATCATCCACCAACAGACTTTCTCAAGCGACGATTGCCAACTTCTTCTCCTTCTCTCGATACTCATGCTAGGAGCGGGTCAGATAGTCCGACTCCATCCGATGAAGACACGAGACAGCCACCGACTTCTCGCGGATCTTCTAGCAATCAACCTTCGATGGGAGATCTTTCCTGAAGCAGAACCTCCCATAACCTTGTGGGTCGCCCAGTCGTTGCTGCTTCTTGAATTCTATGAGAAAATGTTTTCGAGCCGTCGACTGCACGAGCGCGGCTACATCCACCACGCCTCGACTTTAGCTTTGCTACGACGCGGTAGTCCTATGGTTGGCCATGCCGAAGACGAAGAGCCACCAACACGTTGTCCCTCCCCTGGTTTGAACATGCAACAGAGCACCGGTGTCTCGAAGCAACTCAGCTGGTGGCGTCGCTGGGCTAGAAATGAGTCATGGCATCGCGTGGTCTTTGCAGCCCTTCAGATGGACACTCTGCATGCCATAGCCTTCGGGCACGAGAGTTCGCTCCTGCCTTACGAGGTCCGGCTTCCGCTACCCTGTGATGATGCTCTCTGGTCTGCTCAAAGTCCTGAGGATGTCTGGCGGCTGGAAGAGACGTTTTTAATGCACGGTATTAGCCAGCAGCCGTTTCTGGACAATTTGAAGCGGTGCCTGCATGGTCATGAGGTACGATCAAATCACGGTGCGCGGATTATCCTCGGTTCTGGCCTCCTAAGCGTCGGTTGGCATATCAAACGCCGTGAGAGAAATCAACAATTTCTGGACACGATTCCCTCTGCACAGGAGCAAGAACGCTGGCGAACGTTGCTTCTCAATGCGTACAGTCATTGGTGTCAAAGCTTTCAAAAAGCGCTCGAGAAGTCGAAAGTACACAGTCGGAAGCATGAGAACATCCGAGATGTAGTGTTCAACCCGATTGTTCTCTTCCGCTTGGCGTTTATCACGACACACATCGACATTCTAGATGCTCAGGTCTTCGCAGGCTATAAGCGCTTACTCGGCCGTAAAATCACAGACAAGGATTATCTTGGGTGTTCGACAAGAATGCGAAGCTGGGCTATGAGCAACTCGTCGAGACTGGCTGTCACACACGCTTTCGAATTTCTCGACGAGACTCTTCTGAGAACAAATTCGTCCAATGGGGTACAAGGGTCTGACCAAGTTGTGCCGACCGGGTATACATGTCGCGCTGATGCATCTAGCTATCGCCCATGGGGCTTGTACCTTGCCGCGCTGACGATCTGGTCGTATCAGTTTGCATCGAGGGCCTCTCATACCTCTTCACAAACGCCATATGTGTCGGATCAGACCTTGTCACAAAGTATGGCCTATGAGTATATTCGGAGATGTACTAGATCTGGCGTACATGCTTTTTCCGGCCAGATGTCTGCTCCAGGATGTGCTGCAGTGTGCAAATATCTGGCAAAGGACTTCGCGAATGCTGAATGGGAACTACTGCTAGAAGCATCTAGAACACTGGATTCGTGTGCGTCTACTATACTAGACAGATAAGCCGGACTTACTTTTACCACTCTCTAATCGAGCCGTCCGGACCGAAGAACTCCTTCGGAGGCCATGGCTGGGTCTCTGCCGATATCTTGCGGATCATCTCCTCATCCACCTCAATGCCCAGTCCTGGTCCCGTAGGAGCTGCAACATGACCACCGGTGATGGCGAAGACTGATTGATCCTTCAAGTAGGTATCGAGATCTACATCACCCGCCTCGGTATTATAATGCATTTTTTGAGACATCTCTAGGATGACGAAATTGGGCGTGGAGATTCCAATGTGCAGTGACGCGGCCTAGTGGGGTAGGTCAGTATTTTCTACTCGATGCTCTATTTGAGAGGGTTGCTGGCATGCAACTTACAAAGGCAATTGGACCGAGGGGACAATGCGGAGCACTCCAACTTGTCAGCATACAGTCTCTGGCATCCAGATACTGGGAAACTCACATCGCGACGTCGTACGCTTCTGCCATATTAGCTAGGCGTTTCGTCTCCGAGATGCCACCAGCATGAGCAATATCAGGCTGTAGGATGTCGATCAACCCTGCTTCGAAAAATGGCTTTGCATCCCAGCGATGATACAGACGCTCGCCAAGGGCAATCGGAATGCTTGTCTGCGCGGCCAGCTGCTTCAGTGCTTCAGGATGTTCCACTCTGCACGACACAGTCAGCACAACACACGCAAAATGGTCTAGGAAGTCTTACAAAATTGGCTCCTACAAGTGATCGCAAAGTCAGTGTTTTCTCTCAATCTGTAAGCATACAAGTCTTGACTCACCTCTATGAAGAGAGGCCGGTATGGCTCCAAGGCTTTCGCCAGCTGCTTGGCCATTGGGCGATGAAGACGACCATGGAAGTCCAGACCAGCATTGAGGCCGAGGTTCTTTACTATCTTTAGGCGCTCGACTGTTGCGTCCAACACAGCTGCATCGTCGAGCCAGCCAATGTCCTCGGTGGCGTTCATCTTTACGCAAGTGAGACCCTGCTCTTTCCTTGCTTTGCTGCTTGACTGTCAGTAGTGTGCCAACCTGCCACCAATTCGATGACCTACGCAGCATTCTCGATATCAGCAGGTCTATCGCCGCCGATCCAGCAATATACTTGACACTTTTCTCGGACCTTACCTCCCAGCAATTCATATATTGGAACGTTCAGGCGCCGTGCTGTGTTTTCCGTCAGCAGTGGTTCATCCTGTCCACGCTATTGAATACGGACCTTTCAAATCCCACAAAGCAATGTCAATGCCAGACAGAGCAGACATGAAAACAGGTCCTCCTCGGTAGAAGCCTGGCCGCAAAATCTGGTCAGATACCATCTTCGGTCTTGGATGCTTCTTTGACTTACCGAGACGCCAGATCAGCTGCCAAATATGCTCTATGCGACTGCATTGTGTTAGTGAATGATCAAACCTGTCAAGCTTGTACGCACTTTGCGTCCTGTCCGATCAAGCGAACGATAATCTCATCCAGAGCTCCCTCCACTGCCAAAGTATGGCCTTCCAGAGTGCCTTCTCCCCAGCCAACTTGGCCATCTTCATCGGTGATCTTCACGAAAAGCCAGCGCGGCTTTACCCTGAAGTATTCGATGAGCTTGATCGGTGCCATGTCGGAAAAATTCGCTTCGATTGGGAGTCACGCGAATGTTCAGGATATGTTTGACGACACCAGTTCAAAACACCCTCGGCGCCCTGATCTTATAGGGATATTTTCTCACGGACCAAAAGCCGAATAGGAGATTCGGTACAACGACGTCCGGCAGGATTTGTGACCCCCACAGATCAGCGTGGGGGCGTCAGGACTTTGATCGGGGTCCATAACTGCGATCCGGTATCTGGAGAGATCAATCATCAGTCCTCGCAATGATAGACTGCTCTGAGTCACGTTTCGAAGCTCTGTTACCATGCCTAATTTTCTTACGGAATTCATGGTCCGCCACGAGTGCTGGGGCGAAGTCATATTTCTCAACTTATTGGTAGCACATGAAGGGGCTGTATGGTACGACAGCTTGAGGCGTTTCGTCAAAGTTTCCGGTTCAGTGCAACAAGCTATCTGCTAAGTCTAGAAAACCGATCAAGACGAGCTAGAGCTTGACCGAGCCTACCAACATTCTTTCCAGGCTTCTGGTATTGATCATGCCGCGCTCAATCTCCCCAACGTTGCTCGCTCCTATGAACGCCATGTTGGTCTGCAACTCATTCCGCAGGATCTGGACCATACGTCTTACTCCATGCTCTCCATAGCCACCAGACATGCTGTATAGGACTGGTCTTCCGATGCCCACTGCAGTGGCTCCTAGCGCCAGGGCCTTGATTATGTCGGTACCTCGTCGGATACCACCATCAACAAAGACTTGCATATGCTTACCCAAAATGTCTGGGGCGTATTGGTCAATCTCTAGGAGCGTAAGAAGGGGAGGCTGCGCTGTGTCTTGACTTCTGCCTCCATGATTTGATAGAACAATTCCATCGACCTTGTGATGAAAGGCAGAAACTGCGTCCTCGACAGACTGTATTCCTTTGATCACGATAGGCAACTTGGTGGTTTTCCGTAGCCAATCAATCATTTCCCAGTCCAAGTCGGCATTGATAAAACCAGTGCTGGCTTTTGCAATGCCAACACTTTGCGTTGTTTCGACCACTTTTTCCATCTCCTCTTCGATCTGAGAGTCTGTCAGTAAAATCTTGAATGAGATCGAGATGGGTTGAACTTACATCTACTACCGACTTTGACCTTTCATCCCTCTCACGATTACCAACCACAGGAGAGTCAACTGTTAGCCATATCGCTGCCACGCCAGCCTTCTCAACTCGTCGTACGAACGTCTTCGACTTTTCGAGATCCTTGTCCGCATACAACTGCCAAAAGACGACCTGGTTCTTGGATACTCTCGCGTCCATGATGTCCTCAATCGGCATGCTAGAAATAGTGTTGACTACCTGGATACAGTCCTCTTTTCCAGCGGCCGTGGCAATGGCACATTCTCCCGATGGGTGCACCAGTTTGGCAAGACCGACGGGCGATGTGTAGATCGGTAACGCAGAATGGTAACCGAGAATGTTAGTGCTGCAGTCGACCCTTGCCACTTTCCTCAATACTCGACCACGAAGGAAGATTTTGCGGTAGGCATTTGCGTTCTCTCTCATGCTGATCTCGTCGTCGGCTCCAGAGGAGATATATGCCCATGCGGTGGGTGTCATCGTCTGAAAATGTCAATGCTGCTTTTGTCTTCTCTCGGGATAACATAACAAACCTTCTCGGCCGCCAATTCAAAATCATTAACACTGATCATAGAGCTCAGTGGCTGGCTCTGTCCAGTTTTCACTCCGGATTCCGACTTCTTGTCCATCTTCGGAATGGTCGATATGTCTACCGTCCCCTTTCGTGCTTTTGATCCAAGGGTCTCTTCAACAAGCTCAGGACTGTGAAACAGATCATACTCATCGGAGGCATCTTTTCCAGCCAATTTGAGAATCAAGTTTGCACCACCTGGATGCTGGTCGAGGAAGTTTGTTGCATCCCACACTTCGCCATGGACCGCGAGCCAGCAGGATTGTCGATTGTTGTGTTTGGCGAGCTCTGTGCCGTCTATGGTCGCCATGCTCGGTCAGTACTGAAGAGCACAAAAGTTGAAGCGTATCAGCATTCGTATTCAATATTATTCCAATCGTCAAATCATTTTGTGTGGTACCGGATGCAACGTGGGGGTCACATTGTGATGGAAGGAGCTGTCGATGGGGTCGACGATCCCCCGCTTCACCCCGCCTTCGTGTCGGCATTTGAGATCTACCAAGGTCACACTTGATCATGGCTCTTGTCCATTGAAACATTTCGTCGGTGTTTCTTTCGACGAAGTTGTCACTGGACTAGTATGTCGACCTCGGAGAAAGAGATCAAAGTTTTACTCTTTGGCCTGGGAGCGTAAGCAGTTCTGGACAATATTATGCTGGTCAGTCACTAAATGGTTATAGTATCGGAGGCTTCTATGTATTCGTTCTTGGACGCAACGAGAATGTGTCTTTAAGTGTGGTTGCAAGATCAAACTATCAACAAGTCAAAGAACATGGCCTCCGCATTGAAAGCCAGAATCACGGCGACCATAAAGTCAACATCGACCAAGTTTACAAATCACCAGACGAGATCACATCGGCCTTCGACTACATAGTCTGCACACACAAAGCTGTGAACCCATCGAAAGTACCTCCGATTCTCAAACCTGCTACAAACGACAACACCACCTTCGTCATCATTCAAAACGGCGTTGGCAATGAAGAGCCTTTCCGCACTACCTTTCCAAACAACACAATCATCAGCTGCGTAACCTGGGTAGGAGCGACACAAACCTCTCCTGGCCTTATCAAACACACAAAGTCCGAAGACATGCAAATGGGTCTTTTCCCGAACCCTAAACTCAACTCTGATCTCGAGCAACAAAGACTAAACACATTCGCAACTCTCCTCGCCACCGGCCAGACCATCTTCCAAGTCGAGAAGGATATTCAAATCAAACGCTGGGAAAAGGTCGTTTGGAATGCTGCTTGGAACTCTATAACCACACTGACCGATGTCAACACACAAGATTGGCTCGCTTCCTCTCCCGAAGCCATCCCAGTTACAAAACACCTCATGCATGAAGTTATTGATATAGCAATCCGGTGCAAGGTACCCCTCGACCACAGTCTAGCAGATGGTTTGGTGGATAAGATATCGGCCATGCCCGGCATATTTTCAAGCATGCATACGGATATGAAGGAGGGAAGGGGATTGGAGGTGGATGTTATTCTTGGATATCCGATGAGGATGGCGAAAGAGCTCGAGATGAACGTACCGGTGCTGAGTACGATTTATGCATTGACGACTGCTGTAAATGGAAGGTTGAACAAGCTGTAGATGATACTAGGTTCAGTGAATGTCGCAAGACAAAGCCTTTTCTCGAAGCAAGCATAATTTTCAATTGTATTGCTTGAATATTGTCAATCATAGTTGACCTTGATCAAGCGAAGTTTCAACACCTTCTGTAGCGCCGGAATGCCACTCAATGACAAGAAAGCCATTGGTGCCGAGGGTGGTGCTGAGATTATCATGCTCGGTTTCGAAAATCGTGCTCAAACTCTTTCGGCCCATACAACATAGGTCGTTAACCTCAACTCCGCTAGTGTCTAAAGATATTCAGTAACCGCATCTTGTTTCTGTCGGCTCCTGTTTCGGAGCAAAAAGGATGCCGTGGCGGGTGACATTCGGACTCACGATCTCTGCACATTCTTCGTTACAAGCATTGACCAACGGTACGAAGGGGAGGACTCGAGTCGAAGCGCCTGTGTTTGCAAGACACGTTGATGCAGGGTTTTTACCACTAGACTACTGTCGTTTTTATTGAGGAATGGGAAAATGGAAGTGATCATAGAGGTTGGCCAAGTTTTCTCGGATCAGGGGAGCAATAGTGCTGCCGAAATTTGAATGGAAGAGGAAGGCGTGAACGTGGTCTCGAATCCATCTACCAGGATCGCTCGCAAACACGCCGACAAGAAAAGAGAGCCTCGGGTATCTGATACAATGCTTGGTTTATCGTGCGTATGCTAATGAATGATGCTATGCTCAAGCGTTTCCCAGATCTAGTATCTATACAGAAAGCACACTGAGAGAGTACTTGTGTGGCTCAGTCCTCCAGCAGCTTTGAAGTTGCAAGCCAGCATCCTCCCACAGTTTCTCCTGGTCGTCCTCGTCAAACTTGTGACTACTGACAACGAACAAACCCTCTCCCTTCTTCAACTTTACCCCATCGACAACCACATCTCGAACAGGGACCAAAAATTGATCATGCCTGCTCTTTTCCTTGTTCCACTGTCCTCGAACGGTCCACTCTTCTGGGTTGAAGGCATCGTACTCCAAGCATCTGTTTGCGTTTTGCAGAATGTTGGAGATGAAGCGGTAATTGCAGCCCTTATCATCGTTGTAGGCATGCCATACCTTGTCACCATCCTTGCAGCCGTCCACGCCCACGATAAACATGCCTTGTGACGTTGAACATTTTACAGCTTCGACAAAGTTGCTGAGGAAGTTTGCTGCGCCGGAAATTGAGGAGCTGCCAATGGTGGACCCAAGAGAGAGTATGCATTTGGGTCGGTCGAGAAGCGATGGATCTTGTAGCCAGCTCAGACCATCGTCGTAGGTGCCCAGCAAGCCATGACAGCGCACGTATGAGAATGAGGATGGCGAAATGTCGGTAAGTGTTCTTTCCAGTTCCGAGTGACTGAGATCGAGGGCGTAGTAATCCACGGGCTTATGCTGGGCTTCCAGCGCATCGAGCAGGAGTTTGATCTTTCGGAGGCAACCACTTCCTAGTTCCACCACGACAGAGCCAGGTGCGATCTGTAGAGCGAGCTCGGCGCTGTGTTGCTTCAGAAGTTCAATCTCGCAGTTGGTAAGGTAGTATTCGGGAGAGTATGTGATAGCCTCGAATGATTGAAGGCCCTTTTCGTCCCAGAGGAGCAATGATGGGAACTTTGGCGGTTCTGCTGAGAGACTGGCTTGAAGTTCTTTTTGCAATGAAATGTCGTGCGTCGACGAGCGGATGTCGATAATATCAACGTCAGACTTGCCAGGGGAATGTGGTGGAGTCTGCATTGCGGGAGGTCGTCTTGAATAATGCTGAAGTCAAGAAAGGGTCTTTTGCGATGAGGCTTTGAGTGAGAACAAATTCCGTGATGGAGGATTAATGTCTACGAAGAGGATTTGGGAAGGAGGGCTTGACTTGACCAGGGTTGAACTTGACTCTGTAAGATGTTTCGAACTGCGGATCCCGCGGTGAAGGCATAATGACATGGTGTTTTGTACTTTCCCGTTCACGGTATCGAGAAGAGAAGTCGCAAACAAAGAACGGTCACCTTGACGTACCCAGATCTGGGGCTGAATGGAGCGGACTCGCATCCGCGCACAAGGAATGCAAATGCTGCTTACCTATTCGAGATTGGCTGCACGACTATTACATACCGGGGCAGATACATGGCAGTTGGCAGAGGCAGTAGATGCACAAAACCATCATTGTGATGTAGTCGGTGTATCTGGCCAGAAATCATGATGCGGCGTCGACTTTTGGCCGCCACCGGATGCCACCATTTTCTTACTCTCGAACTCTAGCCCTTGCGACACGTTTCAATTGTCTGCAAGCATCTTTTTAATTCTCGCCTTGCACCGTAACAAGAATTATGGTATACACCGGAGCTCTCCTCCGCTGCTCAGACTGGAACATGTGGTATCCGCTTGCTGATACCGCTTAAGCGGAATCCGATTGTTGTTTCCAAAAGCGGTAGTGACGAAACCAAGCATCACATGCCAGAGTTAGCATGAGCTCATCTTGGACTCGTTGACTCGTTACATGTGCTCAATGTTTGTTTTACTAATTCTTTTTGTTGTCCCAATGCTTGGATAGCATAGTTATTTGCTTCCTTGCTTGATTTCGGCAAGCGGTAGGTGTGTTGCTTACACAAGCTGCTTCTGATTCGTCCTTTGCATTGCGTTCTTTACTTCGCCGACATTGACTGGCTATCTGAGGACATCACGAACGCTCGACCGAGTATCGGCTGCTATGTCTACCAAGACTTCAGAAGTCGACCTCCTCATCATTGGAGCCGGCCCTGCTGGATTGATGGCCGCTGCCTGGGCTAGTCGCTGTGGATTGAATACAAGAATCATTGATGAGAAAGACTCAAGAATCAGGACTGGTCAGGCAGACGGTTTGCACTGTAGGACTTTGGAGATCATGGACAGCTTCGGCACTCCCAGCATTGCAGCCGACATCCTGGGAGAAGCTTGTGTGATCAAGGAGATTGCTTCATGGGCAAGTGCACACGAACTCAATCTGCTGGACTTGAGGAGTTTTTGTTGACTGCTTTGATACAGAACCCGAAAGAAAGCTGCGAGGAACACATTGAGCGATCGGAGACAATACGATCGGGTGAGGAAGACTTGCCTGGAAGCCGGTATCCTCAAGTGAGTCTTAGCCAAGGCAGTGTCGAACAGGCATTTCTAAATTTCCTCGAACGAGACGACAACTCATCGCGAGTGGAACGCAACTTGTCACCTGCGAAGCTACACGTTGACGAAGCAAGCGTGGAAGACAATGATGCATATCCTGTCGAAGTACACCTTCGTGAGCTAGGAAAGTATGAAACAGCTGGCTCCCTTGAATATACAGGTCAGTACCTGGGCAAGGTTCTATGATCACTTACTCACCATGCATTAGCAACTCAGGAGCCGATCAAGGAGATCATCCGTGCCAAGTTCGTCTTAGGAACCGACGGAGCTCACAGCTGGACACGAAAAGCACTCGGTCTAGAAATGGAAGGCGACAGGACGAACAAGCACTTCGGCGTGATGGACTTCATTCCACGCTCAAACTTCCCAGACATCCGGATTTCTTGTGCAATTCACTCCTCCGCCGGCAGCATCATGACTCTTCCCAGAGAAAAGGGTCTGGTGAGGTTTTACGTGCAACTGGCCGAGACCTCTGACCTAGGAGACAACTTTGACCGCAGCAAGATCACCCCTGACGATATCATCAACACTTCCCGTAAGATCATGCAACCTTATACACTAGACTATAGCCACTGCGATTGGTTCTCCGTTTACACTGTCGGACAACGCCTAGCGAAAACCTTCAGTCATCACAATCGCGTATTTCTGGCTGGCGATGCCGTACACACGCACTCGCCAACCATGGGTGCAGGCATGAATGTTTCAATGCAAGACAGCTACAACTTGGTCTGGAAGATTGCGACTGCCATCCACACTGGCAATCGAGAAATCCTTCAGACATACAACACTGAACGCATGGCAACCGCTAAGGAACTCATCGAGAAGGATCGGGCGATGAGCGAATTCTACTGTCAAGGCCCTTCTGCGGACTCGAAGAAGTACAAGGACTTCCGAGAGGGCTTTCGGGATTTTGTCAGTGGTGTCTCTGTTACATATGGTCCAAATATGTTGGTCTCTTCTGCTGGAAAGATCGATGAAGATGGCAATGAGAAAATGACCAACGATGACACTGGATCCGGAGAAATCAAACATGACAAGCCTACTAGACGCAAAGACTCGCAACAGTCTCTTCCTCAGATCTACTCGGACCCTAAGCTGGCGACCGGAACAACGCTAGGACAACGCTTGCCTTCCTACCACGTCACAAATCATTTCACGGCAGAAGACGACCACATCCACAGAGCGATGAAGTCGGACGGACGCTGGCGCATCCTCCTGTTCCCTGGTGACCTCGCCAATCCTCCACGCTTCCGCAGCATCAGGGATCTAGGAGCCAAGCTTGAAGCAACCAGTTCCTTCATCAACCGCTGCACTCCATCAGATCAAGCTATCGATTCAGTAATCGAGATCCTGACCATCCACACAAGCAATCGCAATAGTTTCAATGCTCTGGATCTGCCTGACATCTTCCATCCATGGAACGACAAGCTCGGTCACGATTACTGGAAGATATTCGCCAAGAACAATGAGGTGGGAGACGACATATACAAGAGCTTCGGCATCGATGAGGAGAAAGGCTGCCTGGTAGTTTGCAGGCCTGATCAGCATGTGGGATATATCGGAAGCCTTGAGGACCTTGAGACCGTCGGGCAGTACCTTGAAAGAATTTTGTTGCCAAAGCGATGAAGGCATGACAGGGACCTAGCGGAACAAAAAGTAATGCATCTCTGAACAAGAGCTTTTATACAAAACAAGTGAGGAAAACATGTTTCGGTGACTAGGCGGTGCCCGTGAAGCGATGTGTTCTTCAGTTGCAGATGCAAGCTCGAAACATGCAAGTTGAAAGGACGAGAGATCGGTGTGAACAGATAAAACAAGACTACCTGTAGATTCACAAAGCTTGAAGCGGTCGAGAACAATTGCGACTTGCTGAATGGGACGTGATAAAAAGCGTTTTGGTTGCTTTTATTGCAGTATGACCTTTACCTGATCATTTCGCCATCTATGGTACACATCATGCCATTTCCTGCCCTTTGCCATCATGCATTATGCTTTCCCTTGCTCTTTCAATCAAGTTCTCTCACTACCACGCAGTCTCACGACTTGGCCGTATTTCTGCAACTTGGTGATGAGCTGATCACCCTGCTTCACGACGTCCGTGTATCTGTAAAGGTTGTGTTAGCCAATCTTATCCTGTAGTATAAAGAGTGCGTTCAACTTACTGCTTGTTCTTGTCACCAGCACGCTGAGTCTCGATAACACCCTTGACGCGGTCAATGGTGCAAGGAAGACGGTTGCTAGCGATGAAAGGAGCAAGGTCGCGGTCCAGCCAGTCGACACTGACACCGAAGCTTTGTGCCATACTCTCCAGACCGACAACCTTGTAGCTCTGAAGCAGTTGGGCGTAGGCGCGCAGGCGCATCTCCTTGACGTACCAGCGGCGGTGCTCGTACAGGTAGCGATCTTGTGCCAAGAATTGTGTCTCGACGCTGCTGAGAGAGCGGAAGAAGTTTTGGTAGTGACCAGAGTAGAGGGAGCGAATCATTTGGGCGAGAGGAGAGAAGTCAATCTCGGGCTCGGCCTTGTCTTGCTCGCCAGATCCGGAGTTCAGAGTGGTCAAATTGACGACGGCGGGCTTGGGTGTGGCTGATGTTGCTTGTGTGGTGTCGACGTCCATGGCACTGGTGTCGGTACCGGCTGAAGGGTGTGATGAGACGGCACCAGAAAGACCGGCAATTCTCTCATTGCTGTCCTCGGAACCAACGATGGCACGGATCTCGGGAGCGTCAACGACACGCGACTTGAAATCGCGACGGGGAAGGGCTACACTGCCGGCAAGGACAGCGTAGACGACCAGATTGCTGTATGAGCAGAGCTCTGTGGCGGTGAATGTGCTGAGGGAGTCAAGGAGAAGGGGGGCGGCAGCAGCGTGCGAGCGGATTGTGATAAGGTGGAGACCCTGGTAGGCTTTTAGGCGATTGCGACGGTCCTGCGAGATGTGTTAGACGGATGTATTTGTCGCAAAGATGGCAGATTGTGACATACCCAGTCACCACCAGACTCAACCAAGGCTTGACAACGCTCGACGCTCTTCTTGACCAGAGTCTTGTCGTCGAAGAACATGGCGATACGGATGATGGCCAAAACAATGTCGATCTTGGAGGCCAGAATGCCAGTCTTTTCCAACAACTTCTCGAAAGCTTCAAGGGCCTTCTCCTTATCGCCAATACGGGCATACAACTCAGCGCGCTTGCCGCGAGCTGTGTTGACCTCAGTGTCGCCCTCGCGCTCGGCAGCCTCATCCTCCTCCTTCTGGATAGCGGCCAACTCTTCCTCGTTCTCACGCTTCATCGACTCGTAGAGCTTCTCATCCCACGGTAAGTCAGCTCCGCCGGTTTGCTTAAAGCCGCCGAGAACGCCGATGATGCTGGTAGTGTTGATGCTGGAGGTTCTTCGTAGCGACGGCACGGGGGCGGCTGATGAGGTTTTCTGCGACGAGGCAGATTCACCGGTTGCGTTCAGCTTGCCAGTCTGGGGATGTGCGAGGTAGTGGTACAAGGGAGCCATCTTGTGCTCCCGGATGGCATCTTGGAGTGCTGTGAGCGATGTTTGTTTCGCCGAGGATGAGGTGGATGGCGAGGCGAGGGTGAAGACAGACTGGGCCAGCCTGAGGTCGGGGAACTTCATGTATTGCGGGTCACCCATGTTTGCGTTATGAGATGCGAAGGCGGGAAGGGTGGATGGAGAAGGTGAGTCTTGTTTGGTGTGATGGAGTTGATGGCGACGACGGCGATGATGATGATGCTGGAGCTTCCCAATCGCTCACAGGTCTGTGCGTCCAAGCAACGCCGGCCAGCTTCACCGAGCCTCCGATCATTTCACTCATTGTTGACATGCACATGGTCGTTCCTTCCATCTTTGATTCCTGAGAGACTGTGGATTTGGAAGCAATTTGTACACAGCTCATGAGCTCTTGCCTACCGTTGTGAATCGAGAGGCCTCTCCAGTCGTTCTTTCCCAAAGCAGACATTGCTTTATTCTAGAGCTTGGCGCATCTCACGAGGCGCCCATTCACTTTCTCCAGAGTCTGGCCAGCGTCACCTTTGATTCTCTCACTCGACCAATTAGTAGCAGAACATTCACAGACAACCAAGAAATCTCACAACACTCACGCATTGCGTCCCATCAACTACAACATATCGAGCCTCCCAGCTACCCACTCGAATACACCTCCCACCAAACACACGACACGATGCCTCGTCAGACTCAAGACTCGAGCAGAGGCCGCCGCAGTCCACCCACCGAATCTCCTGTCCCTGAATCGGACTCTTACCAAAAGCCTTCTCGCAAGCGTATGAGAGAGGCTGATTTGCCCTCGAGTAGAGCTCCCAAACGTCAACGCAGTCCCCTCACTAGCAGCACTCGCCGTGACGATCCCGATCCTGCCTCTCCACCCCGTTCTCCTCCACGAAAGCGCCCCGGTGCCTCATCTAGAATCAGTGTAGCTGCCAGGCAAGCTGCTGAGCAAAAGAGACTACAACGTGAAGAGGAGGAACGGAAACAGGTACAACAAAACAGAGCTACTGTACCCACCGACATTGTCAGTGCCCATTATAATGCCGTCCCAGAGAGAGGCAGAGACTGGCGAAAGTCCGAATCAAAGATTCAGGGTCTACGTTCTTTAAACAATTGGATCAAGTCTTGCATCATCCAGAAGTTCTCGCCGTCAGACGACAGAGATCATCGCCCCATTGTGCTCGATATGGGCTGCGGAAAGGGTGGTGATCTGCAGAAATGGCAGTCAGCTCCTCAAACGCCACGCCTGTATGTCGGTGTTGACCCGGCTGACGTGTCTATCGATCAAGCAAAAGGAAGGTACATCGAGATGCAGCGTAGGAGGCGGGGTCCCAGAAACGCCAAATTTCTGGATGCTCATTTCTATGCCCAGGACGCTTTCGGTGTCAGTCTGGCAAACATTCCCATAGTCCGCGAGGTCGGCTTTGATCCTAATGCTGGCCCGGATTCTAATGGTGCCATTACTGCCCGCTTTACGTCTGGCGGCTTCGATGTCGTCTCGATGATGTTCTGTCTGCACTATTCCTATGAGAGTGAAGAGACAGCACGAGGCATGCTCAAAAATGTCGCTGGTGCTTTGAAGAAGGGTGGGCGTTTTCTCGGAGTTATGCCCAACTCGGACGTCATCCGCAGGAAGATCGAACAACACATGAAGGGAGGCGTCAAACCTGAAGAACCAACAAAGGCAGATTCACCGCCAGCCGGTCTCAATTACGATGATGACGATGATTGGGATCCCGAAAAGCCTTCAGGGCCTGCTACTGCTGGTGATGATGACTGGAATCCTGAGCAGAGTCTCGACCCTCACGCTCAAAACGACGAAGACGACTGGGATCCGGAAAAGCCACTGGATCCGCCGCAAGCTGCCGATGGTGCCAATGGCGACGATGACTGGGATCCGGAAAAGACACTACAACCTACTGCAAACGGCACTGCCGATAACGACGACTGGAATCCTGAAGCCCCTATTGACAATGCCATCGCTACTGAAGAGAAGCCCAAGCCTGTCTCAAAAACACCGGCGCTGCCACAAGAACCCCTTGAATGGGGTAACTCGATATACAAAGTGAAGTTCCCCGAGTCGCAACCTCTGCCCTTGGATGGCATCTTCAGACCTCCTTTTGGCTGGAAGTACTTTTACTATCTCGAGGAGGCCGTCGATGTTCCTGAGTTTGTGGTGCCGTGGGAAGGATTCCGTGCACTTGCAGAGGAGTACGGATTGGAATTGATGTATCGCAAGCCGTTCCCAGAGGTGTGGGAGGATGAGAAGGACGATTATGAACTTGGCCCGTTGAGTGAGCGCATGCGAGTCAAGGACAGGGAGGGTAGATTCTTGGGTACCAAAGAGGAGATGGAGGCGGCAGGCTTTTACCACGCCTTCTGCTTCTACAAGATCTAGGGAGTGGCTAAAGGTCGAGCAGAAAGCATATAATCGAGAGAAGAATCGCTAGCAAGCTGGTATTATTATTGCTGGAAGCATTCATCAGCCCTCCCCATACCTCGAAGTCGATCGCGTGTCTTTGACAATGATAGTGCATTGCGACAGAAGAGAAGAGTCGAGATTGGAGGACACAGCACTTAGCGGAGAAGGGAAGCCACAGCAACAACGATGGTGACGAGATGAAGCAGTGCATTTCAGTAGACGAATTCGAAGTATAGTGTTGACAGCAGCCTGAATCATGGTTGCTTGAAGTAATGCAGGAAGTTATTGTCTGATAGAATATGCGAGCAGGGTGATAGGACGAGCGAGAGAGCTCGGCGCACCTTCCCCGCAAAGACCCCCGAGGCGCGACCTCCAGCATCATCGACGGCCTCGTTCTCAAGGTCGCAATTGCACAAACACAAGCAAATCAATCATGTCGTCAACACAGATTGCATCCTCGTTTGTCGAGGACGCTCCGCCAGGCGAGGTATCTCGAAGTCATGTTCCGGTGTGCGAGTCGCAGCAGCTAACTCCTGATAGCTGTCCAATGTCATCACCGGTATACGCACAGCGCCCAAACGACCCCTCCGCACCCACGCTCACGAACTGCTCTAGACATCAAGGCCTTGACGCCTTCAGAGTCCGGCCTCATCTCAAACATCTCCCCCGCCATCACCAAATACCACGAGACACAGTTCAGCACAGTCAAGCTGCCGGGCAGCAGTGGCAGTGTCCTGGTCAGCCCGTACAACAGCCTGGGCAACAACCGTTACTACGACAGCGCCAACAACACCGCCTTCGACTTTGACCCCGTCGAACAGAAGGCCTCGAATGCCCAGAGCCACTCTCTCGACAGCCAAAATGCCGACCTGATCCAGAAGCTGCACAAGGCCCTTCGCACACACGCCGATGAACATTACCCTGCTGCTACCGTGGGTGTCTTCCCTGCAGAGAATGACACCAAGGTTGCTCTCGTACTTGTCAGCAACAAGTACAGCCCCAACAACTTCTGGTACGACCTCACTCTTCATTACAGGCAGAAGAGCCAAGCTAAGATAGTATACACAGGAATGGTCGCTGGCGTGCACACTACCTCTTCTCGCCTTCCAACTCATCTCTCAGCGGCGCCATTAACATCGACGTCCACTACTATGAAGACGGCAACGTCCGCCTTCAAACCTCAAAGCCCGTCTCAATCTCAAATGCCAGCGACGCCGTTCGCGAAATCGCAAAGATCGAGAAGAGCTACCAGACAGAAGTCAACCAGGCTTTTACAAAACTCAACGAGGGTGCCTTCAAGGGTTTGCGAAGACAGCTCCCCGTCACTCGCCAAAAGGTTGAGTGGGAGAAGATCAGTGGCTACAGAGTGAGTCTCCGTACTTGGTGCATTGTTCAATTCAGGGCTAACATGTGTATAACAGCTTGGTCAAGATATCGGCGGCGGCCGCTCCAGATAGAATCATGAAGAATCACACAAACTCCCTTTTCCCTGTACAAATCGTCATGTTTACTTCCCTCCCAGCGAGCATGAAGCCGCGTTTATCTCCCGATATTCCCGTGCCCAGACTTCTGTGCATACAGACAATTTAAGCCCTTGAGACACATTCTGAAGTCTCATCTTACGGTGATCAATTGGCCACGCTGTAAGGGAACAAGGTGAGTAATATCTATATCAAGATAAGCAATAACGAAAGCTGAACCACTGTGATGAATTCTACCTTCCATCAGCAATTCACGACATTTTTTGAAGATTTAAAATCTAGACCCTGAAGACACGCGTGTTACGGGTCCATGCAGCTTCCCGCCGCAGATTGCAACTGGGAACTAGACATTGGACAGGGACGACCCGCGACCAGAAGCAGGCATATATCAATTCGTTCTCCCCTCTCTGAGAACCTGGCTTCCTTCTTTCCTTGTCAACTTGAGGTTTGTGTGTGTTTCTCTCCTTTGTGATTCTCTTCCGTTTCTCTTCCACTTTCTTTTGTTCCATTATATAGATGTGGAAGTCTGGTCACAGGAATGTTCTACCTTTCTCTCTTTCCCCCCTTTTTTTTACTATATACGCATGGTCGAAACACATGCAGCTGTTCCCTGTCCAGTCTGTTGCATTTCCTTCCGGTCCTTTTCGGTTTGTCGAGTCAGGAGCGCCATCTTCAATCAGGAGTTCAAAGTCCTCTTCTGTTATGTTCCTCTCAACTACCATCCACGAAAGATTTATTGTATATCCAGTGGCCTGTCGTCCTGGTGTCTGCCATTTTTCTTTTGTCTTTTCTTCCTATCTTATATATGGCCCCGTTGGTCATTCGCCAAAGCCAGCATCGAGGACCTCATTTTGAGTCATTCTTTCGCCGCACTATATTATCTGTTCCGCTTATGGTTGTTGATTTGGTATTGTCTTGACCTTAACAACGATAATACAATGTTGGGAGAGTTGCTCTCGAGACTGGGTCCAGACTCTAATTCGCCAACCAACGCAAAAACCTGGCCCATGGATAAGCTCCGTACTCTCGACCTCAGCTGTGATTTTGGCGGCCGCGCTGCCTCCAGACTGTTCAATCTGATGCCCGACGTCAAAATCGTCCACATCTCCCTCTACAACGGACTTAGCTACTGGATGCACGGAACCGACCTTCATCATCCTCTATACCCTCAGATCTCCGCGCAACATGACCACAATCCAAATCGACGTTGGGTCAAATATCGTCCTGAAAGAGACATACTTGATTGCTCTGCATGCCTGATCTGGAGGATCGAGAGGCCTGGTCGGTGCCATCTTATGGTCAACTCCGCAACATCTCCCAAATTGAGCGAAAGCGAGATGCCTTGACTGAAAGGACATTGTTATCCGCTCCCGTCTTGGAGATCACCAGAAGCGGCTGCCTCGAGTATGCACACTCTAGTCAGTGCTCTGCCGACCATGAGCTCAAGCACCTTGATATGCTCGAGATCCCTGGATGTGCGAATGACGGCATCGTGAGACGCAACGAGTATAGCGGTATATCAATTTGAGCATCATGTTCTATCGTAAGCAATCTCAATCAGCACACCACTCTTGATGATGATGATGATGATGATTATGATGATGATTTCCGACCTCTCTGGCATCAGCATCATCTCGAACGGATGGAAGATTTGCTTGCCGGGAACGTGGCGCTCCTACGTGCTCAAGGAAGACTTCGTCACCCCGAAGTCGACGACTTCTTAGCAGCTATTGAGCAAACCCTAGGGCCCCATCAAAGGGCTCCTCAACCTGATCACTACATCGGCAATCACACGTCGCTTGAGGGCATCGAAGCTTCGGTCTGGTTCAGAACAGGATTTTCCAAGGCTGCCTTCTATTGAGCACCCGACGAGAAAGCTAAGGATAGCAAACTATGCCCAACAGAACTTGATTGTTATTACCAGCCGATCGAGATCATGTACATGCCAAGAGATCGACAGGAGGATGATCTCCGCCGCTATCTGAAGGATCTTTATGCACTTGGTGAGGCATTCCTATGCACCCATTGCATAGTCGATCCAAACAACCTAAAGGCCCTCCTCAAGAGATTTGGCCCGCGGAGATACTCGGTGACAAAAAAAGGCAGATAGACATCAAGATGTAGGTCATCGCCAGCTCACGCATCTCGTCAGCCCAAGATCCTGCCATCAATGAACGACGCCCAGTATGACCTGATCTACCAAAGCGCTCTAGTGGAGAGCATGTACGATCACCGCCTTTGCGTTGTCAAAATGACCGACAGCGAATAGACACGCTTGGGATACATCTCGGCTGCAGGTTCGATCTAGAATTGCCACCCAGCCGAATCCTGCATCATATTCAACCGCTTTCACAGAAGTTGAAGCATGGCTCTACCCTGGACCCAAAGCAAACATTTGGTTAAAGGTAGCCGAAGCCATCATCATCAACATCCTGCACCAACTCCCTGGCATATGAAGAATCTAATCGTTCGCCGGTTTCTCCTACACTACTGGGACTTGTCCGTGTCTATCGCGCAGTTGGTTGAAGACTGCGAGCCACTCGATAAAAAAAAGCACTATTAACATACTCCGAATACTTCCACCAATCCATAGCCTTCGGGCTTTGACTCATAAGCTATCATACGTAGTCTACACTATGTATGCGGTCTTTTGTTGTCTGGCGCAAAGAGGACGGGTAATACTATAACATTAACGCCCAACTCAACTAGCTTGTCAATCTGCTATGCACACCTGCAGATTTCGACAGCAGAATCATTCCAACTTGCCCAGTTGTACACGACCGGAGCACAAAGGGGGAGACGAAGAGAGGCTAAAGGCACTCTATGTTGATATACCTGTAGAACTCCCGCGGAAGCTTGTCATCACTGAGCATGCTATAGCAACCGTGTCTTCTGACACGTAGTCGACACACAGAAACTGGTTGAAGATGCAAGACACAGCTTCCAGGTTTGCTCCTCTCGCCATACTCGAATATATAAGCTTTCTCGCAAGCACTCCGATGCTCCAAGTACGGATCCAAGTTTCTGTTGCAGAGATGTTGAGGAAATACTCGTAGAGTTTCGCAAGTCAGAAGATGTCCATAAGCAGACGGTGAAACCAACAATTCGCTTGAGAGATCGGTCGCCTTATCTTCTTCGCCTTTCAGTGTTGTGTTCTATATATGTGGATGTCTCTTCGATGAGGCGAAATGCATTCCGGAGTACCACTATCTACAGACCCGTCAGACCCTCTCTCCCTGCGGTCTTCCTAGTCGTCTTCGTGGCTAAATGACGACATTAAGAACGAGTCCAAGCAAGCCGACATGCTTGCTGAGCCGACAGACTTGTCAGTGTTTCCGTTCCTGCTGTGGCAAACCTATGATTCTTGCAGTTCCCCTTTCGACCAAGATTATATACTGGCAATCCCTGGAACAAGACTACTTTGTCATCCGATTTGGCCCAGGGCCACACCATCACTGGATATGAACAGATGGGATTGAAGTTGGGGAGCCGCGAGTTTGGCTCATGGGACAGTTGCGTACAACACATGGACGCCCTGAGTCACTGGAAATGTGATACCTGCGGCAAGCTGTTTGGAAGCGAGCACACAGTCGAAGAACACGAGCGCGCCTTGAATCACCGGAACCCTAAAAGATACGTCGAGAAACCCAGCTCGGAAATGAACGGCTCCGAATACAAGTGCGATAGATGCAAAAAACCTTGTCCCTGCATGGGACTGTTGCAGGTAACATAGACTACCCCGACCAACCAATTCTGGTGTTCTTGCTCGAGCCGCTGAAAACCGAAGAGGTCTAGACTCATCTCATTCAGGGCATCCCGTCAGTGTCCTCTTGAGCTTGTGCGTCCCGTCTACATTGGCTGTCAAATTTATAACCCCAGCAGTAACCCAAGATGCGTGTGTACCCGTGCCTCGCCCTAGTACAACCTAGCCTCCTTCGTCTAGCTCTTAGGAAGGGGATAGTAGGAGATTTTGGAAGAAAGTCTTGAGACTATCAACCTCATCTCAGACTCACGTATGCGTGAACCAGGCTAGCTTGGTTCGGAGAAATATTTGAACAATTGAACATGGCAACCAAGTTAGCGTGTGGTGAGAGTCATGATGCACATTACTGAACCAACTTCATAACTCCACTCGATCCTCTGTCTGCCAGAAGCAGGGGTAAGCACATGAAGCAAACGATGTTTCTCCGAAGCACGAGTACATACAGAGCCCTGACAAAGGGACACCTCGCAATTCAATACCGAAAACCAGGCGCCCCATGTCAAGGTCGTCGTTCCCTTAGGTGCGCTAGCCGTGATCGCCATCCCGAGCTGGAGAGAGTGTCGGAAGTCTGCACCCAGATCGACGAGGCACAAGTGGAAACACTTATACCAATATTTGCTGAAAAGCTGCTTCCTGACAGGCTAGAAGACGACTCTTATCCGCGTCTGTCAGTGTCAAAGGGTCAAAGAGCTGTCAATCTCAAATGACTGGAGGTTCCGATTGCATGCTTCGCCACGCTTGAACTCAGAGGTCAGCTAAAAAACCAGAAAGCCAAGGGTGTCTAAGAGACCTCAAGAGCAATTTAGGCTGACTGCAGACCTCGACTTCGCCACTCTCTCGCTTGCCACTTCCCATTACAAAATGTGTTCAACGCCACAGATGCAAAGACTATTTGATGTCTGCCACATCCCTGATCCAGTCCCTCAGAGAGGCCAGGAAGGACTTCCACGACCTGTTTACGACACCGCCATCTGAATCGCAACTTCTGTCTAGAGCATACCAGCTCACCATCACGGATCCCCCAGTTGTGCGGGCTCGCGCTGCTGCTGCTCGCGTGTCTGGTCAACGAGAGAAAGTCAGCTCGTATCGTCTGGACGTGCTGGCTAATTCCGACCTCGCTTTCATGTTCTCTCTCTTCCGTCAAACATCATATCAACGTTGACTCTTCCACTCACTCATACTTCAACTCTATTTACATGTCGTTTTCGACCAGCCAGATTCAGCAACCAGCATCATGACCAAGAGGAAGCGCAAGTCTACCAAAGCTCACGACACGACTGTCAGCAATGAGAACAGCGAAAGAACTGCGTTATCTCCAATTTCCTCGCCAATATCTTGACTTCCAAAGGCTCTGCCACCGCCATTGTCATTTCGATGGTATAAGCGTCTGTTTATACACTCAGAACGGTTGCTGACTCATATCATAAGGCACATTCTTGTATACGATACCAGCACAAAGCAAGGGTAAAACATTAAAGCAAGGGAAGATAAGATAAGTACAATGTAAGGAAGATCACAAACTAAAATTTTACGACAACAAGTAATGTTGCTAGTAAAGCGAACTAATAGGATAAATGTCACGAAAGACAGGTGGCCGTAGTGTAAGCTGTAACCAAGGGCGTAGCCGAAGAGAGGCAGCGACGGCAAAACAGAAACCCCAACATAAGAGATCAAAGTAGACATAAAAAATAACAACAACATAAAAGGCAAAAAAAGCACTTGTGGGTAGGAGCAGGGATCGAACCCACGTCTCACTAGATACACCTCCTTCCGGCGAACCGGCGGGGATTTACACTAGCATGTCATAACCACTTTGACCATCCATCCCACCAAGCAAAGGACCCCAACTTTAGAAGAATATATATGCCAGGCAAGGACCTTAGCGTGAGGGAGTTTAGACAACTTGGGGCGTTCTGATAGGTGGCCGGGAGCGGGAACGGGAAAACAAGGAGACCGAGAGTCCGAGAACTATCTTTCCATGGCAGCGACAACATATGAGAAGAAGAAGAGAGAAGCGTTGATAGTAAAAGAGGAACAAACAGAAGACCAAAAGACAGCAGAAGAAGAAGTCATTAATTCATACCAAAAGTCACTTACCCCTATTTTCATCCTCAATAATCCGTGAAGAGTCTGGTGGAAAGAGTGGGCCTCGAGTCTCGTCTCTCGCTTTGCACGGGGCTTGACTTTCTGACTCCTTGTTCCTTGCTTTCTTTGACGATCCATACACCACCACTAGTGCCCAGCCTGCTGGCACCCGCCTTGAGCATAGTGGTGGCATCTTCGGCCGTCCTCACGCCTCCACTGGCTTTGACTTTCATTCTGTGACCGTCGGTACGTTTATCTGCCAGATAGTCGCATGCAGCACGCATCAGTCTGACGTCTTCGACTCTTGCGCCGTGTCCGAGAAAGCCTGTAGAGGTTTTTACGAAATCGAAGTTGGCGGCCGAGGCAATGGCACAAGCGGCGACCATTTCCCTGGAGCAGAGTTGCGAGGTCTCGAAGATGAGTTTGAGGATGGTCGGCTGTGGGGCCATGGAGCGGATCAGAGCGAGTTCGTGGTAGATTTCGCTGTACTCCTGTTGCTTGAGTTGAGGCCAGTTGATGACGACGTCAAGTTCGTGTGCACCGGCAGCCAGGGCCATCCGAGTCTCTTGCAGCTTGTAGTATGTGTCTTGGGTGCCTTGGTGGAAGCCGATTACGCTGGCGATCAAGACTTCGCTGCCTTTGAGGTTGGCATGCGCTTGGGCGACATAGTTGGGCCGTACGCAGACGCTCTGGAAAGGACTTTGTCAGCGCCGTGAAGTGTAGACGAGCGAAGAGAACGTACAGCAAAGTTTGCTATTCTGGCCTCACCACAAAGCTCGTCAATCTGCTTAGGGCTTGCATCAAGCTTGAGTAGCGTGTGGTCGATGGTGCGTGCAATGTCGATTTTGCGAATGTCGGGGCAGTAATCTTGTTCATAGACCTCGAGCTCGCGCGCAACCTCTGAGATGATGGCGCGCCATTCCTGTGGTGTATATCTCGTTGTCATTCTGGCGACACTGTGTTCTTGCCTTGTCAGTCGTGGTGCGGCCTCCTTTTCTCTTGTAGCCGCCCATGCGGATGCTATGCGACGGCGCTAGTCATTCTGCATGTGCTACGCCCGATTCATCGACTCGTGCCATCGCGAATTGTCTGTAGGACTGCCCGTTGAACCTGCATGAACTCATGTCACGACTTGCGATGGCATTTCAAGTATGAGATGGAGGAGTCGTTGGCAGTTGAAACACTGATGATCTTCACCACCACGCACGATGATGCAGGGTTCCATCGCTCTCCGCTTCAAACGATAGGGCTAGCATTTACCATTTCACGTGTCACGTCAGACTAGCATTCATCGAGCATCGGGTTTCAAGCAGAGGACAAATCAATTTGCGCAGCTAAAACAAGGCAAGCAAAGGTAGGCTTCCTCAATAGCATACAAACTCCTCGCTCCTCAACGTAACAACGTTAGAAGACAAGTAGGCGATGCCATCTCATCTCCACTATGCAACATGTACAGAAGAACAGCAAAGAAAGAAGTAAAAACTCCATTGACGATAGCAAAAAACCAGTTAAAAAGGAGAAAACGAAAAAAGCCGTGGCTCAGGCCTTGGATATCCGGAACTCCCTTTTTGTGACGACGGTTGTCGGGGTTTGGGTCATGAAACATGTTGCTTTTTTTGGGGGGCGAGAGCGTTTCCCTCTTCTATCCACAATGCGCGCGGCTGACCATTGTTGGTTGTGTGTGCATCTTGATTGGATTCCATTCCGCTTGATTGATAATTTGCGTCCGTCCAACCCTCATCCATCATCCACTTCTCGTTACGAAAACCAAAGCCATGCTTTTCTTTTTGTTTTGGTTCAACGAGACGTTTACTTTCTGCGGAAAGAGCAGCCCTCGGTCAGGCGGGCCTTACCACCGGTGGGCTGGCAAAGGACCTGGGAGCAACCGGCGCAGACAACGACGGTCTGGGCGTGCGAGAAGACGGTGGTGATGGTGAAGCAACCGGGGCACTTGACGTCCATGAAGAAGGAGCGAGGGCCGGGGACAAGCATCTGGGTAAAGTCAGATGGTGTTTGTGTGATTGATTCAGAGTCCAGATGTACGCACCTTCAGCTTGTGCTTGCGGGCCTCGGCCTGAGGGGTGGGGTTGAGGAGATCGACTGCGAGAACCTACAAGGCACTCTGTCAGTCCAACTCTTTGCGCCAATATCGAGGTTCGGATGTTCTGAGATGCGACGCTGTGGACGGGTGGCGGGTGACGGGTGACGACATATTCCGGCGACTTGACAGCGCTTCGCTATGCGAGGGAATCGATTGTCCGTGTGCGATATTGACGGGGTTCGATGGTAGATTGATGGTTGTCGCTCATGTCGTGTGCTTCTCGATGTCTTCGGTCGAATTTGCCACCCGTGGTCCAGCGCGCGCCTCAGAGGTCCGAGAGAGTCGGTCTTACCATCTTGACGGTATTGAATTGACGAGTTTTTGATGAAAAAGTCTCTGCGTAAGTGGTTGGAGTGTTTGACTGTGCTGGTTCGCAGGTAGGCTCGCGGTCGACAGGTCGAAAGAGTCGGGGCAAAGGCGAGGATAAAGCTCCCGCTGAATTTGCCTACTGTGGGCGGACTAGAGCCTTGGCACCCGCTTAGTAACTCTTTTCGTCCGTGCTTTGCCTCTCACTCGACCATCACCGGCCATCACTTCTATTCTGCAACATGTCATGTGCTTCCTTTTGCTTCTGGTTGTGAAGTCTATCGCCTTCTATCATCTGCTTGCTTGCTCTAGATCATGCTCTGCGATGATGTGTTGCAAACTTCCCCCTCTACGGTGGCGACCAGCTTCACTCGGCCGATGAACGCCTTTGACCCGGCAACCTCATCATCACCACCCTCACATCTACTCGAGTACTTTTCCATATCTTGTAATGATACTTGTTCACTCGAAGTTCGATACCGCTCACTTGCACACACCGGCCTACTGACTACTATGCGAACAACCGTCACTGATGTCGCGATGTCCCATTACGGTTATCTGCTCATCACAGGCATGCGTCATTGAGATGATGCACAAGAAGAGCAGCAGACAGCGCTGTCCGTATTGCAAGGCATATTTGCTTCTTAGGATCGTCCTCGCTGCTCATCACGAACGACCTCCTGACCATGGCATCAGCCATGCAACGCCCTCTAGAACCTGTCGTCGGCAACCATAACCTACGATTATAATCCGAATGTTGGAACAACTGACTACACTCCTTCGCCATCGCTTGCCACTCCCTCGACGCTATGCGCTGATGCGCTTTTGGGGCACAAACAATCGACACTCTGGCGAGAGAAACCTATTTGCTTGAAGTCGTACAGGCCAAACCTCATCTTGGGGAGTATCCTCTTATGTCATCAGCAAGTACACCTCCAACCCGAACCTCCACAACCAGATGCACTTCTTGGGTATTCGTCCAATTCTGTGACGATCAAATCCAACCTCTTTATTTGACTTAAAATTCCGCCTCCTTGATGGTCCCTAGTCAAGTTCGAATATAGGAAGACCTCGATATTTTCGAGATCTGCTCTTGAGCGCATTCTTGCAAATTCCAGAAAGCCTTGTCGGATAGTCATGCCGCTACAGCCATTGAGACTTCGCAGGACCTTCTATGAATCCTTGCCAACATTGTTGCACCTATCCGGCCAGGCCGATGAGGAAGGCGCACGGTCATCTTTATCATGACCTGAGCTGCTACTGCTCAGATGTCATCAGGAAGTCGCAGCCATGCAACTTGTCGCTTGAGGTCAATCATTGGTACGATCTTCACTCGACTTACGCTTTGTTCGGGACCGATCTCAATCCGCTTGCTCACCTCTCCAAAACCTCATTCTATTTGTAGCAGTGGTTGGCTGCTGATGACTTTGTCGCAAGCTGAAGCTTCATGCCATCTCACAAGTTCGTACAATCAACTCCGACTGGCGACAATATTTGGAACGATTAAATTCTTCATCAACGTCGAATCTTCTGGCTTCCGATCAGCCTTGGACTAAGCTGAGAAACATCGGCAGTACACAACTACCAAGCGTATGATTCTCTCTTGCCATAGCCTTGCAACGACTTGATGTCACTAAGAGCAAAATATCTGCAACGTTATTCGCCGAAGCACATCTGACGCAACGGGCACTGAAGTAGTCGACAGAGTCTCTACCGTTCCCTGCAATTGTTCCGGAGTGGAACTGCCGCACCATGTGCAAAGATCATAAGGAGTGGCCATATCAGGACATAACAGGGTTCGTGAATGACACAGAGATAGCCTGACCAGGGCTGTGAGATCCATCTAGGCAGCGAAAAATGGACGACTCGAGATCACCAAAAAGGTAGAGGAGCGAGAGTGGATGCTACCATTCTGCGACACAGTTGTTACGATACAGCTTGCCAGCTTCCTAGATACGACTGCTCTTCTGGTCTCTTCGAGAGCACTATGCATTCATGAGCTGTATGTGATGCCGCGACTTATGGTGTTCCACTAGTCCATCGTCTGACTGGTCTTGGGCCGAATGAATCTCGGATGAAAGACACAACCCTTTCGAAACCAGGCTTTCGGGTGTAAGCATTTGCTTCCGCCGTGTCACGAGATCTCAGATGGTTTACCCAAAAGACTGCTCGAAGCTCTGCTGGCACAGACATGTCCCCAGACCGCCAAGTTCACGATGGTGTACTCTGTGAAGACAAACTTCCGAGGGATGATTGTACATGTTTGTTCGACGTCTGACTCATGTTCGAAATCAGAAGCACAATCCACGCTGTCGCAGATACATATACTGTACCAGCGAAGCACACTTCAACAACATCAGCATTCCTGATCCGGTCTCGTGGTCTAGCGGTATGATACTCGCTTAGGGAGATACAGCTTCTGCTGTTTCTTGAAAACTCTAAGCCAATTGCGAGTGGTCCCGGGTTCGATTCCCGGCGAGACCCCATCTTTTGCTTGTTGTAGCATCGTTTTTGGTAGAGGGAGGGAGTGTGAAAGAGGTGGTGAAGGTTCGGGATTTTTGGAAAATTTGGTAAAAGCACTTTTGATTGAGAGAGAGCATGTAAACACCTTTTTCTTTAGCTCCATTCCCGGCGAGGCCCCATCTTCTTGATGGTCGACACTCACTCCCTTTTTGCTGCATGCAGGTCGGTTTGTCCTCCAAAAAGTTCATTCAACATTTTCTTGCCAAGTCAATTTTTTCTTCAACGCCTGGACCCTGTTACCCCGCAAAATTCCCAATCCCACGCGCAACTTCGTCAAAGCTTGCCTTGGCATAAAAAAAATCATTTCTACTCCCGGTCTATCCACCCTCAACACCACCAGGACAAAACAAAAAGAAACAGACAGCTGAATGTATAGGAATAGCCGAAGGCGGGGCTCGAACCCGCGACCTTGAGGTTGTGCTTATGACAATGATAAGAGCCACACGCTCTACCGATTGAGCTACCCCGGCAGGTCTGATGATCAAGTTCACTGAGTGAACTGGCTGCTGACTGATGGAAGCTGGATCTGCTGTGTCGGTATATGTACTCTTGTCATTTTGCTTCTGCAATGTCGATTGACTTCGTATAGAGAGACATCCAGCACAGGAATTGACATCTTGCTCATTCTGGTACATATGTACCAAGAGCAGACCTGAACCGTATCTCTACCTCAGCTTTCTATGAACATAGCCATATCCTAGCAGTCAGCGTAAAGAGTAGTCTTGTAGGAACGATTTAGGCACAGTTGAAAATCGTACGCTTGGGAAGAGTACATCGCATCTGCTGACCACTTCTGGCTTCATAGTGGAGGTACGGTAAGCAAGAAGAGTCTATAACTCGTTGCTGTCTGTGTGAATGGCTTCGTTTCCATACAAATCGAAAGATAATAACCACTATCAAAATGCTGCAACTTTCCACGCACAGTCATTTACATCCTACGACCTAAATCTGTTAATACAACATTATAGGCTTACGAACACAAGACAAACTAAGTCATAACGTGAAAATTAGTCTACAAACATGTTTTTTGTATAGTCTAGATGGCTTAGGTTAGCACGTTCATCGTTCTGGACTGTCCCCATCGATTGCTCTACGAAGGCATTATGCATTGAAATCATTTCCTCCCATAACCAACAAGCTCGCTTCTTCCTTATCGTTTAGCTCTATAGCCCTCGCTCCTTCAGCATTCTTGCTTGCTTGCATTTGTTCATTCCAAAAAAGGAAAGAACGAATAACAGTTCGTTCTAAGAAAAGGAAGGAGTGATCGAGGATGAGCTTTACCATACAGAAAGGAACCGTCAAACAAATGGAGAAAGACCGACCCGCGAGAGTTAACTGTAGAGGAAGGAACGACCCATAAAAGTCACCCAGAGAGGAAGGAGCGATCAAGAAAGGGAATCACCAGAAAAGAAGGAGCAACCGGACAAATGATGAAGGAAGGGATACACACATAAGGAAAGAGCAACCCACAAATTTGGCTCGAACAAGAAGGGACGACCGAGAATCAGAACTACTCAAACAGAAGTTGCGACTAAACGACTGAGTCATTCGTTTAACGAGGCTGCAATGGACACCAGGGGGACAGAGCGACTAACGAACTGCGACTGGAAAGGAAGAAGCGAGTGAGGACAACAAATACCGAACAAGAAGGCACGATCCACGAAAGCCCTCTGAAGAGGAAGGCCCAGCCTACAACTGAATATACCAGAGAGGAAGGAAAGACCAAAAACCAGAAGAAGGAGAGACCAATATTGGAGACCACCAAAAAGCATCCTAGCTCACCATGACCTCCTGTTCTTATACCTGTGAACATGCAGGATCTCTTTCAGATTTTACAAGATGTCCAGTGAGAGCCTGGATCTCATCCTTAGTCGGACTCTCGCTGAACAGCTTGATAGTTTGGAAAAGATCCTGCGTTTTGATGCATAAAGGTAGGGTATGGATTATCGCTGAGATGGTGTCCATTCTCTGAGAATTGGGCTGGTTTCCTCGACTCTGAGTGGGCATTTTGATGAATTGCAAAGATATTTTGCATTTCTACATCGTGGTTCCAGGGTGTGCGATGCCACCACCCCAAATTGATAAGGAGATTGAAAGATCCGAGGATGATGTAATCTGCTTGTCAGAGTGCAGTAGGTTGATTGATCAGAGGATTTGTAGGTAGTTGTGATGTTCAGAAGCGCCGTAGACAGTCTCCCCTATCGACTAAGATATAAAACAATATGACGGGAACAGAATTGTCTTTTACACGTGCAACATCTGCGTGTGTTGTTATGGAATTGGAGAGGAGGGTTGATGAGAGCAGGGTCTCCATGTCACCTTTTGGGACTTGAAAAATCCGTACTTTTGTGCTTTCTGTTGCGTTGATCATGGACACAATGACGCTTAGTGAATCTGCTCATTTACTTACCTGCTCATCACAATGTCGTGATCGGGCGGACAAGGTGTTTGGGATCTGACGACGATCGAGCAGCTGTTGCTTGGTCGTTCTCTCGTCTGCACCAGGGGTCTCGATCATGCAATCTTGCAGCGCTCAGCTCCAGATAAGCAGAAGCCAGAAGATCCCGAGGAACGCTAATAAGCATCGTGGTATGACCATCGCAATGGTCTGAGTAGGACATAGTGCCGCTAAGAACCTACAAATCTTGCCATCAGATCTGAATAGATGAAGGCTTGCGATGAAGACCTGTCAATCTGGCAGGTATCGTGTACATTGCATCGAAGATCGATGAGGGTATCAAATATACGTTGGGTAGCTGCTTTCCTCGATGCAGAGCAGGGGCCAGGGATACCGACAGAGAAGCGAGGTGGACATGCGAAACATCCTGCTTTCTCGTTCGCAGCGGTTGCCGGCAGCTCTCATGTTCAGTGCTTGCAGTCATCAGGTTTGTTTTTGGGCTCTCTTGAAACAGGGGTCACCATTGCCAGATCACTGAATCGGGCGATTTGGAATCATTCATCCGTGATCTGGGCATTGACGGCGCAGTGCATCATGGTCCCTTGCAGCAGGCACGCGTGAGACAAGTGCCGGAGGGCGTTTGTCCTTTCGGACAACACGTGCATTCAGTATTCAGCTGTAGATACCGGTTCGGAGAACCCGAAGCAAGGAGATATCATCTCAAAGTGGTTGCCGATCTTGGCGACGAGATCTATTGTCGCTGTGTTGGTCGACCTGCAGGATGCCTGAAGATTGAATCTTCTCCGAGACAACGGAAGGATGAGCCACAGGTGTTCGAATAAAGATCCGACCCCTGATGTTGGGACATGGAAGACCAAGGACACAGGGTCAGGATGTCTAACATAAAGTCCCAGGCGAGAGGTCCCATGCCGAGGTGATCCTTCGTGACTCGAGTAGGATTGCTGACTCGTCAACAATCGATGATCATGAGATTTCCCGAGTGATGTCGAAAGGCCAGGGAATCTGAAACCGGACGAGAACAAGGGCAACAAACCAGGAATTGTCGTAGCGCGCAGTTCGGCGCGAGAGATGCATTGCATGAGCAATTAGATGAGGCTGCTCTCTTATACACCGGGGCACACTCGGACGAACTCTTCTCTCCCAGTCCTGCCTTGACTATTGTTTAGCTTCTCAGCAGCTTATTTTGAGCATGGGTTAGATATATTAAAGATCCAAAGTGACGGGAGCGCGAGAAACCAACAACAAGAACTATCGAGATGGCTGATCGACGGGGGAACGATGGATGGCTGTGGTTAGACGCGCGCGGCGTAGGCCTGACGCTCGAGGCTTGCGCAATATATTACTTGCATTGGCGCCTTCTGGATTTTGGGGACAGGGAGACGACCCGCGGAAGTCCCTGATAATTGACAGTTGGATACTCGAATGCGATGTAGAAGAAGAAAAGGATGTAGGACTAGACTTGTCGATAGACCCATCAACCTTAAAGGGCGGCAAGGGCTCCGAGTATAAGCTCCAAGGTCACTCGACAAGAGACGTGTACCTTATGCCGGTCGAGCCTACTTGTGATAGCGTGAAGACGTCTTTCTGCCAGGGAGAGCAATGTACCCGTACGACCCACTTAATTGACAGAAATCACTTGCATGATTGCATCGTATCTCCGGTCTCCTGAGTTCACATGGATAGATGAAATGAATCCATAACAAAAAAGGGGAAGTGACGAAGTTCGAGATCTGTCCGGTCCAAACTTGTGAATGAAGCCTTTTTTAGGTCAATGGGCGATGGTGGAGACCGAAGGACGCGACGTGAAGAAAAGGAAACAACGTTTTCGGGGAGTGGGAAGAGCTGCGAGCCGACGGCACGGATCGCTCGAGTGATTGGCCGGGGCAAGATCTGATCCCGTCCCTCTAGCAGTATGGAGCTTGTCAATCATCATCCTTTTACTAGTCAATCAATATATTTACCTTTCTTACCTCTGACTACTGTAGGTGCTAAATGCTTGACAGACCACGACCCATAGATCTAGAGACGCAAGAGATTCAACCATTATTCAGGAGTACGTATATCCGGGTCGTGGAAAGAGATCGCGACGAATGCGCCAAGGACAACACATCATTTTTCGCTTCAGCGCGGAAATGTTGGTCATCTTCAAATTTCCTAGAATAGTCTGCTAATTTGCAAGAACTTTAGCTGTGAATTGATACAGTAAAGTTGATGAGCTGTCAGGTGGTTGATACTCCTGTCAAACTGACGGTACGGAGCGGTCCGGCGCTGTGACCGAGAGCCCCGAGCTTGACTGCGAGGTGGCTGGAGCATGGCTGAAGAGCACTGACGGTGGGCCATGACCCGTAGCCCTGAATACGCAATAAGTTGCTCATCCGATTTTGCAATTCGAACTGCCGGGAATGTGTTGAGACGACAGAGACAAATCGAATGTCACAGGCACGAGGTTGGTGAATGGTTCTTTGCAATCGACGCCAAGTGGAGAGGTTGATGTTAGATTGAGAAACTACCTAGTAGAAAGGAAACAACATCGTATCGACCCCTGGTCCTGCGTGTCCGAGAGAAGGAGTAGCGACTCCGTGAAAGCGACTTCAAGAAACCCTGAAACTCCCCTGATTTTTGACTCGGTTCTCTTTAGAGATATCCGCAGGCGTTAAGACATATCGTCATAATAACCTTCTCATAAACCCCTTCGAACGCCGATCCTAAGGTTGTCCAGCAAAAAGAACAAAGGAAGAAGGAAATAAAGGAAACGCAAAGATGCTCTCGAGGCGCACTGGGAACGCCTTCGCTAAATGATACTTTGGCGCGACTTGATAAACTGAAGTTCTGATGGAAAGCAGAGAAGATATTAAGGAAAAGGGGTGACCCTGAGAAATGTCTTATGTCGTTACGTCGTCATGCTGCTGGTTTGTTGTTGGCTGTCGATTGCGAATGAGTGGAAGGCGCAAATAGTGCTTGGGCCAGATAGATTATGGACGATCGAGCTGCCGTATGCAAGCAAGAGTCGTGCGCGATCAACGGCTCGACTTGCTCTTGCTACGTGTATTGGGCACAATGTATTCCTTGCTCGGGTCCCATTCTTCAGGATGGAACTCTGGGTTTAGGAAGTGGGTACGGTTGAAATGAGAACTGTACGAGTTTAGTGACCTCATCGAAACAGACTGATGGTCAAGACTTACTGTTTGAACTGTGCTGTCTGACAAACAGAGTTCTGAGCAGTCGCGGCTGCAACGTTCTGTCCGTTTTGTTCAAACATGTGCGTGGATGGCCTGAAGTTGCCCTTGCCGCCATAGCTGAGCTGATCGTAGTTGAAGAACGTGGTCTGCGAAACGGGTGAGAACGCGTAATCAGTGGTTGAGGTGGGCGAGGGAGTCTGAGCCGCGGGAGCATAAGCAGGCGTGACAGCAGACACGGGAGCCGGCGGTGCGTGGTGCTGGACAGACATAGGTGCAGGCGCTTGCACAGGAGGAGGTGGCATAGCAGAAGTGGGGGCGGAGTAGTCGGATACACCGTAGAATTGGTTGGGCATCCAGTTGGACTGGCTTGAAAGCAAGGACATTCCAGGGATCATGGTCATAAAGTCGGACATGCCAAGGTCCATGACAGGCTCTTCGTAGTGGTGGAGCGACGACTGCAGGTATGTTGGCACAGCGATAGGCTGGCTTGGTGGTGGCTGCGTGAAGATTTGATCTGGCTGATACAATATGTCGTAATGACCGCTAAGAGATGGATTAGTCGTGAAAATAGAGTGCCGCCCAGCAAGAGTGACTTACGGTCTGTAGAGAAGACGGATGATCTGACTACTCGAAAGGCCAGGCGCGAACTGATGAGCGTTGACCTCCGTGCCAGCACTGCGATCAAGGTAGATGACTTCCAAAGAGACACCGGCAGGCTTGAGCAAGACGTCAGTTAAGGCTTGCATTCCAGGATGATCGATCTCGATCTGGTGAGGGTCGATGTTGGCGTCGCAGTAGCTGGGAACAGTGTGAGGAAGCACGAAGGGAGCATAGTCGTTCGGGCGAGTTTTCATCCATGCTGAGGTAAGTGTCTGCTATGGTAAGTATATCATCAAGCAATATGGGAAAAACCATGGCCTACCTTGAGGTATGTGATGATTCCGTTCTGGGTTTCCTCGTTGTTGAAATGCTCGAGGAGGAAGGCTTCGGATTTAGAAGCATCGGCTGACATGCACTTGCGTAACAGACCATGGATCTCGTCAGCAAAGTCTTCCCAGATGAACTGGCTGTAGCCAGCCATGTTGATGACATTTCCCAGAGACTTTAGGCGAGTTTCTTCTTCCAAGAACTTGGTTCTGTCACCAAAACGAAAGAGGTTCTCGAAGTAGCCAAAAGCGACAGCTTATGATCCCGTTAGAACATGCGCATAGGGAGTGTCAAAACTTGGGTCGTAGCTTACCTCTCCAGCCACATCTCCCATCTCCACGAGTAGTGCGGTAGTGAGAGTACTTGTGGGGAAGTGCCTAAGATAGTGAAATCAGTAACCAGTGGTGAAGTCCACAACAGGATAATCCGTACCGATGTTTTTGTGCGGTAGACTGGGTCAGCAGCAGCATACTCTTCAATGAGAGCACTCGTCAGTTGCTTTTCACTGACAAAGGGTCCCTGTGAAAACGCATCAGTTGACGGGGTCCGAAAGCTTGTGCGACGACGACACGAACGGATGCGGGGAAGGGAGGAAACTCACCGTCACTTCAGGTTGGAACTCGGCCGACAGTTTCTGAAGCTGTGCCATCTCGTCTTCAGACTGTGAATATGCCATAGCTGCAGGCGTGTGTCGGGGTTGTTGAGGTTGTTGGTGTTGATGAGAGTGGATAAATTGAGAGTGGTCGACCAAGGGCTGGTGATGGTGGTGGTGCTGATGATGAAGCTCGGGCATTCCAAGCGCCGATGGCCGCATTGGCATCTGCATCTCTGCTGGCCGGTACGACGTGGTGTACGACGAATAATCGCCATAGGGATACATTCGATCGCCTTGATAGTAGTTGGGCACTCCCACGTAAGTGTACATGGCGATGATGGTCAGAGTATATCAAGCGATTGGACGGGTCGTATTTGAAGGATGCTGATTATTGCCGGGTGTGGAAAGCGAAAGCAAGAGCGAAGCAGGCAGGCAGGCAGGCAAGCGGGCAGCTTGAGAAGCAAAGAATGATGGAAGAGACGAGCAAAAGACGAAACAAGAAAAACACCGAGGTAGCAGGAGGTCTATCACGCAGGCCGTGGGCGTGAGGGGTGGATGGGCTTTTTCACACAATAGCCTTGTCCCCTACGTGATAGATTGAGGTGCAGGAAGCCGGGGAGGTACTGGCACAACGATGGGAGCAGAGAAGAGAGGGATCCGTAAGTCTGGGAAAGGTTGAGCAAATGTTCGGTTCCCTTGCTGCAGTAGAACAAGAGGATACAGGGGGTACTATATGAAGAGATGCGAAGAGAGTATAGGTCATGCGGCTTGATTCCTGCCAGGCACCAAAAACGCGTGCCGGGAAAAAATGTATCAGAGCATACATATCCGATCGGGTCACGAAGATGGAGCGTGGCAATCGACTGGAACTGATCCAAAGCTGGGAGCCAATCTAGAAAACCACTAGACTCGGCGCCTCATGCACATCAAACTATCACCACACCTGTACTGTGAAACAGAGGCTGATCTTCGAGTGGGACAAGATATAATGGATTGTCTGTGAGACAAATTCGGTCGACGAGGGTCGGCACGCCAGCTCCGAGTAGAGATACGAGGACATGACACCTTGCTAGCGATTCAGATGAAATCGTCATATTCTTACAATGTGATTTTAATATCGAAAACATCCAGCGCGCCGAGTGGGAACCAAACTTTGGACAGCGTCTCTTTGGAGCAAAATGCGACAGGTCGGGAGACCTAGCGAAGTGGGTGCTCCTCGACCCGACGGAGTGGGTGCTAATCTGAACGCACAGGGTTCGTCGATGGTAGGCTGGGTTTGATGCCAGCTAATCAACTAGGAGCTTCCGGGCCGCAGAAGATCATTGGGCGGCTCCGAAAGAGCGGGGATCGATGTGTTCATCTAGTAGTACAAGAATTGACTACACGACAATGCAGCATGCAAGCTTGCTCTTTACCTGTCTCTCATCGGCAAGACCTGTTTGCACTCTGGATGCAAGCTTACGGGCACGGGATGATCCCATGCAACAGTCATCGCTGTGACTTTAATATATCTCGACCTTGGGATCGGTTCTTCACTAATCATTATTATTCGTTATTTTGTTGCCCTTCTACCCATGTTGCCCAAGCTACACGTCCAACACCAACATCCATGCCCCACCCTCAGAGATGCGACCTGTCTGTGCTGGTATAAGAGGCTGACTCTGTGTGTTACCGCAAAGCAAAAAAAGAAAAGCCGTTTGTGCCCGATGATGTCCGGAGCGTATTAATGAAGAGAGACGTTTACGAGCAATATTTCATCAATCGCTGACGGGAGTACAAGGAGCGCCCAGAGAGAGGTTGGAAGGAGAGGGGCATAGACCGCTTTGTGTCAGCAGCATGCGCAAGCGAAGAGGCGCATAATAGTTCTTCCAAATAGCGTTCCGGGTATCGCCAGGTACGCCATCCGCTGCAGATTTGTGGCAATACTGTGGAGTTGTGGTGTGGAGGCGAGGCAAAGGGCCGTGATTGGCTGACGTTCGACATGCATGCAAGTCATGTCGAGATGCATTCAACCTGGGACCCGGGACTGAAGTCTGCGCTTTCCAGCAGGCATGTTGGTACGATGCGCGGAGGGCGAAAAGTACGCCTCGGGATTCGCCATGGATGGCGCCCCATCGTCACCCTTGAAACCCTCACCGTCGTTCAGGACGAATGCAGCCAACGAACGCACGGCCGAAGTCCAGTCGGCGACTGCGTGCATGCGATCCAAGTCTGCCCTGCTTTCGATCTCGACGGTTCCGGCTTCTTGGTTGATCTTACCGTGGAGCTTTTGATCCATAATCAGGAAGCCTACGATGTCTTGAACCTCTGGGATGGAGATGTTCAGCTGCTTGGCGATGAAAGAGAGGCGGAAACGCGTGTAAGGGGCGACCAGCTTCACAACGGCCTTTGTGCGCATGTTTCGCGTGACTTCGTCAATGTTCTCGGCAATGAAGGGGTCGGCCAGCAGATCCTTGTTCTTCTGCAGGATTGACTCGTACCGGTGAATGTCGTCTCGCTGGTAAGCGTCGACCAGCTCGGTCATGGCAGCAATACGAGGATCGTTCTTGTATGGCTTGGTCTCCTGCGAATCAAAGGGGTTGATATCGGAGCCCATCAGCATGGTCGTCAGAACGAGATACTTGAGCACTTGGATTCTCTGCAATGAACCGGCCTCGTCGTAATTGCGGAAAGACTCGAAGAAGTCGGACTGAGCCTCTTTCCAGTTCTCTGCAGGTGACGGGTCAGCAAAGGGGGTCTAAAAGGCGCAAGCGTGGCGTTCCCGAACCTTCGCTCATATGCATCTTGCCACCACACTCTCGGATGATGCCCATAATTTTGGGATGAGGCACGGCCGATCTGACCTTGAGTGCACGTTGGTAGAGAGCCTGAAAACGAGATTGCAAGATTAGCTCACGGCTCACGGCGTCAGTGACTATCATGAGATATGGGCACGGACCTTGAGGCGCTTGTTGTTGCGAGTTTCGGCATACATGAGGATTTCTAGAGCGTAGACTTCGAGCGAATATGTGCCCTTGCTGGGGTCGTCGGAGCCATCTTCGAGCTGACAGGCCTTGTGTAGTTCGCGCACCTTGTCCGTCAGGCGACGGTAGTCCTTCTGATCGAGCCAGAGACGGGCCAGCTTTGTGTTTGTCTTGAGCCAGAGACGCTCGTTATTTGTACTCTGGAAGGAGTCGAGCGTCTTGGAATAGAACTGCTCCATGCACTTGTTGGCGGCCTCGTCTTCTGCGTTCTTCTCGATGAAGTCGAGCATGTTGTTGATGGACTTTTCCGAGTAGTTACGGGTGACGGCTGACTTGACATAGGTGAGCAGTTCCTGGTAGTGCTCAACGGCTTGATCATAGCGGCGTAGCTTGAACTCGAGCTTAATGGCCTGTTTCAATCCTTTGAATCCCCTGGCGTTTGTGTTAGTCTATGTCTTTTGCTGACAGCAACAGCGGCACATACCAGTCTCCTTTCTCCTCTTCAAGTGCAGGAACACCAAGGAACTCGTCGATGGCTTCCTCGGGGTTGTCGACCTTCAATTGCTTGGCGTTGTAGTACTTGTTTTCGATGTCGACATCGCCGCCCTGGTCCTCATCTTCGTCTTCGTACTCAAAGTCGTAGCTGCGTGGGTGTCAGCATTCCTCTCGGTCATGGACAGATGTCTCGCATATCTCTTACTCCTCCTGGTCAGAGTCCTGCATGAAATCGTCGTCGTCGGACATTGTGGCGGCGTTGGGGTGTGGTGAAGGAAAGTCGACAGGTCTTTTCTTGTGAGGGAGGTACGACGATCGGTGGTACTGAAGTTGCGGTGACTGAGCGGAAGCACAAAGATTCAGAATCTGTGGATGGCTTGGTGCGTGAGTAGAAGGTGATTGTCGCCAACAGGCAACAAGTGACGGAGTGAGCTTCGTGTTCCACGTTCCAGCCAGCTCGGATGACGGAACCACACGATAAGATAAGAAGCTTGGCATGGATTCAACTTCTCGCGCTTCGCAAGTTCATCATCAGCTTCCTCATCAGTATCCGCGACTTCACTAGACATCTCACGTTCACAACATATTCAGTCTCATTCATTCTACTGGGTTCTGGTGTGGCCCCTAAGAACTTGACCGGTTCTCATTTCAAACAACAAACACAGCTTGATATCACCATGCAGCGTCACGAATAGCCACACCAAGCAGGACAAAAAGACTATTTCGATGGGCTCATACTTTTATCATGAACTCTTCCGTACAGCTGTAGAAGATCGAGACGGCCAGTTTTCAGCTATCGGTGTCAGAAGCCATACTCGCAGTCTCAGACGAGGCTTGTCTGGAACATTTGCCAAGGGACCTAGACAGTGACATCCAAAGCATACCAGCGGCACATTGGCAGATGAGTACTATTTGATCTTTTGGGACTATGGCACACTTTTTGCTACGCAGAGTGACAAGCCACGTGCAGGGACTGCTACCAGTCAACGCTTCAAGACGTAGAATTGGCAAGCCGGCGATTAGCAAACATGTTGGTCGCTACATAGCAGAAGGTGAGTGGAAAGTTATGGAAGTTGGTGCTGAGACATGTCAAGATATCGGGGGCGACATCGCCAGCGGAGCGTGTCTCCGTCTGGCCAGATGGCTCTTTTTGACAGTTGCGGAAGGCGCATCTGGGTAAAGATATCTAAGCCGACGGAGGAGAGATGTTTTTGGAAGGTGCGGAGTACAGAAATGGGGTACATATGCGGCTGCCCCGTGCGTATTTCTCCAACGGTGACGCTTCGACGAACGGTGCAACTTGCCAGTGTTTCTTGTAACTGAGCAACCGTCAACGTCCAGTTCGACATTCAGTCTGCAATTCTCGTCTTCATCTTCTCTGCGACCCAAGTGCTTATTGCTATTCTTCGACCTGCGACTCGTTCCCAAAGTCTTGGTCTATCGGCCTTGAATTGCGTAGTCTACGTCAGCTTCGGATAGCCAAAGTCTACGCCAACATCCCCAGCCTCCTCGACGCACTAGACAGCAGCCGAAGACAAAGCCCTCAGCTCGCTGTGCCCAACCAAGTCCTCCGTCAAACAACATCCGACTGTCCAAATGCCTCTCTGTGGTGGAACGAAAACCGTCCAGCGCAAGCTGGTTCTGCTGTGCGTCAAGCATCACGTCGCATCGTGTGCCGCGACTAGCGTATACTGACAAGGTGCTTGTTACAGAGGCGATGGTGCCTGCGGAAAGACGTCGCTACTAAACGTCTTCACGAGAGGGTGCGCATGACCTGCCTTGCTATGACTTGCGACATTGCTAACATGCGACCAGATATTTCCCTACAGTCTAGTAAGACCATCCTCCACCCCCGATGCGTGCCGAACGCTCATGGCTAACCACTCTTGCCGCGCGTAGCGAACCCACCGTCTTTGGTACCGCCTCTCGAGCAGTCCTTGATCCTACGCAGCACTAACGCGGCTCAGAAAACTACGTTCACGACATCTTCATCGACAACGTACATGTAGAACTCTCCCTCTGGGACACGGCCGGACAAGAAGAATTCGACAGACTGCGCTCGCTTTCCTACGATGATACCCACGCCATCATGCTTTGTTTCAGCGTACGCGATTCCCGTCCATGTAGAAAAACAAGCCCACGAAGCCTCGACTAACAAGCCGATAATAGGTCGATTCGCCAGACTCGCTTGAAAACGTCGAGTCAAAATGGGTTGCTGAGATTGCCGAGAACTGCCCTGGTGTCAAGCTCGTCCTCGTTGCCTTGAAGTGCGACTTGCGAGAGCAGGCGAACGATGACGAAGAATCAAACGAGCCCAAACGTCCCATGATTGACTACAAGCGCGGTCTCGCCGTAGCCGAGAAGATCAAGGCACTCAGATATCTTGGTACGTTTGATCTACAAAGCACAACGTCAGGTGGCAGCTTTGACTTACAGTGGCGCAGAATGCTCGGCCATGAAGAATCGCGGCGTCAACGAAGCCTTTACCGAGGCTGCCCGTGTCGCCCTCCAGGTCAAGAATGTCAAGGGTGACAAACAGAGCAGCTGCCTTGTCATGTGAAGACCCGCCTCGTCTTCTCGACCACAACACCCCTCTCATCCCTCTTCCCATCCTCCTTGCAGCGATCTTTCTCTTCTTGCACAAACATTACTATACCCCTTACCCTTTGTTTGGCCTTGCTATTTAATTCACGCCCTTTTCATATTTGCTTTTATGACCAATTCATGTTTGATCTCTACTTGCTCACAAAGTCTCGAAGCCTGCTGTTTTAGGCTATTGTACATGTCTCACGGGTTGTTGTTTCCTTATCGCTAGTTTTTATGAGCTATATATGCACGTCTCCAATGAGTCTTGACAAGGCCAACGTTTTAAACACAGACCTTGTTTATAGTGAAATCATCATTTGTAGTGGATGGGCTTGGGTGAAAGAGTATACATTAAGAGAAGAGAAATGGCTACAACATGTCTATAAAGTGAATACCACCAATGATCTAGCCTTCAAACATGCCATGCTGCAACTCAATGCCCATGTCTCCAGCCATCGCTCTCATCTGCTCTTCGATATCGGCATCCATGCCTTTGCCCAATCCAAAGAATTGCTTGATTTTTGCATACCAGAACCAGACATCGGTGCCTACCAGCACGACTCTGAATAGCAAGTGGTTGGCATAGTACTTCCAGCGTTGAGAGATGCTGAGGTGAGGTTGCTCGGTCAAAGCACGAGAAGCCCACAAGCCGGTAATCTTGACGCGGTTGACAGGAGAGCCGAGGAACTGGTTGTTGCCTTGGACGATGCGAAGGTTGCGGCCGATGAAGATGAGTTCTTGAGGCCACTTCTTCTCGTCACCGAGGATCTCGCGAATGCCGTTGCGCATTTGCATTTGCATCTCGTAGGCTCGTTGGTTTTGCTCTGACTTGGTGAGCTTTTCAATACTCTTGCTAGTACTGTTGTCTCCGCCGGTGTAGGGACGCATCAGGGTTGCAGAGGCAAAGAGGTCAGGTGAGTTGATGCCCCAGCCCTTGACGATGCGGCCGATAGTGTCGTTGTCAAAGGTCATGAGAGATTTCCAGAAGAGTGCGTAGTCGTGGCGGAACTCGGGCGACATGCGAATGTAGAGACCGTGGTCGATAAGAACAAGCTCGGGCTTGCCGTTAGGCAGACGACGGATGAAGATGTTTCCCGGATGAGGGTCGCAGTGTACAAGACCCCAGAGGAACATTTGAGCAGAGAAGAGAGAGACCATAGTTTCCATGACAGGCTTGTAGTTGAGGCCTAGACCACCCTTGCCAGATGCGCCCTTCCAATCATCACGGGTAGGCTTCAGCTTCTCGTTGTTAGGATCATTCGAGGGTTGGACGCCTTCAGGAGGAGGGAGAAGCTCGCCACCAGCACCGGGACTACCTTTACGCCAGCCCCCGTGCCAGGTCGCTTCAATACCTTCTTTATCCCACAGTCTGACACCCTCGATCCACTCGGCAGTCATGACACGTCTGGAGCTGAGCTCGCGGTAGACCTTGGGAATGTAGACCTTGCCACGTAGACGAGGCTCATTTTGAACGAGAGATCTCATCTCATTGGCGTTGTTGGCTTCGTTGAGAAAGTCGGTCTCCAGCATGAGGCGCTCCGAGATGTAAGGTACCAGACTGTACAGAGGAATGTCGAACCACCATGTGTAGATCTTGGAGACGACCTTGAAGGTCCACAGATCCCAGCCAACCTGTCTCTCAATCTCTCGCTTCTGAACCTTGATGGCGACTTCTCTTCCGTCGGGCAGACGAGCCCAGTGGACCTGAGCAACACTGGCACTAGCCCTTGCAGTCCTCTCCATTATTCCCGTGTCGGATTGCAGGCCGTCGAAGCTGACACCGAAAACCTCCTCAACCTCTTTCCCGAAGTCCTCCCTGATGACCTTTCTCACATCTTCCCATTCGTTCTGAGGAGCGTCGTCGAACATGGAGGCGAACATCTTTTGGAACTCGGGTGGTAGGATAGCACTCTGCATGGCGATGGCCTGGCCAATCTTGAGGTAAAGACCACCATTGTTGCGAAGGAGATGGAATAGTCGTTCGGCACTGCGATGGTGGACGTCGGCTACTGAGTCGGCGAAGGGAGGGTTTGCGCGGAAGTTGATCTTGTAGTCGAGAGCAACGACCAGGCCAGTCTTGAATGTTCGTGCAGAGCGAGTGATAACGGCATCGAAGAAGTAGCTGTCAATTCCCAAGACGGTGGCTGACAGCAGACCCAATTGGATAAGTCTCTTGAGGAGGGCTCTCGTTCGGCGATATTGTTTGGCTGCTACTGGCTTGCCTAGCGACTCTGGCGACGGTGGTACTAAAGGTTGGAACTGTGATTGATGTCGTTGTAATTGCTTTGCGACTGGGCCTCGAGTCCAAGAAGGCGATAATCTATGCGGTACTCTGCTACTACGGTATGCTGGTCTTGACAGCGCCGCAATGAAGGCGCCCTGACGGCATGACGGAAGCATCTCTTCCTATGCCTATGCTCTCTCCGTTGCTCTGTTGAAATGGTCTTGACGAATATCCGTCTCCCTAGTCGCGTGAATGTGAAAGTCGCTCCAATAAATCATGACGTATTTCATGCGCCAAGTCTCCGCAAAATCCACTTCCTCCAACTCGGCCTCGCACGTCTCCCATACCAATCGACAACCTAACTGATGCCTACCCTCGACTTCACAACCTATGCACAACGTCCAATGTTTCTGTACCGCACTATTTCCACCAGCAAGATCAGCACTTCTCTCCGCTCTTCGGCAAATCACCTGCGTCACATCCCTTCACTCCCCCGCCGTCTTCCCCATTTTCTCCGCTTCTCATGCATCATATATGCCGTGTTCCAGGCCAAGACTGAACATATCCGCTGCACTATCGATCCGCTCCTGTAGTTCTTCCGTCCACTCGTGCTATGTTCTCAGTATCATGTAGGTCCATATACTAGTCTTCAATCCTCAGGCAGTCAAGTCATTGTGCACTTCACTCGTGCTTTACATCTTTACATCTTCCAAAGATGCGTTGTCTTCTATCAGTCATATCTCTGAGCGCTTTGTTTGCTTCCTGCATCTCTGCGTCTTCCCCTATTGTTACTGTCAAGAACGGCACTGTTCAAGGTCATCACTCTACTGAGTGGGACCAGGACTTCTTCCTTGGCATTCCTTACGCTCAACCTCCTGTTGGCGATTTGCGGTTCAGATGGCCTCAATCTAGAAATTCTTCCTTTGACGGGGTTCTGAATGCCACCCGCTACGGTTACAGTTGTTATCAGTACGGAAGTAACTTCAATCTGAGTGAGGATTGTTTGACTCTTAACGTGGTGCGTCCAAGAGGCCATGAAAACAAAACACTGCCGGTTCTGGTCTGGATCTATGGTGGAGGACTCACACTGGGTAGTACTGCCGACCAACAGTACAATCTCAGCGGCATCGTGGAAGCTTCAACCCGGACTGATAATCCATTTATCGCCGTCAGCATGAATTATCGACTTGGTGTCTGGGGCTTCCTCAATACACCAGTCGTTCATGCAGAAGGTTCTTCCAACGCTGGTCTTCTTGACCAGAGACTTGCACTTCAGTGGGTTCAGGAAAATATAGCATCTTTTGGTGGTGACCCTAGACGAGTCACTGTCTGGAGTGAATCGGCAGGAGCTCAAAGCATCGGCTTCCACTTGACCAGCTACGGCGGCCGCAACGACAATCTCTTTCAAGCTGCCATCTTGGAGTCTGGAGGACCCGAGGGCGCGAGTTTGAACACGTTACCTTTCTACTCCGCCGCGACTGACAATCTGACAAGGACCGTGGGTTGTCCAAGGACATGGACGTCCCCTTCCCAGCTTGCATGTCTTCGCAATCTCAGCTCAGCAGCTCTTTTCGCCTCGAACTATACCGTCGTTTGGAATCCCATTGTCGATGGAGATTTCTTGACAGATTATCCCTCATCTCTCCTAGCCCAGGACAAATTCATTCGTGTACCCTTGCTCACAGGCGCGAACACGGATGAAGGTGTTTCTTTCTCCGTCCAAAATCTCAACACTACTACCGATGTCTATAACTCCCTGTTCTACTGGCGCAATTATGCACTGTCGCCTCCTAGCATCCAAGAGCTACTGCAGCTTTATCCCAACAATCCTGCTATAGAGCCTCCGTACTCCAACCATGCCAATGTCACGTATCCAAAATACGGCGCACAGTGGCGACGCTCGGCAGCCATTGGAGGTGATCTGGTGATGATAGCACAACGCCGCAGAATGGCTGAGCTGTACACGAAGGCTGGTCAGAAGGTCTACTCATACCGCTTCGATACACCTCTTTACAATGCGACTGTGCCTGGATCAGTCAAGCACTTCGACAATGTCATGTTCTCCTTCCAAAACATCTCAGGAGCCATGGGACCTTTGCCACAATATCAATCGTACAGGACATTGAGTTCTGGCATTGGCAAGCTATACGCCAACTTTGTGGGCACTCACAACCCCAATGGCGTGAACACGACTAATGGTACTGGATTACCTTACTGGCCTCAGTACAATATCGATGCACCTACCAACTTAGTCTTGAATGCCACGGCGAGCTTCTCAGAGCCAGACACGTTCCGCAAACAGGGTATCAGTTTCATCAACAGTATCTGGCGAGAATTGTTGGCATAGAAGGCGAGCTATCATTGTTCTCGAGTAGACAGTATTCACTCCGGTAGATCAAATCTGACAATGTAATCACGTCAAGGTAGTTCTTACACCGGGATGCAGTAAAAGTACATCTTGAGAAAGTCGCCGTGTTTGTAATATCAACTTCTTGTGAGTTGCTCAAAGGCCTTGTCAGCTTTCTCCGGTTGACTCGCGGCGGCATCTCCTTCTTCTCCGCGGCCGCGATCGCATCTCTTGGCGAAGGTTCGGTGGGGGAGATCAAAGAACGTCTGTGATTGTTACTAACAATGCTCCATCGCGGTGTTTTTCGCAAGTGTCTTCCAGTTCTCAATGCTTATGCCGACGATGTGAGTGGACTTTGATGTTTCCACCTTCTAAGCCATGGTCAATCTCTGTATGCTTCATTGTTATGTAGTATCTTGCTGTGTCGTGATGATTTGGTGGGAAAGCATGTCTGCGTTCTTTAAAAGTGCTGCGGCTTAAAATGGTGGGGCGACCAATTACAACATCCCAATTGGACGAAGGCAATTGCGTTATCGCGGCATCGCGTTATCGGGCTTTGGTTTTGGAGGCCGAGAGAAAAAGTACAGCAACCAAGATGAGTCTTGTGTTATCTTCCTCCTTGGAATCTTCTTGATATATTTACCGTTTGAGCTGCCGACTACTTGCCACTCCTTTGGTCTTGTTGTTTCATTGTTTCCACGACGAGTTATTCTTCTACCAACAAGCACCTTTAACATTCATATCTTTCCTCGAAGCTTCGAACAATAGGAGGCGATTATATACAATATGGCCACCCCGGCGCTGCTTACCGCTGTCGACTCGATCAATCATGTTCACTTGATTGTTGGATCCAACCCTCTGGCTGGTGCACGCTGCAACCGAGCACTCGAAGTCGGAGCAGTACCCAAGATTGTGGCACCTGAAGATGCACAAATACACTACGCATTGGCGAAGAAGATTGAAGAGGGCAAGGTGGAATGGATCAAGAGAGATTTCCAAGACTCGGACTTGACAAGTCTTGGAAGAGACGAGGTGGACAATGTCGTGGATGCCGTCTTTGTGACGACGGCAGGCAAAGGCGCATTGAGTGAGTAGCAATGGCTGGACACTTCTGAATGCTGGACTGACTAGTCCTTCAGGCACACACATCTCTACTCTCTGCCGAAGATTGAGAGTTCCCGTCAATGTCGCAGACGCACCGAATCTTTGCACATTCACCCTCCTCTCCACACACTCTTCGGGCCCTCTGCAAATTGGTGTCACGACGTCTGGCAAGGGCTGTAAATTGGCCTCTCGTATTCGACGTGAGATCGCCTCTGCTCTGCCATCCGACCTCGGTACCGCTGTGGAAAGACTCGGCACCATTCGCCGTCGCATCTGGGAAGAGGACCACGCCACCGAAATGTCCATGGACTTGGAAGCTGAAGAGGAGGACGCAGGACAGAACGCACAATTCAACAAGCTTATCACACCTACCGACCTCGAGGCTGCCAGGACCAGGCGCATGCGTTGGCTCTCGCAGATCTGCGAATACTGGCCTTTGCGCCGCTTGGCTGCCATCACGGATGCCGACGTCGACGCAGTACTGGCTTCGTACAGTCAAGAGGCTGCTATCGAGGCCAACACACCTCTGCTTAGTCCTGGGGCCCTCGACTCGAGAAGCCGTAGAGGTCGCATCATCCTGGCCGGATCTGGTCCTGGTCACCCAGACCTTTTGACTGGACTCACGATCAAGGCAATTCGTGGCGCCGATGTCATCCTTGCAGACAAGCTCGTTCCGGCTCCTGTTCTCGATTTGATCCCCAGACGTACGCCCGTCCACATCGCAAGAAAGTTCCCCGGAAACGCCGAAGCTGCTCAGGAGGAGCTTCTTTCTCTCGGTCTCGCGGCAGCAAAGAAGGGTCAGACCGTTCTTCGCTTGAAGCAGGGAGATCCTTACCTGTACGGCCGTGGTGCTGAGGAGTATGACTTCTTCCGCCGTGAAGGCTTTGAAGTCAGTGTACTGCCCGGTATTACTTCTGCTCTCAGCGCTCCCCTATTCGCCAAGATCCCAGTCACCCACCGCGCTGTGAGTGATCAGGTGTTGATCTGCACCGGTACTGGTCGAAAGGGAGCCGCGCCCGACCCTCCCGCCTACCTGTCAAACCAGACATGTGTCTTCCTCATGTCTCTACACAGACTTGGCGCCCTCATCGACAGCCTTGTCGCTGAGGGTAAGAACTACCCAAAGACCACACCCTGCGCAGTCATTGAGCGAGCAAGTTGCACCGACCAAAGAGTCATCCGCAGCACGCTTGAATACGTCTGTGCCGCAGTCGAGGAAGAGGGCTCCAGACCTCCTGGTTTACTTGTTGTTGGCCGCGCATGCGAGGTTCTGGAGAAGAACAACCAGAAGTGGGTTGTGGAAGAAGGCTTCAACGGCTTTGACAACCTCGACGAAGGCAGTATTGACGGACTCAGTGCTGAGCTTCGTGGAGAGATTGCAGCTTGAGACATTTGAACGAAGACATATCATGGCGTTGGAGAACTGGCTGCATTTTTAACAAGATACCCACTTTATGAACATATTTCAACTATATACACTTTATCATAGACATACAATTACACATATCTACATACAAGGTACCTCGTCTCAGATTTACCAGTCCGTTCTGTTCGCTACAAAGAAGCGTCTGAGACAGGGCTGAGCGTGTCACTTCGCGCCTGCCTGCAGCTTTCCAGATTCCTCTTTGCGCCTTCCCGCCCATCCAAAGAAGATTCCACCCGACGCAAGACTCCAGCATCTGATTTGCAACTCAGTCTCGTCACTTCGTGTTGCGTACAGCTTCCAGACTCTTCGTCCGCGCGTTCACTGGGTTCCCGCCTCGTGCTTTCAATACTAAACAATCCAACAACGTGCCATCGCAATCCGCCCGCCACTCGCACACATAATCAACATGGCTGCCAACGGTCTAGATCTTCCTGAATGGCTCCACAAACTCTTCACTGAAGTCAACCTTGAGGGCATCACCCAAGCTATGACTAACGTCACCCTAAAAGACTTCACCCATCTCGTCGACTTCGTCAAAGGCCGGGAACTCAACGCCGACACCATCACCAAGCTCTTCGAGGAAGCCAACAAACTCTCCGGCGCAGGAACAGCCTTCGCTGCTGCTTGCCTCGTGTTCTCGGTCATCCACATCTGCTTTCCTTGGGCGCTTGCCGCACCTTTCTTGAATATGATTGGATTCACAGTCGCCAATCTTGCTCCCGGTACGTACTATTGTTGCAGGTTACTCCAGCGCATATGTTTCACAATGACTTACGTAACGCAGCTTCGATTGTCTCCGCTTTCCAGTCCATATTTGGTGTCAATGCTCTGTTCAGTCTCCTGCAGAGCGCAATGATGGGCGGCTATGGTGCTCCTATCGTTGCAGGAGCAATCCAAGGAGCTTCTACGATCAGCGCTGGGTTCTCAGCCTTCAAGTTGTGGACAATGGGCAACTTTACACTTCCTTGGAGCGTTTGATCTGGTAGCCTTACTGTTTGTAGAAGCCAACAGAAGGAATCGGCAGGATTGAATCACGCTATGAAGACCACGGTGTTCGGGATGAGGATACACATGAGCTGTCAACCACCAGAATGACAGATGACATGACAAACACGACTGGCGATACTACGAGAATACAACGACAATGATATGAGCTATCACCACGCTGTCAAGAAGATAGCCTAATGATCAAGGTTTACTCCTCCCATACTTTACAAACTCTCCATTGTGCAAACAGGAATGCAGAACACACACCAGAGATAGGTTTTCTCAGCCTACCGAATTTCTCTTGTGTACAATCATCAAAAGGTAAAATGGTTTCCGTACTGCTGTGGTGTTGAGAAGAAGTGATTATTGCTGTTGCTCTTGGGAGACACACCCTGAATCGACCATATAAGTCGATCACTTCTCTGACACCTTGCAATCTCTTCCTCGTGTAGAGTTCACAATTGGCCGATCTCTATGTATGAGCTTATAACTCGAACATATCTTGTTTCATTTTCCATCGAGGGTTTGTTCTGCCAGAGTACACACGACTGATATCCTACCTCGTGAATTAGGGTGTGATGGGCTAGTACTTGAATAGTAACATGACCCCCAAACCTCAAACTTCCTCAGCTCACATCAACCTATCTAACACCTATGGCAAGTAATACCAGTGATTACAAAACCTCAGTATTGCGCGACATCCACAATACGACATATCCAACGGAAAAAACAAGAGACTTCCTTGTCGTCATCCTGGTATGCCTCTCAATGGACATTTTTATGGAGGTGTTCGACTGTGCAGTGCTGTGCTGTGCTGCAAGAGTGGAGAACAATTTAGTTCCAAATCTTGTCGCCAACTCCTGAAATATGGGTTGGCGTCAATCTCGTAGATAATGTGGCGGTCGAAAGAGGTTTGAAGTACTGCAAAGTTGAGATTGTGTTGTTGTTGATGACGCGAAGAAGAGACGATATGGCGAACGAGAGATTTACGGGAGATGGTGATGGGGAATAGAATGTGGAGTGCTCCTTCGTTCGCTCGGATATTTTGTATGGGTGTTTGTGCGGTGTGGGTTGATTCGCTCTTTCCTCTTATCGTCCTATACTGGTGAATGGAGATTCTGATGGGGAAATGACGGCAGCATGAGACATGGGAGGGTGAAATACAAAAGAAAGGGATGAGAGCGCGAGTCAATGGATAGTAGATACCTTGTGGCAATGCACAAGTATCATCTACTCTTTTGTGTGTTGGCAAGAAACTGATTTTTGATATCCCTGTTCTATATTGAGTCAGTTTGGCAATAGTGTAGTCAGTCAGTCTTGTTTGTCCATGACGGATGTGATGTTGTTACGGTCTCAGAGAGACTAGGCTGGAGATGTCGCTCCCGGTGGACGTAGATCCGATCGTTCAGGTGATTGTGCATTGAGACAATCTAGCTCAGGGGCTGTGGGGATTGTGTGGAAGTCCGATGCCTTCATGTTACCATCAATCTCGTCTTCAGACTTGTTGCGGAATTGTTCTCCGATATTGAGCTTGAGGTTCAGTGCGGTTATCAGATATGTCACTTGCATAATAGGTAAGAGAGGCGGAGCATTGTTTGAATATGAAAAGGAGAGTGAAATTTGTAGGGGTGTTCATGATATAGACAATAAGATCCCAAATCATCTCGAAAAAGCGCCATCGCTGTTCTGTTCTACCCATAACCCGGGGGACCCAAAAAGACAAGAAAACTCGTGATCAAATATTTACAAGAGGAGTCAGACACACACTATTGCATGAGAAAGCAAAGAACTGTTTAGTTCTTGATCTCACCAACGTACTGCTGCTCGGTGATGGACATGGAGCGCTTGGTGATGACGGCACCACCCTCAACACCGGCAGCGGCAACGATGGCATCGTCGGTCTTGACACGGAGGACAGCGAAGCCCTCACCAACCCAGTGGAAACCGACGTAGGCGAGGACAACGAGGAAACCGACAAGGGGGACGACGAAGGAGATGCGAGTGTTGGCAGCATCGGCAATAGCGCCCTGGATGGGGGAGAAGACGGCACCACCGGCAACTCCCATGACGAGGATACCGGCACCACGGCGAGTGTGGATACCAAGGTTGGCAGTTCCCATGGTGAAGATGGTGGGGCTGGAAGGTATGTTAGTATATTGAGTATGGAATCAAGCAGATGATTGCAACTTACTACATGGGGGCCATGAAGAAGTAGATGGCCATGACAGCACCAATGGAACCCTTGCCCTTGCCGGCGCAGACGTAAGCGTTAAGAGCGATGGTGGCAATGGAGTAAAGGACCATGATGAAGCTGGAAGACAGAACGGTGGCGAGACCGGTGGCGATGAAGCGACCGACGGTGAAGGTGATCAGAGCGTAGGAGAGGAGGTTGGAAGCCTGAGTCTCAGCCCAGCCAGCGTTGTCGACAGCGTAGTTGATGAAGAAAGCACCGATGGTAACCTGGGCACCGACGTAGCAGAACTGGGCAATGAAACCGCAGATCATGTTGTACTCCTTCCAGATGCTACCCTGACCAATGGCGCGGCCCTCAAGATCGTGCTCGGGCTCGACAAGGGAGTTGTTGCGCTTGGCCTCCTCAGCAACCTCGGGGAGCTTGGCGAAGACGAACAAGATGGCAACAGCAACACCGAGACAGGCAACACCAAGGTAGACGAACTGAACGTTGGTGAGGTTGTCAGCGTTCTTGCCGGAGAAGAAAGCCTTGGAAGCAATGAGGGGACCAATGAAGGAAGCAACACCGTTCCAGGCCTGGCAGAACTGGAGACGAGGGGAGGCGGTCTTGGGGTCACCAATGACAACGGCGTAGGAGTTGGCAGCAGTCTCAAGAGTGGCAAGACCGCAGGCAATGACCAATGTGCATGCGCAGAAGCCGCCAAAAGAGGCAGAGGCGTTCTCCTTGGAAGAGAAATGGGCAGTAGGCCAGAACATAACAGCACCGATGGAGTAGAGAGAAAGACCCATAAGGATACAGATCTTGTAACCGAAGCGCTTGAGGACCTCAGCAGCGATGGGAGAGAAGATGAGGTAACCACCACCGAAGTACATGACTTGGAGACCGGTAGACTCGAGCTTTGTGATACCGAGGACATTCTGGAAATGCTTGTTCAAGACATCGAGAAGACCGTAAGAGAAACCCCAGAGGAAGAAGAGCGAGGTGATGAGGGCAATGGGGAAGATGAGCTTCTTGCCAGTAAGGAAACCACCAGCGATGGTGGTGGTTGCGATGGGAATACCGCCGCCTGCCATTGCTACGATTGTTGATGTAGAAGTGGTAAAAAGATTAGTTGGAGTAGGAGCGAAAGGCTGTATCCTTGGTTGTAATGAAGGTATTCAAAGAATGAACGATAGTAGAGACTGAAGAGTCTGAATGAGAGTCTTGGATCTGCCGATTGATGCTGGATGATAATTGTTTCCTGGAGGGAGGTGAAGCTGGTACTTATACAGATCTCCTGCTCGAGTCCGCCATACTTCCAACCCATGGGGACTCCAGATCTGGACAAGCACGTACCGTCTAGTCCCATGCATAGACCATGCAACGACGAAGTCTACCGTCCAACGGCCAGCAGCCGGCATGAGCTAGGAAGCTTTGGCCTGCGAGTATTCGGTCCGAATCACGGAGTTCGTCCTGGGGCAGACGACAATCGGTCCGGGGAGAGCTGGGGTTGGTGGGGGATGGGCAGGCTGGCCAAAAATCGCTCGTCGATCTAACGATTCATCCAAATTTCGTACGAGTAGTGAAGTGTAATTCTGTAACATGTCTTGGATACCGCTTGCCCATCGAGCATAGTCTGTAGAGGGTAATCGTTCTTGCGTGAACGGTACTCACATTCTCTAACACCATGAAAACTGGTATGCAGAGTGTCTGCCGGTGAGAAGACCTATCGGCCTGCAGAGCAGTACAAGTGACGCCACGTCAATCTGATTGCATGAGCTCCGGCAATTATTAGCTCGTGTACAACACAACGTCGCGGCTGTCAACATCATCTCGCAGGAATTTTTTTTTCGATGTGGCTACTAGTCAGAGTCAAGGGACCTGCCATAAACGCCCATCGTCGTGATCATGCACGACAACTGTGGTAGTCTGGTAACGGCACACATGGTGGACGGGCCCCTCGAGGGCACTGCGTTTGCTGCACAAGGTGATCGAGGCCCATAGACAAGCATTGTTGTCCTGCTCGATTTGCTTGACACCAGATTCGACACCTTGTCTTTCTCTTGTCCTTGGCAGTACTGGATAGCTTGTTCCTCTGGGCGGTCTTACCGGCCAGCTCGAATACCAAGTGCTCATCAAGCATGAGCAAGGTTTCTCAGCGGCGGGCGAGGAACCCCCAAGCGGTCTGGAGCACGCTAGGGAGGCGGCTAATCTCCAGGTTTCGTGGGGATCACACTAGGAGATCACCGCGCTCCTACCGAAGAAAGTAATCGGGCCGAAGATCACGGCCGCGCTTAACGACGGCTTGTGGCTTCCCCAAGGGGAAGTCTTCTCGACCTTTTCGAAAGCCAACTTTGTTCTGACTTGATGCTCCATGTCAAAAGTTGCCTCGTTGTCAGAGCGGTCGCAATGTGGCTGGCATCCTGCACGCCTAAAGCTCACCAGTCGGCGGCATGCACCGAAGAGGCTTCTCATAGCTTTTCTGTTGTGACCAAGAGTTGGCAAGTTGGGGCAAGCATTGACTTCACGTTCTGCGGTAATCTCCCCACCCCATGGTCAATAATGTTTCGTGCAAAACGATGAGTGAGAACTTGATATGGGGAGGATCCACTTGGTAGAGCGCTACCCCTCGAGGAGAGCAAGCGGGGCGAGCTTGGGCAATGGGGAGCCGCGATGGTCGCTTCTTTTCGCCCGCTGTATATCTTTCCCCGTGGAGATGGGGTGACACCATGATCTGGAGACGACGGCGAACCTCGGCGGTTTGCATAACATGTTTGTTCAGCTGTGGTGTCAATATGAGTTCACGCCCATCGAATCGATTCAATTGCTGTGATGACGATCGTTTTGTGTGTGGTAGCGTGACCACTTTTCCCTACGTACTTGAGCTCTGGAGGCTGGGCATACCATGCGCGCATCGTGCATGCTTTCCTTTTGCCCTGCTTTTTGCTTCTTTCGTGAGGGGAACTAGATCGTCTTGACATCTTGCATGTACTTGTTGATCTTCCAGAAGCTCCCGAGGCATCTAAAGTCAAGTAGAAGTTATGTGCCAAGGACTCGCTGTATGCAAGATGATACTCACACTTGTGGCGATTGTTGGCCACGGATGAGCATCAGCTTCTTGAGAAACCCATGGTAGAAGCGTCCTCTTACCCATGTTCTGGGTTCAAGCCTCGCATTCGGGATAGATATTCGCCTCGGCCATACCAAGAATAAAAGAAACCTAGATTAGGCTTGCTCTTTGAGCGTCTGGACTGTAGGATCAACTGAGATCCTTTGTGGAGAAGATGTTGTTTCTCTTGTGGATGATAATCGTTGGGAGATCCAGAGTATGATTATTGTCACAGGTCCGCAGGCATGCTCTTGCTTCTTTGGGGTTACCGATGGAGGTATTGAGAATAGTTGCCTGACGTTGGACTGTTTCCCACGCACCGGAGACGTGAAATAGGCACTGACATGGAGTGGTTTCTTGGCACATGTGATGTGTGAACTGGGACACAATCAAAGCCACAGAAAGTCATACTGGACGTCGATTCGATCTTCCCCATAATCTTTCGAGACCTTGTGCAAGCCACAACGACTTTGAAAAACAGGCTCATGTCTAACGAAAGCATGCAGAAAAAGTCGCACTCATAGAATACCTCTACTGGCCTTCAAGGCATTGTGCCTTTCGACAGCGGGTCTACTATATCTTAGAACACCACTGACAACAATGGAATATAGTGTCTATGTTCATCACGATGCCTGGGTGGAAGACTGGTCCGCAACATGGTATTGATCGGAATAGCTATGGACGCGACTCGCTATTCATTCTTGTCAAAGCAAACACGTTCAGCTAACACGAAAGATATAGGGACGAGGCCAGCGGTGCAGCGTCGAATTTTAGTGGTAAGCAGCTCTGCTTGAAGACTCTTGATGCGTAGCGTCGAATGTGGGAAGCAATGAAGGGCTGTCGATGGAGAACTCTGGTCGTCTGAAGGCGTGTTGTGTGACAGTTAAATCCTTCGGAAGTCAGCATACACACTGGTCTCAGCATGAGACAATGGACGAACCGATCAAGAGTCGAACGAATCAGCACACAGGAGGAGACGACCTTTGCGATCGAGCTTCACTTCGTCCCAGCCATGCCAACCGGTGTGATCGCCTCTCGAGTCGCGATGGTCATCATTGGAGAAGAAGCGGCAGAGAGTCTTCATGACTTGAAGTACAGTGACGCCCGTTTTGCTTGTGATCTGAACTGGAGCCCACTCAACGACGCGAATGCGGAGGAAAGCGACAGGAGGGTCGGTAGCGTACTCCTCGGCAGCGCATGTGTCGGTGAGTATGTCCATTCCATCTCCGACATAGACGCCTTCGAGCTCAGTTGCGCATTCGTAGAACATGTGATCGAAGACAGGATGCATGGTGATGCCGGCCAACTGGATCGTGCCTCCAACAGGGATGATTGCCTGAGAGCGGAACATGGTCTTCTGACAAATGGGGCTTTCAGTGGCCAATTTGATTGTCTTGCTCACGCTCATACATGACTTGAGGTCGAAGTAGTCGAGGTGAGACATGACTTCGAACCAGACATTCTTGGGGAGCTCGATGGTGCTAGACATGGCGATGAGAGATGCGCGTTGGTGGAACTTGGTCGGTGGACGAGGAGGTGTTGGTTGATGGTAATTGTGTGATCTCTGGGACACGCACGTCTGCCTGATAGTAGTCGATGGAGAGCGCGAAAGCGACGGCGCTGAAGTTGGAAGGTGCGAGTCTTCGTCGACGCTTCCTTAGAATCCGGCTCAAGGAGGGAAGTTACGTCTGAGTTTCCTACAACTACTTGATGAAGCTGGGCTCATTCAAGCAGACATCGGACGATGATACTTGACAACAGGTGCAAGCATCTGAAAAGAGTACACCAGAAGCCTTGGACAACACCAACAAGGATACATCAGGCTCCCTTAACTCTGAGATCTCAACTCCTGTCCCTTCTCTGGACGCAAGCGGTCTTCTTACACACGGAGATGCGCACAATGCTGTCAACCACATAAGGGATTGCATCTTGGCCGTTCCAGACCTACCCAACTTTACCGTTGCCGGGCTCACAGTTGAAGGATAGGATGTCAATTCAATCATATCTCCAGAATGGTATGCCGTTCTTAATATGGTTTCTCAAGTGGTCTTGGAAGAGTCATCAAACAATACAGTCTTCTACCAACAAGCTGTTGCAATTACAACCTACCTTGGGGTTATCTACATTCCATCGGGAAGCACCCCAACCTACATTGCTTGCCAGATGAGGCACCGTACTGCAAGATTGAAACTCAAGATTGCAAACTCTGAGTATGATTCATCTAATCGACCAACTGAAAAGTGGCCATGTAGCCGTATGGCTTCCCACCACACCTAGATCTTGTTTCCATGGAACCCGTTCGGCAATCATTGGGTGGTTGTGTCCATCCACAAGACAGGCACTATCTCACTATGGCACTCTACAGGTGTGGCCAACTATCTCGTCCTGCAGTACGCACTTCTTGTACTCCTACTGTACGTACAACTTATTGCACACAGACCTGGCTGTGGATAGAATGCACAGCTCTTTGAAGACTGCCTTGTTACGTTGGAGAAATGTGCACAACAAGAGAACATGTTTGATTGCGGCCCGGCAGCGACTGCCAACCTCTACAACCTCATACATAGAAAACCCGTTAAACGAGAACTCCACGGCTTGGGCTTCAGGTTTACACACATTTCACTGATCTACAACCGGGTGTGTGGACCTTGTCCTTTCAACATCGATTCGATACCATACCAATTGCCATTCGCTATGTCGGTAGACCCGCAGCTGCTAGGACTGGCTGCCATGAGCAACCCTGCGTAACCCTTTCATTGTACCGTCGCGTCTGTCAGCGACATGGTTACAGTCTACCTTCAAAACAACACTGCATTCGAATTTTGGTTTCTCAGACCCTACACTTCTGCTTTGGAATTTCTTGCTGTTGCAAAATTTTTAACTCATCTTCCGATGCACAGTTTATTAACGCATGGGTATATTTCTTGGGCCAAATCCCTTATCACACTCAGATGTGTGGACCGGTCTTTATGACCTGTGGCTGGTACGTATCACTTGTTTTATTCTAAGTCTGTTTTGCAGTCGTACACCTTCCATACATAAAGTGCCTGCAAGTGATTCAATGCGTTTAATTACTTACATTGACGCCGACCGAGAAGGCATTATCGGACACCTTTGCCCGAAGAGCAAAATGAGTGTGTAGCACCTGTGCAGCATCCTCATCACAGTCATTTGGTATAGTGGCACACTTAACTCAAAGGCCCCGAAGCCTTAGCTGTCCCACGGTCCAAAGCTCAAGCTGGACTGGGAGTCAACATTCTTCGCCGATCAGCCTCCTCTTGTAGCGACAGACAAAAATGTTAACGTGCCGCTTGCTTCTGACTGCCTCCCCGTGTGCTGAATTCTGTCACTTCTACTAGCCATCTCCCACGGCCATGCCTGGGGGTATCCAGTCTGTAGAAATGCACAATGTTTTCAAGATCAGTGCAGCCCTCCACTAAAAGTGTGATACTCAGCGCCTCTCTGCGGACGACTAGAGAGATCTTGAAAACATTGTGCATTTCTACAGGGTGCGCGTGACAGATTTTAGCACACGGGGAGGTCAGACCGACCCAATGCTGGCAGCTGGGCAGTGTACTCTGTCGATATCTTGTCATGTTTGTATCCTCCATTGCGTGGGGAGTGTTCTCGTTCTATTCGCGCAGGCCCCGATGACACAGCTCTTGTATCTTGCGACCGCAATACGATTGATGCTCACAGACAGTTCATTTCGTTCCAGTTGGCATCGTGTCGTTGGAGGCCTCGCATTCGGCAACGTAATGATTAGGTTTGCTCTCTAGACAGTCTTCACATCACGTTTGGAGAGGTGTGTGCTGTCTGAAAGAGGATATTCTGTCTGTAAGAGTATATCTTGCACCCTTTAAAGTGTCCGAGGTCGCGAAATTTACTCCATCATGTCAGCCCAAGACTTTTTCTCCGTTCCAGGAGTGATTTGATCGTCAATGTCGAGCCTTTCAACCTTCGCCTTTGTCGGGAGCTCCATGGTCGGTGGAGCAGCAGAATCAAACTTGGGAGCCGAGGCTGAGCCAGACAGGTCTGGGAAGTCTGTAGGCTTGGGCACTGACTGAGAGGGCTGTTTCTCTTGCTGTGGGCCACGTCCGCCTCGACCTGAGCCTCCACGGCCTCCTCGTCCACGACCTCTACCTCTACCCCGATCTTCACGGTGCATGTACTCGCGTCCATCAGTGTAGTCTTCTCTATCACCACCGAAACCTTCGCGAGAACCTTCGGGATTTCTCTGCCCGGCGATACCACCATGCGCACCACGTCCCCTACCGCCGGCCTGCCTGGGACCTCCGAATGCATCGGCGTCATCGGGCTTCTCGGCGTCCCACTCTCTGCCTCCCACGGTCTTGAGCTTCCGCAGTCTATTCTTTTCACGTTCACCCATCATCTGTTGTCTGTCTCTACGCTCTTCTTGTCTGCGCTTGGCAGCAACTTCTTCACGCTCAGCAAAGTCGGCAGCATCTGCTTCAGCACGGGCGTGTGCGGCAGCGAGCTTTTCGTTCTTGAGCGATATCCTTGACATTTTCTCGGCGAGCTCCTGTTCGCTAAGCTTCGGCTTACGTAGTCCTCCGGTTGCGGTACGATCACCACGTACAGCATTGGTAGCTGGCTTTGCAGGTTCGGCTGTAGGAGTCGGTGGCTGTTGGGGTTGTTGCTGTTCATCTGTATCCTGGGACACAGCCTCCTTCTGATTGCGGTTGGGTTGGTTGCGACGAGGTTCGTTGGTTCTACGATCCGTGCTGGGACGATCCTGATTGTTGCGATTCTGATTCCTGCGGTCCTGGTTCTTGCGATCTTGATTTTGATTTTGACGATCCTGGTTGTTGCGATCCTGGTTGTTGCGATCCTGGTTGTTGCGATCCTGGTTGTTGCGATCCTGGTTGTTGCGGTCCTGCGTGATACGATCTTGATTGTTGTGCTCTTGCGTAGTGCGAATTTTGTGCTCTTGAGTAGTGCGGTCTTGATTGTTGCGTCCTCCTCTGCCTCTACCCCTTCCTCTACCAGCCCGTCCACGAGTTGTTGCCGAGCTCGTGGGAGCTGGCGTTGTGTCTGTAGGAGTTGATGACTCGAGTACTACTTCAGTTGATGAAGCTACTGGAGGTACTTCCTTCTGGTGGTCGATCGGCTCTCCCTTTTTCTCGTCTGGTTGTATGTTGTGTTGGTCTTCGGACTTTACGGGCTGGATCTCGTCGTTGAACAAATCATCCGGAGCACGAGTCTGCATGGATTGATCATACTGAATGTCGTCGAACAAGTCGTCCTGCTGGGCTCCTGTTTGTGCGAACTCGTCCATGGTGTTGTTCGTGAAAGATGTATTATCTGTTTGGAATTGCTCAAGTACGAAGGAGCTCGAGCTTCCAAGTTCAAAGTGTCAAGCCCTCGGTGCGTCATTTGTCCGAGCTCCAGTCCTGACGGCTTGGCGATCGCATACCATCTTTTGATCTTTCTTGCCATCTCAGCCAACGACAATCGCACAATTCTGCACCATGGATGCACCCGATCGCAAGAGGCTAAAGTCGACATATAAGCCAGTACAGGATCTTGCACCGCTGCCGCCTGGCTGGACCGAACATACAGCGCCGACAGGTACTGTCTTCAGTAAAACATGGTCGTCGCAAAACATCTACTGACGTGTCGCAGGTCACAAATACTACTACAACGCAGCGACAAAGGCCTCGACATACACACGTCCTGCTGCTGCTCCACAAGCCCCGACTCCTCCTCAGGCTCAGACTGCCTTTTCTCCTCCGCCAACTACTTTCCCATCCGCTTATCCTCCCGCTGCTCAGTACAATTCAAACTCTCAATTCGCTCCCAATCCTGCTGCATACAACCCATACCCAACGAATCCTCAACACAATGCCTATCTGTCGTACGGCCAGCCTCCGTTCAACTCTGCTGCTCCTTCCCATGAACCAAGACGCCGTCCACAACCTCAAGACCGACCGAAGCGCAAAGAGGTTATTCCTAATTGCAAACCATGGCTCGTTGTCTATACCAAACTTGGCCGGCGCTTTGTTCACAACCCGGAGACTAACGAGAGTTTCTGGAAGTTCCCCGACGATGTTATGAAAGCTGTCGTTGAATTCGACCGCTTGAAGCTGGACGAGAAGCTTAACAACCCCGATGAGGCTAGTGGTGCGAACAAGGCTCCTGTGGGTGAACGTATATCCAGGAAAGATCCTGAGAAACCATCCGAGAAGCCAGAGGAACCCCCAAAAGAGCAGGAACCAACAAAGCCACAAGAAGATGCCGCTGGATCAGACTCGGAGTATGAAGAAATCGAGGTCACAGACGATGAGGGCGAGGAAGGTGGCGTACCACGTCAACGCGAAGAGGAAGCAGAAGCCGAAGATGGACCGCTCGAGTTCGACGAAGACGACATTGCCTACCAACTCGCCGCAATGGAAGATTCATACGGCCTCGATCGCGGTGAATTCGGTGGTGGAGGTGAAGACGAGTACGAAGAAGGCATGGAAGGTATTCCTTTGACCGACGAAGATGGCGCAGCATTGTTTTGCGACATGCTCGAAGACCAGCACATTTCTCCCTACATACCCTGGGAAACTCTCATCTCCGACGGCCGCATTATAGACGATAGTAGGTATACCGCTCTACCCACAACGAAACGCAGAAAGGAGGTCTGGGGTGATTGGACTCGTGCGAAGATTGCCCAGCTCCGCGAGCAAAAGGCCAAACAAGAGAAACTCGATCCGCGCATCCCCTACCTGGCTCTTCTCTCCGAAAAAGCGACACCAAAACTCTACTGGCCAGAATTCCGCAGGAAATACAAGAAAGAAGACGCAATGCGTGATGCAAAGCTCAGTGACAAGGATAGAGAAAAGCTTTATCGCGAGCACATTACTCGTCTGAAGCTATCTTCTTCGCAATTGAAGTCGGACTTGATTTCTCTGCTGAAGTCCTTGCCTCTGAAGCACCTGAACAAAGACACCAGACTTGAAAGTCTACCGAAAGATCTTCTGACTGATGTTCGCTTCATCTCCTTACCTCCTAAGGCTCGCGACGATTTGCTCGAAGCTCACATCTCAACATTGGCTCCTGCGCCTGACGAGGAAGAAGCCGCAACTGAGGAAGAAAGGACAGAGCAAGAGAAGCGGGCCAATGAGAGGAGGAGGAGAGAACAAGCATTGAGGGAGAGAGAACAGAAGGTCGAGGAAGAAAAGCGAAAGAGGGAGAGAGAACTAGCCTTCGGACGTGGTAGACTAGGAGAGGCTGAAAGGGAGTTGGAGATGGCCATGAAGGTCGGGAGGAGCGGACTCAGAGCGCAGATCGACGAGGCCAAAGAGAACGAGGGCGAGCAGTGAAGCAGATACTCATTTGGCCTTTGAATACGATCAACAATCTCGGTCTTCATCTTCATATCATCGTCAATGTATCGATAAATACCCTGTCAACATGCAACAATGCATCGTGCTTTCGAAAAAAGTCTGGCGACCAAGTCGAGCTTGTTGATGGTATCACCCGGACGCTCACAATCACTACCACTCTGTGACTGCTCTGCACAGCCTTGAAGACCCAGACTTGGTTGGACAAGACCTAGGTAGCCTTGAAATAATCCCAGAAAGATATGTAGTGATTGACAAAGAATTGCATGCTGCGTGCTCAATTTACATGTTTGAATCTGTATCTGCAAATGTGACCACAAAATTACAATACGTTCAGCAATGCGACCGATGCAATCAACAGCAGTAATCAAACAAACACCAATTCACAATCAGTTATCATAATAGCAGTATGAAATAAATCCTCACTATCAATGGACGAACAAGCGTGTGTTATGGTGCACAAGCAACATCGTCGCCATCATGACGAGCATCGAGCGTTGTGCGTGAACTACATATTTTGACCCAGCCGTCCAGCACTTCATCCAAAGCCTCGATAGTATAACGGCTAGTACGAAGGTCTCATATCGGTCATCGAAATGACCAAGCATGGCTTGGGTAATCCTTAGATGGGAGTTCGATTCTCCCTCGAGGCAGTTCTTTTTTGGCGGTTTCTTTCTATGTGTCAAGGAAATATTTTTTTGGTTGAGAAGATTTTTCTTTTTTTGTGCTGGCTGGCGGGATGTGGAGGTCCAGGCGCTTCGGTCGAAGACATCTCTACTCTACTCGTGCTCTAGAGGTGCTGTTGTGTTCTGGCTTACTGCCTACTTCTCTTCTATGGGGAACGCTTGTGTATCTCTTATGGCCTCTACGCGTGGTATGTTGTTCTTGCGATCAATCTGATGTACATAATGGTGTCTATGATTGGAAAGGCTCTCACCTCCCAATAACACCTTTCTACCACTTGTCAAAATGCAAGATGAATTTCCAGCTGTGGAAAACGTTCGGAGAGAGCAACCATCGATGATCCTGATGAATCCACGCACACTGAAAAAATGGCCTCTACGTTGGTTGACGTGTAACACTGCTAGTGTCGATAGATTAAACGTATCAGCGTCCTTCAATCCTCAACCTCCCACCTGTGGACAAAAGAACTACAACAATGTCTAAATTTCAACCCGAAGGCTGAAGGAACTTATGAAGGAATGCACGGCCTCACAATCCTAAAAGCAAAAGCTGGAACGAGATCAGAGAAATACTTCCTGCCTGAGACCCAACTGGCCAGCATTAGCTCGTATCATCAGCGATCGAGTAAGAGAAATAATCAAAGCAAAAAACATTGATCAGGGATTCCGCACTGACAACACAGCCAAAAGCAATTGGAAAGACTTGCAAAGATGACATGATCTCCCAAAGAGTTCATCGGGTGTCACTCATCTGATAGGCCGAATCTCGAAGCGCTCTCTAGTCAACTTCTCTCGGGCTTTCTATTAGCATGGTCCAAGAGCCAAATTCATGATCGCCACGAAGTTGACAACGGTGAGCGAAGTGGTAGGAACTTCGAAACTCTTCATTCGAGGAACTGGATACAACAGCAACTCCATCATGGAGAGCATGGGGATATCGCAGAGTTGCTGAAAAACGCAGAAAAGCTTGATATAGAAGGAAAGGCATTCGGAATGCATCGAAGATAACGAATATGGACAATTGTCTCTTGACTTCGGTCTCCTTAGAACGCATCAACCATGTCTTTTCTTGGACATGAGTAGCATCCTTCATTTTGAGAGCTTGGAGTGTCCCTGAGTTGTCATATGGAGGATGACAGAGTGACAGGATTCTGTTCGAAACTTCATTGAAGTCTGTAATCATCAAGCCCTCCATATTTGGTTGATCTAAGGCATATATGTTCTTCACCTGCCTTTGCCTCAATGGCCATCTCTCGATAGTCGGTTGATTCATGACATAGGTACGGAGTAGGGTATTGAGAAAGATCAAATAGCAATCCCGAGTCTTATATCGTTTGAGTATGAGCATCTTACAAAACCAACGAAGCCTTGTACCTGCCATATCAACCCACACTTCCCACTCCAAAACCATACCTCTCACCTCTCAATGGACGCACCTCCTTGCGAGAGCAGCAAAAAGAGATATCATCCTCTCTAGAGGGCAAAAAGAAACGATCCTGGCAATGGGCGGAATCGAACCGCCGTCGGGTCGGCGTTGCTGGAATTTGACCTCCACAACGACACATGCTACCACTACACCACATCACCTTAGCTTGTAAGGGTTGAATCCGGTTGGCCAGATTCAGGATCTTGGAGAAGTCCTTCAACTGGCTGAAATATGTATCCTGGTTGATGGCGTGTAGCCTCGGGCATGGAATCGCTCAATCAAGCTGTACTCTGGAGGAATCAGAACTCATGCATCTCCACCTCCAAAACCATTGTGAATCAGCAGAAGATCAATCGAGCTGCACATGCTGACACAATCTCATACTCTACATCTTCAATCGCACTGCCAGCCCTTGATATCTTGCCAAGCAAACCAGCCAGCTAGCAAAAAAAAGTTTTCCTGCATACCACCGCACGTGCCATGCCCCTCAACCTCCAACCACCAACCACCTAACCCCCAAAAAAGAAACACACACCCTTGACAAAATGGCAAAAGAAGAGGTCGTACCCGGGATCGAACTGGGATTACCGGAATCAGAATCCGATGTGCTAACCATTACACTATACAACCATTGATGGAGGGCGTGTTGAATCGGTGAGATTATGAAACCTTGTTGGTGGTGGAAATTGAAGATTGCAAACGGCGGTTGAGTTGGCTGACTTGTTTGTGTTCTCGCTTTGAAGGATAATGTGCTGGAATACTAAAATAGAGTATGTAGACTAATCGATTGTGTACTTGATAATCACTCATAACTACCTACTGCAAGAAAAAGTAATCGGACTTGGTACAATCTTTCCAAGACTACATTTACATTGCTGAAGAGAATGTGGCCTACTAGCACACGAAACTCGAGTAATCACGAGAACATGACTTTGTTCAGCTGAGTGGCTATCAGAATGCCAGGGAATTTATTCACTCAGAGCATTGTTGGCACTGGCGAAGTGTTACCAGCCGAATATATCCATCATTGGAATTTCCACACGAACCTCGGACACAACCGTGGCTACCCGAGTAGAATTGGTCGTTCATAACCGAGCGCATAAAACCATGCTGGACATTGGAGATGTCAGAATCATGATCACCATGGCTTGAATTTTGGAGGAGGCAGTGGTCTTTTCTGTTTCGCTTGGGTTGAGATTCCTTCCCTGTCTTGACGATCTCCGTAGGTGTGATCTACGGGAAGTACGACATCTCGAGCCTTTTCGAGCGATTTGGCTTCCTCCATCCGCCCCTGTCTTCTCAGTTCTTCTGATCCATGCGTGGCGCTCATTCGGAACACATGCCTTGTTCCATGTTTTCGCATAGTCCATAGTGGATGCTCACGGTCTGAGTCTGCGGCTGCAGCTAGAAACATCGCCAGTACTGGATCTGGGTCCGGTCCACGAGGGTGGTAGAGAGCAGTCCTTGCATCATTTACAGGGCTGCTAGTGTTTAACCTGTTTTCTTGTGACATGGCATCGTAGAAGTGGGCACTGGTGTTAGGCCACGCAAGTTTCCAAGATCGACCTCCATTGACTGTTGGAGTTTCCTGTCCTTTGGGGATGCCGACAACCTGCCAGAGCTGAGAGTGCAACCACGTCGCCGGACCTCCATATGACACATACAAAGGCTTTGTTTGAAAGAACGTGTCCAGAGCTTCGTCAAGACACCCATTTTTAGCGATTTGTGCTTTGTACACCACAAGGGCTTTGAGAGCTGTACTTCTCCACTCGTACCTGATGTATGGAGGAAGATCTGAAGGTCGAAGTGTCTCAGCTCTTATCCAGCGCAAGATCTGTTCTTCCTCTCCTTCACGCACGACTAATCGAACCATGGCGTATACCAGATCATTATCATCGGGATATATCAAGTCGCTGCGCTGGTCCCAGAGCCAGTTCAGCGTGATTTGGCCCAAATTTGCATCGATATGGCTCTTTTCATCGGCTTCTAACAAGCATACAGCAGCTGCTGGTCGTGACAAAGTCCCGGATTCCAATCTGGATCTGAGAAGCGTCTCCGGCGATTCGCCTCTGCTTATTGCAATTTTACAGGCAGTCGCGTCCTCCTTTTCCTGTTGGCTGAACTCTGGGGCTCCTGGAGTGCGGCGTCTTGTTTACCAGTGATTGGATCAGGGGTATCGGCAAATTAGACCGCTTCTCTTTTGGCACGTTGTGATGAGAAAGAGAACTGACGCAGCGTTGCTTGCAAGCCAGAGGTCCGGCAAGGTCCTCGGGGGCATATGGTCCAAAACCGTGTGTGAAACAGTAGCGAACCACTGCGCTGAAGTCTGACCATGGTTGTTGCGTTCATGAAACACAAGGAGAATTGGGATCAGAAGTGTCGCGATTGTCCCTTTGGTGCGGTGGCACAGTCGCCAAGACCTGTAGAACAACATCGTTTGATTTGTGCATGCATCTGACCGTGCCGCTCATGTTTACCACTGATTTGAACTGCGCACGGGTGTGGCTAAAGCCATCATCTGCAGATAGTTCTCATCTCCTCAAGTGTGAAAAAAATCCATTGCAGCAAGTCCAGTTCAAGGTTCAGAAGCAGGACCTTGATCATTGGCCTATACTCCCTATTACAAAGATCTTGTTTGTCTCGATGCTAGCGGTATGTTGCTGGCGTGAATTAGGAATGAACTAGATAGTCGGAGACGACCTGTGGCAGGGAAAGGCATGGCGATGCGAATGCCGCGAATGTTGTGTTTCGTAAATCGTTTGTTGGATGGTATCAATCGTAGCGCGGTCTCTTCTCATCGCGTCCACCACGGTCATCATCTCTCCTTCTCCTTTCGCCTACGACAGATGCATTCGCACCGGTCGCTCCTTCCTTGTCTCTGTATCTGTCACCGCCGTAGCCAGGTCCTCCACCTCTTCTGTCCTCCTCGGCACCCCAGCGTCCAGTATCTTCCGCCTTGAGATCCTTGTATTTCGTTCTTCCCTTTCTGCCCAATTTTGTCATGTCGCGAATTTGCATGTATTGAGGCAATATTTCGCGATTGCCAGAATCGTCCTGGAATTTGGCGCCCATAATATCGCGTTTAGAGATCTCTGCCAACTCTTCGTCGTCCTGGAAAAAGGCACCCTTGTGATGGTATTTTTGCATGAAACCTGCTTGACCTCTGCCCTCCTTCTCTTCTTTCTGAGCAGCAATGTGAGCGGCATCTTCGGCTTCTCTTTGTTCGGCCGTCAAGTTGCGTCGTCGTTCGATTTCTTCTCTTTCCTTTTCAGCTTCTTCGATGGCCTCGCGCTCTCGTTTTACGCGGCGCAATTCACGTAGTTTCCAGGCTGCGAGCTCAGCTTCTGGATCTAGGCCGTCGGTGTCGTCGACGTCTTCTATGGCGTCTGGATCTTCGTCGTCCCATGCTCTGCGTCCTGCCGCTCGCGCAGCCGCATCTTTTTCTATTTGTGCTTGGAGTAGAGCGTCGGCCTTTTCTTGACGTCTGCGCTCTTCCTCGGCGATAGCATCCTCTTCAGCGGGCTTTGGTGGGGCAATGTTCTTGCGTTGTGCTTTTGAGACGAAAGTTGGCGCCACAAATTTGCGAGTCGGAGCTTCATCTTCTGATTCCTCCTCCTCTTCATCATCTTCCGACTCTGATCCTTCCTCGCTACCAGACTCTCCACTCTCAGAAGCCGTCTCAAAGCCCTCTTGTGCTTTTTGTGCTAACTCGGCTTCGCGGGCGCGCAAAGCTTGCGCTTCCTGCCTCCGTCGCTCAAGATCGGCTTTGCTGATGTTCGAATTGAATTTAGGGAACGATGTTGCCTTTGGCGGCGCAGTTGTCGTCTTTTGCTGTTGCTGCTCGCTCTCTGATTCGGAGCCGGATTCTTCCTCTTCTGATGACGACTCTTCCTGACCGACGGCTTTGCCTGGACGGTAGCGTATAGGTGCCAATGGGTTCGCTGTCATACGTTTCGGCGGCATTTTGGCGGTGATGTGAAGATTGATGGTTTGTGGGAGAAAGTTGAAAGTGGTTCAAGCAAAAGTGGCTGTGACGACGGCGGGCTTGATCCGCGTTGACCATCTGGGGAAGCTGCAGCTCTTTTTGGCCGTCACTTGCATTGGTCTTTAATTATTTTCAAGTCTGGTCAAGATTTTCGTTGAATATTATTGTCACTCATGTTACGAGTAGTCAAGTGCGATTTCTTCGTGCACCCACTTTCGCAGACTCTCGGTCAGCTGTGCTTCCACGCCGTGCTCTCTCCAAAAGTGACCTGCACCTTGGACCTTCATCCATCTAACAGATGACTGCCCGCTCGAACCTACAGCTTGCGCCGATAATGCATCCATCTTCTTACACCAAGTATCCATCTTGTGTGAAGATGTAAACATATCCTCCGTACCATATATCAAAAGTGTCGGATTTCGCACCAGATTGTCAGTGTGACTGGCAGTGTGTCGCCAAAACATCAGGCTCGACGCTGAAAATGAGAGAGCGGTTGATATTGGAGGCAACAAAGGCGAGATTAGAAGGTAACGCGTCAAGACATGTGGTAAACTCCCGAGCATCACTTCGTTGCTTTGAGAAATACTACCATCCGAGGAAGTTAAGGAAGATGTTGGCGTCGAAGTAGTCGAGTGCTTGCGATTATGATGTATAGCATGCTTGATTCGTGCCGGTACCTCCATACTCTTGTGTACGAGGTCAATGCCATGCCGGTCCGCGGGAGAAGGACTGTCGCTGCCTCCATATGTGATTGAATGTTGAGAACTCGATTGCCGTTGGTGTCCTCTTCGTGGAGGTTTATTCGACAATCTACCTCGAGTCTCCATTTGTTTGGTTATCAGTTCATCTGTCTGTAGGGCCAATTCTTTCGCTCTGAGCAGGATCTCGGAGACCCTAGTCGACGACTGTGTCTGGTGGAAAGTGGCCAAGATCTCCGTAGTGGGAGGGAGGTGCGTGACAATTAGAGAACCATAAGAATAGCCACCCAGGACCAAAGCGATATGATCGGATGATGCATTATCTATACTGCCAGCAGAAGATTGCGAATCTCTGGTGATAGCAGGTCCATGGTCCGATTTGTGAAGGTAGTCTAGATAGAACAGTAGATGGCCAGCGACAGAGACATAGTCGTCTCGTTCCGCTTTGCCAGCCCAGCTGGTACTGCCTTGAGAGTCTGCGGCACCTCTGTCCACAAATTAGCATGGTTCTGTGGCAATGTGCTGATGTGGTGGAGAGTTGGACAATACCGGAAGTTGAAGGTCCCCACGACAAAGTCCAGATCAATCAGTTGATCCACTATTGTCATAACCACAGGATCGTCCATATAACCTCCTAATGGCGCATATGGATGTGCTATAAGGGCTGCTTTCCTGGTTCTTTGCTGGCCTATCTGCGCATCCTGAAGAGACGCAGGGTGGTATATCCGGCAGTCCAGAACAGTGCTATCGTGCAACGACGGTATGGTGAAACAGTAGACGGGCGCGTTACCTGTCATTTTTACGGTTCACTTCATCAGAAGCGAGACTGTTTTTAATAGATTCAATTTTTGCATCATGTCGGCGTGACTTGGGAGTGTTGTAATACTTTGAAGATACGCCGCGGAACAAGACCGATGACCTCGGTCGTATTCCTTGACAATGACTAGCAACCAATAACATTCTTATGAATCACGATGAAGACTATTTAATGCCATACGGCCGACGTACACTGATAATATTGACTAAGCGCGAGCTTCATATAGTCTGGTATGGTAATAATCGTCATTTCTCGTAATCTCATATCGAACGCATCCACAGCTGTTCATCTAATACGGGTATCATGTTCCAAGTCAAGAATCCAACTAATCCGTGTCTGTATCCTGGTGAGAGACCAGAAGTTCTGGATCTGGTCCATCATCTTCTGTATCTGTGTCTGAGATGCTGGCTGTAGGATGTTTTGATGCGAAAGCCTTGTCCAAATCGCGAATAGCCTCGCCACCATCATGCTTGCTGCCTTTAGGAGTCTGAGCCCCTTCCAGATGGCCGGAACTACTCGAAGCACCTCTCTGCTCGTCAGAGCTTGTATCGCCATCTATAGAAGCGAGAGCGGCCTCGAGGATTTGTTTTCCTTTCAAAAATGCCTCGAGCTCAGCACCGATAGCCGCCACCAGTAGTTTCCAACTACGTGTCTCGGCGAGCTTGTGTTTGCTTTCGAGCTCTGTAGTTGTCTGCTCGAGCATGCTGAGCAGCTCCTTAGTTTCCGCTGGTGAGTCGAGCTGAGATTGTGGCTGTTTGCTCATCTGTGACATGGTTTTCGCTAGTGTGCGCTCGAAGGCAGACACCTGCTTCACAGTATCCCCCCAGACGACAGCACCCTCTTCAAGTGCTTCTCGCTCAGTATCATTGATGCGACGCTTCTCAAGCAGCGAGTCTCGCTCCCGGAGAAAGACTTCTTTTGCGGACTTCAAGGTCCGAGTCTGCGAGGGCGACTGCCAGAAACGGTCCATGTCTGCAACATTGATGATAGCAGTCCAGTGGTTCGATGTGCCATCACGAAGGAAGGTTTGGACAGAATTCTCGACCAAGGCTAGGCTAGTCGTATATGAAGTAAGACGTGCGTCGACAGTATTTTCTATTTCTTGTGCTTCAGCTCTTAGTCTGCGTTGGTCACTCTTAAGTTTAGCGAGCCTGGTCTCGAGGTCCTCGATATCGCTTTGCATATCATCGGCCTGTTTGTGCAAACCGAGGGCGCGTTTCTGGTCACTACCCGAGCGTATCTCAGAAGCGCGGGACTGCAAGGCGTGGCACTTTCCTTGCCATGCATCAAGCTGAGCAACGACAGACTCGAAATGGTCGAGATTTGGAGCCAGGTATTGAGATTCCTGAGCCTTGAGTTGCGCCAGACGTCTTATGGTAGCATACAGGCCGACTCTTGCATGACGGAGACCGATCTTTTCTGGTTTCGAAGATGGACGCGCCCTTGAATCTAGTGCACTAGCGGTGGGTGTGCTGGAACCTGTAGAAAGGCCATCATCCTCAGCAGTAGAGGTTGATGGGTCATCGAGACCAGAGAGGAGAGCGTCGGCTTGGGCATCAAGGAGTAGTTGCAGATGAGCCTCGAGTTCACGTTGCTTCCTTCGGAAGAGCAGGAGATTATCGTCGGTCTGCACGGAAGGACCGGCGGGGGACTGCGAAGAGGAGGGAACATATATGCTGTTTACGATGGGTGGAGGTATGGCCGAGGCAGACATGGGAGAAGGAGTACGCCAGCGAGGGGCTTTGGAACGGCGGCGACTGTCGGGAGACAGAGACGAGGGAGAATAGCGAGGTAGCGCATTAGATATCCAAGAGCTGCGACCGGTCAGTTGTATGGTCCATGTCGCGGCGGCCAAGAACGAGCTTACCCCTCCATGTTTGTTGCGCGTGTGATGGCAGATCAGAAGTGACATAAGAAAATGCAGATCACAGCTGTGCAAGAAAAAGACCTACTGTTGTCGCGTCGTTGGTCAAGTTGATGACTATCATGTGAACACATGGATGGTCTGCAAACAGAGCAAACTTGTTGTTTCACTCTGTGAGTCCACACGCTTGACAGAATGTACAGGACTGTAGTCTTCTGATTTGTGGACTGCCGCAGAATAATACAATCGCAGTCACCAGACACGCATTTGATTGGACCGTCTTGTTGGCAGGAAAAGTGAAAGGGAAAAGAGCGAACAAAGAAGGAGCTGTCGGCGGATCAGTGACAGTGCGGGAAGAGCCGCTCTGGAGCATTGAACGCTTTGGGAGCAACTTGGAACTTGCCAACAGCGTCAGCGACAGTCACCTCGACAAACTTCCCCAAATCAAAAGCACCATTCGCCTCGACCTCCTCGCCATCCACTCGACTTATCGACACTTACTCACTTCATTCCTACTCGACCGCCGACTGAACACCAACTTCTCCTCCAGCGGCGCCGCGTCGCTCTTTACACGCAGCATTCCTCACAATGTCCAACTACCGTAATCAAGACTTTGGCGATGCCGCCTCGGATGAGGAAGAAGACGATTTCAACCCCGTCACTCATGCCTCTGACGATGAGGGTGCCGACAACGATGACAACGACCAAAGACAAGACAACAACCAGGCCGACGATGACGATCATGTCCAGACCACCAATCGCCGTCAGTCTGCGCAAAGCGACGACCAGGATGAAGATGCCGCTCCTGTCAGCCGCCGTGCAAACAACGACGATGATGATGAAGAGGACGAGGACGACGAGGAAGAAGAAGAGGACGAAGACGAAGACGATGAAGATATAGTGCGTTACACCAAGCTCTACTATATTTCTACTGCTAATATGATTCGCAGGGCCAACCTCGAAAACGCCGCCGCAAGGGTCCCCGCAACCAATTCCTCGATGTTGAAGCCGAAGTTGATGATGAAGATGAGGAGGAGCCCGATGAGGATGATGAGGTTGCTGGCGAAGAGATGCACCCTGACGACTTGCTTGAGCTTCCCGCTGGTGCCGAGCGCGACGACCGCAAGCATCGTGAACTCGACAGACAGCGCGATCTGGCCGCTAGCATGGATGCCGAGAAACAAGCCCAGGCCCTGAAGGAGCGTTATGGAAGAAACAGAGCTGCTAACGTCGACTCGGCTGTTGTACCACAGCGCTTGCTACTCCCCAGTGTCGAGGACCCGCACATTTGGCGTCTCAAGTGCAAGCCTGGAAAAGAGCGTGAAGTTGTCTTTGCCATCATGAAGCGTATCGAGGATCGCGCTGGCACTAGGGAGCCATTGCAGCTGATCTCGGCCTTTGAAAGAGGAGGTGTTATGGCTGGAAACCTTTACTGCGAAGCTCGAATTGTCGACGATGTCACAACTGCTCTTGAAGGCTTGCAAAATGTCTACATGGGCACCAAGCCTATGATGGTCCCCATTACCGAGATGCCTGATCTTCTCCGCACTCGCAAGAGCAAGTCGCTTGAGCCCGGCATGTACGTCCGTGTCAAGCGCGGAAAGTACGCTGGCGATCTGGCTCAGATTGATGAAGTTGAATCGAACGGTACCGAGGTCACACTTCGTCTTATCCCTCGTCTGGATTATGGCTTGAACGACGATGTTAATGCCCCCGCTGACAACAAACGCAAGCGCTTTGGCTTTGGCGCGAACACTGGTCCCCGCCCCCCACAACGTCTGTTCAGCGAGAACGAGGCAAGAAAGCGTCATGGTCGCTACCTGACCAAGGGTACTGGCTTCACCGCGAATACTTGGACCTACATGAACGATACCTACGTCGATGGTTTCCTGATCAAGGACTACAAGGCTAACCACCTGCAGTCTGAGGATGTCAACCCTACCCTTGAGGAGGTTACCAAGTTTGCTGCTGACGCCGAGGACGGAACTGAGAATCTGGATCTTTCTGCTCTCGCAGCTACCATCAAGAGCAACAGCTCCGGTGCCTTCCTTCCTGGTGATCACGTCGAGATCTGGCAAGGTGAACAGCGTGGAGTTGTCGGAAAGGCTGTCTCAGTACACTCTGACATTGTGCGCATCCTCGTATCCACTGGCGAGCTTGCCGGTCAGATCATCGAATCCCCTGTCAAAGGCCTACGTAAGCTCTTTAGAGAAGGTGATCACGTAAAGGTCATTGGCGGCAGCAAGTACTTCGATGAAGTCGGAATGGTCGTCAAGATTGTCGAAGACCGTGTCACAATTTTGACTGATTCAAATCAAACCGAGATCACCGTCTTTAGCAAAGACTTGCGTGTCGCTACAGATTCCGGTGGTCAGGTTGGTGTTGGCAAATACGATCTACACGAATTGGTCCAGCTGGATGCTGCCACGGTGGCTTGTGTGATCAAGGTTGATCGCGAATCTCTTCGTGTCCTTGATCAGACTGGCACCGTCAGGTCTCTTCTCCCTTCAAATATCTCCAACAAGCTTGAACGTCGCAAGCTTGCTGTCGCCACCGATCGTGAGGGTTCCGAGATCCACATTGATGATACCGTCAAGGAGGAAGGTGGCGAAGGCAAACAGGGCCGTGTCCTCCACATTCATCGCAACTTCCTCTTTGCGCACAACAGAGAGCAGACTGACAATGCTGGTGTCTTTGTCGTTCGCACAAACAACGTCAAGACTGTCGCAGCCAAGGGTGGTAGAGTCGCCTCAGCTCAGGCAGGTCTTATGAAGATGAACCCAGCACTGCAGCGTCCGGGAGCACAGCAGGCTGGTGCACAAGGCATGCCTCCACCACGTCAGATGGGCCGCGACAGACTCATCGGCAAAACAATCACAATCCGTAAAGGCCCCCACAAGGGTCTGTTGGGTATTGTCAAGGACAGTACTGACACTCATGCGCGTGTAGAGGTTCATGGTAGCAAGAAGATCATCTCCATCGCGAAAGAGTTTCTCACTGTCAGAGACCCCATCACAGGTGCTGTTATCCAGCAAAACGCAGGCCAACGTCCTGGCGCCCCACCAGCGGGTGGTGCTGGCGGCAGACCTCCGGCATGGGGTGGTGCCACTCCTGGCAGATTTGGAGCTACGCCCAGACCATCAGATGGCGGACGCACTCCTGCTTGGAAGCCCGCAGCCGGTGGCCGTACACCTGCATGGGCGGGCGCAGGCGCTGGTGGAAGAACTGCCTACGGCGGTGCCAGTGGAGTTAGCAGTGTCCCTGCCTGGCAAAGAGGAGGCGGAGGCAGCACAGCCTATGGCGGTACAACCGCATACGGAGGTCAAACGTCTTACGGAGGTGGGACTTCCTACGGCGGCGGCACCGCATATGGAGGAGTAAGTTATCTATATCCCTTATGGTCTCGAATATGATTACTAACATGATACAGGGCACATGGAACCCCAACACCCGCACACCATTCCATGCCGGCGGTACTGCATATGACCCCGGATCAAAAACTCCTGCCTACGGCGGCATGGATGCTCCCACGCCTGGCTACAACAGTGCACCAACTCCTGGCAACCTGGACCAGCCTACTCCAGGATATGGTCAATACCGCACTCCAGCAGCCGCACCGACTCCTGGAGCCTTCCCCGAAACACCTGGAGCTTGGAACGCAGACACTCCCGCTGGCGACGGCCCAGGATACGACTAAGCGTCAAAGGTTACGACCATGAAAATGGACAAGAAAGTTTTTGCATTAATGGCGTTTCGAGTGTTTCTCGGAGGCAAGGTTCGTGGATTCGAGGGCGAGGCTTTGATATTCTTTAATAAAAAGCTTGATGTATACTATATAGAATCTGAATAAAGATTCCTCCAACCACTGTACCTGATTGTGAAGTGTAATTGACAATCTTGGTTTGCCTGTGACTTCGGATAGCGTATACGTCTCCCGAAACGCCCTTCTCAGCTAGCCATTCTCGATACACAGTGGTCTTGACGCGTGTTGAGACACCTGAATTCAGTGTATATACCATACATGCATACGATCTACGAATATCTACTCATCAACAACAAATCCACCACCATACATCTCACTCTCCCTCTACATTTCAAAACCACCATCTTCTTCCTCTTCCTCTTCCTCTTCATCATCGCTTATCTCAAAGATCTCGCGCTCTGCCCCTAAGCCATCTACGAAGAACGTATTCTTGTCGTTCCAGAGAGGACTGCTTGTGGGCCTTGGAGTGTGGAATTCTTGATCGCTGTCGTCGCTGGATTCTACATTCATGGTTGGGGGTTTGCTGTTACGATCGGCGCGACGGTGTTGGAAGGGTTGGGATTGTGGGGTTGCTGGGGTGCGTTGGGGGTGTCTTGAGGTGTTTGTTGAGTTTGCTGCGTTCTCGTGGCGCTCAAGATCGTTATCGATGTTTTCGATGCTGCTGGCTACTGTAGCATCGTTAGTGCCAGTAGTCTCATCTGATACTGCATCTGCAGAGGTGTTAATCTCAGAGATGGAACCGTCTTCTTCTTCATCTCCATCCGCTCCGTCTGCACAAAGTGCCTCGACGTTTTGATTTTCATCCGAGATATCTGCCTGACCGATTGGGATTTCGACCTCATCGACCAGTAAGATGGAACAGGTCATGCCCAAACGGGCTATTTTGCGTAGCATCTTATTTTTCTTATTTGTGTCGAGGTGCCAGTTCATTTCGCCCATGCCATGTTGCAATCCAGTCAAGAAAGCTTGAGCGTTGTGGGCATATTGGAGGGCATTTGGAGGTCCTGTGTTGCAGTGGTGATTCAGCACAGTTGCAAAGATCCCGGCAAATTTGTTCCAGTCGGCCTCGGTCTTCCTTGCAAGTTGGATTTTCCAGCCTCGAATGAACTCGGATACGAATTTGGCGAGGTATGCGTCTGGAGAATTGGTGGTGATGCCAACATGCGGTAAAAACTCGGCTAGTCCGATGACTAGGTCGTAGGTAAGGTGAACTGGATTATCCATGAAGTATTCTGTCTGCATCTTTTCGTTGTTCATGCCGCAACCTAATTTATCGAAGCGTAAAGCTTGATACATGGAAGGAATCCGCGTAAGCTGTTCCTCCAGATCGGCCAGAGAAAAATCGTGTGTGACGGCGGTACTGGGAATGTTTGCCCACACCCAATACTCGTGGCTTGCAGGATTCCTCCAAGTACCACCTAGGAAGTCCTTGTTTGCTTTGAAGCGTTGGTGGAAGGGCATTGAATGGTATATTTTTTCTCTTCCCAAGCCGCTTCCTCGTATCATACTGATCCTCACATCGGATTTGCCAGCAGCTACCTTCCTGGCTGCCGCACGCATCTCAAAGTAAAGGCTCGAGGAGACGCTGATCAGCTCGGAAGTTATCCTGGTGCCAGTAAGGTGGCTAAGAGCGCTTGCTCGCAAGTGGGGACTCGAACAATGGTGAGGAGGTGGCGCTCCGTGAGGCAAGGACATGTATTTGGCACATAGGAAGCCTTTACGCCCGCCGTTGTAACCTGCGGTACTAGGAAAACCAGGTCGCTCCGGGCAGTGCTCGGTTTCAGGAATGGGAGCTGCACCACGATGATAATAACGGAATAGAAGTTCAGGCACAGATGTGTGTGCTTCCGCCTCGGGTACCGGATTCGGGGCTTCGTATGGAGGGTCATCTGGGCTGATGACAGGAACTTCTTTGCCTTTTATGTTACGAGTTCGATTTTCCGAGATCACTTCGTCTTCGGGAAAGCCTCTAGAGGCACATCGCCGTTTTCGTTGGCTAGCTACTTGCCTAGTGTTGCTCGTCGTAGCTCGATTGGCTTGAGTAGCAGTATTCGGAGTTTGGACAGGCTGGGGTCTCCTTCGATTACTCGGGCGCTTGCCTGAAGGTGCTCGGGGGTTCCTAGACGGTGTTCGCTTCTGAGAGCTGGATAGGCGTCGACCGTCATCTAGTGTCGGTCCAGCCTGTGATAGATCCTCGAATGGAGATGAGGCATTGGGCTCCAAACAGGCATCAATATCTCTTTTGTACGACGCAAGCTCGGCTTCTGTAGCAACCATGACCTCTTGCCATGGCTGACAGGTGGTCTTCCTTCTTTCCTGCCATTGTGCACCAAGCGGACCCTGCTTGATGCCGTCTTGAAAGCCAGCGGTAACACAGTCTTCTCTGTATATTGCGTTGAAAACCCGAAGACGATCCTTTGGCTCCAGACCGAGTTCATAGCAAACCCTCAAGGTCAATCTGTGACGTTTGGCCCATGTGAACTTTGGCGACGCAGACTTCAGCGACGAAATGGATCTTCTCGATGGCCTTGACTTGTTCACTCTCGATGCACGAGATGCTAAAGGCGAGTAATCGGTCTCGTGTCCCGAAGAGGGCGGTGTTAGCAGTACAGGAGCCATCGTAATGGCCGGTCATAGATTTTTCGACAAATGGGCAGCAAAAGAATGCAAAACTCCAGATAGATGCAAGCAATGCCTTGCTACTTATTTCGAACCTTTGCAACTAGGGTAAAGGAGAAAATAGGAAAGTGTAACGAAAAATTGGGCTCTCCCTCATACTTACGCTCATGTTACGTCTCAACCAATCGAATTTGATGGCTTACCATTATCTCGCTCGACCACGTTGTGCCTTCTTGGAAAGATTGGACGAGCGCGGCGGGGCTGACGAACATTGATGCAGAGATCAACTGAGTTCGAGGGAGGGGGAAAAGGAACTCTGATGCTCAAGCCTCTCGGGGAGACCCTGCTACAGAGTGGAGCTGGTAATCGACCTATGTCGACGCTGTTTGTGACAGGAGGAGGTCGTCAACCTTTGGTGGGATGAGAGTTTGGGGGCAGATTTCAGCCAAGTTCCAAATCTGTCACCAACAGCGCGCGTCAGTTCCGCGTGTTGACAACGCAACCGCGATCCAGACATGGAAAGAGCAATCCCACCTTGTGCATCCGAGTCGCAAACAGCAACCATGGACAGCAACAATGCAGAAGCGACTGAATATCTTACCCGTCTTTTGAACAAGACTCTGCGTATCCACACGACAGACTCACGCATCTTCGTCGGCACGATGAAATGTACCGACCAAGTAAGACTCGCTTCTACAGATCCTCTCAGATAGAACTTCTTCTGACCATTGCGCAACAGGAACGTAACATCATCCTTTCGTTGACACATGAGTACCGACAACCGCCGCCCAGTGTAGTGGAGATTGCAGCCATGCAGATGGAGATGGATGGCGTGAAGGGAAACGTTAAGGTGGATATGCTCAAGAGATTCGTCGGCTTGGTTGTTGTGCCGGGCAGGTACATCACCAAGATCGAAGTCGAGGAATGAAAGGCCAGCCTCGTGAAGGAAGAGAAAGACAATGCCTTGTCATACTCCATACCAGCCGTCCGGTCACCGAAGGCAGGCATACACCGCTTGCGCAGAAAGGTGTGGAGAACCTTGTGAGAGTGTCGAGATGGAGAGACACAAGAGAGGAGCCAGAGTGTCACCGCGAGAAGCGACGGCAAGACATGGTCGAGAGATTGCAGAGGACTTCAACAAAAGATCGTGAACGCTGGGGCGGGTGAGATGCTCTCCATGAAGTACAGCCATGATCACGAAGGATGAGTCACGAACTCAAAGATGGACACACGGGATCATAGACACATGGGCTCAAAGATCTATGTGCTTTTTGGCATCCCCATCCATGCACAAATATTGCTTGCTTGCACAGCAGATTCAAGAAGGTGCAAGCATACTATACTTTAACCCACAAGACGCCTCGCTTCCAATCCCTCACTCGCCGCCAGTCGTAAATGCATTCAGCCGCTCAACTACGCATTATATGCAAATTTGATGTCGCTCTGGTCGTGCTTTTCGTCATCGTTACAATTTGACGCCCCAAACTCCTCTGCCAGCGCATACACCCAACCAGTCGCCGCCTTGGCCTGTCAAAGCGCTTTGCGGTGCCCAAGAAACGTTGTTGACCTCGTAATCGCTTCTCCAGCTTGCTGATGGGCCCTTGGCTTGAGCCTCGCCCTGGACACCTCCGTTGAGACTGGCTCCGTTGCCAGAGTTGAGCAAATCCCAGACAAGTACTTGACTGTCGTCACCACCACTGGCGAGCATGCCTCGTCGGCTGGGGTTCCACTCTATTGAGTTGAGTGAAGCCGAGTGCCCACGAAGCTCAAGAAGGGCGGTGCCTGGCTGTCTGGCGTCAAGAATGCGCACAATGTTTGAGTCTGCAGCGAAAGTTGCCAAAAGATGGGCGTCGTGCGGTGAAGCAGCAAGACGAAGAAGAGGAGGGGAGGCCGGTAATCCCGCTGCTGAGGATTTTGTTGGCGAAGCTGGCATAGCCGCTACAAGATAGTCTGTCAGAACGATGTTCTAGGAGAATACATTGTCACGTCACGTCACATACCTTTGTCTTTGTCCGACTTTTCTGAGGGTTCGTAAATGATGGTACTGTGCTCCAAACTTCGCAAATCGAACATGCGCACGCTACCGTCAGCGCCACAACTGACGAAGACATCAACACTGCCGGCGCAGAAGCGCACATCAAAGACCTCTTTGTCGTGTGCAATCAGTTGAGTTTTCGCAGTAAGGGTCGGGATATCCCAGATGGTGCAGGTCGTGTCAATGCTCGACGTGATTATAAGCTTTGGAGACAAGGTATTCCAATCGAGCGAGGTCAATGGAGCAGTATGTTCGGGGGTCTTTGAGTTCGAAAGAAGGGCCAGAGGCTGCAGCTTCTGAGTAGGAGGATCGCGAGTGTTGACCGAGGCGGATCGGTTGATGTTGTTGGATAAGATTGCGGGCTGCGAGGACGAAGGAAGGGACCACAGGCGCAAGTGGTCGCCGGAAGTAGCGAGGAGGTCGGTAGATTGTTTGGATGACGAAGGAGGCTCCCATGAAATGCGCGTTACCGGATAAGCACAGGTAGCTTCGGCGACCTTGACGAAATCAAGGCCATATGCAGGACCGCCCATGGTAGATTGGTCCTGGGGCGCGATTTGGCTGTCGACAATCTGGATCTACAAGACTAGTCAGTAGGAGGCCCCGTTTGATTGAGGCGGCAAAGAGAGTGACACACAAAGTTATGAGGATCCTCGAGATAGCTGCCGATAGCCATCTTACCACAGCTGTTGCCGTTGGGCACCGGCCACTTGCACCAATCAAATGAGTAGGCGGCCCAAGGAGCCATGTAGCTGCAGTTCGTCTGGCTAGGACCATAGTCGTAGACAGCGCCAGCTGAGTGCATGCCCGCACGGCTCAACAAGTCCGAGTTGGTACGGGGACGGATGTCTGCCAGTCCCAGAGGAGAGTGGCTTGAGGACGGGGTGACGGAGCTGTAGCCTTTTGTAGGAGTGGTGGAAAAAGCAATGTACTTTTGGTCCAGGCCAGCAGGACTCGAGCGCGAATGGCTGTGCTGGGCATTGAGGGTTGGTGGACGCGGAGTGTACTGCTGCTGGTTGGTGTTAATCGGAGGAGGCATGGTGGGAACCGTCTGCGGAGCCGAGTAGGTTGTCGTCGCGCTTGTCGGCGGCCTCGAGGAAGCGCCGGGCGTAAGAGTGTTTGGTAGAGTAGACATGGATTGTTGTTGCGACGACTGCGAGGCTGATGTCGAGGTGGGCGTGGCCTGCTGGAGGTGGATGTTCGGGTTGTAATCGGCCTTCTTGGGCGTCTGACTTTCGAGGCCTGACATGGCGCTGCTGGCCGAAGCCGTTGATGCTGACGCTCTTGCGCGATTGACTCCCGAATCCAGCGGCGACACGGTGTGGCTCGGAGCTTGCTGTTGCGATTGCTGCTGACTTTGCGCGTGAGTTGCGCGTTGTTGGTGGTGCTGCTGTTGCAGGTCCGTCAACGACGAGGGGCTTCCAATAGCTCCACCGAGCGCGCTAAGCCCAAGCCCAGATGCGATTGTCTTGTTCGAATGCGACATGAGGTGAATTAATCCAACCTCGCTTCTTTTCTATCAATTCTTCGATTCCTCTAGCAGCTGTCAGACCTGGACCAAGGAGGCTAGCTTTACAAAAGCAGCAGTGCCTAGTCCTGGCTGCCTCGGTGGTCCCTTGTTCGGTGATCGTCCGCACGGTCACCACATTACGACGACGACTTGATACGGAACGTCACCCCTACACCCACTGACTTGCTCCACATTTACATGCTGTATCTTTTTCGTGACCATCATCAACCATCGCAACAATCAGCTGCCTTTTCTTGTGTCAACGTCTTTCCAGCTTCTAACCACCAAGTTCGCTCAAGACAACTGTCAACATGGATGATGCCGCGAGCTTTCTTCTCTTGCTCCCTCCTCCGCCATCGCCTCCGACTATCCCCACTCTCAAAGAACTATATGGCGATACTCTTACCCAAGTCCTGAAAGAAGCCGACTTGGCTTCAAAAGACTCGGTTCAACCCTCAGTACTTGACATTGCTCTGGCTATACCGCATTTGGCCGCCCAGTCTGCTATTCCTAGATCCGAACTTTATGCTCCTACTCAGACTATCTTGGCCGCTGTCTACAAACTGATCTGTCTCATCGCTGCTCAAGAACAGATCAATGTCGAAGATGCTGACGGTGTCGATGTTCGCATCCTCCCAGTCGCATGGTCTCCTCAGTCAACCTTCGATGCTTCTGCTTGCAACACATCATATGGTCCTGTGCTTCACTTGCAATCTCTTGCTGCCAGTCAGCGCCCATGGCAATATGCCTTCGGTGTTGAGAATGATCAGGGGGAGGTCTTTGTTCGCGCCTTCGTAGCTGCCAAACAGGCCGCTGCCAACCATCACTGCGATTGTCACCCGACCCCTGGAAAACCAAAATCCGCTTCTACTCCTCGACTATCTGCCAAGGAGCATCATCATGTCGCTGTTGGGGGAACCTTTGATCATTTGCACATCGGTCATAAGCTCTTACTCACCATGACCGCCTTTGCTCTTGACCAAACCCAGTCAGAGTCCATCATGACTGTAGGAATTACAGGTGACGAGCTTCTCAAGAACAAGAAGTATGCCGAGCAGCTCGAGAGCTGGTCCGACCGTCAACGATCCGTTCATCGTTTCCTTGACGCGATTCTGAACTTTGCCTCGCCTGAGGCTGCACAGCCTGTCATGCAAGAGATCAAAGAACCGGGTCCAAACGGTCACGCAGTCAACATCAAGTATCCCAATGGTTTGAATATTCGATGCGTTGAGATCTGGGATCCGTTCGGTCCAACCATTACCGAGAAAGACATTTCCGCACTTATAATCTCTGCAGAAACAAGAGCCGGTGGCAGCGCTGTCAACGACAAACGAACAGAGAATGGATGGTCTGCGTTAGACGTTCTAGAAGTGGATGTCCTGGACTCGAAAGAAACCTCAAGTCCAGCATCACAGCAGAACTTCGAAGGCAAGCTCAGCAGCACCGAGATCAGAAAGAAGCGGGCTCAAAAGACGGCTTCACTATAGACAAAGGCCAATGTTACCGAAAACGTCAAGGCACATCATGATTTTGATTCACGAGTAACAGAAGAAAAACTTCAGACTACCCTAGACGTATGGAAAAGCTTCTGTCGTACCAAGTCGGCGGGCGATTCGCCCTGCGAAGTCTTCTGAGACTACGACTCGAACGCTATCATGTGGTGCAACAGGAGGTTGATTTCGTGTGTCGCAGCAGTCGACGTGCTAGGGTGCATGCATCGATGAAACAGTGGCTGCTGTTGATGCGATTCGACACTTTGGACCCAACTGTAACATGACGACCCTATCGATACACAGTAAATAGGTAATTCGGAGAGTCCACGTGAACAACGATTTCTGCTGCATGCTGGACTAGCTGTGGTTCGGGCAGCTGTTGGGGAGTTGATAGCTTCCAGCCAACCAACAATTGGCTGGCATAATGTATGTAGTTCCCCAACCCAGCTGAGCCTTCTTGCGACCTCATAATCTATCGTGTCTGCCTGCTTGTCTGTCTGTGGTTGTTTTGTTGCACCTTCTGACAAAAAGAAACAATTACTCGTACATGCAAAGAGAATCAGCCGAAAAGAAGACTGCAAAGCAAGCCCCGCTCAGCGTCCCCTGCCACAATCTCCTAGCTTGCCAGCGAAGCGACCTGCATGAGGGGCTTTTGTATTATTGCTGCCGCTTCCTACTTATATCACAATCACATGATCTGATTCATATGCAGCTCATATGGGCCGGTCCGATCGTGACGGGCATCTCTTTGGCCCGTCGACGTGTTGGTGGCGCTTTCTGAGCGAGTATTCAGATGCCAACAGAGATCCACGACAGCGCACCCACCTGACCACACAAAACTTTTTGCGGTCTCAACCGCAGCCGTCATGTGCTGCATCTTGCCCAGAGAGTCTTTGTCTGTCGTGTGCTTACCCGATCTTCATATCCGTCCCATTCCTCACCGTGTCCGACCCCTGGGTATAATGCTCTACGGGTCGAACTGAAAGTCTTGCTCTACCAAAAAATCCATCTTTTGTGATGGTATCAAGTTGCGCGATGACTGGCTATCGAGGGGCTCTTGACCTCTCCAATGAGTTGCTGCACGACATTCTGGATCTCATAGCCGCCGACCCAGAAAGGCTTGTGAGTGTCGACAAGCGAGCATACCTCTCTCAAGAAAGCTTCAGACCTGAACCACTGCCGTCTCAAGATCAAGTCGTGAACATTGGCAAATTCAGGTTGCTCTGTCGAAGATTTGCTGCTCTTGGTGCTTCCCACCAATTTGCGCGCGTCACGACGAGGTTTTCAACCAAGGGGCTTGCGAGGTTGGAGGCCATTGCCGATCAACCGCACCTGGCGAAACATGTCAAAAAGTTCAGCTACAAGGTGCCATACTTCTGCACCCAAGGTATCAAATATATGTCTATAGGTCTATCAATTCTTTACTGATGTTGTCAAAGGTCGAGAAAGCATACAATCACTGGATCCTGAGATACAACAATCTATTGGCAGAACGAATGTAGAAAAATTTCGCTGCAAGATATACGAGCAGCAGAAAATTGTCAAGAGCGAAAGAGATGCCAGAGTGTTGAAAAAAGCTATGATGGCATTCACTGCCCTCCAGCACGTCCAGATCCTACGAGTTCAGGATCAGGAAGACGAAAGACTACTGACCTATATCCGCCACAATCAAGACATCGTCCCATTCGTAGAGCTGAAATGGGCGCCTGCTTGTGCACACAGCGCCAGAACGATAGGCAACGCTCTTCTGGACGCTCGGTCACCATGTTCACGCTTCTCTTCCCCAATGCTAAGCCCACAAAGCGCCCTGGTGCTCGCGGAAAGTCCCACTGGCTCCTTCTCAACGCTAGCAGAAAGGCTTACCTGCTTGGAATTGCATTTTGATGACGGTTACTTCGACGACGGCACTGATCTCGAAGTCCGCATGTTTGAACTCTCCCACCTCTTCAAAACCGTCTTCATAGCAGCAGTGAACATGGAAGCGATACATGTCGGATTTCCTTCACACCGACCGATTGGCCTCCCGCTAGAAACCATTTTCCACCATGTGCGCTGGAGCAAATTAGTAGCCTTTGGTATCCAAGGCTGGCGCCTCCACGCTGACGAGATCATCGGATTTGCTCAACGACATCGTGATAGATTACGAGGACTACGATTAAGAGACGTTATAATCCGCGAAGGCAGCATGTGGAAAACCGTTCTCTCCTTCTTCCACACCGAAATGCAAAGACTTGATTGGGTGAGTCTACGCCGAATAGACTATGCTTCTCACTTTGATGAGCTCTGGGAAAATGCAGGAATCGAACTGCCTGATGACCCTCCCGGTGGTTTAAGCGATAGTGACGATGAAGATCTGGATGATGCTTATTGGAACGAAGCCGAACAACAAGATGAAGTAGATCGCGAAATACCGGATTGGGACAGTGTCAACATGTCTGATTCTGACCACGTAGGTTCTGATGACGATGAACGTGGGAGAGCAGCTCATGAGATGGATTTCCCGCCCCTTAAATCGCCGGATACGCCAAATTCAGTACCCTGGTGCAACTGCAGTGCGCGAGCCTTTCCGCGTGGTGTTGATGATTTGGGCGATGATGGTATCTCAGTCGATAACAGGAAGTGGAAGATGTGGGAAAAATGGGTCTTGGGCAGATGTCCAGAGCATGACCCAAGATGATGAGCTTGAAACGGATTCTCTCGGGATGTAGCATGCATGCATTTCGGCTGATTTTGAGCACATTCTTTCTCACTCGGTCAAGAAGGCGTATAATGTAGCAATAGTTCGCATGTACGTGGTCACTCACAGACTTTACACCGCCGTAGAGCTTCTTAATGATTGGCTAGAGTTTGCGCAAGTTAGCTCAAGTGATGGTGCTAGGAAGGAGCTATGCCTTTCCCTGTTTCTTACATTGGAATATGGCCTGCTCAAAGCCCGCCTGTCCGCTCGCTACTTTCCATCTGCCTTTTCGCCATCAATATAGTACTGTAACTCATCGACTGGCTTGGCCGTTGTTCTTCATGATACTACAGCTACTATCCGCTCAGGTATGTTGACTGAAATGCGTCCTATATTCAAAGTCCGGTCACCTTCCTATCGTCTCGCGATCACTCATCTCGGAGGTTTTATAGCTTCAGAGATGCAAAACACCTTTTGCCATACGCGTCCTTGGAGAGGCCTTGTCTTCCGAGAACAACTCCGGGTCGAAAACCATCTTACAATCCATCAATTACATGCGGGATGAACTCTTGGACACGAAGAGGCTGGTTGATTTGAATATCGATTGCTGATATTTGCAACTCAACAGTAAATCGTGCTCCTACACCCAAACATGGCACCCACCACGCCAAAAGTCAAGTCCACAGCTTCAAGCTCTCCGAAATCATCACCTAACTTTTCGTGGTCCAAGCGACATCGCCAGGTATTGCTGGTTCTTCAAAGGCGTGGAATGAAAGATGAAGAGATTGCTACCATATTCAATAAACTATTTGAGAAAGATCTTCGTAGAATTGGCCTGGATGGCCTGACAAGGTCAATCGTCCACTCACAGTTGTCCAAGCACTATCGAAGATCCTGTCGAGAATGGCAAGCGGTGGAAGCATGCGGAGAGGCTGAGCTCACTTGGGTATTGCAAGAGCTAAATTCTTTGGACGTCGTAAGCCCTTCAAGGAACCCATCGACATCTGTGTCTGTAGTCATTGAGAGACCAAGGCCACTTCCAAAAGTCGCTCTCCCAGTCACGGCGGAACGAAATGTGTTCATCAGATTCCCTGAAGACGTGGCCATCTCTGCCAACAGGACGAGAACAGTATACGGCCAACAGATCCCAATCATTCGGGCTACGGACCAAGATCTCATCATTAACGATCCCATCACTGCGGCAGAAGCTCATTCAGCAATCCCTAAGCTCCTGTATCGATTCTATGATGATAACAGCCAAGGAGTAAAGACTGAAGAAGGCTTTGTATCTGGTTACTACTTGGCTTCTACAATAGCGCCTCCTGCTCCGCCACCTTGCACAGACGACAGACTATTTTCCACGATCTTGAATCATCTCAACAGGTTCGAAATCAGTTCGGAGCTGATCAGCACGACATCGGATTTCTTCTTTGCGTTACGCTTAGCGGCAAAATCAAATGCAAATCCAAGGATCTCTATCATTCGTGGTAGCATGATGAATCCTCGGAAAACATATCACGCATGGCCATACCACCGAAGATTCATGAATGAGCGCATGTTCCTCAACGGAGCATACAGGAATCCGTCGAGTCATGAATACCTTGTCTGGGCCACGCTTCCTCATACAGCCATCCTGTTTGACTTCTCCTTTATAGACCTCGAACGCCATCTGATTAGCAACCCGTCGGTTGCAGCCATCTTCAGGATCAATGAGATGCGTGAGAGAAGGAGCAAGAAACGTCTACAACAGAGATTCAAGGATGACGACATTAGATTGAACCTTAGTATGGTTGAGGGTCTTGCTCAACTCATGTTATATTTCGGCATTAACGCGCTGGCCCCAGGGGCTGTCATCGCAAGTCTGACCTCCGAAATCATTCGTGGCTTCGGTATCAACCTCCAAAAGACAAGCCCAAAGCGATGGGAGATGTTAGCTGATGCGTTCGCATATGCTCTGTCTGATGATGGGACAAATGTGGCTAACCAACGACTAGTTGTGGCCAAGCAAGCCTTCCTTTCTGGAGTAAAGAATGGGATTGGCGAGCTCAATTGGCACCTGAGCGCCGAAAGACAAGCCAAGATGATGAGGAAGAGCGCCAGACTCGGTCTCGGTGGCGGACAGCCCATGATGGTCGAAGAAGCTACTACATCAAACGCGCAGCGGGTCGTCAAGAGCAACCATCAAGCTCCTGTAAGCAGCCAACAGAGTGCAATCAACCGCCGAAGAGTCGATGATTATGACAACGAGGACGAAGAGGCCGAGACCGACATCGAAGAGGAAGAAAACGACAAACAGGTTGACGGGCATACGAGCAATGAAGACAAAATCGATGAGGAGGCCATTAGCAACGGCATCCTCGACGGGACCGCTACTGCCGAAGAGATGGTCTACGAGGATGATACCGCTGGACATGAAATCGACCGAGACACGATCACCGTCGCAATACCCGAAGAAATCGGTGATGCCGAAGAAGACACAACGATGGAGGAAGAAGATGAGGCCAAGACGGACATCGAAGGGGATATCGGTTCGGACGCAGAGGATGAGATCGAAGTGGTGAGCTCGCGTCGAATCTCGCATCCAAGAGAAGTGACTTGTCGTAGCAAGAGGATCGGTGAGGACATCATCATTCTCGACGACAGCGATGATGAAGACTTCGTGATGGCCTGATGGAGGGCCGAAATTCGATCCTCATTAAGTCGGAGGACAATATGGAGACTATAATAGCAACTGGAACTAAGGATATCTGTACTTACATCTCTCTACTCGCAATCATTGTCTCTTTCCACAAGCAATCTCGCTACTGATCGAATATCGCTACTCACGACAAGTACTGTCTCTAATTCCAACTCGTCCGTGGATATACTCGAGTACCTGATGAACAAGCTTCACGAATTCATATCAAATATTCGATAGAATAGCAGTCCGTAGGAGATGCGCAGTATGATAGATCTAAGTCACCGAAGATAGATGCTTGCCTCGAAATAGAGTGGCAGAAAATTCTCGACGCTCGTACTCGAAGGAATATAGCCCTAATCAATATCAGTGTAACGCGAAAACTCAAGACAGGATCTCTGCTCAAAAACTCCCTAGAAACTGATGATTAGCAGCTGCCAATTCCGAAACACAAAATCGGCAAGTCAAGCACATCAAGGTGCAGCAAGAGTAGGAAGGTCAAGAACGACGAGCCTCTCAATGTGGAGCATCGGCCGGTTTCGGAGGGCAACTGACGTGACTACCCGCAAAAAGATCCCCAGACCCTTCCAACTGACTCACCAATTGCTTGGACGCCCTTGTTCTTTTGCTCAATCGAAACAGCTGCCCGTCTTTCTTTCTCCATTACACATCAATCACACATCAATCATGTCGTATCCTACCCTACACCTTCGCGCAGAGGTATACACACTCGACACCACTCCAATGGCTTAACAAGCAGCTAACCACCGTGTTTCTAGACCAAGCCGCTCGAGCACCGCTCAGCGCTGACTCCCACAACAGCCAAGGCATTGATGGATGAGGGATACCCCGTCAACATCGAACGCAGCAGCCTCAGCATCTTCCCCGACTCGGAATTCGAGAAGGTCGGCGCCAACATGGTGCCCGAGGGCAGCTGGACCGACGCTCCCTCCGAACACATCATTGTCGGCCTCAAGGAGCTCCCCGAAGAGACTTTCCCCCTCAAGCACACACATGTGCAGTTCGCACACTGCTACAAGGGTCAAGGTGGTTGGGACGACGTTCTCGCCCGTTTCCCTCGCGGTGGTGGTACCTTGTACGACCTTGAGTTCTTGCAAGATGAGCAGGGTCGTCGTGTGGCTGCCTTTGGCTTCCACGCTGGATTCGCCGGTGCTGCATTGGCTGTTCAAGCTTGGGCACACCAATTGGTCGAGGGTGCTGGCAAGCCCCTGGAGGGCGTCAAGCCCTTCGCCAACGAGGGCCTCCTAGTCGACGAGATCAAGAAGAGCATGGCAAAAGGCGAACAAAAGGTCGGCCGTAAGCCCAGAGCTTTGGTCATGGGCGCACTGGGCCGCTGCGGCAGAGGCGCCGTCGACCTCCTCCAAAAGGTCGGCGTGCCTGAGGAAAACATCATCAAGTGGGACATGGCCGAGACACAAAACCGCCCCGGCCCTTACCCAGAAATCCTCGCCAGCGACATCTTCGTCAACTGCATCTACCTCTCCCAACCCATCCCTCCCTTCATCGAGCCCGCCCAGCTCAACTCCGAAGACCGCAAACTCAGCGTCGTCTGCGATGTCAGCTGCGACACGACGAACCCTCACAACCCCATCCCCATCTACGACATCAACACCACTTTCGACAAGCCCACCGTCCCTGTCAACGTCACCACCGGCCCACCGCTGTGTGTCATTTCCATCGACCACTTGCCTTCGCTGCTGCCCCGTGAGGCTTCAGAAGCATTCAGCGATGCTCTGCTGCCCAGTTTGAGAACACTCAAGGACAGAAAGACCGAGAGAGTTTGGCAAGAGGCTGAGAAGCTGTTTGACGACAAGGTCAAGACCCTGCCTCAGGAGAAGCTGAAGGTCTAGATGATCTCCTGCTCCTTTGGAGGAGTGGAACGCACACTATTTTTGACTACCCGGAAATGAATAGATCGGTGACTTTGAGATGATGTAGTACAAAAGCAACAGCAATGGGTTATCACGTATACAGAAACAATCATTCTATGGGCCTGAGCAGTTTGCCGCCTTGTATTACCTTCTCTTTCTTGACGCTTGAATGAATACATGTACCTTCACCTTTCCTCTCGGGCGTGTCCAGTGAGAGCGTGTCGAATAGCCCACCTCTGTGGAAGACCGTAGCAGAACAAAAACATTGTGCATCTCTACAGTTTGTTTCTTTTTGAACAAAGTTGATAACTGGCAGCTGAATTTAAGGGTATCTCTCTGCTCTCAATAAAAGTACTGTACTTTCCCAACCTCCATGTTAACCTTCCTTTTCCCGAACGCCCGCTTTGATAAGAGACCAGAAAATGAACTGAGCCGACGCCGGATTGACATAAGAAATATACCGCCGAACTCAAGCAGTCTTGTTGTTGTTGTGGCTGCTAAGCTTGCCCGTTGCAGCAAGATAGATGACAACAATAAGGACAATGACAATAATGATGGCAATGCAGATACCCAAGCAGTACCACTTCTTTCTACGGGCAGATCTGGCCTTGGTAGTGGCCACATCGAGGTGCTCGTTTGCTTGAACCATATTCGTCTGCGTTTCTTCGGCCTTTTCCTCGATGTTCATAATCATGGGCTCTTGCTGCATGACGATTTCGTCAAGGTCCTGGAATAGCTGAGCCAATTCGGTCATGGTACGCTCAATTTGCTGGATAGCGTCGTGGCGCTGGCGAACGTTGGCCAAAGTGCTCTGAGCCTGGCCTCTGCGGTCCGAATTAATGAGCGCTTGTTGGAAGATTTGTGTATCGGCACCGGATTCGGTCGCCTGGATGATTTCTTGTTCGGTGGCATCAGGGTTGACGATGAGGTATTGGCGACGTTGCTGTTCTTGAACGTCCTTGCGGAACTGGGACTCGACGGTTTGGTAGTTGTTGATTGCTTTGCGAATGCGACGGTCGAGGGCGTTGACTTGAGCTTCGTTGCGAGGGTTCCTAGACTCAGGTCTGGACTTGATTCTCTTCACGCGGTCGGCGAGGCCACGGTAGGCAGTCATGATCTCGGAACCCATAGCGTCAATTTCCTTATTACTGGCGGTAGTGCCTGAGACAAACTGCCTATGAAGGCGTTGAAGGCCTTGAAGACGACCCTCCACATCATCAATAGCGCGACCAACTTCACGGCAGTCGTTCAGGATAGCGTTCGGATCGGCTGATTGACCAGCACCATAGGGGTCGGCGAATGGGTCGTTGAGTGGTTGCATTTCGACATCGTTTTGAGGTTCTGCGTAAAGTATTAGCAAGCTGTAACTCGAGTCATGTGTCTGCTCGACAGTGCTTCAATTGGAGGCTGCTGCCGCAATGCAAGAAGGTATTCAGACGGCAGCAGTGTCCACCAGGAATCGCTATCGACTGAGCTCTCAGTGAAGATGGCTTTTGGCCGTCGAAGTTCTTGCTTCGCGGCAGAGGCTTACGCGATGCGTGGGAAGCCATCGAGGACGGGGAGACAGCGTGTACGTACTGTATGTGGGAGGAGTATCGTAGCCCGAGTTGGTGCCGTATGGATTGCTTTGACCATAGCCACCTCCATTGCCATAGCTGTTGTACTGTCGCATGTCAGACTTGATATGACCCCAGGTCATTTCGACTTGTCTGTGCTTACTGCCATATTTGTTGATTATTTGTGAATATGATCGATGAGGAATGGGTATGTAGAAGACTTGGATGCACCAGGCGGGTGTGTGGATGATAAAGACAACAAGAGAAGAAGAAGCCGTGTTTCGTCTCAGACGAATAAACAGGCAGGAGCGGATGGTGAGATTGTAAATGAAAAGATGGCCAGGCAGGAACATTCAAGGAGATACCTAGCTGAAACACTAAAAAGCCACAGCCCCCTGAGAGAACCAACAAGGGCCCGTTGCCGTTTTTAGAACAAACTTAACCTTGATAACCCTTATCTTCCCCGCATCTTTGCCGCCCTCGAAAACACTCGAGTACCTGAAGTTTGTCACATGGAAATGCTCGACATCTTTCCAGAATCGGAACATATTCACTGCGATGAGTTTGATATTGACTAGAGGCCACGGGTGAGCGATACGTTGGAAAGGAACAGCCAAGCTTCAGCATCAGACGACTGTCGTACGAGTACTCCATCACTTGCATGTCCGAGCGAGCCAATACGAGCCATGTTAAGTCGCTGCCTGCGCCAGTCTATTGTCTCTATGCTTATGTACTCGTCATGTCGTGGCTAAGTATACGCGCCGCAGATGCGCAGTCACGTCTTGTCATCATCCTCGCATCCTTCCATGTCAGCCGCATCTTACCCCATTAAGCGCTGTCCTTTGCCGTTCCCCATCTCTTGGTCTCATCACCTCCAGACCAGTTCTTCTCGACATAGCCCAGTTCATGCTTGACCTTGGCCACCAGCTCTGAATCGCCCATGTTCTTACCCAGGTTATCACTGATCTTGATACACGGCCTGCCATCCGCCTCGAACAACTTGATGACAATGTTAAGTGGTACGCTCTTCTCGCCTGAGCTCTTCTTGCTGAAGTCGTTTGTGAAGAAGGTTCCCACGCCAAAGCTGGGTACCAACTTGACGGCTTGTGTCGCATGCATGTATTCAATGCAGCGGTCCACATTCAGCGAGTCGGAGAAGACGATGGTCTTGTGGGATGTGATGTTCTGCTCATCGTAGAAGTCGCGCATTCTCTTGATGAACTCGAATGGGCTACCAGAGTCTTGTCGGGTTCCTGTGTAGACTTCGGCGAAGCTCGGGTTCGGCTTGTCCAGACTGGGGTCGCGCGAGTGGCCTGGCGGTGCGGGTCTTTTGAAGGCTTTGAGGAAGTCGGGCGTGCCGAATGTGTCGGTGAGAGCAATGCTCAAGACTCCACGGCCGAAGGTGCCACTCCAGTACTGCAGGGCGGTCTCATTGGCCTTGGTGTAGTTGTCGGTGATAGCGGCAATGCCCATGAACCACTCATGAGCGACGGTTCCTACAGCAGGCACGTTGTACTTCATGGCCATGTGGACGTTGCTGGTGCCAGCCCACTTTCCAGGGAAACTGCGCTTTGTGGCTTCATCTTTCGCTTGACTCAAGCCCTGCATAACCATATCGTGAGTCTTATAGTCTCTTCTTCTTCTGCTGCCAAATTCTGAGAAAGAGCAGCCTGCCTCGAGCAGACGGAGACCCTTCTCATATGCCTTGTCGATCTGACCCTCGTGGTCCCAGTCTGTGTCGCAGAACTTGAAGTATGCCTCGGAAACGAGAGCAAGCAACGGAATCTCGTAGAGGATTGTGTCCAGCCAGCGGCCCTTTACGAAAAGAGAGATATCTCCCTCATCTGACTCGGTCTCGTTGTCGCTGGAGGAAGTTGGCTTGAAAGAGAGCTCGACTTGCTCCTCAGGGCGGAGTGAGAAGTCATGCAAGAACTCGAGGTACTCGGAGCTCAAGTAAGAGCAGTGCTGGCGCAGGTAATCGATCTCTTCGTCCGTAACGCGAATTTGGGCCAGCTTAGCGATTTGCTTTTGCAACCAGTGGTAGGCTTGTCGGTTGAGTTTGAGGTCGGCGGTACGGTTGGTGAATCTGTAAGTAACCTCTGCGTAGACCATCAGTACGTATCACTTCGATATACAGATAGGAAGGCGGGCATACCGATTTTGGGGAAGTACTTCAAGACGGCGCATTGCATAGTGAGCTTGTAAAGATCAGTGTCGAGCAACGAGCCGATGCCCTCAGGCAGCACTTCGACCGAAGCTACCATGATGAAGGAGTGCTATTGGAGAAACAAGTTGTAGAGGTGAGGAAAGTTAGGATGATCAGCCTGACGCTGAAGCACCGCGATGGATTTGTTGGAAAAGTGCCTTATGACACACCCCACATTCTTCTTCATGACGCATGCGAAATGTTTCAGAATTCGTCTCACGTCTCACACTTCTTGTCCTAAACTTTGTCATTCTCCCCCTTACATCACTTCATTTGAACATGAGCTGTAAGAGTCCACATTCGCCTTGGAAGCAAAACACCCTGCGGTCAGAGTTTCACCCTAAGCTGCCAACACCTCTTCGCTTCCCACCAGCAGATAGATCTTTCTGGGACATCCTGAATACCATCGCATGGGGACTACAGTCACAGCTCATACATGTTGATGATATTATGGAAAGAAGGTCAAAGACCAGGAAGCATAGACGTTGACAAGACGGATCAAAGAGCCCGTAACCGTAGACTAGATTTTCTGAACATGCTTCTATACAGTTACCGGAAATATGATGTAGTACTGTATGGGGACACATAGACCTTCTCAGCTTACAACCTGCTACCAGCAATGCGTCAGAGCAAGAGCCTCCCTATGTGCTAGAATGAGTGTTACAATTTCCCGGCTCAAGGCTTCGTTCTTCGTGCCAGAGCAAGAGCAAGTGAAGCAAGCAGTATATCCGCGCTAACTCCGAAGGCACTCGGGCCTTGATGACGCTACCCGCGTGGTTCGCGTGGTCACAAACAGCCTGAATTCGGGTGCTTGCTCAGATAACAATTATCCATTGCGCTTTTGCGACAGGAAGGCACGACCAGGCGCTTCACTTTCTTCTCAGTCTTTAGTGAACTGCTTCTTTTCCTCTCTCACCCTTTCATCCTCTTCTCATCTTGCAAGCGCAGCGTCTTGTTCCTTTCAATTCATCACCACACTCTTCACACATCCACAAACTCAAGATGGCTTCTTTCCTCCGCTGGTTTGTCCTGTTCATTGCGCTTCTCCTTTCTATATAGCTAATGCGCGTTCAGGTACGGTACCAAGCTGGCTCAGCGCCCTATGCTCACTCAGAGTGTCACCACTGCCGTAAGTTCTGAGAGATCGTGTCTGTAAAAGTTCAATGATTGACATCCAGGGCAGGTCCTCTTTGCGACCGGTGACACCATGGCCCAGCAGGGTGTCGAGCAGGTCGGCTTGAGAAACCACGATCTTGCTCGCAGTGGACGCATGGCACTCTACGGTGGAGGTATGTTTTCATTGACACTTTAGACACGACCACCCAACTGATTGACTCGACACAGCTGTCTTTGGTCCTCTTGCTACCACCTGGTTCGGCTTCCTCCAGCGCCGTGTCCGCATCCCCAGCTCTCCCAACATGGAGATCCTCGCTCGTGTTGGTCTTGACCAGGCCATCCTTGCCCCTACCAACTTGTTCGTCTTCCTTTCCTCCATGGCCATCATGGAGGGTTCAGATCCCTCAAAGAAGATTGAGTCGACCTACTGGAACGCCCTGTCCAAGAACTGGATGCTCTGGCCATTCGTTCAGGCTGTGAACTTCAAGTTCGTTCCCCTTCACCACAGAGTACTTGTCGTCAACGTCGTCTCGCTGGGTATGTCTTGCTTTTCTCCAAGTAACAATGACTTCGTGCTAACCAGAAACAGGCTGGAACTGCTACCTGTCCTACCTCAACTCCACTGGTTCTCCCATCCCCAAGGAGCTTCCTCCTTCATAGAGAGCGAACTGTCTCCAAGAGCGTAGCTTAGTGCTCCCGACCTCCCGGCTTGACGTCTTGAGAGGTTTCCTTCGATTACAGAAAAAAGATGGCAGTTACAATTTTGCTCATTCAAGGAGATTCGCCTTGATTTATACCTAGCTTTGCTGCGTCAAACAACAGACAATGTACATTAGCTTAGCGAGCGATGTTCTTCACGCTGTTATACCGGCACATATTGATGCCTTTTGCTCTTTTCTCACAATCTCATGCTTCATATAATATTACAAGTGATTTTGATACACCACTAGTCATAGAGAGGTCATCTATGCCTCCCTTGCCTTTGCCTTCTCCTCTTCCTCGGGCGTGCGAGTCTTGAGCTGAAGGGCATGGATACCACCCTCAGCAGCCAGCTCGTCTTTCAAAAGCGTGTACACCATTCTATGTCTTGCTGGTTGCATCTTTGATTTGAATGCATCCGAAACAATATTGACTCTGCAATGTGTGTCAGTCTAGGTCAGAACTAATGTAACAATTTGCTTTGGAGGTCGATCAAAGAGATGAGTCTTGATAGCACCTCAGCACGAACATCGCACCTTCGACTTACCTGAAATGTGTCTCCCTTGAAGTTACACCAACCATTGCCTTGTGATGAGCGTGCTTGTGCGAATCATTGAAGATTTCCAAAGACGTCGGTTGAAGTTCTTGTGTGACCTAGAAAGTTGTCAGACACCCTAGTCCGAACGATGTTGATTTGACATGTATACCTTTTGCTTGATGGCGTCTTCCATCGGTGTCATAGAGGTAGTCATGGTGGAGAACGGCCTTTTGGCTGCCGACAAAACAAACCGACGCAACATTCGATTCTGACTGCTTCGATTGTATGGTCAGCCTGGCTATCCTAACCGAGTATGCCGGAAAGCCTGTCCATCGATTCCACGTACCGAAGACTGCGCTGGCGGCGAATAGTGACAAGAAAGTCGATGGTCAATCTTTGGCCGGATTGATGACCAAGTTTGGCTAGATGGACATGTCATGCACGGACCTGTCTCGGTGTTATCTGCTTTAAGAACATCTACACGACCCTGACCTTTCTTTCCTTCACGGGAACACAACTCTCGCCGCCTTACCTCGTTGGCCATGAGTGGTCACTACTAACACCATTCCGATATCTCTGCCATCAAGACGAACATGCACGTTTCATCTGAACAACGACGATGGCTGTTCTTGTGCCTGCCATATACAAGCCCTATGCGTTGCCAACACTGGTCGCCTGGAACTGCTCTTTTAGCACTAGTGCAACAACAGGACCCCTCCAGCATGGAGTAACATTTGGTGGGGCAGCCGTCTTTCGTAGCAAGCTCTCCAAGCCAACCCGCCGTGCCTTATCGCCTACCCAATAACTTATTTGTCCAGGATTAGTGGTTGGCCCGGGTTAGAGTGATACGTAGAGCGGAAATTATATCTACGAGAGCTTCCCCCTCTCCTCTTCCTTTTCTCCATGTACCGCTCTCTCCTCCGTCTTTCTGCTCCTCTTTCTTTTCAGTTTCCAAGATACCCGGCTCCTAAGAAGCTTTTTACTGTTGTTGCGAAGAAAACTATGTCTGGTTTGCAGGTTGAGCTTACGGCACCTAATGGTGTCAAGTACACACAACCCACCGGTCTGTTCATTAACAATGAATGGGTCAAGTCTTCCAAGGGCAACAAGATTTCTAGCATAAACCCTAGGTAAGTCTGTTACTTTGTGTTTACGTTGCGGACTCGCGAAAGCCATGGTCATCGTGTCTTGGGGATCGAGTACCTAGAAGCATGAGGTTTGACAACAGAGCTGTTGCTTTGCTGCCGATCAAGTCTTCTCGGGCTGGAATCCCAATGACCGTTGATCTTGCCTCTCAAGACTACCTCAGTTCGAGACAACGGCTAACATGCAACCCACAGTGATGAGAGCGAGATTTGCTCAGTAGAAGCCGCCGAAGCCGAAGATATCGACAAAGCCGTTGCCGCAGCAAGAAAGGCATTTAAGGGAGAATGGAGAGACATTGCCAGCACAGAAAGAGGAGAACTCATGATCAAGTTGGCCAACTTGATTGAACAACACAAGGAGACCCTCGCAACGATTGAGACATGGGACAATGGTGAGCACGATCCGAACACTGCTTCAGACGACCAAGGCTGACAAGATGGACACAGGCAAGCCATACTCAGTGGCATTGAACGAGGACCTGGGTGAGGTCATCGGCACGCTCAAGTACTACGCCGGATACGCAGATAAGATCCACGGACAAGTCATCGACACCACACCTGCCAAGTTGGCTTACACAATTCGCGAGCCGATCGGTGTCTGCGCCCAGATCATTCCCTGGAACTACCCCCTCGCCATGGCAGCATGGAAGCTTGGTCCCGCTCTCGCCGCTGGAAACACCATCGTCCTCAAGCCCGCCGAGCAAACTCCCCTCGCTATCCTCTACCTCGCCAACTTGATCAAGGAGGCTGGTTTCCCTCCAGGTGTCGTCAACATTGTGAACGGCTATGGTCGTGAAGCTGGATCTGCTCTTGTGCAGCATATGGATGTCGACAAGGTTGCTTTCACCGGCTCCACCGCCACTGGTCGCGAGATCATGAAGATGGCCGCTGTCAACCTCAAGAACATCACCCTCGAGACTGGCGGCAAGTCTCCCCTCCTGGTCTTCGACGACGCAGACCTCGACCAAGCAGTCAAGTGGGCACACATCGGTATCATGTCGAACCAAGGCCAGATCTGCACAGCTACTTCTCGTATCCTGGTACAGGATGGCGTCTACGACAAGTTCATCTCGGCATTCAAGGAGCACTGCAAGGAGACCAGTGTAGTCGGCGATCCCTTCAAGGAGGAAACTTTCCAAGGCCCTCAAGTCACAAAGCAACAATACGAGCGCGTGTTATCCTACGTCGAGGCCGGCAAATCCGAGGGGGCCACGCTCATCTCTGGCGGCGAGCCTTGCAAGCAAGACGGCAAGGGCTTCTTCGTCAAGCCCACCATCTTCGCCGATGTCAAGGACAACATGAAGATTTACAAGGAGGAAGTTTTTGGTCCTTTCGTTGTCATTTCGTCCTTCAAGGATGAGCAGGAGGCTGTCGATAGAGCCAACAACACCACTTATGGTCTGGGTTCTGCTGTGTTTACGCAGGATATCACCAAGGCTCACCGTGTAGCGAGAAACATCGAGGCTGGTATGGTATGGATTAACTCGAGCAATGACTCGGACTTCCGTATCCCCTTCGGTGGTGTCAAGCAGAGTGGTATCGGCAGAGAGTTGGGTGAGGCTGGTCTTGAAGCCTACACAAACAAGAAGGCCATCCATGTCAACTTGGGCACCAAGCTGTAAAGAGTTAAATGGATGAAGAGCCATGTCGTTTTTACTTGTATGTAGCTATGATAGCTAAAACCACTGTCATGATCTAGTGGTACATGATCATCATTTGACAATCTTTGTGCTTCAACCTTCGACTTCAACATCTCTGCGCGGACCAGAGTCGAGATCGGGCATCCAGCCCTTTGGTCGTTCTCTGCCGCGGATGACTAGACCGTACAGGGCCTTTTCCACCTTCTCCACACTGGTCTGCATCACATCCATCTTCTTGTCCACGTCGCGAGCGAATGAGCTACCGAAGCCGACATTCAGGCCTTCCAGCTCTGAACGTAGCGAACGGAGGTCGGTCAAGACATCTCTGTGGTTACCAGGCTGAGAATCCACATCCATCTTATCCACCGAAGGAGCTTCATCGTTTGCTTCGACAGAAGGAAGTTTTCCATCCGTAGCCATAGTGGTGATGGAGAATCTCATCAGCTCACCAGTCATATCAAAGACACCGAGCAGGTAATCCTCGACGGTCAATTGTACCGGACCACCCTCTCCTCCCAGCGACCGTAGCTGCTCCACCGACTCTTCATATGTGAGCAGAGTTCCAGTGGTGAGGTAGTGCTGGAAGATTGCGGCTTCCATGTATTCTTGATTTCCACCGGTGATGTTGCGTGCATATCTCCATGCATTCAAGCCTTGCAGGTCGCCCGAGATGTTCTTGTAGCGCTCCTTGATGATATCGTAGTATTGCGCATTATTCTTGTTGACATGCGGAGGAAGCGGTTGTGCGAGTTTGCGAATCCTAATCCATCGCCATCAGCTCTCTTTGCTTGCTGAATTTTGGGTTTGTCGAAGCTTGGAGGGTATTGTCGCACCTTTGGAGGGTGAAGATACTACAAGAGCCAAATTTTTGTCAGCCACCAGTGGGCAATGACTTTTTATTTTTGTATGCGGCGTTCCTCACATCTTCTTTGATGCAGCGGTGATGTCTCGCGATGCTTTGATGGTGCGTTCGCGGCGGTCGTGGTGTTCGTCTAGTTCGGCGCGGAAGGTCTCGAACATGGGCAGGAAGGGTGATTGCTTCTCCTCGGTGGCCTCCATTGTGTCTGATCTCGGTCGCTTCTGGCCCATTGGTCGTGGTTCTTGGGTTTCTTTGTTAAAGCTGTTGCTGCTTCTTTTTGGAGAGCTTTGGTTATGTCACTATTCCATGTATTGAAGGCTTGGCATCGAGTGTTGCGATCCGTGTCCGCATTTGGTTCCAAACGTCGGCTGCTTTTTCTCTTCTCCCTACATCTTCAACTCATGATAATGCTGTTCAAAGGCACAATTGTAGTTGGGCTCAGTAAATACTCATCGGAACTCGCTCATGGCCAGTTTATCTCATCTCAAGACTGACGAAATACATCAGTGGTCACCTCAACAAAGTTGCCTGAGCATGAGAGTCCAGTCTGCCTCAACACAACACCATGCTTGTTCTCGATATACTAGAATGAAAGCTTCCCTTCAGGAACAAGTATGGCTTCTTGAGGGGGAACGGTTGAGAATATCACAACTTCAAGCGCGTTCTCTCGAATAAACAGAAGCTGGAAAGGTTTGACACGGCTTCTGAAGACGATACATATAATCTCCCCAAAACCTGGTTATGAGTGTCGAGACGGTGCTTGTTTTGAGCTTGGTACTCGACAGATCTTGGTAGGATTCCCATGGCAATCATGATCAACTGCCGAATCGAGATGTGCATGGAGAAAGGTCTCCAGCCACGCCACAAAACATCAAGGAATGTGCAGCCGGAACAAAGGTATTCTTCCACCTCTTCATCCTACAGCAGATCTAGATCGCACTGTAAACCTTTAAAGGTCTGCAAACGGAAAGAGCAATGCAACATGAATCGTCACCGACAAGTACAATGCCGTGTCTGGGTCCAAATACAAGAAGGCTTCAACGGGTCAGCTCGAGTCCACATTCTCATATTCAACTAACCTTTATACAATTCGTCTTCTACCTGACGCTTTAGCATCAATCATGCCTAGAGTCTCTGTCGGTAAGCCGGCTCCTGACTTCACCGCCACGGCGGTGATGGACGGCAAGCTCAAAGGTACGTGTCTGTCCAAATCTTATAGTACAGCGCAGTACTGACCGACATCCCAGAAATCTCCCTGAGCGCATACACTGGCGCCAATCACTGGGTCGCTCTTGTCTTCTTTCCAAAGGCCTGGTCATTCGTCTGTCCCACCGAGATCCGCGCATACAGCGAACGTCTTGAGGAGTTCCTCTACTCCCGCTCCTGTGCCGTTGTCTTCGCCTCGACTGACACAGAGCTGTGTCTTCGTGCTTGGAATCACACCAACGAAATGGAAGGAGGTCTCGGCGGAGTCCACGTACCCCTTATGAGCGACAGCAACCACAAGATCAGTCGCGACTATGGCGTCTTGCTCGAGGATGAAGGTGTCGCCGAGCGTGCTCTCTTCATCATCGATCCCAAGGGCAACATCAGAAACATCACCATCAGCGACGCAGATGTCGGACGAAGTGTTGACGAGACCCTACGGATCATCGATGCCCTTGCCTTCAAGGATGAGTTCGGTGAGGGGTGTCCTGTCAACTGGAAAAAAGGCGACGCCGGCCTTAAGATGGCCGAGCAGACCCGAGTCGACGGCCCTATCGAGATGAAGAAATCTTGGAGCGAGTGGGCTAGACCGAAGCTCCAACGTGCTTGGAGTGGTCAATCGCAGAGATCTATCGGTAGCGGCACTCTCAAAACAATGGGTCATTTCAAATCACTTTCCGAAACACCACCATCGCCGCTTTACTCGCCTACCAGCTCTGCTTTCGGCATCATGGAGAAGAACATGGAAGCTGCTATGGCTAACCACTCCATTGGTCTTGCTACTTAGTCTGTGATTCGTGTCTAGGATATTGGATATACATAATATAATTGAACAAGCTTTAGCATTCTGGAAGACTAGCCGTGAACAATTATCCTGTGCACCATGCGCCTCTATAAATGAATGATTAATCTCCATGTTTCATGCCCTGTAATGTATGTCGACTACTAGGTTCAAAAATCTTATTGCAATTGATGTCTCTTGGAAGTGACAGTAGAAATGCCAAGACTTTTGGTCATAAAGTCCACCTCACCACCTCCTATCCATGATCCACCACCAACAAACAAACCACAATCTAAGCATTCGAGACCTATACGGTCGGACTCAAGGCCCCCGGACTTGGACATCATGGCAAAATCAAAACCCACCGAAACCGACAATGTCAGCACAACGTCATGGACAACAAGATTATTCTCCAACACCCAACTGATCTTTTCGATCTCCATTCTCTTGCGCGCTGTCCTCCTCCTCTGGGGCGAATACCAAGACGCCCATTCACCTCTGAAATATACCGATATAGACTATCTAGTCTTCACCGATGCCTCTCGCTATGTCTACCATAACCAATCACCCTACCTCCGCGACACTTACCGTTATACACCCCTCCTAGCCTGGCTTCTATACCCCACAGCATGGGGAAACCGCTGGTTCTGTTTCGGAAAAGCCGTTTTCGCTGCCGGTGATATAGTAACCGGATACCTGATTTTCGACTTGTTGAAAAAGCAAGGCATGGAAAAGGCAAAGGCGATGGGGTTTTCGTGTATTTGGTTGTTGAATCCTATGGTTGCTAATATCAGCACTAGAGGGAGTTCGGAGGGGTTGGTGGCTGTTGTTGTGGTTGCTATGTTGTGGGCGGCGAGGTGTGGGTGGGTTAGATTGGCTGGGTGTTTGCTTGGATTGGGTGTGCATTTTAAGATTTATCCTTTCATTTATGCGGTTAGTCTGTTTTGGTGGATGGATAGGAGACAAGCTGGTTCGTGGGATGGCAGGGGTGGGTGGTTGGGTGGGTTGATCAACAGGAAGAGAGTGCAGTTGGCTATGTTCAGCTTTGTCACTTTCATGGGGTTGAATCTGCTTATGGTTAAGCTGTGAGTTGATTGGGAGATCATCGGAAGATTGCATCACTGACTTGTTTCTAGGTATGGTCCTGAGTTCATTCGACACAGCTATTCGTATCATCTCACTCGCATCGATCACCGCCACAACTTCTCGGTTTACAACACTCTACTCCATATGAAATCGGCTCTGGGCTCGTCATCAGGACTCGGCGTCGAGTCTCTTGCCTTCCTTCCTCAGATGTTCCTTTCTGTGGTTGCTATCCCTCTGCTTCTGGCAAAGAAGGATTTGGCAAGCACAATGCTGGCTCAAACGTTTGCTTTCGTCACATTCAACAAAGTCTGCACAAGTCAGGTAAGTGCTGCTCCATGATGTTTCTTGATAACTCCTTCTCTAACGAAGATAACAGTACTTCTTGTGGTACATGGTCTTCCTCCCATTCTACCTACCAGACTCATCACTTCTCCGCCAACCCAAGCGCGGGTACACCGCTCTTGCTCTTTGGGTGATTGGACAGGTGAGATTTTTCCTTGTGCACCCTCTGCCTTAATGATACTAACACATATCTCAGGCTCTGTGGCTGCATCAAGGATACGAGCTCGAATTCCTCGGCCACTCGACCTTTGTCCCAGGACTGTGGCTAGCCAGTATGGCTTTCTTCGGCATAAACTGCTGGATCCTGGGTATCGTGGTGTCTGACATCAACAACCAGCCCACCGATCCTACCGCCCTCCGAAACAAGAAAGCTGCATAAGCTCTCTCCCTTGTATATAGCATAATCTCTTTCCTCAAAAGCATTGCAGCATCTCTTTCATCCATCTTCGGCATCCTCAAGCACACCTTCATTATCCGCCTGCGTACTGACCCAATTCTCCAACATCTGGCTCCCTGCCGCTTGTCCGGTGGTAGGTTTCTTGACACCTTTGCGTTTAACGATCAAACACAATATGCGGCCGTAGATACTGAAACCCTCATATGCAGTCTTCATGCCCAACTTTTTCTTATCCTCGTCTTCTTCCGCTTCCGCATCCACATCTGTAATCTTGCTCTTTTTCTTTTTCCTCGGTGCTGGTTCGTCTTCTTCTTCCTCCTCTTCTTCATCTCCCGATTGCACAAAGATCGAATCCTCTTCCTCACGAGCACGCTTGCCACGCGTACTCGCACCAACTTCAGGAATATCTCCCATCCTCGTCTCCTCTGCATCTTCCTCGAGCAAAATCGCCGGCACCTCGTCCCCATCATCTTCAACCCGGATAGCAGTTTCGGACGTGTTGAAATAATTCGTCAATTTGCTGGTATTGCTCTGTAGCTTCGGTTTCGAGGAAAATGTTTTTTGTTTCGTGAGCATGGCGTGGGAGGTCGAGGTTTCGGTTAGGAAGATGGAGACCTCGAAGTCGTCTGTTGTGTTGACGATCAGTATTTGCGCGACTCATATCCACATCCACACATCTCTACCCGGGACACCAGAGGAAGTAGGGGCGACATACCTTGCACAACAACATCCCTGACCCCCCTCTTCTTCTTCCCACCCTTCTTCTTCGCATTCTCGTTTTCTTCGCGCAACTTCGGCAGCACAAGTGGCCGCACAGCTTCGATCACTCGCGGAAGGACTGGGTCGCGAGAGTTGAGGAGCCACGAGTTGGCTAGTGCCGGGTTGTCGAGGTAGATGCGGACTTCGAGGACCGAGTAGCGCGTTATGCGTAGGTAGCGGCGGATTGGAGCCATCACTTTGGCTGATTTGGTTGTGTGGAGTGGGATCGGTGTGGTTGGGTTGTCGCGTTTGACACTTTGGTCAGTCGCGATCATCAACATACGTCATCGGTAGAGAGCTTCAATGCCAGGGTCTTCCCCTCTTCACACCTTGATGAACACTTCAACTGGAACTCATCAGTGAACAATACTTAGAAACGTTGGTTTCGGTAGCTATCTGCTATAAGAGTAATGTATTCGTAATCTTGAATTCGATTGAATTGGTGGTGACGCCGGTACTATGCAGAGCCACCGATTTGGGCAATGTGATGAATGATTCCTCCATCCATCCGAAAAAGAAACATCCCAAACTCCGTGGCAATAATCCATCTCCAGGGCCCTTCGCCCATTGAAACTCCTCATATGAGCCCCTGATGTTTCTCCACTTTCGTATCTAGGACAAGTGGAATGCTCCTTGTCCTTCCTTGATTGCGACACTCAATTTGGCCCTGAGCACCTCTTGAGTGCTGTAGTTGGGCATCTTCAAGTAGTTGACACACGTCATGACACTGGGTAGGTAGTCGTCGGGTATCAGTGGAAGCTCGTTGGGCTTGCATACCACCGTGAACATGGGGGTCAACGATTTAAATCCTGTTTCGTAGTTAGCACTGTGGTCAATTCTGTGACTGTTCGAACGTGACTTACCTCCAATAGGAAGCTTAGGGCTACCAGTGACGAATTGCAAGAAATCGCGTCTCTCAGGCAGGGTGAACTCAGACATGGTCTGCAGAAGGTTCTTGACGCTTGCGCTGTCGAGGTTGAAACCGTGATCGGCCTTGATCGAATCCATAAGTGTTTCAAGGGACCAGTCTTCATCTGCGCGACCGAAGAGCATCACCAGCTCGTCAGGTGTGAATGCCTTGAGGGCCGAGTAGGGGAAGACTTGAGAGAAGCCAGCACTGAAAGCATCGACTTGCTTCTGCACACCACATCCGAGAGTAAAGTCGATGACCTTCTCGACATACAATTCGACGTTCTCGATAGTCACATCGATCTCAGATCCGTTGGGCTGGAGTTCGACTCCAGGGTAACCGGGCAGAGTAAAATCAAGACCAAGGTCCTCGATTGAGGCTTTCTCAATTCTAATATTCTTGATGGCCTGCGACTTCTGCTCAGCAGTGAGGTTGCCATCTTCTTGGATGGCCTGCTTTGCCCTGGCGCAGCGTACGAGTGGTCTCAACGAGTTGGCAAGGTCTCTGTCCACCGAAGCGACGGCACCCAGGGAGGGCTTAACAGCAGAGTTGCCAGCGCCAATGCGGAAGAAAGTGGGGTTGAAGGAAACGTCGATGATGCGCGAATCGAGCATTGATCGTGCAACAAATTTGCCCAACATCTTGAACAGATGAAGTACTCTCTTTCCATTCTCCTTATTCGATTGCTCATCACTCATGGGTGCAGGAAACAGACCGCGCATGCCAAAGGCATAGTCGTCACCAGCGATCGATTCATTCTCACGCCAGAGCTTGATTTTCTTCTTTGAGAACTCCCTCGACACAGTGGAATAGAACTCGAGGGTCGGGCCAAGACCAGTACCGACCTCTTCGAAGTACTCAACCTCAAGGATGCTTGGAGACGATCCATAAAGCTCCATGACCTTGATGGCAGATTCAAGAATTCTACTACGAGAAATTCGGACCTTTTGTCTCTGCAGACGACCGAGGAAAGGTCGCTCATCACGGTGGCGTCTTGACTCGGTCTCAGACTGGGCATTCTGCCACCTAGTCATAGATCTTGAGTAGCCGAACGAGGTTGACTGCAGGAAAAAGTGCCTGGTCTCGAAGGGGAATAAGAAGGGATAAAGACGAGCAAGATCTTCACTCCATGTAGGAAGGCAGTTACTAGCCACGATCAGGGGTTCTTCGAGCTGTCGGTTGAGCTTAGCTGTCAGTTTAGTGTTGACGAATTGGGCCAAGGGCTCCGAGCTCAACTTGATGTCGTTGCTTTGATCATCCGCAATGATGTCCTCCAGGTTTGCGTTCATGTCATGCAAAGTGCTCATCAAACGCAGGATAGCAGCGGTTGCAGGGTGCTGACTGAGTGAGGGTGGCAGTTCCGAAGTGGTTGCAGCGGGGACATCAGTTGATGTATGGAGCGTACTGGGCTCTGCAGGGGGAGGACCTGGTACACGTCTGAAAGAGATCTTGTGCAGCGTTGACCAGATGTTGCGGCTCGAGACCTCATCGGGATGTGTCTGATTGAAGTGCACAGCGCGGTAAATTGTAGTGTCGTTCGACAGTGGTTGGCCATCGACACTGAATTCAATGTGCCAATCCTGGGGGACAGGCTGAATTGCAGAAGCGTAAGAAGCAGGCCTCGACTGAGATTGAGAGGTAGGCGTAGAGAGCAGCTCCCGTGCCGCAGCAAGTTTGGCAGAAGCAGAAGCACGAGAAGTTGCTGATTGCTGTGAGCCTTGTAGCGGAGTACTGATGCGCGTGCCATCCTCCTTGCGAGCTGTCACCTTGCCACTGTTAGCGACCTCCAGGTTAACCGCCGAAGTGTCCTGGTCCGCATCTTCCATCTCTTGATCTTCGTCATCAAAGTCGTTTACGATGGCGTCGAGATCCTCATCGTCCTCTCCATCTTCGTCAGAAAGAGCGGCCTCGTCAGCACATTCCAGCTGTTGCTGGTCGTCTTCGGCCGCACCAGTATGTTCCTTCGGCGACGAAGTCTCACGCTCAGGAGAGTCTTTCTGCGAAACCTTACGCGAAGATCTACGTAGACGGCTGGTAGCATCACCACTGTTCTGTGGAGTGCTGTCGGGCCTTGAGGATCTCTTGTGAGCACGTTTGGAGGAAGAGCTTCTTAGATCGCTTCCGGGAGGAGTCGAAGCCCCTTCTGTGGCGTTTCCGTTTTCACGACCAACAGCTTCAGCAAGAGAATTGGCTAATGCATCGCGGCTACGCACAGTTCTCTCAGCAATACTGATACGGGGGCGAAGATAGTCATCAAGAGCTCTGAAGGTAGCAATGGCATGAATAGACACCATTATGTTCCTGTACGGGCGTGGAATTCCAGACTCGTCGTCAGCTGATAGCTTGATGCGTAGTTGTTTGGCAAGCATCGATGCTGCACCGCTTCTGCTGCTGTCGGATGGGTTTTGATGGACAGTGATCACCTCAAAGTGTTCCGTGCGGCTTAGCAGATCTTGGAGCTTGTGGACCAAGGCACTAAATGCAGTAGCCGGTGAGACCGCGCTGCCAGTGATTACCTTGGTCTGTCCGCTTTGCGACATGAAGGCATCCAAGAAGGCTGATCTCGCAGCTCTACCCGTGTGGCTGTCTGATGACTTGAAGATTTCGAGCAAAGTTGAGACGATATCTGAGGTCAGCAACTCGTAGCTCGTGATGGTCTCGGGAGTATCGCCGTCAAAGTGTTTGGCGAGACGTTTGAAGAGAGCGGGACCTTCCGCCAAGTTGTTGAAGGTGTAGCATTGGCGAAGGTCTTCTGCGAGTTGCTTGAGCTCAGTCAAAGCCCTTGATGCTTCACCAAGACCACCATCATTTTGGTAGGCCTCGACAAATTTGCGAGCACGAGATGTGATGACGTCTTGGACACTAGCAGTAGGGGGTGTGTGCAACTTTCTTGCTCCAGATTCTGACTCCGAGTCATCATCATCCTCATCGTCTTGATCTTCGTTATCTTCGTCGTGATCTCCGACCGACTCTTCATCCGGATAGTCGGGTTCGTCTGGCTCTTCGTTGTCTTCGTCGACTTGCTCTGGCCTCACGGGGAGCTCCGCGGAGAATGATGGTGCATCGACTTGGGGTGCTGAGCTGTTCTCGGTCTCGGTCTCAGTCGACTTAGCAGGGGCCAGCTCTCGCTGAGCAAGCTTCGTGACCTCGGCCATGACGCCTTCGCGATAGAATTGAGGACGGTAAATAGACTCCAAGCGCTTGAGGAGCAGCTCTGCAACTTGCAATGCGAATGTGACGAGCATTGGGTCCTCTTGTTGTGTAAGTATTGACGCAAGATGTGAAGCATAAGCGACGCCTGAAAGTGCTTCCTCAAGGACGCCAATGTCGAAGTTAGAAAGCATCTTAAGCTGGGCAGTAAGCACTTTCTGTCTGACACTCAGGTTGACAGTGCTGGTGTAAGCATGCATCAAGGTTGGGAACAGTATCACAGCAAAACGGCGAACTTCAGGCTGGCATTCTTGCAGCAATTCGAGACGGTTGTCATTCGGCGACCTGCGAGCACGAGTGCCCATAGAGACATTTCCTGGGCCGGTGTTGCCTGCGTCAGTAAGGTCGTTGATGAACATGAGGTTGTCTGGTGAAACGCTGGGAAGGATCTCGCAGACAACGTTCAGAGTCTCAAAGATCTGGTCGCGTGGTGTACGGATGAGAGCTTGCATAATGATGTTCTTATCAATCTTCATGGCAACATCGTCATTGCTGGCAGGGGGCGAGACTCCAGTTAGAATCTGATAAAGAGTATCGACAACGTTCATGCGTAGCAGCTCAACAGCCAAGCGTGGGCTGGCTCTTGCGGTGATGGACAAGACGCGCAAGAACTGAGTATGAATGTTGGGTCCAATCATGGTTGTTGTACCAGGAAGGAGCAGTCTCAAGACGGCCTTGAGCAGGTCGGCACTGACTAGCTCTTCAAGCTTGGACTCTTGGTATCTGAAGCTCTCTACAATTCTGGAGACACAAAGGGAGCCCTGCTCAACGACCCGTTGATCACTACTCGATAGGACGATGAGAAGGGTAGGCATGACATCGCGGACAGTGGAGAACGAGTCTTCGGCAAGGTTTCTGCAACAGTTTGCGGCAGTAGTGACGGCGCTTCTCTGGGTGCTGGTGGCGAAGAATTCGAGGTAGGTCAGGCAAGCGCTGAGGCCACCTTCGCGAACAATAGAGGCAGGGAACTCTACCGAGATTTTTTCCAGTGTGCTGAGTGCTTGCTCAGCGACATCGATGTATTGTATTTCGATGAGCTTCTGGCAAAGAACAGGTACGGCACCACCATAGACGACGCTTGCAGTAGCCTGGGGAAGAGCTTCCATCAAGTTTGCGATACATCTGCAAGCCAAGAGCATCATCTCGGGGTTCTCTTCGCCTGTGAAGTCGTTCGGTTGCATCAGATCGACCAACTCCTTAACGAACGAGTCCGGCGAAAAGTGACCAGCAAGGTTGTCTTCGTTGGAGACGAGCAGAATTTCTGAGAGCTCGGTGAGAGCGATCATCTGCACCGAAGGATCGTCCTTTGCACGGAGGTTCTCCAAAATGCCTCGCAAACGTGTGGTCATACCCGACATCATACCAGTAAGGGCGCGAAGGGTACTTGATAAGCCTGGGGGCATACCGCGGCCGAGGAAGGCACCAGAGAAAGGGTCGTCGTCCGGGTCGCCATCTCCAGAGTATCCGTGTGCAGCGGCGGCGGCGGCCTCGTCCTCATCTCCCTCGTCGTCATCGTCATCCTCCTGATCGTCTTCGTCGTCTTCTTCATCAACGGGCATACGTGGTGGTTCGGGTTCGGGCTCGGGCTCGACACGGCTCGATGAGGCGTCTTGGGCCTTCTTGTGTGAGGACTTCTTTGAAGGCTTGCGCGACGATGAGGACTGAGCAGATTGGGCAGCTGAAGATAAGTCAGCAAAGTGGTAGAGTAGGGGAGATGAAAAATAAAGCGGACCTTGGTTAGTGCTCTTTCTGCGGCTCGACTTGCGTTTGCTTGTGGAGGCATGCTCATCAGGCGATGTGGGAGATAGCTTGGACCTGTTCACGGCAGAACGAGAGAGATCATCTTCATCGTGGCTGGACGAAGACATGTTCTTAGGGCGCTTGGATGGCTGAGTCGAGGCAGAGGTAGGTTCGGCAAGACGAGCTCTCTTAGATCGGCGGGGTGGGGCGGTGTCGGGAGATGCAGGTGGGGGTGGGTCGTCCTGGGCCTGCTTGCGCTTGCGGGAGGAGGTAGTGGTTGATGAAGGGCGAGGTAGAGAAGAGTTTGAAGTTGTATCGGCGGCGGTAGGGATGGTAGGAGAGGCGGAGGCGGCAAGTCTCGCTGCAGAGCGAGTTACTCTAGGAGGCATGTGAGCGGCAGTCGGCCCAAAGGTCTTGTGTCATGGATGAGGGAAGGCAAAGCAGAGGTTGTAACATGGAGATGTTATAATGAAGGAAGGAAGGAGATGTTTGTGAGTGGGAGTGGTAAATTTGGGTGGGTTGGCTGACCTTGAGGCGGTGGCACTTGATGAATGTTCGACGAAGAATGGCTCATGCTCCATGGGTTAGAGCTGTGAAAGCGGCGCCATAAGCGAGGGAAGGAGCAAAGCAACGTCTGTCAGGTGCACGCGTTTGTCTGTCTTCACTCTCGTCCTTTACTCAGACAAGGCTTGCGACTGTAGCGGTATGGTATAGCAGTATATCAAGAGTCAAGGTTGACAGAAGGCTACTGCCAGTACGAAGACAGAGCAGGCGTATCAGGGCCCGTTCGATAGACGTGCCGAGCCTCGCATCTCCGGCCCTGAGACAGCCATGCCCATCCTCCAATCATGCCATCCTGACAAGTTGCACCACTCTACCTGATACATTGCAGCTTCTGTAGGTCACGTTGCCCCCGATATCCAATGATCCATGCCATCTCTTTCTTCTGCCTCTTTATATCGCTGCCTGTTCTCCTTCTGCTGTTTCAAACCATCTCTTATCCCCGACTCAGCCATGTCGTCACAGTCAACGTCTCAAAAAGCTCGGGCTCCAACCTTGAAAGTCTGATGGCGCGGTCATAGACAATATCACTGCGACTCGCTTTTATTCTCCCTGCTCCCCATTTCACAATCCCAACTATCTTTGATTATGCGAATTGTTATAGAACTCGAATCTTGTCCCATATATCGCATACTAGAAGATGGCTGATCTCTTTCAGCAGCTTGAGGTGCGTTGTCGCAATTTTCAGGACCAGCGCATCATCCACTTACATTCAACAGGCAGAATACTGCCCGCCCATTGATTCCGCTCTTTTCTCTGCCATTGTCTCTGACTATGACTTGACAAATCCAGAAGCCGCCATTGACGCCAGAGCCACACTAGATGCTCTCAAGGCCACGGCTACCGAGGAGGAAGCTACTGGCTTCGACGCCTCTGGCAGCGGCGCACAACATGAAGATCACACTCCTGGACATCCGGCATCAATGCCGGAGACCTCTGGCTCAGTCTCAAGGGAAACCGACATGACGAGTCTGTCCAATGGCCTATCAAGTGTTGATCTCGACTCGGAAGGATCGCCCGACCGCGGAGAATACGACTTCGAAGCCTGCGACCAGGACACCAAGGTATTAATTTTGAAAGAGATATTTCCTTCGCTCTCCGAATACACCATTTCGCATACTCTCGCTCATCATGATTCAAAATGGAAGCCTGCATTTGACGATCTGTTGAATCAAGTCTACTTTGAAGAGGACGGCAAGATTGACGGCAAGGACAAGGTATCGGCTAAGGGCATCGATGCCTTCAGCGAGGAGAATGTCATGAAAAGGGGCAGAAAGGGCAAGAAGCGCGGTAAGAATCTCAAAACGATCGACGATGTGCGCTCCTCCTCGCTACCAACAGAATCGCGGCCGTCTACAAACCAATGGCAAACAGCCAAGGGCGACGTCGACTTTATTTCAGATCGCGCAAACATTCCCACTCAGGTCGTGCTATCATTATACAACCAGGAAAACCGCTCTGTACCAAGGACCATCTCGGCTATTCTCAAGACCTTCTTGTCGGAAGACAGTACCTCGGAGGAACCCGAAGTCCAAGTGAAAGCATCGCTTTTGGGTCAAGACTATCCTGGTCTCGCTCCTGAATATCTTGTGGCCCTGATCAAATTGACGCAGCCCTCAAATACAGCAGCTCGAGAACTAGCGAAAGCCCTCACCACAAAGCCAACCACCCACGAAACCGGCAGCCGCATCATCATCCCCCAATACGCTCCCGTTCGCATCTCCGAAAACGACGACTATACCCCCCGAAGCAGTTTTGAAATTGACACTTCCACCGTTGATTTCGGCTCCGCCTCCGCCTCCACAGCCCAACTTCGAGCAGCAAGATCAGCAGCCATGGAGCAAGCACGCGCAGCATACCGCAAATCGAGATCAGACCGCCTCATGGGCGGCGCCGCCGGATATTATTCGCAAGTCGGCCGCGATCATGGGGCCGCTTTGCATCAATCGCAAGCTGCCGTTGCCAACGCTATTGTAGCTGCTCAGTCCTCTGCCTTCGAAGTCGATCTGCACGGCGTCACCGTGGAGAATGCTGTGAGGATCGCGAGGCAGAGAACCAATGCTTGGTGGACTGGGCTTGGTGAGAACAAGGTGAACGGTCGTGTAGGCGCTGCTGAGCGTGCAAGCGGATTCCGTATTATTACGGGTGTTGGTAGACATAGTGCTGGTGGTAAAGGTGTGCTTGGTCCCGCAGTCAAGAAGGGTCTCGAACAAGACGGCTGGAGGCTTGAAGTCAACAGTGGTGCGATCACTGTCAGAGGTAAGAGCAGAGCCTACTGACAAGACGCTCGAGCACATTGGTTATTTCGAGCCTTGGTTACCTCATTCATACGCACTTCTATCCATCTCCTCCTTCCTTGCTTCCTTCTTCCTCTCTCTCTCTCTCTCTCTCATGTCTGTTACAAGTCGTTTTCCGAGGCCTTTGTTGGAACAGAAATCGTACCCAATCCAAGACTCCCGGACACCGAATTGCATATCGAACCAGCTGTCAATGCAGACCCAGATTTGGCCGTCCTTACGCCACTGTGTCGGTGGTCATTGGCACCAGGAAGTGCTGCAGGTATCGAGCTTGGGTTGGCGTCCTAGCATACATGTACTGCATAGCCACTGGTGTTTCTTTTCTCCGGTCCCACCTCAGTCTTTTGTATATGTCCTCGCCGACCAAGCCACAAACGCCGCCACATCTGTGTCGGACTGCTATCGATTCGACGAGGTTGTCGACATCATGGTCGGCATATGCAGTAAGCCTGCCACCTTGAGAGGTGAAAAGCGCAAGATGGCAGACTCAGAGGACGAGATCGTTGAGATTGACGCGTCTTCGTCAACAAGACTTTACCGTCAACGCAAAGATAACGTAAGAGGTCACCGAGGTCAAGGCAGCGGAAGAGGAGAAGTACACTTTTTCGCCGTGCACGCTTTCTTGGTCTATCTCTGTGGCACGCCGCACCAAATCAAAAGCACTGTGCATCGTTACAGCTTGAACATCACGCGTATGAGTTACGACCTCACCGTGTGCTAAATGCTGTCACTTCTAGCCATCTCTCACGGCCATGCCTGGTGTTGTTTGGTCTGTAGAGATGCACGATGTTCTCAACATCGCTCTAGTCGTCCGCAGAGAGCCGCCTTACTATCACGCTCTCAGTGGAGGGCTGCACTGATCTCAAAATCATTGTGCATTTCTGCAGCATGTGCGTGACAAAGCTCTGCATACGGGGAGGAAACTTCTAACTACAATATACCATCTTGTTCTTTCCATCTTATTCTTTCTTGTGTTCGGCTTCCTTCTTTTGTCCTTCCATGTGTTCAGTCCTTGATGTTTTTCGACACAATCGTTCGAATACACCTTTTCAAACATCCTCGCCAATCTGTCCGATACGGGCGAGCTTGTGCTGAGCCTCGATGAAATTGGCTCTCTCCTTCTGCAGCTCCTTGCGATGAATCTCACGCTCGCGATCCTCGGCGAGCAACTCCTTGGAGCGCTCATGGGCCTCGCCCGTCTCAACCTCCAAGCCAGCCTTGAGTTGCTGGATCAGGTTAGTCTCGAGGTCGTGGAGGACTTCGTTGTTGATTCCATGAACAACGTGATCCAAGAAGCGTGAGAGGGCGATGTTGTGGTAGCCTCGGACTTTGGCCATGACCCTGACCTCTTGATCGAAGGGGTCGTCACCAAGGTCTGCTCTGGCCTTGAGATCAGATTTGGCCTTCTTCTTGCGTTCGATTTGATCGACCATGATGCGGCCAGCAGCGCGGTCGGCCGCGTCAAGCTTTTCGACAAGACGCTGGGTAGTGCGACCTTCCTGGAGAATCTGAAGCTCGTTGTCCTGCTCGAGCTTGAAGCCCTTGGTGTTGAGGGTAAAGGGCTTGCGTTGCTCAAGCGTGAGTGCACGCTTTGCGTACTCGAGCTGGCAGCGCATGGCGTTGGCGATGTATACCTTGACGATCTTCTTGGCCTCGCTAAAGAAGGCAGTATTGAGCCATTGGGAGCAAGCCTCTTCGAGTAATTGGTCTAGAATATTTTGGATCTCTTGCTTGACGTCAGTGATAAATTCGAGCATGGGTGGCTCCCATCCAGCGACAGTTTCCTTGCGAAGGTAGTCAACGGCAAGAGGATCAACCTCGCCAGGGACACCAGAGGCCGTCAGCTTGCCAAGCGTTTCACGCATCTCGAGGAGACGGAAAGTTCTCTTGCCCGTGTTTCCTGCCGAGCTGTTTTTGGAGACAGTAGTGTTATCAGGCTTGATTCTCTTGGAGGTAGATGCTAGGGCGGGGGTGTTGAAGTTGCCCCTTCTCTTTTTACCACCCTGAGCAAGCTCAGCAAGCTCGACGGTCGGGCAGGGCGTACCGGTGGGATCCTCATCATCGGAGAGTAGAGAAAAGGTTGGAATGTTTACGGCTTGACGATGACCTTCAGGAGTGGCGACAATAAGGCCCGGGCGAAGCTTGTGTAGGTTGCGTTCGAAAGTGTTGGCCAGTCCCTTGAGTGTGTTCCGCATCTCGTTGTAAGGGTGGGTGCCATGTACGTGCCTTTCGACAGAGGCGCGGAACACATTCAGAGCCTCGAGTACCTTACCGAGAGCATTCTCCGGGGGATCAGGGTAGCCAGCAAGCTCAGTCTCAATCTCCAGCAGATGAGCGTCGACAGTTCTGGTGATCTTTGGCAAGGTAATAAGGATCTGGTGGGTCAGCTTTTTAGAGAGAGCGTCTCGGAGCTTAAAGGTTCCAAAGCGATCCTGGAAAATCTGTAGCTCATTACTCCAAGGGGTTTGAGCAAAGAACTCGTCTTCCTTACTACGGGACTCCTCAGACGAGATGTCATTGTTGAGCTGAAGCTGATCCGGCTGTTTGGTCACAAAGTATCCATGGCCAACTGCAAAAGCATCACCATGAAGGACACTCTGTAGGATCTGAGTCTTTGTACCAGGAGGCCAGCGATCAGGCTTGGTGAGACAGCCGACGGTGCGGCTCAGTGCTCCATCGCATTGATCGATCAGGGCAGCGGCGCTCGAGTTGGCAAAATCAGACTCCATGGAGCGAGCGAGTAGGATGAGCGAGTTATCCTGCTTGATGTGATCGGTCACAAAGTTCTCAACAAGATTGACCAGCCATTTGTCCTTTGCGGTAGTCATCTGACGAATCACACCCGGAAGGTCGATGAACGAGAGACTAGGTTGACCGGGGGCGGTGATGTCTAGAATCACCTTGTTGGGAGAGAATTCGACCTTCATGGGCATACTCTCGACCATGTCTGCATTGACGTACTTGACGGGGTTATCGCCGGGGTTCAGGGTGGCCCATTGGGCACGACTGATGACTCCCGCCAAAGCTTCTCTGTCGTCGACGACTGCAAAGGGAATGGTGGTGGGAGTGTGGTCTTCGCGCCATTTGCCATAGCGACCCTGGATGGTGGCATCAATGTTGGGGTTGAAAGAAAACTTTTGTTGGAGCGAGACTTTGCAAGACCAGGCAGTACCGTCATCAGGAGCGCTGTAGAGAGTGATCTGGAGTGGGCAGCGAGTACAGGCTAGAAAGACATTATCATCAGCATGTTTCTCCAGAGACATGACGGAACATGTTTTATAGCCATCATGAGGCAGCAATTTCGAAACTTACTTCCGTCACTGCGTGGAACTTTGATACCGCTCAGACCTTCGATAAGTGAGCTCTTTCCAGCAGATTGGTCGCCAACAACGACGATCTTAGGAAGAGGCAGGTTCTTCGCCTCTACACCAAGTGTTTCAAGCTCCTTGATCAGCTCGACCAACTTCTGGACGGGGCGACCGAGCAGGTCGATCTGTTCCTGTTGAGGGACGTCGCACATGTTGAACGCGCCCATAGGGGTAGGTGTCGACGCAGCCATTGTGGGCGTGTCTGAGGTCTGAGATGGCGCCGTATTGAAGACGTCGGGAGTGTGACTTGTGGGGTGAGAATGTTCGAGCTTGATAAAAGGTTGCGCCATTTGTTGTTGGCGAGTGCGGTGGTGGAAGAACGGAGAAGAATCCGGAGGATATGGGAGAAAAGAGAAATGTGTTGTGTGGAAGCAAATCCAGCGTCGCTTCAATCATGAGCTGTGCAGAAGTGAAGCAACACACTAGCAACTACAAACGTCGAGGGTCGTCTCACTTCACCCGGAAGTTCTCCAACACGAAGTAACCCACCGGTTCGCCATGAACCTCGAGTGAGAAAGGAGCCTCACCTCAACTGAATGGTAGAGAGTGAATACTACAACTCTCAAGCTCGCCAAGCGCTCTCAATGAATATCGTCGGCAATGCAAATCATTGTGCATTTCTTTAGCTGCCGAGTACGGGTCGCTGGCGCTTGAAGATAAGTGCCCATGCCTCGGAATAGATCCAGAGTACGAAACATTGATCAGTCTTTCCATGGAAGTAGCTGTTATCAACGATACAGTCGTGCACATCTACTGTACAACCATCTTCTATTGGTCAATACGAGCCGCGAGATACTGCCACCACTGGAGCGACCAGAGGCCCAGCTTTCGTGTCTAGATGCGAGGTTAATGTAACATGCGTCTACCTGTTGCAGCATAGGAGCATCGAAGAGAAGCCTCAACCCGACAGAGAAAGACAAAAAATCACCCACAACAACCAGAGAAGATCTTTGTGTTGGCGGAGACATGTTTCATGGCTCGGATGTTGTCGGACTCCGTGCCATTTTCTATCTCGCGACCACCTCAAGGATGGCTAGGCACCCAGGCAAGAGTTGCAGGAGGAAACACCATTTCCAGGAACGACGAGAACATTCCACCGTTGAATGTTTGACTTGCTTGGGACCACTGACGCAACCAGATGGTCACGACTCGACTTGGCCGCATACAGTATGTACACGAGTTTGGTGTCACCAACATGCAGTCAGTTGGCTTCCCCATAGCGATTGTGCTCTGCACGACGAACCACGTTTTTGATGCAGGTCCCCATTCTCTGAGCAAGCGAGCTGGATGGTAGCCGGTGCCTATTGCAGGCTGACGTTGCTGATTTTCAGTCCACGTGGGTGATTGTTCATCTCACATGCTCGCTTGCAAAGAAGGTTGTACTGAAACGGGTTGAATGATGTCCGATGTTGGTACCGACCCGGCGTTGCTTGTCGCACATGGAAGATAGGACACACAGCAGAGTGTTCAGTCAATGAGAGCGATGGACCTTCGGACTTCCATGAATTCCAGAGTGCGGTAACATTTCGAGCTTCGATGGAAAGCTGCCGTGTCCCACGAGATTTCGTGCAAAGCTTCACGCTTGCAGCCACCGTGGCTGATGTGTAGGTCTGTACCACACTGGAATAGAGCTTCCTCGATGTCGCAAGTAGGATGTTCATGTACGGCCAAGGTGAAATAGAGTTAGACACCTGCCTTGCTGCTATATCTTGCCGTGCATGTAGCTGCGGAATTGCACGAAGCTTTTGGAAGTGGTATAGACGTCCGACGAGTCTGAGGGAACGGGCTGTTCGACACGTTCTCCCGGAATACGACTGTAATAAACTTCCATACCTAATAGTACTTCAAGATAGCTGCGAGAGTATGATGAAGACAACGAATCTCAGAGACGGAAAATGAGTGAGAGAGCAGAAGTGGAATCAAGAAGCTTTTTCCCCAGGGCGTTCGCTGCCAATCTGACAGTTGCACGCTTTTCCCAAAGGGGAAGGGATAACCTCCACCGGCAACCTACATCCGAGATGCTATCTCCATTTGTGATGACATACGATGCGGTCGTGAGGAAGGGACGGCACGAAAAGAACGAGGGGTCCAAATCAAACATGGCAGTTACGACATAGCACCTTTCCAATCAACAATCTTTGCTTCACACAAATTGCGCACTTGATGACAAACCAGGAGCTCCTAGTGGCACCGTCGCTCTTTCCCGTCGTATAAACATTTCACGCCAGCCCGCACTGCTCACGATTGAGTGCCTTGCGCTTCCCGACCGACACACGATACAACAGTATGGAGCGCGACGAATCAGACCCAGCCGTACGAAAAGATGAGGCGCGTGTCCCGTTTGACGTAGTGCCCAATCCAGATACACAGGTCGACCAAGGCGTAGACGAGAAAGCAGCACGCCATTCAAGAGACAGCGATATCGACAGACCTGCACGGTCACAGTCCAGAGATGAAGAGAGTGGAATAACAGCCGTGGGCGAAGACACCAACGAGAAAGAATTCGAAGTCACTTGGGATGGCGACGAAGACCCTATGAACCCAAGAAGCATGGCCCACGCGCGCAAATGGGTTATAATCATCATCCTCAGTGCGAGTTCACTATGCGTGTACGTAGAACCCTTTCTTTATCCATCTCCCGATGTCCAGGCAGATAGGGCCATTCCATTGCCTACCATCGAACTCTCAATTCACCTCCAAAAGCCTATCCATCTACATAAAAGATGAGCCTAACCATTGCCAGGACATGCGCATCTGCAATGTACACTAGTACCTATGCTCAATTGGAGAAGGAATTCCACTGCTCAAGGATAGTTGCTACCCTTGGACTGTCGTTGTTCGTGATAGGACTAGGCTTGGGCCCCATGGTCATGTCACCGCTCTCAGAAGTAGGTTCTGATATGATAGAGATGGAAGTGTCGTGGAGGTTGACCAAATCACAAGTTCTACGGCAGAAGACCCATCTACATCGCATCTTACGCCTTCTTCCTAATCTGGCTAATACCATGCGCTGTGGCACCGTAAGCTCTTTGGAATTTTAGCTGCCGCTAGAACTGATTCGAACTGACATTTCCAAGAAACATTGCAACAATGTTGGTGGCGCGCTTCCTCGACGGACTTTCTGGCAGTGCCTTTTTGAGGTATGGCCGATTCTCCTGAATATCTGTAACAAGGGCCTTGCCTCATCAGGAGCTAATCCGCGATGAAACACAACAGTGTAGCTGGAGGAACCGTCGGAGATCTGTTCCCCAAGGCCCAGCTCTCTCTGCCAATGGGTGGGTTCTCCATTGAAAGCACAGAGCATGCCAAAATGCTGACGTGATGCAGCATTCTATACTGCGGCTCCATTCGTTGGCCGTGAGTCCACTATGCGTTCATAGCAAGAGCTTATGCTTACAACTGTGCAGCCGAAATCGGTCCCATTGTCGGAGGATTCATCAACTACAACACGTCTTGGGTAGGTGTGGACCATATTGAGACAGAATGATTCTCCGCTGACTTGGACGTCATAGCGATGGACTTTCTACGTCTTGCTCATCTGGTCAGGCATCATGTTGGCCGCTATCGTTTTCCTGGTACCAGAAACCTATCACCCGGTCCTGCTCCGCCGAAAAGCCATCAAGCTCAGAAAAGACACGGGTAACCTAGCCTGGCGAGCACCAATCGAGAACATGAACAAGTCGGTATTCCGGACCGTCGCATGGAGCTGTGTCAGGCCCTTCCAGCTCCTTTTTCTGGAACCAATGTGCCTGAACCTGTGTATTCTCTCCGCGATCTTGCTCGGGATACTGTATCTGTTCTTCGGCGCCTTCGTACGTATGAAACAGACCCTCCGGGTGAAACTATACTGATAATAGCTTCACTGTAGCCGCTGGTCTTCGAAAATAACCATGGGTTCGTATTGTGGCAGACCGGACTCACGTTCTTAGGTATCTTCGTAGGGATGGTCACGGGTGTCAGTTGCGACCCTATCTGGCGAAAGAACTACAACCGTCTTGTCACCAATAACGGAGGCGTTTCTGAGCCTGAGTTCCGCCTACCTCCAACAATCCTGTATGTCTTCAAAATGTTGGGATGTGTATAGTATGTTGAATAGGCTGACATCGGTACTAGCGGCGCAATCTTGGTTCCAATCGGCCTGTTCGGTGAGTAGCATGAGGGTGGTGAATCAAAAGAAATAATTGGGCAGCTGATTCAAGGCGTGGCATAGGGTTTGGTTGGACGACTTACTCCTCGGTAAGTGGCTTGCATCAATTATACCCTTGGCGTATGCAGGACGATCGTGTTTTTTGATTGGAGGCAATTTCCACCTCCCCATGTGCTGAAGTCTGTCACGCTTTTGGCTGTACAAACGCACGGTGTTTTCCGCATCGGAGTTGTCACCAGTGAGAGCTCGTCAGTGAGCCCCTCTCTGTGGACGAATGCACCAATAAGGAACACATCTTGCATCTCTGCAGCTCCAATGTCATCGGAGAAGATCACAAGAGATGGAATATACTGTACCCGGGGAGGCACAATGCCCAACAACCCCGCAGCAAGGTCCAACTGGCCCCAGAACACTGTGCCTTTGCACAACAGGGCAGATGGGAGCCCGAGACCATGGAAAGAGGAGAACACCCAGCTAACCCCCGTGCTGCAGGTACATTGGATCGGTAAGACCTTTCGAGCTCGATGCCTCGCATAAGCGAAACTTGATACTGACTGGTGGAATACCAAAAGTTCCTGTCGTCTTCTCTGGCCTGTTTGGGTTGGGAAACATCTTTGTCTTCGCAGGTGTCTTCACCTTCCTCGTCGAGTGTGTACGTAGATGGTGTGAGCGGCTACGGGGCGGACCGTAGTGTCGCCACAATGCTTCATTAGACGGCCTCCTGCCGAAAAATGCACAGATGGCTGATTTTTGTGATAGTACCCTCTATATGCAGCCAGCGCATTGGCCGCCAACAGTTTCGCGCGCTCTTCCTTTGCAGCGGCGTTTCCCCTGTTTGGCTACAGCCTCTATCAAAATCTAGGTTATCAATGGGTGGGTGGCAGAGAAAGATGTAGTGATTACGGTCAAGTGATGCTAAATTGGTGACAGGCGTCGTCATTACTGGCTTTCCTGGCCCTTGCCATGGCTCCATTTCGTGAGTGAAACCCCCAAGAACCCTGTACCGCGGATAATAAAGCTGACCCTTGCATAAGCCTACCTATTTTTCAGTATGAAGCATCGACCATTACTTGGTTTAAAGTAAGAGCGAGGAGGGATGCTGACAAGCCAATAGGATACGGCAAACGTCTGCGTAAGAACTCTAAGTTTGCGCAATCCTGAGACCTAAGGACAGATTGGGAGATAAAGGTACATAAATAGATGAGCTTGGATCGGTGGCACCGCATGAACAATAGCGCATCGCGGTTCCCACGAGGCAAGAGACACCAAAAAGATCTGTGCTCGGGCCGTCTGGTGTGGAGGGCAGCAGGCTGGTAAAAAGGCATCAAGCCATGGTACTGGGTACTGGAATGGAGGCCGCGAGACATGAATGGCGGTGACAGGACGAGCAAGCGAAGCATGTACTACCGAATGACTGCAGAGTTGACAAGCTGGCACGTTGGCCTGGTACACAAAGCGAACAATAATACATACCTCGACGTTCTAAATTCTACCTCGATGCTTCTCCAGTGGGCATGGCTGTCGAGATGCAAGCGGTCAAAATGCGCAAACCATTTCCAAGTCGGGACGCGTCCACTAAGAGTGTATCGGTAATCTGCTCTCACTGGAAAGAAGTCTAATCAGGAAAGAGTCGTACATTGCTTCAACGATGTACGTGATAGAACTTAGCACATAGTATATTGGTGTACTTGAGTAATACTGGGTACACGTAGCGCTTGGTTGACCAATACCAGAAAGATGGAGGAGCCCCAGGCGGGAGAGGCGAGGGGAAACAAGGGCTCGGCCGCCTCACGGGAAGGATGCGGGCTTGCCAAGGCCGAATTGCGCATGTCGAGTCGGGCATGATCAAGACTCAAGCAACTCATTCTCTGCGATCACGACGTCTTCGGAGAGCATACTGTTGTCGCGCAAGGTCGCGGACCCCGTCGCATCATTCATCCCATAAGGAATCAAGGACCGGCCTCTCCGTGACACACCTCCACACCGTCCCCTCGGCCCACTCGCGCGTCCCGACACACTGGCATAGACATCATGACTTTAGCGAGGGTGACACAAACTGCGTAGACATTGCTTTGGTAGTTTGGAAGCTGCCCCTGCTTACCTTGCACCGCGTGGGCGGGACTCGTAGTTGATCCCTGGCAGACCCTTGTGGCACGGCGCATACTGCATCTGGCTGCACTTCAGCCCACTCGTGATCTTACATCCATCCACCTGGGAATCCTGAAACGGAAGCAATCCACGGGAAGCTGCAGAAAACGTGCTTCTGTGCAAAGACGCCTGCCTCGTGCCACTCCAACGGAAGACCTGCCTATATTACCCCGGCCATGGCCACCGATCCAAATGCACACGGCTCGCCCGACGAGCAGACAGACACCCCGACCAACCAGACACACCCTCAGTCTCAGACACTGCCGCACATGTCTGACTCGATTCAAGATCGCTCCCAGAGCGACGACAGGGCTTCACCGGCCTCTGCTTCCTCTACAAAGGACCAGAACGACTCGACCACCAAGCGCTCAAACGCAAAGGATCCCTCGAGGCCTCGGAGGAAGAAGGCGCGTAGAGCCTGTTATGCTTGCCAACGAGCGCACTTGACTTGTGGTATGTCTACCTGCTAACCGGTCTCCTTATCTTACACCTTCTGACTCGAGCAGGCGACGAACGGCCATGTCTTCGCTGCATCAAGCGTGGCTTGCAAGACCACTGCCATGATGGAGTCCGCAAGAAGGCCAAATATCTACACGACGCTCCTAATGAAGCTCTCATGTCGCACACCTACAACCAAAACCAGAACCAAGCTCAGATGGGCCAGTCTACTCCTGCTACTGAACCTACCCCTGTAGCTCAGTCTTCTTCATACTTCGCAACTCCTGTTGGTCCCCAGGCATTTGCAAACTTCGGCCACACTCCGTCATCGGCTCCTATCAACTCTCCCTCGACCACCGACTCGCCCATGATTCATACCAACCCCTACGCTCCACAGCAGAATATGGTCACCCAGCCATTTCCTTCTGCTTCTCAACAAATGCCTCCGCCTCAAGATCCCGTCTCGTCCATCGCACATACATCTCCTGACGCGAAGCCCAATCAACCTTTTAATGCTCCGTTCTTTGATCCCGCTGACCCTTCACTCTTCAACTTCGACATCTCAAGCCTCAACTTCGGTAATCATTATGGTGCTTTGGAATTTGGAATGCTTGGTCACATGTCTTCTGGCGCTGTTGAAACCCCTGACACCGAGAACAACAATCTGATGACTTCGATACCCTATGATCCGACCAATTCAAATTACTCCAACACCTACCCCTACAACAGCTCGACTTTCACTGACTGGCAGCGCAATGCCGACGGCGCCAGACAGAACAGCTCTGGTCAGATCTTCTCCATTACAGGCGATAGCAGCTTTGATGGTCAACTTAACTTCCCGAATGCTTTCGCTATCGGCGAAAATGGCTCCATCTCTGGTGCCAGTCCCAGCGCCGCCAATATGATGGACTTTGGCACAGGATACAATTCAAGCCCTGTCGCTTCGGCACAACATCTCCTGCAGAACCCAAACCAAGACTATAACCGCCATCCACAACGGCCGTCTATTAGAAACAGCTTCTCGGCGAACGACATTCATCAAACACGCCCCAATCAACAACGAAGGCGACGAGATCCCTCTGATATTTACACATCGGTCACTGCACCATATTCATACACCACCGGCTTCCATGCCTTGACTGCTTGCCTGCAGCGGTTGTACTCTCCTCAGAAGACTGCACGTATCGCCAGAGCGCTAGCAGCCATTAGGCCATCCTTCATCTCTTGTACAAAGCAGCTGAATGTCGACGATTTAATCTTCATGGAAAAGTGCTTCCAACGAACGCTCTTCGAATATGATGACTTTCTCACAGCCTATGGAACTCCCACGCTAATATTGCGTCGAACTGGCGAAGTGGCAGCTGTTAGTAAAGAGTTCTCATTACTCACGGGATGGTCGAGAGATGTGCTGCTCGGCAAAGACGCCAACTTGAACATCAACATTGGCAATGCATCAGGCCGTCAAACGGGCACCAGCACGAGAGGGACTGCTACGCCTCGCGCACAAAGCAGCGGAGACACCGCCGGCCGACTGCAGCCAGTGCTCCTCCCGGAGCTCATGGAAGACGATAATGTCATCGACTTTTACGAAGACTTTGCAAAGCTTGCCTTCGGAGACTCGCGCGGCGTCATGATGAAACCGTGCAAGCTCCTCAAGTACAAGACCAAGGAAGATCCTGGTTGGAGTGCAGACCTGCTGAGCGAACGAGAGAACAGGCACAGCAACGGTAGACCGGTCGGTCCGCTCATCAGCGCCGAGTCTGGAATGAACTCGTTGGGCGACCGTGACGGCAAAGTGTCCTGCATGTTCTGTTGGGTGGTGAAGCGAGACGTGTTTGATATCCCGATGATGATCGTCATGAATGTGAGTCTAAGAATCCTTTATTCCTCGATCGAGCGCGATGTACTGACTACAAGCAGTTCCTTCCTATTATCTAAGTCCCAGGGCATTTCTTTCGGCTGGATGACGTTTCCCATGGGACTGGCGCTGGGTAAACAAGACTGTATGCGTACCTAATCTAGCATAGCATAATGAGTAGACGATAATCGGGGTGGCGAGGATCGTCTGCTAAGGCAGGTGATATTGGCTTCTTGCATGTCCGAACAAGTCCAGTTGATAAACCACACGAACGGATATCTGTTAATTTATCCATGTGCATACTGCTGCATAGACAGCTCACAGTAGCTCGTGCTGCTGTTCCAAGTAATTCTCCAGGGATCAAGGTAGTCCTCCGACACTCGTGAATTAGGCACGGGTTAAATGCACTGGATGTCAGAGACGAAAAGCTCGGACCAATGTTGCAATCGACGACTTCCCCACCAAAAAGTCCAAGGTGGAATGAAATCAATGTTGAAAGGCGTCCAGCTCCAGCTCCAGCTCCAGCTCCAGCGACCTTCGCACTTGAAGTTTCTAAGACCAAGTATACAAACAGCTCGCAGCGTACATATAGGCTTCCGCAAAATGGCAAACGTCGCAAGCACTTATTCCGGTAATCGATACACCATTCCGGAATGAAGATATACGGAACAAGAGTACATTTTGAGAATGAGGACCTGACTTTTGGCGCTGTTCGCATCCAACAGATCCTATCCACATTGCCGTCATTGGCGGTACTGGTCTGCAATCGCTGCCAGGCTTCACCCTTGCTGCCACTTTGAACGTCGACACACCATGGGGCACTCCTTCGTCGCCTATCAGCGTGCTGCACCACAAATCTCCCTCGACCGGTAGAGACATCCCTATCGCTTTCCTGTCGCGTCACGGTCTGCACCACGAGATCGCTCCTCATGAGGTCCCCGCTCGCGCCAACATTGCCGCTCTCCGCTCTCTCGGTGTCCGTACCGTCATCGCTTTCTCCGCCGTGGGCAGTCTGCAAGAGGAGATTAAGCCTCGCGACTTTGTTGTACCCGACCAGGTCATCGACCGCACCAAGGGCATCCGTCCCTTCACCTTCTTCGAGGAGGGCATGGTCGGTCACGTTGGCTTCGCCGACCCCTTCGACGAGAAGCTCGGTGCTGTTGTGAGAAAGCTCGGTCACAGTCTCGAGGGTGACAACGTCCACCTCCACGACAAGGGTACTATCATCTGCATGGGTACGTGAATTTGGAAGAGAAAGAAATAGTGGCAGAAAAGGACGAAAGGCTAACCAAGATACAACAGAGGGTCCTCAGTTCTCAACTCGCGCAGAATCACACATGTACCGCTCATGGGGCGGCAGCGTCATCAACATGTCAGTCCTTCCCGAAGCCAAGTTGGCAAAGGAGGCCGAGATTGCTTATCAGATGATTTGCATGAGCACCGACTACGACTGCTGGCACAGCTCGGAGGACGTGACTGTTGAGATGGTCATGGGCAACATGAAGGCCAACTCTGAGAACGCTCGCCGCTTCGTTGGTGGTGTTCTTGATGAGCTCAGCAAAGAGGAGCACAGCGACTTGATCCTCGGCAAGCACCTTGAGGGACAGACCAAGTTCGCTGGTGGTATTACTGCTCCTGCAGGTCGCAAGGACGCAGCAAAGAAGAAGCTGACCTGGTTGTTCCCTGGTTACTTCGAGTAGATGTACGATACTGCAAGAGGCAGTAGATAAAAGCTACATCGTATAGAATGGCCAATAATGAATAAAGTAGTCTTTGTGATATTTGTTCAAACAGATTGGAATACAAGTGATAAGATATGATGGGATAAGAACGTTTCATCGTGTTGGCAACCACAAGTGTCGGCGTCGGAGCTCGGGGCAAGACGCATGACGATTCAAGCTCCCGACGAGCCAGCCAGCAGTCAATCAACGACGAGCTCTCACTTTACAACCCATCGCTCTTTCCGTGTCTTGTGCATTTCGCCCTTCCTTCCATCTCCGACTCAAGCGCTTCACCATCTGAGCGCAGTTTTCCAATCAATCCCGCCCATCATCGACACCTCTCCACGCAAGCGCCATGTCTCGCCGCTACGATTCACGAACAACCATCTTCTCGCCCGAGGGTCGCCTCTACCAGGTTGAATACGCTCTTGAGGCCATCTCACACGCCGGAACTGCTCTGGGTATCTTAGCCAAGGATGGCATCGTCCTTGCCGCCGAGCGCAAGGTTACTAGCAAACTGCTCGAACAAGACACATCCGCCGAGAAGCTGTACACTTTGAACGAGTCCGTCCATCTATCTTACATCAGTCCTGCTGCGTAATGCTGACACTATTCAAGCAACATGATCTGCGCCGTCGCTGGCATGACCGCCGATGCCAACATCCTCATCAACTACGCCCGCTCAGCCGCCCAAAACTACCTCCTCACCTACAACCAAGAGATCCCTTGCGAGCAGCTTGTCCGTCGTCTGTGTGATTTGAAGCAAGGTTACACTCAACACGGTGGTCTTCGTCCCTTCGGTGTTTCGTTCATTTACGCTGGTTACGACGACCAGCGCCAGTTCCAACTCTACCAGAGCAACCCCAGTGGCAACTACGGCGGCTGGAAGGCTACCAGTGTCGGTGCCAACAATGCCAGTGCTCAGAGTCTGCTCAAGCAAGATTACACTGATGAGTGCTCGTTGAGAGAGGCCTGCGGTCTGGCTGTCAAGGTCTTGAGCAAGACTATGGACTCCACAAACCTCAGCAGCGAGAAGAGTATGTTTTGCACATCCTGGATACCTTCCGTGCACAGCTAACATATTGCTAGTCGAGTTCGCCACTGTCGGCAGAACAAAGGAGGGCACTGTCTACCACCACCTTTGGGGTGCCGAAGAGATCGACGCTCTGCTCAAGGAGCACGGCCTGGCCAAGCCCGCAAGCTCAGAAGATACCACCGAGCAAGCTGTCGGTAGTGCCGGCTACGCTGAGAACAGACCCGAAAACTAATCCGTCTTTCTCATCTCTTTTCGTTGTAACAGTAGTTAACTTGATGACGGCATTATCGATTATGCATCTTTGGGCTGGGAATGGTGCGAGGCGTTTCTTAGACCTGCAAAGTGGGTTTGTCACGTAGAAAGAAAGATTCAAATGGAACAACCCATGTTTCTCCTCAACCCCAGGGCTTTGTCCCTGGTTTTCCTGATACCCCGATGTTTGTGTCGTTTCCTCTTTTCCGGTTTCTTTGTGTCAATTTTCTCCCGAGAAAGAATCAAGAAAAACATATCCTTTCATCCCTACACATAATCAAGAAAGAGCATGCAGTTTGGCCTCGTAGAAGAAAGGATATTCAAACGACATGGATGTCCTTCTTCGACCAACAAACGGCATGTTTAGCTTCTGCTCGTCCAGGCTTCAACATTGCAGCATATATTCATGCCCAGCTCTCGACTGCGATCAATGTCAGTGCAGTTCTGCATGAATATGGAATGCAAGCCGAATCTCATTGGATTTGAGCAAGATGGGCATTCCTGGTCTTGTGTTATGAACACGGATTTCGACACAAGACTGTCAGGCATACTCGTTTTGTCGAAAGATGTTGCGGGTCAGACTCTCTCCTGTCACAACCATGTATGCTGACACATCTATCAAAGTGTACAATACTTTCTGAAGTTGCTTGCAATGTCCGCAGAGAACGTCTTGCACTTCTCTCTTTGGACATGGCTCTGAACTTCGAAAGGCATTGTGTAATTTCATAGGTGCATGTCTGATGGCCTCAGTGCACGAAGATCTCTTCAAAGGAGCGAATCTCTTGGCTGCTTGCCGTTCGAGGTACGATGGCATATATCGCAGAGATAGGGGGCCAGGTTCTTCCTAGGATCCTGTTACCATCTCCAAGCTTGCCATCGCTGTCAGCCTTCTGCAGTGCTGCAGAAGTCAGGGCTCTTGTTGTGAAATTACGCATGGAGCTCAGTTGTTGGCAGGCTCGAAAACACCATCGTCGTCGTCGTCGCCATATCGACCGGCGTCGTTTCTTCACTTTATAAGTCTCGCTTGTTTCTGAATTTCATCACTTTCTCCCATATCGCACGCGACTCTGTCGACGTTAAACCATCCCTACTCTGCATCTCGGCGCTCGCATAATTGCGCTCGCATAATTCTACGTCGTGCTCTTTACGCGCGGTTTTACTATCCTCTTGCTGTTTCCGACACAACCATCAACTCTACTTGGCGGCCTCTTCGCACAAAAACAACGTCAGCAGTTTTACGCATCTTTACGCGCGCACTATTCCGCTTCGTCGTCCGCACTGTGCGTATTGAATCTTACATTACGTTGCTCGGCATCGTGCTAACCTCGTTGGGCGCATCCAGGCTCGGCGACATTACAATGGCTCCACGCAAGTTGATCAACACTGCAGAGCAGTTGTATCAGACGTTCACACGTCTGAACAACGAGCTCGGAGAAGGAAACAAGAATGCCCATGGCATTGTTGCTCTACACCCTACTGGCCATTGGTATGGCAATGTTGAGACTGAGTACTACGCCAGAAAGGCGTTTGATCTGGATTGTCTACAAGTCCTGCGTCCTGAAGGCTGGTTGGAAAGGGGTATGCGCAAGGAGGGTGTCGATGAGTTCTGGGCGCTCGATCGTCTCATCGCTGCAGCCATGGAATACACTGGCGATGAGTACGAGAGTTTGATGAAAGTTTTCTTCCGTGCCTGGGAGAATGATCTCAAGCCGGATGGACGTCCCCAGAAGAACAAGGCCGCGTGGGTTCGTTGGTGTGAGCTGCACCTGGTCCGCCACCACAGAATGGCAAAAGCTGAGCGTGCTGTCGACGTCCTTCACGAGCTTGGCCTTCTCTACCCCGGCTGGTGGAAGCAAATCTACGCGCAACTCCACGGTACCGCTGTTCCTGCCGCCAACTACGTTTCGCCTTGGGACGACCAACCATCCATCAACCTTGCTGAAGTGCACGCACTGAACCAGACCTACGCCAGAGTCACACGCACTATCATTCCTCTCAAAGACCAGCCTGCCATGCCTCCCCAGCGCTCCAACCGCGAGTCCACCAAGACCGGCCCTCGCGCACCTCGCAAGCAAAACGTCCACAAGAAACCTGCCGACTCAGCCATGGACTCTCCCGAAAGCGAGTCTGAGATCGACGAGCCTGCCAACAAGCGCGTCAAGACCAACTACTTCCGTGAGGCGCTCGAGGATACCCTTGCTGCCGCTGCCTCCTCCGCTGCCGCCGACGCCAGACGCGCCGACAACGACAAGGGTGATGATTCCGACGCTTCATTCACCCCCGAAGACTTCTACCCCGATTGGATCCACGAGCACGATGCCATCGTCGGCAGACCCGCCACCACCCACCCTCAACTCTCTCACACCATCGGTTTCGCTCCCGGCGCCGACGCATGGCGCGCACTCAACGAGCCCGACTTCGCCGCAGCCACTCGCTTCAATCCTCAGCTGAACGCTACCACTGCTGTCGACTCGGCTCACCAGGATGCCGTTCGTCGTGCTCGTGCTCAAGGCGCAGGCACTTCTGCCAGTGTCCCTGCCGTTGATCCTTACGCCAACGCCATGAAGAAGGGCAGCGAGGATGTCGTTTGGTACACCCCTACCGAAGAGGACCTCGCCATGCTGCCTCCCAACGACGGCTACTAAATGGTCCTTCACTTCACGAACGACCCCTTCACTTCACGAGTGGTCCTTCACTTCACGAACGACGCCTTCACTCCATGACACGAATGATACGAACGAGATACGGAATGATACCCCACCCATAGCATTGCTTTCACTTCACTTACTGTAGCTCTATTGCACCATGCACATGCTTCCCGTACATAGCTTTATACCCCCCCTTAAATGAACAAGAAATCACGCTCTCACTGGCCAATTCCTGGTTTCGAATACCTTTGTGCATTTTTACAGATGGTTTGATAGGGGTGTAGTAGAGTGGAGATGCTGAATCCATTGCCCTTGTTTTATTGCAATGCCTGCTCTCTCTGGACATTCTTTGTAATCTGAAAAACATTGTGCCTTTTTATGGGTGGTTTGAGGGATGTATCAGCAGGCTGGGATGCAGAAACGGTGTAGAGAAACAGCATGCGAAGGTGCGACAAGATAGAAGCAGCGATGAGCAGTGATAGAAAAAAGTGCAATATCTGAAGTATGCACAGAAAAGAGGTTATGGTATTGATTTGTTTGTACAGTGCTAGAAAAGGGAAAAAGGAAAAAAGACTCCATATGCAAGTCAGATGATAAAGGGAAAAGAAAAATGCAAACCCCTCCCTTCCATCCTCTCATGCTCATTCCTTATGTTGTGTCTTTTCGATGCGATGGGGGAGAGGGGTATAAAGGAGAATCTTCAACAAGACGAGCGAGACCGTTGATCGTCTTGTTGTATGCAATCGTGTTTGTTTGCCCGCTCCTCCATATTGCCACTTCACTCTTCTTCCTCCGGCTATCCAAACAATCTAGGCTTCGCGAAAAAGGGGACAGAATCCAAATGAGGATGTAGAAAAGGAAATGAAAAAAAGGAACGCCTGCCATTCGCCTGTCGCCTCATTTGTGCTTGCTTCACGCCACCTGCTCCGGGAAGAAAATCAGAAAAACAAGCAAACAGCCAGTGGGTAACAAAGGACCACAACGATTAAATGGGAATAAAAAAGCGCAGACTGGTTCCTGGATAGTCGCGGCGAGGAGAGGGGTCCTGAGAGAAGCGAAGAAGGCATCGGAAACCGAGAAATTGCAGCAGTTGAGCTCAGCTTCCAACAACAACTCTGGCACCTTCTTTACCCAAAACACCACGTTCGCGTTCCTTGGCCTTGGGGCTTCGGTCTCTGCCCTTCTTGCGACTGAGGAAACCGAGCATACCAGCGGGCTTGCGGTCCTCCTGCGGTTGAACCAATGTCTGGCTCTGGTTCGCCATTTCACTCCAGCTGCCAGTTTCGTTGAGCACAACCTGAACGCCGCCACTCATAGAGGTGCTTCGAGTGCTGCCACGAGGACGATGCGCCTTGTTGACTGCTTGTTGCGGGTGAGAAGTGGGAGGAGCAGGAGGAGCAGGAGGAGGGTGGGTTTCGTCGTAGCGCACAGAGCGCGGCATTCTCTGCTGCTGCTGCTGCTGCTGTTGTTGAGCAAAGTATTCCTGTTGTGCAGCAGAGGTGTTCTGAACATGATGGGTAGGTAGCGGAGGAGAGCCGTTGGGGGACTGTGTTGAAGATCGAGTGCGAGAGACGTTGTTTGGGGTCGAGGAATGAGGGGTGGGTATTGAGCGGACCTTGTGCAGGTCTTGTGGGGTATGCTGGTCGTTATTGTCGGACTTTGTTGTTTGAGGCGAGTCGCCGTCGAGGGCAACGGGGTTTCTGGGATCAATCAGTCTGGGTGGAGCAGAGAGAGATGTTGATGAAGAGTCGCACCTGGTTTCGGGCACGGTCAAGTAGTTGAAGGGCTCGAACATGGTTTCGATCATGCGATGCAGCTCGTCGGCGCGGATCTCGGCCTCGGTGGCATCAGCTCGCAGCTCCGGACGGGGCTTCTGTTTCCTTGTGCGTGCTTCCAGAGGAGCTTCCTCAAGTAGCAGCTCCTCCAGATCGTATGTGGCGTCGAAGTTTGTCTTCTCGCTCGACGGCTTGAAGATGGGTTCGATCTCTTTGCGCTCCAAAGCTTCAAAGTCAAGCTCGCGGAAGAAAGGGTTGTCGGTGAAACTGTTCCAGCTGCTTGCTCCGATTCTCTGAGTCTTGTCTTTCTCAAGCAGTGAGCTTATCGCGTGCATGCACACCATCGACACAGGCGGGTTCGTTACGGGGAAGTTCGGCTCGCCCTTGACGATGGCCTGGATGAGCTGGTCGTGGTGATGTCCTTCGAAAGGTCGCTGTACGGGAATTAGCTTTAGTAGCTGGAAGGATCGTCGACACGTCATACCTTGCTGTAGATGCATTCGTAAAAGAGGACACCCAACGACCACCAGTCGCACTCGGCTCCGTAGCCCTTGCCACGATATACTTCTGGTGCGAGGTAGGCTAATGTGCCTGATCGGCTGGTTAGGGGCTTGCCAGGGGTGAGATCTGTTGCGACGTTCTGGCAGAAGGTTAGCTATGCCACGACGGCTGCAGGTAGGGGTGCGGTCGTACGAAATCAGCCAGATGGACATGGCCATCCGAGTCGAGCAACACGTTGTCGGGCTTGACGTCACGGTGGACGATGTTCTGCTTGTGGATGTAGCGAAGAGCGCAGCCCAGTTGCGAGATCCAGAAGCGAATGGCCTCCTCGGTAAAGGACTTTCTCGAGATGTGGAAGCGCAAGTCTCCACCCGTCATAAGATCGACGACAATGTACAGGTACTCGACGTCCTGGAAGCTGTATCGCAAGTTGCACAGGAAGGGGTGGTTGAGATGTTCCAGCATCCTTCGTTCTCGAATCATGTTCCGCACGCTTTCACTGCGTACCACTGCGGCTGTATCAGTGCGTGTCCTGCTCATGCTAGGAAAATCACATCTCACCCTCATCTTTGCGAATGTACTTCAGAGCGAAGGTCAAGCCGGTGTCCTTTCGTTCTACGATGCGGACCTTGCCAAAGGCGCCCTTGCCGACGACTCGTAGCAGTCGGAAGTGATCGAGGCTTACTGCTGCACATCAATGCCCGTCCCTGGTCTGCACTATGTCACGATTGACGACTGACCTTCATCGGTGAAGACGACGGGCTTGCCGCTGGAGTTGCCCATTGTTGGAGCAGCCTGGCTGCTGTTGCGATCGACGGGCTTCTATAGCAAAGCGAGGGCGTCGGTGTCGGTGGATTATAGATGCTTGTTGGAGTTCGATGCAGCGGCTAGGTCATAATTCGTGTCGTCGAAAAATCGTCGCAGTCTTTGAACAACTGCAACTGGCTGGAGGGTGTCGAGAGAGTCTCCCAAATCCACCTTGGCGTCTCCCGCCGTTAGGGATCCCGCTAGACCTTCCGTCAAAACTTTCGGATTGAGCCTGACTCGCTGTTTCTTTTTGCCAGAAGGAAACAACCCGCCCGCTCTTTGATAAGAGTCTATCTGCTCGTAGACAGCTAACATCTAATTGCACTACCAGATCTCGCACCGTCATCTTGTACTTCTCTTTGGATCTCTTGGGCTGTCTATCGCCAAGTGCCTTCTCTCGTCACCGAAGGCTTGGTTGATTACCGCCCTGCATCGCATCTCAAAAGGATGGCAAGCCACGTGCCGTCCTCGTTTTATCTTTCTGCGCTTACACCGCTCCTGCTGCCATACACGCCCGTTGTCGTACAACAACGCTCCAATCGAACGCTTATACGACTCTTTGCCACTTGACACGATAGCAAACGCCCTGTTTCTATCCCTTCAAGTTGAATGCCTTTGCCAACAACTTCTTGTACTTGAAGCACGCCCTCCATCGTGACTCAACTCGAATCTCCTTTCCCTGATCCTCCCACAGTGGGGCCGCATCTGGAGTAAAAAGCCAGCCATCTTGATCCGCTAAACCGTTGTTCGTCTAGTCTAGCCTCTGTACTCCCACGCCTCATGCGATCTGGACGCATGCTTGGTTTCATCTGCAAGCTTTCTTCCTTTTTTCGAGATTTTGTCTTGATGTGTGCATTCAACTATCATATCATAGTTTCTGATCTTCCTCTGAGCAAAATAGCAATAGTAATGCAGCTAGCTACAAAGTAGAACGCCGTCCCGGTCCCCTCAACGCCTCAAATCCATCATGTTGCGCCGGCTGGCTAGGAATGCCATGGTGTCAGGCTTCGAAAATAATGCAGCAAAAGTTACCCGTATGACCTCGTCCTCAGACCTTCTTTCTCAGCCATAGATCAAATCTCATCCATGTTGCCTGCAGGTTCGTCGTCATCAGAGTCGAAACTGCCGACACTGCTCATTTCATCGTCGTCGTCTGAGTCTTCGCCTGCATCCTCTGCTGCTTCTCTTGATGCATACTTGGTGACGTATTCTGACAGCGATCAGTCGTGTCACGAATGATAGGGACGTGTCGTTTTATCTCACCCTTGACCTTGGCTTCATAGCTCTTTGGCTCCCTCATCATCAAGGCTGCAGCCTCGCCGTTGAGCGGATCCGTCGGGTTGGGATAGCGCAACAGTTGGGGGAGAAACACCTCGAAGATGTTGACCATTTCGTACATTGGTGACCACGTTTGGTTGATAACGTCGAGGCAGACACTGCCTGATCTACAGAATCGTCAGACGCAATGTCTTCTTCCCAAATCGTTGCAACGACACTTACAGCTCGTCGATGTTGGGATGGAATATGCGGTTCACGAACCCGATGCTCGGACTCTTGTAGGGGTACTGATCAGGAAGCTCGACATGGATCTTCCAGAGGCCACCTTGGAAGGGTGCTGTCGACCGTGTTAATATGGTAAACTCTGTCGTGAGGTGCACATATTCTCACTCTCTTCAGGACCCTTGAATCGGACAAAGAACTCTTGCCTGTAAGCAGCGTGTAAGTAACATTTCGTGTGTATCAAGGACAGATGAAAGGTCGACGAACACTGCAGCACAGGTCAGCAACGTATATACTAAGTAGGCTTGTTAACCATAGCGTACTGTTGTCATTGACCAGAGTGACCTCATAGTCGCTCATCATCCTGGTTTGGTCGTTAGGGAAAGGCACCTTCGCAGCGCAAATTGAACTTGTACATACATCCTGTCGCCAGTCAGTACGCTAATCATCGGGCTCTTGATATCTTCGTGAACTCACTTCATGACCTATAGGCAGCGATAATACAACGTCAGCTTATAGTACCTCCCAAGCTCTTTGTTCCGATCCTGTTGACCTACATCCGTCTCGATTCTTCTCTTCGGACTACTCATCTTGACAGCAGGTGTTTGTGTGGCTGAGTATGATACAGGACAGTTTCTTCGGGCCTTTGTAAAAGTTATCTGGTCGTCGTCGTCGTCCTCGCCGCTGGAGCGTTTGGTGACTAGGTATCAATGCGGGGTGATGCGGTGGTGCGGAACGGAGGTGCTACAGGCTCGTTATGGCGCAGTAGATTGTGTGTTGTCTGTCGAAGAGGGCGCGGTCGAGTTGGTTTGCTGAATAGGTTCTTTAATGGTTTGTGGCGAGCGAGGTGTGAAAGCGTAGTCGTGTTGGAGTTAGCTGGTGTAAAGCGCTTGGTCGGTCGGTCGGTCTCTCACGGTGATAAGCGTGTGTCGCATGACGATTTATGGAGATATGGGTCTTGGCGAAGACGTGCCTGCCCTATGGCGGCTTCTTTATGCTGCATGATCTTTGCTTTGTGCACAGCCGGAGAAGGCTCCAGCGTCCCCCTTTGCTCTCTCCTGCTCGCTGCAGCTCCCAACCACACCCTCCCCATAGCAGTTTCCTCTGCATGGCCATCTCGCTCGCGCCATCTCAGCCTTACAGCACAGCCAACTTATGTGGTACCGAGCAGGACGAATCTCCGCTCTTAGAGCAATTTAGAGGTGGGGCATGCTAATTTATGGTGTGAGGGAGCACAATTGCATGTGCCAGACGGTGCATGTATGTACTTCTCGTTTGGGCAACTGCTTTTTATGCATGACTTGAAGAGCAGCAGCATAATCGGAACAGACAGGTTTGGGCCAGTGCCGCACGCAGCCGCCAACGTTGAATTAGTGGGTACGAATGCGGCTCAAATGACCGTACCCCGAATGGTCCAAGATCCATCTCATGGACCATGTGGTGGATAGACGAAGAGCTCAAGGTTGGTTCTGCGAGCCTGTGATATCAAAGACGCCTCCGTTCTCCTGGTGTAGAAAAAGATTGGAGTTGAGGCTCAGCGAAGTGCGGGATGAGTGCTGATCTGCTCCGCAAGGGTGTTAATCAATAAATAATGATACATTCTACACTTTGAGCAGTGATATCGATCACCGATGGGCTCTCTGCCCCGTGCTCAACCAGAATCTTCCTTCTTTCTTCGACGACTCCTGTGTTGTGGCAGTACTCGAGGAGCTGTGTCGTTCGGTCTTACAACAAGCTGTTGGAAGCACACTTTCATCGAGACAGAGAGTTCGATCGAGTCTCGTGGCGGTTTCCAGCCAAGAAAGCACCAAAGTTTGCGCCCGACTCGCACGCCTTGCACGGTTGCACCTTGGACTCGCCACTATTGCCGTCTCTGTTCCAACCACATCCGCAGCAGTTTCTCCTGCGACTCCTGTGAGACGAAGGCCCTCTGACTCGATTGCAGAGCAGTAATCTGTCGGTCAAAGGACATCCATCGCTTGTCGTCAGAGCCACAAGTACAAAGCACACGCGCCTAGTCGTCTGGCCGGCCGAACTGTGGCGTCACCCTATCCCGCCCAATTCCAATCTTCATTCCGGTCTGGCCCTCCAACGCTCCTGCGATTTCCATTCATTCGCAACTTCGTATCGATCGCCTCGCAACCCTACGCCAACTCTCACTGCGACAACCGACAATTCTCGTCCTCTGTCCCATCCTTGTCTACGACCTACCTACCCGATTCTCGCTTTTTCACTTACCTCACTCGCGGACAAGAAGGCATTCGCGACCGAGCTCCTCAATTGCTGCGCATGACGGCGTCAGCTACCGTCGCAGCTTTTTAGTCAAATCTGTCCGCATCAAGCAAACCGACGTCCAACACCATGCCAGAAGACGCCCAGAGGGACTCGTCTCAAGAACGATCCTCGTCTGAGCGACCCCGAAAGCCATCACAGCTCTGGCCCGGTGCAGATCAGGCAAGAGGTGGCCGCTCACCACTGGACCCGCTGAGCCCCGACGTTCAGGACCGTGTCTTTCCCATCCGCTCCGTTGTTTCTGTCGACCCCAACGCTACTCCGTCGCATCGTTCCGATAATGGCAACAATGGCTATTTCCACCAAGGACATCAACAAGGGAGGAGGTTCTCAGCGAACAGTGACTCGGAACAAAAGAAGGAGACTCAAGACCGCCAGTCCTCGAGCACGGCTCACCAAAGAAGGCATCCTCCACAACTGTTCAACGAACTCGCTTCTAGCAGAAACGATAGTGACAATGTCACCCTGAACTCCACTAGCTCGCGGGACACCCGACCTCGTTCGTCCGATCGCACAGCGTCAATGAGGAGTATGGGTGGTCAGGATGAGATAGGCAGTGGTTTGCTCACTGCCCGTTTCAAGCACGTCGTTTCTGAAGGTGGCCATGCTATTATCACGGGCAGAGATGGTGACACGCTTCAGCGTTGCGAAGACGAGCCCATTCATATCCCAGGCGCCGTCCAGAGTTTTGGACTACTAATAGCCTTTGAGGAGGAAAGTGAGGGCAAGCTGCTCGTAAGGGTGGTGAGTGAGAACTCCAAGAGACTCATCGGCTACACCCCAAAGCAACTCTTTGCCCTTGACAGCTTTACCGATATTCTCTCTGAGGATCAGACCGACAACTTACTGGACCACGTCGATTTCATTAGAGATGAAGATGCAGACGTGGGGGCTAACGGCCCCGAGGTTTTCACCATGTCAATCAGAACTCCACAGCGAAAGCTGCAGAAGCTGTGGTGCGCTATGCATATCAACGAGTCGAACCCTGGCCTAGTCATCTGCGAATTTGAACTCGAAGACGATCAAGAATTCCCACTAGTCCCTGCCAACGAAGGAACACCCGATCTTCCGGAAGACACGCTCAGCTCGGATCCTACTGCAGACGAGTTCGCCGAGAGCACAGAAATTGCTAGCAAACCTCTTCGAGTATTGCGCAGTGCCAGAAAACGGAAGGGCGAAGCTGCCGCAATGGAAGTCTTTAACGTCATGTCTCAAGTCCAGGAGCAGCTCGCTTCCGCTCCCAACCTTGACAAGTTTCTCAAAATTCTCGTCGGTGTCGTAAAGGAGCTTACCGGGTTTCATCGTGTCATGGTATACCAGTTCGATGCTCAATGGAACGGCCGTGTTGTTACTGAGCTAGTCGACCCAAGGGCCACCAAGGATCTTTACAAAGGACTGAATTTCCCTGCGTCCGACATACCCAAGCAAGCGCGAGAAATGTACAAGGTCAATAAGGTGCGCATGCTGTACGACCGCGACCATGAAACTGCTCGCCTAGTGTGCCGTACTGTCGAAGATCTTGAAACTCCTCTGGATCTTACTTACTCCTACCTTCGAGCAATGTCCCCCATCCATATCAAGTATCTCGCCAACATGGCCGTACGGTCGTCCATGTCCATCTCTATTAACGCATTCGATGAACTCTGGGGACTGATCTCATGCCATGCCTACGGATCAAGAGGAACCCGTGTTTCGTTTCCTATCAGAAAAATGTGCAGACTTGTCGGCGAGACTGCTTCTAGGAACATTGAACGCCTGTCATATGCTTCCCGTCTTCATGCTCGTAAGCTAATCAACACCGTTCCGACTTCGAAGAACCCATCCGGGTACATCATTGCCTCCTCTGAAGATCTTCTCAAGCTGTTCGATGCTGATTTCGGCATGCTTTCTATTCGAGACGAAACCAAAGTGCTTGGTCACGTTGATGAGACGCAAGAGGCTCTGGCGATGCTTGAGTACCTCAGGTTGCGCAAGCTTACTTCTGTCACCGCTACTCAAGACATCAAGGAAGAATTCCCTGATTTACGCTACCCGCCTGGCTTCCACCACATCGCTGGTCTACTTGTTGTCCCGCTTTCTGCGGGAGGTAACGATTTCATTGTATTCTTCCGCCGAGGTCAACTGCGAGAAGTCAAGTGGGCTGGCAATCCTTACGAAAAGTTCGTCAAGGAGGGTACTGAGGGATATCTCGAGCCCAGAAAGAGTTTCAAGACTTGGAGCGAAACAGTCGTTGGAAAGTGCCGTGACTGGACCGAAGAGGAGATCGAAACAGCCGCTGTCCTCTGCCTTGTCTATGGAAAGTTCATTGAGGTTTGGCGGCAGAAAGAGGCTGCACTAAAAAACAGCCAATTGACACGTCTACTTCTAGCCAACTCCGCTCACGAGGTCCGAACACCGCTCAATGCCATCATCAACTACCTGGAGATCGCTCTCGAGGGCCACATTGACGATGACACTCGGGAAAATCTAGCCAAGTCACATTCAGCCTCAAAGTCGCTCATTTATGTCATAAATGATCTGTTAGATCTTACAAAGACAGAAGAAGGTGGCAATCTCACCAAAGAAGATCCTTTCAGTCTGTCGGCTACGTTGAAGGACGCCGCTAACCAATTCTCTGGAGACGCGCGCCGCAAAAACTTGAGTTACGACGTTATAGAGCATCCTGGTCTTCCTGCTACCGTCATTGGGGATCAGCGGAAGGTTCGTCAAGCTATATCAAATGTCGTGGCCAATGCCATCCAAAACACCAAGGAAGGAGGAATTTGCATTGAAGCGCACATCATCTCCCGGCACGAAAGCAAGGCTGAGGTCATGATCGCCATCACTGACACTGGCTGCGGTTTCGACACCAAAAGGTTGGATAGTTTATTCAGGGAGTTGGAGCAGGTACAGAGTGAAGTTCACGACATGTTGAATGTCGAAGCGCCGGCTCCCAACGCCAAGCTGGTCGAATCAGGCTCCGAAGAAAAACGCACTATAGGTCTCGGCCTGGCTGTGGTAGCACGAATTGTCGCAAACATGAACGGGCAATTGCGACTCAAGTCCGTCCAGGACAGAGGCTCGCGTTTCACAATCCAACTTCCCTTTGAGCTGCCAGAGAACGAGCGACAAAAGACCATCGAAGGCTCGATTTCGGAGAGTTCCACACACTCTACAGCACTCACTGGTGGCGACGAGGAGGGTGAGATCACTCTCGTAGACCGCATCAGTCGTAGGCGTAACTCAGCCGAGCAATCTTTGTCTCGCGCATCCAGTTCCGAGAGCATGCGCAGCAAGCGCAGTATGAAGTCTGGTCGTAGCCAGGCAAGTCATGACTCGGGCCGTAGTGAGGCCGACAGACTCATCGACGCAATCCAATCACCTATGGACAATAAGCGCGGCGCACCTTCACGTGGCAGCAGCTCCGGCGGCCTCCAAAGACCCAAGTTGGGCTCACGGCATAGCACTTCAGCACTTCCAAGCAGCAGTCAGTCACGGTCTCGCGCGCTTAGTCAAGGACAAGGTCCGCAAGAGCTTGTCACCGAAGTGATCAAGGATCCACCTGGCAGGCAGAGCATCATGGACCAGGGACGACCTGTCAAAGCTGTGCGCGTAGCGGAGGAGGACGATGATGTTCCCGCTGCGGCTCAAGATCAGCCGCATGAGTCCTCGCGCGTTCTCGACGAGCCCCAAGAAGAAGTTCCGGAGACGACAGATGAAGCGCCTACAGCAGATCACATGCGCGTCCTGGTTGCAGAAGACGATCCGGTCAACAGTAGGATTATCAAGAAAAGACTTGAAAAACTAGGCCACGAGGTTCATCTTACGTCCAATGGCGAAGAGTGCTCCAGTTTTCATGGAGATAAGAGTGGCTTCTTCGACGTCGTCTTGATGGACATGCAGGTTTGTTTTGAATGTTTCGCAAGTTTAACTGCTCTTTTACTAACTCGCGCTAGATGCCCATTGTTGATGGACTTACGGCAACCAAAGTCATTCGTTCATTCGAGAAGTCACACCCTACACACTTGCTTTCGACTCGAGCATCCTTGAATGGTCGCATTCCTATCATTGCTGTCTCCGCTTCTTTACTCGAGCGGGAGCGTGACATTTACATCGATGCTGGCTTTGATGGTTGGATCCTCAAGCCCATTTCGTTCCAAAGACTTCAGGAGATCATGACCGGTATCGTTGACAAGGACGTTCGCCACAAGAACGTTTACCAACTCGGCGAGTGGGAAAGAGGTGGTTGGTTTGAGGAGTCCCAATCTGATGTCTGGGAAGCCAATACCAAACCGGATGATGACAAAATCGCAATGTCTGGACCCAGCAAAGCTGTCCAAAAAGAAGCAGCCAGTGACGACCCCCAAGAAAAGGGTTCAGACGACGACGACAGCAGACAGACCAAGGAGCAGCACAGAATAGCTGCCGTGCAAGATCGTGACGATGGCATCGAGCCGCCCCCGGAACAACAAGGCCAGGACGACCCAGACGTGAACGGAGAGCCACACGACTTTTAAAGAATGTTCTTTCTGGTTGTCGAACACGCACAGAGACACGAACGGGCATCTCACGCCATACACGCTTTTGTCGAGTTCTATTTATTTTGCTTGTTTAAGGATACCCGATGTGGTTCGGAGTTGGGCATGTCGCGGCGTTAGAGGTGTTCGCTGGGTCGTGGGATATTGCATATCATCCTCTGAGGGCCATCCTTTCGATATGCCACCCACACAGCGTCTCTCTTTGTCTGAAATGACATGTAATTGCTCTCCACCCTGTTTCACAGAGTACGAAACTAGTGTGGTCCTGTCCTACAGCGTTGCATTTGTTTCTTTTTGCATTTCTCTTTCTTCCCTTTTCGACGAAGACGACTCATGGTGCGTCTTTTTGCAGAACTCATACTCTCTTCACGCATTTCTACGAGGAACTCCGAATACCTCCTTTTTCTTTACTCTTCTACTTCTTCATCTCACTACTGCTTTCTTGTTTCTTGGGGAACACATTAGACAGCGTGTGTTATACAGTACCGGCGGCTAGCGGGTGTGTACGGATAAGGCTACGACGACAAGGGGTGAACGGCAGACAAACGAATCAGACCAGCGCGGCGTAAAAATCTTGTATGCATAGGAATTCGAACAGACAGCCCTTCTTTCTGCACAATAACATAATCTGTTGACCACTGCACCTTCCGCATACAGCAGGATCAGTGAAGATCATCGAGTTTGGCTTTCGGGTGATGATATACAAGGTAAGAGTTAGCGAACGCGCGGGGGTTCATCTGAGTTGATCATCGATCTGATGTTGATCGTTTCCTTGTTGAATAGTAGGATGCTCCACTCTCATACATCTCTTCCAGGGAACGCAACGTTTAAATCATACCCTGCGTGCTTGACATGAGCCTTATGGCGGTATAAGCACCAGCTCAACGCCTTGTTGTACGGTATACCAAGCCCTGAAAACGAAATTTGACAATCCTTCCTTCCCTGTCATCGCATCCTCTTCCCCTTCCTTGCTTGTTTTTTCTTTGTAGATTTTCTACATTTTATGCACGGAGGAGTTACGAGACCTGTAAATTCCGAAGGGGTTAGCGAACAGAACACTACTACAGAACAGTGGAGAGAGGAGTGAGGGAACACAACATACCATCTTCTAAACGTCTTGCCCTTGTAGTAAAACAAGACGCCAAACAAACACCACAACAACACCAAAGATCCATTCGTCATGATGGGAGGAATGAATCCCGACTTCTCCACCCAAGGTGTGATGAATTTGGAGAAACCGTAGCCCCAGACGTTCTTGTTTACGGTGATGGCGACGAAGAGGGGGCCGGCGACTGGCTTGTAGGAATCGACGGCGTAGGTGGATACGATGGAGGGGATGGAAGCGACTTGCATGCCGGCGGCGCCGAAGGCGATTACGACGATGACTTGCCAGGGCCATTTTCTTTCCATGCCGATGGCGGCGACGATGTTGCCGATGTACATTACTATCACGTAGGGGATCATGGCGATGAGACGCATTTCGGGCTATACAGGAGATGTTGTCAGTCATGCTCGCTTGTAGGTGGTTCTCTCTTGCTTTCTTACCTCACGAATGCCTCCATTTCTCTTTGTTGCTCTGGCGGCGACCCAATCACTCAGCTTTCCAGAAGTGGCCAGGCCAATGATTGCGCCGATGAGGATGGCAAAGTTGAAGAAACCGATACTCTCGGAAGAGAAGTTGTAAGGCGGTGCAGCAAAGGCTTGAGCTTGTGTCAAGTTGAGAGTCAAGAAAGATGAACACGACCAACTGCAGACGAAAGCAGCGAACTCGACAATGGGGAAAGCGAACAACTTCCAAGGTAGCCAGAGGTCGATGGCCATGCTCTTCCATGGGTGCTCGTTGGACTGCCACAACTTCCATTGCGCCTTTGAGGGGTATCCTTTACCGAGGAAGGGATCACGGTCTGCTGTCTTGGTTGCGGACAGTTCAGGCAGACCGCTCTTGGACTCGATTTGTTGAATCTCGATATCCTCAACGTGGCCGCCTTGGAGCTTGTCAGGTACTGGTAGGGTTGAGTTGCTACCATCGTAGCTGCGTGTAGTCGGTCCAGGCATCTCATCGGGGTGAGGACGGTGATATTTGGTCTCAGGGAAAGCGAAGATGACCATGAGGAGCGATGCGGCAACCAGACCGACGTTGAGCCACCAGAATGACCTCCATCCGAGGCGATCTAAAGCGAGGTAAGCAAGATGACAAGCGCAAAAAGGTTAAGACGAAGCTCACCTGACATGGCTCCTGAGATGATGGGTCCGACCATCAAACTACCCATGTACGCAGTCCAGTATACGGTATTCTGGAAACCACGGTTGTGGAGGAAGAATACATCTGCAATGACAGCAGGTTGAATCGACTCAGCCGGACCAGCACCAAGACCATTGAGCACACAAGCACCCATGAATGAGCCATAAGTTTGTGCTCTAGCTCTCCAGATCATACTAGCCAGACAGATCAACTGACTAGCAATGTACACGACACGACGGCCGAAGGACGAGCTGAGTGGTACCCAGATAAAGTTACTGAATCCAAGGATGAGAATACTGACTCCAGTGAACTGGATTGCGTCTGCAAGCGAGCAGTTGAATTCTTCGACATAGTATCCGAAGGCAGGTGCGAGCGCCAGAGGACCGAAGCCTTGACTGAAAGACACGAGACTGCTGGCTGTGATTGCGAGAAACTTCCACTTCATGGACCAATTCAAAGGGTCGTGGGGGTCGTCTGAGGGTTGGGGAACGAGGACACCGTTATGGCCTTTAACGAAGTGGTGAGTTCCTACATCTGTCATGATCTTTGGACTTGTTAGCTACTGTTTGTCGGTGCGGTCTTCAGGAAGAGGCATACCTCAGTACCAGGCAAGATCTCCATGTGGAGTTCTTCCTCTATGCGATGCAATTCTGCATCATTGTAATTCATCTCCATGTTTGCGGGAGATGAGGGCACCCCTGTTGAATTGACCAAGTCTAAGTAGTATTACACGAGTCGAACAGGAAATGGGTGGACACAGATGTGTTGATGTACGTCGAAAATCGTAGGACAAAAAGGACACAAGAAACAAAGTCGCAGATCTCAAGAAGCAGTAGCCCCAACCCTTATGTATCTCCCCTCGCAGCAGTTTCGCTGCTGCAGACTCCACACCACCCAATCGCTGATTTTCACTTTGGCCGGCAGTAGAGATAGAGCGACAAGACAAGTCGAGAGCGAACGCCACCATGCGGGGGTGTTTCCTGGGGACTCCATAATCCCCCACATATCGTGGGGTCTACCGCAACCAAGCATTTGTTCCCAAGCCTTTTTTGGTCACCATACTCCTTCCTTGCCCTATTTCTCCTCTGCCGTTCTGTAGTCTCAGCTCTACCGGGTCTGTTCGGCTGGAGTTATCAAGGTTTTGGCTGCTTCCAAAGCAGGCATCATGGGCTTGTGTTTGTGACTTGAGGATGCATTAATTGGTTGATGTGTTTCGGATGCAGAGCACGGCAGTTGCGTTGCGATATGGAAAAGAAGGAGCGGAGAGACGCGCGGTGCGTGCTTCTTGCCGTTTCGCGCTTGTGATGTGTGAATGACTAGATCGATATTTGGTCAACCGCTCCCGGCAGTTATGATATGCTGTCGAATGCGATTGCGAAGGATTCTTTCCAGCTCTAGATCTAGGATATGAGGTTGAGTTTTGCTTGAGTAACGTATCACATGGCTGCCATGTGGTTCAAATTGGCTTTTTCGGAGATCTGGTTTTGTTTGAGCGGACTGCGAACGTGAACGACTGTGGTGTGCACGCACTTTGCAGAATTCGAGTTCCAGAAACACAAATATGGCGACAACAACTCGCAAGGCACAAAATGGTACGTTCCGGGCCGGTCAATCGGACGAAATATAATGAACTGTCCTGCTAAGATGGAGCTTATCGATGTATTTGCTCTTGTGGTTGTGCAGTCCGATATTGGAGGTCTTCATTCATTGCCGAGGGGGGCACCCTGTCAGAACTATGAGCCTATCAATTCCACATTTGTGTACCGCCACGATCCCTATCTAGTGTCCCCATTTGTCAGATCGCCAGCTGAGTAGCATATGACCAGGGGTTTAGAGCAATTCGTGACGACGGCCATACTTTATATAACCGAACCATACCCGAGGTCATCCCTCTCTTTACCGATATCCAAGGCAATGGCCTGATGTCGCGACAAACCAGATCAATACTGGTCCCCAAAGAAAGCAGTGAGGAACAGACGAGCAGTGGTTGATGAGACTCTGCTTGATTCATCTCTCAAGCTTGTAGGTCTATGATGGCGACTGCTTCGTTCTTTGTTCTTTCTGCTCGGCTTTCTCGAATCGTTCTTTCATCTAATGACTGACGATTGATTATCACTAAACTGTTTGCTGGGCACCGCGACCTCTTTGCACCTCAATGTGAGCACTTGCTTGCACAAGAACACTTACTATGATGCACAGAGCAGTACGGATTGCCAGCCAAGAGTTGCTTGGACCGGCGTTGAAGACACGAACAAAGGCCCTTTGTAGGCCATGGAAGACTACAAGCAACCGAAACTTCCATGATAACAACGAGACATCTCAGATGTGACCTGCAATGGCCTTTGTTGAGTGCGGCCAACGAATACAACATACGGAATGGATATGTGACTTCCAGAAAGCCTTGTCAAGGCTCCAGGCGTCTTTTATCACAAAGCTGCCGTTCACTTGTAAGCAAACATGTCGCTTCTGTCTGCCATACATAAGCGTCCTCCATCGGGCGATGTGAAAAAGGACATCCTCATCATCATCGCGTCTTTTCCAAGTCGACACACACCATGGTTAAGCCAAATGACCAGAGACGTGCATCCGCGGACACCACCGCACTGTCCAGGGCTCTTCGAGAGTCGTCTTTGAGCGAAGAACAGTCGAGCCCCAGCCAAAGCTCGCCCATAAAGCCCGGCAGCATCCCCGTCGGAGGACTTGCCGACTACTGCAACTCCACTAAGCCTCCTGGCCGCAAGTATCCTCGGCAAACCATGACTGAATTCGAAGATCTTTACATCGACGACACCCAAGAGGACTCGGAAGGATTCGCAGACGGAGGCAGAAACATCAAGAGCAAGGATGAAACCGGAGGAACCAAGCAGGCAGCCAAGCTGACAGGTACGAAGGGCAAAAAGGGCCAGGCAGCTAAAGAGTCAAGATCGAAGGCCGAGTCTAAAGCGGCCGTCTTGTCGCAGCCAGCCCAGGCCGAAAGCAAGAAGGCGAAGGGTAAGAGCAAGAAGACTGAGGAGGGCGAAGACGACGAAGAAGAGGAGGAAAAGGACAACTCGAAGGAAAAACAGTGGACCCCTCCTCCAGAGGCTAGATACGTGAGTTGTGACGAGTGCACCCGCAGGAGGGTCAGATGCTATGGGGCCACCAGAACGGGCCCGTCCGATGATTGGTTGTGCACCCCATGCCAGGTCAGGGGAAGGGAATGCCACTTCAGCCTCATCGGTCACCGTCACTTGAATGCCAAGAAGTGAGCAACCACGTTGGTACACCTATCGGTCAGGCATTCTCTACCGCGCATGCTATTAGCGACAGCTGTAGAATTCGTCTCGAAAGATACAACATCGAAAAGAGACGATGAAGAAGATGCAGCGCTCGACAGAGTTATCTGCAAAATATCACAATCGTTGCCACGTCGGGCCTCCGCTCGTACCGGAGGTCTGCACAAGGTCGCGATGCGGCTATTGAGCTCATGACCAGAGCACCTCTAAATAGTCTCCGGAACATTATAAAGTTTTGGTCCAAGTTGATCTACCAGATTGTGATTGTGGCTCTGCTCGTCCTTGTGAGTAGTCCAGTGTCTTGATTAGGGCTTCCTACAAACCCGTCCGCGGAGTCCTACTCGTACAGTTCTTGCCCTATTGTGACTACCAACTAGGTGTATACCTATCTTCCACGTTGAGTCATCTTTGTAAGCATATACCGCGCTCCATGAACGAGATTGCTCGTGACAAATCCGGACGATTCATGTCCGGCATTAGCGTAACCGTACAGAACACGACAACATCAGCTTCTCCAATGATAGAACAAGCCATGGGAGTTTGTGGTGACTATGGATAAGTGTCGCTCAATCCGGTCGTTCTCAAAGAAGTTTTCCAGGGCAAGTGTGAGCGAAATGGCGGCGCCAGAACAGAGCTTCACGACGACTCCGTGGTTTGCCAGCAACACTTTCATAGCAAGAGTCATTGGCAGAGAGCAATCGCAATGAGGTAACTCGAGATAGCCAGGTCGTGCTCGTTTTGTAGAAAGAAAAGTTGAGCCACAAGCACGTCAAGCTCAAGCATTTTTCAGACTGTGGTCAAAAGTCGTGGTTGAGATTCTGACGCGTGTTTCGACAGACGTGTCCGCGTTTCATTACTTGCCTACCTAACTTATTCTATATGCACAATATGCCATACTGTACTCCGTATTCGTTCCTTCTCCGAGACGGAACTCGCTCTCCGTTGGGAATGTGCATAAAGCTTTTGGTCAAAGGTCCTGTGACTATCAAAATCGAATAGCACAACGCAAGCCGGAAACACATCTCCGACCACAAACGCGTATATCAAGCTTACAGCAAACATGTATCCTGCTCTTTGCATCAATTCAAATTAATCATGAAGTCCATCTCGAATAAGCTCGCAATAGCTACGCCGTCTTTGGGACTGCACAAGTCGCACACGCTGGATCGCAAGATTATTGCAGCGGCAGAACAAGGCTTCCAAGGCATCGAGATTGTGTTTGGCGAAATTGAAACACACAGCCAAAACCAGCACATTTCCATCCATGCTGCCGCCAAAGAAGTTCGCCAGATGTGCGACGACCACAGGCTTCAGGTCGTTTCATTATGCCCATTCGAGAACTTTGAAGGAAATCGTTCCCCAATCGAAGAGCGACTGAAGAAGGCGAGCCTCTGGGTGGACATTGCTCGAACCTTAGGTGCTCTTTTTATCCAAGTGCCTTCTCAATTCGACCTCAGCGCCTCCAGATCTGAGCAAATCATCGTCAGAGAGCTCCAGCAGCTTGCGGATCTTGCCAGCATTACCTCACCTGTCGTCAAAATAGCCTATGAGCCAATGTCCTGGGGAATCTGTTACCCGACCTGGGAAACTGCTCTACGACTCACCAACCTTGTTGACCGCCAGAATTTTGGCATTTGTCTTGACACTTTCCACATCGGCACCAGGCTTTGGGGCAGTCCGCTGGTGTCATCTGGCAAGTATCTCAATGCAGATGCACACTTGGCAGATTCTCTCCGTCGTTTCCTCGCCGAGTTTCCTCTCGAAAAGCTGTTTTTCGTACAGCTGTCTGACGCAGAACTTCTTGATCCTCCGCTTTCGACATCGCATCCATGGTACCTGGAGGGAGAAGCCGCAGAGTTCACTTGGTCGAAGCACGCAAGACCGTTCCCTCTGGAAGCCGACAAGGGAGGTTATCTACCCATCGTCGAAATCTTGAAGGCATGGGTTGTCGACAAGGGGTTCACGGGTTGGATCTCATTCGAGAGCTTCGACCGCCGCATGACCGAGGAGTCCTATGATCCGAAGGTTGCCGCGGTAAGAGCTAGGAGGTCCTGGGAGAAGATCCTACCCCTGGTCTTGCCAGTCAAAGCAACCCTGTGACGATCAGAGGTGAGGTGATGGACGATTGCATCCTGATGTAGACATGTGAGACAGACATGAAATCCTGTTTTCTCAAGCATTGATACCAAGCTCAAGTGTATATTATGGAATATTCTTTATTGACATTCACACCTGTAACATGTCTGTCACTTGGATCCTTCTGGTGACTCGGTCTTACTGTCTCGCGACAAGGCACTGGTGTGACAGTCGAGACGACAGCCACAGACTCTCTAATTGGAAGCTGCTTACGCCTTTGCTTGGGCCTGCAGCGTGCGCGCTGGATTGCGGCACGTTAGTTGAGTGGGCCCTGAGCCGTGCGCCGCCACACGGACCCAACGCGATGGTGCATGGGCCTTTCGTTCAACCGCGACTGGTCAAAAGGTTGTCGAGCATTGTCGAACCAGGTGTCTGGGATGAAGATTCGTCGTCTGAAAGGACGTAACTTGTATGAAGATGCTTGCGTACCATTGAAAAGATGATTTCTGTTGCTGTGTCGTTGTCTCTTATGAACTCTACGCAATGATATTAATACACTGTTTCTATATCGGCACAAATATGCTAAGACGTTATGTGAAACAAGTACTCATCGAGAAGTAGACGTTACTGTTGCTCCAAGCCTACTTCTCGACGACTTCTAGACCTACATCTGTCTTCCTCTATCAGGCAGGTGCGAAGATTGTGGCTTTCACATCTGGAAGCTTTACACTTGGAAGATTTGACTTCTTTCAAAGTCAAGAGAGTTTTTAGATCTCCGGGACGCGAGTGTTTCACGTTGCGCGGTAACACGATCTTTGCTTCTGTCCATGATGTATGTTCTGTAATCACGGCAGTTGGCCAGTCGTTGCTGCGGCACTTTCCTCGTGTGATGTATGTATGTTAGGGCATTATGTTGATATGTATTGGTATGGTTGGTGAAAGCAGTAATCCTCCTGACAGCGCCAGCGCTTGAAATGCAAAACAAAAATCATTGATGAGCCCTGACGGTCAGACTCTCTCGTAAGCCTGTGTCGGCCGTGGTGACGTGTTGCCAGCTCCAATTCTCTCGTCTTGTACTCTTTCCTCAAATGTGTCAATCTGGACGCTGTGCAGGATGCCGCCCTCATGTAGCTTGTTTGAGTTGGGCACAATTTCCTCCTCGCTGTCCGTTCTGGACAGACCACCCCAGTGATCATCATGGGATGCGCCTCCGCGGATGGTGACGGTCGTCTTCATAGTTCCCTTGCCAGCGAAGTCCTCTAGCGGTGTTGCCCCGCTATTAGTGTAGGTGTGGTTTCCGTTCTTGTTGCGTTTAGTCCATGTCCGTGTGTCGCGCCCTGTTGAGCTCGAGATGCCCATGAATGACATGAGACGTTGCATAAGTGGTCTCAAAGTTCCAAGGTTACCAGCAGTGATACCGATTCCGACCTCGACGGTAGTCCAGATGGCCACATCGGCAGTACGCCAGAGAAATTCGCCCTTGTACTCCTTGACAGTCCAGACGTATGGTAGTCGAATGATTGTCGCAGAACTTCCGACCGCAGCAAATCCAAGAATGACTGCCACAACTGCTTTTTGGTGACGATGCATTTGCAGATTCTTGACGATGAAAATCGGTAGAATACCAAAGACCCAGTCGGCCACCGAATTTAATGCTGAAACCACGTAACTGGTGTCGGCCATGACTGAAGCACTCAAACAGTGTCCATGATGATTCGGGTTGAGATCCCACCAGAAAGAGATGGGCCGACACTGGAAAAGGACGATGGCGAAGTATGTGACGCCGAGCACTCCACTGGCGTACATGATGGCTTTGATGATAAGAACGTGCCACTTGTTGTTGGCTATCCGCAAGAAGAAAAGACCGATTGCGACCTTCAACATCGATGTTGCTAAGGTGTAAAACAGCTCACAGAAGAACCAGTACTGTTGTGGCGTTAGAAGCTTGAGAGCCTTGGAAAGATGCATCAGACATACCATCAGACCTATCTGTGCTGTCGCATCTGTCATCGTCTCGCGACGTCTTCCATTACCATGCGCGAGACTACCGAGTTGACATATCAAATACCCCGTGAAAAGGAGTAAGGTAGCGAGCATGGCTCCATCGTCCCACCCAACTTGCTTTAGTAACCGAGCTCTGAGGATCTGATCAGTACTCTACCCAGGATATTGGAAGACATCAGACTTACTTTACATATACTCGTAGCCCAACAGAAATCCAAGAGAGAACAAAGAAGATAACGCATACAACCAGAATCTGGCTCGATCTGTCGTACATCTTGCTGCCAGCAGAGGTCAAGTGTAGCGAGGGAAAGGTCTCGAATAGATTGTCTTTATAACGACATAACCTGGAGGTATATAGTGGAAAGAGAGACTGGGAAATGAATGTGAATATGTCCTGTAGAGAAAGATCAGGGGAGCAAAAAGTTAAAGGGTCTGGCTCAGCAAGCGATCCTCCACCAGTCATATAAGTTCAGGATGAGTGACAGTCGGTTCCCTACCGAGAGGCGCAGATGCACATCGAAATCCAAATAGAGAGTCCCGTCTTGTGGAGACCGCCCAACGTGTCCGTCAGTCTGGCAGCACTGGCGGATATTTTAGCTCCATAAATCTCGCTACCAGTTCCGGTGAGCCTTAAATTCGTGGCCCTCGCTCGCACCGGGCGCGCTTACGCCAAGCCACATTCATACAATTGGTCCTGAAACCAGGCAGCATGAGCAGTCTCACATGTGCGACCATGGTGATTCTGGAAGTGTTGATGACTCGAGATGGGCCATTTGTGGACGCGGTTTGTATAGCGGGTGAAGCGGGCCATTGATTTTGTCTCGGGAGGGGCTTCCGAGCCACTGGACGACAACATCCCCACGGTTAATCTGTTTGGAGGATTATTGGGAGCGTTTAATATAAGATTGATCAACGACCCGGCACTTGTTTCTGTTCTCAGACGTTCTTCGCTCGCAAACATGTTTGCGGTATTGGACTTACTCTGCGATATGGTCGGCAAGCTTCTTCGAGATGTCTGAAATGATGCCTCGCCAACAAAGTTTGCACTCACCAACGTCGGTCTCATCATGGCTTCGTACGACTACTCGACGAAGGCGACAACAAGAGACCAATGCTGCTCCATGAACCAACCGTGCTAGCGGCCTGCCGGCACGAACTTCGTTCTCCTTGAATCGAAAAATCCACTCTCTGGGACTTTGTTTGACTCTTGGAAGTCACGACATTTGTCCAAGCTTGAGACTCTCCACGAAATCACGTGCTTGGCCGCGCTCTGAAGTTACCTGCCCTGATTACCCACAAGTAGCGGTTATTCTCGGCTGATCGGGGTGCACCTGCTATCTTGCCCTCACTACGATGTGACTACATCTCCCATCAGATAAGGAATGCACATATAGCTGCCAATGCCCTGTAGACATCTTTCAAGATCTTAATAGCACTTACCTCACTCCAAAAAATCGAGAAAGTACAATTGACATTGAAAATGGCATCCGCAGACAAGCCCCACGCAGCTCCCCAGCCAGCGTACCTTCCAACAGCAGGCAGCATTTTGAATGCCGACAAGAGCTTCTACGACTCTCTAGCCAACAGCAAATCCAGAACATTGAAACAGACCATTGACATACCACCAAGATCGGCCAAAGCCTGGAAAGTCCCCGCAGGAAGCATCGTCCGTTTCTCCACCCCCGAAGGCGCCCAAGTTGGTGACTTGAACATTTGGAACCTGGCCAACCCACGCGAAAGATTTTGGGCATCTCGCACAAGACAGTTGCAAGCTAGTCACGTCACTGTATACGATCGACTCTGGAGCTGCTTGCCTTATTTGAGGCCGATGGTCACAATCATCGCCGACTCCTTGAAGGACTATGGTGTGGATCAATGGGGTGGCAGATGTCATGATCTGCTCGGGACTCGTTGTGATCCTTATGTGAACACTATGCTCACTGGAGATCAATACGACTACCACTGCCATTCGAACTTGACTAGAGCGGTGGTACCATACGGTCTAACGTAAGTCTTGAAAATAATCATTTCTTGACCTATTTAGCTGATCAGGAGAAACAGCGAGTTTGACGTTCACGACGTCATCAACGTCTTCCAAGTCACCGGTTTGAATGCTGAGGGCAAGTACTTCATGGAACCCAGCCCAGCCAAGAAGACAGACTATCTCGAATTCTTCGCTGAGCAAGACGTTCTGATGGCATTGTCTGCATGTCCTGGTGGTGATCTTAGTGCTTGGGGTTGGGGTGAAGGTGGTGCCGGCGAGGAGGGCGAGAAGAAGAGCATGTTGGATTGCTGCCGGCCCCTCAGAGCAGAAGTATACAGCTTGGACGATGAGGCATTGCTGCAAGATTGGACACAATTCCAGCCTCCGAAGTACACTGGAATCCACGGCATGAAGGTGCCTGTCGGTGAAAATGTCTAGTCTGAATGGAATATGAATATGATTACGAGAAGAGTAACATGTCGTACGACCATTCGCTCAGTGTAACATGAACGCAAGGGCACAGTAGTCTCAATTGGGCAGGTCTGCTTGTTGAAATGTTGTCAATCGCTAGGAAGTTCGGTGCCAGTGCGATTGCTGCATAGCCTGTCTGCACTAGTACATCATCTTTAGAGGCTGTCTCAAGGGGTCAGATACCGGAGGACCAGGCCGCTATGTTCAATGCTTGAAGTCGCCAACGAGGCTTCCTGGTCGACAAGCACATGTGCATAAACATGCCGGAAGATGAGCAAGGCGGTCGGACATATCAGTCATGATCGGGTATATCCTATTCGAGCGAAACGCTGCGGCCCAGCTTCTTTTGCTCAGTCTCCGACAATCTTGGTTGTTGGAAGCCATGTCACCGGGATCCTTGGAAATAGGAGACATGCCCTAACAGACAACAGACGTCAATGGCCGGAATAAGGACTTTACATCGTCATTATCGCCGTGCTAATGTCGTGATATTGATGCTTGGCAAATTTTCGGCCGAAAATCAGAGGAGGTGGCTGATGTTCGAGACACGTTGGCGTTGCGTTGAAATGTTGGCATCGCGTTGAAATGTTGGCATCGCGTTGAGAAAGTTGTGGAATGGAAGCACCGTTTAGCAGAGCGTTGGTAACAACTGAGCTGTTCCAATGGCAGTGCGCGGATGTTCATGACCACAGTGCATCTGGATTGACCACACCGTTTAGTGGCATATTTTCAGGCAGTTTATTCATCTGATCAAGCCAGAATGCAGCATCAAAGTCTGTAACTTGAGGCATGTCGTTCCAAGCAGGTAAGTCTGACAAATCTTGGAGGGGCGGAAATCCAGAGTTCTCGATCATGAAATCAGTCGTTATCGGTGCAGTAATACCAGACTGCATCAAGGCAGCGGCAGTCATGGGCATGTATCCGCTATCTTGGCTGGGTACAGATTCCGGGCTCTCCACATCTTGCGAGCCGGAATGACTTCGCTCAAGAGAGCTCCGGACCTTTTCGTACAAGCGCTCAACAACAGGTAGTGCTGAACGAGCGACTATGTTGGCGCCCTGTATGGTGACCAGAATTTCAAGTGCCTGCTGTATCTTCTTTTCGATAGCTTGAACTTGGCCTTTGATAGGATAGACAAGGGCGATTGCGGCGAGCATGATAGCTGCATTGCTTGGGTAGAAGCCGAATCCGAAGTACACGTAGTGGTGTCGACCTGACATATCCATGAGGGCTTTCTGACTATCAATAGAGCTAATAGCAGCATTCATAGCGACGATGCGACTTTCTGGATGTGAGGCGATAAATGGACGGTGAAGTTCCATCATGACTAAGTTCAACCCACTCAGCGCCTCTTGCCTGTGTAGCGGGAGGTAAGAGAAGTCTAAGTCTGAGTATGTAGCCGGGTTGTTGGGGTTGAGATAAGCAGGTAGGCTGTTCAACAGGTTATCGAGCTGATTGTGGAAAGCCCACACAGAGCCGTAGTCGGCATTCTGTTTGTCGAGTCCATACTCGCGGATTTCGTGAATCTTCCCTGCAACAGCGTAGCGGAAAAGAAGTAGAGAAAGAGGCGAGGGTGCGTGTTCGTCCTTCGGCATTGGCACAGCCTGAGACGGATCTTCTGGAAACGGACAATCAATTGGGAGGTTGATGTCACAATCTTTCGCGTTGATTATCCTGGGTCGTCCCAAGTTCAACGCTGTGCCTGAATCCCAGCAGAATATGTTTACCCAAAGTCGTCTGCCGTACTCCTGAGACCAGAATTGCTCAAGTGTCTCTGATACACTATTGTTCTTTGCATTTGGTCGTGGCTCCCGGTGAAGGTTCAGTTGCTGTGCTTGTCTGCAATCGTTAGATACTATGTTCATCGACATTCCGCCGGAAGAGAAATTGACTTACCTAACACCATCACTGATTGCATACCAACTTTCAACCCCACGACCATTGTTCTTCAGCCAACTAGCTCTGAGCAAGTCATAATCCACAACTGTGATAGTGCCGTTGTATCGGCCAAGCAGCAGCATCAGCTCAGAAGCGACGTCATGATATCTTCGAGACATATGGATGGCGGCTCTCTCATTCGTTGCATGAAGCAAGCGAGCAATCTCCCGATCAGACCGCATGTACTGAAGGCAGACCGCAAGCAGCTGGAAAGAAAATGCCACAAAATATGGCAGATCCTTATTGATGCTAGTCCGTTGAGAAATAGATGTACTGACCACCTCGGTCCACTGCTCGAGCTGCTTGTCCATGTAGCATCTCTGACCGACATTGTAACGCCAATGTACTTCGTCAAAGTAGTAGTTGACTGCCTTTACCAAAATCCGAGGGTCGGGAAGCTGGGCTGCCAGAATCCAGAATTTGGAGCATGGTTTGTTCTGCTCGAGAGCGGCTTGAGTAGAGTCAGAAATCTGGAAGACTTCTTCATCTTCAAGCAACTGATAAATTGTTAGTCAGAAACAATCTGGAGATTGACAAGATATAGTCATACCTTCTTCAAGTCTGTAAAAGCATGAACGTCGTAGAACGAAGAAAGTGCAGTGCCATCTGTTGTTGCTTCTGGAAGCGAAGAATCATTCTCAGCTTGGTCTTCGGCCGAAATAGGCGAGTGCGACTTGGATTCAGGTACTGCGGGTTGTGATCTAGATTATGTGTCAGATCCGATGCTATGACCGTCATGCTTACGGATGATCTTACGGTGGCTGCTCGTAGATACATTTAGCAGCGACGTTTCGGCCTACGCAGTTCTGGCATGGCTTGTTTCTGTCACACTGTGAGGGTTAGGACGATTTTCATATCTTTCGAATCGATTTGTTGGTGGCACCTTCTGCTTTCGTCTGTAACGCGATTAGAACACAAAGCTCCCGAGCAAGCTTGGTTGTGGAAACTGACCTATAACATTCTAAACACGCCGTAACTACACGTTTCCTTTTGAGAGGAGGCGCTGTACCCGCGTCCGTGTCCGCGATATTCTCCATCAGGTCGTGTGAGTAAAGATGGTTGGTTTGACCTATCGATGCTGTCTCGACAAGAACGTCTTGCCAAGCGGAGAATCGTCGGAGGCTTCAAGCTTGGTGTTGACAACGTCTAGTCACAAACTTTGTTTTCTTGTCAACCCCTCGCTTCAACAGACCGCTTATGTGCAATTCACGGACGATACGAGTAGGCCTCCATGGACAGAGGTGTCTTCATAAAGCATTTGGGGACCAGACTGAGCCCTAGAAAGGCCCGAATCGCGCCCAACCCCGCTCCTCCATTCGGGACCCCAAACTCTGTCGAATATGCCTTGCATCTGGATCCACGAAGACCGCATCTTTGCCTGCGAGTGTGCGTTTCTTTGTCTATCTTATTACAGTATGCACTCGGGATGTACTCGACCAAGTCTACTGGCATCTAACTTCGTTTCGGAAATATGCCGCTCATCAACCATGGTGGCCGTCTTTGCAGTTCCCATAGTATCGAAGCATTCCTGCCTTAACTCCGGACCTGGTATCAATTTTGGACCTCTAGGCGACACGCAATACACGCTCGATATGTCGCTTGGCAGTGCTGCGGATGACGAGTATTGTTACCTTATCTTCGATAACTACAGCTCCGCCACCTTTATTGATGGAGTAGCCAGTCATGACCCTACTACACCTTCGGACTTCTAACCCAATTCTGAAGCCTGACATCTCACCCGTCTTTAGCGACATCGTGAATCCGAACCATATCCGACAGGTGGGAGTTCTACCTACTTTTGTATGAACAGAGCATTTGGACAACTGTCATGCCAATGAAGGTCGAAATTGTTGGCGCGCAAGACTTACACTGCTAATCAGATGCAATTATAGTATATAGCAAGGAAGTTTTGTGACAATCAGTGTGGTCACATCTCGAAGGCAGCCGCTGAACTTGCTGGCACTGAATACCAAACAGACATGACCGGAATCTATGCATGGCAGATTCTAACACAAGAGATGGGATGTACATGATGAGGATGAATGACGCCCCGCTCGTCTCAATCTATCTTTGATGATCGCAGGGAACTCTTCTCTTGTAGGTGCCGCCTGGCGAGAGGGAAACTTTCACTTCCAACCTGGTCATTTATTTTCAACAATCTACCACTTGCTCAGCCACAGAAGCGATGGTCCAGCGGCTATGAAGTCTCACGATTAGTGTCCTCCGTTGGTCTCGAGCTCTCTTTTCTTGCCCTCTTCGTCCAGAGCTACCGCCCTGATAGTTTTTCTTCGACATCAACATCAACACCAACATCAACGTTTCATTGATCATTAAACACCGTACCGCGCACAACGAGCCCAGAATGGCTGAGGGGGCCCGATGGAATCAGGGTGACGTGAGCTCAGAATTCACTCGCTGCATTAGTCCACAATTCTCATCAAACGCTTTCGATGCGTCCGAAACGAAGAACCCTTGGGAATCCAGCGGAGCAGTCACACCTTCCAAAGTACCCAAGACGTCGACGCAGACACTCACGACGACACCACACTCGTATTGTCTCCTTCAGTTTGGCATGCTGTATCGTCTGTAATACTCTGGAGTCATCGATGATCGTGGACTATGGCTAGCACAACCCACCAACCCCAATTCAAGAGCTTGTTGAAAGACATTACGTCCGGTGGTGACAAAATGAATTCTGTGGAAGCTCCTCATGAGAGAGCCACATCAAATCATGAAATCACTGGCCCAAACCATCCATACTTTTATGGCTACTCTCGGTCTCTTCGTCCCTCGGTCCTACTCGTAGCCCAAGCAGAGCCTGATCTTTGTCGCGCACGGTTTCAGGATTCATATTTGATCTCAAGGTACACACCTTCATCACATGGTGAGATGGCCGAGCGGTCTAAGGCGCCAGCTTAAGGTTCTTCCAATACGCTGGTCCGAAAGGGCAGGGGTTCGAATCCCCTTCTCATCAACATTCCTTTTGCAGTTTTGCGTGTATACAGCTGCTACAAAACAAGGTGGAAGTGCCGGATGAGGAGAATCAATTTTTAAATTTTCGAATTTTCGTTGGTGGAGAATTTTTTTATGCATGGAGCCCGGGCTTTGAACTGCATAGCTTGGCTTGGCGGCGTTATGTAAGCGCATAAACCTAAGTTGTGCGACTTTCTGGTCATCGACATAATTTGAAACCTGACCTTCAACTGCCAATGCATGTATTCTGAGACCCGGACAACTGTTGAGCGGAGAAGACTGTATCACAGATTCTCCCTAGACGTCACTCTCATCTGTATAAATCATATCAGCTTTCGACGATCTGTCCTTGCCAAAACACTACACACGAGAACAAGGGTTTAGACTCGAGGGACTTGCACCTTGCCCATCCATACCTAGCACTTATTTATTCTTTCGAGGATTCTTTCAGCTTGAAACTTTGATCTTTGAGGTGTGATTGTTCAGCGATCAGAGCTAAAATCCTCCGACTGAATCCTTAGGTGTGACAGGGTGTAGAGATCTGACTATTGAGTTTTGATGATGAGGAAGGTGAAGTACCTTTGGCCCATCAAGTGTATGTCGCAGATAATTTGATGCTGTGATACTGGTGAGATTCTCATACCTACAGCATCATCTCTGCAAGCTTCGTGCATAATCACCGGAGCGCGTATGGATTCGACAATGATATCAGAAAGCCTCGATATAGAAGTACGTACACATCGCAATAGTTAACACAACATTCCCATATCGCAAAACCATAAAAAGACGTTTCAAAACATCACCTCAAATCAACTCCAAACACAAAAAACAATTTACAATCAACATTTTAATTCTATACTGAACTTCTCAAACATAACATGACATAACATACACAAAGAATTGAATCCCTTCCTTCACATCATCATCTAAACACACTGCCAGTACCAATCATTCTGATACTTGCAAGTGCTGCCCTCGGCACATTTGGTAGGTCCTTCGTATCCATTGCCACCACATCTTCCGTATTTGGGAACTTGTGTGTAAGCAGGGCTGGGGACGGCAACGGAAGTGGTGGCGGTGTTTGTCGTATAGGTGGTAGGGATTGTAGCGGAAGATGCAGGGGCTGAAGTGATTGCTGGTGCTGAGGTGACCGCAGCGGAAGACAAAGCAGTAGAGGTTGCGACAATGGCAGAGCTTTGAGCAGCGGTTGAGGAAACAGCGACGACGGAGGTAGCCGAAGAAGTAGGAACAGTACTGTTTGAACCACCACTGACCTGCACAGCAAGCACCTTCTTAGCAGCAGCCTCAGCAGCAACCATAACAATCGCCTGTGTGTTTCCCGTGGGCAAATCAGGGTGGAAGGACGCATCAACAACAAACAGATTATCAGTGCCATAGACCTTAGTGTCCAAGTCGACGACAGCATCACCGCCCTTTCTTCCATCATCTGTGCCCATCTTAGCCGTACCGACGAAATGACTGCCCGTGACGAATGTCTTGATCAAGTCAGCGCCAGTGACGTTGGAGGAAGCGGTAAGTCCGGCGTCAAGAGTCAAAGTCGAGTTTGCAATCTTGGTAAACGAGATCAAGCGGTCTACGAAAGAGGCAAGGGCGTCCTTGTCCTCGGGGGTGTTGAGCCATGGTTGAGTGATATATTCCGTGGCTCCTGCGCTTGTGACGCCGATCTCGCCTGTGGAGGTCAAGCCGTGGGTAAGGTAGATCTTTATCTTGATGGTGTCGTTGGAGGGGGAGTTGCATGTGCCCTGGACGAAGCGTTCGATGCCATCGGTGCCGTTGACGGAAGACCAGAAGTTAAGGCGTTGACCGCCTTGGACGAGAAGGCCGCTGCCATGGGCGAAGAGATCGGCGTTGACTTGAGTGGGATCGGTGAAGGCTGTGGTGTCGAGGGAAGACAAAGAAGTCTTGGTCTTGAACTTCAGAGTAATGATGGGGTGATCTTTGAGGCCCTTGCCAACAGGAAGATCAATCCACTCGGCTTGATCAGGAAGAGTAACAGCTACACTTCCACTCTGAACAGTCTTGATTTGGTCGGCGGGACCGATACCAGAGTTGATGAGGATGCGAGGAGTACTGAGAGCGCCACCAGCAAGAACAACTTTACCACCAGTCTTGACATTGATGATCTGTCTGCTGCCATCAACAAGTTCGACTTCAACACCAGAGACGAAAGAGGATTCGCGAACGGCGCGGATGACAGTGCTGTTGAGTTGGATATGGAAGTTCTTCTTTGCCTTGGCAAGAGGGAGATATGTCAAGACAGGACCAGCGCGAAGGCCGTCCTGAATGTTCCAAGGTGGGTGAGAGAACACATCGGTCTTCTTGTTTGGCTCCTCAAGTGCGTTGACGGATGACCAGCCATTGGAGGTGAAGAAGGAAGACAAAACGTCATACGCGCCTTGATCATATCTCTGACCATCCTTGGAAGGAGAGATGGTACCAGGGTTTCTCTCATAGAAGCTCTCGGCCGAGGAAGAAACATCCGACCACTTCCAACCAGTGGGCCACTTGTCGTCGAAATCACGCTCTTGGGGACGGACGAACATGAGAGCGTTGATCATGCTGCTGCCACCAAGAAGACAGCCAGCCATATCAGCAGTGTCGGTGCAGTACTCGTTGGTGACCTCGGCAGTGGAAAGGTAGTATGCCATAGCAGGAACATCGTACTGAGTTACAGTCTCGTTCCAAGACTCGACGGCACGACCACCGCTGGCGTAGGTAGATGCATCACCACGTTCGATCAGGAGGACCTCGGCTCCAGACTCAGCGAGTCTCTCGGCGACGATGATTCCAGCAGGACCAGCACCGGCGATGATGTAGTCATAGGTGGTGTTCAGTGTGGTGGCAATGGGGGTGGTAGAAGTGGTGTTCTTGCCAGTGTCTACTCCAACAGTGGAGTTGGAGCTAGAAGTACCATTGTTGGCGACAGGGGCAGTCACTGCGGGAACAGCTTCTGCCCATGAAGCCCAAGTATCGTAGGAAGCAGATGAAGAGTTGGCAAAGATGACGGCAAATGCACCGAAACCAGTGTGCATGTTCAAAGCAGTCTCCTCAGAGGAAGGTGCAGCAGGAGCATCGGTAGAGAAAGCCCATCCGAAAGCATTGCCGCTGACAGTGTTGGGGAAGCTGTCGTCCTCGCCAGTGATACATCCATTGCAGACAAAGGTATAAGCAAAGTGGGTGCTGTTGACGAAAGTACCGTTGGCGATGGGTGTGGTAGTAGCATTACCAGTGTAGACAGGAGGGGTAGTGTAGCCAGTGGCCTCACGAAGGGACGACATAACTTTGTCGCCATTGGGCCAAGCCACTACGAGGATGTGACTTGCCATCTGGGCCGACATGTCGAGACCAGCCCATCCCTCAGTAGTGGGAGCAACAATCTGACCAATGAAGTCACTACCAAGAGTCTCCGGAGTGGCAACCGAGAATCTTGCTCCCGATTTCGAATCCTGATAACTCATGAAGTCAATGCCAGTGTTTGGGTCATTGTATGCCACGCTCTGAGCAAAGGCGCCCATTGCATATGCAAGAGGAAGAAGAGCTGCGAAACGAGCCATGTTGCAAGAAAGAATGTAATGAGTCGCTAGGACTGTTTCAAGGAATGAAGAAGATATGGACCGTCAAGGCCTTTGAGACGACTTTTGAAAAAGAGATACAGATTCCACCGGGGAACTGTTTAAACGAAAGACTAAGCCGTCAAGGCTGGAAAAGAGAACGAAGAAAGGAAAGGCGAGAGGTTGACCTACGAGACAGGAAGATAGAGCTTCCACATTCTTATGTACCCACCGAGCAAGAGTCTGGAAAGAGTTTTTGCTCCTGATAGCAAGCGCCAAGTCGGTAGCTGCATAGCCGTTTCGCAGGGGATAGCATGTTTCGCGACAGACACAGCGGGGCAGGAGGTGTGAACAGATGTTGCAGGGTTTGATCGGCCGTGGTCAGCAGTGGAGAGTTGGCAGGATTCTTTGGTAGAGAGCTATAGACGAGACCAATGAGATTCGACCGATTATGGCCGAGTCGGATAGATCGAGAAGTTCGCGAAGAGTCGAGAGTGTATGCTTGGTCGCCGAGATGGAGCTGTTATGGTCAAGGTTGTGCAGCAAAACCAGTTCCAATCAAAAAGGTGCGCTAGCGCGTCAGAAAGTAGAGGTAAGCGAGGAGTCGAGGTCGGCAAGATCGAGTGTGCAGCAACTGCAAAGGTAAAAAGTCATCTATACCAGACCAGTCACGTTACTGTCATTTGCAAACTGGAGCACAGGGGATGGAGTTGTGGGCCATGTGGTTGTTTCATGATTGCGCCACTTGAGCGTAGGGCTGGATTTGGTTCATGCGGCTCTAGGCCGAGAGCGTCTAACCGACTTTACGACTCTTCCATCTTGTAAGGCCGAGACGCTTGTGCTGATGCAGCAAATGATGAGGCCTCCATGATATACATGAAGGATGGATGATGAGAAAAAGATACATCCAGAGAACAGGCAGAAGATGGATCTGCAGAAAGGATATACTCAAAGTTTGCATCTGAAGCGTGTGTAGCAGTCGAGTTTCAGCATGGTTATTCTTGGAGTCGCATAGCCACGAGGGCAAGACAATGTATAAGGGCAAGCGACGGCGATAGGCTTGTGTGCTCTCGGTTCGGACTTGTATATTGCGACAAGAATCGGTTCACTGGTTGGCCAATGCCGGTGTGACTTGGGTGGTGCAGCGTGCAGTCGCTTGAGGTTGCACAGCAATAGTCTTTGCAGCATGCAGTCAGATCACGTCGATATCATGAGTAGACCAGTAAAGACCAACAACGATCAGAGACTAGGTATATGATATTCTCGATGATTGTTGGAACAGAATGACGACGAAGAGTTCGGAATCTCGCGATTGTCCTGCCAACGGAAGGGACGCGACATTTTCGTGAAGCACTTTACGCGTGATTTCACGCAAGCGGCCTCATTTCCATGGCCATCTCCAGTCGACTTTCACCCTCCCATTTCCACCTATACAGACAGCATTCCCCTGCATAACTACCACATACATCGTACTGCACAACATCGCCATGGCACACGTACGTAAACGCCAGTTCCAACCATCGAACCAGTCTTCGATCAAGTCCTTCTTCTCTCCAGTCGGCGCATCATCTCCCTCATCCTCTGCCGAAGTCGACGAATATGCCCAGACGCTGAAGCCCGCGCTGCCCGACCATGTGCAGTCGCTCCTCATCAACGTCGGCATGCGCGTTCGCAAGTCGGTGCCTGAAGGATACAAGACCCACAAGAGTCTCCCAGTCCCGACCATCTCATACATGCACCCTGCCAGCATCTCGGCCAACTCGGAGAACGAGCTACCCGCCAGCAGCGCCCCTGAACTCTACACCAAGCCTTCTGAGTTGACGCCCTTCTGCGGTCTGCACAAGATTGGCGGCTTCAGCTCACAACCCACATCATCTGCTCCTGGCCTGTCCTACACGCAATCTTCTATGGCATCCTCAATCGACATGCCGCAAACGCCAAAGACAAACACACGCAAGAGAAGCTACGCAGACGAGATCGACGAGGATCTCGACACCTTCTTCGACAACAACGACGAGCAGGAGCAGAACGACTCGATGCTAGACGACACGCTCTCACCCAAGACGAAATACCCCCTCAGCCACTCTTCAATGCCCAAGCTCAGTGCTCAGAACGGCATCGTCAGCTCTCAGGGCAGACCCAAGGCTCGCATGAAGACTCGCTCGCCCCACAAGCTTGTCGAAGACTTTGCAGACGAGGATGTCGGATTCCTCCAGCCCATGGAGTGCGATTGAGAGAGAGTTGATTACATGTTGATGGCATTTGTTTTCCGGAGCGGGTATACCAGGTTTTGCATTTTGACTTGTCCTTTTCGCATTGGCGTCTCTCTATCATGGCTCTTTGTCTTTTCAGCTTTCGGCACACTGTAGAAGATGCAATCTCAATTTCGTATTTCCCAAAGAGGCATTCTGATGATCAGTGACCGACTGGGATGGATGCGTGGAGGCGGGCCGGGATTGCGGGGGAGATGGGCTTGGCGCATCACATGCGACCTCGGAATGTGCATCATCAAAGAGCATCAAGTCCATCGAGTCTTGTGCTGCTCATGCACCCACCTGTCCCTTCATCAACGATACCTGATGCTTTCCCTCGCACCTCAAATACACGCGTAATGTGAAGGTCAACATGGCAGCGCAGTCGACGTTACGGCATGGCCCGGACGAAGCACTCCGGGCTCTCCTTACTCGTCTGGTCGACCGCCTTCGTAAGCGACTGAAACGAACTTCTCCTACTCTCCGTCTAGCAGCAGCACTTCTCTTCACTCTCGGTCTTGTCGGTGGCAGTCTCGGCTCGTACAAGTGGTGGATTGAAAGTCGCAAGGAGAAAGAGACAGGAAGACGACTGCTACGACGCAACTCCGGCTTGAGGGCCAAAGACGGCACTCGCACCATCTATGTCGCATACAAATCCTCGACGGCAAAGGTCGTCATCAATCCTACCAAGCCAACCACCTTTGATGCCCACCGTCGCTTGTTCTTGCAACCTCCGAGAGCTGTCGGTCTCAGCGACAGCAACCTGCCACAAGTCCCTCCTCTTCAGACAAAACCTGGCTTGAACCTCGCCTTCCTACATCAATTTCTCAGTCTCATGAACATTCTGATCCCGCGATGGGGAAGTAAAGAGACGGGTCTACTGTTCAGTCATGGTGTCTTTCTGCTACTCCGAACATACCTCTCCCTTGTTGTCGCCCGTCTAGATGGTGAAATTGTACGAGACTTGGTTGCTGGCAAAGGCAAACCATTCCTATGGGGCATCGCAAAATGGTGCACCATTGGAGGTCTGGCCAGCTACACCAACAGTATGATCAAATTCTTGCAATCAAAGGTCTCGATAGCTTTTCGAACCCGTCTCACCCGCTACATCCACGATCTATACCTCAACGACAATCTTAACTTCTACAAACTCTCAAACCTGGACGGCGGCATTGGCCATGGTGCTGATCAATTCGTCACTCAAGACTTGACCCTATTCTGCGACTCTGCAGCTAGCCTGTACTCGAGTCTGGGAAAGCCTCTGGTAGATCTGGTCGTCTTCAACTACCAGCTCTACCGTTCTCTTGGCCCACTGGCTCTGACCGGTTTATTAGCCAACTACTTTGCGACTGCCACGCTACTCAGAAGGCTTTCGCCTCCATTTGGCAAGCTAAAGGCTGTCGAGGGCAAACGAGAAGGTGACTTCCGAGCTCTGCATGCTCGCCTGATCGCCAACGCTGAGGAAGTTGCCTTCTATGGAGGTGACCAGATGGAAAAGCTCTTCCTGGATAAGGGCTTCCAAGAACTCAAGAGATGGATGGAGGGCATTTACAGCCTAAAGATCCGATACAACATGCTCGAAGACTTTGTCCTCAAGTATTCTTGGAGTGCTTTTGGCTACCTCATCACTTCTCTTCCGGTCTTTCTACCTGCTTGGGGTGGGCTGGCAGAAGTGGGCGACAAGAAGTCAGCACAGCCAACTTCAGAAGCCGCCCTCATGGCCCAGACACCAACAGACGAGTCTGGCAATCGCACTCAAAACTTCATCACAAACAAGCGTCTCATGCTTTCACTCGCAGACGCAGGCGGTCGCATGATGTACAGCTTGAAAGACCTGTCAGAACTAGCAGGCTACACGTCTCGCGTCTACACTCTAATCAGCACACTCCACCGTGTCCACGCCTCCGCATACCACCCTCCCCGCAACACATATCCTGAGTTATACTCTCTCGCTGACACCCAAGGCACCCTCCACAAAGGCTTCTCTGGCGTCCGCTTCGAAAACGCACCCGTCGTTGCACCAGCCCTATGGCCTCAAGCTGGCGAAGAACTCCTCGATAACCTCAATTTCGTCATCCAAAGCAACCAACATATCCTCATCATCGGCCCTAACGGTAGTGGCAAATCCGCCCTCTCAAGAATACTAGCTGGTTTGTGGCCTGTGTACCGCGGTCTGGTATCTCGCCCTCGCAGTGTCGGCCAGGATGGCATCATGTTTTTGCCGCAACGACCGTATCTTTCTCCAGGCACACTGCGTGATCAGGTTATCTACCCGCATACGGAATTCGACATGCGTGCTTCTTCACGCTCGGATGCAGAGTTGGAGCAAATCCTCGAAGATGTGAGACTAGGCTATCTACCATCAAGAGAAGGCGGCTTCGACACGAGAAAAACATGGAAAGACGTTCTTTCAGGTGGCGAGAAACAACGCATCTCTTTCGCGAGATTGCTCTATCATTCCCCTGCTTTTGCGGTTATTGATGAAGGTACTTCTGCTGTTTCTTCTGATGTTGAGGGTTTGCTGTACGAGACATTGAAGAATAGAGGTGTGACGTTACTCACCATTTCCACTCGGGCAAGTTTGAAGAAATATCATGATTTTGTTTTGACCCTTGGATTGGGCGAACAAGGTGATGAGTGGGAGATGCAGAAGATTGGAACAGAGTCGGAGAAGGATTCAGTGGAGAAAGAGATTGCCGAACTCAAGGAACGGCTGTCCAAAGTGGGTGAGTGGAAGAGACGGAAGGCGGAGATTGAAGATGAGTTGGCTAAAGTGTGGGTTGAGGGGGTGGGTGTTTTGGAGGCCGCCGACTACAATGGGGAGGCAGAGGAGGTCGAGGTGTTGGAGGAGGAAGAGGGAGAGGAAGTTGCGCTTAGTGATACCGAGACTGAGAGGGCTGGTGGTGAGGGAGAGGTGCAAGATGATGCTGCTACTGATGGGTATGGCACTGATACGCAAGAATTTGTCACACCTGCTGCCACGCCAATGGAAAGAGCGTCACCGTAGAGGTAGATACGTCCGTTACGATAACTCATGGTCAATGCATTTCCAGTTCCACTTCTCGCTCTTCAGCTCATCATTTCTCGTACAGTCAAGTGATACTTTTCTGCACCTTACTCTCTACCACAACTCTATACTCCTTCCTATCCGTGACATCATTAGTGCATCCCATAGAAGAGCACAACTCTCTCCTTCCACCGTGTACCCATAAGATGATTCAGACAATCGCAATCGCAATTCCACACCACCAAATCCCACTGCTCTCATCTAACATGCTTTGATGGCAGCCTCACATACTTCTGTTGTTTCGTTCCCGCCATGTGAGATACAGCAGCCATCCGTTTAGTATGAGACTAAAAGTTATAAAAGACCTTTATTGGTTGAAAAATGGCATTGGATCTTCATACTCGATTGTGGTGTTCATACCACTGAAACCTGGATCTGGCACATCATATCTTGTGATCAGGAATTGAGGTGATGTGAAGGAGAGGAGGTGGGAAGGGAGAGAAAGGTGATCAGGTCAGTGAATCAACCATTATCTCACGAAAGATCCTTGGGTCAAATCGAGCGTTATCAATAAGCTGTGCTTGGAAGGATGGTTGATGTGGTGGTTTTCTTGGACCTGTGTTCTTCCTTTGCTCAAGATATGGCTACAGAGAACGTTACATGATCTTTCAGCAGAGCTTCTAATACTCTAGGTTGGGTATGGGGTTGTGACAGCAGACTGTTCGTGGTCTGGAAGATGGATGTATTTGTTTGCAACGGTGTCTGTAGACTCGATATTATACCGTCGCGTTCGTTTCCAAGATCCGCTGCAGATGAACAATTTCCATCATATCAAGCATAGAACAAGATAATCATAACGACTAAATAGGAGTAGTGTGTAAACTCTTTAAGTCAATTATACACATAATAGATGAATGAGTATTCCATCTCTTGAACCAAATGAAGAATATACAATGCTGAAGACTCGAAGTATAAGACTTCATCTCTAGCGTGGAGACTGTAATGGCTGGTGGATGAAACTTATACACTGGAAAAAGCACCGACATGGGCAGGAAGAGAAGAAACTCATCAGGTCAGTGATACTCTCACTAACCTCCACCTCCTAGTATGTCAGCCATGCGAACAAATGTCTGGTCCATCAAAAGCTCGGCTTCTGGGTGGAGGAGCAGACAAGACAACAGAACCATTGACCTACTTCCCTTCCCTTCCCCGTCTGTACTGCCTTCCCGAACCAAATCCTCCAATGTATTGACTCAGATCGACCTGCACGATCTCGTCAGATACAGGTTGGCGGTTGCGGCTTTGTTGTTACTAGATCTTGCAGAGACGTGCGTCACTTATAAGAACCGCATAATCTGATCTCCAATAACGCAAGTGCTGAAACAAGGGCATGGAAGCCACTTCAGATTAGTTTCTACATAGCCCCTTCCGTTCTAAGCGGTGGTGGTTAGATAACTTGATTCGTCAATTGTTGTCTGTTGCAGTAAGATTTTCGGTATAAAGTCTGCGCTCTAGATAGGAATTCTTGTGAGAAGCTCACTGCCCGCTATGGAAGGTGTCCAGATTGATTTGTCTATGTCTTTGTTATTGCGCGATCTACGCCATTTCTGCAGCGGCTTTGCTTATTCATCGTTAGAGAGGGGGAGAGAGAAGAATGATAAGGTCTGTGATTCTGATACTTGCCTCCACTCTCTTCGTCTCTAGTATCTGAAGAAACTCTCCATTATCTTGTTCTGCAAAAGATTGTTGGTCGTGGACCTGTGTTCTTTTCCTCTCTACGCTCCTTCGACACCGTGTTAATGTTTCCCAAGTATCACCTTGGCAGCGATCGGTCAAAATCTGCTGATCGCTCTACGATTCACGTACGAGAGACACGATGTTGTGAGATTCGAATTTGTGATTGATTTGCGTCCATAAAGTGCATGACTTTCCCTTTCCACAGACTGTAAAACTGTGATACCGGTGTTCACTGATACATCTCTACATGCCTATGCAATCACATATGCTAGTCATGTATGTATAATGCAGACTTGCTTGATGACGAGGTGCAAGAATGTGCACTGCGAGAATGACTTCTAGACGAGTATAAAATCACCGGACTTGTAATCACATTTGAGGATATTGATTTGACCCCGAGCAGGATAGGTTCGTGAAGAAGTGATTCCATTGTATTCAAGGACAAGACTGTGCAATGCGAGTGAATGATATCACCTAAACGGAGGGAAAAGGCAGGAGAGTAGAACAGGCGGGTCCATGACACGGCATTTGTCTTTCACCTCCCACCACAATACTTGCAATAGTCCATCACATCAGGAATTTGAAAGTTACATGCCAGAGGAGGACAGACTTCGGCTCCAGTGTCACAAACCTGTCTCCTCTCTATACGTATCCGAAGGCTGACCGTTAGGGCCAGGACAGAAAGTAATCAATACTAACGTGAGTCACCGCCCTCGTGCTCGAGTCGGCGCTCCAAATTGGAAAGAAAATACGTTCCATGATGATTGTTGACCCGACCAGATATCCTAGTCTGAAGGGTATTTCAACAGTTGGCACTCGTAGTACGGGCTGTTCGGGAGGCGTATGTGTCGTCGACGATGACATAGTCTGCGCAATGCAGGTCCTGTAGAAGCTCGGTGGGAAGGGAATCTATGAGCGTTTTTCGCTCTCGATATGTTCGTAATGATTCTGTGATCTCATGTCTTTATTATGTTCGTGATATGTAACTTTCATCTCAACTCTTTCTCCAAGCTATCAAGTTCTGTGAACGTCGATCCGTTCTTGTATGGTCGTAGGGGTATACCGCTGGCTTCGCTGCGTGGTGATCCGCCCATATCGAACGCCAAAGAAGGCTCGGGCGATTTAACGTAGCCCATGCGCGTTGGAGTCGCAAAGCTGTTGCGTAGATTTGTTGTTCTTGAGCCGGAAGCATTTGAAGTCAACGTTTTTGCTCGCTCGGTGAAGTATTTGTAGATTGAGCGAGACAGTGCGAGGTTTGCGGCGATTATACCAAGGAAGAGCTCGGTGCTGGAATTGTCAGTGAATGAGTATGGGAACATTATTTTGGTGACAAAACATACTTTGCCCAAATCGCAGCGATACAGTATGCGTACGAGAGGTCGTCCGTAGTTGTTCCTAAAGAAGCCGCTCGTATGGCTGAGCAGATCGTAGCTCTGAAATATGGAGTCAGCCTTGCGTAGTTCAAGTGTCATGGTGATGGGTTACATACACCAAACCCATACTCATCAAACCACAGACTGCAGCTTTAGTCGACCATGGAATGCGTACGTTCCATACGACGTAGATTGGCAGCACAGTACAGATCACATCAGTGACGACGGCATATGCTAGAAGGCGTAAGTACAGAACAGCGAGTGAAAAATCATGTACGAACAAGCTTGTAGGTAGATACTGTATATCCGGACTTCGGCGGGCCAGCAATGATCTGCATAGGTGCCGTTCCAGTACGCTTTCAGGGGGGAGCATTCAGCCAGCAGTACAACCAGACATTCGAAGTTGGTCAGGACTAGTCCTGTGATGATGGCGCCCAAGGTGTATCTTAGAGGTCTTGTGTCTTTGATGCGCAGAATCAAGATGCAAATCGAGACCTTCATCAGACAGATTGTTGGAAAGAGCAAGACTTGTGTGTACCATGTGAGCATGTTGATAGTCTGGTAGTCGTCGTCGGAAACAAATTCGCGGTGCTTTCCATTCCCATAGCGGACACTGACAATTTGTATCGACATTCGGGCCACCGCTAGGGTAGTGGTCACTGCCATTGCTCCGTCGTCGAAGCCTAGCTGCCGGTTGCCCCATCGCGTCCAGCACCGCAAACCAGTGGTCACGACAGCCAGAGAGGTAAGTATGCAGGTGAGTACAAGTAGAGTAGGACCTTTGTCGTCACTTGGTGAATGTTCTCCCATTCTGCCTGATCTGACGTGCAGCAGGAAACGATGGTGGGTGCGAGAATCTAGCAAGAAGACATGGCATGTACTTCTGCAGTCATATCAATAGCCTTTTCTTTCGGCCGGCTGTACTTACGAAGAGTGCCCAAAACACTGCATCATCCTAGCTCTGGCCCTAATCGACTCGCATTCGTGATCATTGTTTGCGAATAAGCAACACGGCTTTCGGAGGGTCGTGACTAATTTCCGTATAGCACATCAATCTTGGCCACACCGCGTCGAGGGGTTATGTTGCTCGCATCATCCCACGCTCACCTTGTACACCTCATAACCAGCGCCTTTTTCTTCCATCCCGGTAGTCATGTCGTTGAAGAACAACGTCGTAGGAATACAATTTCTGGTCCACTGTTCGCCACAGCTCGAGAAACATTGTCCAGTGTTCAATTGTTGATTGTAGTCGGACTTTCGGCCTCCAGCCACGAGGGCTGAACATCCTTGTTAAACTCTGCCGTGGACCGAGGAACTTGATCTTGCGACCAGCTTCTGGTTGGTCAATCTGGTAGTAGTCCTTAGACATCGTGGCCCATGACAAGAGTCAATCAAGGACTGAAAGATTCGAGAAGTTGGACCGTGAACGAGCGGTGCATTCATCCAAACTCGCACGGCTCGGTTGGAGATCCGCCTCGTTTTGGTGTTGATGGACCCCTGCAACTTCTTGGGTGGTTCGGAAGACGATGGGCCGCTCACGGCCCGCATCCACAAGTTTCACAAGTGAGCCATCAGAGACAAAAACACTCTGGAGAAGATGGTCGTGACGAGGAAAGAGACAGGCATTCAGATGATGTTCGTGTCCGCTCAGGAGGGAAGCAACAATTGAGGTGGCTGGCAAAGTCAGCATCGCTCGGCGCGGCGAAGGAGATTGCCGGCCTTCGATGATCGACACCCCACCACTTTTCATGAAACTCTTCCTTCCTTCCTTCGCATTGTTGAGTGGCTATTTATCCTAGCGACCACGAGGTGCATATACTGATTTGACTCGAAGCTTAAGAAGTCGGCGATATTTAGGGCAACCAGCAGCATCTCGCGACTTGCGCTTACACGACTCATGCCATCTCAAACACTGACCATCGGACACGAGTGATTGATCTAGGGAGATAGAGTATTCTGTTTGACGACCTCGTGGAGTTCTCGAGAAACAGCATCTACAGCTCATCGTAAGATATGCGGTGCCTGACGATCGACATATGGAATTCAGTGTATTCGAGTAGGATGCATCCGTTTCGCTCTAGAATATCCCACTCCCACCACCTATATGCACGCTAGCAACCAGATCTTGGCTGTGTCCATGCAGACCGCTCCAGTCGGGACTTCATATACGCCCCATCTATTCTTTAGTCCAACAGTTTAGCCTACCAAGAACTCAACTACCGACAGTATTCGCATGACTTTGCCTCACCAGACTCACTGAAGAATTCCGTATAAAGGCTGACTCTGTCCAACATAGAGTTTCTCCTCACGGTCTCATTTACCGAGCAGAACACTAACATGGCTCCTTCGTTGTTTACGACCGCTGTCCTCTCAGTCCTTGCTGCGTCGTCGTTGGCGCAAGCCACCAAAAAGACAGTCGACTTCATTGTCGTTGGTGGAGGTACTGCTGGCCTCGCAGTCGCTAGTCGCCTGAGTCAGTATCTGCCTAACAACACAGTCCTGGTCATTGAAGCCGGTCCAGATGGCCGCAATGTGCCTGGTATTTACATCCCTGGTATGAAGGGCAGTACCCTCGGCGGCATTTACGACTACAACTTCACGACTGTTGCGCAACCACACGCTGGTGGCCGCTCCTGGGCCCAAAACCGAGGAAAGGTGCTGGGTGGTAGTTCCGCTTTGAACCTCATGTGCTGGGACCGCGCTTCAGTAGCTGAATATGATGCTTGGGAACATATCGGAAATCCTGGTTGGAACTGGGACAACATGATTACCAGCATGCTCAAGGTCGAGAACTACACTCAAAGTGTGTATCCCGGACAGGAGATCGACCAAGGTGTTGGAGTCGATGGTCCCATTCACGCCACCATCAACAGAATTCAGCCTGCCGATCAAGATACTTGGATTCCAACAATGGAGAAACTTGGCTTCCCAGAAAACATGGAATCTCTCGATGGTAACCCTCTTGGTGTCTCAATTCAACCCAACAACATCGACACAACTAAGTACACACGTTCGTACAGCCCTGAGTACTTGAAGATTGCCGGAGACAACCTCTATGTCATGACCGACGCTCAAGTTGTCAAGGTGAACACGGAAAAGAGAGCTGGCCAGGTCGTTGCCACTGGTGTCACTCTCAAGAACAATGTCACCATCAACGCTTGTAAGGAGGTCATCTTGAGTGCCGGCTCCTTCCAGTCTCCAGGTCTTCTCGAACTTTCCGGTATCGGAAACTCCTCAATCATTACTGCTGCGGGTATTGAGCCTGTACTCGGACTCCCTACCGTTGGCGAGAACTTGCAGGATCACATTCGTATCCAAAACAGCTTCAAACTTAAGGACCTGGCTTCCTTCGATGAGCTCAAGTACAATGCCACTTTCAAGGCCGAACAGCTTGCTCTTTATAACGCCAATGAGGTGTCCATTTATGATTATGCCGCATCTGGATTCGCTTACCTTACATGGCCCCAAGCTCTCGGCAATGAGTCTGCCAAACTGATCAACGTCGCAAAGACTGCTACCAATGGCAATGCCTCAATTATCGACAAAACCAAGCTCGACTTCATGACAGGCAACAAAAGCCACACCATCCCTCAACTCGAAATCATCTTCTCCGACGGCTACACCGGAGTCGGAGGCTACCCAATTGTGAACTCATCCGAATACGGCTCCAACTACTTCACCCTCCTCAGTGTCATCATGCACACTCTATCCCGCGGTAACGTCCACATCAACACATCCAACCCCCTCGGCAAACCCATCATCGACCCCAGATACTTCAGCAACGAATACGACCTCCAAGCCGCCATCGCCGCCACAAAACTCAACCGCAAAATCGCCCAAACGGCACCAATGAAAGACATCATCGCCGAAGAATACGAGCCCAGTGCCGATATCCAAACTGATGAGCAATGGAGAGATTTCGCTCTCGACCATACTTTGACTATTTATCATCCTCTGGGCACGTGTGCCATGCTTCCCGAAAAGGATGGTGGTGTTGTTAGTCCCGAGTTGAAGGTTTATGGTACGCAGAATTTGAGAGTTGTGGATGCTAGTGTTATTCCTGTGCAGCTTTCTGCGCATATCCAGACTGCTATTTATGGTATTGCTGAGCGTGCTGCTGAGATCATTGCAAAGGAGTGGTCTGCTTGATGCACCATTGAAATTGCGGAAAAGGCTTACACATGAACCGATTGACTTTTACTATTTTAACTATCTCCTTGAATGTTGTTTAACTGCTTCTGCTTCCGATCGTTTGGTGTTGGACGACTTGCTCAGACCGGAGGAGGGATAGCAGGCGAGTAAGGGTTTCTCGCAACATCAGCCTCAAAACTATGCACCTTCTCATCAACAGGCGACTCAGCCACCGACTCCGAAGTCCTACCCTCACCCATCTCATCAGCCTTCCCCTTCTCGGCCGCCAGAATAAGCTGTCTCCTCTCCTCCTCTTTAGCTTTGTGCTCTCTCTCTGCAACCGCACAACGGTGGTTCAATGCAATAACAGCCAAAGGCAAGAACACAATCTCCCAAGTGAAGAGGATAGGCAAGGCCTGATAGAGACGGTCGACGGCGCCGCCTGACCAGATCTGGATCAGCACTTGCCAGACTTCGTGGGCGGGAAGTGCGTAACCCCAGCGGTAGAAACCGGGTGCGAGTTCGAAGGGCCAGATTGTGCTGGTGACGTTGAGGATGACCCAGGTGAGGACGAAGAAGGGGAGGAATTTCATTGGGATGAAACCGGTAGCGACGTCGATCTGGGAGCAAGTTAGTATCGATGGATTTGAGTTGACCTCGTTGTTCTTGCTTACCACTGCGAAATTGATGTGCATGAAAAGCCAGATGATGACCCAGGTGCAGAAGAATTGACCTGCACCTACAGACCAGTCCTCGCGGAAAGCCCAGATGTAGCCGACCCAGCACAGTGAGCCCACGAAGGTGTATGAAAGACTCAAAACCAGGCGGATGATACCGTTGTTGAGCATTGGTAGGTGCGAGTATAGGTTGAACTCAGCACTGACACCATTTATGGCCATGAGGAAGAAGAACTGCATGATGATGGGCATAACCATAGCGACAGTGTTATACAAGACGCGGGTACCCTGGGTTGTGGGCATGATATTGATATCTCCACCTTGAATGGGATTGAGGAAAGCTTGGAGGGCGGCAGGGTCGTTCTTGTTCAGAGCTTGCAGTGCTCCAGTGCCGTTCATGTGGTTGTATGCGATGCGAGCGACTGCCACAAGCTGAGACATACTGGACTTGATGGTGGCGTCTTCCACGGCTGGGTAGCGAACCTGGTTCCAGACATAGGTGATTGTGTTGGTAGGGTCGTAAGCTGCTGCTGCATCTCCACCCTCGAGGGCGGCTGCAAGGCGCTCGGAAGCTCCAGCATGAGTGAAGACGGCAGCCCAGTGATCTCCTCTTCTGACAGCTTGCACGATGTCTTCAACCTCGGGGTACTTGGAGCTGCTCTCGATGTCGAAGGTAGGGAATGTGTCGGCCTTGAGTTGTGTGATGGCACCTTGTAGACTCTTTCCAATGACGCCGCCGTCATAATCGACGGTGAGGATGTTGAGGTTGTGGACTCTGTGTTCTGATTTGAACAACGAGCCGAACAAATATGACATGTTCACGAGGAACAAGATTTGTAGTAACATGAAAGAAGCAATAGCTGCAATCATGAACGGCTTCTTGCGTCCATTCCAGAATGGATCTCGGTGTCCAATACGATGAGCGGACTTTTCCGGAATGAAGAGGCTGATGAAGCCCATGGTGAAGTTTGATGTAGCTTGGAGTTATTTGGGGTATGTTGATAGAAGTCGTAAGCAAAGTCGAGTTGTTCTTGGAGCTCCTACAAGCTGGTGATTGATAGATGTAGCGGGGAAGGAAGTCTGGGTGAGGTGAAAACAAAAAGAAAACCTACAACGTCGCAGCGACTTTACCTGTACATATACACGTTCTATTCTCCTATTGATTTTTGAATCCTGACACAATGTCGGCTGGTCGGAGACCAACAGTTCCAAGATTGAACTTTTCAAGTCAGACCAGCGTCAGAGATGCAAGCGTGAAGGAGTCTTCGGCCTCTGGAGCTCCGATGTGAAGGCGCAGTCAGGGTTTTAGGGCTTCGGCAGGGCGTTCCGAGACCTCCTTCTTGTCTTTCGTCTCGGATCCGGAGGCACGCGAATCCGTTCCTGGCCTTCAGCATAGAAGGCGACAAGTCGTTATGGAAAGAAGTCACACGTCTATCTTGCGCTCCGGATGTCGATAGCTTCCAGTCTCCAGGTCATCGAGACTGCTTCTGGGTTCCCCCAATGATGCGAACTGACGGCCCACGCGTCTGCCGACCTCGATCGCGTCTCCATTGTGTTTCGAGATGTTTTGTCCTTCAAGATCGATCCGTTGGTCAGGGAGAAATCACTTCCTATTTATGTCTTTGTCTTCGGACTCCGGTGGGGAGAATTGACGCTTGACAGTTTGGTCGCACGTTTTTCTCTCGACAGCTGAGTGCTGATGCATATCGACCTTAAAGCCTGAAGTTATATACTATCATCACGGAATAATCACATTCCTGTGGTAGTTGTCATTGATCTGGGTGATCAGTGACTCTGAGAAGCAATCACAAGTGGGGCTTGCTGCAGCTGTACTTTACGCGCCACTTTGTGCTACCTCGATCGACCAACAATTACCATGAGGAAGAAACGAGATGAAATGCTGTGAGAAGGGTCGGACGCTCAGAGTCAAAATCAGTTGTCTGATGCAACTGAGTGTGTTGTTATTCAAAGTCGTTATGTCATGTACTAGCCAATTCGGCAGTCGCTACCCAGGTTTCATCTAACTTCCAGTGCCATAGCCAAGTAGCGGCATCCCAAATTCCTGCCTCCGATTAACCAATTCTCTTGTTGGCAGAGTAACCATTGATCTGATCGAGAGTGCCTTGGAGCATCTTCTCCTTCTCCTTGCGTCCTGTATCTCTGACTGTCTGTAGTCGATCAACAGCAGAGCTGATCAAATCAATATGCATCTCCAATGGCATCCTCTCCTTATCGACGATGGTGGGTGCTGCTACGTCGTCCCTGAGCTGGCTGAGGTTGTTCTCAATATCCTTGAGCTTCACAAGAGTCGAGATGACATGTTGCATGGCTACCTTGCGATACATGCCTACGTCGTTCAGTGTCTTCAGCTGTCCCTCGTGTTTCGCAAGAGCGTTTCTGTTGGCGCCCAGCTTGGTCCAGAGAACGCCCAACAGATCATTCTTGGCGTCTGTGACTTTGAGACCCTCGCGATGCGCGATGTCTTGGATCTGCTGAAGGCGTTCGTCCAGGTTATCCAATACTTCGAGAAGTGTGTTGGCTTCCAGGATACACACCTGGATTTGCTCTTCGACTTCAGAGGTATGTCGGATGTATTGGTCGTAGATGACATCCTCGGAAGAATGCTGGGTGACGGCCAAGTGGAACACAGACAGATACTGCGAGAAGAATTTCGGAATGATCCCTTCGGAGTCTGGTGTGGCTTCAATACCCTGTAGCACTTTCATGGTCCAACGATTGGCCGACAGAATTCCGTCCAGTGCTCGTGAGATCCTGGAGTTGAACTGCGACAGACCATCGCTGGCGTGACGCGCTGTCTCAATGAAGCCGTCGAACTCGTTGACGAGCTCATTACGCGAGCCTAAGCTGGAATGTCTGACCACAGTGCGAAGATCACGGATGGACAGCTCGGAGTTCTTCATAGCCATGGGAAGGGCAGCTTGATGTACAGAAGCTTCCAAGATTTCCTCGAAGTTCGATTGCGTGACCACCAGCTTGTCAAATTCCACTGGGCCTCTCGCTCCGGCATAATCACTGAGACCACAGAATGGGAGGTTGAGGTAACCGGCTCCTGGGATGTTGCACAGTGGAGACAGAGCATTGGTAACGCTGTGTACAACCATCGTCTTTGCAACGCCCATGCCGACTGCCATCATAACAACGATCAAGCCGTAGCCGAGAAGTGGTTTGAGAGCGTTTGCAGCGATGAAAAACACAGAAAGCACATACTTGAGCAGAGGTAGGACAGCGTTTTGCCAGATATAGCTAACATAGTCTGGAGACGAGTCGTTGCTGGCAGTCTGTGCAGTTTTGCGTTTGCGTTTTTCTGGTTGAGCAGCTGGGCTGGCACGCTTGATAGGAGCAGATCTGCGAATCGCTGATGCTCTCATTGCCGGTCTCGGAGATTGCCTTGTTGTCCTCCTCTGAGGGCTCTCAAGATACTTACTGGCCTCGGGAGAAGGCATGATGAACTCAGGTTCTTTGCTTATCTGTGACGCATTCTGTTTGTGACTTGTTGAGGTATGGGCAGGTGGTGGACCTTCATGAAAGTCGTTCGGAGTTTGTGATTTTGACAAGGTAGTAGATTTGTGGGAGTTGTAGTACGCTTCTCTAAGGCGCGGTTGGAATTCGTCCTCTGATGGAATTGATGTGGTGTCGTCTTGGGAATCTTCCATGTTTGCCCAAGATTCCGATAGCTGGGGTTGGTTGCCTCGCGTGATGCGTGTCATGTTGGCTTTAGACCAATCGCAATACGTCTGTGATAGTGCGACGACCAAAACTTATGCCTTGAATTCTGGGAGGCTTGATGGATAAGAAGTGTAGCGAAGATGTATCAGTATCAAAAACAGGGAAGTGGAATTGTCCTTGCGACCTGGATCAATTTACAAACGCGAGACTGAAGGTGACGCGAGGGGGCCGCAAACGCGCGACTTGATTGGCTTGAGATTGACGTCACCGCCTTCCTCAAGTCACGCACCCCAAACACTGAACCTTCTGTTGATTCTAGCCAGCTGTCATGAAACCGCGACTGAACTGCTTGTTCGCTCGCAATGCTCGACACAGCATATTCTTCAGACAGGCGGTGAGCGCACAACCCGGACGTGGCTTGTTCACCACGCAACGTGTTCCTCTACGCCACAAGCTGTCTCGGCGCAATCACGTCTCAATCGTCCAAAGACGATGCATATTCGCAGGCGTTTCTCCCTTCGTCTTGGTTCCAAGTGTCTTTGTTGGCTTGCTCATAGGTCACTGGCTCCACAAATGCCTGCTCATGGTCTTGTTCCAGAACAAGATCATCTATATGCCATCTTTACCTCCAGGCTCAAGGCGCGAGAAACTAGAAGACTACTCCAAGACATGGGCTGGCGTCTCCTGGGAAGAGAGGCAGATCCGGTCTCTAGATGGCACAAAACTCGCTGTTGCCATCGCACGTCCGGAAGAGTCATCTGCTGCAGCACAATTCAAGCGCAAACAAATCGTTGTTCTTTACTTCCAAGGTAACGGCGCGTCCATCCCGCCTCGAACGCCCATGCTTTCGAACATGATCAGAGCTGCAGCCAAAGACTCCCCACATGATTGGACCTTGCTTGCCTTGTCTTATCGTGGATATTGGACCTCCTCTGGACGTGCTCATCAGCGAGGCATTGAGAAGGATGCACAAGCTTTCGTAGCCTGGGCGGTGCAGACATACAGTCAGGATCTTGAGAACTTCGAATTGATTCTTTGGGGCCAAAGTATTGGAGCTGGAGTTGCTGCTTATGCTGCATCGAAGCACCTGGAGTCAGCGGAAGATCCCAATGTCGTTGACAAACCTGCCATCTCCCGCCTCATCCTGGAGACTCCTTTTGTCAGCATCAAAAGCATGCTTGCAGCCATCTATCCAGACTGGTGGGTGCCTTACAAGCATCTCTGGCCATTCCTTCGAAGCTGGTGGGACAGTGAAGATGCCCTTCGAAAGGTCGCTCAATCACAGCAGCCACCAAAAGTCTTGATGGTAGTCGCTTCCGGAGATGAGATTGTTCCCCGAGTCCAGGCCGATCAGCTGGAGACGCTTTGCAAAGACTTACATCTGGACGTCACCCGAAAAGATGTGCTTGGTGCCTTACATACGCAAGCAAGCACTCTTGAGCAGGGGAAGAGAGTCATTGCAACCTGGATGCGAGATGGGGAGGTCCAGTGAAGACATACACATTTGTTGTCATCAACCATGCGCTATTCGAACAAACCCAGGACACACACAAAGCATCCCGATATCTATGCATTCATCCCTCAGTGCTCTTCCGGCTTGTCATCATCCGGTCCTCCAGGCTTCGGGGTAATTTCGGCTTCAAAACTTTGTTGAAAACTTTGCTTCCGGTAACTCAACATGAAGTGATTGTGTGCGACAACACTCATGCCAACACCATGTCATGGTACAGACTTGCTGCTGGCTTTGCGAAAATGTGTCAGATTGCTATACCTACATGGCTTTCGGTTCTTCATCAATCTGGTCGGTTAGCTCAGTTGGTTAGAGCGTGGTGCTAATATCATCCGATACATGGCACGCCAAGGTCGCGGGTTCGACCCCCGTACTGACCATCATCATGTCCTTTTGCTCGTTGCAAGCGGTACAGAACCTCTTTTTGTGGTATGTATGACCATCTCAAACTTTTGGTGAGGTGCAAATTTTGGCCCGGATGCCAAGACTCACTGTGAAGGAGGACAAACGAGACGTCACGCTAAACCGTTGTCCGGAAGGTACCTGTTGCAACACTCTATAGTAGAGACTTTGAATGTTCGCCTCCTGGAACATACAAAGAGCGTGGTACAGGCCTTACATTTTCCGGAAGCCCGTCGCAGAAAAGCAGAAGCCGAGTATCGTTACTCAACTGGGACTCTAGATCGTCAAATACAAAACACCTCTAGTGGACTGATAGAGCACCATGCAAAAAGCTCGAAATCCATCCTTCTCTCTGAGCTCCTTTACGATAAGTACAGAACTATATGTTGCGCATGGTCTGACTTTCTTCCGTTTATGAACAACTCCGCTTTGCGAAACGAGGCTGCGAGCAACCGAGTCCGGCATTACAAGTCAGCCCTTGCCTTCCATTAAGAGTTACGAGTGTTTTGAACATGCAACTGGCACCTCGAGGAAGAGACTCAGGTCCGTGAATCTCCATTGCTGACTACTTACCAAGGATATATTACTGCTATCGGAAGAGGGAAAGGATTACCGAAGCCTCGTTTCACCCCGAATATAGAAAAGGAGATCGACAAGGTCAGGTCCGTATCATAGACCTGATGCCTTTGGTCGCCTGCTCTTCCCCCACTCTTGAGTGCGAACCACGATATTCGTACAGCACTAGACTTGTTTATTGTTCTCGCCTTATACATACAACACAAACAGACCACCAGACTTCTCATACTCGAACAAAATTCGAAGTATTTCAAAGTGCTCGTGCTCGATTTCCGCCTATTCTCGTGTAGTTGATGAAGATTAAGTCTTCTCATAAGCACCTTCTTGTAGTATTTGCTAAGTTTAGCGCAGCGAATGAGAGCCAGTCGAGACTGGTCCCTACATGTTCCAGATGAGAACCTTGTAGGGAGTATCAAGGTCAGAAAGACCCATGTGAGCGAAAGAGACAAGTGTTCTCGTCAACGCTAGGGTCCTGCAGAGTAGGATTGGTCAGCGGAGTCAACAACGGTCGGTGGACATGTGATTCGGTACACGAGTGTGTTCTTACTGGTTCCTTCTTGAAAACTACTCACCAACATGCATCTAGTATATAACCCATTGCGAACCATTCTCAGGCCGATTATTAAAACTTGAGGCATTGGAGCAGTTGTCACTGCGTAGTTTCGACTCGGAGTATGGGCTTTCTAGGACATTGCAAAGATCTCTTAGAGTTACAAGGGCCGTGAAACGTAGAGTAAGAAAGTCACCAGGCCAACGATACTCAGGCTCAGCCTCTGCCTCCAATAGCCAAGCACTCTACGGCTACGAAGTTCTCAGATTCTTGGTGGGGGAAATTCAGGGGAAGAAAGGAATGCTAAGAAGGTTTCCAGACCTGATGATCTTCCCTTGCGGTTTTGTGATGCCTACCATCTTCTCTGACTTTCGCTCTCTTCACCATATCCCTCGTTGTGAGAGCGGCGTGCTCTTCATTGTCGTCATCAGTGCTGTAGACTAATATCTCGGAAATTTTCCTTTGCTCTAATACGTCTCACGTATAAGCATCACTCTGATTGATCGGCCAAATGCTTAGCGACAGAGGCTGATGCAAATCAATCGGACTGTGTTTTGACTAACATATGTTCATCAAAAGGGTAGTCAACATCCGTATGGAAGTAAAGGACCATTCCATCAATAAGCTGTTTTTCTTTACTGCAATACACGTTGCCAGGTTTTCCAATCCCTGAGATACTGGCATCAGCACACCCGCTGACAGATCACCTGCGCAAAGACTCGATGCAAGACAGCAACGAAAGTCGACAACATGCCATTTATAAGTTTCTCCACCACGCCCCCAATTCGAAACTCGGGAATCTTCACGAAAACCTGGGAGCACACGAACTTCGATCTGGATGAGACTCAACTATTTACTTTGCAGTCGATACGTAACGAGAAGCAGTCAGACAAAGCAGGCAGGTCTATGATACTCTTGTACAGTCTCTGTGTTGCAGTGAAGCGGCATAGAGCTAGCAAGTTCGCTGTAGCTTGACCGGTTCAACTCAGGAGAGAGAGGAATCTGACTGACGATTCACAGACCTGATGATCTTGCTTCTCAGCAACTCATGAAAGAGGCATCGTTGGCCGTGTTCATCCAAGTGTCGTTTTTGAGATACGTGAATCGAGAACAGATCACTTTGAATGCGATCCTCCATATGGAGGTTTCGACCTTCGGCTCAGGCATGCATTATATGGTCAGCGGCTGGTGGAAGTTATATAGAAGGATGTTGACAGTAATGACATCGATTTGCAGAACGATTGTACGAACCAAGGCTTGATGAAAAAGATACAGTAAAAACTTCCATACTTGGCTCTAATCAAGAAGATGCAACAATCGCCAACAAGTAGAAAGTCTCTAGCACCACCTTGGCCGTCCTGTCATCAAGCAAAGAATAACCAAACGTCTCACAGATTCTGGAGTACAAATCAAGCTCTGTAGACGAAATTGAGAAGACAATACACTTCTCGGCCATTTGATTGCCGTACAACAGACCATGATAGCGAAAGACACAGTGGTAGGGTTTGTGGTGCTTTCAATTCAGCTTTGATGATTCCACAAAAGAAGGGTGGAGGAGAAAACAAGAGACACAGGTCAGTGATGCCCATTCCGAGTCAGAGTATCTCCCTCAAAATACGTTCAACACAAAGGACATGATAAACTAAGAGCTTGAATTACAGGAGATAGTGACTTAGACCTCGACATCACAGATCTCTTGGAAGACACCGGAGAAGGCTCACAGACCTGATGACCTTCTATCTCCTCCTTAGCTCTAAGATCAGAAGTTGTCGCAGACGGAAGTAGCTCTCCGACATATCGGGTAATGGGATAAGGGATAAAAGCCAATCTGGATCGATGGAACTGTGCTCGGGTTGATACATATTCAACGAAAGGTATACTTTATATAGAAAGATGCCGCCGGTAACGTCACCTCGTCTGCACATGAGTGTGAAAACAAGCTACGTTTCAGGAACAGATGTGAACACCCAAAGGTAGTGGAGTCATATGAAACACAAGAGAGAAAGGGTCATAATATGGAAACATCAATCAACATTTCCAAGCACAAATTGAAAGAAGAGTCTCTCCCCTCTGTGGAATGAACAAGCTCAGTGAATTGATGTAAAGACGTTTCTAGTGCACTCGTTCGATAAGATAATTACCACTTTCTGTAAGGACCAAACTATACGAGGCATACTCTATAAGAGCTTTGCTGCTGCACTTGCCACTCTGCCGATGAGCTTTGAGTTGTTCTGTGGTACCGTTGGAGTTGGAAAACAAGGCCCTGGTGCAATCGAAGCACAGTCTGATTCATGAAACGTGTAATGACCTTGATCAGAAGAGGAAAGAACAAAGAGGCAGAGATGAGACACAGGCCCGTGATACCTTCCTCCATTCGATGATCCCATATTTCGAAGATACATACACGAGAATAGCTGCATTGACTTTGGAACACAGGAGATAGCGCCTCTACACAAATATCATTGACCTGATCACTTCTGCTACCCAGCCTTGTCCTCCCGTTCTAGCGAAAAATACTGGTACCACAATGTCCAAGAGTTACCGCCAGACTCGACCTTCATTCGACTTTTCTTCAACTTTCCTTGAACCAGCCCAAAGACTCCTGAAAAAATCAGAGAAGTAACCGGGAAAGATCAGTTTTATAATCAGCGAAAAGGTAATTCTGTCCTGGAGGCAGCACTTTTCTGTAGGAGCATGGCACAGAACGCACTCTCACTTCTGATCAGGGACATATCATACCTTGTGCTTTTCGTAACAAATAGCCTTTCCCCGAGAAATCACCATAAAATCATCATAAGCGTAACCATCCACAAAAAGCCCATCAGCATAAAAGAACAACCTACTGTAGCGCAAGACCTGTTCGCATAGGACAGGGGGTAGTATACAAAAGAAAAAAAACACAGGTCCCTAGCCCTATAACCCCTTTTCCTTATCTTGCCAAAAATGAGCTAGATGTTGACTATTCAGGCCGGATGGGTGGGAAAATGGAGGCGAGGAGACTAGAGTCACAGTAGAGATATCATAGTCCTGACTGCTTTCTTTGCCTACATACACACACCTACCTAGTCGGTTTCCACCACTGATATCGAACGAGTCATGTCACGATTGTGGAAGGATAACGAGGATGATATCGATTGTACTCGAGGCGAGAGAAACAAAGAGTCTTGTATATCTGCACATACACTCGAGAAACAAGGTGGAAGAGAACAATAGGTAGCAGTGAAGAGTAGAAAGAATTGCCATTATAAAACAACGCTCAAAAGAGGTGACGGTAAGGAATAAGCAAAGGATCGACTTTGTAGTTCTAGTCGCAGAAATAAGAAAAGACTGATGACGGTCTATACCGAGCCGTTGAACAAGCACTCAATAGCACCTTCCACGCTGCCACCGCTCATACGCAGAGCGCGAACATTGCGGTCGAACTCGTAAAAGCCCATTCCGTTGAGTTGTTCGAGTTGGGTGGCATATTGCTCCTCCGGGGGACGGCTATCTTGCTGTTGTTGCGGTGCGCCGAAACCTCCCATTCCTCCCATACCACCCATACCACCCATGGCGGCGAATGGATTCATACCACCGAATGGGTTGGCGGCTGCTGCACCGCCCGCACCGCCTTCACCACCAGCGCCTGCATTGTTGTTGCCGCCGTACATGCCTTGCATCATGTTCATCGCTGAGCGCATCATGTCGGGGTTCTGCATCATTTGTTGAGCCATTTGTTGAATAGGATCTGAGCCGTTGCCGCCCTGAGCACCACCCATGCCACCGAATAGACTTGCGAAGGGATTTGCTTGTGCTTGAGGTGCGTTGGCGCCGGGAGTTTGGGTTTGTGCGGGAGTGCCTTGACCGGCGGTGGGGACAGGAGGAGTACCGGCGGGTGTTTGGCCTTGGGCAGCACCGGGGTTACCACCAAACAGAGCAGCGAATGGGTTTGCGCCGCTGGCACCTCCTTGGCCACCACCGAACATGGCGAAGGGGTTTGGCGGAGGTTGTTGGTTCTGTTGTTGTGTGTTTTCCGAGGCATTGTTGGACTCTGTGGTATCTGTGGCACCAGGAGCAGGGAAAGCACCAGCACCGCCCATGCCACCACCACCCATACTTCTTTGCATGTTCATTTGCATGCGGATGAAGTCGGGGTTCATCATCATGCGACGGAGCTCGGGGTTATCGAACATCTGCTGGGCCATGGGGTTGTTACGGAGCATAGGGTTGTTGCGCATCATGTTGATAACATCCGGGTTGTTCATGGCTTCATTCATCTGTTGGGCGAAGTTGGGGTTCTCGAGCATTCGTAGAAGGGCATCCGGGTCCGGGGGTGCGCCCATCTATGTCTGATGTCAGCTGTAGTTTAAGGAGTAGAATTAGAACAGTACTCACACCACCGTCAGCGCCGAACATGTCGGCACCGGGTAGTTGGTGGAAGCCAGCATAGCGTGCGCCTGTCAGTTGGGCCAGGGGATTGTGAGCGCCAGTACCGGCGGCGATGTTGGTGGGAACGTTTCCAGCTCCAGGAACAGTCGTCGAGCCTCCTTGGTTGGCAGGGTTCTGGCGGTTGTTGCTCTCAGCACCCTTGACAAGGTGGATCGTGTTGCCGTCCTTGATCTTGTAACTTGCTAGCGTCTCGTTGTCCTTGAGCACACGACCCGAGTAGATCAGACGTTGGCGCTCAGTCGGGATGTCTGCGAAGTCTGATGTCGACAACTTCTCCTTCAGTTGGCTGACAGTCGAGTTGGCGGTAATTGTGATGGCATATTTGGCGTCATTGGACGACTTGACCGTGAAGGTCAACTGCTGCTCGCTCTCGTCGGCCATGATGATGGCTTGGCTCTGACTGAGTATGGATGTTGGTTGGGTGTAGCAGGTATGAAAGGTGTTATGCCAGACGTGGAAGGGACAGATGTGAATGAATTGTCGTGAAACAGTCCAGCCCGCCCTCTCAGTCACTTCCCTCTCTACCAAGACAAGCCACTGAAGCCCGCCGGCCGCGCAGAAGGCCGCAGAAGCCCACCGACAATGACGTTGAGACCCTTGCCAAGCTGCTCTTTGACAAGCACGACCCGCACGAGCTGCACGAGTCATGGACCGAGGCCTACATGTCTTCTCCGCCTCCGCATTTCGGTAACTCCTTGTCTATCGTTACATGCATGCAACTGCTTTGGACATGTCCTTCTTCTTCCATCGTCTTACAAGTTGTTCAGTAAACAGAAACAGATCGCCAACATGAAGGGAATTCAAGTCAAGGAATATGTCCAGGTATCGTACCCGCAACACCTTCTGATGCTCAAAAGCTGACTGCCCATCAGGGTCCTCAAGACCTCCAGGTCACTGACCTACCTGATCCATCTCCCAAACCGAATCAATACTTGATTGCTGTCCATGCTGCTGCCACGAACTTCTTCGACCTGCTTCAGATTCGTGGAAAATATCAACATCAACCACCCCTACCATGGGTCTCTGGTGCCGAGTTCTCGGGCGTTATCTTGAAGGCCCCCCAATCATTGCCAGGAGGAAAGAAGCCCACATTCAAGGAAGGAGATAAAGTGTTCGGTGCTTCCCAGGGTGCTTATGCCACCAAAGTCTGTGCCACCGAAGAACAACTCCGACCTATGCCGAAAGGATGGAGCTACTTTGAGAGTGCTGGTTTGATGGTGACTGCTCCGACCAGTTATGCTGGTCTCGTAACGAGAGCTGGCATCAAGAAGGGTACGAAGATATATGCTTTGAGCCCTTGCAGAATCTGTGCTGATCATCACAGGCGATTGGGTATTGGTTCATGCCGCTGCTGGAGGTGTAGGTCTTGCCGCTGTCCAGATCGCAAAAGCATTCGGAGCTACCGTAGTCGCCACAGCAGGTACCCAACACAAGCTCGATGTCGCAAAGTCGTTCGGCGCAGATCACCTGGTCGACTACAGGCAAAAGGACTGGCCGGATATGGTTAAGAAGCTTACTCCAAAGGGTCGTGGTGTAGACATTGTCTATGATCCTGTTGGATTGATCGCTCAAAGTATGAAGTGCACAGCCTGGAATGGCAGATTGCTGGTCATTGGCTTCGCAGCAGGCGATATCGAGAAGATGGCCACCAACAGAATTCTGCTGAAGAATGTTTCAGTCATGGGTCTGCATTGGGGCGCTTATGCTATTAATGAGCCGGACATGATCGAGGTTGTGTGGAAGGGCCTGTTCGATCTTATGGAAAGTGGCAAGTTCCGCGGAACTTGTTATACAGACAAGGAGTTCGTCGGCCTCGAGACAATTCCCGAGGCATTGAAGGCTCTTGGAGCTCGCGACACTTGGGGTAAGGTGGTTGTCAAAGTGCCGCAAGAAGGACAGAGCAAGTTGTAAATGGCAGGTGCCGAACAGGCAGTCAACGCAAACATGCACTTCTAACTCGCACCTTCCTCTTGACGCGCGCTAAGAACCCATGCAATCCTCGAACTTTGCGCATCTCATCTCAATGTCTCGTCCTGATTCCACGCCTCCACTTTCGTATCTGATTTCTTTCTTCAACAAAAAGATGGCATCCAACGATTTCCAGTACGGCCTCAACGAAAGAGAGCGCCTTGAGCTCGGTCATCGTATGCTACTCGCAGAACAGCAGCGCCGTCTCGAATCCCGCAGGATCTTGGAAGCATCGACTCGTGCTCCCGTCTGTCCCAACTACAGTGTGGTTGGTCATTCAGGCTGCTGGTATTGTCGCCAGAATGGCACTCCTCAACCAAGCACCTCGACCGACAATCTGCTGAGAAGCCTAGCTCGTCCCCAGTTCCAGGTAACGTTTTCGATCCATGAGAGTGACCGCATTAGCTAATTCTTTGAAGACCACTCCCATCTCTGAAAAGCCATATGCTTCCTACCTGCCATCCTCGGGTTCCACAGATGGCACCATCAATCCTATCAAGCAGCTCATCACGCCTGCCTCAACTGCATCAGTTGTGCCTCACACTGATGACCGTACTCAGCGCCAGAGCCCCAGCGACCGCATGATCTACAGCAAGCCCCGTGGCAAGGCCGTTACTCCAGCTCCTGCCGCAGGACCAGCAGTTGCTGCCACTCCTATTGCCAAACCTGTCAAGCCCAAGCCTGACCCTGCACGCCCATTCACCGAGCTGCAACTCCCCAAGGACGTTGTGCGTCCTCTCATTCCTGCAACCTTCTCTCGCTTCCTGTCTCTTCCTCTCGAGATCCGTCATGTGATCTACGCTCTCTTAGTCGACAACGGTGTTCACGGTATCCTCCTACCGTCCAAGGACGTCAAGGTCTATCATCAGGCTGCAATCACTCGTGTGAACCGTCAGATCCGTCGTGAGTCAATCGGCATGGTCTACACCAACAACGCCTTCAACGCCACCAGCCGCGATCTCATCAAGCGTGGTCTTATGCTTTCACAGAACGTTGGAGATGACAAGCTGAACCTCATCAAGAACTGGTCGTGGATCACAGCAAAACGCAGCCTGTTCATCTGGTTCCCAAATGGAAGAACTGCTATGATCAATCACAATGGTCCCAACAAGGAGGTCTTGACTCTTGCTCTCGAAAGACGCATGCAAGTCTGCGACTATCTGAGAACTTTGGGTCATGATCCTACCGGTCTTGGAGCTGAAGATATCAAGGCCATCACCGAAATCGTCCTTCGCATCACCCCAAAGATCAAGGCAAAGAAGGAAGGAGATGCTGCTCAGTAAGAGAGATGCAGCGAAGGTTGATGACAGAGACATGACCATTTGTTGGTCGTTGACGAGAATTTTATGAAGATATGGCTTATGAGTATGGACAACTGCTGGTGCCTGGGAGGATACGATGATATGATATGCTGTATGGGTTTTGCTAAGTTACACGGATGACATGGTTATAGCTGGGTGGGGTTTGATGGTTGATGATTACAAGAATGACATGAATATAGCTGTATGAACTACAAAGCTTGATAACTATACTCCGGTCTCTAGAACAATCATACCTTTGCGGCTCTCTTGGTCAAGTGTATCGTCATAAGTCCGCGAAGTAAATCGCAAGATGAAGACTTCTACTTGACCAAATATCTCTTTGTTTGATTTCGAACCAAAGGAGCTCTTGACAAAAGGAACTGTATCTCAGGACAGCATGTCATGGCTTGTTTCTGCTCAAGACGTGCATGTTCTCTTCTATTTCCAACAATCCACCATGTTGTTGCAACAGCTCAAGAGACAAAACAGCATCATCTGTGAATAACAGCCGGAAATCACTCGGCTCCGACATCGCTTCTTCTTTCCACGTGGCCGCCACAACCGGCACCGGACCGGCTTTCCGTCCTTTCTCTCTCGAAAACAAATTGGCAGTGACGTCTGAGTAGAAAACAAATTGGTCAGCGAGACAAGGCCACAATTCGGTCTCTATTCGCGAGTCCTTATCTAATAGGGCGTGCTGTGTAGACGTGAGGGTTTTCGAAACATTTGCATAGGAAGCCTGAACCTCCGATCACGGCCTCGATGACAGAGTAGATCGTCAATTGGCATATAAAGGTCAACAGCTCCCGCCATCAAGGTGAAGCTTCACAACTTTACAAATTTTATACAGAACTACGATATACCGAAAGAACATATCTCCGATCGATTGGAAATCCTGGAACGAAGTTACATACATCGACACATCAATTCAGACAACGCAATCACCATGGCCATGACTGGAGCAAAGCGTTTAAGGGAGATGTTGAAGAAGGAGGATCATATTGTCGTCGCACCTGGAGTCTACGATGGCCTGTCCGCTAGAATCGCTCTCGCTGCTGGAGCTGAAGTTCTTTATATGGTGCGTCTCCAATCTCTTAAAGCCCTTCCGTTATAAGCAATGCGTTCCACTATGCCTTTCTCAATCCTCTCCATCACATCATCACCTCCCACCCCAATCTCACTCTCTTTCCCTAACACCCTTACTAACATGCCTCTCAAAGACCGGTGCAGGCACAAATATGTCCCGCCTCGGCGCCGCCGACCTCGGCATCGCCACTCTCCCAGATATGCTCTCCAACGCCTCCACAATCGCCCAACTCTCCCCCTCCACGCCCGTGATCGCCGACGCAGATACCGGCTACGGCGGCCCCATCATGGTATCCCGTACCGTGCGCTCCTACGCTTTGGCCGGAGTAGCAGCCCTCCACCTCGAAGACCAAGTCCAGGAAAAACGCTGTGGCCATTTAACCGGCAAACAATGCGTCGGTAAAGAAGTCTACTATGCACGCCTCAGAGCGGCAGTGAAGACGAGAGATGAGATGGGCTCAGAAATGCTCATTATCGCCCGCACAGACGCGCGAGCGGACTTGGGATTCGAGGAAGCCGTGGAGCGTCTCAAGGGCGCCGTCGAATGCGGCGTCGACGTTTTATTCCTGGAAGCCTTGCAGAGCGAGGAGGAGTGCAAGAAGGCTGTGGAGATTTTCGCTCCCACGCCTGTCTTGTTGAATATGGTGCCGGGAGGAAAGACACCGCAGATGGGAGTGAAGAGGGCAAAGGAGATTGGGTTTAAGCTTTACATTAACCCTACGCTTGGTTTGGAGGCGGTGGTCAGACCGCTTGAGAAGGCGTACAAGATGTTGGTGGAGCAGGGAACTGATGAGTGTGAACCTATTGGTCCAAAGGCACTCTTTGAAATCTGTGGATTGAACGATGCAATGGAATTTGACGCCAGCGTTGGTGGAGCTGCTTTTTCCAAGTAACATGTAGCTGTCAGAATTAATAGGTTTGATCAAAGACCACCCCGAATTATCATCAACAAAACTCTACGAGATACAATTCTCAACGTCACATACAGAATTCACATGATCACCAAACATCAGAGAAACAAACATTCAAGGGGAAAAAGGGATTGATATTTCGACTAGCAAAAAAAAAGGACAACAGTCTTACCAGGAAAAACTTGAGATAAATGTACGATACGACACTCAAGAAGGTGCGCTTTAGCAAGAAGTTAACAAGGGCGATCTTGTGCTACAGACCGAGTCTGAACCTGAACAATCTACTCGCAGTAGACGAGACAGGTACTTCCCTCGTGGGCCGTCGTCCACGACATCACGTTCGCGTTTACCTCCCACCTAAACCTCTTTCCAACAAGGCCGACAGGAAGCAAGCGCAAACGTGATGTCGAGGACAATGGCCCACGAGGAAACACCTGCCTCGTCTACTGCGAGCAGATTGTTCAAGTTCAGACTTGGTCCGCAGCACAAGAACGCCCCTCGACAACTTTCTTGCCATCCTGCCTCTTCTACTTCGAGCAGGTTTGTTTGGGGTTTGGGGTTTAATGACAGCGGTCACAAGCCCACATGAAGAATAAGCGTGACCAGTGCATTTGACCTCCGCATTGTCCACAACGGGGAGGAGAGGGGTTGCTGGGCTTGGACATTTTTGTTTGTGGTTTGTGGTGTTTTGGGTGGGTTGGTATCTGTTGTGGGTGAGTGTGTTGTGGGTGAGTGTGTTGTGGAACTGTTGCTTGGTGAGTTGAGGTTGAAGAAATGGAGAAGGGTGGTTATATACTATTTACCTGACTTGTTGCAAGGGTACACGATCTACACTAATAACAAAGAGACAAAGCATACTCACTGAGTTGAAAACAAAGATATGGTAGATGGTCAAGGAACACGGGTTCTGAGAACAAGGCATTGATTTCGAGCTTCGAAGCCTTGGACAAAGGCATAGGAACGAGGGAGTGTTGTACTCTTCTTTTGGCATCAAAAGTATTTCGTTGTCTGTGCTGACTCCATCACCAAATGCTTCCTCTCACTCCTTCTACCCAATCCTCCATCGTGTCCATTCCGTTGATGTACATAAACCTCAGGTGACATTTTGAATCATGTGTCCAAAGCACAAGATCACTCACGCCCAACAAACACACAAAACCAAGCACCGCACTATCATCAAATAAAATGGACCCCTCACAAATCCTCCTCATCATCCTCTTCACCCTTCTGGCCATCAGATTGACATGGAGAGATGTCGTAGTTTTGTTGGAGTAGAAGGTTGAGATGCTGAGCATTTGAATCATCCCATCTAACCTATTCGTGGTACAGGACTCCCTGCTTCCTAGCGAAGTATTGATCTGAGGTAGGCTGTATGGTTGAGTACCTTGTTTTTCTATTCATTTCTTCTCTCGCCTGTCCAAGGCGATCATAGCGCATAGCCTGGTGCTTGTACACAAATTCAATTCTTTTTCTCCTGATTCGTATCAACTCCTATTGCGTCCCCAACTTGTGCGCACCATCTTTTCTCTGTCTCTTTGTTTCTCATGCCCTCGTCTCACTAATGTGACTTTGATTCTAATCCTTATTCCGGAATGGATATCTTGGGATCTCAAAGTTCTTCTGGCTGCCAATGTAACCCTGTCTCGAAGTTCAACATCATCAAAATCGACGACGACGTTGGCTTAAGGATCCAGGACTTACTTTTGCCGTATAATTATCGCCATCCAACGCTCTTTGGAGACCTATGGCATTGGAAGCTATAGGTGGTGAGTATCTGCGAGTGATGTGTTGTCCATGAGTGATGTGAAAACTACTGGAAACGCGCGTTGATGGGTGTTGTCTGGAGTCAATGGAAGATCGACAGTATCATTGTCGTTTCCTCTGCGCAAGTAAAAATTGGTCTGAACATTGGGCTCGTCAGGGCGTCTCGTGTATCCTTAGAGTGTCAGAAGATAGTCGAGACACAGGAAAAACAGTCTTTAGACCTGAGACCAGTGCTGCAGTATGTAGAAAGTTAGCAACAATGACGTCAAAGAGATTCGGATCACGAGTGATCTAATCATGTTGAGAAGGAGAAGCATGATGAAATATGAGTTTTCAGAAAAGTGTGATTAACTTGGTTCAGAAGTTATATATGTACAAGGGTGTCAGAACCATTAGATGACTACAGATATACAGAAGGGTAAAGGAAAAGTGGGTTTCATCATGCAACGCTTATCCAAAGCGGCTTTATTTGTTGTCGTCGAGAAGAGAAGAGCTTCAGCAGTCTATGCTGAAAGAGATCAATCTCGTGTCATCAAGAGCACGTTGTCGTACAACATGCGAGCTCGACTCGTTTAAGAGCAGGCAGGGGAAGTGGGCTTGGTCGTGAAGTAGACCTTGTTGTAGACATTGTTGCCAGCCTTGGAAGCCTGGACAGAAGGTGAGTTGATGGGACCACCGGTCTGGCTGGCGCTGGGGAAGAGGATGTCGGTCTTGTCGGGGGAGAGGACGGAAGAGGGGCAGCCGAGAGCACCAATACCCAGGACGGGGTCGAGCTTTCCGAGGGCCCAGCTGATGGCGGTAGCAGCATCCTTCTCAGTTCCGGCGATGATCAAAGGAGTGATGGAGCGAATACCCTGGAAGACATCACAGAGAACGTTGGTGACGTTGAAGTTGGCAGTGCCGAGCTGAGCGACCCCAGGGACAACAATGTTGGAGGGGTAGATCTGGGTGAAGCCGTCGGTGAGAGCCTGGACGGCACCGTAGGGGTAGCTACGGCGGTACCAGTTCTCGGGCCACTTCTCGGGGACGTACTTGAACTCGCCGGTGGTCTTGTCGAGTTGAGCACCAATGATGGAGGAAACCGACTCGTAGTTGGGAACACCACCGGCGCCAAAGGTGCCGTTGCTGAAGAACGAGGGGTAGAAGGAGAAGGCAGCGACTGAAACAATCTGAGGGAAGGGGAAGGCGTAGAGGAAGGGGTTGTTCTTCTTGCTGAAGTCGGCGTTCAAGGCGTACTGCTGAGCCATGACCTGCATGTCAAACTTGCCGCTACCAGCCTTGGCAAGAGCAACGTTCTGCTTGAATCTGTAGGAAGAAAGGTGGTGGTTGTCACCACATCCGTTGTAGTAGTCCTCGCGGTTAGGCGAGATATCAGCCTCAGCGGTAGAGTGACGGTTCAAGCCACCAACGTTACCAGGGCCAGCACCGAGGTAGAAGGACTCGGTTGCGAGGTCACCGTTGGCAAGGACGGAGAAGACACCCAGGACCGTGGCAAGGTCGGTGCCCATGTTGAAACCACGTGCGGTGGCATCAAGGATTTGGCCGAAGTTGACATATCCGTTTCTGGGAAGGTAGCCGTAGTTGGCGAGAAGGTTGAGACCGGGGCAAGGACCACGGCTGTCACCAGCACCAGGTGCTTGGAAGGTGTAGCCAGGCTCAGGGCGTTTGTCGTTGGGGTTAAGAAGACCACCAGCAACTGAACCAAGAATGCCATCAACATCGCTGACGACAGTCTTGACAAGACCACCAACAGTGTTGAGGAGACCAGAGACGAGATCGGGCTCTCTCTTTTCCAGCTCAGCTCTCTCCTTGAGCATGTCGAGCATCTCCTCCCTTGTACCACCCATCATCTGGGGAAAACCAAGGGCGAGGGAAGGGAGCACTGCTCCGGCGATGGCGAGATTGAACTTCATTGTGATAGACGTCCAGAGAGGTGATTGACTGAATGTATGAGTAACACGACAACAGAGGAAGTGGGATGCTCAATATATACACCTTTGTACGAAGATCCTATGGCATCACGAGAAAGAAGCGTTCCCTACGAACCAGATCCATGTCGAGCCGTTTTTGGTCAAGCCGCACGTAACATGCCTATCAACAAGGGTGTTGAGTAGTTGCTGCACGTCGGAAGGATAGATTGACGTAGATCGTGCTTGGAAGAGCTGAAGTAATGATCAGCGGTGACATAGCTGATAGGGTCCGCAAGAGATCAATCCAGCAGTGCAGAATCAACGCCCTCGACGTCTTTGTGCAGGGGAAGCGTTGCTGCCGAGGCTCGATTGATGATTTGACAGCCACTTAGAGCTCGATGACTGGTCATGCAAAGGAAGCAAGGACTGTATGTGGTAACGCCGGGTCTCGCTCTTGAACAGTGCCCACATGCCAAATGACGACGGCGTGATGAACTATGCCTTCGCTTACCCAAAGTTTGGAGGAAGGTGAGCGGAGCGTGGTAGCCAGATCTACAACGCGGTTTCCTCGAGCGTGTCACGGTTTGAAGATCCGTAGTCTCCATCATCCCCACAGCCGCCACAGCTACTCGGTTGCCAACGCTTTACAGATTAAGTGTCGGAGCGCGCTGCCGCGGCAGTTGTGCCTTGTCTGCATCTCGAGTCCTGAAGCTTCCGGAGTCGTTGTTGTGGCTTGCGGGTTGGACGTACGTACAACGGGTCGACGAGCCTCACTCTCATACTTTGAAATGGCGTATGTCTCGAAACCCTCAATACCCCTTTGACGCCATTTGTGCTTGCTGTTCGTTTCCCCTCCGTCACAAAGTTGAAAGAGAAACGATGACCGAAGACAAGACGTCGCTGCCAAGGTTGGCCTACCGACCCCACGAAATCTTCAGCCGCAGGAGCGACGATCCTTCTTTCCGCTTTGGAACAGCACATCATACCAGGTCGAGCCATCGGAAGATAAATTAGGCCATGACCAAGCCTTTGTGGATACCATGCTGTTGTTTTCCAAGCAAAAGATCTGTTGCCAACTTGCCATCATCGTGTTCAAGAAACCCAATGACGACGCAGCAATTTGTCGAAATTTCCTTCCCGTGGTCCATATCACTGGTCAGAGGCTCCTGACTTGTCCAAAGCAAAAGGACGAACCGATCGTTCTCATCCCTGCAGAATCACCGATCCGGATGTAAACCCAATTTTCTCATCTTCTGGTGCAAAAACAGCTGTCTCACGAAAACATGGAGTCATAGGTAAGCATAAACTCAAGGTAATGGCTTGCGTACCAGACTTTCTTAGATTCCTACGCTGTTCTTATCCTATTGCAGTTTGTGCATAGAATTCGCCTTACGATGATCGAGACTGCGAAGACTGTACATGTTCACCTTTGCTTAGTGACTCGAGACCATGATGTGATGCCGTAGGTTGACAAATTGCGAGTGATATGCTATGGACAGGGTCATGGGCATTATTGCAGACAAGTCGTTTTGTACCGGTATGCATGCAAGGTGTTATGCGAGATGCTGAGACACTGTTTGCGGAGCCTCAGGGGAAAAGCGATGCACGTATTTTCACCGTCACCGTTTCGCGAGTCACCCACCGGCAATTCTGCCATGACAAAAACCACCTGCATGACACTACAGTTGTTCCTCTCCACCCGTCAAGCCTTCGACGTGCTTTGAAGCAAAGGCGGAGTAAACGTTGAAATCCCACACGCTGACCACGTCCAATTTTTCGATTGGCTTAATCACCACAATTTTCCAGTGAGAATCCAAAAAGATGTTTGTGGTAAAAGAGCAACGCGGGCGCAGTGGAAGAGAAAAGCGGCATCCTCATCGGGAGAGGCTCCTCGGATGCGCAGCGGCTGAAGCGCAGTCGATCATGGGGATCTGCAAAAACCGACATCATGGATTTCCCGATTGCCCATCACTTCTCCCGCTCCTTCGGAATCATATCTCGAAATCTTGTTTGAGTGAAAGATCTTCGCTCGTTCCTTTCGACAGTGGTCATCAAAAAAGGATCAAATGGTTAATATGGTTATTGGTCAAGCCACACTCGTCAAAGCAGAAACACACAATGTCACTCAGCTCTCTTCAATCCGTCAGTTCGGAGTTCTCTTTGTTGAGAAAGTCAAGATGCTAGATTTGGCAAATCTCGTGCTGCTGTTTAGAAAAGGTGCAATTTGTGCGTGTTGCCATTGGGTATCTTGCCAGTGTTTGAAAATGCGAAAAAGAAGCGAAGAAAGAAAGCAGAGAAAACATGCCACCCGGAAGATCAAAATCCCAGCGCCCCAAGAGATGCAGACACAAGAACGCCATTTCGCGATGCAGACCAAAAATACACACCCCTCCTTTATTGTTGTTGACGCCAGGTACGTACTGAAACATGTGTTGAAATTGTTGTTGTTGTCAAGGTTGTGAGAGTCGAGAGTGGTGAGGGTTGTCTCTGGCCATCGTCAGTGGGCCGCGTTTGCCCATGAGATCGATACCGCTATCCATCTCGCTGCCGACGCTTCGTCTGTCAGGCTCACCGAAATCAGGTAAAGCACCGGGCTGCTCATCAAGACTTTGAATGCTCTCAGCATAGTCGACATGAGACGACGTGTCATCCACATCATCACCCGAGAGGATGCGGCCACCGAGCTTGACTTCTGAGGATGCAACTTGGTAGTCAAGGGCTTTTCTTCCGTCCTTGATCAGACCTTCTGTCCAGTAAAGACAACGTTGCAACGACTGGTTCATGCGTTGGGTATCGAGAAGCAACTCCCGATGTCTGCTAAGGTCGAGTCGTAATCGACTTTCATCCTCAGCACGCTGTGCAGCATCGCGATCGGCTTGAGCGCCTGGAGAGAGTGGCACAGCTGAAGAGTTTGTCGAATCGTCATCCGAGAAGTCCTCTTCGGGCTGTGAGTGGAACGGACTCGAGGGACGAGCACCTTCATCATCATCGTCAAAGTCAGGTAAGTCGGCTTCTTCGTCCAGTGTCGACAGGTCTTCTTCATTATCGCTAGACCTTTGAGGAACAGTAAACTGGCCCGCTCTGCTCAGACGACGGAAACGTTTCAGCTCTGCTTTCTGCTTCCTGAGCTCACGTTCCAGGGATTTGTTGATTGCTAATAAGGAAGAGTTTGAGATTTCGAGGTCGAGGACTTTCCGCTCACGACGTGCTTCGGCGTACGGATCGAGAGGCATGATGCCGGGGTTCGGAGAAGCATCAGAGACAGCCTCGATGGGGTCGTCATTCCCGTCTTGTGGTAAGGGTGTCGGCGAGTCAAGTGTATCATCTTCGATGCCAGGCTCCGCGATTGCAGGGATAGGGTGAGATTGACGGCGAACATGATCAGGAGTGCCTATGTCAATCGACGACAGACTGGTAGTCCTAAGGTGAGAGCCGCGCAGTGAAGCAGAACTAGTCTTTCGCTGCTGGGTAGGCTGAGCTGGATGAAAAGGTAAAGGAGGACCTCCGAGAGCAAAGATCTGAGAAGCGCCTTTTCTGTAAGACAAGTGTATATTATTTTTCGGAGGAGAGTTTGGACTAGTGAAGTAATTGGAGGCGGAGGAAACAGCACTAAGAGGTGGTGAGACTATCGTCGGCGTGTGGGACGAGTCTGAAGGCACAGGTGATTGGACCAAGAAATGAGGAGAGCGTGAGTCGGTGGCGGACGAGACATTAGACAATACTGGAGAAGAGCTTCGATGGGAGAGCGGCTTTGGCTCAAGGGTTGAGTGTTGACCGTTGGCGTACAAGAACGAGGGCGTCTTCCTCAGCTTAGGAGCGTGTATCTGAGCAGGTGGCTGTGACGGGGGTTGTTGTTTTGCGTCACTGGCATGGAAGAACATAGGACTCGAGTCCTTTTCTGTCTTTGCCGAAGTAGGACGAGAAGATGGAAGCGGTGAGATGTGTGGATGAGGCGAGACATGTGGTTGGAGAGTCGAATTAATTGACCTTGTTGCCGTGTCTGGGGTCTTGACGAAGCCTCTCACCGTCGGGGCAGGTCTGCTTGTTGTGGTTGGGCGGGTGGTGTTGCCATTTGCAGGTCTTACAGAGCCTACCACGCTCTTTGCTCTACTGGAGGCGGCCAACTGCGGTCGACGTACAGCAGGCTCGCTGTTTGTGGGAGAGATCATAAGAGGTCTCTTTCTTGCATGACTTGGAGTATCGTCGTTGGGGGATTGCGACGTCGGGGTAGAGTTTATGATCTGGCCAGCTCGCGTCTTTCCAGTCAACGAGTGCGGTGTGACATGCGAAGAGGCGACCTGCGCCGTCGGACGCGATGTAGGTTGCGGTGAGGGAGTGGGTTTGTGGTTGTTTAGTTTGGGCCGGAAGTCTGATTCTTGCAATTTGGGGCGGAATGGCGGTGCCGATGTCGAAGCTGAGTCTTGAGCGAGACGAGGGGTATGAGGCACCCGAGACAGAGCTGGTTTGGCAGGAAGTGCAGGGCGTGAGGAAGGAGCGGTCGGGGGTGGATTGCGAGGGTTGGCCATGATGGCTTATTGTTATGAGGGGGTTGACTGTCGATTTGTCTGCACCAACGTTGTCCACCACCATCCAATCATCTCTACAGCAGTGTACGGAGACCTTTGCTGAAGTGCCGGTGCATGGTCTGGCGAGATGAAAGACCGGCTTCTGCCTACTTGTATTTGACCGTTAAACGTCGGTTGCCGTGGTTGTCACGCTTTAACGACCTTCGAGTCCTGGAATCTCCAAATGACGCTCCAGCCCGCCAAAGCTCGGTCCCACAAACTTTCTTGCATTCCCGAAACATTTATTTCTTCTTTGTTCTCCCTTTGTTTGCGCGCCTTCCCCACGTTCGCGCCTGCCTTGCGATTTCGCCCGTTGGGAAGAGGCAATCATCTCAAGCCTTGCCCGCTTTGTCTTCTGCAAATCTCTTTGCCATCTGGTGACCATCACCAGATGTGCAATCACACGAATAGATATGGATGGCCCTGCCCGCCATGACAGCATTCCTCCTGTTGCCGACGACATCGCTCCTACTACCGTCGACCCGTCCGACCCCGAGTCGAGTCAGCATCATACTCTAAAGTACCATCTCCTGGGTCCATCCCTCACAAAGTCCGGCCAAGATGATGTCGACCAGAAGAAAGTCTCCGAGATCATATACGAGGCGTCCAAAGGCAGCAAGTTTTTCAACAACGAAGAGGTCAAGGACAAGAACTTGACCATCAAGATCAATCGCATCCTCGCAAAAAAGCGCCAGCTCGACAGAATTGACTTGACCCACGACCTACGCAAGGCCGATGAATACGTACAAAAGCTCGAACTGAGCCGCGATCTGACACAGACCATTGTCCATGTCGATTGCGATGCCTTCTATGCCGCTGTCGAGGAGTTGGACCGCCCTGATCTGAAGGATGTGCCGTTCGCTGTTGGAAAGGGTGTCCTGACAACATGCAATTATCATGCAAGAAAACATGGCTGTAGGAGTGGAATGGCTGGATACATTGCCGACAAGCTCTGCCCACAGCTCATTCACATTTCGCCCAACTTTGAAAAGTACTCCGCCAAAGCAAAGGAGATACGTGCCGTGCTGGTCAAATACGATGCCCGCTTCGAGGCTGCCAGTGTCGATGAAGCCTATCTGAACATCACACCATACTGCGAAGAACACAACATGGATCCAGACGACGTCGTACAACAGTTGCGCGCAGAGGTACACGAACAGTGTTTGGTCACTGTCTCAGCTGGTATTGCTGCAAATGCGAAACTTGCAAAGATCTGCTCGAACAAGAACAAGCCTAATGGCCAGTTTAGACTGCCTTCGGATCGCGCCAGCATCATGTCATTCATGAAGGATCTGCCCACCCGCAAAGTCAATGGTATTGGCAGAGTATTTGAACGTGAACTTGATGCTATCGGTGTCAAGACTTGCGGTGACATCTTTGCTCATCGTGCGTACATGTCCAAACTCTTCGGCGAGAAAGCCTTTCAATTTCTGATGGCCGTCTACCTCGGACTCGGTAGAACGAATGTTCAGCCTGCAGAGGAGTACGAACGTAAGAGCGTCGGTACCGAGAGTACCTTCAAAGAAATGTCAGATCCACAGCAACTCCGAGACATGCTCCGCCATGTCGCAGAAGAGCTGGAGAAAGACTGTGAAAGAACCCAATTCAAAGGCAGGACCCTAGTCTTGAAAGTGAAGTTGCATACATACGAGATCCTAACACGCCAAGTCGCTCCTCCGAAAGCAGTTCATCAGACTGACGACCTATACAAGTTCGCCTTGCCTATGCTTGTCAAGCTGGAAAAGGAGATTCCCAAATTCACTCTGCGTCTCATGGGGCTGCGGCTCACGTCACTAATCAGCATGAAGAAAAGCAATATCGACTCATTCTTTACGCCTAAACCGCAGTCTGTAGCGAGAAAGCCGTTCATGCCTGCCGGCGAAGGCGAATGGGAACAATGGCCTGACTCGGAATTCGAAGAGGCCGCGCGCCAAGAGAAGCAGGATGACTTCGACACCCTTGAGAAGATGAGTCAGGAATACAAGAAAGAGTACAATAATACTCCGAAACCATCGGCGGCTGCGCACGCAGGTACAATAATAGCCAGTGTTCCTGCAGCGATACCTGAAGACAAAGGCAAAGAGGAACAAGAAGAGCAGGAAGAGAGATGGGACTGTCCTATCTGTAGTCAGCCGCAGTCTGCTGACCCTGTGCTTTTCAACCAGCATATAGATGGATGTCTCTCGAAGCAGGTAATAAAGGAGATTGTTCGTGAAAACGCGTCTCCGTCGGGTTCGCCGCAGCCAGAGAAAGCCTCTGGGCTTGGGCAAGGCAAGAAAAGAGGCCGACCAAAGGTGGCAGACCCACAACCGAAGCGGCCCAAAAGCGCCTTTTTCTCGCGATGATGCCCACTGTATAGACAAATTTTAGCTTTTCATGAGATATCCCGTTACTTGCAATCTGACTGCTATACCAATATATCGCAAGATTACAGAGTGTCTTTCTCCAAGTCCGAAGCGCGCTCGCTTGAGTTGTCTGTATCCACGCATTCAGCTCCCATCTGTCCAGTCGAACGGCACGCAAAAGTGGGAAGGAATCCCAGCTCTCATGTGCTATGCAGTCTATACGAGAGTAAGAATCCTACCCATGCCGACATGCAGAATCTCCACTATCGAGCCCTATGCGATATCCGAGACATTCGTTTGTGCTGTCGTGGTGGCTGTTGTTGAGCCTCCTCCACAAAACATGATGAGAAGCGGGGTTCTTCGCGAACACTCTTCCATGTTCTAACTGACGACCATTCTGCCTTCTGTCTGCCATACTACATGTCCACAACACCCTCTCGTGGCGCGTGTCTCTCTGTGAACCTTTCCATGGTCTCCTGCAGTCGTGGTGCTCGAATTGGCATTGCCTTGAGCTAACAATGTGTATGCGCGCCAGCTTTGCAAACCTCCGACGAGCTAGACGCGTTTTGGGCATGGCGTTCATGCAGGTCCGGACAATAACACAACCCAATCTGGCTATATCAGACAGATTTGGATGTGTCAAGTATGGTTCCGACCTATAGATGGAATATTGTCCGAAGGACTTGACTCCAAGAGACCGGCGCCACAGGGAAGGATGACCTTCCATGCACTTTTCAACACGCTAAACAGGGAAGGTGGCAGATTAGAGCTTGGCTGCTTCTTCATAGGCTAAATTTGTATCTGCACATGCTGCAAGTAACCGACATGTTGTCAAACCATGCTGTGTGACATATGGTCTGCAGAGACACGCTTTGTTTGAAAGAGCAACGAAAATAAATCTTTAGCATCTGTTCGATAGAGGTCTGAGAGGTGCGCAATGATGGCATTGTAACAAGAGCAGCTTGGACTCGATCAGAGGTCTGGAAGCGAATCTTACACACATCTCAAGTCAAGTGCATCTTGCCAACACATCGAAGACAGTGCTGATATCACGGCACGGTCTCGCCGGACACTAGTATGGCCCGCCCCGTATAAGCCCCTCCCATACCACCGCTTCGAACGGCAAGCTCTTGGATATGTACCACGACTGGCTGAAAGCGAGGGAGACGTACCATTGCTTCGTAATGTAGGATGCTGACAAGCAGATACGATGATCCGCAGGAGGAGTCCTACAACCTACTATACCACAGATATAAAGACTGGCCTTTCTCCCCAAGATGATCAGCAGCAGATCACTCCACTCCTCCCATCTATCCTCTATACTACCCCACAAACATGAAGACCGGATTCGCTCTTGCGGCTCTTGCCTTTGGTGGCATGGGTCTTGCTCAGTCAAGCTCTGCTGTTGAGGTTGATGGCGCAACTACAACACTGGTTAGCAACATTGACCCTTCGGACATTGCAGCCCTTCCCGAGCCAGAGGTCCTTGGACCTCCAATTGGCGTTGTCGACAGTGTTCCTTCAGCAACTTACGATCCTGCCGAAGCCACTGCTTCCGTTCTCGCTCTTGTCGAGGCAGCCACCGATGCTCAAACTGCCGTTATTGCTGCTGTCAGCACTGCCATCTCCGCCTCAGAGACCCCTGTTGCCAACAAGCGCTCATATGTTGGCGGCCTCTCGGGAAACGTCCAACGTCGAGATCTGAGTTATCCCATTGATACCTCCAAATATGTATGTATCATACTTGAGATTATGGTTAGATCCTGATATGCTAACAAGACTACCAGGGAGTTCCTTCTGGCTATACTCCAGCATTTGTCAACTACCAGGGCGCTACACAAGCCAACGGATATTTGACTTACAAGACTTTGTCAACTTATGACCCTAAGCAATGTACTGCCGCTTGTGACAAGATCAGCTCCTGTCAATTTGCCAACATCTACTACGAGAAGGACCCTGACAGCAAGAACAACCCCGTCGATGTCATCAAGTGCTCTCTTTACAGTATGCCTCAGACTAACTGCACTGCAACCAACAAGGGACAATGGCGCGGCACTTTCCATGTTCTGGTTACTGGCAGCAACGGCTACAATAAGGCCGCTGCACCTAAGACTCCAGCGGGATACTCTCTTGACACCCTTCCTGCTGCCGTCAATGCACCAGTATATGATAGTGTGGGTCAGTGGAGATTCATCCAGCCCGTCTACCTCAACTCTTACGACCCTGCTCTTTGTGCTGCTGCTTGTGACAAGCAAACTGCGTGGGACAAGTCTCAAGCTTCGGACGACTGCAACTACAAGACTTGCGTGTACGCCAACATGTACATTCTGTCTCAGAACGGTGTCCCCAAGACTGTGGTCTGCGCTTTGTACACTGAGGCTACTGATGCAAGCTACGCTAACAACCACGGATACTCCACCGATACCGACTCTTACCAGGTCTCAAACTCGATCGCTCTAACCAACACCTCTGCTGTCAAAGCCGGCTACCCACAATTGTGCGCAGCTCTTCCTGGAGATATTGACTATCTGAGCAAAGTTGGACAGGAGTTCTGCACAAGCTACCTCGGATATGTTGCTCCCACTGAGACTGCAAAGCTTGCTATCACTCCTGCTGCCTCTACTGTCCACAGAACCGTGACCGAGGAGGTGACTGTAACTGAAGTTTACTCCACATCGACCGTTCAAGTCACTGGAGCTCCCAAGAATCGCAAGCGTCAAGATGCAACCAGCATCATCACCACCACTGTCGAGCTTCCAATCATCACCGTCAGCGACAATGAGACCATAATTGATTACATGACCAGCACTTTGACTGTCAATGCTGCCTCGACTCAGGGTGCTGTCATTACTCCCGCCGCAGCTGATCCTGCAGCTTCTGCCGTCGCTCTTGCCAAACGCAGTGCCATTCCAGTCCCTACTTCCATCGCTGGTTGGCCTTCGCAAAAGATCTCCTCCGCTTGCTCGCAGATTGCCACTGGAACCGTCACCGTGACGCAGACTGCTACTGCCTCTGGATCCGTCGTTACTGCCACTGATGCCACAGCAATCGCAACAAAGGTCACTTCAGTCATTTCAACAATCACCGTCACCATCAGCGAAAGCATTCCTTCAACCACCTCCTCATCTACCACCAGCGAGACCGCCGCACCCACCTACGTTCCCACCTGCCCCAAGACAGGAAACCAAGGTCAACTCAGCCTCGGAGGCTACTCCCTCGGTTTCCCCACCCCCATCGACTACAACCACGACCCCATCTTCTGGACCTCCCTCGGCTCCTTCGGCGACGAATTCATCTACCAACCCGCCGGCGGCTACCTCTTCCACGTCGATACCGGCTACTGTCTCACCCTTGGCGCCCCCACCAAGAACAAGTCGCCCGCCTATGTTGATAGCCCTCTTACCCTCAGCGAATGTTCTTGCAGCACTAGCAACACTGTTACTCAAAGCTTTGAGTTCTTGAGCTACAAGGTTGGCAAGGGCAAGGATAGAGGTGTTAAGAGCTGTCTTGCTGCTCAAGGCGATTACGCTGCCAACAAAGGACCTTACTTCCCCAAGTTGGTTGATACAGGTGATGAGGAATATCCTTTCTCTGCTGTTTATGCTGGAAAGAACCTTAATGCTTGCGTCACTTTCGAGGTTGATTCCTAGGGTTTCACCAATGTTTTTGGGGCTTGGAGTTAGAGGTCGGGTGCAAAGCGATGGTCGTACTCTATTGTTTCTTCTTCTTCTTTTCAAGGTCTCTTTTCGCGACAAACTATTACAATTAAAATTCTGTCATGTTCCTACAGTAAGAATCCATATTATGCACGTGGTTTCAGGACCTTGACTGCAATCATAGTGTGTCTGGAAATATTGCTGAAGAGCTGTGAGCATGATTTCAACCAATCATTCCACCTTCTCCTTTCGTGCAATTGTCTATGTACTGCGACAGATGGTGACAAGATGTGCTCTGAATGCCAGACGGCTTTTGTGGCGCCGAATGAGCCAATCCCACATCTGCATGCCCAAATGATCTACTGAAGATCTGTAACCAATATCGAAATTATTCTTGGCAAGTGTTCTGATTCGTCCACTTAAAGGTCCCAGTGTTCTGATTCGTCCACTCAAAGGTCCCAGTGTTTTACAGTCCCTGCTCGTTGGTTCCATCAGTATAGTGATGTCTATACTCGCCATGTTGGACACGCAACAGAAGATCATGTGCCAGAGGCCATTGGTTCAGGGTATTCAAACTGCATACCGGCTGACGTGGAATTATGCACATCTGTTGGTCCCATTGACTCTTTGCCCCAGTGCGTGAGGTATAAAGAGTCGACTACTGCGATGCACAGAAAATTTTTGTATCTCACAACGACAAACATGGCACCTGCCACTATCGAAGCATACTGCCGTGAATGTCGCGATTACACAACAGGATCTTGCAAGATAACTAAACCTGAAAATTCCAATGGCAACGAGGGTAGACCATGGTATCAATGTGTCAGGCACAAAGGTTTCATGCGTCGAGGTGACAGTTTAGGCATATCTCCTGCCAATCCGCATTGTTACTGTCACAAACCGAGCCGGGCTGGCCACTCTGCGGTCCGACCTACGAATTACACGTGCGCGAACAACATCTGTTGTTTCTTTAAACCATACGGTGGTTAAGGTTGGCATATTCCTTCTATTGAAGTATAGGAGTGGAAAAGCTGACATTGTGAACCAGTCATCATCAAGCCGTTCACCAAGGCAAGCAATCTCATCTGACCTGCTTCGATCCCCTTCATACAAAACAAGAGAATAAAGGCTTGAGACATGTGTTATGTTGGATGAGAGTTGCTCTCTGTGGAGTATTAGTGCTTTCTAGGCTGATCAGCCTGGGGAAGTGAGAGGAGGAATCTACCGTCGGCAGAACGTATATCCCGGAAATCGTCGACCCATTTGCTGAGTGGGAAGAAGATCTTGTCTCTTGTGTTTTGTTCCTTGTTCAATAGCGCTATTGTACAATGTTCCAAAAGCCATCAAGAAGCGAGTAATGCGTGAGAAGATACGGTGGAGATACCCGTTCGGAATCATATCTCAGTATATTAGCTCTTACGATAGGTTTGAACCTTCCCTTTGTCGTACTCCTTATACGGTGAATTTTGTGGACTGTGTATGGTTTCACGAGCCTAGCTTCTCAAGGACGGGAAAACATCACGTTTAGACATCTTGACTACGAAAAACTAGGGTAGCGGCGAGAATCAGTATCTCGAATCCGACAATTGTATCTATCTCTCTGAAGTCGAGTGTGGTTTTCTGAATGTAGAGCAACTTTGATAGATCCGTCATCGCTCGTTTGTGTAGTACATGAACGTTGCATTTGGTTGTATTGTCAATCTCAAGTGATTCAGAGCCCGTTTATATCTTCCAGATTGTTTCGAGCTACTGGTATCACCGTGTGGGACTTTTATTACAGAAAATTACGCTGTTAGAAAATCATTGGACGATGGATGGTTGAAGCACCGTCCTGTCTTTGCAATGCGATATTGCACTGTAACTCAAGCTCATTGATGACTCGGAAGTCAGTCGCGAGATCTAAGTTTCCGAGTCCTTGACGTTGTTTCAAGACTCTGATCTTCGCATGCGGTCTCGATGGAGAAATTGATAGGAGTAAGCGCAGGTCTGTAATACCTCTACAGCGCTCTAGCTCTCCTTTCAACACCATCCACACGCGGAGAGGAGAAGTTCTCGGTTAGTCAATGAGGACAAAAGAAACGGTCAAGTATCGTAGACCCGATGGCAGAACTTTGCTTTTCCAGGTTGATTCCTCCGGTGATACAATTTTGTGAGCGTCCAAAAAGCACATAATAAGCGGTGTTCGGGTGTGCGAATGGCATGCTTCTGCCACGGCAGCTGCGGATCTCGAATGAGCAGTATTATTTGCACAGACGTGTCTGTCTTCCGTGTCCTGACTTTCTGGAACGTCTTTGTGGTATACAACGATTAGGTAGATCCGTCTTTCGAACGACGTGTCTAAAGCAAAGGATGATCAATGTCTCGGGTGAATATTCTCAAAAATAGTCTTTAGCTGTGCCTCAAGAAAGGACAGTGTAAGGTGATGGGTCAGTGAACACTCCCACCGACGACAACTTTATGAAATAGACAATCTTAAACAAATCCATCAATCTATATGAGCTAGCAGCATATCTCAAAGAGAGTCATATGAGTTTGTCTCTGTTTATACAGAGTGCTATTGCTGCGAGGACATAGGATAATAATCAACCAAGAGAGGAGGATCAAGAGCAAAAAGGACTGACAAGGTTAATGGAATAGTGAGAAGTGACATGATCCCCAATAGCTCTTCTCATCTCGATATTGCGAGCAAGGACAGAGAAATTCAAGAAGTATATTCGGAGAGGAAGGTGTCAGTGACCTGATCACTTTCTTGCCCGCCTTCGCAGTGTAAAAGAGGCTGGATATGGCGTCAAATCACGTGAAGAAGGATGAGACAAGGACGTAGTGGTTCCAACCATGGCGATCCTTGTGGTTGCGTTTAATGTACCAGTCGTTTACCCATGAAGGTGCATACATACTCAGTACCGGATGCTCGATACCAGATATTCACATCTTATGACTTCAAACCTCGAATGCTTCGAGAATCCGAAGCGAAACATAGCTAACTATTTTCTAGCACTTCCATCCATTAACCACGTCCGATTAGTGAGTACAAGATTAGCAACATGATTGCCCTCATAATTGAGGCAAGATGATCTCTACATAGATGACTTAGCTATAAAACCAGCCTCTAGCATTGACTTTTGCACTTTGAAACAAAGGATGCAACCAGATAGAATTGCCAGCGGTGATTTGATGAGGTTCACACAATATTCAAGATTTCAGGAGGCATGGGGTTCCAGAGAAGAGGGAAACAAACTACTCAGGTCCATAACTCAAAATCCGAAAACGCATTTCAGTTCACCGAGCATTTTTATCAATGTCTATAGCGACAAAAATGCGCTACTGAGAAGACAAAGGGAGATTTCAGGATCAGTGACCTGATAACCTTATTGCCTGCGTGTGCTGCAAAATTATAACCTGCTCTGCGAACTTCAGGAACCGTAAAGGCTTGGTGTATCGCGAGGGTTGCCTTCTCCCTGTGAGGAATGATAAGGTTGAATAGATAAAAATTGGGAAAATCTTCTTCAGTTGACCTCGTTTATGTACTACACTGATCTTCATCCACACTCACCTGTATCATATGGACTTATTCTGCAGCTTCCAATTACAACAATATCTGCCCTCCTATTTTGCGTCCTCGACGCACAGACTAAGATTCAATCTTTCTATCAGACATGACCAGCTATAGAAACTCGCCTTTTCACGAACAATTACAGAATACGAGAACCCAGAGTTATGGCAACTGCCAATCTGGTCTTTATCTTTTTTCCATGGATGCAACTACCTCAAGCCACTGGCTCCCCAGACAGGAAGAAAGAAAAATACCTAGGTCCGTGACTCCGATCTCTGACGAGTATCCCTCTCTTAGCCACGGCTTTTTTCTTCGCTATATAGTAGCAAGCTTCTGAACGAGCAATGGCTGAATGAGTTGAAGCAGAACCAAGAGTCACAGACCTGATTCCCTTATCTCCTGACTCCCTATCTCTTGTTACAAGCAATAAACACACACACGTTAATGAGAGGTTGTTGTTATCACGGCAACGTGAGAGACATTGAATGAGTGTTCAAGATACACTAGTCAGCTATGAGTAGATCTTATATACCTTTGTCGATCTGCTGTTCAGAGCGTGTACATGCCACAATCCAAAGTGTGTTGTCAATTCTCTATAAAGTTGGATATGTGTGTGTCTGAGAATGGTATCAGAACGGATGGTCAAGTTAAAGCTGGGCAGGACAAGATCTATACCAAGTATGCTGCACTGCAGAGATCGCACTGGTGAGAGGCACGCCGATTTTCGAATCAGAGCAGTGGTTCACTTAGGATAAGGTCGCGTTTACTTTCCAGACAGAACAACACTCAGCTTGAGAGACTTTGCTGGGGAAAAGCGAGATTGCACGAAAAGTCGTCTTATGATGATTGTTGATTCAAATTGGAATTGATGCCAAAAACAAGCTCTGAAGCTACAGGTAGTGAATAGTAGTATAATAATCGTACAATGAGGAATGTGTCTTCCCAAGAAAAGAATGGTAGTAGTAAAACAGACAAAAAAAGCCATCGCTATGCAAAAAACAAGTCCACAACATGCTCAATACTATCGCACACGAGGACGATGGCTGCGATCTCTTCCGTGCTTGTCTAGTCTTCCTCTGCGAGATTTGTCGGGCGGAGGAACGTATTTGACGTCCTTGAGTGCCCAGTCCAGGAAATTGAGCATGTACTCATCCACATGTCCGACATCCTCTCCGCCATCAAGTTTCTCCACGTCTGCAACGTCGATGCCATCAGCAGGTTCAGCAGGTGTAGCAGGTACACTGGTCTTTGGCGTTCTCGAGTCTCGGCTTTGAGCTGCGGTATTGCCACCACCACCACCACCATCAAAGTCGAAATCATCAGCCGTGACTTCCTTCGCCTGCGCATGAGCAGCGGCAACATCCTCTGCATCTTCAACAGCTTCAAGAACCTTCTGCACGTTTCTCTCGCCGACGTTAGCGCCGAAAACTCTCTCTACTGCTGCGCCGGCGAAAGCGTCGCCAAGAGCTTCGTCGTCGACAGTGGCGGCAGGAGCGTTGAAGTAGTCGGTCGTGAACTCTCCCTCTTGGATGACGACCTCATCGAGCAAACGCTTCTGATTCGACTTGCGCAGAATGTTGACTTCGATGGTGTGCTCGGAGACAAACTTGTAAATGTGTACGTCGCGAGTTTGTCCGATACGGTGAGCACGATCTTGACACTGCTTGTCCATCTGTGGATTCCAGTCGAGATCATAGAAGATGACTGTATCAGCACCGGTCAAATTCATGCCTACACCTCCGGAGCGTGAAGACAGGATGAATACATCGATACGAGTGTCACGATTGAAACGCTCCATCATGTCTTGACGCTGTTCAATCTTCGTGCTACCATCAAGGCGGAGGTAGCGGTAGCCGTGGATGTTGAGAAATTGTTCGAGGATGTCGAGGACAGAGGTCATTTGGGTGAAGATGAGGGCGCGAGAGCCGCGGGATTGGAGGTCGCGGAGGAGGTCTGCGAGGCGTTGAAGTTTGCCGCAGTCGTACTGAAGCAGGCGCTTGTCCGGGAAGGCGATTGAGAGGCGTACGCGAGATTCGTGGAAGGCGTCTGGGTCGGGGGATCGTGAAGCTGATTGAACGCTGTAAATTGTCTTGCGAGGAACCATGTATGGAAGGATGTCTGATGCCACTGCATTCGGGGTGATGCATGCGAACTTGCGGATGAGCGTGTTCATTGCCTCGGAACGTTGATCAACACTCTTGACCATTTTGTGGACTAGAGACGAAGACTCCAAGTACCACTCTGAATGAAGAGCTTTGTCGCGAGGAGGCGATTGCCTTAAGCGGTCGGATGTGTATGTCGTGCATCTCTCGATGAGGTCGGTACCATAGACAGGTGCAAACTCGGTTCGTTGCTCTGTCAAGAAAGCACACTGGCGCAAGCGATTCAGCTTATCCATAGCAGTCATGTGGTTCTGTTGGCCCATGATAGAGACAAACGAAGAATTGTCAGGAGTGTGGTTGCCTAGCCTTTCGACTTCTCTGCGTACGATCTGGTCCATGGCCCGGCTGGCTCTGAGCTGCTTGCTGCGTCTGACGTGATATCTCGATCTCGACTCTCGGCTTGTGAGGTTGAGGCTCAAAAAGTCCAAATCAAGCACCTCATGAGGGTCTTGGTTCAGCATCTTCTTGCGCAAGAACAAGTCTTTGATCTCGAAATCTGCTGCAATTGATCGTGGTTGGCGGGTGTAAGGCTTCTTCATGGCGTAAGAAGTAACAATAGGACGCTCCTCGAAGAGATCCGGGTGGTTGCAGACCTTTCGCAACGACATCAAAGCTTGCGACACACTGATCATGTTACCAGAAGTCAACTTCGCCTTGGTATCAGAAAGACCCATGAAAGCATCGTAAAGCTGACGTTGGCGTTTCGACAACCTGCAGATGACGGTATGTTCGTATTTGCCAGGCAATTGCTTTTCGACGGAAGACTTCAAGCGACGCAGAAGGTACGGTCGAAGTGAATGATGCAGCTTGTTGACAATGTCTTGAGCTTCGTTGCCAAGCTTGCTCTTGCCATCCACAAAGATCTCATCCACAGGTCTGCGGAACCACTCCGTGAACTCTTCGAGATCACCCATACCTTGTCCATCTTGACCGGCCGTTAAGAAGGTAAGCAGAGACCACAATTCGATGATGCTGTTTTGGAGAGGAGTACCAGTCAACAATAGTCGGGCATGAGTCTTGAGTCTGATCATGGCTTGATAACGTTGCGAGTTGAAGTTCTTGATGTTGTGCGCTTCATCTAAAATCATGTAATGCCACTCGGGTACTCTGATAGCTGGTAAGTCCTTCAAGATGAGCTGGTACGAAGTGATGACCACGTTCCAGATGTCTGGGTTGCTCCAGCCTTTTCGTTTTTGTGCTCGCTCCTCAACAGAACCGTAGTAAGACAAGACTTTGAAGCCAGGCAAGAACTTCTTGAACTCCATCTCCCAGTTGAGAATGACCGAGGTAGGTACAACAATGAGATGAGGACCCCAGATGTGGTGCTCTTCCGCGAGGTGTGCCAAAAGCGCAATCGTCTGGATAGTCTTGCCGAGACCCATCTCGTCTGCCAGAATACCATTGGTCTGGTTGGCGTATAGTTTTGCCAGCCAATCAAGACCCTCGTGTTGATACTCTCTGAGAGTACCTCTGAGCAGAGAAGGGATTTTGACTTTGGTTGACTTTCCAGGTTGAGGGGTATCGCTGGTTTCGGACATGCGGTCGGTTTCGTCTAGATCAACACTGGTAGTTGATTCGGCTTCTGTGGGCTCGATTGTGGTATCGTCCTTTGGAGAGGTCTGACTGCTTCGATCCTCTCCGTGAGAGTCTGCTGATAGCATGTTATGGTGAGGACTGAGCGATTGAGGATGGTTTCGCAGAGGTCTGGTCTCCTCAACATCAATATCCACAGATAGTGCAGGCGGATGTTCTTGTTGAGCAGAAGCAACCGCTTGTTCCTCCAGAACGACTGTCGGCGCGTCAGCATTCGTGGCGAGCGGCATCGTGACGTCGCCCTCGTCAACCTCCATGGCCTCTGCTGCATCCACCTTGCGGTCGTTGCCAAGCTCGGTGTTGACAACGACTTTCTCAGAGGTGACTTCATTCGCCTGGACAAGTTCAGCTTGGTCGGAGGACTCCTGAATAGCTTTGACTGAGTCGTCTTCCACCGCGGCTTGAACATGTTCAACTTTTTCATCTCGTCGCTCAGCCAATCCTTCGACCTCTTCAGGCTTGTCAGCATCCTCAGTGGGCTCAGTCTCTTTCGCGAGTGCTTTTCGCCCACCAAAGAATCCGAGCAGACCACCATCATCTTCGTCTTCACTCTCGTCTTCCTCCTCCTCTTCATCATCTTCTTCCTCGTCGCTCATATCTTCGTCACTCATATCGGTAGACTCATCGCTGTCGTCAAGAAGCGCGTCATCCACTTCTTCAAGCTGAACCTTCGAATAATCCCGCTCTTCCTGGACTTGCTCGCTCTCGGCTCCGGTCTCATTTTCTTCGTCCTCGTCTTCGTCGGAATTGTCATTCGTGACTTTCGACTCTGCCAACTCTTGGTCTTCGTCTTCATCGACATCCATGTCGCTAGCTTCATCATCGGATTGATCTTGCGGTAAGTCTGGTATGTTACTGTATTTCCGGCGCAACGCTTCAGGTGACAAGTTGACATCATCATCATCTTCTTCCTCATTGTCGCTGCCTTCGGATTCAGAAGATGTCATGCGATGGTCTTCGTCTTGTTCGGGGCCAGACATGTCTGATCCTTCTTCGTCGGCAGAGGCGCCTTCGCTCAAGCTAACATCATCGTCGTCCTCGCCATCTACAGATAGACCAGAATCCAGTAAAGCGCGACGCTTGTCCAGCAAAGTTGTCGATTTTTCCAACATGCTCTGCATCTTAAGCTCTCGTTCAATCCTTTGCTCTTCCTCATAACGTGTCGCTCGTCGACGATCGATCTCAGCACCAACAAGCTCCCATTTTCGCTGAATGTCTTTGACAGTCTGTCGATAGATGAGTCTGTACCACTCATTTTCCTGCTTTTCCTTTTCTTCCTCAGTCTGAGGTTGCCTCTCCTTCCATTTGGCCAAGCAAGCGTATGCAACTCTTTTGGCACTTTCCATGTGTGAGCGTTTCTCTTTCTCCATCAGTGACTTGAAGTAGAAGCCATGAGCACAGAGATGGTCCCAGTGGTTGTATTGTTGCGCGGGCTCTTTCTGGTCATCAGGCAGGTAAACCGAACTCTTCTCCTCGCTCAAAGGACCTCCAGGTTGAGCAGCTTCTAGAATTCTTAAACGTGCCAAAGCTTCTTTCTCAGCTCTTTCTTCAGGTGCCTGTTCAATCCGTTCAGGCAAACGGCGCTCGAGACCCTCGTATCTGTCATCCTCTCTGCTCTGATATGCAGAGTCTTTGCTCTTCTGATCGTAATGTGCGATGATATCGTCGAGAGACTGGAAAAGTGGTGGATTGATGACATGACTGGGATGACGAGGCAGGAAGGAGAATTGTGGTCGCTTGAGCTTAAGCTTAATGCGCGGGTTCGACGACGATTTGTCGGGTGAAGCAGGAAGCTGTGGTTCGGTGAGAGGCTGTTGCTCGGCTTTTGCAGGACGACCAGCTTTGCGCTTGACTTGTGGAGAAATGGGTGTTGGAGCGGGCTCCTCTTTCTTGACGACTTCCGGAGATGTTTCTAGATTCTTAATCCGGGCAGATACACGAGAAGGGCGAGGAGGAGTCTTTTCGCGCTTGGGAACTGGCGTTTCCTTCGGCTTTGCATGACTTGTCTGTTGAGCAGTTTGAGCATTCTTCACGACTGAGCCTTTGCTTGCTGGCGTCTTTGCAGCTGCCTTCTTAGACTTCGGCGTGGCCTTTTCAAAGACTGGGGGTGCTGGCGCATTCACGCGACCCGATCTTCTCTTTCCATTGTCCAAAATTGTGGTAGGACCGTCGGCCGCAAACGACTTCCATGGCGGCGAGATGGGCTTCGAAGCGGATCGGGAGCGAGAGTCGGGTTGAAGGTCGGCGAGCTTGCGCTTCTTGCCGTTGGTAGCAGGTGGTGTCGAAGGACGATCAGACGCGTCGAACTCGATTTCGTCCTCGGAGCTAAGGGGAGAGTCAGAGTCGACGGCAAGCTTGTCGGTTGGTGAGGCTGGTCGGGATGCATCGGCGACATGTGCATCGGGGATTGGAGTGCTGTCAACGGCATCTGTGTTGTTTGCGGAGGTTTCGTCGATGTCTTTTTCTAATCGATGATTGTCGGGCGGAGGCGGACTGGGGCTTTCGTGGCTATCACGGGCGCCCTCGTTTCGCGTGACCCCCTCAATCTCCATCAACGCCAATCGAGCCTCCTTCAAAAATTGGAGCGCTGGAAGCTCAGGTTGCACTGGTTATCATGCCGCTCTCAGAATCGTAATATCGGGCGGCGTTGTGTAGATAATGGCCAAAAGACGTCACAAGGCCGGATTGTAGGTGTGTCGAGCAAAAGTTCCAAGTCGTGTCAATCTAGCGTTCAAGGCTTGGCGCGTCACCGCTGGCTTCAACTTTATCCCATGGAAGTTGCCGCCTGAGGGCAGCCCGCCCAGCCAAGAAGCGCGAAGCTGATGACCGCAGCGCATACCGATTGAAGGTGTTTGGAGGAAGAACATCACATCACAACGTACGCATTGGATCCGACTGCTCTTCGAACACCCATTGACACACTTCCAGATGCTCTCCCGCAGAATCGCCGCGGCACGCCCGCTTTCCAGCGCCGTACGATCGGTTGCTCCCCGCACCACCCTCACACAATTGCGCTTCGCTTCCGAGAACAATGCCAACAAGGAGAACTTCGTTGGCGAGATGGCCGTCGAGGACATTGGCATGGTGCGTCAAGGAAGACTCTCTGGACGGGATACGGACACGCATTGACAAGGCTTTACAGAACGGAGGATACGTCAACCCCCCGGCAGTCAAGCGCGCCTTCCGCGACCCTTACGGTGACTGGTGGGACAAGCAAGAGCGTCGCAACTTCGGCGAGCCCGTTCACGAAGACAACGACACTCTTGGTATCTTCTCGACCGAACCCTACACCCACTTCCAGCCCGGTCACGGTGCCGTCCTCCTCGGTACCTTCATCGCATCCGTCTTTGTCCTGATGGGTGTCGTCCGCCAATACTACCCTGACAAGGCCTCCGTCCCCAGAACATTCCCCGGCGGTCTTGATAGGGAACTCGGCGGCGCCGGCGCTGTTCCCGTAAGTCTTGACTTGCATGTTCCGAAGGTCGAAGTGCTGACATCTCCCTTTACAGGCCCGTTCCGACGAGAAGGAGCCTTTCTAAATAAACATTTGTCCATACCCAATTCTACGTCTTTTCTTTGTCATCACCCTAATAAAGCACCACAGCATCCGTGACATGCACTAACTCGGAGCTGTTGCCCCCAGTTTGATTCTAGCAGTCGAAGTCTCGTAAGCTTGGGTATGAGGTTGTTGTAGTTGGCGGTCCCTTCTGTCGGAACCAGATCTGGAAAGTAGGCACGGCCAAATCACCCACAAAGAAAACTCGCACGCGATCATTTCTGAGTATCGCAACGGTCTGCTGTAAGTAGCATTGGCGTCGATAACAGTCATGAACAAAATGTTAGGCTGGCCGTCAACAGAATAACAGCAGCTTCCTAAATCGAATTTCGCGTCTCACACTGCATCGCACCTTCCTAGAAGAAATCCGTCACTCAAACCAAAGGCATCACATTCTAGTCTCTTGTCCAATCAATACATCAACCTCAGCGGGCCTGCACACAACACAAAGATGAACGAGGAGACTCATGGATTACTCAAGCGTCTTCAGGGCCAGGATCTAGCCACCCTCTGGATCAATTCTACGACTGACGATGTCGCTGAAATCGAGGCCACTCTGCGCGCCTACCGCCGCCTACTGAGACTACTGGATCAGCACGTTGATGATGCTCCACAGACAAAGATGATCGAAGGTGCCGCTCACACCGATAACTGCGCGCGACACGAGCCCCTACAACTTCAGGCCTTGAATGAGCCTATTCTTCGCGAGACTGGCGATGTCCACCAACCAGGATTGGCTTACGAAAAGGTCAACGCTACATCATTGATCGTGTCGCTGTTCGCACCCGCCGCTAGAAACCCCTTGCCTGTCATCGCCACATCTGCGGAACCGCTTCACCAACATCCCGGCTTGCCCGTGGTCCGTCTTCCTCGCTGTGCTCCGTTTCGAAACGGCAGCATGTCCAGATTTAGCTCGACGAAGAACAAATTAAGTCGCTCTGTTGTTTGCCTTCCATCTCCTGTCCCTGCCCAAATCACCTCGAAGCCTTCCGAAGATCATCTGTTGGGTTTCTGTTCTCCACTACTGAAGCGGGCAACTATGACTCGGGGAGATGATGTTCAAGCAACGCTTGACCAAGAAGCACTGACGCGAGACAACGAGAAGGTGCTTTGGAAGGCACGTGAGGTGGCAGCCAAATCAGAGATACTTTGTCTCAAGGGGACTCTTGAGCTGAAGATGAAGACAATTGCATGCCGCGTCTCGCCCGAGAAGAATACAGCTTGCGATCAGATTCATTCTACGCTCAAATCATCCGCCAGTCTGCCTGCTGGCAGACCAAGCCCACAAGCATCTGTCGAAATGCTAGGCAGCAGTTTGGAACCCGTGCCGGAGCACCCAAGATCCGTAGCATCGTCCCAGACTTCGAGCAGCCCCAAGCTTGACAGCCACGTTCTTGCCGGGCCAGAAGTCTCTTGGTCGTCTATCTGGATTCCACGCGATCGTGCAAACTTCGGTTCTGCGACCAGCGCAACCGCCACGAGCTGTCTCATGCCAGTCAAAGAGTCCACTGCTGAGCCGAGCGTTTGCGATGTGCCATCTCCTTTTGCCAAGTCTGTTTCTGAATGTCCAGGATCCTTGAGGGATCGGACCGTTACTTCGACATCGTTGTTCAGTCCGGTCGCCGATAGCAAGATAATCAAGCTTCAGTCCCGTGGTCCGCGTGAGCTGTGTCCTGACTCACCCTCTACACCCCCATACATCGAGAACATGTCCACGGACAAATGGAATGAGGATTGTATTGTCTGTCACTGTACTGGATGGACCTCCGAGATCTACCGAATGGCTTGTGGACATCATTACTGCTACAAGTGTGTCAATTACTGTTTTGACTTCGCTCTACGAGACGAGAGTATGTGGCCTCCACAATGCTGCGGAAAACTCTGGCCTAATTGTTCGGAGCTGAAAGATGTTCTTGAAGCTGACACCTACGATCGCGTTGCACTAAAGACCATGAAGTTGGCAGTGCCGATGAGTCAGAGGGATACATGTGTCGGTTGTTCGTCACAGATACCAGATGGTTACGTCACCGACGAAAAGGAGCCACTGTGTACAGAGTGTGATGGAACAACATGTATTGGATGTAAGGCACCTATGCACGACGGAGCATGTGTGGCGGACAACAGCGGACTTGAGCTCTTCTAGGCGCTTGCAAAACATGAAAGGCTAGAGGAGACGATACGACAATGGATGGTAGTCGAACCTCAGCAGATAATGTAGCTTCACGGATTCAAAGATGTTTCACTCCATAGCCCAGAGTATGTTTATGGACCGCTCAATAGCTGATCTCTCTCGCTGGACGTTTTATGAGACTCGTCGAACATCTCCTGGTTCGCCCTAATTTTGCATCACCTTCCCTGCCTCCATCGCTCATGCCAATCTCATCTTCGCTTGCCTTGTGATAGCGACCTAGAAAGTTTGTCCTTAACGTGACTTCCGGAGCAAGCACGTTTTCTCTTCCAGCACAGCTTCGGGCTCGTCGCGCCTTCCATAGCTGCTCACTTTAGCACCAGCTGTCTGCGTCTTAGCGCTCGTCTTGCACCTTCGTTTTTTCGCATTTACAAACCCGCGTCACTAAGTGACTCTACAGTCCAGTCCTTATCCCTTCACTCTTCCGTCACCTTCTGCGCGTCTATCAACTCGAAGACCTCAGCCATCGCCACGATGGATGACGAAAAATCACACAGACTGATCCTGCGCCTGCTGAACGAGGATCTCGTCTCAATCCAGGCATTCAGCCGTCATAGCATTAACTCGGACACATTTATGGCCGCCACCTTGGCTCGTCAGGAGCTTCGTACTGCTCACCAACAGATCGACGACCTGCGCATCGCTCGGATCGTTTCTCGAGAAGAAGTCTCACAAAGAGAAGCAGTTCGCGCTAATGAGATATCCGCGCGCCTTCTCTTTCGTCAACTCAATCCTGATGAGCCGCTTCCGAACCCTCTCGCTGATCACCAAATAGCTATCGCCGAGGCTTCGGACCAGTCCCCAACTGCTATCAAGGCTGAAAGCAATGCTTCGCCATGTCCACAACCTACGAGTAGCGCCCTTCGTTCTCAACCTACTACCTTGTTTGGTTATCCCAGACCTATTCTAAAACGGTCGGCAGATGATCTCATTGACGCGGAAGTGCCGCCATCGAAGAAACATGAAAGCGACCAGATCGGAGTAGATGTCACATTGCCTGGTCTTTCTGATACTGCTCGCCATGATCGAAACCAGTCGCAGTACCAACCAATCTATTTTGGAAGATATCAGCGCAGCTCTTTTGAACACGACAGGCTGTCTGGTGTCTTCGGCGAGATGCCCGTTGCTCCGAGTCCCATGTCAGAACAATTCAAAGAACTCAAACGACCCGCAGAAGAGGAGACTCCCACCTCCCGACCTACGAAGAAACAAGACTCTCGTCATGACGTCTTTCAGCCGCGTCAGTTTGACTGTGGGGACGCTGCCGCTCCATCATCTCTCGAGATCTCCAATACTTCAGAAATTGACGCAATGGCTGAGGCCTCTCACGGGTTTAGCTTCACTTCTGTTCGCCTGGCTCCTTTCGAGTATCCTACTGTGTCCGAAACACAATCGAGCACACCACCAGCTCCTTTTTGTCTCGATGCTCCGCTCCCGTCTGCTTCTCCGCCCAGATCACTTGTCCTGTTTGGGAATGACCTGACGGCAAATAAGACCAATGGACTTTCCAGCACCACTTTGTCAGTGAATCAACTTCCTGTGCCGAATCAACTTCCAACATCGACTGCGTCCATCGTGTCTGCACAGCCGGCTCATGTTCGTCTAAGCTTACCTCTCGAGCTCGAATGTATAGCTTGTGGTGACATGCATTTACGCACCCAATGCTATGAAAATGAATGCAAACATGCATACTGTACGAAATGCATAAACAGGTTGGTTACAAACGCACTGCGCAACACTACACACTTCCAGCCTCAATGCTGCAAGTTGAAAATGGACATTTCGAAACTTCAACATCTCCTTCGTGAAGCTCTGACTCCCCTGGTGAAAGCCAGGCAACTTGAGATGAGTGTTCCGATCCAGGACAGGCTATATTGTGCAGAATGCTCTGCGTTCATTCTGAAGCCTTTGCTTGGAAGCAAAACAGTTGGATGCAAAAAGTGTCCCTGCATCACCTGTACGATCTGCAAAGAAAAGGTCAACGAAGGTAAGACTCATCAAGAGGGTTGTCAGAACAAGCTCGAGCAAAGTGTGAAGGAACTTGAAGCCCTCGCTGGAAAGAACGGCTGGAGGAAATGCTCGAGGTGTCAGATATTTGTTGAGCACAGAACTGGATGCAACCACATGACGTAAGTCCTGCATCGGTCAGAATGTTGACAAACGCGAATTGAACTGAACATCATCTGTAGGTGCCGCTGTAAGAACGAGTTTTGCTATCTATGCGGCACAGAGTGGAGAGGGTGCCGCTGCGCGTTCATCATACCCAGTATGCTGCTCGAACGTGAAGAGCAGAGAGGTGTCGCCGATATTGGTCTGGAAGTTTGCACTCACCGCGGATGGACACCCTTCTCGACTGCCGACTTCTGCGATTGCTGTGGAGATCACCTGCCCAACTATCTCAATAGATGCAGTGGGTGTCTTGTACAGTACTGTGATTGGTGCACCCTAGACCAAGGTTATGGTGATGTTCGCAAAAGGAGGAATACTCGCAGGGGAAGGGCCCCAAGGGGGAGATACGTTCGGTGATTGCTTTCTCTGATGAAGATTTCTTTCGTTTCGCTCCTCGCTGTCTCTCGACAGTCTGTTCTTTTCTGGTCCGGTCGCTTCTCACTCATACGATTGATCTTTTGCTGCAGTCTCGTCATATCTGTTTCTGTACAACATGCCTTCTGTTTCTCATTGCTTTCATTCAAACACAAGTAGCTAGATAGTCAAGATGGGCAAGATAGCTTCGCAGCATTCTCTTTCACACGGTCTCAATACTATGCAAAAACAACACAGATACGAATCAAATCTCAAGTAGCTCACTCCATCCTCCAGTGCTGATCAAAAAGAATACTGTCAAAAATGCACAATCGTTTCCAGTTCATATAAAATGACCAATGAAAGCATCAATCTACCAAGCGACTCTAGACGTCTGCGTCACCTCAAACATGTTTCTGCATCTCTACAGAAACACACAGACCAGAATGAGATGGCTAGTAGCTACTGTAACTCCCTCCTCCGGCGCTGGTCGAGAAAACGTGCCATCGAAAAGCAAGATCCTTTTTTGCTTTTTCCAAATGTTCAAAGAGAGTGATAATCTACCACACTCTCCATAGACATCTACATTATCCCAGAGAGATCTTGCATCTCTACAGCTTAACTGAACGGTCACATCGCGAAGGTCAAAAGTGTAAAGAAACAAGTTATTAGGAAAAAAGGCAATCACAACCCACCATCACTAACGAGACAAGGTTGGACAGGAAGAAAAGAACTCCAGAGCGCCGATGCGGATGAAAACAAAGCAGAAATGCACTAAAGCCGAGAAGAAAGAAACGAAGCAAAAAGCAGAAAAACATTGGAAGAGTGAAACATAAGCGGAGGCATAGACAAAGAGCCCGTGGCTTGAGTCTTGTTTCTCTATCCAATCCGGGTCTAGGCTTCTGATTTCACCGGTGCGTGACAGAGCAAGGTTGCTGTTCGATGTGTGAGAGAAGTCATCGTTGAGGATTGAGCAGGCTTGAGGAGATGGTATGACAGCCATCGAGGAGAGCTTCTTGGTGATGAGGGGAGGAGATTATGAGAGAGAGCTGACCAGGGGTGGTGATTGAACAGAGGATGGGGCGTATTGCAGGAGGTCGTTGATCATGAACGGTGGTGGGCTACGAGATGTACTTAATTGCCGGATTGGTCGAGACGGGGTTCAACGACAAGAGATGAGCCTTGAGTACTCTCAACTTGCCGGAAAGGGTCAATCGCCGTGGTATGTCATTGATCGTGGTGGCAATCGACCGAGAAGGTTTGTCGTCCGAGACTGACGGGAAGGAGACGACGAAGAGAACAGCCAGGTCTGACAAGACGATCGAGGAAGGCTCTCGCTTTATGCGACAATTCTTGCATCCGTACGTCTACTGAAGCAGCCGAAACACACTGCGTAGCTGCAGTAACGACAAGCAAGGTGCACCTCCTCGTCGACGTCGCCGCAGTCGCGGCAGGTGCCCTGAGAGTTGTGCTGTCGGAAGTGTTCAGCACCGCAGCGAGCGTGTCTCTCACGACGGAGCTCGTTGTTGGAGGGTCTGAACATGGATGGGCGAGGGCGAAAGAGGTGTTCCAGCTCTGCAGTGGTGAAGTGGGGTTGTTCGACTACTGGGGCGGCCCGGGCGGCTTGATGAACAGGTTGAGGAGTCATTTGGTGGAGGCGTAGGGTTTGCTCGACGGCTGCTAGGAAGTCGTCCATTTCGGGGTGACGAGGTCCTCCCTGGGCACGTAGGAGCGCCACGCTCACCGCAAGCAACTCTTCCATTCGTTCGAGATGATTTCGATGCCAGAGAGGTTGGAAATCGTCATCATCAAGGGCGGTATGCTGGCATCCACCCCTGCAGTCTTTCCAATCTCCCGAACAGAGATAGCAGAACTCATGACTACATCTGCATCTTCAAGATATTAGCATTCGTGCCAGAGAAGCGGAGATAAGGGTATCAAGACTTGCTTTATGTGGTCGCAGCCATCGATTTTCTCGACTATGTTGTCGCAGTTGCTGCATTTCTGGAAATTCTGTTCCTCGACCAACTCTTTGGCGACAGTGACATGCTCAGGTATGCCACATGGTCCTTCATGAGCTCTTCCTCTGCAGGAAGTGCATGTATTTCTCAGGCACTTTCCACAGGAAAGTAGGTGTTCCTCGCCGCCTGAGGGTCCAAGGAAGGTCCCGCAAGCGGACGAACAATACACTCTTTCCTTTGGGGGGCAGCTGTACTCGACACCGGCAGCTGCATATTGCTGAGCTAGGCCAGTTGAGAAGAGCTTCAGGGCGATCGCAAAATCCAGCTCCTGGTTGCAGCAGGATGCAGGATATTTGGTCTCATCTTTGACGGCGATCTCGAATTGTGTTGACAGACATTGACCACACCAGATATCGTCACACTTGGCCACAAGAGTCTTGCGGGAGTTGCAGATCTCGCCGCATATGCCACAGGAAACGCTCTGGTGTGAATATTAGTATCAAAAAACCAGAGTGTAGGCGCCCTGAGGATTAACTTACACGTCCATTTGGGAAAAACACCATCTTGTCGACGATAGAGGATTTGTATTGTGTCTCCTGGCAGAAACTGCGAGCGAGAAAGAATTCGTAGCAAGGCGGATCGTTATTCAGGCTCGTCGAAGGGGATCAGGGCGGTGTTCTCAGAGTCGACGTTTGACAAGGAGACAGCCTACAGGGGTGGTGCTCGTGAAGAAAAAGAATTTGTGATAACAAATGCACACGATTGGTTGCCTAGCCGAGTCGACGTCTGCGAATATGCCGTTTCTTACGGAGTGTGAAAGTCTACAAATAGCGATGGTGGGAAATTGGTTCCCGTGGCGACTCATCTTCAAGACCGACTGCTACCAATCCCTCGGCGTGCACCAAAATTCAGCTCCCGGTTTCCATCATCGTTCTTTTTTCTGCAAGCCACTTCTCGATCACCTTCATCACAATCATCGACGGTATGGATCCAGAACACGAACACGTAGATCAGGTACGCATACTCTTCTGATACATGATACCTCTGGTGTGTCAATCATGACATCCGTCGGTGACTGATTTATAACAGAAAGGCACCGCGCGGTGTGACTGCTGCTACGAGCCTGTTTCCTCAAAGGGGTCCCTGTGCTTGTCTACCTGCAATCACACTTACTGTCCTGGTTGCGTCAGCATAATGTTCAGTAATGCTACCAAAAACGAGGCCAGTTTTCCGCCGAAGTGCTGTGGACAAGAGATCAGTCTGAAAGAGGCCGCATGTTGTCTCCATCGGCCACAGATCAAGTCCTTTGAACAGAGCGCACGGGAGTTCAACACTCCAGACGCCTCCAGACGCTACTGCGCGAATCCAAAGTGCTCCTCCTTTCTGGGACGTGGAAACAGGGACATACTTAGATGCAACAGGTGTACTGATCTCACCTGCAACGGTTGCCTTAGGCATGCACATCCTGGTCAGTGCTCCGTGGACCACGAATCCAAGCACCTCGAGCTGCTCGGCAAGCTGGCGAAGGAGGAGGGATGGCAGCAATGTTCTGCCTGCGCAAGATTTCTTGACAAGAGTGCAGGATGCAATCATATCACGTTAGTTACCATGTTGCTCACCGGAACTTGACACGTCATTACTTCTGCTGACCTACTGAATAGTTGCCCTTGCAGTCACCAGTTCTGCTACGTGTGCGGTGCTAGCTGGAAGACTTGCGGCTGCCCACAATTCGATGAGCGCGATGGTAGATTCCGCGATGTGCGTCCTCCTTTTGGTGACTTGGTCTTCTGGCCTGTTCGGGGGCTTGACTTGCCTTTTCCCTTTCAGGCTTGCGGTGCCCTTCGGTGAGGGCACGACGGTCAACTTCTCGCTTTTGAAAAGGGCGGCCGATGGCTCTCCTAGAAGCACTATACTTCTGTATTTTCCCCTTTTCTTCTATCAATTCTCCGTTTTGCAATCAGATTGCGCTTTTGTTGCGCTGGATAATGGCAGATGATTGATAGCAGACGGACTACTCTATCACACGAATACAAACTCACTACAAACCAGAAATGTGCTCTCAAAACGGCGTGAACGACGTGGACACGGGCAAGATAGGAGGATTCGCTGATGATGAAGAGTGATATGTTAGATGAAGGCAACGAAGAAATTTGAAGTCTCGGAGCAACATCTCTTGTTCATTTCGCAACTCTTGCTCTATCCGTCATGCCCTTAGCAGTTTTCGCATAGCCATATGTTTAAGCTAGTAGTGCTTGCAACCTATCGGTGGCTGCTTGATCGGCTACTCTTGGAGCGACCAGATGTCAGGATGAATGACGTTCCGACTAGCTCACCGTCCACACTCGGCCATCCCTTTTGTTGAAATCCTTCTCACGGGCGCGGTCTTTGGCCAGTGTTCCTTGTCGCACAACTTTGGGCAGTGCTCAGTAGGTTTGATGGTCCTGCGACGAGGTCACGAAATACGTTGTTCGTTTTCGTTTGCCGTTTGAGCTCTTCTCCGAGGTCGCCAGAAGCTAAATCCTCGCGTTCCTCGCGCTCCTCGTGCTGGAAGTGGCGCAACTGGCCCTGATGGTATGGGTCTCTGAAGCTGAGCTGAGAACTGTTCCAGATCGATTGGCCTGAGACTAGCCGGGCCCACCAGAATCGGTACTGTTCCACGTTCTGTTTCAACTTGCTCGGCCTCTCTTCTTGCTCTTTGGGCTGTTTGTTGATCTGTTGATTCTTCTCCGAGTCCATGTTCGCGCAACATTGCTAGGAACCGATCCATCTGTCTCTCTTCTGCTCGCACAGCTTGTGCAGCTCTTGCTTCTCGTGTTACTTGTTCTCTTTGTGCTGCTTGTGCTACTTGTGCTGCTTGTACTCTTTCCCTCTCCATCCTTGCAAATCGATATCTTCTTTCTAGTTCCTCTCTTTCTGGTTGGAGCCGATCGAGTACATCATCGGCAAGCGTTCGTATGTCTTGCTGCCTTGCGTGGATTGGTGGAGCCGCTGCTATCTGGTTGACATGTTGTTCTTGTATCTCTCCTCGATGTGGGTGTTGTCTTGGTTGGTGATTCCTTGGTTCTTGTGCTTGATGATTTGTCGCGTGTGTTTGTGCTTGACGACCTCTCTCGAGTATTTGTGCTACTGCAGCTTGTGCTTGTAGCCGCATAGGGAGCTGATCTTCCCTGCGCCGTTGGTTTATCGCGACGTTCCGGAAATCATCGAGGACGTCTAGACTGTGCTCAACTCCTGGGCATCCGTTGCAGTCGTAGATGTTGCTGCCACAGTGATAGCAGAAGTCGTAACCGCAGACGCACACCATATGTGGGCAGCCTCCGTCTCTCTCGCACATCTGACCGCACCGGCGGCAACGTTGCCATTTGTTCAGGTTAGATAGCTTCAGCGTCTGCTGCTCATCCTGACCTGGAGGTGGACAGCTTCGTCCAGGGTGCGCGGTTGCTTTGCAATCAACACATGTCCCAGTAAGACATTCTTTGCACCTTACGGAGTGGTCGTGCGCTTCCTTGCGAGAGAGCAACTTGCTGCAGCGAGGGTTTGAGCAGTAGAGTCGTTCTGAGGGAGGTATCTCAAACTCGTCGACGAGGGTTTGCAATCTCTGGAGTTTATCCGAGGTCAGGTATTTGGTGACGGCGGAAATCGGCACATGGCATTCGCTGGAGCACCTCACTGGCCATTGAGACTGGTAATGGATGTTGGAGAATGCTCGGACTAAGCAAGATGAGCACCATCTGTGACCGCAAGGTAGTTCAACCACATCGTCCGCTGTAATGTCGAAGCAGACCATACAAGGTCTCGGTGTTGGCTCGCCTGGGCGCGCCGTCCTTATGCCAGCCATCGAAGCTCTTTGGCGCCAGTTTCGGTCAGTTTCCATAATGGTTGTTTGCGTACTGGAGCATATGAATTTGGAGGTCGAGAAATTCCGTACGGCGTCCAGATGAAGAGGGACGATTAGATAGGGAGGAGGTGAGGTGTCAAAAGTCAAAGGCTCCAAGTGAAAGAGGCATTAAAGACGAGTCGCGGCGGTCAGTGAGAGACACGTCATGTTCCCGGCTTTTGAGGTATTTCTGATACAAAGCCATGTGACTCGCCAAGCCAATCGACCTTTATCGTTGTCTATGCCGGCAAGAATAAAATTATTGGCCATTGGTTACCCATCTGCTGCTAACATGACTTTTAGTGTGCTCTCTCTTCGGCGAACCCTTCGATCTCGAGAGCCCTCTTGCGTTTTGATACGGGCGTTACCTTGGAGTGTACATCCTCCTGGGACGCGCAAATTTCAGTGTGTTCTCTTTCTCACTGGATGCCGTAGATCGTCACATCAGGATGAAAATGCTTTCTGGCTCCGCCGAGAGCATGAGTAGTGAGCTCTCTTTGGACAGGCACTCAAGTCTGGAAACCCTTCTTGTAGTTTGGCAAGCTCGTCATCTCGATTTCTGTGTCCTTGGGAATGAAGCGAGATGATTAGATCTGGAGAAATAAAAATGAAGGGGAAAAAAAGAAAAAAAGGGGCTAACGTAGGTGTATTCCAGAGCAGTCAGGTCCAACATACTGCACTCTCGATCTGTACCGCCTGGCTTTCATCTCCAGCTCTAATATCAACGCTGCATGTGTTCTGTGAGCCAATTTCCGCGTAGGTCGACCACGGAGAGCGTCGACCTACTTGGGAATTAATTGGTGTTTTTTGGAATAGTATACTCGTCCATGGAGAACGTTGTTCATTTCCGCCCTCTCTGGACCTTTTTCGAATAGCAAAAATCATCCGGCATTTTGATAGTGTTCAAATCGCTGCTCGCGTGGCTGGGAGCGCGAAATACTGGGTCATATCAGATCCATACAATCCAGCTATTCCGAACTCTCTTCATTTGTTTCTTGTTCATCAGAAGCTGATTGGTCATCTTTCCGCGCTTTCCTCTCAGCTTTCTGTCTGTCCTTGACTTTCTTTGGCTTTTTCGCGCTTATCGGGCCATCAGCATTTCTGTTCTTCCACTGCATCTTGTCAGCTGAGATGCCTAACCACTGTCTAGTTTCTTCATACCATGCCACCATACCGATAATGCGGATATTGATCATTCAGACCGCGTGCATCTTCTACGCCTCCGGATACGGACTTCCAGCATGCTCCGGGGCAGACGAAATGCCATTTTGCGCTTTCGTCGATTTGACAGCGTACTAATACGTCTCTGGGAGTAGAGCAGAGTGTACAATCTTTCGTCATTGTGAATTGAGGTGTTGTTAAGATGGTTGCGAGGCAGAATGGAGCTCTCAGAATAATGATGTTTACAGAAATCAATGACATCATCGACAGCGTTTTTGGCTTTTTTTTTGGCGACAGGTCACCGCAGTCTTTCCTTCTTCCTTTCAACTCGAGATTATCGTGCAACGTTCAAATATCTCGTTCAACACTCATTGACTGCATCGCATCAAACAAATATCTGATTGACAAATTCTGTCTCTAAATCTCGACGCCAGGACTCAATGATGCGCGCAGCGCAGTCTTGCACCTTCCCAGATCATATACCATCCTTTTTGTATTCGATCGGCTCCTCATAGCCAGGCACATCTTTCATGTCAATTGGCCAATTCAGAGTCCAAGTCGCCATTCTTCTCGACCATTCAAGGGCAGTCTCCGCCGTTGTATCACGTTCGCCTTCATTGCCACCGCTTGCTTGAGTTGGTTGCTGTCCAATCTCTATGAGTCGATGTCTCCAGAAACGCTGTCTCGCAAGACTCAAGCCATCTCTAGTGACTCCACCGGCCAATGCTAGCTCCCCCGGGACGATGCCACTTCCACAGCCTGTCGGCGGGTGTTTCCCCTCGTTGACCGCTCGCTCGATGATTGGCAGCATGACTTTGAAGAAAGAGTATGATCTTCCGAGCCAAAAAATCGCCGCCGGCAACAAGTCTGCAACAGACTTATGACCAGCCTGACTTTTAACATTCCCTGAAGACACAAGTCGAGGTTCTTCCAAAGTTGCTTTGATGGTCTGAAGACCGAACTGCATCAAGTCCATGCCAGTCACTTGAGCGAGGCCTGATGCGAAAGCATTGAGATTGGTCCACTTCTCTTTCGACAAATTTGCCTCATCCGCCCATGCATTTTCAAGAGCGCCTTCGAAAAACGGCAAATCTTTCCACAAGACTTTCCCTCCATCCGCGACATAGGCATCCTGTGTTGTACTCGGCACTGTTCCACGCGCTCTGGCTCCAGCGACCCAGGCGATCAATTTGTACTGGCGTCCGTCATCGTCGGCAGGATACAACTTCGCTGCCTCCACCGTTTTCCACCACGTCTGTTTGAGTTGACTTTCGAGTTGCTCGTCGGTTCTTTTCATACCATGCTGCAAATACACTTGCTGTGGGTATTCGATGCCGAAACGTATATTTTGCATGATCCAGTCATAATCGGTGCTCCTGGCAATAGAGTCCAGAAACCTCTGTCTGGCTTGTTCGCTCTTTTCTTGTCGTCGCTGGACTTCCGAGGCTTGTTCCAAGTTGCTTGCCATTGTTCGGTCCAATTTTCAGTATGTGACTGTTCTGAAGAAGTCGGCTTAAAGCTTGCGAAGGCTGTGTGAGAGTGCCATTGATATCAGGGAAAGGGTCAACCAGCATGAATCCTTCTGCCTGATGGCGTCACTCATCCGGAACAGGAAGGATATGCGCAAACGACGTTTCCTTCCTTCCTCCCAAATCTTGGAAGTCCACTTCCTCTAATACAAGTTTGTAGCCCTTTCACTCCTTTCTCCAAATCGTGAAGTAAGCTTCCTCGCTTCGGAAGTCAAGCACCGCAGACGAGATCCCGATGAGGCAGAACGTCAGAAGCTACGAACCAAGGACGCATCACGAATCTCTGGAATATAAAACGTTCCCTAGAGTACAGTACCACAGACAGTGCGACCAGACCAGGGAAGCAAGACAGCAGGTCAGTGAACCGTTCAATCCATTACCCTCCTCGGGTATCCGAGGCATCACGGCTATGATCGAGCATCACAGGAGAAGAAATATCTACCTTGCAGCATCAGTGACCCGATCGTTCTTCTTCTTCCCTTCCTTTCTCTCGTCTTGAATATTCCTGCACGCATAGTTGAGGCCAGTCTCTGGTTTGTGGTCGTACACTATATATACTGGACTTGTGTTTCCATCTGTGAATCGTTTATCATCGATGCTTGTGAGCAGAAGTGTTCTTGTTGTTCTTATAAAGACTTGGAGGCTGGAGCAAGGATAAATCCATCCGGTGTCCAGGCACATAGTCTTCTGGGTGATTACACATGCAGCTTTCGATGATTACTGTGGTCAAGAGCAACTCGAAAAACCAAGACTTTCGATAACATACGTATCTCTTGACGCAATCGCTTGTACATCGACCATTGATACGAGTTCGAACATATGTGCAAGAGGACAGGATAATCGAGATAGGACGATGTGAATGGCTGGCTCAAGATCGAGTTGTATATAAAGAAGTTCTGTCCACCACAATGGTAGCTAATACCGGCCACAAAATTCGACTGATCGCTGGCCCATGAATACCGTGGATGCACGAATTATGTTGTTTGTCAAGTCAACTCTGAATAGAGCTGAGCAAGGATAGCTCACAGGTCCATGAATCTGAACTTCGTCCTGCTTCCTCAATATCCTCCTATCTGCTACCAATCTTGCATACCATGCGTATTCTGCGCAGGAGATTCAAGACAGCGGAATATCAGGCACCCCATAGAGCCCACAGTATGTCCTTTGCTGTGACTCAATCGGTACGGTTGCGCTTAAAAGATTGCTCGTTCGTATCATCATCGTATGCATCCGCGGTAAGCTTTGGTTTCCAATACAGCTGGGATCTCGTGTATGATTACAGTCTTGGGAACATTGCTGGGCGTGTGTTTATGTGTGCTATAGAACCTAAGATATGCTTTTGTGCTTTTGGGATGACAGCTTATCCAGACAAGCGTGAACATGGAATCATTCCGCCTATCCCGATAAACAGAATTATCACATCTACACAGGATGTATAAAATAACACTTTCTACTTGTAGTTTCGTTACCGACTGTGGTCATCGGACTTGGCACACTCTGCAATTTCCACTGGGTCTCAACATTCTCCACCGCTACATTCGACTTCTCGTCCGGAAGTAAGAAGCAAGGGGAGGAGGGGAGAGACACAGGTCAATGATCCTACTCTTCCCCCTCCTCTCCTTCCTTCTTCTTCCGACTCCTTCCTTTCCCTATTTTCCCATCCCTATCGACCCTTCCTCTCAGCCTTCTCATCACATGTCAACCAATCTCAGAATCACAGACCTCCCTCCCTCTTTCCCCTCCTCCTTCCCCTCCTCCTTCCCCTCCTCCTTCCCGCCATTCCTTCTCCTCCAGCACTGCAACTGGCTCCAAAATGTCACAGCCTGGTACACCCGGGTAGTAGCTATGTTTTGGAAATCTGTTGTTGATACAAGACAGATGGAAGCGGGTAACGGAAGGCTTTATATCCGTAGTCCTGATAGCAAAATCACCAGGTTCATTTGAGTGATGGTTCATGTGCCATGGATAATGGTCCACGTAGCATATGTCGACTTGTTGTTGTAGTCTTGTGTCAGTGTGCTTCAATGTTTAAATAATGTAGTGATTTTGTTCTGTCCGAGGAAACCTGCAGTGGCTGGTGTGTCAAGCGACAGGTTATCAGTATTCATGACCCACGGGTATTCATAGACACCTGCACATCACATACACATCATCGCGTCATCACAGATGCAGTCGACCAAATATTAAAGTATAGAAAAAGTTCTTGAATCATCTATTCACCACAAAGCAACAGCAACAGAAGGAAACCACGGCCTCCTTTTTCCAGCCACATACAAAAGGCCAGGCACAAAGCAACGGAAAAGAAAAGTGTTCCGTCCATCCCATGAAGAAACCCAGCCAGTCACGCCAATTGAGCCAAAAAGAAAACAGAAGTGAGAAGTCAGAAGAAAACAGAGAAGAGAGGAAGAAATGAAAAGTACATGCCACTTTTTCTCCATCCATATTCCGTCAATCCAGCCATCAGCAGAGAGGGGAGAGAGAAAGGGAAGTAAAGATACATGAATGGCAAAGCAAGCGCTAGATGGCCATCTAGCTGTGAGCAAAAGCACCGTGCAATGCGACAGCAGCATCAGCGATAGAAAGTGCGTCGAAGGAGCAATTGATCCACCAGACGCTGCTGCTTATCGATCCGCTTGAGGGCGGCATTGACAGCGCCAGCGCCACCGATAGCTTGCTTCTCCTCAGACATAAGCTTTGCATGAACAACACCGCAGGACTTCTATCCCTGTTGAGTGCCCTGTGTGCCCATACCAGCTAGACGCTGCGAGAATATAGTCAAGTCCTCGCGTGCTGCAGGATCGGAAGCGAGTATATCGCGCATGTTAAGCAATACGTGCTCCTCTACGTTATTTCCAGCAGCACTCAAAATCTGAGCAACGACAGGCGTATGGGCTAGGGCGCCTAGAATACCATGAACCATCGGATTCGGATGGGGAGGTAGCTGAGGCGAGGGCGATGGGTATGCTCCAGCGCCAGAGTTGGGTGCGGCATAGGCCTGCTGCGAGGCAGGAGGTTGTCCTGAATAGGGGTTGGGAGGCATGGGAGCACCGCCAAACTGCTGTTGAGAGTGACCATTCTGCATGGGTGTGAATCCTTGGGGAGGACGAGGCGAGAATTGCGGGCCGTGTGTGTTGTTACCATTCACAGGGCTGGCGCCGATTGGCTGGGGAGCGTCGCGTACCGCAAGGTTGTCCCAGTGATCGGGCTTGTTGACGACAAATGTAACAACAAGCATACGCTCGGGGACGTTGGGATCCAGTGAGTTGTACTCCAGCAGGTTGATGTGAGGCGGTAGATTGTGACCAGGGCCGACAGGGGTGATGTAGACATCCTTGACAATCGAAGACATGCCGCGACCCTTGCCAATAACAGCGTAACGACCGCGAGAAGCGAAGTAGTCAAAGATCTGGTCGAAAGCAGCACGATTGTCGTATGGCGTCAGAGCGAGTACAGACACGTCGCTCTTCTTGCTCCACTGCAGACCACAGAGGTAGTCGTCAGCGCGCTTTGCGTCCAGACGGCCCTCGATCTCGAGAACAGGAGGAAGCACTTCAGTCCAGGGCATGAATTGGCCGAAGTCGTTACCTGCAGCGTGTCGAGCACAGGCAGTAAACTCGGTAACTCCGGGCTGTATGAGCTGGCCCTTCCAGACAACGCCGTCAGCTTCAGGTGGAGCATAGTCGGTTTCATTGTCGTCCGCCAGCATGCGATCAACATCAGCATCGTGCTTTTCGCCCTTCTCTTGAGGAGTCTGAGTCTTTGCGAAAGAGCTGCGTCTACGTGTGGGTTGTGCTTGCTGATCAGCCGGTGTCTTTGCCCAGACTGAGTTGATGTCGAAGTTTGACTCGCGGCGGTCAATATCCATGGCATCGGGCGATGCAGCGGCACCGGCAGTGGTATGCGCATCGGCATCGGGGGTAGGTGGCTTGTCCGTCTCTTCTCTTGAACGTACGGGAGCTGATGTGAAGACGGATTCGTGCGTGTTCTCGGCTTGGTCATCGATGTATTCATCGCCTTTGTGGGTGCGACGAACTCTGGGTTTGTCGTCTTCGTCATCGCGCATCATGACAGCCTGCTTGTCTGCCTCTTCCTTGAGGAGTTGACGTTGCTTCTGCAGTTCTTCGCTAGCCATGTCTTGGGTTGACATTGTCGCGAGACCATGGGCGGTCAGGGAGCCATCGAGCATACGCTGTACGAGCATGGGGTTCTTCTTCATGTTGGCGTGAATGGCCCTGAACTGCTGGGTGTAGCCTTGCGACGAAGGGGGTGCGCCATAGACTTGGTACAATTCGTACTCGATGCGTGTAGCATTGTGGTGGCTGACTGATTCGGCGTTTTCGCCTTGACCAAGACTGTAGGAACTGTTGAAAAAGTATGGGTTAGCCATGGTCTCGAGTTGATGCATGAATCGTGAGATTTGAGAATGCAGGACTGAGGGAGAGGGGAAGAGCCTCGAGTCCGATACTCGACAGTAGCAGGGGCAGGGCAGCGCAAAACGTAAATGGAAGGCACGACTTACCCAGAAGTAATTCTTTCGCGCACAACATCACCAAAGACCTTGACCAATGCCTGAGCAGGGTTCTGTCTCTCCTTGGGTAGATGCTTAATGTCCACAAGGGCTGTGTCGGCGTCAATCTTTTCTTCCTTCTTTTGCTCCGACTTGCGACGCTTCGACTGCGAAGCTGATGAAGATACTGATCTTGTCGGTTCCGGTGCCTCGGGTTGAGCCTCTGCTGCTACAGCCGGCTCCTCCTTCTGAGGAGTCTCCTCTTCGAACTTGCGCTTGCTGCCAGCAGCAGGTGCCGAGTCTTGCGAGGTAGGAGGAGGAATCGATGCAGCGGGTGCAGGCGTGGGAGCAGGAGCAGGGCTGGCCTTCTCGCTGGCGGGAGCTTCGGACTTGACTTCACTCTGACGGGCAGCTTTGCTTTGGCGACTCTTAGGGCGCTTCTTCTCGTTGCGCTTGCGTCGCTTCTCGGCCTCGTGGTCATTGATGCGAGTCTGCCACAGCTGCTCTCCACGCGCCATGGCGTCCAGCAACTCCTTGTGGTCTTCTGGTCCGCATATCTCGCAGAAGTAGTGTTCGGGCTGCCTCTCTTCCTCCAACGGCACACCCATACAAACATTGTGCTGCCATACTTCGCACGTGTCACAGCTGATGTATTGGCGGCCAATCTCGTCGTCCTTGGTGTCGCCGCATACACAGCGGATCACATCCTCGGCGGCTTCTTCATCGCCTTCATCGACATCGAGTTCGGGTTCGGGCTCTGCCGACTTCTTATTGCTCTTCTTGTGGGAGGCGGTGGCGGTGCCTTTCTTGTTCTTGGGTGTTGTTACTTCGGCGGGCTCTAAGCCTTTGTGTTGACCCTTGGTCGCGCGACCACTACGTCTAATATCTGCGAAGGCAGCCACGTTAGCTGACATCCTTCCAATGTATCACATCGAAGCGCATGGCTGCGTGTGTAGGGTGCATGTGTGTGGTATTTGTCTTTGCTTACCGGACATGGCTGTCGTGTCTCGTGTCGTGTCGTCCTTGCAATCACAGAGGCAACCTTTCAAAGGCGCACAAACGAGTCAGACACAACAAGGTGGTCGTGAGTGAAGATTGGGGAGGCAGGCGACGGGAAATCACGCTCTCGTGCCAGCGGCGGCGCGTCTGCAAATCACGAAGCTCTTGTTTTTAGTGCTTCCGGCGCCGACTACTATGTGGCGAGCCTGTGTCTGTCTCTTCTTGCTCTGTCGCTTTCTGATCTTCTGCAAGACGGGATGCGCTGAAATGTCTTCTTTCGCACTCGACACGCGTATGCAAGTCAAACACGCGCGGTAGATGAGGTGATGGATGTTTGTCTAACTTCTAAACCCCAAGTGCTTCTCAGAATGAAAGCTAAGGTATCCTCCCTCGACAAGCTGTACTGTCGATGTCGTCGTCGTCGCGTCGCGTGAGTGGGCGCAAACTTGGTCAGTCGCGCGCGCAAGTTGCGATAAGCAGATCTTGAGAAGTCGCGTGTCTTGTCGCAAAGCTTGAAACGATGATAGTTCGAACGGTGGGTGAATCGCGCAAAGACGTAAAATGAGGTCGTAAGGTGTTGGATGTCAAGGAACAAGGAAGGAGAGAGCTGAGACCTTTGCGATCGTAAAGGAAGCTTTGCGGTCGGCCGTGTCGCGTTGCAGCGTGGTGGGTGACAGATGCCGCCGGGAGCGCGGGAGAGGGGAAGCTTCGATGGACTGACCAATCACACGACAGGGGAATATCCTTCCTTTTTCTGCTCGCTTCTTCCGCCATCCAGGCCGTCAATTGGAGTTGCTATCAAAGTGCACGAATTGCGGTAAATGGAACGATGGTCTACTGAAAGTGTGCAATCTTTGAAGCCTCAGCAGATGCCGTAGAGAAATTGTGGATTCCTGCATTGCAGAAGCTACCTACCTAAGCACTATCCTGCTACCAGTAGAGAGCATGGTTCTATGAACGATTGTGCGAAACTGATGGCACTACGTGCTGCTTTATGCCCAGGACTTCTCGCCTGTTGCAAGCGTGATATAGCTAGGAGTAGACTATTAAACTATAGGAGCATCTCGAGTCTCAAATCTCCTCTACACGGGACTCGAATCCTATCACATACCCCTCCTAAGCCATAGACAGAAGGCAAAAGAACACAAGACCTCGAGATCATATCCGCACCCCTAGCTCACGACTGCTGCTCTACTCTGCCAAAAACAAAAGCATGCCTCTAACCAGCAAAAGAAGACACATCAATGCCGCTTCTGTGGATCGAACACAGTGCCTCCAGAATACTCTCGCATGACACAAGAAGGACAGAAGTTGACTTCAGTCTGGCGCTCTCCCAGATGAGCTAAAGCGGCTATTATGCTTGGCTCGTGTGTTCCGCCATATATGTTTCAACGTTTGACAAGTACTGGCCGGGGGATGTCGAGAGAGTGAGGGTAAGATCGCATGTCTCAATCACGTTCTGAAAGTCTTTGTGGTAGTGGTCAGAGAGGTCTGCGGAGGTCTGGTAGATCGTGAGCCAGTTTGAAAACGCGATTGTGATGATGAGTTCTGTTGCCAAAACTCGCTTCGAGATTGTATGGTCGATGTGGAGACTCAGGTAAAACCATCTGTATGTAGAAGCACGATCAACAATTCATTCTGACCATCTTCTACCCTTATGGAATCTAAGAGAGAAGGCCGAAGTATGTCTCGGATGACTAGTGAGCATATCAGATCTTGTTCGAGGTCAGATACGGTGGTCAATCTGCTAGCCAGGGTTATACCATTGGCACAAAGTCTTGGCACCGATCCCAAGCCTAAGATGGAAAAGCGGAAGGGGGAGTAAGATACGTATGACAGAACAATACCTATCGTATTGCGTGACAGCTCTTGATAGAGACAGAAAATTATGAACGCCCCCAAAACCCCAACGCCTTACGCTACCGAAAACCAACATCACTGAAAAGGAAATGAGGAGAATGCATGGAGACCACATTGAAGTGATAAGCAAAGAATGGAGAGAAGAACAAGAAGGACCAACCAGGAAAGAGCATGATTACTATTCAATGCTCATCCTCATGATACCTTCGTTCGTATCCACCATGCCTTGCAAACCTATCCTTCTAGGTGCAGTACCACTAGCTCCGTTGCTGGTACTTTTCTCAAGGGGAGCGCCGTCCCTAGGCAGACTCTGGTTACGTGCTGCAGCAGAGGCAACAGGAGAGGCGACAACTGGACTGCCACCGTGGACACTCATGCTAGGACTGACGGCTCTGCGCTTGAAGCTCTGCATGTCAAAGTCGTCGTCGCGGCGACGCTTACCAAACGGTCTGCGGAGAGCGTCTTGACTCACGTAGGTGGAGCCTTGTGTGTCTGTCTCGGCGGAAGAAGCGATGGAGGGTTCATTCATGCTAATGACGGAAGCAGAACGGAGAGTTGAGTTGTCGGCAGGAGAATCCATGGCAATGTCGCCAGAAAGTGATGAGCTGCCACGGGTAGGAAAGGCAGGTGGGGGTGGGGTGTGGAGTTCAGTTTCGAGTTTGTGCCAGTAATCGACGCCACCAGAGTTGCGATGGGCATGAAGGTTGAAGCTAATGGAATTGTTGTTGATGGTATCGGGTTGAGGGTCATTGGGATCGTTAGGGTTGGCATTTGGTTGTGAAGAAGAGGGGCCAGGTGAAGGACCATCGAGATCGGGGACTGGATCATGGTTGTGAACTTGACGCATCGTCTCTGCCTCACGGCGGACTTCACTATCGACAGGGGCAGACTCTTCAAGCAGAGCGGCACGGATGCGCGCAAAGTTCTTTGTCTTTGGCTGGAGAGGAGTCAGTCTAGTGATGGAAGATGTGTCAGCTTCGTCACTTACCAGCAAGTTTCCACGACGAGTGACGGCGCGGCGCACAACACCTGGAGTTGAAGAAGAGGCAGCGGCTTCATCACCACTGTCGTTACCAGATGAAAGTGACGGCTGCTCCTGTCTGTTCTCTCTCAGGCGCGGCCAGCCGAAGTGAGCCGAGCCCTCAATGCTGCGCAAAGGCGGCGGAGAAGTTGTGCGTGGACTAGGCATGGCAGAGTTGTTGCTGGCACTGCTTGAACTCTTTCTGCTCCTTCCTTTCTTCAAACGAGAGCGCTGGAAAGTCTTCATCAAGCTGGCGTGGGCTGGTGAGAAGTTGTTGCTCCACATGACAGTGTTGTGATTGCTAAAGGGAGTGGTAGCCTGGGGATTGGTCGTCTTACGGACTTGTGGGGTGGTGAGGATCTGGTCGTCCATATCGTCCATCACATCATCGTCACTAGTACTCTCATCGCTGTCCTCATCGGCAAGCATGCTGACACTGCCCACACTGCTACTGACAGCACTACGATCGGCCTGCATTTGTGGCCAGAGGTTTGGCGAGTCGAGCATCATGCTATTCATGCTAGGTTTGCGCGCGCTTTGGGTAATGATGGGAGACGAGTCGGGGGATGGATGTTCGGCTAGCGTCGAATGGTGGAGGTTGGTGCAGGCTCTGGAAAAGTCCAGCCCTCGCGAGTGGCGCGGTAGAGAAGTCTGTGGCGATGCGTAGGATGTCTGAGTGTCGAGTTGGGGAGATAGCGGTACGCGTTGAATCGTGTTGGGAGCTGCCATAGACGTGGTGGCTGTTGTCGCCGTCGTCTTTGTCGGCATCTGCAGCGACAGTCCTCTTCCTAAAAAGTCTGGCCTCCTGGGCGTCTGTGGTGATGTCGACAGCAGACTGTCATCTTTGGTCGCATTCGCCGTCCGACTTGTCAAAAGTGGTGATGGCTGGAGTCGCGCTGCTGTGGCGGTAGCATCCGAGACGGACCGCCTCTTGGAGGGCGTACCCATGAAGGTGTCCATAGCGATGTCTCTTCCTCTTCCTCGTCCCTTGTCGACTCCCGAGTCTGGTCTACTGCTATCTCTTCGTCGTCTTCCTCTAATGATCGAGCCTTTATGGATGGATGGTCATGGTGCTTCGGCCTATTGTCCTATTGTCGTCGTAGCGGTCTTATTGTTGTCTCCTAAGTCATATGAGTCTAGGCCTGCTGTGCTTGTTCAGCTTCTGAAAGCGATTCTGTCGTGTTGAAGCATGCAACAAAAGTCACGGTTCAAAGTACGACCGTTGCTGTCAACCGCGAACCTCTTCTTCCCCCACATCTGCCCGAAACCTTACCGATATCATCTCGCGTCACCACCAACACTTGCAGATTCACCATCCTTGAGTATTGAAACATGTCAATCATGCTGCTAACGACACCAGACTTGATTCGAAACTGTTTTCCTCAAGTTCAGAGACTATCTGATGGGTTTGTGTCTCTTGACTGCCTCTCTGACCGAAGCTTGGTATGGAGCACCTCAGGAATGAGCTTCACAGCTTAAGGACACCCAGCATTGCTAGAGCCCCATCGTTCATCCAAAGCTCATCATTCAAAGCTCAGCCCAAAGTTCCACAAACTTCTAGGCATCACCTTACCATTGCCAGCGACCATGACAAGTGACTCAAAGCCCACAATTCTGCCTTGTCTAATCTTCATATCCACAATGGCATGTCCTCTCACATGTTCAAACAATGCCTTTGACCTTCTGAAGTACAAGACCTTGACGTCAATAGGTCAACAGGCCAAGAGCGACCCATGTCCTACACATCCCGTCAGTCCCGCCCCGGCACATGTCAGAACTCTGAATACCAAGCCGCCGAAATGTCAGGCAGGTATCCTAGACATGTATCTCTCCTAGCAGCCTTGATTGACCGCCCCGGACGGCTGTGTCCACTCCTTGATGGCTCGCAGTAACACTAGCTAGCTATGAAATTCCACAGACGCGAACGGGGTGCGTGTGCCGCTACCCGCGACAAACCATGTTCGGCACGTTGTTTTCGACAACATCTCAGATCGGAGTGCGGATGTGAAGAATCCGTGAACGTCTCTCATCACGGCAGCAATCATCCTCGAGTCCGCTGTGCAAGGCGCAGTTGTCCATTGAAAGTGAGCCAGCCACGCCTGTGCCCCGCAGCCAAGTTCCTTCACCGGAATCCGGAGCCGCAAGGCCACAATCTCATCCATGTCACCACCGTGTCAGCAATTGGTCAATTGACGAGCTGAACGTCTCCATGGCCATGCTATTCCAGTTTCGGCACTGTTCCTGAGGGCTAATGCGTTCACGAGACTCCTTGTGCATATGTCGCCGTGAGTCACGAACGCGGCCGTCCGGGGGAGCCAAGAGGGTGAGGTAGCTCGTTTACGATTGACGGTCCATCCTCTTGCGTATCTCAGCCTTCCCAGACGCTTGGAATGCAATCAAGGTTTTGGTAAACATGGTCCCAAGCCCTTCTAGCGTAGCTTCTCTTGCAGTTGCTCTGCATGCTCGCTGGGGCAGTGTGTCGCAATGCACGGTTATACGTCGCCGCAGACCATCGGCGTCCCTTTTGGGTAAGGTATGGTCTGCTTTGCATTTGACGTTGACGGGTTGCGCATAAATTCAGGCAGACAGCTGCTGCTACCCTGAGGTCGATAAGTAAAGGTCTCAGTCTCTGTCCATTGTTCTTTCCGTTTTTACCACTCCCTCCTTCCACATCTGCCAACCACAAGCACACTGCGTGTTGATCAACACTCCACTCCAACAAACATCTGCCACCACCATCTTGCTTCACCTTCAACACCAATCATACCTACTCCCAACATCCCCATGACGAGACGCACTCCATCAACGACCGCCGTGGTCAATGAACCCATCCCCATCCGCTCAAGGAACATGCTGCACACTGCTGCACCTGCTGTCCAGCCTGCTTCTCCCCCATCACCCAGAGTGCACTTCTCGGAAACTCACATCGTTTCTGGCTTCTCACGACCCCTCACCCAGGAAGAGGCGTGGTTACTGTACGACTTCGAGGTTCATTGCCGCGACTGTCGCTATTGTATCTCTCCCTACAAGAGATTCCAGTCCGGCGCTCCGCTCTGCCATAAAGGAAAGCACATGTCAGAACGTATCTCTGAGTCAATGTACATGCAGAAGGGCAATGTCTTCGAAAGATGTCATCGCCGCACGAAGCCAATGCGTATCGAGATACCCCACACCTACACCTACCTCCGAGAGCAACTTCACGCCATGGAAGATGCTGCAGCCATTCGCCACGCTCGCAGACAGACGGAAGAGGAAAGACCTCGCGTCAGAGTTCACAACGACAGCCAACGCCGCAGCGACGAACCCCGCAGATCTAGCAGCACCGAGGTCGTCATTGAAGCTGCCCGTACCGATGATCGCAGACGGGACAAATACCGCCACGAGGAGCCTCAGCAAACACAATACCACGACCGTGAGCACAGACGCAGTCACAGAGAGTATCGCTCAGACTATCGCCATGAGGAACCAAGAGACCGAGAGCGCCGCAGAGCAGCAGAAGTCACCACCACCACGGAAGCGAACTCTCGCGAGAGAAAGTATCGCACCCAAGAGAGGAGACCGACTTGGGCAGAAGAGGATGTGAGGGCTCGTCGATGACGGGCGTGATTCATTGTTACGTTGCTTACGAATTCATGATGTTATGACCTGTTTTGCTTTGGCGTTCTGGCAGGGGCTTGATACCCAAGTACTGCAAACCACTGTAATGTCTTTTCGAGCCTCATTATTGCTCACTGTAATGCCTGCTTCTAGTATTGTCATTACCACTATTACCTTTGATGCCTCTGAGCATCGCCACTTTCTCATGAGATTCTCCAATTTTCCACACACCATCCTCTTTCCCTTGGACCGCGATCTCAACTCGCTGGCTTCTCTTTACACAATCTGTCCCGTAGTGGTATGAGAGGCGGTGAATGCCCCGCTTTCTACTCGGGGCGAGACTCAACCTGGCCTATCATGCCATAGCGGTACCTGCATCAACAGCTGCCGTGTCATGAAAAGGCTAAAGCGCATCGAAACGCACCACTCACACTTGCCGGCCTTGTTGTACAGATCTAGCGGTAAACGCGTTCGGTGACATGGTCTACCAGACTATGTCTATCCAGGAAAAGTTCTATTGGTCCCAGCCTCACACGTGGTAAAGCCTTGTCGTTGCCGTGATATTTGACCTTGGTATCCTCGCAGCCTTCTCATCCAGCAAGTACTGCCACGTCGTCTTGCTCAGTTTAAGTGTACTCACACACCTCATGACTTCTCCCAAAAGCATGTGAGTCTTGGATGTCTGCCTGAACTTTCAGTCCTTACCAAGGTGCGTTGGATTAGAGTTTCCTACGCCGTCGCTTACTTACCGAGTGTCGTGCATACAGCTAGCGGGTAGAGAGGTGCGTTGGAATCTGCTTACTACGAACCGTGGTCATTGGTCCGTTGTTTCCTTTTGATCAATGCCATTGGTGCGCATATTGATACTGAATACGGCCATTGGTCCGACATTGGAATGATTGTTTCTGCCTGACATCTGAACAAACAGGTTTGTCTGCAACATGCTCTACACCTCGGCGTTGACTCCATACCTCATCCATTGACATAGTGTGTGTGTGGATCATCAGCCCTGTCGGTCGACTTCTCTATCTCCCTGCGTCTGGCGAGGAGTGTCTCGGCCTTTGCCTCGTTGGTCGATAATCACTTTGGGCAACTCAAACGCATCGACATACAGGCTGCATGATCAGCTGTCACCCTTTGGCCACGATCTGGGTCCATGGCTTTCTGTACTACTGGTCCCTCAGGTTTAACCATATCAGCATCTCTAACCGACAACAAAGGCCCCAAAGTAGAACCCTGGACACCAAAACACCATGCCACACCTTGGACGAGATTAGGCAGTTGGTTTTACACCGCCACATCACCCGCGATCTACTACATCTGTCAAGTATCTTTCGCCCTTATGTCCACCAATGACCGAAATAGGCAGATGAAACCAGGCTACCGGTAGCAAATGAGATCAGAGAGTGAACCAGGCGACTCCGGGATATCTTCGTTCAACGACAAAAGATGAGGCTGACTGGAGGTACCCGCAATCACTCTACGGTTACCACTCTGCCAACGAAATGTTCCCGTCATATACTGCTATACCACATTGCTGCCTTGAGTCATCCACGGAGGTGACCGATGAGGACTTCGAATCTCCGGACAATCACCTTTTGTGGGCCAGTTCACGACTCTAGTGGCCCTGACGGATAGTTTTACCATTTTCAGAGAGCACAACAGTAGACACAAGGCTCTTCCAGGCTCCGGTGTCGCTCCTCGCTGACTAAAATTTGTGTATCTTTCTGAGCAGTCAAATCTTGCGTTTTGCACTCGTGCGTAAGAACACTGCTCTGTGTCATCCGATATCGCATCGCATGTGAGATGGAAGTTCACCGGTGCATTGTCTTCCGTTACAATATTTTCTATACTCATATTCCTGCTTGACCACGACAATCACGTCGACGACCTGTAGACGCAATTTCCTGAGCATCCGATGATTTGCGAGATTGCCCTGATGACCAAGGCGCATGTCAATCTGTTTGGCTCTCTTCAGGCGTGGTTGAGAGTACAAAACAGGCATCTTACTATCTGATGGCTACACAAACGTGACAAGATGCACTCGAGACAGATGATCCACAATATCCAAGGAGAACCAATCTCTTAACACGGTTTGTATCTTCGTCTCTAACTCGCTATCGTATTTTCACAACCAGTTCAAACATAAAGAATTGTCGAGAGATGGAGAGCAGGTAGTCATTATATATCTAATTGCCGAAGTTTTTCCATCGCGAAACACGTTTCACCGTCTCTTCTAACTACCATCAACACTATCGTTTCACAATCATCACACCTGAAAGATCCCTACCCCATTCTTGTCGCTATCGCAAGATTCACATATTTCCACCAACAAAATGTCCGCCTCTTCCCCATACACAGAATCTGATATCATCGCCCTAATAACACAATACTACCACCTCCTCTTCCAACTCCATTACATCTCCCCCTCTTCCGTCTCTTTCCCTCCGCCCACTGGCCGCATCCTCAACCTCCAACTCTGCCATTCCCTTTACCTCACACCAGCCGTGATATCGTTGATGCAGCATCTTCCTTGCCCTCGCGACGAGGGTATAATGCTCGAACACGATATCTTCATCCCTGGAAGTTTTGCGAATAGTTTCGTCAACGACAGATTTATAAAATTAGGCAGAGATCCGGAAATTGGTGAAAGAGATAACTTTTTGAAAAGCACAGATATCGCGTTGAGTATTATGGGAGATGAGGGAAGTTTTATTGTGTTGGATACGGAGAAAAGTGAGTCTTTTCTGCTGCTGGGATGTCTGATGAAAGGAGGGTTGAGCTGACAGGGAAGTAGATACGATAAGGGTTTGCGATTTCAATGGTCCTGTGGACGAGGAAGATGATGTTGATGGAGGGAAGGAGTTGCGATATGATTTCGACCCTGCATGTCCTTCTGATCACTATACGAGGTTTCCCGTCCGAGATCCCGTGGTGTTTTTGCAGGGTTGTATTGATAAAATCAAACGCTTGGAATGGATTCCTAGGAAAATTCATGGTATGGGTGTTATCTCGACGGGTGGTATTGAGGTGAGTTCTACCTTCTGTGGTTGTTGATAGAAGTATGTGAGCGCTCACTGACTTGGAAGCAAAGTATGAGAGATTAAAGAAGATCTTGATAGAGGAGTATGGATGGCCGAATGACTTCAAGCAAGAGGCGTGGGAAAAAGATTGTGAAAGATTTGGCGTGATAATCAATGCTTAAATTTGGAGGCTTGGGGTAAGTCGTGCAAGCGCTGCTCGGGACCCTTCTGAGCACAGTCATCTTATTCTGATAGCTTCGGACTCCTCGACTGCACGAGAGCTTTTCTGCAAGAGCTAGTGGAAAGCGCTCAAGACATTGTCCGGATCGCAATGTATCTCATGGGATGGAACGCTCGAAGGATTCGCAAAAACGATACCGGAACTTCGGAAAAACAAGCTTTCTTGCATATGTCTGTCACAAAGTACAGATCAACACAAGTGATCCGGAAAGCGGAAGGCAAGATGAAGAGGTCAACGGCTATCTGATAGAGAAGGAAGTGTTCCTACTGACCCCGCATCTCAGCACTGATAAAGGAAGGAGCGTCTGTGGCTGATTGGCCCATCAGCACTTCCGTATGAAGCATCTCTCAATTCACGATTGCATACAAACCATTAAAACTCGACATGAATAGCGACAAACATGACACACAAGCCATGACAGTCGAAGATGTCGTGAATGTCCACGGCTTCAAAGAGTCAGAAGGCTATGTGGCCGACATCGAAGGTGCTTTGCAGACCAACGTCAAGACCGCCAAAGATGGACACACAGTTCTGATACCTCAACCCTCTGACTCTCCATCTGACAGTCTGAATTGGAGTTGGACGAGGAAACATCTCATCTTGATCATTATCAGTCTTGCTTCCTTTCTGCCAGACTATGGAAGCGCCACAGGTGCTGTGACATTGCTTCCTCAAGCAGCGTAAGCCATCTTATCCGTTCTGAAACTCATTCTACCATGACTGATGTGCAAGCAGACAATGGAAGACATCTCCAGATACAGTCAATCACTCACAAGTCGGCAATGTGTTCATGCTTGGAGCTGGAGGTATTATTGCTGTGATCTTGTCCGCCTGGGCAGGTCGCCTGCCAGTACTCTTCTACTTTCTGGTTCTCTCGACGGCCACTGCTGCGTGGTGCGCTGCAGCAACCACTTTCGAGTCTTTTATGGCAGCCCGTATTCTGAACGGCTTCTTCAGCACTGTAGCGCAGGGAGGTGGTCTGATGTTCATATTCGACATGTTCTTCTTCCATGAAAGAGCTCGAAAGATTAACATCTGGGCAGCCTTTATCATTTTGTCACCATACATGGGCCCCCTACTTACTGCGTTCATCATCACTACGCAGAAGTGGCCCATCGCCTTCTGGGTGTATTTCACAATGGTAATTGGACATGTCTTAGCTGTAGCTCTGCATTTAACTGACTGATACAGAATGCTCTTGTTTTGGTCTTGACTGTACTCTTCGTACGAGAAACATACTATAATCGACAAATATCGCCTGCCGACCAGCCTGCAGAAGGTACTCGTCTCGAGCAACTTGTCGGGATATCCCAATTCCGTTCGCGCCACCTTCGCAACACCCTCGGGCAAGCCTGCATGCGTACCATCCGTGTATTCATCAAACCTACTGTCCTTCTGTCAGTTGTCTACTACTGCCTCACCTTCGCCTGGGTCGTAGGCATCAACACAACCCTGGCCATCTTCCTCACCCCCCTCTACAACTTCGGCCCCAAACAAATCGGCTTTTTTTACTTCACTCCTATCGTTGCCGCCATTCTCGGAGAAGTCTGCGGTCACTGGCTCCACGACGGTATTGCAAAGAGATATATCAAGAAACACAATGGACACTTTGAACCAGAAGTTCGACTCAGGACAATCTGGCTAAGTACGCCAATTATGATTGCCGGACTTGTAGGTCTGGGCTTTGCGCTTGAAGAGGGTTATCATTACATGTTGACATCGTTGTTCTGGGGCTTATATGTCTTTGGGATCATGATAAGTACTGTTGCTCTGGTTGCGTATAATCTTGACAGTTATCCTGAAGCTTCTGGGGAGGTCTCGGCGTTGATCAATTTTGCTAGGAGTAAGTCTGGCTTCCTTTGTGTTGTCTCTGGCTTCGATGACTGACAAGTTTTTAGCGACTGGTGGGTTTATCATCAGCTATTTTCAGGTCACTTGGGCACAGTCGACTGGGACCAAAGTCAGCTTTGGCACTCAAGCGGCGATTTGTGTTGGTGCATTCTTGATCATCATTGCACTGCAGATGTATGGAAAGAGATTGAGGGCCAAGAGTGGTACATTAAATTTCTCGACGGCTTAGGGTGGGATGCGACATGCGGCGAAGCAGTGTTCCGGCACATGATTGGATGAAATGCTTGATGATATGATTAGTCTGACGTGAGTGACCATACTCACTTAACGTTCTCGGTACTCGTTCAGACATCTATTTCTTGGAAGTAAACATTATATTGGTCATGTTCGCATCTTGCGAAGTGCTGCGTCGTCTTCTACCGGAACACTCATAAATGTTACTGGGCACAGAATGTCTATTGAAGACAGTCGGATTATACTCTCAACAGACTTGGAGTTGAATTTGTTTTGGTACGTGTGATATAGCTCATAGATCAGCCCTTGCAGCCTCACCAGCCCACGCTCGACGAATTAGCTCCCTAATACCATCTTTCTCCATCGCTCTTGGATTAGCATACTGCACACCCATCGCAATCTCCGTAGCCTTATCCACATCTTCCTCCTCCATACCATAATCCTTCAATGCCCGAGACACCCCCAATTTCTCCAATAGAACATTCAAGCCCTCAATCGCATCGCCTTCACTACCAGGCAACACCGACGCCAGTTTCTCCATCTGCTCAGGAATAGCAGGAGCATTGTACGAAAGTGCATGAGGTAGCACGATAGTATGTGTCTCGGCGTGAGGAAGACCGAAGGAACCGCCAAGGGTGTGGCAGAGTTTGTGGTGGAGAGCCATGGCCGATGAACCCAGACATACGCCGCATAGCCATGCGCCATATTGAGCTTTCTCGCGAGCGGATCTGTCTGTTGGGTCTTGGACGATTGCAGGAAGTGCTTCTGCTAATGTCTTGACTCCTTCCAGGGCGAGCATGTTTGTGATCGGATTGGCGTTCTTGGCGTATAGTGATTCCACTGCGTGGGCAATTGCATTGACGCCCGAGGTCGAGCAGATAGTTACCGGTAATGAGAGGGTGAGATCGACATCATAAATCACAGTATCAGGAAGGATATTTGGATCCGAGCGGGTGACCTTTTTGCCATTGTCGGTTTCGCCCAGGATGGGCGTCATCTCGCTGCCGGAGTATGTTGTGGGTAGACAGATATGTTTCAGTCCAGTACGTATTGAAAGTGCTTTGCCCAATCCAACAACGGAACCACCACCGATGGAAATGATACAATCGGCATCTTGCGATTTCAGCGAGTGGAGGGCTTGTTCGGTGACTGATGTGGGCGTGTGCATCACTGCCATGTTCAGAATACCGGCAGGAGTGATTGAGGCATCTTCCAGAACTTTGGCCAACAACTCTCCGTGTGATTCTCCAGAGTTTCCTTTTGAGGTGAGGATGATTGGTGATGAGCTCTCAAGCCTCTTGATCTCATCGGGTAGTTTGTTGATGCTTTTTGAGCCAAACACGACTCGGCTAGGGTTGATGTTGTATTCGAATGAGTTCATGTTGGAGTGATACAGCTTCTTTTTCCTTCCCGAGGTTGAAAATAGCTATGAAAAGATGTGATATGCTCTCAGACAGAACATGAGGTCAATGATACGTGGGGTCAGAGATTCGGCTGTCCGGGCCGTAACTCGGAAGGCGGAAAACAGATCGAATCCGGAAGATGATTGAACCTCCGAGTCTTGCCGGCAAATAATTCATCCGACCACTTGGTGGCTGCATTATTGTAAGCATATTACCATGCTGGTAGCACTCTGATGGACCATGCTCGACATTGTCTGTCAATAGTATCCGATCATCTTCATCTCATCATGGACACCGTCTCAGTACCCAGTCTGAAGGATCTCACCATTGAGAATATCACCGAGAATGTCCACGCCATAAACTCGCAATGTTCGGATCAGAGACTGAAGTTCTTGCTTGAAAGAACCGTCTCACACCTCCACGATCTTGCACGAGAGACGAGGTTGACCACGGATGAATGGATGGCTACTCTCTTGTTCTTGACCAGAGTCGGCCAGATCAGTTCAGATGTCAGACAGGTAAGGATTGGATGCTTTGCTTTTCGGCGACCTTGGCGGACTAACGTGCATGCAGGAATTCATCTTGCTCTCTGATGTCCTCGGTCTTTCTCTTCTCGTCGACTCAATAGATCACCCCAAGCCAGAAAACAGCACTGAGGGCACCGTGCTCGGACCCTTTCACACACACGAGGCCGAGCACAGCCACAACGGTGGTAGTATCTCTCAAGACGCAGATGGCGAGCCCTTGCTTGTTGTTTGTACCGTCAAAGACGTTGACGGCAATCCCATCAGTGGGGCCAAGGTAGATGTCTGGGAGACAGATTCGAAAGGGTTCTACGACGTCCAGCACGCCGACAGAACCGGTCCAGATGGAAGAGCGGTTTTGACCAGCGATAGTGTGGGAAATTTCTGGTTCAAGGCCATCTTGCCTGTGCCCTATCCGATTCCCCATGATGGACCAGTTGGAGGTCTGCTGAAGAAGCTCAACCGCCATCCGTACAGACCAAGCCACATGCACTTCATGTTTGACAAATCCGGATACGACCCTCTGATCACGTAAGTCGTCAAAAGCAGGGCTTGAACGTAATACTGATTGTTACAGCGCGCTTTATCTGAAAAATGATCCCTACGAGTCGACCGACGCAGTGTTTGGTGTAAAACAATCTCTCATTGTCGAAGTTGGAAAGGTAGACGATAAGGATCAAGCTGAAAAGTACGGTGTGAAGACAGGGACGTCGCTGATCACCTATGACTTTGTCTTGGTGACTGATGAGGCTGCCAGGAAGTTGCGTCGCAGCAAGGCGGAAGAAGCAATGAATAGCCAAGGGCGTAAGGTCAGATTCATTGATGATCTCCCAGTACCAGATGTAGATTGATGAGGTGGTCATGATGTACAAAGAGGGCCCTCAAATACCAGACAGGCTGAGAAACGATTTGCTCCGCCTGTCAATCTGACTTGTCCTTGCATCATGTGCCAGCTCTGGAGAAGAAATTATCTCCACTGTCATGTAACCCATGTCCAGCATCGTACAATGGAAAAGATGGAAACTCGAGGCCCGCCCAGTCGTTAGAGTCTGTTGTGAACTCTTGAAGTATGTTGGGATCTATCAAGGATGCCATAAAGGCCTCCGGATCCTGGATGAAGTCTGGCTGAGCGAAATCGACTGTCAACGACGAGATTGGTTGGTATACAGGATTCTCAGGCGCGTCTTCAGCACGACGTACAGACGGTACATCAGATGCGGATGCGTTGTTCTGCTTTTGTTGAGTGTAAGCCATTGCAACATCGAGAACCTCACTCAGAAGATCTGCACTGCGACGAGCCACACTTGCTTCCTCCATCGACCGCAGGATATCTCGGCTCTTCTTGACATCTTCCAATAGCACATCGTTCGGTATTGTACTGTTACCGAGCATGATAACATAGAGAACTATCATGCCAGCGTATAAGGTGTAGGTTGAATTATACCACCAAGTGCGGAAATAATGCCTGTTGGCGTATGAGTCGTAGAGGACTTGTATAGTCTTACGGGCTGCACTGAGGCACACATCGACGTGTTTCTGTCGCTCAGGAAGGGCGAAAGCCACTGGATCGGATAGAAATGGACGGTGTAGAATGACCCGGGCATTAAGGTAGCGCAAGTGGAGGACAAGCTTTTGTTTAGCAGCCCATTCTGCCTCTCGGAAATTGACGGCATCGAAATTATGCCATGAAGGAAGTTTGAGCTTCCACTCGTCGAGTAGGTTGTCTATGGTAAGAGCGATGGAGGATTTCTGAGATATGGTAGTATCCTTTGAGCTGTGATAAATCTCCTTCGAGATACGTCGAAGCACTACCGCAAAATCGACCATCACAGTGATCATAGAGATGCTCGACTCCTCTAGCTCTGCGGTATTAGAATTGGAATCTGCGTCCTTTCATACCCAAAGAGTCAGTTAGAGTACTTCCAAAACAAAGTTTTTGAACTTACCAATGTCTTGATCCTTGGCAAAGGTATGGGATACTTCCGTGGTTTTCCGAGGCTGTCGAATCGACCAGCGGAGCAACACATATCTCTGTAATAGACAATTAGCATTTGCGTACTGTATCGGAGGCAACCTGCTTACATCTCGTGGGAATAGATGCACCTGATACGTGTCAGCAGGGGAGAAGCAACGGTATAGGACTAACATACCACCAAGTTCTTCGCGCAACTTTGCAGCCCTCGACCGTGCCCGACATGGATTCGGAAGGTAGTCCGATCGCAAGAGCTGTTCGAACAGCCATACCGCAGTACATGTAACAAGCATGTGGTTTCAGAGAGTTTTGGCAGTATAGAGACTATTCAATCAGAATCGAAATCGGAGGAATCGGGTTCGAGACACATACCATGAGCAAAAGGGCCTGAGCGCTTTCTAGAGAGCATGCTTCAAAGACATCACCAAGCAGACTTCGCGACTTCCGAAAGTAGAGTCTTGACAGTCTCTGTAAAGGAGCCTTCGCAAGCTCTTGCAGATCTTTCTTGCTCTGTAAGACCACCGCGATCTCGCGAGCATACTCCTCACTCAAGTCTGCACTAGCCACGAGTGCCCCAACAGCAACAACAATGTTGTAAAGCGCAAAAAAGTGTCTTAGATGTGGAGATCTCTCGGGAGGATTGCTAGATTCTGTGACAAGTTCATTGTAGCGAGCGTAGAAGATATTGCTGTCGATCATGGGGTGCAGGTAGTGCAAGTTGTGCATGAAGCTGCGAATGAGGACTTTCTCGAGACGTTTCTCGGCAACCTGTTGCTGAACAGCGGGTGAAGTGTCGGCAACACCTGACAAGACATTCGAGATCGAAGGCCACGCCGGAGAGGGAAGGTTGTATGAAGGTGACTTTTCTCTTGACGGCGGGAGCAGATCATCTTCGTTCGCAAGCAGATTGACCAGAGAAATTCTGTTATTTGGCGTATTCTGGTTCTGGTCTGAGATCGATGCAACCGCGGCGGATGAAGCGGAAGTCGAGTCATGCCTAGCGTGACTATGCAACCGAGCATGAGAGAACAATTGATTGAGCAGAACATAATTTGATGATGTTCCGTAGAATTCAGTACCTTGAGTGCGCTGGTTAACATCTCCTATCACATCGCGATTGCTTGGAGTCATCGTTTCATCTGCGGATGGTCAGAGCTGAATTTCAAAGTGCTTACCCAAGAGTCATTTCCACATACCTGACCTTACAGATTCCACATTTGCTACAGGACTCGTGTCGCTTTCGGAAACGATATCATCCATATTTGCAGCAGTATCGCGAGTAGAGACAGGTCGATCTTCAGTCTGATAGGAAGCTTGCATCTCGGTATCATGCTCGAGGCCTTCGCTCGTCACGCGACTGTCGGTGGTTTTGGTTCTCTTTCTTCTTTCTCCATAAACACATGCTGACCCGGCCCGAATACAGGTCGAGCAAGGCTGTTGCTGATTACATCTTCCCTTTTTCGTCCTGCATCGTTGACAAGCATGTGACGCACGAGGCAGATTTCGCCGTCCGAGCGGGCGGACGACAGAAGGCGAATCCTCCATTGCTCTATCAGCAGATTCTCCTTTGATGCTCCTGTATCAGGCTCGGATACATGTCGAATCTGATGTTCAATGTTGCGGAGATGGATGCGGCCGCTCTGCTCGGAAAAGAATGGGCATCCCGGAAGCTCGGCTTGACTCCACGACCCCTCAAAGTTTAAATTTCCGGCTCGGAAGTCGAGGCCTTGAGTAAGCAACCATCAACAACCTTCTCGCGACCTGGATTGCATGTATGATCAGGAGACAAGATCTATAACGTGTAATTCGCTTTCTGTCGACTCGTTCTAAGATCTGCTCTTTGACACCAGAGACATTCACAGCATCAAGCACAATATCACGACGCCATCATGCCGGTCTTCGAAGAAACTGGCACAGAATATAGGGATCTGAGAATCCTACCGTCACAAGCCTTACCATTGCCACGACTCTCGCCTAGAGTGTCAACATCAGAGAATGACCGCGAGGTCGTCGTTGTTGGTGTAAGTTGCCCGTACTTGAACCTGAAGCCTCACGCTGATGACGTAGTCTAGGCCGGTCCAAGTGGTCTCTTCCTCACCCTTTTGCTTGCCCGGTATGGCATCACAGGATCTTCACTATTGTGTTTGGACTCCAAGCCAGACACTCTGAAAGCAGGTCAAGCCGATGGCCTGCAACCTCGCACACTTGAAGTTCTGCAGAGTCTTGGCATAGCTTCAGAGATCATCGCAGAAGGATGTCATATGGAAGAAGTGGCTTTCTGGAATCCTGCTGAACCGACCGAAGGTACGAATGGAAATGGTCCTGTTGGAATCAAGCGGACCAACTTCGTACCTGATGTCAATGTCCCGGCACGTTTTCCGTTCGAAGTGACCATCCACCAAGGACGCATTGAAAGGATACTCCAGGAGAATCTGGATGTCTACGCGTCGAAAAACACTATTCGAAGATCTCATCACTTCATTGATTACACGGTCGACACAGCCAACCACCCTGACTATCCAGTCCTTGTCAACTATGAACACGAACTCGAAGATGGAACTCGTGTGCCAGGCTCCGTTCGTACAAAGTATCTGGTTGGAGGTGATGGTGCTCGCTCAAAAGTACGCAAGTCTATGGGACTTTCGTTGGAAGGGGAGACTTCCGACCATATCTGGGGTGTTTGTGATTTCGTCGCCGACACGGACTTCCCCGATATCCGCAACAGATGTGCCGTTCACTCAGAATCAGGCTCTGTGATGGTCATTCCAAGAGAGCAGATTGCTACAGGGGAATATTTGACTCGATTGTACGTCCAGGTTCCAGGTGATGTTGATGCCAAAGCAGATCGTACTACGACACCAGGAGACGAGAAGAAGAGTTCGGACAAGAAGAAGCGTGCTGAGGTTACCTTGGAATATATCTTCGGCCAGGCAAATGCAGTGTTCGCACCGTACAAGATCAAGATCAGAGAGGGCACTGTCCCGGACTGGTATGCTGCTTACCAGATTGGACAGAGGATGTCGCCGAAGTTCTCTTCGAGGACCGCTGATGGTGTTGATAGAATCTTTATTGTCGGAGATGGTAGGTTGCAACAACCGAATGGGTATACAGTAACAATACTGATCTTTACACAGCATGTCATACGCACAGTCCTAAAGCCGGACAAGGCATGAACGTCTCAATGATGGACTCTTTCAACCTGTCCTGGAAGCTTGCACATTCTATCCTTGGACTGACGCCACATGCTTCTGAAAACGGCGCCGATACCGTTTTGGAGACATTTGAAGCAGAGCGTGTTGATACTGCTCGTCAACTTATCGAGTTTGATGCAAAGTTCTCTCACATGTTCTCGGGCAAGCTCAACGCTGAAACAGGATTGACACATGATGAGTTTTTGAAAGTCTTCCGAGATGGAAGTGGTTTTACAAGTGGCTGTGGACTCGAGTATAAGCCCAGCCGACTTATCTGGTCTCCACAAAACTCTGACGACATGGTTGTCGCAACAGGAGACCCAATCAATGGCGCACTCACTGTAGGAAGAAGATTCTTGAACGTTGAACTCAAGCGTTATGCTGACAACACAACCCGCCAATTGCATGATGGTAGGTGGTTTCCTTCTACAACGTTTCGTCTACACATCCAACTAACTTCGCATCCTTACAGAGCTTCCATCAAACGGACGATATCGCTTGATGGTACTCACAGGCTCAGACCTTCTCGAGCCGGACGATCAGTCTCAGAAAGCATTGGAGGCATGTGCGACCATCGCCGACAAACATCCTGCCGGTTCAATCGATCTCGCAATTATACATCCTCTAAAAGAACGCTTTGAGTGGACACAGATCCCATCCTGTGTCAAGAGACTGGCAGAAATGAGAACATACGGACTTGCAAAGACGGGGGATGCTTACAAAATCTACGGTATCACGAAAGAACAGGGTGCGATTGTCGCGATCAGACCAGACGGATACGTTGGCGCTCTCTGTCGCCTTTCTGCCCTCGACCTTGTTGAGAAGTACTTCCAAGGATGTTTGATCACGATCTGAGCTGTTTTCGTATGACACTTGACAAGCAATCTACCACATTCTTGAAATTTTGCCAGGCAGGACTTCTGTATTGCCAATTGTGAAAATGTAAAAATTTCTCCTTGAAAGTCGGATTGAGCTATCAATAGAGAATCGAAAGATTTCGCTTTCAAGGTACAATCCGACAGAAGAGAAGACAATACTTCACATTGCTGCTTGAAATGTTTCACCAGCTAAATCTACTCCGAAGACACTTCCCACCTCTCTTGTTGTACGAGTAGCTGATCAATGCTAAAGTTCACACATATCTTGAATTGACGAATCTTGTTCTGAATTTCAAGTTCTCATATCTCCAGAGCTTGAATGCACGCTCCAGATACTTTCTATGAGGGTATCGAGTCACGTATAGCGAAAGTAGCATCTACGACTGCTAGAGGTTCCTCATGATGCATCAGTACATCAAATAAGTAGACACTTGACCAGATCTGTAGTGTCAGTAGTGCTGTTAGTAAGCCTACTGATCACTTTATTTCCAGATGTATTTCTAGCGAGAAACTTATCGCAATTGAATCGAACGAAATAATGTGACCATATCATCTCATGGAGAATGCGCCAGAGCGACTCGGATAGACACGAAACAGATAAACAGCATACTGTGCACTCTCTGCTAAAGGAAGATTGAGGACGTAAATGAGAAACAACAGGTCTGCAATCAAAAAGTATTGAGGCGTGTCCCAGAATATGGGGTTGGCAGACTATAGGCCAACTTCAGAAAAAGAAAAGGATCAGAGATCATCATGAAGCTTAAGCAGTCTTGTTCCATTGTGCCATCAGACCAATCAGCGAACTGACGGCACCAGCCAGACCGACCACACCGTCATCGACGTTGATGTATCCAAGAGCCGACACGGGAATGAACAAATCGCAAAGGTCGGAAATCAGTTGTGTCTGGGCGGCGCTTCTCTCGCTGTGAAAGTGTTAGGAATCGTCCTCGTGTGGAATTGGGCGTGAGATGGACATACCGCTGCAACTTCTTAACCTCAACAGTCTTCTCAGCAGCAACAGCCTTGTCTGTCTGAGCAGCCTCCTCGTTCCTACTCTTGTAGATGGTGTAAACGCCGTTCAACACACTGAAGCACAAACCCGTCATCCAAGCCTTGTATGCCTGCACCTGCAGCTTCTTAGCGGCAAGACTGGGTCTGACCCCTGAAGCATCGAGATATGTCAAGGTGTCGGTGAGCATGTAAGCTCCGTAGCCCAGCTGGCGACCAGTGGTGCAGAAACGGATGACGGGGTCCAAGGTCTTGGAGTCGTATGCGGTCGCGGCAGCGCGGAAGTGCTCGACAAACTTGCCAATGCGCATGGCTTTACGGACAAGGCCTAGGTTGGCCTTGAGCTTGCTCCATTGCACGACAGTGGTTTGCGGGCTGTTGGTGCGGAGCGTGTACCAGGCGAGGAAGCGGGAGAGGTATTGGACAAGGCGGAGTGCCTTGTCGCGACCCACTGAATCACTTTGTCAGTCTCGGATGCACTCAATCGCATAGAAGATGAGGGTCGACACACTTGTCGTCGCGACATATTTGTTGTAGTGCGCAATGGCGGGGTGGTAGATGAGAGCGTCGGCGACCATTGTGTATTGCAGAAACGATTCTATTCCAGTGACTTCCAGTTCGATAGAGAGTGGTGTTTGATGGGGTTGATGCGATGGAGATTCTCACACGACACGAGTATCACGAGCAAGCAGGGGAAAAAGAAGTGTAGAATGCACTTTCCTCGGTCGTCCGGCTCTGATAACAAGAGGCAGGCGCATGACGCTCACCCTCCTTTCGTGCCTAAACTCCGGTATTTTTGCTATGCTATTGCCGACAAGAACCTTATCCCTTCCGTTCTTCCATTCCACATTTTCTTCAGAAACCCAATTGTCATTCTCAGGCGCAGACGAAGCCACAGCTACTACTACAGACTATTCAGTCCGTCGACAGTTGTGCTCATTGCGCTGCTGCTGACGGCGCAGTGAAACCCACACGGAAACCAATCACCCGAGCTTGGTCTTCGCGTCGATTGCCGAGGCACAAAAAAGTCGGCATGTGAACTTGCTCTCCTGCACAACCCTGGACAGCAAACACTTCCTCGCCGAGTTCGACAGAGGAAGGCCCCTCCGAGAATCACATGGCGATCCATGAGAACGAGTTTGCGATTCGAAACGTCACTCGTTGCTTTCGAACCATTGAGCATTCCTTCTGTCTTTGAAAAGAGGACCGCCTCTAGTCATGTTCTCTGAGCAAAACTCGGTGTCTTTGCTAGACTTGTATACATACTCGGTTCGACCGAGAATAGTTCATTCCGAGATAGCTGGTGCTCATCGTTGAGCTCGTCTTCCGAGTCAGTCTACGCGAGCTTCCCAGCGGGTAAGCTATACAGGTAGCTATTGTGACATGACCTATCTTTTGCATTCAGACAGCGACTTATCGCAGGTTTACACTGGCCATCGCTGACAGCAGTATCATTCGTTACCGTACACTTCGAAGCATTCCAGTAACATCTTTCTGAACAATGACATATCCGCATTCGGAAATATCGAGCTTCGTTTTCTTTATGCCAACCATTACGATCAAGGAATTCTGCGCTCGACAGCTCTTTGTATGCTTCGAACTCATAAGCTAACCATCCCCACGTCAACCCTATTCTTCAGTAAAGATACATTTTTCCAACGAGTCAAGCCAACATGAGCTCAACAGAACACCAACCTAGTCGACTTCGACGATGGCTAGACTGGGCCATTGGCAGAACGACCAGCCCCCCAGCTGAGACTCAACCTAGCGAAGCGACAGCGCTGCTCGCATCAATCGGTGCAATCATGGACAGAAAGCAAATTCCGCCAGAGCTTCGCCTCATGATATTCGGTTACGTCCTACCGGACGAGCCTGCTTGGGACATTGGTAGTCACAGTTCGATTCCAGATTGGGTGACTCCAGACCTCGAAGTCGTATGGTTCCAAAATACCAATTTCTACTTGCCAGTTCCCAGTGGCCTGGGTCGTTACCAGTACAACACTGATGTCACTTTGGAGACCAATGCAATCAGGTTTCTGAGGAGGCTCTCCAATCGAAAGAATCCTCATCCAGTGACAGTCGAAATTCTCATTGCAGAAAACTCAAAACTCAAAAACAGTCATGCATCTTTCCACAGATTGTTCCTCGCCAGTTACCATCTTGGAGACCGCCAGGATCTACTCGATATGAACATCGTCCTCGAACGCCCCCATGGTGGGAGGTTGAATGCCTCGCCAGAAATCGCGGACGCTCTCAGAGAACGTCTGCTGAGATGTTGCGCAATCATGAAGCAGTTCAAGGACGGTATTCTCAGCTTGAAGGAAGTTTTCGAAATGGTCGGAGTGGTTTTCGACCCGACCGTTGTCCAAGTCTTCTCGCCCGAAAGTCTTGTGGCAAGATTATTGTCACGGGAGATCCCTAACGCTTGTCAAGGTCTGAGGAAAGCTATACTCAGGATGCAGGAAACCGCGTCGTATGAGGCAGTGGCACGTGACTTAGCGGCAGCGAACGAGAGATAGATGGAAGTGTCACGAACGCATCTATAGAGATGTACGAGGATTTTGATGGCCTGAGGCATGCACACTCAGAGTCTGCCTCCTTCGGTACTTCACTAGAGAGTTGCTAAATCCGATATACATGTGTGCATCAAAACATATCGGCACGAAGACCCGGTAGAGACGATGCCGTTTTGCAAGGCATCTAAGATACAGAATCAAACGTCATTTCAGCCCGTTGCGTGCACTCTCACATGTTGTATGTTTGTGAAATGATCAGTCTGATGGCGTGGTATGGAAGCCTGAGGCAGAAGCTTGGCGTGTGACGCAACAGAAGCTTCCCGAACTCGGCCCCAGTCGAACCATTTTCTTTGTTTCACTGTGTTTCGCTGTTTCGTCGTCACCGTTCTAATACACAAATACACAATCAACATGGCCAAGGGAGAGAACAGTAAGAAGGCCGCCGGCAACGCCAAAAAGGCCGAGGTCGCCGCACAAAAGCAGGCCGTCGAGAACCAGAAGAAGGCAAAGGTCGAGGAGCAGGAATGGTCAAAGGGCGCAAAGGACAGCTCTAAGGCGTGAGTTGTGCCTGTCACTTTTACCTCGGATCTGCCATACTAAAGTCTTCCTCCTCCAGTGCTGCCGCCGCCGACAAGAAAGCCGAAGCCGATCGCAAGAAGGCCGAAAAGGCAGCTCTCCTGGCCGAAGAAGACGCATCCCTGCCATCTAAGAAAACAGGCAATGCCAAATCCGCCCAGAAGAAGTCCCGCGGTCTCGATCTCTCCGGCCTCGATGCCCCCTCGTCTCTGTCTTCCCTCTCCGCAACCGGTATCGACAATGCCCTCGACGCTCTGTCCTTGACCGCTGGTGGAAACACCGACAAGGTCGACCGTCACCCCGAACGTCGCTTCAAGGCCGCCTACACTCAATACGAAGAACGCCGCTTGGAAGAGATGAAGGACGAGAAGGGTCTCCGTCGCCAGCAAAAGATCGAGCAGATCCGCAAGGAATTCGAGAAGCACCCGGACAACCCTTTCAACCAGGCCAACGCTTCCTACAACAGTACAAGAGACGATCTGCAGCAGATTCGCGACAGCGAGAAGGAGAAGATCGAGAAGAGACTTGGTGGTCCCAACTAAGACGAAGGACGATGAGGCCCGAGAACGAGCGGAAAAGCAGACGTCTTACTGGTTTCCACTTTGATTGCGGAACGATTACCTTTTTTTAACGATACCCTATGCATAACTTAGATACATGAGAAAGAGATGCCGGCGCGAGATATGCGTCTGGCGAATGATCATGAAAATGCCTACATACATACTTCAGCCGATTCTTCCAACAGCCATTGAAGTTGCGAATGTCACGAGTGCAAGACAGAAGCATGGATCAGCATCCACTCCAGCCACTGAATTCTGGTTGGAGCCTCTCCCGAGTGTCTTTCACCATGACGCCCATTGGCATGTGTCTTGGCATCTCCTCCGAGTCAATCGACTCCGTCTGATCACCTTGGTGCCGGAGTAGCATTAACCACTCCGAGCATGGGAAGCGAAAGCAGTTTCATGTGGCTTGCTCTCTTATCACCAGCTTCCTAACTCGTCAAGAGTCAAGACGTCCCGCCTGCATCCAATTTTAGACCAGCTTCAATCCTTCAAATGCTGCAGACGCCATGATTGGTTGCTGCACATCCAGCTCCTGAACATCGCATCACTACAAAACCACGCGACACCTCTCTTGCCATGTGGGTATTACTGACATCTGGTCAGTATGAATTCTGCTGTTTGCTCGCCTGCTGCTGACAGTGCTTTCGGACCTGCGGTCGAGGGTTGCCGACGAAGCTTCGACTTTACATTCGCTTTCGAGTCGTACTTTTTCTCCATCGTGCCTTCTGTCCTGTTGCTTTGTTTCGCTCCTCTGAGATTGAAGACCTTGAGTCGTATCCGACCTAAGATTCAAGCCAATGCTTTCAAATATGTCAAATTGGTAGGTCACCGACTTCCTGGTCTTTGAGCATTGAAAGCTTACAGGCTATCGTAGTCTGTTATTGCAGTTCTTGCTATCCTTCAACTCACCTTGATTGGTCTTTTCGCCGATAGCCCTCAGCTTCAAGCATGGAAACCGGCAACGGCAGCTTCAGTACTTTCTTTTGCTTCCAGTATTGCCGTTCTTACTCTATCGTACATGGAACACTCGCGCTCGCTGCGGCCATCAATGCTTCTCAACGCCTACCTCTTCATCACCACAATGTTCGATGCTGCTACCCTTCGCACCCTCTGGCTCCTTACACACTTATCGCCTCGCATCCGCAATATCTTCACCATAGCCTTTGTTATCAAAACCGTGGTTCTATTGCTCGAGGCAAGAGGAAAGAGAAGCTACGTCAAAACCGAGCGGAATAAGAGCCCAGAAGATTTCAGTGGGCTGTATGGGCAAGCTTTGTTGTCGTGGTTGAATGGGCTGGTCTGGAGGGGCGCGAGACATCTTTTAAAGCCTGAGGATTTGTATGACATTAGCGAGGATATAGCTTCTGAGGGGTTGAGTAAGAGATTCATCGATGAGTGGGAGTTACGTGAGTACAAAAACCGATTGCAGTGGCCAGAGCTAATCTAGATTTCACAGAGTCGAAGACTGGATCAGCAGATCTGAAGAAGGTCATCTTTCAACTACTCAAATGGCCGATACTGGTCCCAATCGTTCCTAGGCTGGCACTTCTAGCTCTTACATTCTGTCAACCTATACTGCTTAAGCGACTACTAGACTATATCAACAACTCGGACGCAGAAAGCGTGAACATAGGGTACGGGCTCATTGGCGCCTACTTCATCGTCTATGTTGGACTTGCGACGACCTCTGCCATGTACTGGCACCGACATTACAGATTTCTCAGCATGCTTCGAGGAACACTGATAACATCGGTCTACAGCAAAGCAATAAACCTCAGTACTGTTGAGAAAGATAACAAGGCATCCCTCACGTTGATGAGCACTGATGTCGAGCGAACAACTCGGGGCCTTATCGATCTGCATGAGATGTGGGCAAATATTCTTCAGGTTGCTATTGCTACATGGTTAATCGAGATTGAGCTGGGTGCTGCTTGTGTTGGTCCTGTCATCATTGCTCTAGGTGAGTTGATGGATTGCGAATCCCTCCACGCTTACCCATACTGAACAGCGTTCTAGCTGCGACCGGTACCACTATCTGGTTCTCTGGATACACAAACTCATTCCAACTTCGCTGGATCGACAAGGTCCAAGAGAGAATTGGTAACGTTCCATCAAGAACTTATAGTCTCTGAACCGACCGAAAGAGTATGGGCTGATGCATTGCAGGCATCACTACTTCCATACTCGGTTCCATGAAGGCTATCAAGCTTGCTGGACTGAACATTCGTGTGTCGAATTTGTTACGTCGGTCTCGTGTCACCGAACTTGATGCTGCAACACGCTTTCGCACACTCTCAGCCGTTTCGGTTGCGATAGGCAATGTTCCTCAGCTCATTGCTCCGGTTCTGACGTTTGCAATCTATATCGGCATATCTTCTAAGGATCACCATGCACTCGATACGACCAAACTGTTCACTTCGCTTGCTCTGATCCTGCTTGCCTCGGAACCCTTGTTTATGCTGATGGGTGGTCTTATAGAGCTACGGTCGGCCATTGGATGTTTTGCACGACTGGAGTCCTTTTTACATTCGCAATCTCGAATTGATACTCGGACGCTCATATCTCCTAGCAACAACCACAAGCAACCTAGCGATAGAGCCGTTCTGGCTCATCCTGATGCTATTGTTACGCACAACGCATTATTTGGTTGGAAAGAAGGAAATCCACCTATTATCAAGAACATTAGTCTTCGCGTACCTCCATCGAAACTGGTCATGGTTGCCGGTCCCGTAGCCTGTGGTAAAAGTACATTGTTGAAAGGTCTACTTGGCGAGACACCTCTGTCGGAGGGACGAGTCGAACTCTCGAGTTTCAATATTGCTTATTGCGAACAAACTGCTTGGCTCACGGTAAGCTCTTGTGCTCTATCAAAACTCGATATTCAGCAACTGATCTTCTCAGAACGCATCCATTCAGCGCAACATTATCAACTTCTCAGCATTCGACTCCGACCTTTACTCGTCAGTGATACACGCATGCGATCTTGACAGTGATCTGGAGGCATTGCAAAAGGGCGACGCAACCGTAGTTGGGAGTAAGGGGTTTGCATTAAGTGGTGGACAGAAACAAAGAATCGTAGGTTTACTTGCGACTAAGCATATTTGTATATTCTGACAGTTTGACCTCCAGGCTTTGGCTCGCGCAGTGTATGCGAGATGCTCAATCATCGTCCTGGACGATGTTTTTAGTCAACTCGACTTGAGTACTCAGTCCATCATATTCGGACGTCTTCTGGGTCCGCAAGGTCTGCTACGCAGATGGAAGACCACCGTTATACTGACAGTTGGAACATCCAAACTCTTCTCTCAAGCCGATCATATTGTGGTACTTTCTTCTGAAGGTACAGTCGATGACCAAGGTACCTTCCAGGAATTGTGTACTCGGGGTAACAATGCAGCCAAATACATCATATCAGCCGAAGAAGATGCTCTCGACCAAAGCTCGACAAAGTCTACCTATACCGAAGATTTAACCAAAGCTAGAATGGTCTATGCTCAACATGGCGACTATCAGACTGACGACAAGAAGCTGGATGCTGCTCGTCAACAGGGCGATTTCAGCATCTACCGATACTACCTAGCTTGTATTAGCTGGACTGTAGCGGCCATCTTCTTACTTTTGCAGCTCGTATATGCATTCCTCTCAACTTTTCCCAGTGAGTGCTCTAATTGATCGAACATGATATGCATCAGCTAACAAAACAAAGCGATCTGGCTCAAATGGTGGGCAGATGCGAATATGCGGGAGTCTGGTTCACGATATGGCTACTACATCGGCATCTACGCGGCGCTCCAAGTTGGGGCTTTGGCACTTTCTGCCGCAGTCGAATGGTGAGTCGGGTGCTAATCTGACATAAGCCCACAATGCCTCATCAATGCCAAATCTCTGGTTAGGTCCGACTGACTTGAGCTGCAGGTGGTCTTTCAATGTTATGGCTGTGAAAACAGGCATACAACTTCACAACGCTCTTGCTAAGACTGTCATGTCGTGAGTGTTCAAGAGCTTAACACACGATAAATCTTTTTGTGGTACTGACAGACTTGCAGAGCACCCTTGGATTTCTGGAGTAAGGTCGATAGTGGGAATATTTTGACAAGGTAAGAGCTGCTCAACCTTGTCTATCTCACAAGACATGTACTCATTCAGGCGCAGGTTCAGTCAAGACATACAACTTTTGGACATACAATTGCCGCTAGCTGTTATGGTCGTCACAACCAGTACGTTACACTAAGGGACTGTGAAATAAATGACTGAATCCTGATAGCTTCACTTGTCTGTATTGCTCAAGTAGGACTAATCGCCTCTGCTTCCGCTTGGATAGCCCTCAGTTTCCCGGCGCTTTTTGCGGTGTTCTACTTCGTCCAAAAGTTCTATCTTAGAACATCGCGTCAGCTGAGATACCTGGACCTTGAAGAGAAAGCACCGGTTTAGTAAGTTGACTTCGAGATCTCAGTATCTGTATACGAAAGCTGATGTAGATCACGTTCTCAGCACACAATTCATGGAGACTCTTGACGGGCTGGCAACCATTCGTGCGTTCCATTGGAGCCAGCGCTCAGTCAAACACAACTTCGAGATCGTCGATCGCTCTCAAAAGCCCAACTATCTCACTTGGGCTCTCAAGAAATGGCTGGCCTTGGTGCTCGACCTCGTCATCACCGGTATAGCCATTTTGGTCGTGGGAGTTGTTGTTAGGTTGCGAGACAGCTCTTCAGCCGGCTTCACAGGTGTCTCGCTTACACAGATCATCTCGTTTACTACCAACATCAAGTACTTGATCATGTTCTGGACCCAGCTCGAGAGCTCACTTGGTGCTGTGGCTAGGATCAGACAGTTTGAGAAGGACACCGCCACTGAAGAACAACCTGAAGAGACTCATGATCCTGCATTCGACTGGCCCAGCAGAGGCTCCATCGAAATCGACAAACTGTCTGCAAAATACAGGTAAGTTTTCTCTTATAAAATTTTGACCTAGCCTAGGCTAAATCCTTTTCCCAGCCCTGACAGCGAACGATTGACACTCGACGACATCACTATTTCCATTCCAGCAGGCTCTAAAGTTGGCCTCTGCGGCAGAACAGGAAGCGGTAAAAGCTCTCTGCTTCTGACTCTATTCAATCTGCTCACACCCGGATCTGGCAATATTACGATCGACGGTCTCGACGTCTCAACTATTCGCCGTGAGACCTTGCGCTCACGTCTCATTTGTATCGCCGAGGAGCCATTCATGTTTCCCTCAAGCGTTCGAGATAACCTCGCCCTCGACTCCATAACAATCACAGACGAGCAAATGGTCTCAGTCTTGCAGCAAGCCGGGCTCTGGGAAGCTGTTGAAGTCAAAGGTGGCCTAGACGCGGAGATGAATGAGGTGCATCTGAGCCAGGGATCCAAACAACTGTTCAATATTGCTAGGGCATTATTGAGGAAAGATCAAGGTAAAGTGTTGATCATGGACGAAGCTACGAGCAGGTAAGTCATTACTTGTCACCTGGTCAAGGAAGCTCATACTGATAGATGTTGCACAGCGTCGATACAGAGCGCGTCATCAATATCCAAGCTCTTATTCGCAAGGAGTTTTCCAGCCACACGATCATCTCTGTCGCGCATAAGCTGGAGACAATCGTCGACTTCGACTTTGTGGGCGTGTTGGACGAAGGCAGATTGGTCGAGTATGACAACCCGAAGGCTTTGTTGAAGCAAGAAGGTTCGAGATTCAAAGATCTGTGGGATGAGAGATGAAGCAACAACGAGAGTTGTAGGCCGAGTTCGTTGGTCGTTCCGCTCTTGTTCGCCAGCTGTACCGCTTACTTCTTCTGTTGGTCTCAAGCCCTGATTACCAAATCCGCACATGTATGTGTCATAATTCCCTCAATCAACCGCACCTCTTTACTGCAGACTCACTGCCGCCCATCTCTGTGCATACACTTATATAATAGATGTTTCTTGCCTCTTATAATAATCAGCCGTGGTGGTGTAGTGGTAGCATACTTGGGTTATGTTCGGGCACGTGCGCATTCTTTCATCCAAGCGTGGTCCCGATGAACACAGGTGGTCGCAGGTTCGAATCCTGCCCATGGTGTATTTCTTTTTTTGGTTCCTTTGATTGTTGATTTGCTTTTGTTGTTTGGCATTTGTGATTTCTTGTCAGTGTTCGTGTGTGTGTCGCTGCTTTCTCATTTCGTCCAAGACTTTACTGCCGCTTTCGTTTGTGTGAAATATCATCTGCGTTGTCTCTCAATGACGGTGATACTGATAAGAAATGAGAGGGATCGGCGAACGGCAGTTTGGCAGTAACTAAGACCCTGCCATGTGTCGAAAGGCATAATGCTTGTGGCCTTGCATATTTGTCCAAAGGGATCGAGAAGCAGCGTCGTTCTTGATGGAAATATGCCTGACTAGCAAAATCACCCTGTATCTTCACAGCTAGGTTTGTAAATCTACATCTCACCCGCGTGGTGAACATTGTCACATCGACTCTCAAGCTGGGGCGATCCGCATCAATCTGCATATCGAAATGCAAGAAAGTAATGAACAAGAGCACATCGTCCAAAGAGAGCACCAATCCGACCAAGTGACCAGCGAATTCATCAAGCAGGAAACACAAAAAGAATCACAACTTCCCACCCCCTGAATCGAACCCTGGTCCTCACGCACCAGAAGGGTATCTAATACCTCAGGTTCGATTAAATCACCAAGATCCTCTGGGTTGGCGCAATGGCTTAACCACACCCATGATTCTGTCAAAACTCATTCCGAGTTTCCGCTTTGTAGTCTTAAATCGATTGGAGCCAGAGAGTTGCCTTCTCTGGTGGCATAGATCAAGGAGATTTCGTCTGAGTGGTTTTCCCAGGAGCTCTCGGGCTTCTGGCTTTTTGCTTTTTGGGAGGATGGGTTGGTTTCGGGGTGGTGGGGAGGTGTGTGGGAGTCTGAGACGACCATGCCTGCTTCTGAACTTCTTCACTTTATTTTTGTTCTTGCTCCTTCCGCTTGTGGTCAGCCCTTCACTCGTTGACTCGTTGGTCCCTTCCTCGGTCGACACCTCGAAGCGCTCAACCAATCTCCTTCCCAGTAACTATCGTTTGTCATGGGGCCTTTGAGTCTTGGTCCTAGAGTCAACGCCACTGTCCGCCACCTCGCTTCGTCCAGTCCTTCTCTGGTCCCTATCGTCAAAATGGTAGCCTCCAATATCTGAGGCTATCTCAACAACAGCTCTGGCCTCAAGATTCCTCGTCAGCTCAAGTATGAGACTCTCCAGTACACCGAGATTGGGAAAACATTCCTGTTGGCACTGCTGTCAACCGAATCCGAGGATGTTACCGAGGAGCCCATGTCGCTGGCTCTGGGTCACCATTGTAGCCTTCATCGAGCTCCTGACAACGTTAAGGAGAAGTCGATCCATTTCCAGTATCTCGTCTCGACCCTCGCTCGGATCTCCTCGAATCTGGCATCGCAACATGACTCGTCTGAGGGCGCACTCACTCGGAAGACGTCGACTGCTTTGACCGAAAGTGCGGAATCCCCCCTATACCACGAACAAGTACAGAAGACGAAGAGAAGACAGAGGACGACCTGGAGTCAGAGGTCAAGAGAGCCAAAAACGATGATCATACACTCGGCAGCCCCCCAGTCGCTCACTCCATCGGGGAGAGGAAACGATTGGCGTACGGTCTGGGGCGGCATCATCGCAAAGGCTCCCAAGGTCAATCCCGCAAACGGAAGGTAGTACACCTGGCCCGATACAAGAATATCTTGTGAACTAGGAGTTTGACAAGTGAAAGAAACACATGGACACTCCCGCCTTCTGTTGGCCTTTGTCTCTTGTCGAGACCTCCGTCCTTCGACCAGGCGCATCCGGTCTTCGCGATTTAGGCTACGACATTACCATTCTTGTTGATATGTTCTACTCTGCAAAGGTAGTTTCCAGGACGCCTTGTGGCTGTCCAACACAGCTTGGAGGGAGATCCGTCGTTGCGGCTAACGAACGACCAACAGGTTTCCACATGCCCGGACTTCGTAGAAGAAGGTGCGAACGCGGTGCATCTCTAATCCAGTAGAGCTCGACCCAAAACAGAAGGATTGACTATTCGCTCTCTATGGACATTTCTAACTCGGATGACAGGAGGCGCGTGACCGCATATCGTAGCTTAATGTGAGATTATACGACGAAGGATCTTGCTCAGGAAACTGCCAACTTTTTAAACATCTCGGGCTTAACATAAAGCAACCACACTTCAACCAATGCACCCAACCGTACTACACAGATTGAACAAGTCATATTACTACAGTCGGCCCCATACCCCATCACGTGATAGCGTCAAATTATCACACAATGGGGTTGTGGTCTAGTGGTATGACATCTTCTTAGCATTGCTCTGTCTCGAGCATTACTGAGTGGAGAAGGTTCTGGGTTCGATTCCCAGCTACTCCATCCTTTTTGACCTCTTGCTGCTCATCCTGCAGCAGCAGTATCTGTTGTTTTGCTGCGTTGTTGATTGGAGACGAGGAAATTGACGTTTTGGGCGTAATTGGGGCACTTCGGTCGTGGGATTATTTATTCTTTCCGGAACTTCCAGCTACCCACTCCGATGTTAGAGACGCTGTTTAGTGACAAGGTCGGGTTATTGGTAGATCGACTCTGTGATGTCTATTCCACTATGCATTTGGCGGCTACATTTTGAAAGCTTCTGGTGTCTGGAATTAGCCAGCGATGGACTGCATGACAATAGCCCATGCATGTACTTTAAACGGATTCTACAGGTTGATAACTGATCTGGAAATATCATGACATATGTAGTATATACACATCCTTCTTTTTTACTTTTCATAACATCATTTCGATAATTTACTGCTTGGCCGAGAGAACGCTGGTGACAGCCTCAAGAACCTTACCGTGGATGGCCTTGGGAGCAGCAACAACACCCTTGTTGTTCTTCAATGTTCTGCCAACAGAGAAGTCAAGCTGCTTGCCCTGAGAATCAGTGACCTCACCACCAGCCTCACGCACAATCAGGTCACCGGCAGCGTGATCCCAGATCTTTTCCTGGTAGTCCTTCTTGACGGGAAGACGGAGGTAGATGTCACCGGCACCACGGGCGATGGATGCGTACTTGGCTTGCGAGTCCATGCGTACTGAAGGCTTGGTGATGCCGAGCTTGGAGGCGATTTGAGCTTGGTCGCCGTGAGCGCTGTGGGCGGCTTCGACGGACTCGCAGAAAGTGGCGCTGCTGATGTCGTCGACGCGCTTCATGGAGATGGTGGTGGCGTTCTTGAGGGCGCCGCGGGTGAGGGGACGAGAGTCGGCGCCCTTGCCCAGGATGGCGGACATGAGGACACCCTTGCCCTCGGCGTCGCTGGCGTTGGCACCGAGGTCTTCAGTCAGAGGCTCGCTGTCGTCGATGGGGAGGTTGGGGCATCCGAGGACACCGACCTTGACGTCGCCGTCGACCATCAAGGCGAGGCAGACGGCGTATTGGCCACCACGGAGGAAACCCTTGGTGCCGTCAATGGGGTCAAGAGCCCAGATGCGGCCCTTGTTTCCACCCTGGCTGTTGCCCTGGTCAAGGACCTCGAGCATGCGGTCGTCACTCTCAATGGGACCACCAAGTGTCTTCTCAGCAGCCTCATCGTCGAGCTTTGCCTGCTGGACCAAATCCCAAACAGTCTTCTTGAGGTCTGCGTTCTCACGCAAGTCCTTGGCCTCCTCTTCACCAACAACCTCATCGTCGGGGAAGTTGGCCTTGATGGCAGCGATGATCAGGGCTTGGGCACCAAAGTCGCCAATGGTAACGGGCGAAGCGTCAGACTTGTTGAGGGTGCCCTTGGCATGGCTGTGGAAGACCTGCTTGGTCAAGATGGCGGCGCGCTGGACGGCGAGGAGAGCAACGTTGAGCTCTTTCGAGTAGTCGGTCGACATGGCGGTGGTGGTAGTCGTGTAGGTTCGTGGAGGATTGATGTGGCGGGTTAAGAGGCGGAGACGAGGGAGGAACGGTGTGAGAAGTGAGAATGCCAGAATGAAGATGGAGACAAAAAGAATTGGATGTCGACGTAGTACCCTTGGACACGCCATACGCTAATGAATTCTGAAGCTCCGACAAGGGAGAAGGTGGGGCTGAGCTGAGATGGTGGGGGATGTTTGAGAAACGACTTTTATCTGATCGATCTCTGCACTGCCTGTGACAAAGATGCCGAGTCGGATTGTTGCTAGAGTCAAGCTGGAGCTGCATGTGCTCTAATCGTCTTTACGAAAGCGACGATGGCGATAGCGCTCAATCCTTGATCCTTTTCTACCAAACATAAACAGGCACAAGATCTTCTGCCCTCACGACCACGCGGCCCTTGGCTTGGACACATCACAGGAGTTGCACTTTATCGACCACTATAATGCATATCACAATCTTCTCCTCCATGAAGCATACGGAAATTCATGGTTCTCATTTTCGTTCTTCTTAGCCTCTCGCTACCACTCAACTGCGCAGAAGAAGAATGCTGTTTCGTGTAACTTTGCCGACCTCCATGACGCAAGCGGCTCTGCTGCTGGTCGCAATCCTGTTTGTCCGACGGAGCAGCATCCATATCAACCCAGCCTCTCCCTGACTCTTGTGGCTGATATACTATTATCCATCTGTGGCTCATTCTTCCCTTCAATAAGAAAATCAATCTTTTCTCGCAATCTAATTCCCGATCGTCCAGAACCATGACATCCTCAGAAGTCGCGCAGAAGCCAGCAAAGGGCCAGCAAGTCGCTTCAAGCCAACCGCAATACGCTCGCGAAGAGAAGGAGCAAAGCGCAAGTGCGAGTGCTAGCGCTGGTGTATGTCGTCCCATGCTTAGTTTCATACGGAGGATAGAGCTGACTTACAGTCCAGCTCAATCTGAATCTCTTTGGCGCCCTCTCAGGAGCCTTCTCCAGCAAGTCGAAGAAGGAGAAGCAGCCGGATGGTACCGAGGTCGAGCACAGACAGGACAACTCGCATATCAAGGGTGCGGCTATGGGTAATGGTCAGGCGGCCGCAACAGCTGATGCCGAGTCGCGTGGAAGGGAGATGCGTGAGCGGATCCTGGCCGGAGAGAAATAGGTGATGTAATGAGAATCACGAATCAACGACCGGTAATGGGACGAGACGAAGAGGGTCATAATAGTAGACAGGTCGTGGCAATAGCATCAATCATCGAGATCGAATTCCAGAGCATCGTACATGGCTTTTTGTATTGTGTCGGTGGGTTGAGCTGTTTCTGAGGCTAAAGGCTTCTCTTGCTTTGCAGGTGTGTTGGCCGTCTCGGAGGTTGCTTGGACGCGAATGTCGGACAAGACCTGCTCCATGCGGTCCTTTGCCGAGTTTACGCTCTTAACTTGGGCCTTGATCTTGTCCAGCTGATCTTCCATAGTCATGATCAAACTCTCGCGTGCTTGGTGAGGACGGTAGCGGTTGATCAGGTCGTGCAAGTTGTAGAAGAGTGTCTGCAGGTGCTCGACCTTCTCCGGGCCTTGTGTAGGGTTGACTGACAGAGTGCCGACCAGTTCGAGAAAGTTAAGTAGAACGGCGCGTGTCAAGGTCTGTAGATGCGGTGTCGGATCGAGGTGGGCAGCGTCTGCAGGGAACAGTTCTTGGATTCCTGCTTGCGCCAGTGATTGTGCCGGTTGCGCCAACTGCGATTCTTCATCAGCCCTTGCTCTCCTTGTCTACTGAGTATATCCTCACATCATGCTGTGCTCCAAAGCTCTTGTAGCGGCCATCTGCCGGTGGCTCGGGTGGAATCAGGTAGCGGAGGTCTGCTGGCAGCGAGCCCACGTCGACTTGGTCGCTGTTTGTCGCAGCCTCTTTGCGAATCTGGCGGACTTTTGTGACATTCTGCTTGGTAAAGTGCTTGTAGTACGGCGGGGGTGTCGGAAAGGCCGCCGACAGCATGCGCGCCTGTGCCTGTTCTGCCATGTTGCGAAGAGCGTGTTGATGATGGAAAGTGGAACTGTCAAAGGTCCGAATCTGGGGCAGGCAGCCACACTCGTCAAGCCACATCAAGGAGTTGACGCCCCTTGTTCTTTTCGACTTCTTCACTGTTCTTCAATCATTCATCTGTGAAAGTCAAATATGCCTGGATCCGAGTCCCATACAGACTCCAGAAGAAGGCCCTCTGACGATTCTTTTACAGGGACTGTGATCCGCATATGGCGGGAGAAATGTGTACTTACACCGCTACCTATCCTTATGTCCTGGTTTCAGCTAATATATCATAGCAACCATATGCTGCTGATTACATCGGACTGGCCATCATAGTTCCAATCTGGATATGTCTACAACTCTTCATCTTTACAGAACCTTTTCATCGCATGTTCGCTCTGGACGACCGCAGAATCCAGTATCCCCATGCGGAAATAGAGCATGTGCCTGTTACCTGGCTTCTAATTTACGCTGGACTGTTTCCCTTCATCATCCTACTGATCTGGAGTTTTGCTTTCTTCAAACCGCACAAGACTCATGTTACTTTACTCGGCTTTGGCATAAGTCTGCTCGTGACATTATTCGTCACTGATGTATGTATATCCTAAACCATACACTGATAGCTCATTGCTAATATCATAAAGGTCATCAAGAACGCAGTAGGCAGACCCAGACCCGACCTAATCGCCCGCTGCCAACCCAAACCCGGCACCCCAGAACACGAATTAATCGCCTACCTCGCCTGCACGAATCCAAACCATCACGTCCTCCACGACGGCTGGCGCTCTTTCCCCTCCGGCCACAGTTCCTTCGCCTTCTCTGGCCTTGGATACCTCTCCTTCTTCCTCCTCAGCCAATTTTCCATTCTCCACCCTCGAGCTGGTCTGTACAGAACCCTGGTAGCTTTCTCGCCTTTCCTTGGTGCTGCATTGATAGCAATTTCCAGATTGGAAGACTACAGACATGATGTTTTTGATGTTGTGGTGGGGAGTGTTCTAGGTCTGAGTATTTCGTTTGGGGTTTGGAGAAGATGGTTTCCTGCCTTGTCGAGTAGAACGTGTGCAGAGCCTTATGATGCTATTGAGGCTGAGGGGACGTCATCGATGTTTGAGAGGATTAGAGATGAAGAGGAAATGGTGGGAGCCGATGGGTTTGAGATGGCAAGTAGAGAGGGTGGATATTTGGGTACTGCTGTTCGATAGTAGACTTCAGCTGTAAGCGAACGAAAAGCAACCTTCCTTCCCCCGTTTCAGATTCCACTTGCCAAACGCAGTGATGGTTGGGGAATGGCAGCACGGTGAGAACGATGCTACAAAGCAATCGAGATCCATAGACCGAACACTTGTGTAGAAAATTGTTATTCATCACTGCCTATGCTATAGCAGGTCCTTTTTGTGGCCGCCGAAAGCATGGAGTTCCAGCCTCCATACAATCCAAGCGAACAGGTCGTTACATGCGTTATATTCTTCTTCTGTTTTCCTCCTTTTGTTCAAATGGCTTCTCGGCCTGTTTACTTTGCGCCAAAGACTCTCTCAGCATGACCTCCGTGATATCCAGTCTCGTAGTCGAACTGCGATTCCGGGATAGTGTAGCCAGCTCTAGTCTTTTGTGATCCGCTGGTAGGTACTTCGAAGGCATCGCCAGTAGCCAAGTGGGGCAGACTCTCGTGAGAGTGTGTAAGATTGTCGTGCGAGTTTGACTGGGAGTTGATATCGGCATAGGGGCCGTTCATGGTGATGTCGCTGGCCTTTCTATCGCCGCGGAGATTGAGACGGAAGTGTTGACCGCGAAGAGTGTTCATGCGGCTGATGTGAATGTCCAACGCTACTGCCATCAGAGTAGAGATCCTGTAGTTGGTCAGTATGCGTATTATCAGACTGGAGCGGATTATCGCTTACAGTCCAAGCAGCGCGAAGCTGAAGAGGGCCTTGTAAATCTTGCACACCATGATGCCAGTGCCATCATTCCAGTGGCTGACATCGCAGAAGTGTGTCAAAGTTCCCCACATCCACCATGACAGCATGCCAAACCCCATAGTCCAGATCACGAACACAGTGCCATTGAAGATGAGGTTGAGACGAGGGTTCAGGCCGCTAAGCAGATGAAGCGTGATTGTGGTGGCCAGCATAGCTATCGTGATCCAAGATACGCTCATAAGCTATCAACATGTGTTAGCATTTGCGTGCGTCTAGAGCTGTATATCCATGACGTACCACTTTGAATGTCCATGGTGTTGGCCAGTGGTCGTGTTGTAGGTGATAGATGAAAAAGGCCATTATACTGCCGACAATGATGCTAGACACCAGCTGTGCGGCACGAATCGCATGGAAAGGTACGCGAACTTTGTCATAGCCATAGAGCTGAGTTCGCGACCGACTCAGAAACAGATCCGAGATCATTATGGAGAGCGATAAAGTGATGTCGTTATTGGGTATCAAGGCGAGAAAGGGAAAGGAAACGGTATTGAACAGCAGGTGCGATTGTTAGGACAAAAAGGAATGTGGCTCGTCAAGAGTGATGAGAAAGAAGGTCGTCACAGGCAATGGCTTCAGCTGGTCAACTAATAACCTACCGGCTGTGAAGGAGGGGACGGAATGCCTATGTAGGCGCGCCTATTGGAAATGGTCTGCAAGGTACGAGGTTGCCGTCTGGGGATCCTTCTTGGGTGATCTTTTTTTAACCACAGTGGCTTGCGTCGCAGATGTTCATTGGTGCACTGGTGAAACCAGTTAGAGCCAAATTGCTAGATACGAGAGCGAAGGATAAAACTCTGTAGACGACCCTCCATGATGGGTATGATGCAAGATCCACATGGCATCTGAACGTTAACATTGACCGAGATAGCTTGTAGGTTTGTCGGCCGAAAATGAGTTTGCTGGAAGATGAGGATAGAAATTGTGCGAGAGGCAGCTTGCTGGATCTGCAGTCGGCTTGGCACTAAACGTCTGCAAGAAGGGAGGCGCGCTTCGGGCATTTTTGTTCCGTCAGGATTCGCTGCTTATTCTCCGATATCAAGGAGCGCGAAACGACTAAAGACCTCTCCGACACTCGTGGATCAAACATTGCCAAAACTCCAAGACAGCGACTCAACCCGCCTCCATTCCTGTTGCTTCACGCTACGGAGTATTCAAGATGTGACTCCTGGAAGCAAGAATCAACCAATGATAATGGCTTTTGAACATGAGATCCGGCTCTCGGAATAGATATCGTACAGTAAATACAGAACACAAGAAGCGAATCGTCTATTTGATCTTCTTGGCCTTCAACTTGATGGTTTCATCGTTGACAAAGATACCCTTGCCCTTGTAGGGCTCAGGTACTCTCCACGCACGGATCTCTGCAGCGAACTGCTTGACGACCTCCTTCTCAACACCTTCGAGCAGAATACGCGTGGGTTGAGGAGTGCTGGCCTTCACACCCACAGGAACGCCAAGCTCGATGGGATGTGAATAGCCGACCTTGAGGGACACGAACTCCTGACCAGGGTACTCGGGCTGTTTTGTGACGGCGGTCTTCTCGACTGTTGCACGGTAACCGACACCAACGAGACGCAGGATGGCAGAGTGACCTTCGCTGACGCCTAGGATGTGATTTTGTAAATAGGCGCGGCAGGTTCCTTTGAGACTTGTCAGACGCACAAATCCAACTCTTCGATATCGTCTTTCACTCACCCCACATCTCCCTTTGTTTTCTCTCTTCTTGGTCCAGAATTCTCAAGCTGTATGTGCGCTTCGCTTCATCCGAGACAATGTTCATGTATGCGGGAATGGGCATCGACAGCTTTCCGAGGGGACCCTCAATGTGAATGGTGGCGCCTTCTTGCGTACGGCTGACTCTAGCACCATTCTTCTGCACAGGAGCTGCGACAATGTTGAAGTTGACATCCGGGGGCAATGATAGCGGCGCGCTACCAATCTTCGAGTGGCATGGCGACGATGTGGAAAAGGACGAAGATTGCTGTTGGAAGGCCGGGAGGAGGAATCCAGGGATCGAGATTTCGGAGGAACGTGTGTTCTTTATCGCGCTGACACAGCGCCGCCTTGCTGGAGTGAACATGATGTGTGATGCGGACGAGTGGTGTATCGCAACAACTGCAATTGTTGGCTGGAGAAACGCATCAACGGCGAATCGACTTTCGAGCTCCGCCGAGTGAACAAATCTTGGCGCTTCACATGCCCTCCGCTCTCTCCGCTGCCTCCGCTCTTTTCGCACATTGGTGCTTTATCAATACAATTGTCAAAACCACAATTACAATTCGGAGTTCAACCAGACAACTGATTGTTTCATTGTCTATTGGGACAAGTATTTCACCCAACTCTTGACCTCCCCTTCTCTCTTCTGCTTTCCTTCTTCCACTCCTTCCCCTCTCAACCACAACACCTCTCCATGCAATCAACCAACGATCTCAAGCCAACTTCATCTCTTCTTTGGTCTTGATCATGAACGCAACCATGCTGGTCATGATGATGTTCTTCTCCTTCCTCTTGCTGACCCCTTGCCTGGGCTTTCAACAAGCCTACAAGGGGCACGATCTCACCTCTGATCTCGCAGGCATCGAGCTGTCTCCAAACAAAGTCCGCATCACCGAGGCCATGCATACCATCATCAACACTATGAACAAGGTCGAGAAGCTTCCATCATGTCAGAAGTTGGCTTCTCAGGCTCTGCTCAACACTTGCTCCGAGATCGACCATGCTACTAGTCTTGCTACTGACAAAGGTATTGATGTCATGCTGGAACGCTCCAAATCCATCTATGCCACCCGTCTCGCAATCTGCGAGTTGATGGACGCCAACGCGGTCATTCCCGCTTCCTGTTCTCCCTTCAGACCTGTCGAGAATGATTCAAAGTTCAATGGCTTCCGTGGTTTCATCGTGAACGGCTACTTCACCAAGCCTACAACTCAGCACAAGTTCGAAGATCACGGAGATCTTGATCAATGCTCGGCTTCGCTCTCGTCCAACCCCGTGTGGTGGACCAGCTATTCTAATGCCCGACAAAACGCAGTGCTCCTATGCCACTCTATGAGATCCGAGCTGGACAAGGGTAAGTCTGACTGTACTTCTTTTCCAGGTCGCGTGTACTTACTCCTGCACACAGACGACATGATGGAGAAGATGAGACTCATGTTTGAGGCCATTCTGGAAGCGTCCAGTGTCATGTCCGACACTACCGAAGAACACCACACTTTCCAGAGGCAATGGACGGAGATGGGTAAGGGCATGCAATCTTTCCATCTCGCCTTGAACACAGATCGTGAGATTCAGAACCGTATCATGGACCAATGGGCTCAATTTCAAGCCGGCGTGCACGATCTTGGAAACAGCATCCAGGACCTCGGCAGGGACGTGGAGAGAGTCCGCCAGGTAAGACATGGTGATTGAGGATCTCGTATCTGACACTGACTTGGAGCAGGCTTCTTCTGGCATCACATCCGATCTCGAAGACCACCGTCTTAAGGCTCAAACCGCGCACGCTGATGTGACAAAACATCTCAACCAAGTCCTCGATGTTGCCATGCAGATTGATAGATCGCACGACAACTCGCTGGCAACCTCCATGGCTTTGGATCAGCAGAACCAAGTAAGTCTTGATTGTCCATCATTCCTTTCTACAACCACTGACAATGATCAAGGACCTTGCTTACACGCTGGCTCGTAACGCCGAGACTGCACGAGCACTCCATTACCAGACTGAAGTTTTGCTTGAGGCCATCTTCACCGTTACCGAGAACGTGACAGACGCTGCAAGAACAGTTTCCGAGTTTCAGAACGACATCCAGAACTTGCCTACCAAGGTCATTCAACAAGTCCTCGCAGCATCGATCGGAGGCTTACCTATCGGCATCCTTGCGATTGTGCTCCTCTCTCTTTTCTGGTGTTTTGCCTTCGCTCTTCTTGACACGTGGGGTCCATTCCGCGCAAGAGGCTCAGTTGTTTCTTCGCTCGGCATCTCGATTGGTAAGATCTTCGAACCTGACATAGCGATATTTCTCTGACAAACTACAGCACTCACATACCTCTTCTTCGCAACCCCTCGTATCTCCACTGCCCCTACGCTCAGTATCTTGGGATTCGTCGGATTCGCGATCGCAGCAGCCTTTGCTTGCAAACTTTGGTACAAGCAGCAGGCGATCTGTAACCAGCTGGCAGACGACTTCGATCAAGATGACAAGCCTTCAGTCCTTTTGCCTCAGACAACTTACGACACCGAACCGCTCCTCTCTTAGAGGTGGCCATTCGACTTCCCGCTCAACGACTCGAGTCGCCAATTTTGCCGTCATCACTATACCCACGGCTATCATCGCCACATAGCTTTGCAGTATTGCGTTTGCTAGAGCAACCACCATGACCCCATCATGAGTTTACGACCTGACGAGCTGATATTTGGAACATTTACATGGCTTTTTCTTTTCTCTGTTTCTTTATTTGCAGCTGCATCTCTACTCTCTACACTGCTTTTTCACATTCAGCATCTTGATCCGAGGGTCTTTAGGAGGCATCTGCTTGAGCTCGCTCTATTTTCTTGTTACATTCAATTTCGCTCAAGCATACCCATCAGTCTATCGCTTTTCTAAACTCATATCATACTCACCAAACTCCGTCTTTTCTCCGACTGATTGATCAAGTTTAATAGTTGAGAAGAGGCTCCATCGTAATCTTTGGGTGTTTGTGTTGAGACCATTGGGTGAGTGTCCTTCTAGCAGTTCCGAAGCATTGCACCTCTTGGATACCCTCTCTGTAACACTCACTGCTCGTGAACTTTTCAACCCTTACGATCAACCACCTGTGCCAAGATACGTATTTCGATGCAAGGTAGATCTATTAGACGAGACTCGTGTGCATGGAAGTTTGACAGCTGTGACACGCTTCAGACAACTTCAACAGGTCTTAGGCATCAAGGGCATCACGATTGCCACGTCCAAATATTCCAGCACATCAACAACCCTAGGTCGACATTACCGGAAAGCAGCATGACAGAGTTATTAGTGATGTACATTTGACTCGTCAGCCCATCAACAAACAGTGGGGAGATGTAATATTCTGATCGTCCCGCCCACCCAAGCACCTCTCAACACCATTCGACAAGACTTACAAGGGTTTCGAATCAGCGCAAATTGCGGGCCTGAATAGAGGGTTTCAGGCTTCCTGCACCTGCTGCACCACCTTTTGCTCAGCCATGATCTACCTTTTCTCACGCTACATAAAGAAGATGTACTACCCAGAGTTTTTCGCCATTGTCACAAATTCAGCGTGCTCACTGTTCTCCATATTATTGCCTGATAAACACCGTCTGAATCACAAGGTATTTTTCTCCAATCGCAATACATAATTGTTTCATGTTTCTGACTTTCTGTAGGAAGGAATCCATCGTATATGTACTATTTGGACGAGTTTGAGAACCTACATCGATACGAACAAGACCAGGCAGAAGTAATCTTCACGCTCGAAGCTTTCAATCGCGCCATGGCATACGAAAACGCAATCCCAATTGGCGTCATCATCGGACTCGTGTCATTCATCGTAATTCTGGTCTTGATGTTGCGCTGGCTCAAGCACAAGAACGATCAGAAAGACGCACGCGAGAAGGATATCGAGGCTGCGAAAGTCGAAGCTTCGGCATTCGATGATGGAGTATCGGATATCTTGACACCAATTGCGTCGCCGAGAGATGCTCTCTTCCATGCCGGTGTGCGGGAGAATGCATCTGTCACAAATCTCCAGGCTGGACCAAACAAAACGGAGGCAGAGTGGAGTGCTGCTAGACGGGCTCAAGGGCATGCGTGAATGGAGCAATAGAAGTGCTGGGCAAAGTTAGACAATGAATTCACGACATCAATGCACCCTGTTGAGGTGTTTCCTGAAGTATAACATGAATTGATTGAGCATGTTTGTGTGTGGTGGTAAAACATAAGACGTCGCAGTGATTCGGAAAAGTCAAGAAGCAATCTCACCGTCCTGGAGAAACGTCGGGAAACGCTGCTGACTTGCGGCGTATCGGCCAAGCTTGAAAGTTGCCTTTGAAACCTTCAAGGTGTTTCGCACTTCACCCATCTGTACAATTGGAGATCACGATCTATTCTTTGGATACGAGCGCATAATCACGACCATATTACTATCTGCCTGGAGGGGTTGCGCGCCGACAAGATGACGTCCTACGAGGATAGTGTGACGGGCCATGCATACAGCACTTTGATGCGCCTGGGACTGCCGGCATACACGATGCACTTTAAGAGTCCGACGTATATGAAGGAATCCATGCTGGAGAGACTGGACCGAACAGTATGTAAGAACATACTCAAGGCTTCAGCGCAGCAACCCGAAGTCAGGTTAGTCATACCCACGCTTCATCTTCCAATCGCTGTCAACTAACGCGCTTGCCTCTTTGTAGAGAAGGTCTCGGTACCGATGACAATGTCTGGAAAGATATGGTCACCTTATTCCGCGCCGCCATTCCTTCGCTTGAACGCCGTTCTTTCGCCGTCTGGGACCCATCCGCCGTCGATTACGAAAGTACCTCGGGTGCTCTGATCGCTCAAAACTACCCTGGATTATGGAAAGATCTGGAAAGATTGAACGATTTGGTATCCATACTACGAAACACTTTGACGATTGGAGAAAAGGCTCAGGATTTGGCTGCTGAATGCACCTTCGACCAGGAAATCTTCAGGCTTATTAATTGCTGCGTTAGAGTTACGGCAAGAGGGTTTGACGGCGATGCTGGCACAGGCGACGAGGAAAAGTGGCAATGGATCGTGAATGCATACAAGAAGCTTCTCATAACTTCGCTTCAATTCTTGAACAACTTGGTCGCAAGGAATGAGAGAAGGAAGCTGATGCTGTGGGTTGCGCTGTTCGACAACTCGACCGAAGGCATTCTGGCTGAGGATGGCGACGATACCCCTGGTCAATCTGCGCTGGGTGAGATGCCCAAGCCACCTGTTTCAACCGGCGACATTCTGGTTGCGCTCGGTGAGACTAGCAAGGCCACTTATGACGCTGCTCAAGATGCCTTGAACGCGAAGCGATTGCTCGCCAACAGGGATCAGATGAAGCCGCCATCACGACCCGTGTCTGGCTACGTTTTGTTCGTCAGACAACACCAAGCAGAAACCAGGGAAGCCCTTGGCCCCACCGCCACACCGGACAGCGTCGCAAAGGCATTGGCCGCTAGATGGAGCATTCTGTCAGACAAGGAGAAGACGACATTCAACAAGCAATATGATGCCCTGGCTCAACAGTACGAAAAGGATCTGGCCGCTTACCAGGATGCTCGACGTCTCAATCAGGCCGAAAAGGCACAGTCGGATAGAGCACATGCTAATCAGGTCGCTGCACGTATCGCACACATTGAAGAGCAGCTCGGTGATCGCATGAGGCCCGAAGGTACCAAAGTCACACCACTAGAACCCCCGGTCTACAACTCAGATGGAGCCATTGCATTCCCTGATGAAAAGACATCTACCGGACCCAGACCTGTGGCGGAAGACGACTACAAGATGATGTTCACTGCTTCGGCAGGAGCGAAGATCTTGGAAAGTGGCAAATCAGAACTCATGAAACGACTAGAAAGCTATCCTGTCCCACCTCAACAAGCTCAAATCGCCAGCCCAGCTTCGCCGATCGCTTCTCCAGCCTCTCCGGTATACGACAATCGAACTGATGAGGGTGATGAAGGTCTAGACGAAGAGAGCGAGGAAGAGGAAAGCGAAGACGAGGACGAGTATCCTGGCTCTAGCGAAGACGGGCGTGGGCTTTTGACCGATGTTCCTCTGATTCTGGGTCCGTCAGAGATAGAAGTTCTGCCGATGATTGTCATGTCTGGCATTGTTCCACCAGCAAAGTCAACACAAGCCGGCACATCGACGGAAGAGACAAACGCTATCGTCAACATGCATACAGTCAGGTGTCATCTACTTCTGGCCCAGGATAATGGCAAAAATCTGTTGAGGGAACTCTTGATATTTGTTGCTGCTTGGGACCTGCGAGAAGAAGAGCTCTACTTTAAGTTCATGGTCAAAATCATGGAGGCAATCCTGGTAAATGGCTTGATGCCATACGCATATCATGCTTTCAGGGACAAGTCCAGATCAAAGGATATCATCTCACCGGCTCAAGCAGTCATCATGAAGTTACTCACAAACATTTTCAGATCCAGGGCAGAGGCGTCCAAGACCAATCCTCAGCCTATTGAGTCATATCCGCTGAGAGTTGATGTTCACATTGTTAACTTCATTTTCACTGAGTTCCGTCAGCATATTATCCCGCAGACCTGTGCTCTTATCTTCCTGCAAGGCAAGATCCACCAGAATCTCGCATCGCCTGAAGACTTCCCGCTCAATCTGTGGGATATGGAGCGCATGTACGAAGGTGTTTATCAATATCTGGAGTTCTTCGCCGTGCTCACCGAAGAGAGCATTTGGAAGGATGTCATGGCACAGTGGGAAGTCGCGAGCGAGCTAGTGACGCTACTCAAGGAATTGGAAGCTGCGATCCCTAAACTTGGTCCTGGAGGCACATCGCACGTGCCTGGTCCCAGACGTCCGGCTCATCAACAAAACCCTCATGGGCCTGGAAACCTCCCACCGAGTGGGCCTCCGATGGGCAACTACCCGCAGCCGACCCCTGGCTCTATCAATCCTCAACAGTATCAACCACCCTATGCTCAAGCTAGTCAACAACACCAACCGCCTGGACCACCGCCGAGCCTCAAGCCCTTACCTATAAGCGTGGAAAGACCATTTGACCTGTCTCCGGACTTGGCTAACACGCTTCCGCCACTACCCATTCCGCCGACGGACACCAACACTCAGCCTCCCAACACCACTATTTTCGAGGCCGAGACCCCTTTGGCATACCCAGAGGATCCACAAGACGAGCCGTCCGACTTTGAATGGCGCAACCTCAAGAAGTTGACTGTACTTGTGCTCTCTTCTTTGATCTGGAAGAACCGCAAAGTCCAGGATCAGGTCCGCGAGTATGGGGGCTTGGAAGCGCTCGTAGGCTGCTGCCGCCACGACGAGCACAATCCTTACATCCGCGAACACGCCATCATGTGCCTTCGCTTTGCTGTCGAGAACAACGAGGACAACCAGGCAGTGATCAAGAACATGGCCGGTATGGCAGCAGCGGGCGAGACACGTATGCCCACATACGCTGAGATCCCGCACGGCAAGCTCACGCATCCTGATCAGTTGATCCCTTTCCAAGTACCCCCCGTGCCGCAGGAGGTGCTTGATACCAATGGCTACGAGACATTTATGGACACCAAGGGCCAGGTCGGGCTTAGAAGAAAAGACCTGGGACAGCCGTCTTCAGGACCTCAAAGGCCCAGAACACAGGTCAAAATGACTGCGGAAAAGGCCGCAGAGCTCATGCAGACCGCACTGCGCGATCTGCCGCTCGGCGACAAGATACTCTTGGACAAGGAAAAGAAGGAAGCACTCGCCAAATTGGACAGGGCTTTCAGCTAGAGGCGATTACCCTGGCTTCCGCCCAGAGGAGGATCAACGAGGCTTTCGGTCAGACATGGATTTTGCGGCTAGGAGCGCGAAGTCGCCGTCATGCTCGGTGACAAGAGTTGGGTGAACAAAAGAGCACTTCCCAAATTGCACAGGGCTTTCAGCTAGAAGTACTATCCCTGGGTTACGCCTATGACATGGTCATCGCGCCTCGATAGACATGGTTATGGCTGCTGGAACCGCGAGATCGCCCTCTCCAATGCGTCCTACTTTGCGTCCAGAATTTGGACAAGATGACTTGTGGATTCACGGATATAGGTTCATACGTTACGTTTATGAAAAACCATTCATTCCATCATTCATAGTCGCATTTGTAAACTGTGAAGGTGACTGAAAATGATTGAGTTTTACAATCGGATGACATTAGGTATATGGTTTCACTACTAGAGTACACGCACGACTTTCGAGGCATAATGTTTCGCCTCTGAACTCGCCTCTCGTTTCGCCTCTAAAATCGCCTCCGAGTTCGCCTCTGAATTTGCCTCTGAACTCGACCCTCGAACTTACCCTTAAATCGTGCTCGAAGTCGTGCCTCGAATTGACCCTCGGAATCAACATCGAAACGAGAGTCATATCGAGCCTTAGTTCGAGCCCCGGTGCCGAACAAAGCATTGCTGATGCTACAGAGATGTAAGAGCAGGATTTAGATGGGACGATTATAGCGTTCTCTCCCTTTATCTTCCTCAAACCCGAGAAGATATGAGCCACGCTAAACTGGATATCAACAAGTAAGCACTACAGTGGTGTAGACGTCGAAACTTTCGCTACCTGTGAGGGCACGTCGTGTAGCGTTTGGATTGACCTTGTATCAAAAGAGCCTCGAGTGATGCAAGGAGGATACCTCTCCGAGCTCTTTGACTGGCGTGTTGACCACCGGAGTATCGCTCGCAGAAGATGAAGTTGGAAGCGGCAAATCAAACTGTTCTGTGGTCTGCTGAATGAATGGAAAAGCTCCAGGTCAAAATGTTTCTCGTCATCACGTACGTGTACATAGAATCACAGTTGGGATTAACATTCATCGAAAGAATAAAAAAATTGTATTGCTTTATAACAAAAAACGACATCTCAATAACCGAAGAAAAAGCATTCACCCAGAACGCCCATGAGTGACTTCTTTGATCTTACAATTCTTCATCATCAACACACCTACCTCAATCTGTTTCGATTCTTGTTCTTCCCCTTCACCGCATTCCTTATCAAGTCTGGATACTGCAACACTTTAGTAGTCAGCAAAAATGCCGCAGAAAGCGCAGTACCATCTCTTGTAGTAGGGGTTCCAGCGTAAAGGCAAATAGCACATACGACAGGCAGGAATAGTGTTGACACGACGACTGAGAATGAAGGTGTCAGCAGCGGAGGAGTTGGTGGAGTTGGTGCACATTTTTGTTTTGGTGTGCGGGTGGTGCTTAGGGTGGTTGGGTGTTTCTTGTGTGTTAGTGTTGTCGTTTGTTGGTGAGAGATGTGGTTTGGTCCAAAGAGAACGAACGGTCTGAGTCCATTTATATCTGTGAGTTGATAGACGAGGGTTTGTCACATGGAGTGAGTGAACTGGAAATAGACAATGGACTTATCTGAGGACAAAGAGTTGAGAGCTGATGATGAAAGGATGCTGCAGTCGTAGTGAAAGATGGAACAAAGAGACAGCTTTCAAGATGGATGGGATAAGTGATCAAAGAAGCCGGCCGGCATGTTGTCGTTGTCTGATTACCTCTAGCACAGCTGCAGATTGACTCCAGTAGTTGCTGGAGCTTGCACTGTTTACTATGACAGTATCTGTGACGTGGCGGCAGCGCTGATGGAATCACTACCCATGCACTCAAGACGAGTCTGATCCTCTGTATCGTCGTGATGTGATCAGACATGTTACTGTCAAGCCTACACACCACAATGTGAAGGTCTTCATCTAGTCGAAGGAAACTTTCGGGGCAGCAACACAGAGTGCAACCAACATCCCTTCACTACCATTATATACCCTGCTACCAATTCCCTTCACAAGCAACACCACTCCCGCTTTATCGCCAGGCGGGGTGGCCCAGCGGTTACCCTCGTCAGCTCGTGTCTGGCGACCCCCTGAGAAATTGCCCACAGGTTATCGGTTCGATCCACGGCATCATAGATCCCGATTTGACCAAGAGTCTTGACACTCCACAACTTGAGCTGAAACGAAAATCCGTTTGAGGATTGGCTTTCCACCCTCTCTAGGAGGGTGTTTGTTTTGCAGTTTTTTGCGGGTGTGAGAGGATTGGCTGCAGCCTGCTTCTGTTGTTCTTGGTTTCGATCCTCTTGTGCTGTTTCTTGTATTGATACGCGCCTTCTCTATTTGACTCTCGGCACATGGTTCCTCCACCGGATGTGCTTCCCTCAAGCAAATTGTTCGCGGCGCAGGTGAGGAAAACCCACCTATGTGCAGAGAATGGCATCTAGAGAGAAGATTCATGCTTCTGGTGTCCCAAGTGTGTCATTCGACAGCACTAAGAACAAGATACGCATGCAGTATGGCGCTCTGGCCTACCACTAGGCGACATGATCAGATTGACTTGCTCAGGTGCAGGAGAGAGTCAGCTCGGTGTACACTCGTTCTGAATGGACCGTTCAAGGACCTTGAGTCTTCAACACTGCAAGAGATGCTTCGTCTTGTGTTCACTGGCTTGTTGGACAGCCGCAATAATGGCGGTGCCAGTGGGAGTGGCAGGGATGGGATGGTATCGATCCTTGGGGCTCCAGGAAGATGGTAGCACTATGCACCATGATTCCGAAACTCTTCATGTCTTCTCGTAGCGCTCTCGACTGCAGGGTATGTGTTTGAGCAATCCGTCCGACAAATCCATGGACTATGGAGAAGCATCTGCATCGCTCCTTCTCTAGCATTCTTCATCCTTTGTCGTCTGCTTTGTTCAGTCCGCGTCAGTTTGTAACACCAAGCTTGACTTCCCCATCTCGCACAGCACTTCAACTTCCTCGTCAGACTCACAGCCCGAACAAGCCTCAGGTTCCCTCAACCAACCGCTCTTTCCAACCAATCAAACTCTTCCCACTGGTACCGCTCTCAACCTTTATATTCCAGAAATTCTTTACCCCTTTACAAGTATTCAGCCGTGGTAGTGTAGTGGTTTAACACACCCGTTGGTCTTAACACGTGCGCGGTCATTCGTTGTTACTCAACGCCGTGTCAGTCTAGATCCGAGGAGGTCGCGGGTTCGATTCCTGCTCATGGTGCTTTTATTCTTTTCTTTTCTTTTTTGGTTCTTTGGTGTGTTGTAATGGGCGAGTCTTGGTCGTGGTCGTGGTAACTTTCCGGGCAAAGTTCGTCTGATATGCTGCGAATGTTGTTTCTTTTCTGTCGGCGTCGTTGCTTTTTGTTCAAGTGTAAAGGGTTGTCACCTCCTATCTGTCTTTATATTTATGTTCTTTTGATAATGGTTAAGCCTTTCGGGTCCTTCCTTCGGTCAACTCTAGATTGCTTCTTTCTTCCTGGTGGTTGCTGTTTTCCTTGCCACATTTCACGGTAACTCTTCCCTCGCTCTCCCATAACATGAAAACATCATCAATTTTATGTAGAAGCCCCAGGTTGTAGTATCAAGTTCGCCTTTGCAGGATCTATCTATTCTAATCACCACCACCACAAAACGCCAATATGCTTTGTCGAAATCCTCAAAGCCAGTAGTATGACAACCAGTAAATACTTTTCTCTCCTCCTGCTTTTCTCACTTCCTATTCAATTTATTATGCAAAGTATGCTCTTTCATGAATAAACTGACCACACCGCCAATACCAGCCATAATCACAATGACAACCCATACGGCTCTCAAACTCTCAATGTACGTATCTCTGACACCTGCTTCCCAGCCAGGGGGTAGGAAAGAGATATCGCCGACATCATCGCGGATGCGGGAGATGACGTCTGCAGAGCCGGGAAGGTGACCGAAGCGCTCGTAGAGGCCGTGGGAGAGTTTGTTCTGGAAGACTGCAGAGGCGATGGTGATGCCGATGGTAGAGCCGGTTGAGCGGAAAGCGTAGGAGGCAGAGGTGATGACGGCTTGATGCTCGTGGCCGACTGCTGAGAGGAGAGCAAGGAGGGTGACCGTAAGCATGGCGCCATATGCCATACCGGAGAAGAAGAGCCAGACGAAGGGTAGAACGCCAATGACGTTTTCATTGAAGGTTGTTGCGATGAGGATGGCTGCGATGATATACATTGTCAGCGCGGCTGTTGATAGCCACCAGTAGCGTCCTGTGGCACGCATGATCACACCAGCACCTAGAGAGCCACAGGCTGTGCCGATGGATTGAGGGACTAGTCTTGTGCCAGCTGCTGTTGCGGAAAGTCCTTGAACGATTTGGAAGTAGATTGGGACATAGTAGAAAAGCGCATAGACGGCCATGGTGAGGAACCAGTTGGTCAAACATGCTGAAGCCACGGTGCGGTGGAGGAGCAGACGAACAGGAATTACAGGCTCCTTTGCGACTCTGTCTTCAATGTAAACAAATGCTGCAAGCGCAACACCAGACAGAGGCAAACTGACGTAGACCAGGGGGTGGTTCCAAGGGACGATATTACCACCGCTGTTGAGTCCAAGAAGCAGGAGAACAAGAGCAGTACACAAAGTGATGGCACCGAGGAAGTCCACTCTCTTAATACGCTCCTTCGCATTACCCTCCTTGACGGGGATATCGATGAAGAACCAGCCAAGCAGACCAGCAATGACGATAAAAGGTACTTGAATGTAGAAAGCCCAACGCCAGGAGAGATTGTCGTTCATGAGGCCACCGAAGATACCTCCCAGACCCATACCAGTTCCGTAGATCAAGTTGGCAAAGCCCTGCCAGAGTCCGCGCTTTCTAAGAGGGATCAAATCACTGGCGATGAAGGTGGAAATGGTGTTGAGACAACTGCGAATGATCAGCATGACTCCTTGTAATACCCAACCTCCAGGTTTGAACGTACCCTCCTCCAGTACCAGCAACAACACGACCGAAGATCATCATGGGAGCATTCTGAGCCAACCCACAGATCAAGGTACCAATAGCAAAGAAGCTGCTCGCGAATATGATTCCAGCCTTTCTTCCATAAATGTCCGACATCTTTCCCGAAAGAGGTTGGAATGCGGCGTTCGCAATGAGGTATCCGGTCGCAATCCATGAGAGCAGTGTTGACGAGTGGAAGTTTCGGCTGATAGGTGAGGCAAGAGTAGCGACAATCGTAGAGTCTACAACATCCAAATCAGTATACCGTTCAAATGACTCGCGCCAGAATGCACTCACCCATGGCAGCCCAGAAACTGCCTACCCAAAGACACAACATGATAACCAGCACCTTTGTAGTCATGGACTCTTCAACAACATCTTCTCCACCCTCCTCTTGTCCACCAACAGCATCTCTGTCAATAGTTCCATGATCCTGTTGCGCGCCATCTCCTCCGAGCAGGGGTTGCTGCTCATCGTGTATCGGTGACGGTGGAATGACCGTGATATCATCTCGTCGTTCCGCCATTGCTGCGATCGTATGCAGAAGACAATATGTCTAGTGTCACAAATATTCGAGGTTGCGGAAAATAATTGAAACTCGAAAGTCCCCACGTAGCGGTGACACATGCGCGCCGCCGCGAGAGCCGTTGTCGGCGATAGCGATTGTCTAACGCCGATCCTCCATATCGGCTGTCATCGACAGCGACCATTTTGAACTTTGAAGCACCCGATGACTGATAGTGGTTTTGTTCGAAGGTTGACATCTTTTTAGCAGTAAGAAGGGATTATAGAACATGTTACACGTCTATGTCAAAGAACATGTCGTGCAACCGAGTGGCTAAATATGCAGCAGTCCGCAGCTCGTGTCTCGAGCATTCTTCACTGAGCTGCTTCAAAAATGTAGAATCAACACCCGGCACTCGTTCAAGATACTCGCGCCCACTTATGTACTTGAGATGCACAGACATACCTTTGAAGCAATTGTGACGTGTCAAAAGAAGTCTAATGTCTATTGTGCACTGTCTATTAGATGCAGAAATCACAGACAGGGTGATACCAGTAGCAAGAAAATCTTTGTAACTTCAGAAAATGCCTTTCGCTACAGCCATGTATTCATAAGTGTCGTTGGTACTCGGTCCTATTGATCAAGCGGTAGGAGGAGCTCTTTTCTTGAACCCCAAGACTGTCCTCAGGCGTCTCAGCTTCGACATCCTCTCCTTGTCGTACTTCTCCGTCTCCGCTCTTGTGAGTTCAGGCATTGATGGCATGCTTTCTAGAGTCAGACTCTCCCGGCCGTCATCAGTCGCACCTGCATCACTCTCTACCTCGCTACCGGCCGTCACAGGCCCTTGGATTGTGCCTCTGGATCTGCGTCTCTGCTCATCGATATAGCGATCCAACACATCAAGTAAAATGGCATGAGCGGATTTGCCAGCATAGTTGCCGGTCGCTGCTTGCATGATCGGATTGCGCCAAGGGCAGTGCTCGCGATGCAGTTGGATGAGGTCGAGAGAGCGGTCTTCTTCTTCGTCTCCATCGTCATCATCGCCAAATCTGTGAGGCTTGTAGTCGGGCTGGTACATCCAGAGACCGATGCGTTGGAAGCAGGCTTCACAGGCTAGAAGTTGTGTGCTGGATTCCGTCGAGCCGTGCCAGCCGCAGACAGCGACCTTCAACACTTTGTGCTTTGTTTCTTCCGTGATTTCAGACTCTTCGTTGGTGTCCTCCCCATTCGACTTGTCTTCTTGCTTGTCAAGCAGTGATGTTGGAAGGTTGGCAAGAATCTTATTTGGTGAGGGATCGAGCTCCGCAGGTTGCAAAGTCAGCTTCTCTAGGAAGGGCGAGAGTCGTAGGAGTGATTGATAGCGTGTGCGTAGTTCGGGTTGCCAGACGGTCGACTTGACAATAGGCAAGCGGTATATGTCGTCCTTGCAACCTGCCTTTCTCCACAGACAGTCCTCCGAGTGTCCCTCAATGATGAGTTCCTTGTATTTGTCCACCAATGCCCGTTCCAACTCTTCCTGATTACCCTCATCATCTTCGTCATCCTCTTCCTCCTGCTCTTGATCATCTCCCTCGGCCTGGACGCGACGTCTCTTTACAATGGGCTCAACCTTGACAGCGACGCGCTGCTGACATCCCCCTTTGCAACCGACTGTATTCGTGTCGACACACCACCATCCGCGTTTGGCCCACTGCACCTCATTGATAGCGTCAGGCTTGGGATGCCAGTTGGTGACGGGACCGAAGCTGCGCAAACGCTTGATGAAAGCGTCATGCGACCAAGGCGCAAAATTTGGTTCTCCTCTGACCGGGTTTATTGATGTCGCGGGTACAGGCTTATTGCGCAGACTTGCTGCCAGGGAAGTTGTCGAACCGCCAGATCGAATGCGCTTGGTTGCCGGTTCGCTGATTGTGCCTTGCGATACAGGTCGAGGAGGAGTTGCTGCTGCTGCTGGCGCCGAAGGAGATCCGAAGCGGCTGTCGAGTAGTTTGTGAAACTTGCGTTTCGTCGTCGCGAGTGCTTCGGGCATTTTGTGGTGATAGACGAAAGGACCGGAGAATGCGATCGAGTCTGTTGTCTTTTAGGTCGCGTCCTTCTTTGTTGATGAGCGCAACAATCACATGCAGCTCGGCTTCGGCTCCGCTCCTGCTGTCAGCAACATGCGCCTTCCTTCCCGGCAACCACACTTCTCACCAAATGTTATCAATCACGGGAAGGCTTGTAAGCCAAGCACAATAGCACAACAGTGGGCATAGGAGAGAGACATATTTGCACAGAAATTTCGACTCTAGCTCAGAAAGCCCTATGTGGACTTCGAATCAGTTGTCCTCGCAAATGCTTAGCAAGAACATAAGAATTAAGCATTATATCGTGTGGCGTCTGCTGACCGAATGGGAGCAATAGTCGGGGCTAAAGCTCCTTCTCTGGCTCTTGATTGTGATAGCCATTGACGCTGGTAAGATAACCCTTCTCCCACTTTCGTCCCAATGCAGCATTGAACATTGTGTCCATGTGCGCGTTCCTTTCACTCTTGTTACTACCCGGAGTGCTGCGTGTTGACCTCGATCTTTTGACTCTTTTATCTGGCGTTTCATATCTTACTGTTGATGAGCTGCGGCTCTGAATTGCTTTAATTCCTGTCATCTCAATTGTCTGCTCTATCCGAGCATGCTCGGGGGCTGGATCCGAGGGTTGCGGCGGTATGGAAGTTGGCTTGCTCCTCTGTGGTGATGGTGTGCGCCGTTCTGATTCTTCATCATCAGCTTCTGGTTCTTTGATCCCCAACTCCGCATGGATCTCTTTGTCCGCGTGGAAGATGTTGGCAGAGCAAACGTCCCCGAACAACATCTCCATTGAGACATCATACGTGTAAGTTGATGGATCAACCGTGCAGGGATATATATCCTTCGGCCTCAAAGCTTGAACGAGTTCGCGGAGCTCTAGATAGGATGAGTGGCGAGAGAATGGAAATGTCTGGCATTGTTAGTATACAATTTGTGTTAATTGTTTTTGCAATACTCACAATCTCCCGCTGTTGCTCTCGACGATCTTCGGCTTCCTGATCTGACTTGCCAGTGATCAATCTTGTAAGTGCCGGCACCAATTTATCGATAGGCAGATTGCCCATGTCGAACTCGTCTACGGGCTTACCGTCTTGACTCGTGTGTTCGACCTCATCGCGTAGGATCTCAAGATCAAGGTCAATGGATTCCTTACCACTCTTCATGAGAGTTGAGAACCACTGCGTCATTTGATCCCTGAGATCAGGTTGAGCTTGAAGGACCCTGCGGCATATCATCAGGAGTTGTTGGACGGTCCCCTGATCATACAGCTCCAGTGAATGTGTCTGGTTGAGATCGCCTTGGCCTCCACCAGCGCCTATCTCAGCGATCTCGTGACCTTTGTGCCGAACTATGATAGGCGTAATCCATACTACGCGTGCTGCATGGGACTTGTCAGATCGGTGTGTTCATAACGCGCTGAGATGAACCTACGATTCTGAAAAACCTCACAGCGAGTTCCTCTTTCACAACTGTGGATCCGGACTCCTTCCAGCGAATTTGTCAAACATCCAGGATGCTCGTGGTTTCCAAGTTTGTAGCCTACTAGAGGCGCAGTTTGCGGCCCGTAGCAAGTCGGTTGATCTCTTTGAGAAGAGTAAAGCCGCCAACGATAGTCATCGAGGTGCACCCGAGTCCTCAAAGCAGCGGCAAGAGCGATCCAAACTTCTTCATACCCAAAAGTCCATGTGTTGAGGTAGAATACTGTATCGGAAGGATATTGAGAGACTTTTTCTATTAGCTCGCTCAAGCCTTCGGCCTTGGTAGGCATCTCGAATTCCAGGGTATCGCTGGAGGTGAAAGTGGTGTCAAGGTAGATATTGTCGAGTCTTCGCGTATCCTTCCTGTATGGCAGAAGAACCGGATTGCGTATGAGAGTGTTCACCCACCATGTCTCCGATCGAAGGTCGCCTGTATATAAGATGGCTTTTCCATTGCCTTCAATGAGAAACATACATGATCCCAAGCAGTGGTTGGCATCAAATAGAGTGACGCGGATGGACTGGCCAGGAGCCAGCTCAATCTCGGTCGGCGTTTCCAAAGGGATGGGTTTGATGTGATTTTTCAGGCGACGATATGTTTGCTTTCTTGATTCTAGAATGCCTTTCGCGAAGTTCATCCGATGAGAATATTTCTCAAGCCGTAGTAGTAGCTCTCGAGTTTGAGCAGTGCAATAGACAAATGTCGATTTGAACGATTCGAGTCCTTTTAGGTGGTCACTGTGGACATGGCTGAGGAAACACGCGAGCGGTGGCGGTTCGTCTGGGTAGTTTGTGAAATTGTCAATTCGAATGGAAGGGAACTCCCTCACGATGCCGTCAAAGGTCGACATCTGGTCGTGCTCTTCATTTATCCATGACCTGCATGTGGAGGATCATCAATGGTTCTAAATTGGGACTTGCGCATGGGCGAGACGCGTCGCAACGCGGCATCACTCATGTGGAGGTTCCGATGACGTTCGCTGAATTTGACCGCGCTTCAGTGTCTCGAACGACAGGGATGCGCCCATCCCACACTATGAGTGCTATCAGAGGCCGCTATCAAAGCCACAAGGTTGGAAGGAGCAGCTTAACTGGCTCTTGTCAGATGCAACTCGGGAGCAAACAGGGAATATAGAATAAGTGCAAGGCGGTAAGAAGAGCTACCCCGCTGTGTACGTCACAATCAAGCTCATCTTGGCAGAAGCTTAGCTTGGTGTTGAGCTCGTGGTGACGATTGACGGGAAGCTCGTGAAAGCAGCCGATCTGTGCCGCTCTCTGTTTCCTCTTGTTTATATCCCGCAGATCCTCCTCCCTTTGCTGAAGCCTCCTTTTCCCATTCTTCACCTCCTACTCCATAACACGTCAGGCAACATGGTTCATTTAGGTCAAGTCACAAACGATTCCGAGGTCCTGAAGGGCAATGCTGGAGGCATCGATGAATCCCAGCTCGGCCCACAAGGTGCTCAGTCTGGTGATTTCGAGACCAGCATCTATGGCAGCAGATTTGCAGCAGAGGACCTTCCGCGTCATGAGATGCCGTCTGGCGAAATGCCCGCCGCGACGGCTTATCGTATGATTAAGGATGACCTGACCCTGGACGGCAACCCTACCCTCAAGTGCGTTGTATATCAAGCAACCTCTGCTACTGCTACTGCGTACTAACAAGAGTATAGCCTTGCATCATTCGTCACTACATACATGGAGCCCGAGGTGGAGAAGCTCATGACGGATGCCTTTTCCAAAAACTTTATCGACTACGAGGAGGTAAGGAGTAACAGACTGCTTTATTCTCTGTGAACTATGGAACTAACTAGCTTGAAAAGTACCCCGTGTCTGCCGACATACAGAACCGCTGTGTCAACATGATTGCCCGTCTCTTCAATATTCCCACCCACGACGATAATACCAACGCCATGGGCACATCGACTGTCGGCTCATCTGAGGCCATCATGCTCGCAACTCTGGCTATGAAGAAGACTTGGGTCAACAAGCGCAAGGCAGAGGGCAAGGACTATTCTCGTCCCAACATCATCATGAACTCGGCTGTTCAGGTTTGCTGGGAGAAGGCAGCTCGCTACTTTGATGTCGAAGAGAAATACGTCTATTGTACCAAGGACCGCTATGTCATCGATCCAAAGGAGGCTGTCGACCTCATTGATGAGAACACAATCGGTATCTGCTCTATTCTTGGTACCACCTACACCGGCGAGTATGAAGACACCAAGGCCATCAACGACCTGCTAGTTGAGCGTAATCTTGACATTCCCATTCACGGTAAGCCTCCTCCAATTCTGAAGTCTAACTTAGTACTGATCATTCACAGTTGACGCCGCATCCGGTGGTTTCGTTGCACCGTTCGTCAAGCCAGACCTCATTTGGGACTTCCGTCTTGAGAAGGTCGTCTCAATCAACGTTTCTGGCCACAAATATGGTCTCGTCTACCCCGGTGTCGGCTGGTGCATCTGGCGTGACCCCAAGTTCCTTCCCACAGAATTGATCTTCAACATCAACTACCTGGGTGCTGACCAGGCTTCTCTGACCCTGAACTTCTCCCGCGGCGCTTCCCAGGTCTTGGGCCAGTACTACCAGCTGATCCGTCTCGGCAAGTCGGGCTACCGCGCCATCATGTTCAACTTGACAAAGACCGCCGACTACCTGGCTGCCTCCGTCCAGAAGATGGGCTTCTTGCTCATGTCCAAAACTCGTGGTGAGGGTCTTCCTCTGGTTGCATTCCGTCTTAACCCCGATGATGGCCACTTGTTCGATGAGTTTGCTATTGCCCACCAACTCAGACAGCGTGGTTGGGTCGTTCCTGCTTACACCATGGCTCCTCACTCGGAAGGCCTCAAGATGATGCGTGTTGTTGTTCGCGAGGACTTCTCACGCAGCAGATGCGAGGCATTGATTGCCGACATCAAGCTTGCCATGGAGACCCTTGGCAAGATGGATGAGCAGAAGGTCAAGGAGCACAAAGAGCACATCAAGCAGCACGGCACCAACACCGGTCGTCATAAGAAGATGAACCAGCAGTTCACAGACGAGAAGCACTCGCTCCAAGGCAAGACTGGCAAGACCCACGCCGTCTGCTAAATGCGAGGATGATCAAAAGCACGACAGATCCTATTACATAGTTTCATGAATCAATGACCTTCTCGAACAACACCAATCTTTCTCTGGGGTAAACCTGTTTCTGCATCTAGAGCTGACGTTCATCCTTACAGTCAGTCCAATACTGGTGATGGCATTGCCTGGCACGATTGGTCTTTCGAGACATCTCTTTAGTCCACGAGAAGTGGCTTGCGCGGCTTCGTATGTTTGCAGAGGCTTATGGCTGAGCACAACAGCATTGGATTCGTTGTCCTTGATTTCATCCTGGAGGCATTGGCTGGGATTGCGTTGACCTTGCTGTTTTCTGTAGGAACCTTTTGAGTGAATGTCGAGGTTACACGCCTTGGTCATCGGTGTATGGGTGCGATGTCGAATCTTGGATCCAGTACATTCCATCCTTCCTATGTGCTAAACTTTGTCACTTCGACTCTCAGGGGGTGGCGATGCGCATTGTTCCACCCATCAAAATGCACAATGATTTTCAAGGAAGATACACTGTCCACAGAGAGCGACTATTTGAAGCCCTCTCCTTGGACCTAGCGCTACTGTCGAAAAACATTGTGCATTTTTGCAGGCCAGACGACCCCCAGCGTGGCCGCAGGAGATGGCTGGAAGTGTCAGCTTTCCATCACACAACAGGGAGGACGTATCAACACCTCAACTGCGTCAACATAGCTCCAACAACTTGCGAGCTCAGCGCTCGTGGAAGGATATTCGACGGACTGTTTGAGAGAGCTAATGATCATTTCGATCGCGATGAATTCGATGAGAGCGAACGCCTCTGCCACCTCTTACTGGACTATCCTGATCTTGGTGATTACCACAAGGCCGGTTGCCACCGCATCCTCTCACTCGGCGAGGACAACTTCCTGTAAGTCCATGCCCCCAAATATCTATTTGTTTTAATATGCTGACCACGGTCATACAGTTGGCACGCTCAGCAAGCTGTTGAACTCTACGAAAACCTCTTCACCGTCCGTCCTGGAGGTTCCTATTCCGGCAAGGTCCCACCGACTCAAGCAGAGCTCGACGCACAGCAGACCCTTCTCAACCTAGCTAAGAAGTGCCTCGTGCAGGCAAGCAAAGACCACAACGACCTGCAGCTCGACTACAAGTTCCAGCACCACGCCTTCAAGCAAAAGCACTGGCGCAAGCCTACCACAGAAGAGTTGATCGTAGCCCATCACTTGCGCCACAACGAGCAGCAGGTAGACTTCGCGGTGACTTTCCAAGACAGATATGCAGAGTGTCTACAGCCCAGCATGGATGACGGCGATGATGAGGACGGCGATGATGAGGACGAGGGCAGTCAAAACGTTAACAATGACGAGAACGACGACAAGCTTGTTCTGATGGTTGCGACCCTCTTCCCGAGTTAAAATACGACTTCGACCTGCCTGCTCCCGAAGCTTCGTCTCAACCCGAGCCTTCGTTGCAACCTCGACCCGCTGCCGCGACGTCCCATGAAGGAGAGGCAAGACAGCGCCGCAACCTCTCGCCTTTGGTGGGAAAAGACTCGGAGAGTGACTGAAATATACGATCTGGTATGGTTGACATCCTGGGACTACACAAGTCACAACTCTCGGAAGGAAGCACCAGAAATAGTAAGAGGAAAATGGAGCATAACAGTGATGATGATAAGAAGAAACCAAAAACAAACACTGCGGAGAGAGGCAGAAAAGCACTACAGCGACGTGGTGTTGGGCCATGGAATGCCACTATCGAAGAGCAGGTGCACGATAGCGAGCAAGCGGCTTGTACATATGTCGACTCAGACTTGCCTTCCTGGGTTGTGCAGCTCCTTGAGGCTTCTTGAATACATGGTCGTTGGCGTGTCGTTGAAGAAGGGAAGTCGGCGGGAACAACAGATATGCGGGTCTCTTTATATCAGCTGCTGACCACTCGCGTTGCCGGTGGCCCGTCGCGGTCTCGAATTTCGAGCTTTCGAGCATGCTTCGCGCCCATGAGCGCCACCTCGCAACGCTTCCGTACCACAATGCTTGTCCAACAAGCTTAAGAAAGCCATACAGCTTGGCATGCTTGTAGATTTTGCTTGGCCGGAAAAGATAGGCAGACAATCGCTATCTCATTGTCAACTCAACAGTCTCGTCGACTTGTACTTTTTCGAATCAGAGGGCAGCTCAACACCGACAACCGTCGGCGGTATCACCAACATGTACACAATCTTCTTTGTCAAGACGTTGCGAAGGATGCGGGTTACGCGTGCTCCTCCGCATATCGGCACGCGCAATGATCTTCGGGTGGCCCATGACATCAGTTTTCGTGTGTAACAAAAATCAATTACTTCTGGGGCAACCGTCCGGCGAAGAGACTATCTTTTGGTCATCTTGAGGGGTAAGATATCAACCTTTGGTTCTTAAGAGATCCTCGTCTCCCTCTGCTTTGTGTTCTGGATACTCGCATTTTCATACTTTTCGCCCGGTTCGAGATTCTCGCGTTGTTGGAGCCAAAAGAGCTGGAGAAACACAAAGGATAAACAGCAACAACAATCTCCATCACCATGACTGGCGGCGGCATCTCGGACGATGCCCGTCAACTCGCGGCTTTGGGTCATACCCAGGAATTAAAACGGACCTTTTCCCCGCTGGCTATGCTCGGCTTAGCATTCGCCATCTTAAACTCATGGACAGCATTGGCTACCTCGCTATCACTGGCCTTGCCTAGCGGTGGACCGACATCCGTTCTCTGGGGATTGATCACAGCAGGCATCTGCAACCTATGTCTTGCAGCAAGTCTGGCAGAGTTCCTCAGTGCGTACCCATCGGCAGGTGGTCAGTACCACTGGGCTGCTATGCTCTGTCCTAACAGTCGCATGATCTCGTGGATTACCGGATGGATCAATGTGAGTAGTTACTCCATACCCCGGACAGCCACCCCCACAGCCTATGATATTGTGCTGACACATAGATTTACCAGGTCGGTGGATGGATGGCCTTGACTGCCACTGGCGGCTTGCTCGGGTCGCAACTTATATTGGGCATCATCTCGTTGATGAGCCCTTCGTACGACCCTAAGAGCTGGCATCAATTCTTGATTTACATTGGGTACAACGTTTTTGCATTCTGCTTGAACGCTTTCGCCAACAGAATCATTCCTCACATCGACAGAGGTGCCATTATTTGGTCAATCACTGGATTCGTCGTGGTGTCTATCACTATTCTGGCCTGCGCTTCTCCCAACTACAGCTCTGCTGAATTCGTCTTTGGTGAATTCATCAATGAGACTGGCTGGCCTGACGGTGTTGCTTGGTTGTTGGGCTTGCTCCAGGGTGGCTTCGGACTTACCGGCTACGATGCTGTCGCACACATGATTGAAGAGATTCCAAACCCGAGAAAGACAGGACCCTTTGTCATGATCACCTGCGTTGCCATTGGTACTTTCACCGGTTTCATTTTCTTGATGTGCCTTCTCTTCGTCGCTGGCAACATCGACGATGTCATTGCCTCACCTGCTGGACCTCTTCTCCAAATCTTGTACAACGCCACAAGCTCGCGCGCCGGAGCCATCTGCCTCCTCATGTTCCCCCTGGTCTGCACAGTCTTTGCGACAATCGCCATTATGACTACTAGCAGTCGTATGGCGTGGGCTTTCGCAAGAGACAGAGGTCTTCCTGCGTCAAAGTTCTTCAGCAAGGTCCACAAGGGTCTTGATGTACCTGTGAATGCGCTTGCCCTTACTTTGGCTCTTGTCATCATTTTTGGATGTGTCTTCCTCGGATCCTCGAGCGCTTTCAACGCCATTACCAGTGCTTCAGTCGTAGCCTTGAGCATTACGTATGGTATCCCAATTGCTCTGAACGTCTTGCAGGGGCGTAAAGGACTACCAGCAGACCGCGCATTCATCCTGCCCTCCTGGTTCGCCTGGTTCGCAAACCTGCTTGGTCTCGCTTATGTCATCATTACCTCTGTTCTCTTCTTGTTCCCCCCAGAGCTACCTGTCAACTCGAACAACATGAACTACTGTGTAGTCGCATTCGGTATCTGGTTGCTGATCTCATTATTGACATGGATCTTCGACGGCAGAAAGAACTACACTGGACCCAAGGTGGATATTGTAGACGAGCATGTGCTTACAGCGTCGCCTTCGCCTGAAGTCGTAAGGACGAATAACAATGACCTTGATTATTCCGAGAAGGGCAAGGAGTCAGGTTTCTAGATGCTATTTAATGTTCAGGCTGTTTGTTGCCAAAATTCAACGATTATTTTGTTCTCTCTCACTGTTTGACGGATTGAAATTGTGAATTGCATAATTCGTGCTTCTCAATAAGTCATGTTCTCAACATTGCAGCTCTAACAGATTTGAGCAAGTCTAGGCGAAAGTTTCCAATGCAGGAACGACGATCGATCGTCCATCGCATGATCTCACGAGTCTCGACTTTCTAGCTGCCATCGAGCCTGTCTCTTGACTCTCTTCACTCTACCATCACGATGGACGAAAGACTACAAGCAGATATAAGGGAAGTCGACCCCGAGGTCGCCTTCCCCGTCAATTCGCAGCACGTACACTCAACATGGGCGCGCACATTCCATTCGCGACCGGAGCTGTACATGCAGCCAGAGACGACTGAGGAAATCCAGAAGATCATCAAGCTCGCACGACGAAGCAGGAGGCGCATTGTCGTCGTTGGCTGTGGTCACTCGCCCAGCGATATCACCTGCACATCATCATGGATGGTCAACCTCGACAAGTACAACCGCGTACTGAATGTCGACCGCGAAAGCAAGCGCCTCACAGTCCAGGGTGGCATCCGTCTACGCGACCTGAACCTGGCCGCCAGCAAGCATGGCCTCACCATGCCCAACCTCGGAAGTATTCACGATCAATCCATCGTCGGCGCCATCTCTACTGGCACTCACGGCAGCACCCTCAAGCACGGCCTCATGTCCGACTCAGTCAAGTCTATTCGCGTCGCCCTTTCGGACGGCAGCATCGCATACTGCTCGGCCGATGAGAACCAGGATCTGTTCCGCGCCGCCCTGACTTCGCTGGGAGCTCTTGGAATCATCACCGAAGTCGAGTTCGAGATGACGGATGCAACGAATATCGAATGGGAACAAACACTGAAACCCCTTGACTGGGTGCTTTCGCGCTGGGATAAAGATCTGTGGACAAACAAGGAGTTCACCCGTGTCTGGTGGCTGCCGTACATGAAGAGAGCAATCGTTTGGTCTGCTTCCAAGACAGACAAGCCCGAGAGACCTCCTGTTTCAAGCTGGTACGGTGGCTCTGTCGGTTTCCACACCTACCAGATTCTGCTTTGGGTCTCGAATTACGTCCCTAGTATGCTTCCTGCCATTGAGTGGTTCGTCTTCGGTATGCAGTATGGCTTCTCTGACCATGCCGTTACCAGCGGTATCGAGCCTCAACGCACTGGTCTGCTCATGAACTGTCTGTACTCGCAATTCGTCAATGAGTGGGCACTTCCTCTCGAGAAGGGTCCTGAAGCCATCACTCGTCTTTCCGCATGGATCAACGGCGAGGAAGGTTCCGGTATCCCCTTCAGTAACAAGGGTCTTTATGTCCACGCGCCTGTCGAAGTTCGTGTTTCCGACACCTCCCGTGTTCAGCCCAGACCTTGGATGGACAACACCAACGCAAATGGACCTACTCTGTATCTCAACGCAACCCTATACCGCCCCTTCCTGAAGGATCCTCCTTGCCATGAACGCTACTACGAGGCTTTTGAATACTTGATGAAAGAGCTCGGCGCAAAGCCCCACTGGGCAAAGAACTTCTCCACCGTCACCAACGATGATATGCAGAACATGTTCGGCGATAATCTTACCTCTTTCCTTCGCGTTCGCGACGAAGCTGACCCTGATGGTGTCTTCCTCGGCGCATGGCACCGTCGCTACCTCTTGCCTGCCAACCACCCTCGCTACGCATGCGAAGAGAAGGAGATGGCAAGGACAAAGGCCGCCGACGGTGGTAAGAACTGGTTTGGCGAGTTGACAAATAACCCGAGAACCGCGGACGAGAAGACCGCTCTGCTCTCAGCCACTCAAGGTCCCGAACATGATGATCTGGAAGACCAACGTCGCTTCAGAGAGACTGCTGCTGAAAGCTTGTTTGGTACAAAGGTGTTTGATAAAATGTAATGATCATGCATGCTATCATGTAACTTGTATATTCTGTTCATTCGTTTTGACTCGCCTTGCTGTTTTTGTTCGTTTTGCCATCTATTCTCTTTGGAAACGTTAACTGTAGGCTTGAGTCTTTAAAGGCGGAGGGCGCGATTTGGCAATCTGTTCGTTCTGGTCGCGACTTCCGACTTGCTTTGCGTTTGACCGCAATCTTCGCATCTTCGCAGCTTCTTGGCTCCCCGTATGCTTCAACAGCCTTTCCGAGAACGGACGCCCGATGTTTTGATCACTCAACTCCCTACCAAATCTACTTCTTCCTCGATTCTATTCGCTAGAGGGCACGCTCTTGTCCAGGACGTGTTCCGATTACCCGCTCCTAGATGCGAAAGATTAATACTCGATACTCAATCCCCTACATACAACTCACGCAGCTTGCAGTTGCGCCAACCCGATCTCCAAGCGATATTCCTATCTGCAACCCATCTTCCCCTCCGTATCCCTCATACATAAGCCAAACGCTCACAGTCCTCCCGTGTCCGACGTGTCACCTCTTTCTAGCATGGCGGAATCAAAGGGGACAGGCAAAGCGCAAGTTATGCCTCCAACGCCACTCGTCGATACAGGACTTCCCTCCGATGAAAGACGCGCTCAAGAGCTCGACCAGTACTATACGCCAAGTAAAAAATCGGCATTGCGTTTGACAGATCGAGATTCCGCACTGCCGGCTCACATGCAGCTCATATGCTGGCGTCTTGGTATGCGAAGGGCACTGGTCAGTCTCATCGACCGAGATACGCAATACTATGTTGCCGAATCGACAAGAACAATGGATCTTCACAACCCAGATTACTACGAGGATGAAAACGATGGGCCTCTATCTCTCGTAGGTCTTATCAGATTGAGGTGTTAATAGTGTTGCTGACACACAGGATGCAGAACGCAAGCCATCCCAAGACAGGAATTCTATGTGCTGAAACAATCAGAGCTATCATCGGCTCCGAAAAGCAGCCCGCCTACTTCGAAATCTGCAACCTCGCCGCAGATGATCGATTTGCTCAGCTCAACATCGTTGAGGATTTGCATCTTGTCTACTATTGTGGCGTGCCGATACGTACAAGCAACAATATTGTGATCGGCACTGTTTTTATCTTGGATGATAAGGTTCGGGAGCCTCTCAGTCTACAGCATGTCACTTGTGAGTACAAGCGAAGATCTCCATTATCTTTCCAGCAAGAACGGTAACTCGTAAATTCTCGAAAACATTGCTGACTCAACTAAGTCCTCACATCCATAGCCGACAACGTCATGATTCACCTCGAGAACCGCAAGCAACAGATGGACGTTGTCAGGATCATGAAGATGAACAAGTCTCTTGCGTCATTCATGGATTCTCATCAAGACCATAGATCACAGACACCGCCGGAAGAACCTGAGATCGAAGAGCCCAAGCTTTCAACCCCAAGCGCGTCAGGCAGTCGACGAAGCAGCACCGGCAAGTCCTCGGAAGACGAGCTTCCACATGGTAACAGCGGGAGAGAGTATAGTCAAATATTCGACCGTGCTGTTACCTTGCTGCGGCAATCTTTGTCATTACAAGAGAATGGTGGAGGTGTCATCTTTCTGGACACTGCGCCAAAATCTTCGGGAAGAGTTAGCGCAGCACGTCGTCCTTCTGGACGTGAAGGCGGACCCAAGCGAAGTTCCTCCAAGCTCGTCGTCGGTACTGCTCCGCCGTCACGTACGCCTTCAGATGAAAGTGGTCACGGAGAAGACAACCGAAAAGTCTCTGCGGCTATACTTGCCTGTGACATTAGTGCAGGCGATTCAGAACAAGCATGCCAGATGAGTGAGAAGACACCTGGTAACATACCCGTCAAATGTCTTCTGAAATTCATCAAGAGAGCGCCCGGAGGACAAGTCTACCACTATCCGGAACTACGCGATCGTTGTCAAACAATGATTTCGATGAACACGCAACACCAAGGTAACATGGAAGAGATAGATGTCAGAAGTCTCTTTTCGCACCTTCCTGGAGCCTACGAAATCATCTTCGTGCCTTTGTGGAATACTCAACTTGGCCGATGGATTGTCTGCCTTGCTTATACGTTGTCGACCGAACGAAATTTCACCTTTGAGATAGACTACTTCTTCTGCCGAGCGTTTTGCAATTGTGTCAAGGCAGAGATTGATCGCTGCACAGTCGTACTCTCAGATCACCAGAAGGGTGACTTCATCGGCAGTGTCAGTCACGAACTGTGAGTCTAAAGTCTCACGGCTTTGCCTGACGAACAGTGCTGATAGAACTCAGGCGTTCTCCACTTCATGGTATTCTTGCGTCATGCGAGCTCATCCAAGAAACGGAAATGACGCCCTTCCAGAAATCACTCATCGATACAACGGAAAGCTGCGCTCATACCCTGCTTGATACCATTCAGATGGTCCTGGATTACAGTAAAGTGAACGCTTTCACAAAAGACCAACCGGGAGAGAAGTTGAACATCAGACCGCATATTGTGAAAGGGGGTGTTGAGCCACTTCTCAGCACATACTCACATGTCAATCTTGCCTCGATCGCAGAAGAAGTCATTGAGGGTGTGACAACAGGCCATCTTGCCAAGAGTGATCCAAGCATGGAATTGGGATTCTCAGGGGAAAGAGCAAGATTCAATGCCAAAACGTTTGAAGAGCTGTTAGCAATGCCTCAATCGCCTGTGGAAGTCATTCTTGATGTCAGCCCGCCACAAGACTGGACATTCGTCACTCAACCTGGAGCATATCGGAGAATTATCATGAATGTGTTCGGAAATTCATTGGTAAGTCATTTCCAGATCAGACATCCGCGACAGATTCTGCAAATGTTGTCGTCCACCAGATACTGACATAATACTCGCAGAAATACACGGTAACAACGATATCCAGCAATGAACAACAATAACACCCGATACTGATTATGATCTAGGAACACGGCTTCATCAAAGTTTCTCTCAATTGTGAAGAGATTAGTATGAAAGAGTCAGAGCCTGCAATGGCCATGGTCGAACTGAAAGTCGCAGATTCGGGCAAGGGAATTTCTCAAGCATACATGGACACCAAGGTAAGATTGACCATGGAGAACACAAAGTTATTCGACGATTCTGACATTTTCAGATGTTCACTTCTTTCGCTCAAGAAAATCCACTCGCACCGGGTACTGGTCTTGGACTCTCTCTGGTGCGATCACTGGTTCAAATGATGCACGGCGAGATTGAAGTCCAGTCTGAGGTCAACCATGGCACAACAGTCACGGTGAAGATTCCGATGAGGCGTGCTGGCTCTCAGGACCCAAAGGATGGATTTCACAGACCCAATGAAGACAACATTCAAGCCCTACGCACGGTTGAGCCTCGTCCTCGCATTGCAAATTTTCAACAAGACATATTGCCGGAAGACACACCACAAAAACGTGAGGGCTATCAAATGCAGAAACACGCATTGGCTGCTTGTATCAATGGTTGGTACAAAGTTGACGATCTTGATGATTGGGACTTGAAGACCATTCCAGACATCGTCCTCGTCGACGACGTACATCTTTTGGCCATCAGAAAGCACCTAGAGACCCTTGAGAAATTCGACGCTGTCGTGGTGGTTCTCTGTTCAGATCGCTCCAGGACAACGGCCATTTCGAGATTAGTCGAGTATCCCAAGTTGCACGTCATGGCTAAACCGTTCGGGCCATTCAAGCTTGCGAAGGCACTCAAACATGCGCTCGACAAACGCATGCCTGATGCCAATCCAGATGTTCCTTCTATCATCGAGGAGATGGGTCCTTTACCGGAACTCAAGCAATCAAGTCCAATCTTGAGACCGGCAAACTCTTATTCTCAGGACCTATCAAAAAGATTCCGCTCAAGAAAGACTTCCATCAGCAGCAATCCCGCATCGTTTCCTTTCCCGTCGATGGACCCTTCTTCTTCCCCAAGAGGTCCATCTACCCCTGGTCCAGTGACACCCTCCATTCCGACGACAACTCCGCAGGTAGAGGTATCGGGTACCCACCATAGACGTCTTCAGACTTTGGATGTCCCATCAGCCCAGCAGCAGCCTATGGAGAAGCACGATGAGCTTGTGCGTAGTCGGAGTGAAGGGCATATTGCCCACAGCCAACACAAGCCGAGCAAGCCGAGAATCTTGCTTGTGGATGACAACGAAGTCAACCTCAAGCTCTTGCAGACATTCTTCATTCGTCGCGACTACAAGGATATTAGATTGGCCCGAGATGGCAGCGACGCAGTACGGATCTACGAAGATGCTCTGCGCCATATGAGCCCCTTCCATATGGTGTTCATGGACATCAGCATGCCGGTATGTCGTGATCTTCAAGTACATGGTTGAAATCATACTGACTTTATTCCAGGTCATGGACGGCTTTGAAGCCACAAAGATCATCCGACAGACAGAAGCTTCAATATCAGCACAGCGGGTTGATCAACAAGCGGAACCTCATCAGAGCTTGGTCATCGCACTGACCGGCAACGCCAGTGGAGAAGATCAAACGAATGCGTTCACGAACGGTATGGACATGTACATGACCAAGCCGGTGTCTTTGAAGGATATTGGTGAATTGATGAAGACTTGGGGAGAGATAGCTGCAATACACGGTCAAGATCGTGCAAGATCGAAACTTCTGGAGAGCAGTGCTGCTGCTGGTGATGGATGAGGACATTTTTTCCCTGTGCTCGATAATTCTCTATGAGGTGTTTGGGCGTTTATTCTTAGCACATGTCGTATGGATGCATTGGTTATCCTCACTCGCTTTGATCGTGTCGAACAGATCATCTTCCTCCAGCGGCCTCAGCAAGATGACCCTCTGTCAGTCATAAAGGTGAATAGCTCCAGTCATATCTGCCGAAGCGCGCAAGTGTCGACGGCGTCTGGTGTAGTTGATTTTCACAAAAACAGACTCGGTACCTAATATCCTTACATGCACCGCAGCCCATCTTTGTACTTGCATTTCCTTTAGCTGATAGATGGTAGGTGATTACAACTCATCTCTGGAGCACAAAAACATCATGCTCTCACATAACGAATAGCAAATTCCATCATTCTACTTGCAAAAAGCCAAAAGAGAATGGAAAATCGCATGTCCGAGTGGAAGAAAACGGCGAGAAGTGCCACAAAAAGTGCAAAAAGAAGAATGTTCCGGTGCGGGGAATCGAACCCCGACCTCCTCGGTGAAAGCGAGAAATCCTAGCCGTTAGACCACACCGGATTCACGTGATAAAGATGTGGTCGCATTTTGCGTACTCAATGACAAACAACCGCCGAGCAAGCAAGCACATGGTGATGTTTGACTCATCAGCCCTGTGTCGTATCGATCACACCATTGCAAGATCAAAATGTAAGAACGAACAATAGTCAATTAATACAAGACACAAGATGAAACAACAAAAGACAATAACGCCTCAGGCGTTGAGAAAAGGCGATACTATTGCTTTCATCTCTCCATCCTCCAGACTTAATACTTTATTCGGCACCCGCATCACCCGAGCCAAACAGTTCCTCCAACACCACGGCTTTCACGTCAAAATTATCTATACCGAAAATCTCCCAAGCAATCATTTGCAAGCTATCCAACAACGCTGCTGCGAGATACAATCTGCATTCTCCGATGTACGGGTCAAAGCAATCGTTTGTACAATAGGAGGATTATCTGCGAATGAACTTCTGCCTCATTTGGATTATGCTTTGATCAGGGAAAATCCAAAGATTTTTGTCGGGTATTCGGATGTTACGTTGCTGCATCATGCGTTGGTTACGCAGTGTGGGTTGAGGACATTCTATGGTCCTGCGGTGATTCCTGAGTTTGGAGAGGTGCCGGCGCCATTGGAGTTTACTGCCAACCACTTCTTCAGGACTTTGATGGAGCCGGGGCAGGGGCAGAGTGTTCCTAGGTCGGAGACGTATACGATGGAGTTCAAGAATTGGCTTGCTGAGGAGAAGGATCAGGAGGCTAGAGAGCTGATACAGGCGCCTGGTTGGAAGTGGTTGAAGGGGGGAACAGCGGAGGGCAGGTTGATGGGTGGATGTTTGCCTTCTGTTGTTCAGTTGTGTGGGACTAAGTACTTGCCGGATTATTCTGGACGGGTCTTGCTTCTTGAATTGCCTGAGGGTGAAAACCCTGGTCTGCCATTCTCACTGGATGCTGCGAGAAGTGCGATGGCCGATCTGCGTAATGCTGGTGTACTGGAGGTGGTGGCTGGTATTGTGCTGGGAAGACCGTATATGTATGATGAAGAGATGAGGGAAAGGTTTGAGAAGATGGTGGTTGATCAGTGTTATGGGTTGGAGATTCCCATATTGGCGCATGTTGATACTGGACATGCGGATCCGATGCTTACATTGCCATTGGATGTAATGGTGAGACTCGATTCTGGTGAGAAAGAAGGGGAACAATTCGTGATATTAGAAGAAGTTGTTGTGACATGAATAGCTGTTTGGAGCTCAGTCTGAGTAGCGCCTGTTCAACAAGGATAGCAGACTGCCATGCATATAGAGGCATCATCATACTTGAAACTTCATCTTCGGCTTGCCTATTGCGACCTGAGCGACTTACATGTAATGTGCATGCAGGTTCTCGACCATGTTCCAGACCATCGACCAATGGTTCTGGGTAGATCAACACAGCCAATCGCGGCCGCATGCATGTCGAGTTCTTTTCGACCTCAAGACAACCTCATAGTCAATTCGAACATCTGTTAGTATAATTCGTGTGAGCAAACAGTGCTCGTCATTGTTCTTATCTTCTGACACATTGCTTTTGCAATATCAAAACACAACCGATAGCGGTATTGAAGCAAAACGTTCATGATGATAGCTGCCAGTGGAACCAGTGAAAATATTGCCGCTGAGCCCTGCTGCAATGCAAGCAGCAAGCCTTCCGACGAGGCGTATTTCCCTCCAACGACACCTCATCGACTGGGGTACAGCAGTATGCGCGGAGAAAAGACAACTGACTATGACGAGGAATGGTGACTGTTTTGCGACATGGCGCGTGATGAGAGGTATCGGTTGCGTGCTTTTCTCAAAAACTAGGCAAGCAGAGTGGCAGGGTTCCCCAAGTTGCAAAAAAGCAAAGGAAGGAACAAAGGAGGCATGATTCTAGAAGGCTTCACGGCGACGCTTCCGGTGGAATACAAGATAAGAAAGTGAACAAGTCATCAATCGACAGCTGGCAGCGAGATTGACAGAAAGATAGATGAGTGTATCGAGGGCAGTGTTGATAGCTTGACAAATGGCAAAGTCAAGCGAGGGTTGGTCGGGTGGAGTTGCTTTCTCCAATCCGGGGAATGGCTTTGGGTGCATGATGCAGTCGACGATCGTGAGTCGTCGAGGCGATAACGAATTGCTCATTCGACCATCGACTGGACTGTTTATGCCATCTCTGTCTCCTCTTTCTCCTCATCTGCATCTCCAGCTGTGCTGACTCTTTACACCTTGTTCGACCAGTCACATCGCGCGGGGACCTTTCCAGAGCTTGTTGAAGCTAGCGGGTTGTCGAGTCACAAGCTGCATAGACGGCGATAAGGGAGCAGCAAGCACAAGACCCTGTCAGGTCTTGATCAAGTCCACCTGCCCTGCCACCTGCCACGCTCAGGCTGCCTAACACTCCATCCTAACATCGCGACAAAGACACTGCCCATCTGCCTCGGTCACCATGCAGCCATAGCCCACCAACTTCATCGCCGTCGTCGTCCAAACCCAACCCATCACCCAGCGCTGCCGAGCCGCCATCAAGGTTCAACACCTGACGCCTGTCACTATGAAGGATCGCTCGCCTATCCATGATATATCCGTCTAGTATATACAACATCACAGCACCTGTACAAACCCCCACCACCATTATACCATGCACCAGCACCCACGTCCTTCGATCAGGACCGCCGCCTCGGCCGCAACTCCTCATACCAATCCCTCGAGGTCCTCCAATACACGAGACACCATGTCGTCTCGGACATATTCCAGCGAGGATCTGTCTTCGGGCAGCCAGACTGTTCGTTCGACCGACGGGAAAGAGCAGAGCGTCAAAGACAGAGCCAATTTGGTCGTCCAGCACTTCTTCACAAAGGCTGCTCTCATCATCTGCTCGTCTCGAGTCAGTCTACCACCTGCCATGTCCAGAAATGGCGAAGCAAAGATCGATAGATGGGTACGTACTTTTCCTTGTCGCCTCCGCTCCCCTACAAATGCAGTATGCTCCCTTGACCACCGCAGTTATCCATACTGTTCTAGAGAGACCCTTGTGTCTTGGCTGGCCTTGCGCGATCTTGAACCTGGCGGGTACAACACTGCCAGGCACTCTTGTGTCTCGGAGTCATGGTGGTCTCTGTCTTGTGTCATTTTAGAAGATGCTGCGTTCAAAGACAGTCATACATTCCCTTTGCCATTCTACTCTGCTCTCCTCGCATCGCATTAAGCACCGTAACCATGTCTGACCCAAATCCAGTTCAATACCTTGATAGAGGAAACAGACATCTTGAACCAAGACTTGCAAGAGTGGAGGTCGATGGATGCAACCGTAGAAAGACCTGCTCCTTTGGTAATCGATGTCTACTTGGACACTGCGCAACTCGCCCCCAACCAGTCATTGGTCGCAATAGATGAAGAAGGCAAACCATGGGATGTAAGCGAGACTCTGAGAAGACTCGAAGCTTCAGCTCCCACGCCTCAAAACCACACCCTCTCCCGATTCGTATACGAGAGATGGACAATCAGTCTGGACGATGCTTCATCCGTATCTCCAGCAACACTCAACGAACCCGCACCCAGCTTCTACAAGAAGGGTGTTATCACATGCAGAGCTCTCTGCACCTACGCACGGCTATTGCCAGCATGGAAGCTGAGGACCCGTCTTGGAAAGCAAGCTGCAACCGGGCCTGCGACACTACGACCTAGATATCGTGTCTCAGATGGCTCGCTCGCTGAGAAATCTCGGGTAGACACCCTCAGCTGCTCAATCTTCCCTTCAGACAGACGTCCGACCGAGACGTATCGCTTCTCACCCCTACACTGCCCATTGGGCTCCTTGAACATCTCGGTGACATATCGCAAGAACCTGGATCTGCAGGTCGAGCTTTCCGAGCGCCTTATAAGTGCCAGGATGGCTGGACATGAACGCCCTGATAGCCGGTTGTCAGGAGAGTCGAGTAGAGAAAGAACCTCGATGGACCAGGAACGCCCCTCTCTGCGCAATCAGACCCCTAGGTTCTCTTCATCCTTTCAAAGATCTTCTCAAAGACCCACCACCCTCGGTACATCTCCTCGAACTGCTTCTTTCCGCGAGCCTGCCGATCGACCCATCTCAGCACAAGCCATTGACGAGCATGACGTGTCTGGACCTTCATCACAACAGGACGATCAACCTCGCCGCTATTCATCACAAAGTCAGAGAGATCGTGAAGCTCCTCGTTTCGCGCCTTCGTCTTTGAGAGATCCGAATGCAGTCCAGCGTAGACCGTCTGTCTCCTTCCAACCTTTCAAAGCCGGCTCGCTGTCATCGTCGCCTGCTGCTGGCAACTTCCTGTCAAGTTCGCCTAGCAGTTCCGTCGGTCGAACTTCCGCCAACCCACTGCTGGCACATGCTCGTAAGTCGTCCTTGTCAACGCTACCTCAACAAGCTTTGCGAAATCCTGGTGCTGTGACCGAGACAGCCGTTGGCTCTTCTGCATCGAGCTCGCCCAAACCTGCTCCTATTCAAAGGTACTCGTCAAGCTTCAGTAACCGAAGAGCACGTTTCCCTTCGGTGTCTAGCAGTAGGGTTGAGGAAGACAACAACAGCAGTGGCAGAGCTAGTGTCTCCTCCACGAACCGCGGATCAAGCACACTCCAGGAAGGTGAAGGAGGTGCTAGCTCAGGCTCAGTGCAGGCCGACGAAGACAACATCGCCGACTTCCTCAAGCTACTTGATAGGAATAAGGGCCTATCAAGTCTTAACAAGACCGATAAAGCCTCCTTGAACGCCAACTCGCAACGCGCAGCCGCACAATACTCCAAATTCTCACGCATGCGGGATTCAACCGCCCAACTTTCAGAATCAATGCAGTCATCAGTGATGCTGCAAAGATCGTCCAGTTCATCGAGCCGACAGCTGCAAAACGTACCAGGCATGATTCCCGGCTCCATATCCACTTCTTCATCACCCGGCAAGCCTATTTCGCCGCATACACCACATATACCCGCCATTCCATCGAGACTGAGCAACAACAGCATTACTGCAGACTATACCCGTGATCGCAGTCGCAGTCGTCTTTCTGGCACTCGCCTCCAACCTTCATCAAACGATGGGGCAAGAGACATCTCTACTCACCCAATCCCACGCGGTTCTGGTACGCCTTTGTCGACAGCTATCGACATTCCCACCTCTCCTCGTACCTTCATTTCGAATCGCCGCTCGTCATCCACAACTCAACAAGCTCGCGCAAGAGGCGTTACGAATGTCGAAGATCAAGACGCTTACGGCATGCGTTCAGCGAGTATGCCTGTCGCAGAAGGCGTACGAGGTGAACTCAGCCTGTCCGAGCTGTTGATGCAAGGGGAAAGCGGAAGTGGTGGAAGTGGCGGTGTTGGCAGCATGAGACGCAAGAACCGTGAAGGTTCCACCAGTGCTCTCGACGACGACGAGCCACTACTTTTCGCTCTGGCTGATTAATTGTTCTTTTACCTCCAGCGATATCTTTTCTGTTGTTGTTGTTCTTCATGTTTCCTTTTCCCTTGCATTTACAAACGGTGAAAACAAAAAATCTCCCCTCTTCTTCTTTTCTTGCTTTTCCTTCTGTTGGTTTATGGGTGCAAATATGATCATGGATGGGTAGGATAGCGTCGGCGCTGGGGTTCTTTTTTCACGTTGAATCAGAATGGATGATGGATCAGGATGGATGCATAGGTGTGTTTTTGCAATGTCGGTATAACTTAGCTCTCGAATACAGAAATACTACAACCATCTTACGCAAATTTGATGCTTTTTCGGTCGGTCTTGCCTCCTTGTTCGATGACCATCTTCTATATAATGTCGTACAACCCAGGAATTGAATTACTACACACCGAGCATAGTCGTACTCGATGCGGAACTGAGTAGTGAGCTCCCTCATAGCTGCTCGTGAGACCGAGCGGTGTTGATATCGCTGCATCGATGGCTCTATAGGGTTGCTGACGGGTTATACAGCGATGGCCACGCTCGTGGAGACATTCAGACACTTTGTTTGATATCGCTGCTCGCCGTATCCAGTCAGAGCATGTTTTGCTGTCTGTCGATAGGATCTTGTAGAGTTTGCATCAGGTGATTGTTGAGTCAAGGGCGTGGTATACAGGAAGGAAGGAAGGACCGATCTCGGCCCGTGAAGCTTGACTCCAAAAACATCAAGTCGATAGCTCTTGCTTCCACAGTCACCACGGACATAATACCAACAGTAATTCACCCCTTTCTTGCAAGTAAACACCTCGGTTGAAACGAACTTTGCTCCAAAACACAAACCTCCATATCGGAAATACTGCAATCACCCAATCATCAATCCCAAAAAGTCACCAAATAACCACCACTCCCTCTTTCACAAAACACCACCACAAACTTCCAACAATGTCATCAAGCAAAGGGATATCCCCCCACGCCACTTTGTTCACCCACTCCTACGCCCGCGCCACCGCCCTCGGCTCCACGGACCCCCAAGCCAGCGCAACAGCAATGTCCTCCCACTACCTTCCAAACCTAACCTCCTTCACCCTGGGCACCACAACCACCGTCTCCACCCCTGCAGAAGCCGCAAAAGGCACACTACTCCATCTGCAAAAACTCATCAAGGCAGGGGTGGGTGCGGATATTAGATTGATCAGGGTGGCGGTCAAGGAGATATCGGAATTTTCTGCCGCCGTGTTTGTGACTTGGGAGTTGGTTGTTGATGATAACCCGATTAGCGATGGAGGGGCAGAGGGGAAGGGGGGGAAGGGCAAGGCGAAGGGGTGGAGGTGGAGGAATTGTTATGGGTATAGGAGGATGGAGGGGCAGGGTGTGGATGGGGGTGTCAAGGAAGGGTTTGAGTATATCGTTAGTGATGAGGAGGTGGGCGAGTTGGTTAAGAGGGTGCCGAAGTATTTTGAGATGTAGAGGGGGAAAGAGGACGTGGTGAAGAAGGGGGAGTTGATTGAGAGAAGGATGGAACGTTACTGAACTGCTGAGTTGGAGAGTCTAGTCTCAAGGCACTAACGGAGCAAGACTCACAGTAAGCTCTGATCATAGATTGCACAGATACACGCCCTGCGATTCCATCAGACGTTGAGTTCACCATTCTTAGTTGTCAGGGATACAGCACATCTCATCCTGAGGAATCTAGTTTCGTACATTTGCATATGCATTCTTTTGTTTCGTGGTCAGACTGTCTGAATCTCTTTTTTATGCTACCACATGATATCTCTTTCGACTCAGGAAATCTAGTCATCACCACCACCCATCTGACCACCTGATGTCGCTGCCTTCTTGGCACCACAGATGTCATCAACTCTGAGCAACAAGCAAGCCGACTCAACGGCAGTCTTGATACTCTGGAGCTTGACAGCCTGAGGCTCCCAGACACCGAGCTTGTGCATGTCAATGATCTTACCAGCATCACCATCAATACCCCAGCTGCTGTTGTCGTTTGACTCGGCGTGCTTTGCGCGGAGCTGAGTAAGGACACGGATGGGTGAGTTACCAGAGTTCTGGATAAGGGTGCGGGGGATGACTTCCATGGCTTCGGCAATGGCACGGTAAGGCCATTGGGCTACACCCTCAACACCCTTGGCGAGTTGTGACAATCGTACGCTGACGGCCATTTCTGTAGCACCACCACCGGGGGAGAGGTAAGGGTGGAAGACGACGTTACGGGCAACACCCATGGCGTCCTGGAGGTTGCGCTCGATCTCGTTGAGGATGTCTTTTGAGGGGCCGCGAAGAAGGATTGTGCAGGCCTTGGGGTTTTGGCACTTGGTGAGGAAAGTGAAGTACTCGTCGCCAATCTTCTCAATCTCGAAGAGACCGCACTGGGTACCGACGTCTGACTCGGTAAGATCCTGGACAGTGTTGACGATGGTGGCACCGGTGGCACGGGCGATACGGTTGTTGTCGGTCTTGCGGACACGGCGGAGAGCAGTGATGTTGTGCTTCATCAAGAAGTGCTGGGCGAGGTCCGAAACACCCTTCTCGGTGATGACAAGGTCGGGCTTGACGGCGATGATGGCGTCGCACATTTGCTTAACCTGCTCCTCCTCGATCTGCAGAATACGGTTCCAGTCCTCCTCCTTTGTGATCTCGATGTTTGTTTGCGACTCTCCCTTCTTGTACTCAAGCGTGCAGTCGAGCAAGACAATACGGGGGTTCTCAATGCGCCTTCTCATCTTGGGGTGGGTAATGTCCTTGTTCAGCATGACACCGTTCAAGACTCTGCTGTCCTCAATCTCGCCTCCGGGAATCTTCTCGACACGGGCGTAGCGCTTGATGTCGACTTCTTGCTTACCACCACCGCCGCTGTATGAAACGGTACGGACAGCAGTCAGGGCCAGGTTGCACATCATGTCGGACCATCTTGAAACGAATTTTGTGCCGATCGAGGAAGAGATGAGCTTGTACATTTGCTCGTCGTCGGTTGTGTCGACGGGGACCGAAACGTCTTGAATGACTTTGAGGGCATCGCTGAGGGCGCGCTTGAATGCTTGGATGATGACGACGGGGTGGATGTTGCGCTCGAGTTGAGGGAGCGAGAGGGCGAGGATCTCACCGGCAAGAATGATGACTGAAGTGGTACCATCACCAACTTCCTCATCTTGTGTTCTGGCCAGCTCGATCATGCTCTTTGCGGCGGGGTGGGCGACTTCGATTTCTCTGAGGATGGCGTGACCGTCGTTGGTGAGGACGATACCACCCATGGGGTCGAGCAGCATCTTCAACATGGCCTTGGGACCCAGACATGATCGGATGATGTCTGCGACGCTGTGAATTGTCAGAGGGGTGCGACGGGGGAGGTGTTTCTGATAGCGTACGTCTTTGCGGCGGTGATGTTGGACAGCTGGGCTTTGCGACCGAATTGGCGCTCACCACTGTTGGTGTCTGTAGTGCAATATCAGTATGCGTAGCAAATGGCATGAGTATATAGAAGCTCACTCATGACCACAACGGGGGCCTGCATCGTGACTGTCTTGTTGCTGGACTATAGTCCAAGCTAGCAACTAGATTCCTGGTATAGGCGAATGAACAGAAGCTCTGACTTGGTGCAGAGTCGACAAATTAGTACGTGTCGAGAGAGTGATGCAGATAAACAGTCTGTTTGGGCCCTTGACCAGCAAATGCGCGCGCCTCCAAAAGTTCCGCTGGAAATAATCGCCAAGATCACGGAGGTGCCTTGTGCAACCGACACGGTTTGTGCATCTATGATAAGCTTATGCATGGAGCTCCATACGTCCTGCACAACTATGCAAGGCGAGCTATGCCAAGCACAACAACAACTTATGACCATCAAGCCTGCAAGCAAAAATCAGCGCAAGGCCATCCACTCTGACAGCATCAACTATGCCGAAAACGGAAATGTGGGCCTCGATATCGTCCAATGAGACACGAACGGCACAAGACGGCGCCATCGTGTAGCTTCCATCTTTGGCCCTGGGGAAGTCGTTGGCAGTTGGCCGAGAGAAAGCACCAAGCTCGCAAAGCTGATCCAGGGTCCGAGGACTCTCTTTTCGTCGCTAAACACCCGGAAGTCTTGCGCTCTTTCTTCCTCTTCAAGAAGACGCCCCTTCCCTCGACTGTTTCTCACTTCTCCTCTTTCCTTCCTCTTCAAGAAGACGCCCCTTCCCTCGACTGTTTCTCACTTCTCCTCTTTCATCCTTCGCGAACTTCATCTCACACTTTACCTTGTTGCACACGACCATCAACCACTTTGCCTGATTGACTCGACGTCATTCAATCAATCTTCCACTTTCTCCATCTTATCGTCGCCATCGCGTCTTCCCGCTTCGCGACGCGACAAGCTTCGTTTCCACCAATTCATCGTCGACCATCGACCACTTCCAAAGATCGCAAAGCTCTTTGTGTATTTGTTGCTTAAACTTTCTAGCACTCTGATCTAGCAGACAGTCTTTACTCCCTTTTCATCACCATGACTTCCTTCTACGCTTCGTCGCCTACGGTCGTCCTTCCGGCTCCTTCGTCGCAATACTTTCCTCATTCGCAAACATATCAACCGCCTACCAGCATTCCCAATGCTTTCTTCAAACAAACTACTCTTCCTACGCCGTCGACTTCCTCTACCGCTGGACGCAAAAGGTCACGCGACGACGATGACGACGAAGAGGTCAACCTGGTTGCTCCACTACCCTCACCTCCTATGAACCGTGGAGAACCCATCTACGGTCCTGGAATGACGCTCAACAACCTCCATGGCCAATCTTCTACTGGAACCTGGGTCGAAAACACGTGGGTTGAAACACCCCAAATCGACCCTGTAGCCACCCAAGCATCCAGACCTACCATGCCCAGTCGCAAGTCCCAACGTCGCGCTCCCTCCGGGCCCGATTCTGATGAGATCGCTCTGATGACCGAGCCCTCTGCTCATCGCCGAACCGCATCCGTCGAACCTCTGATTGATGAAGTTACGCGTCTGCTCGGCATCTCATGGATGCGCTTGGACGCTAGCGAGGCTCTACAGATCTCTGCAAAGGCCTACACAAGATGGGTCTGCAGACACTACCCTGGTCTCGCCGACATCGAGCTTTGGTTCGAGAACTCGTCCATCCCTGGTTACCTCGGTGTCGCAACCAACCGAGCTTCTGGTCAGAAGGTCTTCTTGCTTTGGAGTAACGATCTCAAGCAAGCTGTCCTCGTCACCAGAGATCCCACCGAGTTGATCCCAAAGCTTATGTCTCCCCAAACTATCATCAGTTCGGCCACTGAGTCAATGTTCGCTACTGACGAGCCTGTCGCTGACGACTCATCCGACAAGGGCTCGCCGAGTCCAACTTTCGCCATTCCTTCTATCGTGCCCCAAGCTGCTGCAGCCATGGATGTCGATTAGACACGTTTATCATCATGGTGTATTTCGGCGTTTGGGGATATCGGGATCTTACTGGGAGCAAGACGAGTAAAGGATGCTGCCGCTGGAATTGCTAGGAGCTGGTATGCTTGGGACTGGCTTTCAGGTGGCTGGGATGCTGCAACTGCACGCATACAACAATTATCTTCTCGTCCTTTGAGACGAAAAGTTGACCATTATTTTGACATTGTACTTTAGCCCAACACATTTCTATTTATCTGCTTGTTTTGTTTTGTTTAGATATCAATCAAGCTTTGGCGTCATGCCTATCATACAAACAACTTCTACGTGCCTTCGGCTACGGTAAACCTTTTGTGTGTCTGTTCCTCAAAAACGATTCTGTACATCACACTGTAGAACGTAAGGCTGAAGACCTCCAGATCTTGATCGCCTTGCCTACGCTGGTGAATAAGATGCGTAGATGCATCGATCTGAGAAGGAATCATGGCGTGTATTTCAACAAGCTGAGGTAAGACGGAAGAGAAAATATCATGCATGGGGAAGTCATGCGATGTAAGCAGGTCTTTATGCACGTCTGTTCGCTAGATTACTTCTGCTAGGCTGTGTGAATATTTGAACAAGTATGATCTGCTCACAGCGGTTTCAAGTCCGAAAAAATGTGGCTGTGGTGAGGATTTCGTGGTTTAAGTGACCAATTCTTGTGGACTTGCTTCTCGTGGGTCATATCATGTGGTGTATAGTTCAGTGTCTTCTCCTGACCTCCGTCTCGTTCACAAAGAAGTGCTCGTGGCCTCGAAGGTCGAACTGTGAGAATGATGTAGATGGAAGAATATGCTTGACTGATGCATAACCAGATGCTCAGTAGTATTAACATTTACTGCAATTGCTCGCTCCCCGATTGAAAATCTCCTCAGTTGAGCAATTCATCCTTGCCCAACAACGCAGCCATGGGATCATTTCCAGCATTCCTCTTTCTCCTATATTCATCCATTTCCTCCTCTGTAACTCCACTTCTCATCTCATCTAATTTTCTCTTTCTGTCTTCTCCTGTGCTTTCATCCAATTTGGCTTTTTCTGCTCGGTCGGGGGCATTGGGTACATGTTCTTCGTTTCTTTCTTCCACTTTCCAGGCAATGCTTTTTGGCACTTCTGTGGCGTTGCTTTCTAGAGTTTCGGGGGCTGCTTCTAGTAATGCACCGGTTGATAGTTTTTCAGCGTTTGAGGAAGCGACTTTACCGGCATCGCCGACACAGTAGCTGTTTTTCATGGTGGAGTGACAGCATGCGTAGCCCCATGTGAAGTTTTTCCACCATGAGCCGAATACTGATGTGTGGTTGTTCAGCATCACATCTTCGGCATACATGCTCTTTTCCTTCTTCTCCGGCGCTCCCTTTATCCTGCCTCTTTCGTCGTATTCCACATATCGTTCGTTTTCGGTGATGGTGGCGTGTTTGAGCGGGTCGGGTTTTAGATGTTCTTGTCCTCCGTATTTTTCCAGTAGGGCTTTTCGGTGTGCTTCTTTCTTTGCGGCGGTTTCTTCTGCTTCCTTTTTGCGGTAGTGTTCGCCTGCTGTTGGGTTGGCTTGGAGATGGACGTTGTTGCTTCCATTTGTCTCTGCGGTTTCCCAAGCGTATCGTTGTGCTCGTGCGAACTCGGCAGCATCACCTGAAGCGCGTTCAAATTCACCTTCTGCGTCGTCGATCAAGGTGCGAGTTTTGGGATCATATTTTGCAGATTCCAGATCCAGATTTTTGAGGTAGCCAGCTGTGTCCTCACGTAATCGTAGGTTGCGTGATGAATTTGGTTGTTTGCGACCCATGTCTGTTTCTTCCTCGTACTTGTCGCCGTCTTCTGCTTTGTTGGCTGCGTCTTCATCTTCATCGCCCTCTGCTGTGTCTTCGAGTTTCCGCTTCGAGTCCTTGATAGCTTGGAGGTCGTTGTATTCGTTGACGACTTCTTGGTATGCGCGCGCATCGTAGCCACTCCATCGGTCTCTCTTGGCCTCCCAGCCCATATTGATATCCTGACCACTCTCATCCGCCTTGATGTCCTTGCCCGTGAACTTTGCTCCTATCTTGCGTTGACGGTATAGACAATCCTTCTTTTGATGGCCCATTGCGCCGCAGTTCTCACAAGCACCTTTGCGGAATTTGGTCGCTGCTACGGCGCCTGAACGTTGACCACGGGTGTACCATTTTTGAGTCGCGAGAGATTCATCCTTTTGGGCTTGGAGACGTTGATGCTCGAGGTAATCTTCTTGTGAGGCGGTTGCGTCGTCGATGTAGAAGGGCTTTTTGGAAATGAAGGATGGGATGTATTCGTTGCGCTCGTTCTTGCCTTGCGGCTCCGTCGGCTTCTTTGGAGGTGGTGGTGGCGGCATCTTGTGTGATGTGTGAATACTGTGGTTTGATTGTCAGAGTCGAGAAAGTTGTTGCTTGTTGAAGATGACGATGGCGACAGGGACCTTTGAACGCCAAGACGTGTGAGAGATGCCCCTCCCACCTTCCCATCAACACCAACCCAGTCACCAAACGACTCGCCATCAAGCGGTAACAGCTGAGCTCTATGAAAACATACTAGAGTGTTTGGCCTAATCATTCTAGCATGGATCATCCATCTTACTATTCGCTAGGTTCAAAGCAACAACACAGAGTCCACTTCATGCCCTGACCAAATCACTGTATTGTATACCGACAGCAAATTGGCATGCTGCATTGCAGGTACCGAGACCGCCTACCATAATCATGTCGCTCGATGATTCTCCCTCTCCAAATTGGTCAACTCCAAAGGTAAATGTGGGTGGTCGCCATGCTTTGTTCTACTTCTCAAAGCCGTGTGAGCAAATCCACAACCATCTTTGTCTGGACCATGACTTGAACGAAAGACATCCGAATCCGGTCGTATGTCGAGTTAACAAAGACTCGAGATAGTACAGCGCAGCTTTATAGCACAACATGTCCTCGATGAATTCACGGCCATGCAGCAATCATCTCATCAGACATTAGCACAGCCTTCTACCACCAATTATGAGTTCACCGCCAGAGCATCCTGGACATGATGATGAAAGTGGTCTTCCCGTTGGTGGTCGATGGATAGGTGGTCAGTTTTTGGGAGGGGGAGGAGACGGCATAGTCCACGTCTGGTTCAAAACCGACGAAACCAATACAATCATCGATCGTATGGTCATCAAAGATATGTGGTCTAAGCAATCGAGTGTGGAACCAAAGGCCTATAAAGGTATCTATGAGGAGCTGGTGCGCAAGGGACTAGACTTCGGTGTTGATCCTTCCAGGCCAGGCAAGGCCCGGGCGGAAGATAGATTCTTCAAGGAAGCGTACATACAAGGGTTGTTGACTGACGAGTCTGGGTCAACTTCTGCCAATACCGTGCCGCTTCGAGGCTTCAAGAAAGGTACAAATTCTGATCTCGCCAAGGGGACTCACTGGCGTACCTACATGGACTGGATGCACGCTAGTGACCTCGCGAACTTCGTGAGCAGACACAAGCTTCCAGGAGACAACGGTTCCGTTCGTAAACCGATTCCCGAGGCATTTATCTGGTGGACTCTGTCCTGTCTTGCTGAGGCATTGGTCGAGATTGATCGACGTACAAAGGTTCGGCCCAATGCACGCACTGAGCGAGATGAAGCGACAGTTTTAGTTGACATGAAATTGGCCAACGTACTGCTCGACTCAACAAGAGGTTCCAGATATCCAGTATACCCGAAACCTCTGATCGCCGACTTTGGATCCGCGCACATTACACACAAGGGTGATCCGCAAAACTACCTCAAAGAGCTGAAGATTTGTGATACGACTGGTTACCACCCTCCGGAATCGGCCGATTATGAAGAATCGGAAGGTCCTGGCGAGTTCCTAGACTCATGGACCAACGTCTGGCAGACCGGCCGAATCATAGAATCCATGATGCGCTTGGACAATTGCGTGAAGGAGAACGAATGGGATGAGGATGATGAAGAGGATCGTGAATCAGAAATCATGACCAACGAGCCCTTCTTCGACTGGTTCCAAGACTTCAAATACAGCAAAGAACTCAGAGAAATTGTCTGGCGTTGCCAACGCTGGGATCCAAATCTACGACCTACACCCACTCAGATCGTGGAGTACATCAACCAACACGAATCCAACCATAACGAGGACATGGACATCTGGGGAACCGAAGACTGGATTGCAGAACAGGAACAAGAGTTAGCAAATTTGACGAAGGAGGAGCGAGAAGACCATGATGCAAGAGCGCAAGAGCGTGCTGGTAGGGCAGAACTGAAATTCTTGCGTTATTATCCCGACAGGGATTTACGTGAGCGATATATTGCTTTGGACATGGACATTCCGGAAGGTTGTGAGCTTGCCTATCAAGGTAAACGTGACACGGGTGCTGCGATTGGTGATGTGGTGGCCGAAGATTCGGAAGATGAAGAGGAAGATGACGGAGATGAAGAGATGGGAGAGGGGGAAGATGAGGGAGAGGACGACGACGACGACGACGATGACATACCTGATGCATTTGACGAGGACGATGATGAGTACGATAGTTAGGTCAAGCACAACCTGATCATCGCTGCTTTCCTTTGTAGATACAACCAAGCTCCAAGCATTGATCGTTCTTGCATCCTAAGTCTCACATCATCACGGGGACTCGTCGAATGTATCTTTCGCGCACCTGTTAGCCTCGGTAAAAAATGCATTTTCATCTCTGCCCAGATGCTAGTCTCGAGACCACCAACTTGCTTCCGTGTTGAAAGCCACTGTTCAAAGTGTCAAGAACTGTCAGAGGATATCGTAGACAACTTCCATATGCTAAACTTTGTCACGCGTACAACTATACAACAGCACAATTTCAGCATTGTTTGGAAGCCTCCACTGAGAGCGTAGTAGTCAGCGCCTCTCTGCGGACGATTATACCGATCTCGAAAACATTGTGCATTTTGACATGCCAGACGACTTCAGACGTGGCCGCAAGAGATGGCTGGAAGTGACAGATTTAGCACAAGGGGAAGCCCCTTTTTCAATTTTCTGATATTACGGATTCCTATCAAACCTCGTCAGTCACGACCAATACTGTACTCCATGCTCCTCAAGCCTTTGACACCTTCTCAGTAACCTCATTACCACCCTCTACCTCCGTCTGTCCAACAATATGTTCAGCACTTTCCCTCTGCACACCCATCTGACTAACATCATACCCATTCTCCGCCAAATAAGCCCTAAACTTGACATCTTCCTCATCAATAGTATCCTGTCCAATATGCGGCAACAAGAAAAACGCAATCCCCGCCGACAAGATACAAAGTGCCGAACTCACGAAAAACGGGTATTGGCCCGCTTTGATGGGATCGGTGTCTTTGTAGCGATTATACAGGATAGCCAGCACTTGATCACCAACGAAAGCGCCAATCTTTCCAATAGCGGCAGCGATACCGTAGTATTGGCCTCGAACAGCGGTGGCGCAGGATTTGGATGCGATGAGGCCGATATTGTCGCCAGGTCCGAATTCTCCCAAGGCGAGAAAAACGCCATAGACGATTACGAAACCGGCGACGTTCTGAGGGTGGGCTAGGTAGCTGTAAACTCCAGCCATGATGAAACCGACGATTCCTTGTGCCAAAACACCGATTCCGAGTGTCATTTTGGGACCTAGCCAGTCGGAGACGAAGGAACCGCCGATGCAGCCGGGGAGATAGAAAAGATAGATCAATGTCGTCCAGCCGAAACTTTTCCACAGTGGCGAGTTGTCTCCTAGCAGGTTATCGACGATGGTGCTGCTGAAGAGGGAGAAACTGTAGCCAGAAAAGTCATAGATGAACCAGATGAGCGAGACTATTGTGAGACGCCACCAGTAGAACTTGATGACGAGGAGCCAAGGTGTCTTCGCTTTTGCCATAGTTTCGCGGCGGTAGGCTTCTGGTTCGTTGAGTTTCAGACGGAGGTAGAGGAGTGAGAGGGGTGGGATGACTCCGAGGCCTAGGCAGATTCTCCAAGCGGCGCGAAGGTGATTCTCTCCTGTAATAAGGACCTATTGAGGGGGTTAGTGACTGAGTTCAAATTGTGTAGCATCTCTTGTGTGCCGGGATCTATTCTGGGTATGGCTGTCAAAATGCAAGATTGTTTTTGTTTTGAAGGTCATGTCCATTGAGGGCAACTCAAGCAGCACTTCTCTGCGGACAACTGTAGCAATCTCAAAAGCATCATGCATTTTGACAGGGGGAATCTTTTGAGTTTGATCGGAGAGTGGAGTGAAAGAAATAATCAGAACATACCACAATCATTGGCACCAGAGCAGACACGACAAACCCAATATCGATCTGCACGTTCGTGAAAAGAATAAACCATCTGTTCCTAGTACCGCTCTTGAGTTCTCCGGTACTTTCGGCACAGCCAACACTGCCTGCTGGGTATTCACCTCCAATGCCGATACCAAGGAGGAATCTCCATGCAGTCAATGCGGCGAACAGACCAGAACTGCTACCTCCAGCACCGTAGCTACCTGCACTAAGTGCGGCAAAAGCGATGAGGATGACTGTACTGGCGAAAAGACTCCATTTACGGGAGTAGTGGTCGGAGGTGTAGCCGAAAATCAACATGCTAAATCATTGTTAGCACTTCATCTTCGTATCACATTGGGCTAGAGACGCACCCAACCACCGTACCAGCGAAGGTTATTGAAGAGACGTTACGTTGAGCAGGTGATGATGCATAGGCGGTGGGATAGATCTTTCCGAGCATGGTGGATACAAAACCAATGACACCGTTCAAATATCCGTCAGAGAAGAGACCAGCGCCACAGGCAATGACAGGCCAGAGACGTTCCCATCTTGACTTCTCGGTCTCGTCGTACGCGGGGCGTGATTGTCCTTCGTATGAGGTATTGGTTGGCTGCTCTTGGATGGGTGCTGCTTCTGGGGGCGTATGGCCGGTATGCTTTTCAATGCTTAGTGGTCGTTCCATGGCTGTGTCGGGATCGAGTCTGATGCTCGAGGTCGCTATCGTGAATTTGAAAGTCGCAATGGGGTTTCGATTGTCGCTTTGGGTAGTCGATTGAAATCTGTCTGGTGAGGCGATCCTGTCAAAACGCGCTTCTGGGGAATAATCAAGCAGAAGACCGAGTGTCTCTTGAATCTGATATTAAGCGAGTTCTGATAATAGCAGCGAATACACAGATGGTAAGTAGATGCAGAAGGACGGAAAATCGTGCAATTCTCTCGAGCAGTCAGGCAAGAGGCAACGCAAGGAAGCAGCTTTGCTCGTTGAGAGGGCACGCGACCACTTATACCTGATAGATCCTATGATCTGCAGTTGGCGGTGATCCTTCTGTACAACAGTTTGCGAACTATGTCTCCGACCAATTGGAGGGCGTCTTGGAGGAATGCTTATCCTGCCGTTCAAAAGCTTTTATGGATGTCCGGCACGTTCGCCGACGTGCTGGTAATGAAGCCCTAGCACACAAATGGCGTCGCCAAAAGTTCCCAATGCGAACTTGAGTCGTATGCAATGGCTTACCACCAACAGGCCTCGTCAATATGTATGGTCGTACAGATTGCTGAAGTAATAATGATACCCGAGATACTCTCACTGAGACAGATTGGTCGGTTTTCAGTGGTGAGTGGTGTCAACACTGGGAGCCTGCTTATCGGCATGAACGAAGCGGCGTCTTGCGTGCGCCACACCCTGAGACTTTGGACCCTGTTGAACTTCGTTTGTTTCTTCCTCTCCAACAGCTAGCAACAACCGCTGAACAGTAAACACGAACACATGATGATGACAAGCGACGACTCAGGGTAGAGAAGAGGAAAACGTGATGAATTTCAAGCCGAGAGCATGTTGCAGAAGCTTGCGTGGCAGAAAGGGTGCAAGCCAACAGCAGCTAAACCTATCAGATCGCGTTGTTGATACACATCTCAATTGGCCGATAGATTACTCGTAGCTATCTTCGCGTACTAAGGCCTGCCACTCTTGCAGCTGTACATACCCGAATGATTTTCAAGGCCAGGTCTTTGATCGTGACAGGGTGACGGTCCTTTCAGATTTCAATGCTTCTCTGCTCCCAATGACCGGCGATTAGCTCTCGACCGCTTGTCAAGACGCAAAAAGCTTTTTGTGTCGCTGCAATCATCTGCCGCGAGCCCCTATCTCTGGCTGGTACTCTCTGTGGAGGACACGACTGTGTAGAACTTTGTTATGCGTGCTGTCAGGGTGCAGCTCTTAACGAGCTCGATTTGCCAAGATTTGACATCCGAGGTCTCGGCGGCGATCATCGCACCATCCCCTCGACCTCATCTTCACATATTGACAGGAACACTTGAGAACGGTCATCGAGGCTAGCGATATGTATCTCGCATGTATTAGATCGAAGCCTCATCAGTCCAACATCGTTGAGATGCAAGTGCTGCGTGCTACATCTCGCCAAGATGTTCAGCAGAAAAGACTCGATCTCAGCTTTCTGTGACGCGATTGTGACCACCTTTTTCAGTGCGGCCGAATCCTTCCATATGGAATTAGGCAGGCAGGGCATATCTTTCCCTATCCTCGTTCCTAATCGGCCGAGGTGAGGCCCTTACCAGAGAAGAATATCATTCTTTCACCTTCCTTTCTTTTCTGACGATCTGTCTCGGCGCCATATTTGATATCTCTCTATCGGCCGCCGGTGTCAAGTATAGGGCGTGTAGCTAACACCATACTTGAAAGGTATACGGTGTCGAAACATTGATCATGGGTTCGATGATACCGCACGAAGATACGACCAGCCGAAGGCATGATTCGGATCAAGCAACGTTGAGCGGGCTGTCAACTTCTCAAAGCAGAGAGTCTATGAGAAGCGTCGACAACAACCGACCACCCACATCACAATCGGGATCAGCTGGCCGTGCTTCGTCCGGACTGCGACAGAGAAACTCGACAAGACGACAGGCGCAACAGTCTCAGCTACAACAATCTTACACAAGTGGCAGGGATCAAGATGGGAGACAAATTTTCACTCTTGCTGGTCCTAGTTTACAAGATGATGACAACAATGGCCGTACTCACAATCAACACCAACCATATGTCGAACCTGGGTATATAGAGCTCAACCCTGCATACGACCAACCTGGAAATGTACGGCCAATATGAGGATTGGCAGATCCTATGCCTCGTATCATCCGCAGAGGAATGAAGCCGTCAGATCAGGAGATCCAAGCGGATCGACCAAGGCCAGGAGACGAGGACGAGGATGTTCTGCAGCCCACCGATTCTCAGATGGAGCAAGGCATCGGGCCAAAGTTGAACCTGAACAAAATTGACAAGAACATTCAAGATGCGACCAAAGAAAGAGAACGCAAATACGCTCAGAAGTATGGCAAGAAATCGGAGCCACCCTCGGAGATGAGCCAGGAGTCTCAAACACAGCCGTTTGGCCCTTTTCAGCACCTTGCACCTCCACAGGAAGCAGATGAAGAAGGAGAGTTGGGAATTCCAAGGCCACCGGTTAATCCGCTCAATCATGATCAGTACCAAGATCAAGATAACAATGACGAGTATGATGAGAAAGGGGATGAAGAGACAGATGACGAAGACATGAAAGTTACACATGATCGAGCTGTCAACGACCACGTGTCGACAAACAAGATTCAGGAGGAGCAGCACAATCATCACACACTATGGGCGGTCGCCAGGACCAAGCTACGTGAACCTCTTGCGGAAGTTCTTGCTGCAAGTCCGACCTCTCTCCCTATGTGCTAAACCTTGTCACTTCGGCTCTCAAGCCGCGGCGATGCGTATCACTCCACCCATTGAAATGCACAATGATATTGAGAAAGAGCACGTCGTCTACAGAGAGTGACAATTTGACGTCCGCTCCTTGGACCTAGCTTTACTTTCGAAAATCATGGTGCATTACAACAGTGTTAGTGACAAACTTTAGCACACGTGGGAGTCTGTCTCACCTTATCTCACAATCTAACGTATGCAGGTGTTCATCCTTATGACGATCGGACTTTGTGCGAACATCGCACACAATATTGCGAACAGCGGTTCAAACGATTCTATGGCCTGGTCTTGGGGATTTGGCACAATGGCTGGTATCTACATAGCAGGTGGAGTCTCAGGCGGTCACCTCAATCCGGCAATCACTATCATGCTCTACGTCTTCCGTGGCTTTCCGAAAAAGAAGATCCTGATATACGTCGTCGCCCAGTTGATCGGGGCTTACATCGGCTCGCTCGTTGCATATGGCATCTATCGCAACTGTATCCTCAACTATCTGGAAACCAATCCGGAGCAAATGACAGATGTCTACAACTCTTTTGTCACCGACCGTATGGATGGTGTTGCAGATGCTGCTTCAGGCTTCCTTACTGAGTTTGTCGCTACAGCCTTCATCGGTGTCATTGTATTGGCTTTGGGTGATGACAGCAACGCACCCCCTGGCGCAGGAATGAACGCTTTCATTCTTGGATTGATAATTTCCATCGAGACTATGGCCTTTTCTGCCAGTACTGGTGCCGCTCTTAATCCTGCTCGCGACTTGGGACCTCGCTTAGCCCTGATCACACTTGGCTTCAGTAGACACGACATGTTTAGTGACGGCTGGTGGATCTATGGTGCTTGGTGTGCAACGATCACCGGTGCCATTGTCGGAGCAATTCTCTACGATATCGCGATCTTTGTGGGAGGTGAAAGTCCAATTAACTATCCTAGAAATAGTGTCAAGAGAGTTGGACACAAGGCCAAAGTGAGGTGGAGGCATAGGTTCAGACGCAGAGAAAGATAGTGGGGTCCCCCATACACTATTGAGCATGGGTCTCAGAGCCTCCGAAGATCTCTTCCGCTCGAAGGATATTCGATTCGACCTGTTCTTGTACAGTCGAAGTTGATGGACCTTTTGCGACCTTTGCCGCGAGATGTGCTTCCACAAGACATAAAACTTAGGGCTACTGCTTACAGAGCTTACACGAGGCAACAATCCTTCGTGTGTCAGTTCAGCTATCGCCACGGACCATAGTTGGTCGTAGTTGAATCTTTATTACCTCCCTGCTCCTGCATGTCAATGTCTCACCAACAAGATGCGCTTCTTCAACTTTATCGACATCCCCATGGAGCATTGACATGTATTAGCAGAGGATGAACTTGAGTTCGAAGCGATAAGGCTCACCCGTTCCAAACGAGGAAGTTGTGGCTTGACGTTTACCCACAACGGTTTAGCAACCGTCCGAAAACGTCGTGAAACTTTTGACTTTCAATTCGCCAAGACGTTCAAAACTTCCATTCTTTCTATGACTACATGGCAAGGTGAGACTTCTCGAAAAGTTGATCGAACATGATCAAAGACAGGTGTCTCTCAGGTACGAGATTCAGCCTCATACAACCAACGCTCGCTATACAGCTGTACACGTTCGGTGGTAGCCGAAACAATTGAACTTCAGCTTGTAAGCCACGCAAATAGCAGGAACTTGAGATGCCAACACATCGCGACTATACCACTACGATTATACGCGAGTTCTCAAAGTATCCTTCCTGCGAAACTTTTACCAAAGCTCGCAGGATTCAGGACCAACTGTTTTAGACGACGCCTCGTGACTTTTCCATTGCGTTATCGATGCTCCTCCTCCAGCCTCATACGTCGTATCCAAGGTACGACCATCGTGGCATAGAGCCAAGTCTACACATCACGGGCTGACAACCATGGCTCGTGATGCATGGCACTTAGGAACCACACGGAGGCGCCGGTAGCGAGCATATTTGCAGAGTCGATGGAAGTGACGACCTTTCGAGGTTTGGATACAAAAGCCGAGATGTTCCCCATCAATAAAGGAGAAACATAACAGAGATTCTTGAAATATCAAACTTTTGTGGTGTCTCAATATGCGTTCGACCTTCCTCATCCCCCCCCTCGTGGCAGTCGTCGCTGCTCTGCCGGCCCCTAACCCTCAGGAAATTGATCTTGATCTGATGATCAACGTCCCCACACCGACTATCATTCAGGCTACTGGAACTCCCGATCAGATTGTTACATACGACACCAAGGCCATTCTTGCCTCTGCCACTGCTGCATCCTCGATCTCTGTCGACATCACTGATGTTGCTACCTCGACTCCTAGCATCGTGAAGCGTGCAGCTTGCGGACCAGAGCCTTCTGGTTACGGACCTGTCACGACCAACCCCAAGGATGATGCTGCTTCCTTCGCTGCAAACCCTGTCTACGCAAATGCCGCCAATAGTGCTGCCGTTCCTTTTGGTTACGTGCAAACTTTCAAGAACTTGAATGCCAGTAGCAGTGCCTATGGCTATATGGGCTTCACCAATCTGAAGGAGTACAACCCCCAGACTTGTGCTACTAAGTGTATGTTGACGAGCTAATATCCTATCAGACTCCTCAATTTACTGATGTTTGCATAGGCAATGCCATCAAGGGCTGCATGGGTATCAACATCTACTTTGAAAGAGACCCCAAAAACACTCCCGACAAGACAGCCTGCCCCAACCCAGCCTCTCTGACCCAAATCCGCTGCGTGTACTGGGGCGGGCCGGTTACAGCGGGCAACACAAACAACTATGGTCGCAAGTGGGAGCAATTCTCGGTTGTTTTTGCTGGCTCGAATGGCTATGTGAACCAGAACATCGCCGCTCCCTCTGGCTACTCCGATGCCACTTACCTCAACAACGCAGCTATAAATGCACCATACGATGCCCTAGGTTACAACACCTACATGGGCGCCAAAGTCTTTGCTACCGGCCCTTTCAACGCCACTCTCTGTGCTGAAGCCTGTAACGCTCAAAACGTGTACAACATCGCCAACCCCCCTGCCGATGGCGCACCCGTCCAAACATGCCAATTCTTCAACACCTATCTTCTCTTCCTCAACAACACGCAAGCATTGGGCCAATACTGCGCCATGTACAGCAGTGCCTGGACCTCCAAATACGCCGCCAAGGTCGAACAATGGAGAGGCAACGACCGCTACACCGTACAATTCAGTTATTCCTTCAGCAACATCACAAACCCGGGCACCACACCCAACAAGGCCGCCGCCGTCGCTCAAGCCAAGGAGGAAATCGCATACTCTACTCTGCAGGGATATTGCAGTACTTTGTTGGCTTACAATGATTTGAACGCGTATGTCACCGCTACGAGCACAAAGATTCCGGTGTCGACTGTTACCACTACTACGACTTTGAAGATCAAGACTTCGTCTTCTTCCTCATCTTCTTCTTCTTCGGTCAAGGTTTCTTCTTCGAGTCCTTCGTTGAAGGCATCTTCGCTGTCTAAGCGTGCAGTGGCTTCTGCTGTCTCGACCCCTGCTGGATTGACCAAGTACCCTGCTAGTGTTTTGTCGAGTGCTTGCTCGGCATTGGTAACCAGTGTGCCCAAGACCGCTACTGTTACTGTTTCTACTGCTACAGTCACTGGATCTACGTCGAGGTCTACGGTTATCAAGACCGTTGCTACCACTACTCGTTAATTCGATATCCGAGATATGAGATACAAGCGGAGACTAGAAAGGCTGGTCCTAGGATGATAGACAATTGTTTGAAATGGAAGGGGATAATGTATACAGGTTTTGTAGACATTGACAGTCTTTATTGAGATTTCTGATTTCTGTCTCGTTGTCTGTTTTCACCTTGTTGCCTTTTTTTTCTTGAGCAGTGCCTTGTGGGTCAATTCATGATGAACTCTGCTCTTCTTTGGTGCGAGTCGATCGTGCATCAGAACAAACAAACAAAATCCATCACAACCAAAAAAAAGACGAAAAGGTTTTCCAAGCAACACCTCCACCAGCGTTCGATGTGGCATGCTGGTCAAAAGAAGGGCAAAAGAAGATTCCGACACGGGGAATTGAACCCCGGCCTCCTCGGACCTAGTTGCTTCTTTCGAAGACGGTTTGAGAGCGAGAAATCCTAGCCACTAGACCATATCGGATGTTGTTGAAGAGATTCTTTCTAGATTACAATATATTGGTGAGGGCAGCTCTGCTGCTGGTCGAGAAATGTTTCAATCTCTACCGAGATGGCTCCTCCCTATTCACTGTCACGAGAAGAAAAATTAGAGGCTTGCTATGGTTTTGTGGTTTTCTCGTGTTTTGTTCAATCATCTTGACTGTGCGCTATACTTCTAGTATGAAAAAAGCGCTTCTTGGTCTCATTCTTCGATCTCTCTCTTTCTCGGGGTAGTGGGTATCAACAACATAAACGTATTGAAAAAGAAAGTAGAAAGCGCTTTGAGACAACAACAAAAAACCAAAAAGTAGTATCAATCCTCCTTCGTCCTACTCGAAACAGTAAAAGAAAACAAGTATCATCCCCTTTTTGGAAGAAAAATCGAAAATGCAAGTATCCCTTTCCCTCAACGAACCCTTTCCTCTTTCAATGCAGTAAACCCCTTTCCTTTTCGCAATGCAGTAATAACAGTAATCTTCTTCGATATTGGTGTAATGGACAGTTCTCCTTGACTTGAGTATGAGTGCGGCGTGAGGAGAGAAACAAACAGACAAGCCTCGTCATCGAGTCGAGCTACGGTGCTGGTGAGCCAAGTCTTGATTGACCAGCTGCGAACCAGAGATGGCGAGCTAGTAGGATGAACCAGCTGCAAACCAGATGAATGGCGAGCTAGTATGATGAACCAGCTGCAAACCAAGTGTGTGTGGCGAGCTAAGTCTGTGATGGACCAGCTGCAAACCAGAGTAGCCCGTCTTGTCTTCAAGTTTGGCTACAACAATGGCGAGCTAGTTTTTGATGAACCAGCTACAAACCAGAGGAGCCTTGACTTTTCTTTTGGCGACTGGACTGCGAATGTCTTCGTCTCGTTTTGCCTTGCTCATACGGTCAAGACAGAATTCAGGCGGCCTTGGCCATGGCAGCGATCAAACCGTTGGTGAAGTATTCGTGATCGGCTGCTCTCATTTCGGGTGTGTAGAGAAGGTCAATTCTGGCCCAAGTTTCGGGAGTCTCCATTGAGACACCGGCAGGCCAGTTGTAAACCTTTTGAGGGGGTGTCGTGGGCAGCTGAGGGACAGGGCTGACTTCCTGAATGTCCTCGAGGGGAGCAATCAGGGGCTGCTGAGGCGAAGAAGCGGCAATGGTGCTGCCGGTCGAGAGACGCTCGACATTGCGTAGGCGCGAGGGCTGCTTGGGCTTGTGCTGAGAGAACTGAAGACGCTGCTTCTCGATAGCTTGCTGGGTGAGCTGCGAGTAGTTGGGAGTAGGAGTTGCGGGAACAGCGGGTGGTGCTACTGGTGCTGCTGTCTGCTTGACAGGGCTGATGGCAGGTGGCTGTACTGCAGGAGCCTTGGGCTGGAAGACATTCTCGTCAAGTCTCTGTCTCTTGGCAGGGTGCTCTTGCACCGGTGGAAGCAAGCGGATCTGATCCTCCTCCATCTCGACCTCGTCACTATCGCTGTCGTAATCGAAGAATCCATCCACAAGACCATAGGTGCCCGTGCTTGCGCCAGGAACTCTGCTCGGAATGACTGCGAGTGCGTCGACCTTGACCCTTCTCTTGTTACCAGTCTTCTGGGCAGCGACCTCTTCCATGTCACGCTTTCTCTGCTCTTCTTCAATTCTGCGGCGCTCCTGCTCAAAATTGTCGACTTGTTCTTGAATGCGCTTGCGCTCTGCGGTCTTCTGTGCTGCTTGTTCGAGCTGTTCAGCCCTGCGGTCTGCGTTGACTTCCTTTGGCTTGGAAGGAGTGTCGCGCTTGAGTGGAGAACCGAGTCGACGAATCGGGCGACGAGTGGTTCTGGGTGTCTGGCCGTAATTGGGATCTTCGTCAGAGGCAGGAGTGGGGGTTGCAGGTGATGCCGGTGCGGGTGATCTAGGCTTGGGTGTAGGGCTCTGTTGTGAAGAGAAAGGAACACGTTTTTGTTTCTTTGCACGAGCAGGCGTAGATTGCTGTTGCTGGCTCACATGTGCGGGATGCTCTTGCTGTTGCTCTTGAGGTTGCCCTTGCGGCTGTTCCGGAAGGCGCTTGGTGGGAGAAAGAATGGGACGGTGCGAAAAGATGTTCTTGACCGAGCCGAAGAGGGATGTAAGACCCCATGATGGAGAAGCGGCGGGCGTCTCGGCAGGTCCTGATGTTTGTGATGATCTCTGAGGAGTCTGGGCCTCGGGAGTCTTGCTTTGAGGAGTCTTACTCTTGCGCTTGTCATCGGTAGTCGAAGGACTTGAGCGCGACAAAGTCTGGTCGAGTTTTTCTTGCTGGGCAGCCTTGTTGGTGGCAGCTTCAGCTACCTCAGCGGCCTTGCGGGCTTCTTCGGCTGGAAGACGGACGCTCATGTGGTAGCGCAAGTCAAATTGGCGGCCGACGGTGCGAGGAACCTCTGGCGATGAACTTTGACGAATGGAGCGCTGAGGAGAAGATATGGTCGAAGACTGAGACTGCTTGGAAGTAGCAAGGTAGCGGGTTTCGACTTCGCGCAAGCGCTGAATCTCTCTGCGCATTTCCTTGAGGAGCGCTGTTTGTTGAGAATCGGTTAGCTCTTCGAAGACAGCGTCAGAGCGGAGAACTTGGTCCATGATAGACAAAGAAGGTGATGGCAATGTACGTGAGACGCGTGGTGAAGGAGTGTACAGGGCCTTGGCATAATCAAATGGTGAGATGGGAGATGACACAGCGTTAACAGAGATTGTGGCCAGCGGACTGTGAAGCACACTCTTGTCGAGCGAATGGATGGACGGGCTGGCTTTGTTGGAGGAGACGCGCTGGAGTTGTGGTCTCTTTGCGGACTCGCGACCAACAAGACTCGAGCCGGGTCTCTTCAAGGACTTTGCAGAAGGGGGAGTTTGATGAGAGTGTGACAAACCAGCGTGGGCTGTCTCATCGGCAAATTGTGCCTGGACAGCTTCTTCTTCTTCTTCGGCCTCTTCGTTGGCAATCTGTGCCTGGACAGCTTCTTCTTGTTCCACCTCGATGGGATCGTCCTGGAAGATGGCGACGGAGTCCTCGATGACGATTGGTTCTTCGATGCTTTGCTTGACGGTGGGCGAAGAGTGAACAGAGTTGTTGTACGTCGAAGCAATGTGACGGTAGCCTTGAGGTGTGACGTATGGAGATGCGTCGGCGATGGGCGCGACGTCGGCAGGCTTTGGTAGGGCGACGCGAGGTGTGCGGGTGGTGCGAGTTGCGCGAGTTGCGCGAGATGCGCGAGTTGATGGTTGCTTCTCCTCTTCCGTGACGGCACGAGGTGCGTCGGCGATGGATGCAACTTTGGCGGGCTTTGATCGGGCAACACGAGGTGTTGGTTGCTTCTCCTCTTCCTCGGCAAGAGCAGGAAGTCGGTCGACGGGCTTCTCGAACGACGAAGGCTTGGACTCCGGCGTCTTTGAACGCGACGTGGATCTCAGGCCGGTGCGTCTGGGCGTCGGGGCCTCGACTGGTGGCTCGAGTTCTACGCTGCCGGCGCGGACGTTGCTGCGGGTTGCGCGCGCTGGTGTTGCGTCGCCAGACGCCTTTGTCTTTGAGACGCGAGGCATGGTGAGAAGGTGTTGGCTATCAATAATCGGACAAGTCAGCGAATTGAAAGCGCAAGCAAGGGAGAATATTTGTTTGACAGCGCGCGCCGAGGCCAGCGTCAATGCTTTGTCAAAACGCCACATGAAGCTGTGATTGGCTGGACGCGACCATCGAGAATATAAATCCAGCCAGTGAAGGAGAGGACAGTGAAGAGAGAACAAAGAAAGCGCATACCTTATGTGAATCTATGATTCAATTGAGTTTTGTTCGAGGTGAGAAAACGCGTTGCGCTTTGTTTGTTGTGATGATTTTGGAGCTTGTGAAAAAGTTGTAGTCGTGGACTTGTTGATGCGCTTTGGTATGTACTTGAAAACAGTAATTACTGCCAAGGTTAGGATCAGGAGAAAAGTTGTTGTGGAACAAACGACCATACCAAAACAAAAGTTGCGATTAGAAGAGGGAGAGAGGAGGGGCGAGGATTTGAGAGTCTATATACACGCGAGATGATTCGGGATTTTGGGATCACGTAGCAACCAGAATCACCACCGGAGAATCACCACCACAGCTTGGACACCAAGCGCACCATAGCAACAGTAGCTTTCGCTTACAACCAAAAGCGAGAGTCAAAGCAGAATCTGAAATTAATAAAGATGCTACATATGCCATACCAAAATGTCGCTTCGATCAATTCCTTTTTCTGACTCCCAAGCTACCAACAGCATAGATATATATTCGTAAGTGAATGGCACCAGATTCGCCCTCCTGCTTTCAGGTAAGCCCTAATACCTTACCGTCCGAATGCATCATGTTATTGATGTTGATACGACCGACATAAGAGGGCATGTTGAGATGCTCTCAGCACACATGCATCCAAATACTAAAAGCATCATGCACTTTGACAGCCATGTGAAAGGATATCTCAGAAGGCTGCGAGCTCAATTTTGTTGCAAGTTCGTACCCTTTGTTAACTTCGACGTGATCTGTCGCACGATATAGGTGGTGCGGTGATGGTCGAGCCACAACAAGAACGAGGAGTTCACGAGTGGCGGTATACAACTGCATGCTGATTGGATGTAATGGAACAACGCAAATGACTCGGCATGATTAAGTATCAGACATCCGACAGTGTTGCGCGCTTTAGGGAAAAAGCACATCATGGCGGTGATACACCAGAAAGGTGATGTCGCGATGGGCGACGCCATACTTAGCTTTTGATTGTTTTTCAACAGGATGAGGGTCTGCCTTTGAGAATCGATGGTGGAAATCAATAGCCATGCTGTTGTCGACATGGCGCGAAATGGCGTCGGGGAGATCTAAACCCAAGACGGAGCGGCGTTGATAGCCATTTTGAAATTGCTCTCTGTTCGTATATCGCAGCGATGTCCTCGCGGAAGTAACCCCTTCTATGCTTTGCCAACCAGCAATATGCCCCGAAACGCCAGCAAGATCAAGCAACATTTTTAGCAACCACCTAATCGTGGAATAGAACGCTGATACTCTCTCCGTGGTGGACTCTTCTGATGGCCTAGAATGGTTGTCAATGGATTGTCCCCGCGGCGCAATGTCACGTATGACCACTCGAGAAGGCGCAACCCAACTTACCTCTGCGAAGACGTTTCCTACTTCGAGGACTTCCAGCTTTTGGCAACGCTTCTTGTTCTCCTCCTGGTCGACACTGTTGGTAACGACAACCTTGTCGATGGCGCTGGCATTGATGCGGTCGATGGCATCTCCACTGAGCACGCCGTGGGTGACGAGGGCGATAACCTTGTTGGCGCCCTCTTTCTTCAAGAGTTTGGCTGCGCGAGTGATGGTGTTGGAAGTGTCGGCAAGATCATCGACAAGGATAGCAGTACGGTCAGCAACATCACCTACCAGCATCATTGTCGCATTTTGGCGGTCGGTGATTTGTGTCGGGCGACGTTCCTGCAATGTCGTCAAACCCGCTCCTTGGGCTTCTTTACGTTTACGAGTCTTACCTTGTGAATGAGTGCAAAGGGCATACCCAGAGCATCGGCAATGGCAGTTGCACGCTTGGCACCGCCAGCATCCGGACTGACGATGACGGCATTTTGATAGTTAGGAATATGGAATTGGATGTACTTGCGCAAGAGGTGCTTGCCGTACAAGTTGTCGACGGGGATGTCAAAGAAACCTTGGTATTGAGGGTCGTGAAGGTCCATTGTGATGATGTGGTCGGCACCGGCGCAAGTCAAGAGGTCTGCGACAAGCGTACCAGCTTGCGCAACCCACTGCTTGTAACCTCTTTGCGGCTCGAAGTGAGGAGGGGCCTTGTGGAACTTGGCGACAGGCTTGTCACCGTTGGCGCTACCATTGGTCACGGTGGGTGTGAGGGTGTTGTCGTCGAAATAGTCGGACTTCTCGGAGGTGACTGACTCGATGGTCGAGCGACGGGGCATCTTGACAGGGCTGCCCTGGCTGTCTCCGTTGGCTTGTTGGTCACGCAGTTGCATGTCCATCAGCTTCTTGTGCAAGTTTTCCGGGCCGCCCTTCATTCCAGCACTTTCTGCTTGACCGGGCAGGGGGGTTGTGGGCCTGCTGTCAAAGGTGTAGTTGCCATTGCGGTTGAGTTGAGTAGGGGCCTTGGCAAGAGGGGCGCCAGTCTTGTTGTATGGGATGTCGCTTTGTCTTGAGTAGGGGAAGAGGGGAAGGACGGCAGTGACGCGCTTTGCGGAAGCAGTTTTGCAGGCCGAGATAGTGATGAGGAGTTCCATGAGGTGGTCGTTGACCTTGCCGCCGCCCGACTGGATGATGAAGACGTCTTTGCCTCTAACAGAGTCCATGACCTCGACGCGAGTCTCTCCGACAGCAAACTTGCTCAGCAAGATTTTGGAAGGAGGAACACCAAGGTGGTTGCAGATGGTGTCGGTCAGGTCGGGGTGCGAGTTACCGCCCAGGACGACTAGATTGCGTACCATGATGTTGCGAGAGTGTTGCGAGTAAGATTCGGTATAGGCTTCTTTGTAAGAATGTAGGAGGGCTTCCGGCCGGCGTTATTGACAAAGTTCGAGCTCCTTTGAGGCTTTGGATTTTCCTTCTCCAGCTTTTTTTCTTCGGCGTTCCTGATCTGGGGAAAGCTGCGTGGTTCTGCGGATTGAGTCACACTTCCGAGAAGGTGAGGGTGTTTGTCGGCACTGCGAGAGTGGTCGAGGGTGCGCCGTAGAGGGATGAGGGGATGAGGAAAAAGTCTGACTTCGTCATGGTGGGATGTCAGGATAGAGTTCGAGAGTTCCTAACCCCAACTTTTGCGTGATGGAAAGCTTTGACCGCCGGCGGCCGCATGCCTGCAGCCTTCCGAGGCAGGAGTGCGACCAGGCACCATCTGTCTCACTATCTCGCGTGCTTCGTTTCGTCTGTCACTCCTTGCCTCGTCTGCCTTGTTGTAGCTTTGCTTCTTACTCAAGCTTTGCTGCTTCACAGATTGCCTTGATGGAAGCTCAAGAAGTGAGCATATTGCTATTGGGTGATGCCGAAGTGGGCAAGACCACCTTCCTTTCGTATGTACAATTATGCCTTATGATACATTCCTTATTGATTTGACATCACTTTGCTTGTAATTTCTGTTCCACTCTTCCCGTCTTAACAATTGCCATCTCCCACTTCTCAATGGCAAACAAATCATCACCCATATCCGTGACACCATTTATGCCTATGACCATGACCTGACAACTTTCTCAAGCCGCCTAGCTCTAGGACCAAACAACACAACCTCCTCCCTCCCTATACTACGAGACCTCGATCAACCCTTCACCTTCGACCTCCGCAGCCGCACCCGGCCCATCCGCCTAGAATTCTCCGACACCTCCTCACCCACAACCTACACCCTCCTCCGGCCCTCTCTAATCCTTCTCTGTTTTTCAATCCCCTCGCGAGAATCTCTGACCTCTTTATCCACGAAATGGAAACATATAGTCGAGACCCACTTCAATTATGATGAAAGTATTCCAGTGGTTGTGTTGGGGTTGAAGAGGGATTTGAGAAATGACGATGGGGAGGAGGGCATGGTGTTTCCGCAGGAGGGGGTTAGGGTGGCGGCGGAGATGAGGTGTGATAGGTATTGTGAGTGTAGTGCTGTGACGGGGGAGTTGTGTGCCCAGGTTTGGGAGGATATTGTCAAGACTGCTGTGGCGACGACGACGGAGCAGGGTGGCAGGTCGGAGCCGCCACCTTGTATGATTATGTAATTTGTGAAGTGGAATCAATGATATTGTCAACATCCGATCTGAATTATATGGTTTATGAGAAAGGTTAGTTGATGGTTTGCGGATGGGTAGACCCAATCACAATTGAGCGTTCAGCGACAAGTTCTCATATGATCCTGACAATCGACCCAAAATCAGTCTGACCACGACAAGTCCCACGCATCATAGCAAAGTACATCCGGTAAATAAACTGACCACTCGCATGTTCGCTCTTTCTACTCGTATCGTGTCAGATATGGTAAAATACGGATGAGTATGGGGTGACCCTGGCTCTGTGATCACCCAGTCGCACCCCCCAAGTCTCATCGAATCATTGCGTGCTTGAAGAAGCCTACATCAGGCACTTTACTGGTCATCACAGAATGAATTAACAACAGACTGAGCTCCGTAAAGAAGTAGAATACAAATTATAAAGTTTTCGTAAGAAAGACGTGACACACAGGACATTGCTTCCTGGTCGTCCGTGAAGAGGTCTATCCTTCAGAATGCAAGTGCATTAGAGATCGGTGAAGATTGATCATACCATTTACAACCACCAGATGAAACCAAGCATGACAGTGACGAGACCGACGCTCATACCAGCAATCTGTCTGCTCGGGCTAGCCATACCAGTTTGGCTGGCTGAAGCGGCGGCTCCAGTGCCAGTGGAGGAGCCAGTGCTACGGCTACCGCTGCTGCTTGCACGAGTTCCAGTTGCGCCCGAAGTGGCAGATGCAGGGACAGAGCTAGTAGCTTGGGCATCAAAGGTCTGGCCGATAGTGGGAAGAGCGACGTTACCGCTGACCTCCCATGCCATGGAGGTGTATGCAGGGCACTCAGGGGCAGAGTTCGAGGGAGAGTACGCGGATTCCGAGACACCAGAGGGAGTAAGAGTCTTCCAGTGGTTGGAAAGATTCTGAAAGTCTGGCGAGATAGGCGTGGGGGTGCCAGTGCGAGTGTAGCCATCAGGAGCGTTGGTGGCGGTAGGGTCAGTCTTGGGGCCGTATTCTAGGAAGCAAGATTAGTATGGTTCTTGATCATCGTTATTGGCAGCAGTGCTATGAGCTGCCTTTGCGTGAGCTCAACCCAGTGAATTGCCTTCTCTGGATGGCGTTTGGCTCAACACGCACGCCAGACGGCGATTTCGACAGGATTGGCCAAAACATAAAGAACAACCCATCACAAAGCTCTCATATGGGATAACTCACGAATCAGTCCGTAGTTGTTAGACTCCTCAATCCATTCGTAGATCATAACACCGCTCCAGTACTGGGACATCTCAGAGCCGAAGATGGCGGCTTGGTCGTCGAAGGTTCTGGGCTTGGGAGTGTTGCAGCCAACCTCGGAGAAGAAGATGGGGATGTTGTACTCGGTAATGTTCTGGGTCAACTGCTCGTAACCAGACACCTGGTATGAAGATTCTCCACACCATTCATATGCGTTAAGAGAGAAAAAGTCAAGAGCCTCAGAGGCGTTGGTACCGCAAGCAAGGTAGTTCTGGAGGTTGGGACGAAGACTCGAAATATCGGCAGCAGAGTAGCCAACGGGGATGTTACGGTAGTTCTTGCTGTTGCGGTAGGCCTTCATGTCACGAGCGGCAGCCTTGACATAAGGGGCAGCGACTGAGCCGTTTCCAGTGGTGAGGACCTCGTTGCCGACAAAGAAACCGGCAGTGTTGTCGAACTGCTGGAACTCATCCATAACCTTGGCAAAAGCATCGTACTGGGATTCGTTCCAGTGGGGAGAAGTTTGCTCAATCTGAGTGTTGAAAGTGTCCAAGTCAACAAACAGATAAATCCCGGCGTCTGCGAAAGTCTTCATGCAGTCTTGGTGATCGGCATCCGGGTCCACGTGGTAGACGCGGATGGCGTTAGCACCCAGAGTCTTCATGAGCGATGCATCCAATTGACACTGGTTGTTGTCGATGAGAGGATCCTCAGGCACGAGCTGGTAAGCAATACCTGCATTGAATGTTAGTACACCATAATCGATTACTGAATCGAAATCACTCACCTCTGACGAAGTACTGGTTGCCATCGCTGGTGAAGAATTTGCTTCCCTTGACCGAGATCGTGGGAATGGCAGAGGCGAGTGCGGCGAAAGCGATGCCGCACGCAACACTGAGAGAAGAACGCATTTTGATGAAAATGTTGCTGCTGCACAAAAAAGAATCAAGCAGAGTAGACAGAAGGTTGTATGTCTGATAAGAAGAATTTTCGAAGGTTAATCGATGCCGTTGTTTGGACACAAAGACAAACACGAGGCAAGGGGTGGTTGCAGCTTCCTCAAACAAGAGCAACGAGCGAGTGAGCGAGTGACTACAGAAAGGAAATTCGAAAAACAGTCCGACGCGAAGGAAGAACAACAGGGACAGATCGAGCTCGTAGAAATAGAAAAAACCTGTCGGCTCCCACCTATCTATAATCCTACCTTAAGGTTAGTTCATATCCTAGCGGCGGTAAGGAAGGTGATCTGGCTCAGTCTGAGGGGATCCAGTGCAGTTTCATCGCGCAATCCATCCCCATGGAGAACCTGCAGATCATTTGCTTGTCAAAACGCAGGCATCCGACTCGAGTGCAGACAGAGATTACTACTATCTGTTCGTGCGCCAATTGTTGGTCGCAGACAACAACACTGTTGCCTCTTCTCACTGCCGACAGCATTCTTCTGCGTTGAACTGTCGCCGCACAATCAACGAGTGGTCTGTGCGAAAACGGGCTTCCGCCAACAATCTCCTGAAAGTTGTTTGGACATCCAACTTTCAGAGCCGCGGCTGCGGTGCTCTTCTGCCGCTGTCTACGGTTTGCCTCCAGAGCAAACTTTCTGCCCATCGATCCTGAGAACAAGCTGACCTGCTTCGACACCCAGAAGCCGCGCGGTGTATGAGGTCTAGGTTTTGGGTCTCGAGGTGGCTACGCAAGCAGGCTTACTCCCACCAGCCATACATACACAAGCCACGCCTCATCAGCCACTTCATCAATTCAAATATGAATGCGCAGGGCCTCAGGCACAGTCAAAGCTGGTGCTAGCTGGCTGCAAACCAGCCTTCGCCCTGTTTGTCAGAAGGCTATGGGTCTCGGTGTCTGACTACACATGGCACGTGTCTGACACATGAAGTGCAGCTGGTTGACAGGACTGTCGTAGAGCACATACACATCTTCAGAAAGGGTTCGCTTTCTCGGCATGTCCACCAGACCTCGACAAGTTCTTTTGCCAATCAGGGTTTTCCCGTGAAGAGCAAAACCCTTTCGCAGAGCCTAAGTTTCGAGGAACTGAATTGGACCAGCGCGATATCTGGACTTCTGATGAAGTTAGCTCATCCGCGCGGCATCTCGAAAGGCAAGCACGTTCGAGTTTCTCGCTTGTGAGTGCGCGGTTTTCTCTCCAAGCAGTGGAGCTGGCGCAGAAAAAGTTCACAGCAATAAGAAGACCGGCTGATATCTCGTATTTATTGTACCTGCACTCGGGAAACTGGAATTATAACCTCGGCGATGTCGGCAAATCGTGTTGACTATGGTCGGTGTAAGCAGGAGGACCATCGCTAACAGCGGCCAGTAGTCCTTTCGTCTCCTATCCGACTCACTGACGGTTGATCCCCTCATGCCTGTCGACTTTACCCCATGGGCCTCCATCCTCCACGTGTTGGTGCTTGCAAAGTCAAAAGAGATCAGCCGGTAGTTATTCCGCAAAGCAAGAGTCGTAAAGGCTGAGACAGAAAGCCGGCTATGTTCGTGGACTCAGGTTTGTCCGGTCTAGACGAGTCGCAAGCGCCTCAAACATGGACTTCCAACCTCTTTGACTATGCGGGGCACATTACATAGATTGATCGGCCGAAGAGACAGAAAGAAGGGTCCAGGTAGGTTGCTAGAGGCAATATATAGGATGATGAACAGCAAGATACGTCGTCGACTTCAAACGGTTGCTCATACGGGAAACAACAACGCTACAACTGTATCAGATTCGCATTGAATTTTTCCCCATGCCCATCTTGGAGCGGGCCGACATGGAGGCTCGATGCTTCCAGCCTGCCTCCACAGTTGAAACCGTCTGCCAGATTCTGAAGCCACCTCGTCAGGAAGTTTGCCGAGGAAGAGCCAGCTTTAACCGTCTTTGAGCCGAGGCGGTAAGACGCGGTGAGACAGCTTCCACAATCGGAGGACTGTCTTCCGGCATTGCCAGAAGCAGCGAAGCTGTGAAGGGGTACGCTCCGGTTGGCTCTCGAGTAAGGAGAATGTGCATGCCAGCAAGGCATCTTTGGCTATGAATTCATTGTCAAGCAATCTCCGAGCGATTGTGTTTACTGCTCGAGATAATCACTGTTCCGAAACATTTTCGAAAAGCAACAAATGTCTTTGAACGGTTGGTCCGCAAACGCTACTAGTCGCTTTCCTCGAGTCGCGGTCATGTGTCAATGTGTCCATGCGTTAGGACTATTTCCGCCGGTGAAGAGCCACGAGAGCCCTGACGAAGAGGTCATGAACCCTTGAAGCATGTTCACATGAAGCCAAAAGAGCTAATTTTGATTCCAAGGTTAAGTATTGGCGCTAAACGGTCAGCCAGGTATATGTATGATGGCCGCCCTCGTTCTCCCTCTATCAAGGTTTCTCTCATCTGTTTGATGTTTATCGTGTCCCCTTGGTTTCAACACACTCACCACACAAGATGCCTTCCACAACATCATGCTTGTCGTCGCCTAACACGACCCCATTCCTCATCACAGTACAGGATGCTATTCTGCTGGAAGACTCGGAGGGTTTTAGCATTCTCCGTGATCACCTTTCAGTTGAATGCTGCAACGACTTCTGCAAGGATCACGAAACAGATGTCACAGAGGACCAACAAGCCTGGATCCTCATGAGAGATATACTCCATGCTCTGCTCGCACCTGTTGTAGCACTACATGATCATACAACAAGGGTCGCCCAGAAGTTCACCAAGGCTACCAAACCGGAGGACATCGAATTCGCTTTCAGGAACAAGGGACGCAACGCGTTTGTTTGGCTCACATCATTCCTGGCCGATGACGAAGACTGGTGTCTCAGCAAGAACTGTCCTGCGTGTGTAGTCCAGCACGCCTTGGATGCCGAGTTTCAGATCCGCCTAATGGCCGCGGCATGTTTGCTATCATGCGCAAAGGGCCCGGAGCCTGGCGATGGGCCCACCCTTCCCTCATTCGACTTCTTCCTCCGTTCCCTTCGTGATGCCCTCAAGGAAGACGAACTATGGGGTCCGGACTACTACGAATACATTGAACCCAAGGCGGAGGATCTGAACATGGGAATGCAGGACTTGATGCGCCAATGTGAGAAACTTGAGCTGGCCATGACACCTCCCGGAACCCCAGAGGATACACCACTTCCCTCATTCTCCTACTTCTCTGAGCGCAGAATGTCCCTCATGACACCGACCAAGACAATTTATCCGAGAAGACAATCAGTGGTGCCGGGCATCACTATCAAGCGCTCCAAGTTGGCCAAGGTTCAAATGAAGATGGCGCAGGAAGAGGAGCAGTGGCTTCAGTCTTTCGTCCAAAACGCCTGGCAAACACTCAACCCTTTCCAAATCCAGATGCCATCGATGAACACAATCGCGCGCCGCATGTCGCTCGTTGCAGGCCCCTGAATGAGATAAGCGGCTTGCTTTCCCAAGAAAATGCATCACTGTTTTCTGGAAGCCCCAATGCAAATTCTACAAGCCACAGCCGGGACGGCATCGCCCAACAAAGCCACGTCAAGCACGTGTATGGCCGACCGATGTTCCGCCGTGACGGCATGCCGAAGGATACCGCGCGGGTTGGTTGAATCCTAGCCTTCCCAATTATTGATGAAGCCAATAGTTGGTTTTACATATTTCCTTCAGATCGGAAGAAGGAGAAGGAGGTTGGAGGAAACAACAGAATGGCGCTGGCTGTCTTCGGACATGGGGAAATTGCTGGGAGAAGGGCCGGCTTCGCAAGTCGGCTTTCTCGCCAGCAACCAGCGGCCGAGTCAGGAAATCTTTCCCGCTACGACTCCAAGCACGCCTTTGGTGGTTGCGAATCAAGAACGTTCACATGAGCACGGGTTGTTCACTGTGAGAAAGTCGTCCAGGCTCAAGACGGCCAGAAACTCTAATGAAATGCTACAAGAGTGGCATCATACAGTACGCGGCCGACTCCATAGAACTCTATGTCGGAGTCGGTCTGCAGATAATAACACTTTAATGACATGAACAATCTTATCCAGTCTGCTATAACTTTTCCTTTACCCGTGAACTTCCTTTACACTAATCGATATCGACGATCAAAATACCTACACGATGAGTACTCGTAGAGTGCTCGATAGCTTCGATAGCTCGAAGGTGCTCAGTCTTGGCACGTCTGCCCCGCAAGCAAGCAGCATCATGAATCTCGAAGTCACAAAAAAAGTGTCCGAAGCACCAAGCCACACTTGAAACCGCATGAACTCGACCCTCCGGTCTCTGACCTCAACAGCGAGCTTCCTCTTCTCACGATCCTCTCTCCCAGCCTTCAAACCCGTCACTCTATACACCACCACACGCCGGGGCACATCCCGCCGCGCCAGACGAAAAAAGATGGGCCTCCCAGAGCCAGAACAAACACCAGACTACACCAACTGGAGCGCTTCCCAACTACTCAAACGCATCACAGACCTAGAAACACAACTCCGCAACAACCGCATCGTGCCCGTCACCGACCCCTCCGTCACCGCAGCTCTCCCGCCGAAGAAGAAGCAAAAGAAAGATCGACCTTTCGATGCTAGTCGCTATAACACCAGACATATTGCGTTGAAGTTTGCGTATCTGGGGCAGAGGTATAATGGGTTTGAACATCATACTGGAAATAAGACGCCGTTGCCTACGATTGAGGAGGAGTTGTGGAAGGCGTTTATGAAGACGAGGTTGATTTTCCCGACTAGAGGGGCGGAATTGAAGGAGGGAGAGATTGATTGGGAAGGAACGGATTATTCGAAATGTGGAAGGACGGATAGAGGTGTGAGTGCTTTTGGCCAGGTCATTGGTATCCGAGTGCGAAGTCTGCAGCCCATGCCCAAGGAACAACCAGTGCAGGAAGAAGAGCAGGGAGACAAAATGCAGGGAATAGAGGGCAATGCGAAAGAGCAGGGAAGTAAAGAGGACAAGAAACCAGAGTCGAAGCCTTGGGATCACATTCGCGACGAACTACCATACATTCAACTTCTCAACCGCGTCCTCCCCGAAGACATCAGGATGCTAGCCTGGTGTCCCACTCCTCCTACCGACTTCAACGCCAGATTCAATTGCCGCGAGCGTCGCTACCGATACTTTTTCACTTCACCCGCTTTCGCACCAGTCCCAGGAGATGCAGGTCTGATGACCACAGCAACAGGCAAGACGTTGAGAGAAGGATACCTAGACATCGAAGCCATGAGAGATGCGGCAAAGCGATATGAGGGCCTTCACGATTTCCGCAATTTCTGCAAGGTGGATCCGGCGAAACAGATTACGAATTTTGAGCGGAGGATTTTCAAGGCCGGTATTGAGGAGGTGGACGTTAGTCAGGCGCCTGCTGGCTTCATCTCGCACCCGGCGTTTGCGCAGAGTGTGGGTGCTAAGAACCAAATGGGTGGACAGGGTGATATGAGCATTCCAAAGATCTACACGTTTGATGTGAACGGTTCTGCTTTCTTGTGGCATCAAGTACGCCATTTGGTCGCTGTCTTGTTCTTGGTTGGTCAAGGATTTGAGCCCCCGTCGATCATCTCAGATCTGTTGGATATGGAGAAGTATCCAACGAGGCCAAAGTACGAGATGGCAACAGATGCTCCATTGGTCCTCTGGGACTGCATCTTCCCTGATCATGAAGATATCGACCAGAGTAGAGAAGACGCAATGGAATGGGTCTATGTAGGCGAAACCGGCGGCCGTGAAACCAACAAGCGTCCTGAGATGGACGGCGGAGACAGCAAGTTCGGCAAAGGAGGCATCATGGATTCGATCTGGGAGGTCTGGCACAAGCGAAAGATCGACGAGATCCTAGCCGGCAGTCTGATGGACATTGTCGCTGCACAAGGCAAGCGCTGTCCTGCAGATGTGAAGCTAGCTCCCGTGGCTGAGAGAAGTCCAAGACTCTTCGATGGTGGAGACTGGCCTAGACCTGTAGGCACATACGTCCCTATTGCTCGCAAGCAAAGGATGGAGCCAGTTGAGGTGGTGAATGCCAGATATCTGGAGAGAAAGGGCCCATACAAGCCCAAGTTTATGCGCAAGGAAGATGGCGATGAGTAGATAGAAGCCATGACTCAAGATTTGGGCTCATGCAGACATGATCTTGCACCCCTCCAAACCTCTTCCAGAATCTTTCTCCTAGGAAGGATGCTCTGTCACATCTGTCAGCATTGAAAGATGTATGGAGACGTAGAAAGAAACTCACTGGGAAGACTACCACGACATCATGTTCACCCTCAACCACGATGGCAAGATAGAACCTCACTTCAAAGCCTTTGAAAGCCTCGTGAATGAAGATATCCTGAATCATGTTCGTAGGGATAAATCTCGTGGTAGCAGTACTCAGATACGTAGGACTACTCGTCGTGGTCTGTACACCCATTCCGCGGATCACCAGTAGAGATTCAGTAGTATAGCCTTTCCGGAAGATCAAGGAGAAGATTGTCAAGGCGATTGGAGCCAGATACATCCAGGATATGCAAGAGGCAGATGCATTGGATATTTCAATCAATCTTGAAGGTAAGAAGGTAGAAGCATAATCTGAGTGGCCCTTCCAACGTGGCGTTGCTGATGTATAGGCTTTTGCGATCAAGATGCATGAAAGAGATAGACCTAGTAGTATTCTGACGAGTCCAATGAGGGTGCGGTGGATTTGTGCTGGGACCGAATTGTTTGCTGAGCGCGTCGACACCTTGTACAGCACAGTAGTCGGCGATGGCCTCTTCACAGTAAGTGTATTCCTCATGCCGTTCCAGAGATGATCGCAAGAATTGAATTGAAAGTGTGTTGCTAGGTAGTAAAAGTTGCTAGAGTGATTGTTTCGCGCAAACATCCCAGCGTCGCATGACGAAGCACAACCCTGCCCCTCCAAAGCTACCCAACTTTCCAAAACTTCCCTCGTCCTTACGAACCACATCACAGCATCACAAAGATGCCGCCTTCACCTCCCCGAAACAGGAGTCGCTCGCGCTCACCCCCGCGCAAACCAAAATCATCAGGAGGGTTCCGCTGGAAAGACAAAGGCTCGCGCGCAAACGACAGCTTCAGCCGCGACTTTGACGACCGCAACCGCGATGAGGCTGCCGCACCTCGTCGCTCTCCACCACCTCGCGACGATAGAGATAGATTCCGCGATCGCTCGCCCAGACGCGATGGCAATCGCGACAGCTATCGCCCCAGATCACCGAGACGAGACGACCGCGATCGCTACAGAGACGGAGGAGACAGAAGACGATCGCCTAGACGTGACGACAGAGGCAGAGATGACAGAAAAGACAAGAGAAAGGAAGATAAGCCCAAAGAGAAGAAGGAGGACAAGGAGAAGAAACCGAAAGCTGCTGCCGCGCCGAGCCGTCAGGAACCGATGATTATTGTCAATGTGAATGATCGTTTGGGTACAAAGGCTGCTATTCCTTGCTTGGGTAGCGATCCTGTTAGTAAGTGATTATCCGGACTCTTCGTGTTGTGTTGATGGGATGCTGACTTTCTGTGTAGAAGCTTTCAAGGCTATGGTTGCTGCGCGCATTGGTCGCCAACCACATGAGATTATGTTGAAGAGACAGGGCGAGAGACCGTTCAAGGATCATCTTACCCTTGATGACTATGGTGTCAGCAATGGTGTGCAGCTTGATCTTGAGCTGGATACTGGTGATTGAAAGGGCCTCGGGATCACCGTCTTTCTCGACACTATTGCAAATAATATCCTGCCAGTGACAGCTCTTCGCTGAATGCTGCTTCGAGTACTGCCTTCTCACTCGACCCGAAGCCGGGAGTTGGAAGTCGGGAGTTGGATCATCTTCTCCAGAAATATCACTTGAATACGACGAGGATGAGGGAGAAACTCATGACACTCGTATACTCTTCCAAAAGCGGCCCATCCTATGAGGCTCCGGTTCTGCCAGTCGTCCTCAGAGCTTCGATAGCTTGGGAAGCGTCCATCACTCCAATGAATTCAAATCCAAATCTTCTGATGCTAGCCTATGCTGCATCCTATTCACACAGCTACTTTCTTGACCAAATTGTACATCTGGAAACATTCTGCGCTGAAATCTGCTCCAAGTCAGTTTTCAGATCAATGGTGCCAATACTGCGTACCGAGGTGGATGCTGCTGTTCCAGCTTGGTTTCTTAGAGCCCCACCATACGTCATACTGAGCATGGTGGTGTCGCTCCTCTTCATGTGTTAAAGACCTTGCAGCTCCTCGAGTTTAGAAAAGACATCTCTCTGCTTTACACATACCCGGTCCAAAACTACCATCACATTTACTCTCTGAAAGTCTAGTCACAAAATCTATAGCGTAAGCTTCACATGTAAACGCGCATCTTGAAACCACACCCACCTAACACTTCCTCCCAGACCAAAACCACAACCACAGCCTCTCTACCAACATGTACTCACGCACCCTCCACCTCTTCCGTGCAACCCGCATCCAACGCCTCCAATCCCCCACCTCAGGCCCAACACCCACCCTCCGCCTCTTCAGCACCTCCTTCCCCCGCTCCATCAAAGAAGACAAGAACCGCTCCCCTGAAGAACTAGAAGCCGAAAAGCAAAAGCAATTGAAAGCACAAAAGGAGGGAAAAGCGCAATGGAATGAGAACTTGGCTAGCGCTGGAGAAGCCAGCATCACCGCGGATAAGCAGGAAGTCAAGGATCATGATAGTCACATGGAGGAATTGCAGAAGGAGACTGCTGGAAAGGCGGAGAAGGAACATCCTCATGGTAAGAAGGATTAAGACTCTAGTTAGGGAATTATGATGTTTTTCAGTTGCCTGCTGGCGGGCGTATGATCATGAATTGCCATGCCGCTTTCTTGAGTTCCCGTGTTTGGTTGCTGACCACGCTCTGCTATCGTGGCAGCCACGCGTGTGAGATTCTTATTTGATATTGGTGAAAAGTGCTTCAACAACATCCGATATGGTCTAGTGGCTAGGATTTCTCGCTCTCAAACCGTCTTCGAAAGAAGCAACTAGGTCCGAGGAGGCCGGGGTTCAATTCCCCGTGTCGGAATCCTTTTCTTTTGCACTTTTTGGTTCATCACCTATACGCTTTCTCGCTGCGCCGGGAAGTCTTTCTGCTATCTGCCTTTCACTTTTTTTTTGTCAACGACGTGCCGATTCGCTTTCCTCCGCGGTACAGGTATGCTAGTATACAAAGATGGCTCTTTAAGACCATGAAGTGAAATGCGTGGTGCAAACCGAGGCCTGCCTTAACCATGCGAAAATCTCTTAATTATGTAGGCCACAGTAAGTGTGATGGCGGCTAATCTAACCCCTAAGAGAGATTTTGAGTTCATTCGAGAAGTGACTTAATCTTATGCCCTCTATGTCCCTAGTAGCTACACTTCATCTCTAGGTAGCAATCGTCTCTCCTACGAACCTAACCTTTCTCTACAAATACTACTTCGAGTTTGTCTAACATATAGATACTAATAACTATTATGTCTACGAGCATACTTACTGCGAGCAAGGGTCCACCCTCGGATAAAGCTATAGCACATAACCAAAATCTCCGTCCGTAAGAGTCGACAGTTTTATCTAGTCAGGCTATCTCCTTGACGGATCTGCCTCCTGAGCTCCGTCTGATGATATTCAAGGAAGTCTTCGAGGCCGCGGATGATACTTCTATACACCCTATGCTGCGCTTCTTGCATAGCGTTGAGCATCCCATGTTGTACGTATCACAGTGCGTACGTAGTGAGTACGCTGCCGCGTTCTCTGGGAGTATTACAATGGGTATAGGTTCCGAGGACCTGACTATAACACGCAAGTCGGACTCACGTCTTGTTATAAGGAGGATCGATCGACGTTCGCTACCGTACCTAGGGTCACAACACCGGAACGAGCGTATGAATTCTTTGATCAACGTATTCTACAAATCCCCCTTTTCTTGGTTAGATCAGCATTTGGAAGCTATCAAAGTTTTCCCTTACGGGCTCCTGCCTCCCTAACACGAAGTATTGTGCAGACCAAAGTTTGACTCGAACTTCGGAGCCGCAGCATCTTCCACGTAAGCGACCAAAGATTCTACCTAACACGATTGGGAAGCAAAAGAAGGCCACTCGTTATCACCTTTTCGGTGAGTATTAGATCGTTGTTTAGCCGCTGACTAAGTCGCTGGAGCAGTTTCGCGTTCTATCTCCTATGTCGTTGCGGATGAGAAATAGGAGCTCGTAAGGATTCTGAGCGACCAAAGACTCAAGGTCAAAAAGCTACCACAGTCACATTTCTGATACCCATGCTACGGCCGAGAAGATTTAGGGGTTACGGCCGAAGCAAAGGAAGAGTTGAAGATCGATCAATCCGCGGAATCTTTCGATCCCTCAGAACAAGAAGGTGGAATTCCGATCAACAGTCGTGTCCGCGGTCCACACAGAGTGACGATGAAGGGACACTATAGCATGCATAGCTGGGCACTATTGAATTCTCTCGATCCTTTGGTCGTGGGTTTGCTATGTTTGATAGATAGCAACAGCACCACAGCTAGCAACAAATGTTTGCTGGGCAGTTACAGATTTGTATCTTGAAATTGCTGGCAATACAGGAATTTGAACCTCCGATCAACTGTAATGTCTTCGCCACTGTCCCTCTCGGATAAAGCTTCTTTAGTCGAGAAAGCAAACGCGCTGACACGTACATTACGAGATCCGACAATACATGATTTTGCACCTCATCTCGGTCTGTTTCGAGAGCTGTCCGATGGTCTTCGGCGGGTCACTCAGGCTCTGGAGAATGGTTGTGAGGACACCGAAGTTTTAGGAGAATCGCCTGCAGCAACTCGCGATCGCAGGCCTTCGATCACATCTAATCTTGCGACTCAGAGCCATGGAAAAGCCTCAACGATCGCATCCTCTGCGATTTACTTCGCGCTCTCCTTTGCTCAGCGCATTCGAGACGCGGCTAGAGACTGGGCGACTCTACCGGATGTCCACCATCAGCGAAGACCACAAGAGCTCCACATTCAAAACATATTCGCCTTGCAAAAGCGACGACCTTCACAAGAGACCATGTTCTTGGATAAGATGTTGCTACTTTGCGCCTGCCAATCACTTTCAGCCGACTTCAGACAATTCGAGTTAAGAAACGGATGGACACCGAAGCGCGATGAGATATCCCGTCGATAGGTGACTTGGTGAATGACATCGACTGGCCAATTTCGTAACTCGAGAACTTGAAGATTTGGAGACCTGAAGACTTGGGATCTGATACTTGGAACGTTGGTAGATGATTTGAAACAACGACTGCGTTTGTCTTCAAACACATCTGGCAACACGTGAAAATGGTATTCGAGTATACGGAGGAGTTTGTTTTAACTCGGTCCGCAGTCTCGACACAGTTTTCCTAGCAAGGTGCGAACTCACGAGAAACCAGCTCCTCCGTATCTCTCTTCATTACCTATCAATAATAAACACAAATCGAGTTATACTGCTCTGAGTTTGGAAGCCTGAGCAACATCTTGGCATGTGCTCCATAACATAGGCAGCAAGCCGAGCGGTTTTTGACCTTGTGATCTTCGTTAAGCAACAAGTTCTCCAACCAGATTTCGACGATCAGGCTATTATGGCACTGCGCTTTTACCAATCACAATTCAAGAACTGTTGTTCTACCCAAAGTTTGCCCCGCATTGAGTGTGGCCACAAGTCTCAAAAGCAGCCCATCGATGGCCCTGTCAACTGAGCTTCCACAGCTGAGAGGTAAGAAAGGACATTCGAGACTTGGCATAGTAGAACGTTCTCGTGAAGCTATTTTGATGGTCGACGACTGATAAGATTCCGTACGAAGCAAAGATGTCCAGATGATATAAATCAGGTGTGCCCAGGAGATGACTTTGTAGCAAGCTCACATCGCTTGTCGTATCACTCACCAATCTCAGAGTATCATGCGAGTTAAAGCCCTTCTGTCCTTGGTTCTGGGGTTCGCGGCTTTTATCTCGGCCCAAACTGTGGAATGTCCAGCTCCCCAATGCGATTCTGGAGACGGCGATGGTCAGTACGCTTGCGGAGTTTGCGACCCAAGCGACCCGCAACTTTGCGTAAGTACCTTAACGTACATGACAGTGTGAGCATCTACTTACATCTCATCGCAGACAGGTTAGGAAAAATATAATAAGTTGACCAAGCTCTTTGTCTTATGTGGTTACAGTTGGCGGCATTCAGCATGCCTGTACTAACGCTGGAGATCCAAACTATCCAAACGACGGTGGAGGTGTAAGAAACCCCCCGTCAAATACGATGGACTATACGCTAACATGGAACGTATCTACAGAGCTGTATTTCGACGGTAAAGGAGTTGAATCATCTTCGCGATTGGCACAAGTGCTAATAATTTGATTAGTGCTATTACTTTACAGGAACGGCGGGTGCTGGGAGTAGAGATCCGTATACCCAGGTAATGATTATACCACCTGCTAAACTAAGACTATGCAATTACTGACATATGCAGTGTTGTTAATCAGAATGCGATAGGATCTGCTCGCCGTGGAGCTGTTTGTGCAAGGATGAGGGGCTGCTGAAGGCTTGGCGATTTTCAAACCATCCTGTAGAGTATCATGAGTAGTCTAGCAATCCTCTTTGACAGATGAGGGTATTCCGTAACCGACCGTAAAGCTTATCGCTTCATAGCTAAAACGTGCCGTGTGACGTATCTAAGCGCCGTTCTTGACCAATCTTTGCCTGCGTCAATTGACGTGCAAATCGCATGCCGCAAACATAAATAGCAGAGCCGTCGCACCTTTAGAAAGTCCGACTCAATGTAACAAAACTCCTCTGGCTCCATCGGCTGCACGACGACCCGATATATCCTACTCACAATACGATACCGCCGACATAACGCGACTTCTCTCCGAACATGTCGTCTGACGCTGGTAAGCTTTATGCTGTGTGCTGCACAGCCGAGTTTCCTATCGATGTAAGTGTAGTTGATTTCGGTGTGACATGTGACTGACCCAAGTCGCAGTCCGTGAACAAAGTGCTCTCCTCTATCTATAGGCATAGGGATGATCACAACAGCTACTGGGAGCCTTATTTTGTGGTCATCGATGATCTATCCAAATCTTACAAAGAGGCCACGGTTCGGCTTGACGGTAGAGGAACTCTGCATTCACCTTTTGTCGGCAAGAGCAATGAAGAAATCGCAAAAGCCGTAAGGGATCTCCGATTGTATAACGATTCCAATCTCAACTACGTCCAATTCATGGTCCTGGACGAGGAGAACATCAACAAAGATTGGGCATGGGTAGCATTTGCCGAAGACGCCGAGGAGAAGAAGGACACCATCAGCGTTCTTGAGGTCAAAGTTGGCCACGAGATCTACGACTCCACGATGCTAGCACTCAGCGTTGCAAGTCCGGACATCGATTCTCTATTGGAAGCTAGGGAGACGTGCAAGGATCAAGTGTATGAGCGTCAATTGTAGTATACCAATACAAGACAGATAAATCTTATCATTCCTGGACCCTTTGATTCTATAGACCACAAAGCGCAGCACCCCCCCCTGTCGGGATCTGGCAAGATCCTCCATCCTCGAAACAAGAATATGTTGGCGCACATGCGAGACCGTCTGGATATGAGGGAGAGTAGCAGAAGCCCTTGAGGTCTGTCAGTAATGATTAACGTATTGAGCTGTCTCGCATGTACATAGCTGCCGACAAGTTGACATGTACCGCTGTCAGCAGAAACAAGCTTCAGGACGATGAGAACGGTGTAATATAACTTCATGTTGGTAAATTCGAGATGCAAGACTCGAGGAGAGACTGGCTGTGTGAATAAGCTTATGTCTTTCAAGAAGTAGACCTCTCAATCCCTCGTGCTACTTAACGCTGTACATGCAAGCGACCTTCTCAGCTGCCGACCAATGAGATTGATGTAACTGTTGATGTTGTAAAAGATATGACGCTTTGACTACAGCTGGTCACTGAAACTACGAGTGTTTCGTCCACATACTGGGTTATCGGCCATCGGGGACCGAGGGCCATGCACCTTCGGATCATCATTCAACATTGTCTGCGTTGACTAGGGCTTCGCGCTTTGATAGTCATGATCAAGAGTGATGTGCTTCAATTGCCTCAATAGTCAGACTCATATGAGATGGCGAAATGCATATATAAAGCCCAGCTTAGTCTCTCTGTATGTTCTTGGGACAAACAAGATTCCTCTAAACAATTGGTATCATGTGGCCTTCTATACCGCTGATTTTATCCTTGCTTCTCAGCCTGATCCATGCCCAGCAGATGTTCGAGATAGATTGTACCAACTGCCCTCAGGCTTGCAACAACCGCTGCTACGCCGTCTATCATGCAGGAGCGGTTAATACCTTGACATGGGACCAGCCAACCGCCGCCGTTGAGCGTCAACGACGTACAGCCTCGGGCTGCAAGCAGTCCAACGGTCTTAGTGTCTGTGGTACCGGTGGTAAAGCTCCCTATAACTCGGATCCTAACTCTGGTGACTGCGACGAATACCCACAGGCCAGTACCCAACAGTCAGGTGCGGGAGCAATTCTTCGATGCATGCCTGCAAGCGACAACAGATCAGAGGTAAGAGATGAACTCATAGGGCCCTACAAGCTGCAAAACTAATCATGATGTTGATGGAATCCAAACAGGGCGGTCAGCTCGCAGTGTTCTATAACAAACCGGTGGCGAACGGCGGCTGTGGTGGAGTCGCACCTTGTCAATTCACGATCTTTTTGAAAGCAGATTCATATACAAACGCGTGCGTTCTCAAAGTTTGCACTCTCGTCCATCTATCTGACTCTAACCATGCGGTAGTGATTTCTGCTTCGATGATACCAAACTCAATGATGGGACGGAATTTACACTCAATAACGGCGCCTACGTTGATGCAAAGCGCCGTCGCGATGGTAAGATGCAAAGCCAATCAGTCTGATAAATCATCGGTAAGCTGACTTGATTCCAGAATCTGAGGTTGTGCCTCATGTACCAGACCCTCGCGACTACGTTCCTGTCCCCCAGCGTCGTCAGTTTTTGTTGAGCACTGGCAAGACGACTCTTCTCGTCAGCAACGATATGAACACGACATTCGATGGAAAGCTTATGGCCACTGTAGACGGACCAGTTACAATTGTCAAGGAGTTGTTTGGAGACGAGAAGGACGAACGGTTCAGACCTTCCAAATAATTCCTGGTCACTGATCGGACGTAGAGAGGGTCTAGAGAAGGTCGAGAAAAATGCAGATTTGATTTCTCATAACTGGATACTTAGAGCGGTTCAAGATCATTCTTCTTGTGTTTTTCGGAGTTTCTTTAGTGCTTCGTAAGCACTCGATATATGTGGTCGGATGTTTATAGTTTAAATGTTAAAACTTAGTTATTGTCCTTTTAGAAATAACTAAGACTAGAAACGCGGGGCGACGCGTAAGTGTTTAGCTAAATGTTAGCTTTAGAATTTGATAATGACTTTCTTTACGATAGCGCGTAGGCGCTACCCTATAAAACATAGAATTCGAGTTAGCAAAAGTACCTAACATTTTAGGAAACCCTTACGCGTTACCCTACGTTTCTAGTCTTAGTTATTTCTAAAAAGATAATAGCTATATACTTGCGCGTTACCTAGAGCTAAATAAAATTAAAACTAACCTTTAAAGTAGTTATTAAAACTACTACTATATGTAGCTAGAAACTATAAAATAAAACTACCTAGATTATAAAATTAATAAGGGCTTATTTTAGGTTTTAATTAAGATTTAGTTAAAATAATTTATATAATATATTATAATATAGTAGTTAGGGTAATAGATATAGTAAGAGGAAGTTAGGTAATGTAGAGAAGCTGTAACACAAAGACTTCTGTACTACAATAGTAGTTAACTAACTTAATTACAACATACGTATTAGTTCTACCCCTTAATACCTATTTCCTCTAGAGCTCTAGCTTCCGACTACTAGGCGAAACTTTTTAACTTAATAGTGCATAAAATACTCTAGCTAATATAGGGAAGTAACCCTAGAGCCTATAGAATTAACTAAAGGTAAAGACGTAACCTTTACTAATAAAAGTAAGCTAATAGTATATAGCGTAGTAATTAATTAATTAAAGAGAAGAAGAGTATCTATAGGTATAATTAGTTAAAATTATTATAGTTATAGTAGATAAGCTATTAGCTATCTTTACCCTTATTTACTAATACTAATTAAAATACTATATTATAATATAGTAGTTAGAGTAATAGATATAGTAAGAGAAAGTTAGGTAATATAGTGTTACGGTTAGCTATCTAGTTACACCTAACTATAACCCCTAGCTACTAGGGTAACCCTAACCTTAGCCGGTCGCTTACTAAGCGGCTATGCGGAATTGCTAAGACTACTTGCTACCTTCTATAACTCCTCCCTATTACCTCTTTATCTCCTTATCTACGTCTTGTTATATAGCTTAGACCCGTATCTACGTACTATTACCTATTCCCGACTTCGCCCCTTAATATTACGTAGACCTTATATACCTACGTAGCGCGCCTATTACGCTAACTACCCTACGATGACCTCGCGCCCGACGCCTCCTATTCTCCTAGATAACCTCGAGGTTTTTATCTAACATGTCTACGACTACCCCGACCTATAGTATAAGTTCCTAACCGATGTCTATTACTTCGCTAATTCCTAGGAATCTAAAAACATATCGCTACACTAGGAGAACGCCTCTCTTACTAACAAACTTAGCTAGACCTACTAGGAACTCGACTAGACCCGCCGCGAAAAGGAGTCTATTTAGACTATATAAGCGTACTAGTCCTCTAAACTTAAGGAGGTTTGCGAAAAACTTGAACGCGCTTCTATAAATAAGGTTCGCGCTATTACTCGAATAGAAAACGCTCTCGAAAACAAAGCCTAGGCCCGCCGTTTAGAAGCTAAAGCTATTAAAGCTACCCTACCTACGGTTAATACCCCTACTACCTTAGATCCTATAACTCCTAATGCTAAGGATAACATAGTACTTTATAGCCGAACGCCTACGCTTACTTCTCCTACTCCTAAGTCTTCGATTAGCTGTTCTAAAAAGATACCTAACCCTAAAAAGTTTTAGGGAGATCGCTCCTAATTTAACATCTTTACCTCTAAGATTAGAGAAAAAATAAGCGTTAACTACGATCGTTTCCCTACTACCTAGTCTCATCTCGCCTACCTATCTAGCCGTCTTAAAGGCCGCGCCTACTTATACATTTAACCTTATATCCGTAACGGTATTTATACCCTTAAGGATTACGAAGAAGGACTATAAGTTCTTAAAAGAACTTTTAGAGACTAGAACTACGCCCGTAATGCCTAGAATAACCTTCTTGCCCTTTATTAAAAGAACTAGGAGTTCGGACAGTTCTTTACTAAATTCTACCGCCTTGCCCTCGAATCTAGAATGCATAATAACGCTCTACCTATAATCCTTAAAGCTGCCTTATCTAAGGAACTTAAGTAATAACTTATAATGGTTTTAGGCAACATCCCTAATAGGGACTTCTACGCCTATGCTAAGTATCTATAAGAACTCGAGAACCGCCGTTAATACTTCGTAACTATTAAAGCCCTTACTCCTCGACCCTCGGCCCTAGCTCCCCGTAACTAGATCCCTCGTAACCTTACCCCCTAAACTATACCCGTTCCTACCTAGGTAGTCGCTATTCTAACGGTTTTAAACAACTCTAGCCCTACTATAGGCAAACCTATTACTATTAATAACGTAAAAGGTCGTAAGATAACCGAACCTAGTGTCTACGAATTCTGTTTTAAGCACGAGCTATACTTCTACTATAAGGAACTAGGTTACGGATCTATAAATTACCCGAACAAGTCCCGAAGAGCATAGGAGATGCACCTTACTACTACTATAGCCTACGAAAACGAAAGCATTACTAGAGGAGCCCTTCTCCTAGGAAACGCCTAGTCCCTAGACTAATTCGCGACTAGGGACCTATTACGATCTCTACTTATAGACTT